>NC_053153.1:26096339-27464464 GCF_016808335.1 Panicum virgatum | reverse complement strand
ATGGCCCCACATACCGAGGTGCTAACTTCCCTTTGACATTGAACCTGCGAATTCCTCTCATCGGAGACACCTTCAGGTACACATAGTCACCAACACTGAAAGTCAGGTCTCTCTGTTTGCCATCAGCATAGCTCTTCTGTCTGCTCTGTGCAATCCTCAGATTTTCTCGCACAGCCTGAACCATCTTCTCTGCATCATCTATGATCTCAGGGCCAAAGAGCTGCTTCTCACCAATATGATCCCAATAGAGAGGAGTCCTGCACTTTCTGCCATACAATGCCTCGAAGGGGGACTTCTTCAGACTGGCCTGATAGCTGTTGTTATATGAGAACTCAGCATAAGACAGGCACTTATCCCAACTAGTACCGTACTGAATGGCACAAGCTCTCAGCATATCCTCCAACACTTGGTTGGTTCTCTCTGTCTGCCCACCTGTCTGAGGGTGATAAGCCGTACTGAAACGCAGCTTCGTATCCAACGAATCATGAAGCTGCTCCCAGAACCGAGAAGTGAACTGAGACCCTCTGTCAGATATGATCTTCTTGGGCACACCATGCAAGCAGACAATCCGAGAGATGTACAACTCTGCCAGTCTAGCTGTAACACCCTAATTTAAATTTCAGCATTTATCAATAAATTTAATTGGCTTTATTTAATTTTCTAAGGATTTTCTGTGTTAGTCTGGCATTTAACCCAAATTTTTGTTCCTCAAGTAATTAAAATTTATCATAGGTTTAAATTTTGTTGTTGCATTCATGCTGGTGCATGGTTTTGTTTTGTTTGTTTGTAGAGGAGTTTGAATTCAAATTCATTTGAATTCAAATTGTTTTGAGTTGAGAGGAAAGGAAAAAGGAATAGAAAAGAGAAGGAAAAGGAGAAGAATAGAAACCCAACACAAGACCCTCAACCCAGCCCAAACCCAGAATCCGGCCCAACCCGCTGCGTACACCCCATGCCACGGGCCCACTCTACCTCACCTCAGCCTGGCCCACGTCTCGCTAAACACCGGCCCGGCCTGCTTCTCCCGCTCGCTGGCCCAGCCTCGCGCTCACCCGCTCAGCGCCCCGCGCTCACCCGCGCCCCACTGACTAGCCTGGCCCGCCTGCCAGCTTCCCCGCGATCCCGCAGCCCGCGTCGCCCTCTCTCTCACTGCGCCTCGGGCCCGCTCGTCAGCTTCCACCTTCCTCCGCGCGCCCCGGCCGTGCAGCAACGACCCGCCGCGATCTCCGCCGTGGCTCCGCCAAGCACGCGTCCCCGAGATCCCCTGCTTGCCCTTTATTAGCCCCCCCACGGCTCCCCTGCACCCCATCCTCACCCTGCCGCAGCCGCACTAACCCTAGCGCCGCCCCCGCTCTGCTCCGCCGCCAGGAGAGCTTTGCGCCGCCGCAGGTAAACTCCGCCGCCCAAATTCTCCGCAGCCGGCGACCCAGAGCCCCCCCTTACCCCCATAATCTTTGCACAGGACCGCCAGGAGCTTCCCCGGGCCTGCTGCGATCCACACCGACCCCGGTTCGACCTCCCTCCGCGAGCTCCACCAGTGCGCCACCGCCGGACGTCGCCGCCGAACGCCCTACACCGGCCACCTCCTTCAATACACAGCCCGGTGAGCTTCGCGAACCTGCTCTGGACCTCTTGGCGCTAGCCGTAGCCCTTGGGACCCTCTAGACCGCCATCGTCGGTGATGCCATGTCCCGCCGAACCGCCTCACCGCCGTTTGCCCTAGCCCGGCCATTCCTGGCCCGCGTTCGGGATCCCAGTGTATCACCCGTGCCGCATTTGTGCTCCCCGGCCCTTCCCCACAGCAAATGAACCCCCGGAGTGCCGGATTAGAGCGAACTCCGGTGGACCCTGCCGCGCGCCGCCGCGGAAAACGAACCCCGGCGACCCAGCGCCGCCGCCCTCACCCCCAACCCTTCTGAGCCGTCCGTTTCGATGTCCACGGCCTAGATTAGACCCCGCACCGATCTATTCCTAGCCCTTGGATCCAGATCCGGCGATCCAGATCTAAGCATACCCCTTCGGCCTGCACCTTTTGTTAAAGAGCCCTCGGATTTTAGCCAAATCAACCCGCACTCCTTTGTAGTTCAAAAGTAATTGCAGATATGCCCGAAACTTTGCAAGGACCCCCCTGACCTTCCTAGAAATTGAACCCGCCGTCCAGCCCCTGTCTTTTTGCGAGTTAGACCCTGAAGCTTTAGTTTAATTATGTTTAGACCCTCGGTTTTTCAGAAAACCCCCTGGAACCTTAGTTTTCTCGCAGTTTAGCCCCTAGAACTTGTTTTTAGCCTAGAAAATGCGTTTTAGCTCCGATTTAGGCGTTCTTTATATCCACGCGATTGTTGTAACGCGTAGAATAGTTTTAGCTTAGTTTTTCTTGCTGTTTTTATGTATTGATGTACTGTTTCTTAGTTTTTGTTAGTGTTTGCTTGTATGTTTATTATTGTGCATTGTTTTGGCCATGTGTTCGTGAGTAGACGTTGATCCATCTGAGGAGCCCCAGTACCAGTACCAGGAGCAGCCGTCTTCCGAGCACTTTGAGCAGCAGCAGGAGCAGTACGAGGAAGGCAAGTATAACATGAACAACCTATCACCTTTAATTACAATTTCATACTACATTTTAATACTGCATGCCTATAAGGACTTTCCTAGCCACTTTATATCCTTTATATATATCCTTTGGGTTGCATTTTGGTTAGTTGTGCTAGGTTGCTGCGCTATAACACTTAATGGTCCTTTTTAATTAAATTGATTAATGGTTTACTTGAACTTAATTCTGAGAGTGGCCCTCTGTGTGGATGAGTGGCTCACGTCTCGTTAAAAGATGGTTTTTATAGAAACATGGTTTAGGGGGCCAGCACGGTGGTTACTGCCTGGTTGGCCACTCTCCATAAGGACCGGTTCATAGAGCGACAACCTGGGACAACAGCGCTACCACAAGGCTAGAATGGGATAGACTTGGCTTACTAATTAGGTCTTTTTGGTTTGGAGTAACTTACCTGCGGGGCAAGAGTAGTAAGCTTCAATGGTCCCTGCTCCTCCGGCTTGGTCTGTGCTAGGATTGCGCTCCGGTGCTGGTACCCCTGGAGGTGGGCCCCATCGTCGCTGACCTAACTCTCGCGGTTACGCCTTACCAACGAGATTCTTTGTAACGGCCTCGTAGTGAGTCGCTAGTCATCTCACCTAAGGAAGTGTGATGAACCTCTGGCGTAGCTCACGACTTGTGGGTAAAGATGTGCAACCTCTGCAGAGTGTAAAACTAGTATACTAGCCGTGCTCACGGTTATGAGCGGCCCAGATCCTCCTTTTGATTAGTGGGGTTGTCTCCTTCCGACGAGGGAGGTGCCTCTCGGGGTTACCTTGGTATGGTTTTGGTATGGTTCTCAGTAGTTACATAATTAATTCTGATTAATTACTATGTAACTGGGTTAAGGGTAATTCCTCCACTCATAGTAAATAGCTTTAATAAAATTTTGCCAAGACTTAAAAGCTAATGCAGTCAGTCAGCCAACCTTAGAGCCTCATAGTTTGTGTTATACTTGTTGAGTACAAGTTGTGTACTCACCCTTGCCTCTTCTCTACTTTTTCCTCTTGGATACGCTACTGCTGCTCTTTTCCTGCCGACGCGAGGGAGTTCGCTCAGCGCTACCAGGACTACGAGGACTTCTAGGCGTTCGTCTCCCAGTCGACGTCCCTGTGGCGCCCTGCTTCAGCTTCGGAGAGTCTTTATCGTATTTTGTACTTCGCTTCCGCTGTATCAGACATTTTTGTCATTAATAGAATAAATACATTCGTATTCGCTTTATTATGTCTTTTTACGTGATATGTGCTGTGATATACTGTTCATTCTGTTGTATATACGTGTGACTTGATCCTGGCACGTATATGATTGCTCGGTTTATGTTCTTTTATAAACCGGGCGTTACAGAGTGGTATCAGAGCCATATCGACTGTAGGACGAAGCCTAGATAGAACTGGTCGAGTTTTAGGACTTCTTCTCTCCAATCCTTGCCTGTTGAAACTATTTTACTATTATACCCCTTGAGTTCTATGACTTTTACCCGTCTTGCCTTGATTTCTCTCTCTGAAGAATAGTTTTCGTAGATTTTGGCCTGAATCAGTCATCTGACCACCATGAGTAAGCTAGGTGACCCTTTTATAATAATACGGTAGTACGATCTGCGACGCGTTGTGTTAGTCGAGTCGTATGTTAAACTCGGCTAAGTTGTGAAAATTGTCTGCTTGTTATTATGCTACATGTTTGATTTGGATCTTTGGTTGATTGCATAGCTTAGTAGTTTAAATTTGTTTAAAGAAAATCACTCTTATGTTAAAGTTAACTAATTAATAAAATGAGTTAGATCGTTGGGGGTAAAGCAGTCCACTCTATCCTGCCTCCTTTATCATGGCTGAGTCTTTTTCCGCAAAGAGTTATCATATCCATCTGAATTTATTCCTGCAATATCCTTACTCGTGAAATCTTTTGTCCAAAATCAGATGGTGAACACCAGGCGTGGTTCTGACCAGCAGGGGCAGAACAACCAGGGTCAGAACACCCAGGGGACCGGGATCCCGATGCCGCCGCCCTTGACTCCGGAGCAGTACTTCCAGCTCTAGATGCAGATGATGGCCACCCTGAACAACACTGTTCAGGCTCTTCAGCAGGCTCACACTCAGCCTCCGCCTCCTCCACCGCCGCAGCCTCGCGACAGGCGTGCTGAGTTCTTGAGGGGTCACCCGCCGACGTTTTCTCACACGTCCGACCCTCTTCAGGCTGACGACTGGCTCCGTGCAGTGGAGCGTCAGCTGGACATCGCCCAGTGCGATGATCGTGAGAGAGTTCTGTACGCAGCAGGACAGCTGCGAGGGGCAGCTTTGGACTGGTGGGAGTCCCACCCAGTTCATGACCGCGAGGCTCTCACTTGGCTCCAGTTCAGGGAGCGTTTCCGCAGCCACAACGTCGCCGCGGGCGTTATGAAGATGAAGCAGAAGGAGTTCCTTGCACTGAAGCAGGTAATCTTAAATATAATCATTCAGCGGTTTCTTTTGAGCTAAAACCCTTGTTATATCCTTATGAATCTTGAGTTAATCTTTCGATACCTATATGTCTTTGTCACTTCAGGGGACTATGTCGGTCATGGAGTATCGTGATCGCTTTCTGCAGCTTGCTCGCTACGCCCCTGCCGATGTTGCGGATGACCGCAAGAAGCAGGAGCACTTCATGGAGGGTCTTGAGGACTACCTCCAGTACGCGCTGCTCAACCTCCGCTTCGATGACTTCAACCATCTGGTTGACAGTGCGCTCAACACTGAGCGCAAGCACTTGGAGATGGAGGACAAGAAGAGGAAGATTGTCCCCGTTGCTTCCGGTAGCAACACTCGTCCTCGCCTCCAGCAGCCTCAGCAATACCCACAGCCTCAGTACCGGCCTCCTCAGCAGTACCAGCAGAGGCCGCAGCAGTACCCGCCTCGACAGCAGCAGGCAGGTCAGGGCCCGAGGTTACCGGCACCTCCGGCTCGTGCTCCACCAGCTCCACCAGCACCGCAGGCTCCACGTCCGGCAGCTCCTACCGGACAGCAGGCTTCGACACTTACACGCACCTGCTTTCACTGCGGCCAGCCGGGGCACTACGCCAACGCTTGCCCCCGGAAGGCGCAGGCGGGACAGCAGGGGCGCCCAGCTCAGCCCAGGGCGCCACTTCAGGGCAGAGTGAACCACGTGACGGCCGAGTCAGCGGCCGAGGCTCCCAACGTGGTTATTGGTACATTCATGGTTAATTCATATCCAGCTACAATGCTTTTTGATACTGGTGCTACGCATTCCTTCATTACTCAGTCTTTTGTCGAGCATCATGGTATTCATAATAGCACATTAAAGAGGTGCCTGTTAGTATCTTCACCGGGAGGACAGTTGAGGTCTCACACTTACTGCCCGAGAGTCAGTGTTTCCTTGAGGGGAGTAGAGTTCTGTACTGATCTGATGGTGCTAGACACCAAGGGCATTGATGTCATTCTGGGAATGGAGACTCTGGCCAAGTGGGGAGTTCGGATAGATTGTGCTCAGAGGACAGTCTTGCTATCAGCTTCCAGTGGCCAAGAGGTTGTTATCAGTGCAGTAGAGCCTTCTGGATTTCTTCATCAGATGGAGGCTAGACCCACGGACGGTATTCGCGTGGTGTCTGAATTCCCGGATGTCTTTCCGGATGATCTGCCAGGTATGCCGCCTGAACGCGCCATTGAGTTTTGTATTGATCTCTTGCCTGGCACAGCTCCTATTGCAAAGCGGCCCTATCGTATGGCACCTATAGAGCATGAGGAAGTCAAGAAGACTATTGATGAGTTGCTAGCCAAGGGCTATATCCGTCGCAGCTTCTCTCCTTGGGCTTTTCCATTGTTGCTGGTAGATAAGAAGGATGGCACGAAGAGGATGTGTGTGGATTATCGGGAGCTGAATGCAGTTACTATCAAGAACAAGAATCCACTGCCCCGTATTGAGGATCTCTTCGATCTGCTTCGAGGTGCTCGTATATTCTCGAAGATTGATCTTCGTTCGGGTTATTTTCAGCTGAGGATCCGTCCTGGGGATATTCCGAAGACGGCATTCACCTGCAAGTATGGGCTATATGAGTATACGGTCATGTCCTTCGGCTTGACTAATGCCCCGGCTTACTTCATGCATCTGATGAACATGGTCTTCATGGATTATCTGGATGTCTTCGTGGTGATTTTCATTGATGATATTCTGATCTTCTCCAAGACAGAAGAAGAGCATGAGGAGCATCTGAGACTCGTATTGCAGAGATTGAGGGAGCATCAGCTGTATGCCAAGTTCAGCAAGTGCGAGTTCTGGATTGACGAGGTTCCATTCCTCGGTCATGTTATCTCTCAGGGAGGCATTGCTGTTGATCCGAGCAAGGTGAAGGATGTGCTAGAGTGGGAGACACCGCAGACAGTAAAGGAAGTCAGGTCATTCTTGGGCTTAGCTGGATATTATCGGAGGTTCATTGAGAATTTCTCCAAGATCGCGAAGCCTTTGACTTCTTTGCTGGAGAAAGATGTGGCTTTCGTGTGGACTGATGAGCGTCAGAGGGCCTTTGATGAGCTGAAGAAAAGGTTGACTACGGCGCCAGTCCTGACTCTGCCAGACCAGACGAAGAGGTTCACGGTATATTGTGATGCTTCGAAGGATGGTCTTGGGTGTGTTCTGATGCAGGAGGGCAGAGTGATTGCTTATGCTTCACGGCAGTTACGTCGGCATGAGCTGCATTATCCCACACATGATCTTGAGTTAGCCGCAGTTGTGCATGCTCTGAAAATTTGGAGGCATTACTTGTATGGACAGCGGTGTGATATCTACACTGATCACAAGAGCCTCAAGTACATTTTCACGCAGAATGAGCTGAACATGCGGCAGAGAAGATGGCTAGAGTTGGTCAAGGATTATGACCTGGAGATTCACTATCATCCGGGCAAGGCCAATGTTGTAGCAGATGCTCTGAGCAGAAGAAGTTATGTCAACATGGTCGTGGCTTTCCAGATGCCTCCAGAGTTATGCGAGGAGTTTGAGCAGTTGAGTCTGGGCTTCTTGCATCATACTTCGAGTGCAGCATTTGAGGCAGTACCGACTCTAGAGTCAGAGATCAGGCAGCATCAGAAAGATGATGAGAAGCTACAGGAGATCCGTGAGTTGCTCAAGAAGGGCAAGGCTCCTCATTTCAGAGAGGATGATCAGGGTACTTTGTGGTACAAGAACCGGATCTGTGTGCCAGATGTGAAGGATCTCCGGAAGTTGATTCTGAGTGAGGCCCATGATACAGCTTACTCTATTCATCCGGGCAGCACGAAGATGTACTATGATCTGAAGGAATGTTTCTGGTGGTATGGGATGAAGCGTTCAGTGGCAGAGTACGTGGCCATTTGTGACACCTGTCAGCGTGTCAAGGCTAAGCATCAGAGGCCAGCAGGTCTGTTACAGCCTTTGAAGATTCCAGAGTGGAAATGGGAGGAAATCACTATGGACTTCATTGTTGGATTGCCTCGTACTCAGAAAGGGTACAACTCTATATGGGTAGTAGTGGATCGATTGACGAAGGTTGCTCACTTCATTCCGGTGAACACTACTTACTCCGGTGCTAGACTTGCAGAGTTGTACATCTCACAGATTGTCTGCTTGCATGGTGTGCCCAAGAAGATTATATCTGACAGAGGGTCTCAGTTCACTTCTCGGTTCTGGGAGCAGCTCCATGATTCGCTGGATACGAAGCTGCGTTTCAGTACGGCTTATCACCCTCAGACAGATGGGCAGACTCAGAGAACCAACCAAGTGTTGGAGGATATGTTGAGATCTTGTGCCATTCAGTACGGTACTAGTTGGGATAAGTGCCTATCTTATGCTGACTTCTCATATAACAACAGCTACCAGGCCAGTCTGAAGAAGTCCCCATTCGAGGCTTTGTATGGCAGAAAGTGCAGGACTCCTCTCTATTGGGATCAGATTGGTGAAAAGCAGCTCTTTGGCCCTGAGATCATAGATGATGCAGAGCAGATGGTTCAGGCTGTGCGAGAAAATCTGAGGATTGCACAGAGCAGACAAAAGAGCTATGCAGATGGCAAACGGAGGGACCTGACTTTCAGTGTCGGTGATTATGTATACCTGAAGGTGTCTCCGATGAGAGGAATCCGCATATTTAATGTCAAGGGGAAGTTAGCACCTCGGTATGTTGGTCCATTCAAGGTGCTGGAGCGGAAAGGCGAAGTTGCTTATCGCCTGGAGTTACCTCTCAGCCTCTCAGGAGTTCATGATGTCTTCCATATATCTCAGCTGAAGAGGTGTCTGCGAGTACCCGAGGAGCAGGCACCACTGGATGGAGTAGATGTGCAGGAAGATCTGACTTATACTGAGCATCCGGTGAAGATTCTGGAGACATCAGAGAGGGTTACTCGGAACAAGCACATCAAGATGTGCAGAGTTCAGTGGAGTCACCACAGTGAAGCTGAGGCTACTTGGGAGCGAGAAGATGAGTTGAGGAAGACATATCCAGATCTCTTTGCTAGCCAGCCCAGCTAAATCTCGGGGACGAGATTTCTTTAAGGGGGTAGGGTCTGTAACACCCTAATTTAAATTTCAGCATTTATCAATAAATTTAATTGGCTTTATTTAATTTTCTAAGGATTTTCTGTGTTAGTCTGGAATTTAACCCAAATTTTTGTTCCTCAAGTAATTAAAATTTATCATAGGTTTAAATTTTGTTGTTGCATTCATGCTGGTGCATGGTTTTGTTTTGTTTGTTTGTAGAGGAGTTTGAATTCAAATTCATTTGAATTCAAATTGTTTTGAGTTGAGAGGAAAGGAAAAAGGAATAGAAAAGAGAAGGAAAAGGAGAAGAATAGAAACCCAACCCAAGACCCTCAACCCAGCCCAAACCCAGAATCCGGCCCAACCCGCTGCGTACACCCCATGCCACGGGCCCACTCCACCTCACCTCAGCCTGGCCCACGTCTCGCTAAACACCGGCCCGGCCTGCTTCTCCCGCTCGCTGGCCCAGCATCGCGCTCACCCGCTCAGCGCCCCGCGCTCACCCGCGCCCCACTGACCAGCCTGGCCCGCCTGCCAGCTTCCCCGCGATCCCGCAGCCCGCGTCGCCCTCTCTCTCACTGCGCCCCGGGCCCGCTCGTCAGCTTCCACCTTCCTCCGCGCGCCCCGGCCGTGCAGCAACGACCCGCCGCGATCTCCGCCGTGGCTCCGCCAAGCACGCGTCCCCGAGATCCCCGGCTTGCCCTTTATTAGCCCCCCCACGGCTCCCCTGCACCCCATCCTCACCCTGCCGCAGCCGCACTAACCCTAGCGCCGCCCCCGCTCTGCTCCGCCGCCAGGAGAGCTTTGCGCCGCCGCAGGTAAACTCCGCCGCCCAAATTCTCCGCCGCCGGCGACCCAGAGCCCCCCCTTACCCCCATAATCTTTGCACAGGACCGCCAGGAGCTTGCCCGGGCCTGCTGCGATCCACACAGACCCCGGTTCGACCTCCCTCCGCGAGCTCCACCGGTGCGCCACCGCCGGACGTCGCCGCCGAACGCCCTACGCCGGCCACCTCCTTCAATACACAGCCCGGTGAGCTTCGCGAACCTGCTCTGGACCTCTTGGCGCTAGCCGTAGCCCTTGGGACCCTCTAGACCGCCATCGTCGGCGATGCCATGTCCCGCCGAACCGCCTCACCGCCGTTTGCCCTAGCCCGGCCATTCCTGGCCCGCGTTCGGGATCCCAGTGTATCACCCGTGCCGCATTTGTGCTCCCCGGCCCTTCCCCACAGCAAATGAACCCCCGGAGTGCCGGATTAGAGCGAACTCCGGCGGACCCTGCCGCGCGCCGCCGCGGAAAACGAACCCCGGCGACCCAGCGCCGCCGCCCTCACCCCCAACCCTTCTGAGCCATCCGTTTCGATGTCCACGGCCTAGATTAGACCCCGCACCGATCTATTCCTAGCCCTCGGATCCAGATCCGGCGATCCAGATCTAAGCATACCCCTTCGGCCTGCACCTTTTGTTAAAGAGCCCTCGGATTTTAGCCAAATCAACCCGCACTCCTTTGTAGTTCAAAAGTAATTGCAGATATGCCCGAAACTTTGCAAGGACCCCCCTGACCTTCCTAGAAATTGAACCCGCCGTCCAGCCCCTGTCTTTTTGCGAGTTAGACCCTGAAGCTTTAGTTTAATTACGTTTAGACCCTCGGTTTTTGCAGAAAACCCCCTGGAACCTTAGTTTTCTCGCAGTTTAGCCCCTAGAACTTGTTTTTAGCCTAGAAAATGTGTTTTAGCTCCGATTTAGGCGTTCTTTATATCCACGCGATCGTTGTAACGCGTAGAATAGTTTTAGCTTAGTTTTTCTTGCTGTTTTTATGTATTGATGTACTGTTTCTTAGTTTTTATTTGTGTTTGCTTGTATGTTTATTATTGTGCATTGTTTTGGCCATGTGTTCGTGAGTAGACGTTGATCCATCTGAGGAGCCCCAGTACCAGTACCAGGAGCAGCCGTCTTCCGAGCACTTTGAGCAGCAGCAGGAGCAGTACGAGGAAGGCAAGTATAACATGAACAACCTATCACCTTTAATTACAATTTCATACTGCATTTTAATACTGCATGCCTATAAGGACTTTCCTAGCCACTTTATATCCTTTATATATATCCTTTGGGTTGCATTTTGGTTAGTTGTGCTAGGTTGCTGCGCTATAACACTTAATGGTCCTTTTTAATTAAATTGATTAATGGTTTACTTGAACTTAATTCTGAGAGTGGCCCTCTGTGTGGATGAGTGGCTCACGTCTCGTTAAAAGATGGTTTTTATAGAAACATGGTTTAGGGGACCAGCACGGTGCTTACTGCCTGGTTGGCCACTCTCCATAAGAACCGGTTCATAGAGCGACAACCTGGGACAACAGCGCTACCACAAGGCTAGAATGGGATAGACTTGGCTTACTAATTAGGTCTTTTTGGTTTGGAGTAACTTACCTGCGGGGCAAGAGTAGTAAGCTTCAATGGTCCCTGCTCCTCCGGCTTGGTCTGTGCTAGGATTGCGCTCCGGTGCTGGTACCCCTGGAGGTGGGCCCCATCATCGCTGACCTAACTCTCGCGGTTACGCCTTACCAACGAGATTCTTTGTAACGGCCTCGTAGTGAGTCGCTAGTCATCACACCTAAGGAAGTGTGATGAACCTCTGGCGTAGCTCACGACTTGTGGGTAAAGATGTGCAACCTCTGCAGAGTGTAAAACTAGTATACTAGCCGTGCTCACGGTTATGAGCGGCCCAGATCCTCCTTTTGATTGGTGGGGTTGTCTCCTTCCGACGAGGGAGGTGCCTCTCGGGGTTACCTTGGTATGGTTTTGGTATGGTTCTCAGTAGTTACATAATTAATTCTGATTAATTACTATGTAACTGGGTTAAGGGTAATTCCTCCACTCGTAGTAAATAGCTTTAATAAAATTTTGCCAAGACTTAAAAGCTAATGCAGTCAGTCAGCCAACCTTAGAGCCTCATAGTTTGTGTTATACTTGTTGAGTACAAGTTGTGTACTCACCCTTGCCTCTTCTCTACTTTTTCCTCTTGGATACGCTACTGCTGCTCAGTTCCTGCCGACGCGAGGGAGTTCGCTCAGCGCTACTAGGACTACGAGGACTTCTAGGCGTTCGTCTCCCAGTCGACGTCCCTGTGGCGCCCTGCTTCAGCTTCGGAGAGTCTTTATCGTATTTTGTACTTCGCTTCCGCTGTATCAGACATTTTTGTCATTAATAGAATAAATACATTCGTATTCGCTTTATTATGTCTTTTTACGTGATATGTGCTGTGATATACTGTTCATTCTGTTGTATATACGTGTGACTTGATCCTGGCACGTATATGATTGCTCGGTTTATGTTCTTTTATAAACCGGGCGTTACACTAGCACCGGAGTAAGTAGTGTTCACCGGAATGAAGTGAGCAACCTTCGTCAATCGATCCACTACTACCCAAATGGAGTTGTACCCTTTCTGAGTACGAGGCAATCCAACAATGAAGTCCATAGTGATCTCCTCCCATTTCCACTCTGGAATCTTCAAAGGCTGTAACAGACCTGCTGGCCTCTGATGCTCAGCCTTGACACGCTGACAGGTGTCACAAATGGCCACGTACTCTGCCACTGAACGCTTCATCCCATACCACCAGAAACGTTCCTTCAGATCATAGTACATCTTCGTGCTGCCCGGATGAATAGAGTAAGCTGTATCATGGGCCTCACTCAGAATCAACTTCCGGAGATCCTTTACATCTGGCACACAGATCCGGTTCTTGTACCACAAGGTACCCTGATCATCCTCTCTGAAATGAGGAGCCTTGCCCTTCTTGAGCAACTCATGAATCTCCTGCAGCTTCTCATCATCTTTCTGATGCTGCCTGATCTCTGACTCTAGAGTCGGTACTGCCTCAAATGCTGCACTCGAAGTATGATGCAAGAAGCCCAGACTCAACTGCTCAAACTCCTCGCATAACTCTGGAGGCATCTGGAAAGCCACGGCCATGTTGACATAACTTCTTCTGCTCAGAGCATCTGCTACAACATTGGCCTTGCCCGGATGATAGTGAATCTCCAGGTCATAGTCCTTGACTAACTGTAGCCATCTTCTCTGCCGCATGTTCAGCTCATTCTGCGTGAAAATGTACTTGAGGCTCTTGTGATCAGTGTAGATATCACACCGCTGCCCATACAAGTAATGCCTCCAAATCTTCAGAGCATGCGCAACTGCGACTAACTCAAGATCATGAGTGGGATAGTTCAGCTCATGCCGGCGTAGCTGCCGTGAAGCATAAGCTATCACTCTGCCCTCCTCCATCAGGACACACCCAAGACCATCCTTCGAAGCATCACAATACACCGTGAACCTCTTGTTCTAGTCTGGCAGAGTCAGGACTGGCGCCGTAGTCAACCTTTTCTTCAGCTCATCAAAGGCCCTCTGACGCTCATCAGTCCATACGAAACCACATTCTTCTCCAGCAAAGAAGTCAAAGGCTTTGTGATCTTGGAGAAATTCTCAATGAACCTCTGATAATATCCAGCTAAGCCCAAGAATGACCTGACTTCCTTTACTGTCTGCGGTGTCTCCCACTCTAACACATCCTTCACCTTGCTCGGATCAACAGCAATGCCTCCCTGAGAGATAACATGACCGAGGAATGGAACCTTGTCAATCCAGAACTCGCACTTGCTGAACTTAGCATACAACTGATGTTCTCTCAGCCTCTGCAACACGAGCCTCAAATGCTCCTCATGCTCTTCTTCTGTCTTGGAGAAGATCAGAATATCATCAATGAAAATCACCACGAAGACATCTAGATAATCCATGAAGACCATGTTCATCAGATGCATGAAGTAAGCCGGGGCATTAGTCAAGCCGAAGGACATGACTGTATACTCATATAGCCCGTACTTGCAGGTGAATGCCGTCTTCGGAATATCCCCAGGACGGATCCTCAGCTGAAAATATCCCGAACGAAGATCAATCTTCGAGAATATACGAGCACCTCGAAGCAGATCGAAGAGATCCTCAATATGGGGCAGTGGATGCTTGTTCTTGATAGTGACTGCATTCAGCTCCCGATAATCGACACACATCCTCTTCGAGCCATCCTTCTTATCTACCAGCAATAATGGAAAAGCCCAAGGAGAGAAGCTGCGACCGATATAGCCCTTGGCTAGCAACTCATCAATAGTCTTCTTGACTTCCTCACGCTCTATAGGTGCCATACGGTAGGGCCGCTTTGCAATAGGAGCTGTGCCAGGCAAGAGATCAATACAAAACTCAATGGCGCGTTCAGGCGGCATACCTGGCAGATCATCCGGAAAGACATCCGGGAATTCAGACACCACGCGAATACCGTCCGTGGGTCTAGCCTCCATCTGATGAAGAAATCCAGAAGGCTCTACTGCACTGATAACAACCTCTTGGCCACTAGAAGCTGATAGCAAGACTGTCCTCTGAGCACAATCTATCCGGACTCCCCACTTGGCCAGAGTCTCCATTCCCAGAATGACATCAATGCCCTTGGTGTCTAGCACCATCAGATCAGTACAGAACTCTACTCCCCTCAAAGAAACACTGACTCTCGGGCAGTAAGTGTGAGACCTCAACTGTCCACCCGGTGAAGATACTAACAGACACCTCTTTAATGTGCTAGTATGAATACCATGATGCTCGACAAAAGACTGAGTAATGAAGGAATGCGTAGCACCAGTATCGAAAAGCACTATAGCTGGATATGAATTAACCATGAACGTACCAATAACCACGTTGGAAGCCTCGGCCGCTGACTCGGCCGTCACGTGGTTCACTCTGCCCTGAAGTGGCGCCCTGGGCTGAGCTGGGCGCCCCTGCTGTCCCGACTGCGCCTTCCGGGGGCAAGCGTTGGCGTAGTGCCCCGCCTGGCCGCAGTGAAAGCAGACGCGTGTAAGTGTCGAAGCCTGTTGTCCGGTAGGAGCTGCCGGACATGGAGCCTGCGGTGCTGGTGGAGCTGGTGGAGCACGAGCCGGAGGTGCCGGTAACCTCGGGCCCTGACCTGCCTGCTGCTATCGAGGCGGGTACTGCTGCGGTGGCCTCTGCTGGTACTGCTGAGGAGGCCGGTACTGAGGCTGCTGGTACTGCTGGGGCGGCTGGAGTCGAGGACGAGTGTTGCTGCCGGAAGCAACGGGGACAATCTTCCTCTTCTTGTCCTCCATCTCCAAGTGCTTGCGCTCAGTATTGAGCGCGCTGTCAACCAGATGGTTGAAGTCGTAAAAGCGGAGGTTGAGCAGCGCGTACTGGAGGTAGTCCTCAAGGCCCTCCATGAAGTGCTCCTGCTTCTTGTGGTCATCCGCAACATCGGCAGGGGCGTAGCGAGCAAGCTGCAGAAAGCGATCACGATACTCCGTGACCGACATAGTCCCCTGAAGTGACAAAGACAGATAGATATCGAAAGATTAACTCAAGATTTATAAGGATATAACAAGGGGCATTAGCTCAAAAGAAACCGCTAAACGATTATATCTAAGATTACCTGCTTCAGTGCAAGGAACTCCTTCTGCTTCATCTTCATAACGCCCGCGGGGACGTTGTGGCTGCGGAAACGCTCCCTGAACTGGAGCCAAGTGAGAGCCTCACGGTCATGAACTGGGTGGGACTCCCACCAGTCCAAAGCTGCCCCTCGCAGCTGTCCTGCTGCGTACAGAACTCTCTCACGATCATCGCACTGGGCGATGTCCAGCTAGCGCTCCACTGCACGGAGCCAGTCGTCGGCCTGAAGAGGGTCGGACGTGTGAGAAAACGTCGGCGGGTGACCCCTTAGGAACTCAGCACGCCTGTCGCGAGGCTGCGGCGGTGGAGGAGGCGGAGGCTGAGTGTGAGCCTGCTGAAGAGCCTGAACAGTGTTGTTCAGGGTAGCCATCATCTGCATCTGGAGCTGGAAGTACTGCTCCGGAGTCAAAGGTGGAGGCATCGGGATCCCGGTCCCCTGGGTGTTCTGCCCCTGGTTGTTCTGCCCCTGCTGGTCAGAACCACGCCTGGTGTTCACCATCTGATTTTGGACAAAAGATTTCACGAGTAAGGATATTGCAGGAATAAATTCAGATGGATATGATAACTCTTTGCGGAAAAAGACTCAGCCATGTTAATGTAGACAGGATAGAGTGGACTGTTTTACCCCCAACGATCTAACTCATTTTATTAATTAGTTAACTTAACATCAGAGTGATTTTCTTTAAACAAATTTAAACTGCTAAACTATGCAATCATTCAAAAATCCAAATCAAACAAGTAGCATAATAACAGGCAGACAATTTTCACAACTTAGCCGAGTTTAACACACGACTCGACTAACACAACGCGTCGCGGATCGTGCTATCGTATTATTATAAAAGGGTCGCCTAGCTAATACTCATGGTGGTCAGATGACTGATTCAGGCCAAAATCTACGAAAACTATTCTTCAGAGAGAGAAAACAAGGCAAGACAGGTAAAAGTCATAAAAGTCAAGGGGTATAATAGTAAAATAGTTTCAGCAGACAAGGATTGGAGAGAAGAAGTCCTAAAACTCGACCAGTTCTATCTAGGCTTCGTCCTACAGTCGATACGGCTCTGATACCACTCTGTAACACCCGGTTTATAAAAGGACATAAACCGAGCAATCATATACGTGCCAGGATCAAGTCACACGTATATACAACAGAATGAACAGTATATCACAGCACATATCACGAATAAGACATAATAAATCAAAATACGAATGTTATTTATTACAATAATGACAAAATGTCTGATATAGCGGAAGCGAAGTACAAAATACAATAAAGACTCTCCGAAGCTGAAGCAGGGCGCCACAGGGACGTCGACTGGGAGACGAACGCCTAGAAGTCCTCGTAGTCCTGGTAGCGCTGAGCGAACTCCCTCGCGTCGGCAGGGACTGAGCAGTAGTAGCGTAGCCAAGAGGAAAAAGTAGAGAAGAGGCAAGAGTGAGTACACAACTTGTACACAACAAGTATATCACAAACTATGAGGCTCTAAGGTTGGCTGACTCAACTGCATTAGCTTTTAAGTGTTGGCAAAATTTTATTAAAGCTATTTACTACGAGTTGATGAATTACCATTAACCCAGTTACATAGTAATTAATCAGAATTAATTATACTACTACTGAGAACCAAACCGAAACCATACCAAGGTAACCCCGAGAGGCACCTCCCTCGTCGGAAGGAGACAACCCCACTAATCAAAAGGAGGATCTGGGCCGCTCATAACCGTGAGCACGGCTAGTATACTAGTTTTACACTCTGCAGAGGTTGCACATCTTTACCCACAAGTCATGAGCTACGCTAGAGGTTCATCACACTTCCTTAGGTGAGATGACTAGTGACTCACTACGAGGCCGTTACAAAGAATCTCGTTGGTAAGGCGTAACCGCGAGAGTTAGGTCAGCGACGATGGGGCCCACCTCCAGGGGTACCAGTACCGGAGCGCAATCCTAGCACAGACCAAGCCGGAGGAGCAGGGACCATTGAAGCTTACTACTCTTGCCCCGCAGGTAAGTTACTCCAAACCAAAAAGACCTAATTAGTAAGCCAAGTCTATCCCATTCTAGCCTTGTGGTAGCGCTGTTGTCCCAGGTTGTCGCTCTATGAACCGGTCCTTATGGAGAGTGGCCAACCAGGCAGTAAGCACCGTGCTGGCCCCCTAAACCATGTTTCTATAAAAACCATCTTTTAACGAGACGTGAGCCACTCATCCACACAGAGGGCCACTCTCAGAATTAAGTTCAAGTAAACCATTAATCAAATTAATTAAAAAGGACCAGAATGTGTTATAGCGCAGCAACCTAGCACAATTAACCAAAATGCAACCCCAAGGTAAATATAAAGGATATAAAGTGGCTAGGAAAATCCTTATAGGCATACAGTATTAAAATGCAGTATGAAATTGTAATTAAAGGTGATAGGTTGTTCATGTTACACTTGCCTTCCTCGTACTGCTCCTGCTGCTGCTCAAAGTACTCGGAAGACGGCTGCTCCGGGTACGGGTACTGGGGCTCCTCAGATGGATCAACGTCTACTCACGAACACATGGCCAAAACAATGCACAATAATAAGCATATAAACAAACACTAACAAAAACTAAGAAACAGTACATCAATACATAAAAACAGCACACTAAACTAGTCTAAAACAATTCTACGCGTTACAACGATCGCGTGGACATAAAGAACACTAAAAACGGAGCTAAAATGGGTATTCTAGGCTAAAAACAAGTTCTAGGGGCTTATTTGTAATAAAAACAGGGTTCCAGGGGCTTTTCTGCTAAAACCGAGGGCCTAAACATAATTAAAGCATAGATCCAGGGTCTAACAAGTAAAAAGGTCAGGGAAAGGACGGCGGGTTAAATTTTAAAGAACTCCAGGGGCTAAAACGCTAAAAATAGGACCTCTGCGTAATTATTTTTGAATAGGATCGGACTGCGGGTTGATATCTAATAAACCGAGGGTCTCTTTAACAAATTTACCAAGCCGAACCGGTATCTTCGATTTCCAGCCGCAGGATTTGGATCTGGCGGCCTAGATCTAATGGGGATTCGATCTAATCAGGACCGCTTGTTTCGGATCGGGCGGCCAGGATCTGTTTGAGCGCGATATGGGCGGCGCAGGTGACCGGAGTTCGTCTCCCGCGGCGGCGCAGCGCGGAAGTTCGCCGGAGTACGCCGTTTCCGGCCCTCCGGGGGTCAAATAGACCCGGACTTGGGTCTGGGGCGGACTTCGCAATACGCGTAATCCACCCAGGGCTTCTGCTGGGCTCGGGGATGGCCGGTGCAGCGTGCACAGCGAACGGGGCGGGTCAGCGCGGCGGCGCCCGCCGGCGTGCGATGCCCAAGCTGTTCTGGTGCCGGCTTGTGTGTGCAAAGTGAGCAGGGAGCACGCGCAGGGCTAAAACAAAGCAAAACAGGGTTCGTGCGGGGCTATGCGAGGCTGCAGGGCGTCCACCACGGTGGAGCCATGGCGTGCGCGGCGGCGAGATTGCCGATGGCCGGTGTACTGGCAACGAGGGTGCGCCGCGGGCTACAACGTCTAGCGTAACGGGAGCAGGAGGACGCGTGGGTGCTCACCGTGGCTAGAATCGGGCGGAGTCGCGGCGCAGGGTCCGTTGGCGTCGACGGCGGCCGGCGGCGCAGGAACGGGCACGGTGACGAGGTCGGCGCAGGGGCTCTCCGGGCTCCTGGATGGCACGGCTCGACCCAAGGCGGTCCTGCGGGAAGGATATGGGGGTCAGGGGGGCTCCGGGGTCACCGGCGGCGAGGAATTGCGGTGGTGGAGGTGCTTACCGCCGGCGTGGGGGCTCTGCTCCGACTCCGAGAACACGGGCGGCGCGGCTTAGGGTTTTGAGGTGGCGGCGGGGTGGAATGAGGAGGCGCAGGGGCTGCGGGGCCATTTAAAAGAGGTCCCGGGCATCTTGGGCGAACGTGCCCGGCCGATACGCGGCGGGGATCGCGGCGGAACTGTCGCGGCCGTTGCATGGAGCAGAGGTCGCGGGGGGGAAAGAAGGCGATGCTGGCAGCTGGGCCCGGACCGTCAGCGGGTCGCGCGTCGCGCGGGCGAGGCAGGCCGGGCGCTGGCTGGTGGGGTCAGTCGCGCAGAGGGGGAGGGAGACGCGGTCGCGAGCGAGCGGCTGAGTGCTCCGCGCGGGCTGAGGCGCTGGCAGGTGGGCTGGGCCTGTGCGCTGCGGGATTGGAGCGGGCCGCGTGGCGCGGGGCAGGCCGGGGTTGTGGCCAAGCGCGGGAAGTGAGGGGGAGAAGGGTTGGGCCGGTTTGGGCTGTTGCTGGGTTTTGGGCTGGGGAGATGGGTTGAGTTTGGTTTTGGGTTCCTTTTCTAATTCTTCTTCTCTTCTATTTCTAATTCAAACAAAGTTTGAATTCAAATATAAATTTGAATTCAAACCACACTCAAATAAAAGTATGCACCAGCATGAATGCAACACAAATTTTTTTAAAAACTTAGACAAGTTTTAATTACTTGCGAAACAAAATTAAATTAAATGCAAGGCTAAACACAATAAACCTTAGGAAATTAAATAAAGCCATTTAAATTTATAAACAAATGCTGAAGTTTAAATTAGGGTGTTACAAAGCCCTTGAAATACTTCTCCATGGATCTGACGGCATCAAGGTACTCGATAAGCTCTTGTTTTCTTGCCTTCGAGTCCTTTTCGATGTGGTCTCTGATGACCTTCGATTCTTTTTTGACTATGAAGTTTTGATGGCCAAGGGCTTTCATTTTGCGAAGGCCCAGGAGCATGGCTTCGTACTCGGTGGTGTTGTTGGTAGATGATTCGAGGTTGCCGAAGGTTAGTCGTGCTGCGTATCTTGTTTTTGCTCCCGAAGGAGACTCTATGATTGCAGCAATGCCCGCTCCGTCGTTGCACCAGGCCCATCGCAGTGCACAATCCAGGTTTCAGTCGAAGGTTCCTCCTTGAAGGTTGGGGATGTCCAATCGGCAATGAAATCTGCTAGTACTTGTGATTTGATGGCTGTTCTTCTTTGGAAGTCTATGTAGAACTCCGAGAGTTCTGAAGCCCATTTGGCAATTCTGACTGATGCCTCTCTGTTGCCGAACAAGTCATGCAAGCGTTGATCTGTGACCATAATTATCTTGTGAGCTTCGAAATAGTGTCATAGCTTCCGGGCAGACATGACCACTGCGTATGCAATTTTTTCTAGCTCTAAGTATAGGAGCTTCGAGCCTGCAAGAGCTTCGGATACGAAGTAGACCGGTAGTTGCTGCTTCTTTCCTCCAACTTCTCTCTCGAGGACGAGCGCTGCACTGACAGCAGAGTAGGATGCCGCGATGTACAGTAGTAACACGTCCTTCGGGTCAGGTGATGTCATTTTGACCATGTTCTGAAGATGGTTTTTGAGTTCCTGAAGGGCTTTGCTTTGTTCGTGGCCCCACTCAAATTTGTTTGCGTTGCGAAGGACCTTGAAGAATGGTAAGCTTCGGTCTGCAGAGCGGGGGATGAATCTGTTTAGGGCTGCTATCCGCCCAGTGAGTTTCTGTACGTCCCTGACGGACTTTGGCTCCTCCATGTTCCAAAGAGTTTTTCTTTGTCGGGGTTTGCTTCGATGCCTTTGGTGGACACTAGGCATCCTAGCACCTTTCCTTTGTGAACTCCGAAGATGCACTTATTGGGGTTCAAGGACAGTCCTGCTTTTCTTAAGCTTGCGAATGTTTCGGCCAGATCTGCCACATGGTTGCTTCTTATTGAACTAGTTACAACAATGTCATCAACATAAGACAGGACATTCCTTCTAAGTTGGTGTTCTAAGACCACGGAGGACATTCTTGAAAAAGACTGTCCTGCATTCTCTAATCCTTCGGGCATCCTCACGAAGCAGTAGGTGCCGAATTGTGTTATGAAGCTTGTTTTCTCTTCATCTTCCTTTCTCATCCATATCTGGTGGTATCCGGAGAAGCAATCCAGCAGAGACATGAGTTGACTGTTTGCTGCGTCGTCAACGACTCTGTCGATTCTTGGCAGCGGGAAGTCATCCTTCGGGCAGGCTTTATTGAGGTCAGTGAAATCGATGCACATGCGCCATTTGCCATTCTTCTTTTTGACCAGCATGGTGTTTGCCAGCCATATTGGGTACTTGACTTCTCTAATGACATTTGCATCTAGCAGTCTCTGAACTTCGGCCTTGACTGCTGCAACTTTTTTATCAGCCATTTTGCGAAGCTTCTGCTTCTTCGGCTTGATGTTTGGGTTGATGTCCAGGCGATGCTCAATGATGTCTCTGCTGACTCCCCGAAGGTCGCTGGCGGACCATGCAAAAACATCTTGATTCTTGCGGAGGAACTCGAGAAGTTCTTTCTCCTCTTCTGGCTCGAGGGTTGCATTGATAGTCACCATTTTGTCGGGGAGATGTACATCGAGGGGGACCTTCTTGACTTCACAGTCTTCTTCGAAGGTTGGTTTCTCGCTGTCCCTTTGCTGCTCTTTGAAGGTAACGGGCTTGGATTCAGTCCGAAGATTGTGGACATTTTTCTGTCCTGGGGTGTACCCCGCTCAATGTCCCGCCCAAGTTGCTGGTCCCCGCGGACGGTGATGACCCCCGCGGGAGCTGGCATCTTCATGCACAAGTATAGTTGATGGACAATAGCTTCGAACTTGTTGGTTGTCCCCCGTCCTAAGATTGCGCGGTATGGGTAGGGCATTTCTACCACATCAAAGGTGATGTGCCCTGTTCTTGCGTTGGCCGTGTCTCCGAAGGACACGGGGAGTGACAGTTTGCCGATTGCGTTCACACTCTTTCCTCCGAATCCCATTAAAGGGATATCCGAAGGCTGAAGCAGGCTTCGGTCGATACCCATCTTATCGAAGGTGTCAGAAAAGATGATGTCTGCAGAACTGCCAGTGTCAACTAGTATCTTGCCGATCCTCCAGCCCTGAATGTTTGCCTCGATGACAAGAGCATCTGTGTGTGGGTAGCTAATGAGGTTGACATCTTCTTCGGAGAAGGTGATCGGAGAGTGTGACCACTGGGTTCTCTTGGTTGGACCTTCGGAGACGATGCTATGAACCTGCCTGAAGTAGTCTCTGCGTTGTCTCTTGTTTTCGAAGTTAGGGTGGAACCTCCGGAGATGGGCATGATCATCCCGAAGGAGGGTAGTGCCGCGGGTTGGCTGTTTGTGGTTTGGTTTTCTTGTTTCGGTGGGTTGGCTGGGGGTGGTGGTAATTGCTCTAGGGTTTGTTGAGCTTGAGTGGTGGGTTGACTGGGTTGCGTCTGAGGGTTTGGCTGCGGCTACCAATTGTGGTAGTTGTAGTTGAACATGAGTGGGCAGTATGCTTGTGTAAATGTTGGGGGTGGAACAAACGAAGGTTGTGTGCACTGTATTTGTTGATGAGCTTGTGGAGTCTGAGGCCATGTAGTGTGCCCAACTAGCTTGGCTTTTTTCTCGGACTTCATTCTGTCAAGGGTTTTCTTCTTCTCCGGGCACTGGTTTGTTCTGTGGTCGGAGTCAGATCCATGGAAGTGACAGAAGAATTTTTTGGATCACGCGGAGGTCCACGACCTCGGCCCCTTCCTCTGCCGCGACCTCTGCCTCGTGCCCCGGACGAAGGTTGCATGTCGCTTGACCATTGGGGTTCCGACTCTGGCGGTGTTATGAAGGGATCGAAGGTTATCTGATCCTCATCTTCATGCGAAGGTTCCAGAGGTAAGATGAGCTGGTGAGCTGGCTGCTTCTCTTGCTGCCATATTTGCTGGTTGTATTTTTCGGCCTGACGCATGATTCTTCTTTGCTCGACCCTTCTGCGGTGGTCGGCGTCTGACTTCGCGTACTTTTCTACTTCTGAATAAAGCTCCTCTAGAGTCCTCGGAGGCTCTCTTATGAGGTGGGAAGCAAGCTGACCAAGCAGGAGACCCTCGATGCATTTCTCTATCGCATCTTTCTCTGGGAAGTTTGGAATTTGAGCCTTCTTTTGGACGAACCTCCGGAAGTAGTCATAGAGATGCTCACGATCATGCTGGGGGCATTTGAAGTCTTTGACAGTGTTGGTAGTGAGCCTTCTGAAGCCCTGGAAGTCTTGGAGGAGCCCTCCTTTCAGCTGATACCAGTTGTTGATTGATTGCGGAGGCAAGTACGAATACCAATTAGCCACAGAACCTTCGCAGGCCATGACGAAGGACTTGGCCATGGTGGAGTCGTCACCTCCGGCCGAAGCAATGGTTGCTTCGTAGACCATGAGGAACTGAGTTGGATCTGTTGTAGCGTTGTACTTAGGGAGCTGTGTAGGCTTGTAGCCGAGCGGCCATGAAGTTCGCTGCAGAGGGACTGAGAGTGGCGAGGTCGGGTCAAATGGGAGGTTGACCGGCGGTGGCCTTTGGTTTTCATTTTGAGCGAAGGCTGTCTGGAGGATGATGCGGTTTTCTTGCTGGGAGGAACCTTCGGGCATTTCTTGGTATGCCCTCTGCAAGTTCTCAACTTCTGCCTCCATCTCTGCTAGCCTGCGCCTGGCCTCGGCTAGCTTGTTTGCCTAGTCCAGTGCCCTCTTTTTGGTGGCAAGCTGAGCTTCGATGTTCTTTTTCTTCATTTCAAGGGCTTTGAGCTTGAGTGCTGCTTCTGTGAGTTGATGAGCTTCGGTGTTTTCAGTGTTATCAATTGGGTCTTCATGAAGAGCAGCTTCGTTGGTGATGTCTTCAATCCGTTGGTTTGCTCCTTCGTGCTGCGGTTGATGGCCATCGAGGATACGGCCAGGCTCAGTGGAGGTGCTTGTGGTGCCGGCGGTGGCTTTCTTCTTCGCTGGGGCCATCGTGGGTTGTCTTTCGAGCTGGAACGGTGGGCGCCGCTGTTGGGATCTTAGCTTCTTAGACGCCCAGACAGGGAGCATGAACAGTATGAAGATGGCAATGAAAGTAGGTGCTCAATTCTCCAATAATGACCGGAAAATTCCACCATTTACACTGTGGAGAGAGGGGGCTATTTATACCCCTAACCCTCGGCTAGGTTTTCCTAAATTGCCCCCTTCCAACTCATTTACAGCTCACTTTTAGCCGGCTTCGGGGTAAAATTATAAGGTGAGAGGTTTACAAATCCGACCTTCTCACGTATTCAAGAGATGTACAAATCCGACCTTCTTACATATTCACGTTTCACACACATATCTACAACCGACGAAGGTTTTCACTGCCTTCGGGGACCTCCGGGAGTTACAGCCATGAAGGTCCCGTCAACAAGCAATTAGCCGTCACCTTCGTTCCCGAAGTTGATTCCTTTACCCGAAGGTCATGGTCTTCGAACTTGTGCTTCTGAGCAACCGTTCGTCACCTTCGGCCGGACGAAGGCGATATCCTTCGTCCATGAAAGTATTGGTCTTTGTGCTTGCGCTTCTGGGCAGTCATCCGTCACCTTCAGCCTACAGAAGCTGTTATCCTTCGTACCGAAGATCATGGTCTTTGTGCTTGCGCTTTTTAGTGTTCATCCGATACCTTCGGGTATGCTTGGCTTCCTCTCGTTGGGGTCCTAAAAACATGTTAGGGAGCATTTCCGAGGGTGAGGGCTTGACCCGAAGGTCCAATCCGCAACAAGAATTATTTAGCAATAATTTATGTTTTCAGAAATTTATATACTTGTTGTATCGACGTATCTTATTTTTTGAAAATTATTGTATCGTCATACCGTACCCGTATCGACATATCACCTATCGATCAGCCGCACGCGCACACGGCTACATATCGCCCGCGCTGTTAATCTGCAGGTGTCGCCTGAAGAAGCTGGTTTCGCGAATTTGACCGAAGTAAACTTTTCTGCTTCCGGCCCACTCCTGCAGTCCCGCGAGAGACGTGTTGCCCAGGTGCCCAGCCAGTTAGTCCAATTATATGCATCCCTAGTTTATACTCCCTCTATTACAAAATAAATGCAATTTTAGTACCAAATACGTAAATCAATGTTAGGTGTAAAATTACAAAAATACCTCTTATCTTTTGTGAATAGTGGATGAGTTGTTAGTTGTTTTTTGTAGGAATCTCCCGAAATTGTCATGTCTTTTGTGGTTGGTAGGTCAAAGTTAGCAAGTTTTTTGGGATAAATTTTGAACTCTATAGTTGCAATTATTTTAGGACGGAGGGAGTAAGATTGTATCAACAGATTTTTATTTCAATAGGATATTGATTTCATAGCAGCCAATAATATATTGTAAGATAAATTAATGTTAACATTATACTTTTGTATAAAGAATTAAAGATTCATCATCCTATGGTGTATGTTCACAATAAACAAGCAAATACGGGATTTTTCAAGAAATTCAGATGTATGAAAGCTAAAATCGTAATGCACATTGCACCCTACAAAATATTTGACATCCCATTGCATTGCATGTTCAGAACAAATTAGTGTTGGGTACGGTTTTTTTTCAAGGAATTCAGAGGTACAAAGCTCTGTTGTGCCTTTGCATGCCAACAGGGGTCGGGATCAAACTAGGTTCTACAGTGCGGAGATTTACCAGCATATATGACGAACCTTGTTCAATAGATTGGTGAAACCCAACAAATTTAGATGCTGCAGTCAAAATGAAATTTGCAAAATTTGTCATTTTTAAAACATATATGCCTGAAACCACGTTCCTGCTTTCATACTTGTGTCATCTTTTCATTTAGATCATGGGATACATGGGTATCTACAACGCAGCACCTGCCGCATCACAATAAGATCCCAGTCTCTCTTGACAGGTATGTTCACACAACATTTCGCAGCCTAAACTTTTGAACAGGCACGTCACTTCTCAATTAATCTGCTCCAAAACATGAACAACTTGTTCAAGCAGTCTTAATTTCTTATCACGGGAGATTTAAACAAATGCTAACATCTACGGTATTCCACTGCACTTCTGATCCAACCATTCACAATGCAGCAAACTTGTCATCAGCATGCCGGCGATGATGATGCCGGTGACTTCTCCTGCGGGCACGCAGCTCACTTCGCTTCAGGACAGTGCTGATGTTTCCAGGTGGATTGTTGCTTTCCACATCACCTGGAGAATCGAGTATACAAGCAAATGGGTCTTCCATCAGGTCTCCAGATGGTCCCTGCAAGCATAATATGCGAAAAAGTGACATCTTGCAGTGAAATATTCGGAAACTTAGATGGACAACTGCATCAAGAAAATAAGTATAGACGTGCATGACAAAGTGTAGACTTAGTGGTAAATTAGTAACTCACGTTGTCCGCAGTTGTCCCTCCAGAAACTGTTCTGGCCTCATCATAAGAGTTGGTAGCTTCAATTTCATTCATTCTTTCGACAAAGACAATGTCAGTATATGAATGGTGTGGGTGCCACCTGAAAAGTGGTTGATCTTGATGCAGATCATCGAACAGATGCTCAGCAAAAAAGTGTTTTTTCACAGCTTCGACCAGGAATTCATCATCACCATGCTTAGTAAGTATTCTGTTAATGAGGCAAGTAAAAATAAGTACAATGTTAATTATAAAACAAGCATTTGGTTGGAACATCTGATGCCAAAGAGAAAGAATAGCTGGTTAAAAAACCACACATGTTAGCAAGCTCCATCTTCATGCGTCCTTCAGCTTCTTTTAACAGCACTACAGGAGACACACGGAAGGTTCCCCTATACATGGACTTTCCCATGATATAACCGTAGCCTGAGAAGTAGCTTCAATAAATACACATTTCCAACGTAAAGGATGAAAAATTGATTGTTTAACACCACATGAACGTTGAAGGTTCAATGCATCCAATATTTTTTTTTGCAAATGGTTCTATCTATAGATATCTGTTTCCTTTCAACTACAGCAGAAATACATAACTTCATGAGTAAATGGCGACAAAAACATGAATTTGGAACACAAAACTATCTACAGAATTCGAATAAGTAACATATACTTAAATTTCAGTGCGTTCTACACGACCCATGGGTGTTTTTAAGATGCATCAGTACTGGATGCTAATCAAAATTGTATTCTGCTCTTGTAGCATAATTATTATTCACATCTAATCTGGGACCTACCAGCACAGCATTAGTTAGAAATTAGAGATATGCATAATTGGATTGGTTTCATTGTAGGTATTTCCTGTTCATGTTGACTCATCCATATAAAAGAGCCACAATCACTATCAACAAAGCAAAATATATTGCTTTGTCTTTCTCATCTAAATAAAAGCTTGACTATGCCTTTGCATGACCTTAATGTACAGGATGACTACCAGGTTGGATAGCCTTGAGATTTACCAGTAGCTGCACAAAACCTTGTGAATCCAGAACTAGGTGGGAGCCTAAGTAATTTGGGTCCTGAAAAAAAAGGAATTCTGAAAGCAAGTCTTTGGTACCAACAGTAATCCCCAGCAGGGCAAATTTTGCAGATTTTTTATATAACACTTAATTGCATCAATGATTCATCCATAATCGATGGCTCACATTGTCCTTCTCAACCAATAATTGCATTGACCATACATTATGAAAAAATGCTACTCGTTAAAGAAATAGCAATTACAACGTTCAAGTCCTACTGTCCTAGTGAAGACAAATATTAACAATGTAGCCAAATTAATCATTAACAGTAACTAAGCCAAATGCTCCAAATGTAATAGCTTTATCGTGGTTAGTAAGCAAGCATAGGGTAGCATATACAAATATCCATGAAAAGTAATAAGAATGGAAGAATGCAAGTTCAGGGTAAGAAAACAGATATCCTTGAAAATTTAATAAAAAGGTAGAATATATCAATAATATTATTACACTGACGTGCACACTGGATAGCAATAAAACGACAACAGACATTTAGGGAAGGAGCTTACAAAATACTGACCATAAGAAAGGAATAATGTTGTTCACCTGGTGACGCAAGGTTCTTTAAAAAAAGTGTCCTATCTACATTTGGACTCTAATATTCGATGGCTTGTCCAGAAACAATCTCCTTCCCCTCATGTATAGTTTGCACAAGTATGGCTATTGAATACTACAATTGGAACATTGACACAAAGCCACAACCATGCTGCCGGCATGTTTTCAACACAATCCAGTACTCCTAATTATGGACAGAAAGCTAAGCTTTATCAGGATTCAGGAACGGCATCTACTGCTTGGTGGCAGGCACCTTTTTCGTCTCTTAACTGAATGTTCCTTGTTTAACACGACTTCAAAACAGCTCAACGGATAGCATTATTAAATAGGCAACGTATGCTATGCAAACCACCTTCGTATGCAAACTATAGAAATTCCAATCATATCATCAAGAGAGGGAAGGAGGAACCTAGGCTGAGACCAAACCACACCACAAAGCTGCCGAATCCTAAGAACACAACGAAGACCGCACTTGGACCGGCATTGAAATCCTGAAGCTTTTTATCCTCCTCTTGGGTCAAACCGCCCTGCAACATCATCATCAGCAACTCAGCTAATCAACAAGGACGATATGTTTCATTTTTGGGGGGGGGGAGGAGGGCGGCCTGGGGGGAGGGGGAGGTGTCCGCAGGAGAGCATACATTGGTCCGCATGGCGTACTCCAGATCTTGGATCACTCCCTGCCGCATTAGCAACACAAAACCCCATCAAATCCCAGAACGAGAAGAAGCGAAAAAGATTTGGGAGACAAGAATTTTTTTTAGGCGAAAGGGTCAAGAAACTTTGGGGAAGAATTGATTCACACACAAAAAAAAAGATTTTGGGAACGGCAGTCAAGCCGTTTCTGGGAGCATCCGGCGAACCTTGCCAAGCGGGGGGCCAAAATAAAGGCCCGTCATGTACCGCAGTATTCCCACCATCGCCTCACCAGCTGCTCCTAGGGTTGATGACTTGAGTTTGGAGAGATGCAGAGAGCGGTAAGGAAAGGAGGAAGACGAAGGAAGAGAATTGGATCAACCACACTCTATATTCATCGGTATACGCTATACGGCTTCCAGCCTGACGGACTAGCGAGTCTGCGGCGGAGCGAGGCGTGCGGGCGGCGCGGACCGCGACGGCGTGGCGAGCGAATCTAGCGCGCGGACGCGCCGCGGGCGCGAACCGTGGCGAGCGAGCCCACGACGTCGTGCGTGGCCCGTGCGGCCTTGAGCGCTCGCTGGCTGTTGCCTCCCGAGCGGATCGGACGCAGGCCGTTGCACAGCTGCTTAACAATTAATTTCGATTCGCTGGGTGATTCGCTCCATTCGCTGATGGACCCTGAGGGCTGGCGATGAGGAACCAGAGACAGAGAGTATATTGTAGGCCATACTGATGTACAGCTTCGAAAATGAACACGTATGCAGAGTATGCTGTTTTCTTTCTCCTGCAGACCACGCATCCAATCACCCTTGATTAATGATGACATTTGTTGAGTGTTTTTTTCTCTAACGCCATCAAATGCTTCCGAGTCTTGAATGAATGCACAAAAAAAAACTTTCTTTCTAAAAAAATTGTAGTTTATACAATGCAATTTGTTTAGTTTCAAAAACTTTAATTTATGGATGTGTCTCCTTGTCAATCGATTGACAAATTGTTGTCTATCGATCACCAGTGCTAACCATTCACTCGTCATCCCACGATTACCTTTTCTGTTTCCAAACTGGCATTTTACTTCCGCGCCCCATTAAGAAGCCACAATTGGCGCACATGTTGTCACGGGATCCGTTAGCAGCTTGGGGCCTACTTTGTCCGTGTTGGAGGCTTGAGGTCCATTTCTGTTGTGAGCTCAGTACATGACATCGAGCCCACTGAATACTTGTTTTTGCGAATATTTTCTTCTTGCACCTACTAGTGAAAATCCCCCAAAATAACAAATATAAAAAGTTACATGTAAAATGTTTTAGCTGACAACAAAATTACAATTATTTTCTCCCCTAGCCTAATCAAATTGAGAAGCTGCAGGACCTCCAGGGTGCGCCTTAGGTACCGATTAGTTGGCTCTTCACCTCTTGTTCTTAATTTCCTCTCCACTTGGTGAAACAAGTACAATCTCTTATCTTTCCACTCTTTGGGGAGCGGTGAGTAAACTGCAACACTGGAAAAAAAAAGGCTATTAGTTCATATAATAAAATGCATATTAAATGATGAAAGAAATGAGAGCCTATTAGTAGCATTGTAATTTGTTGGGAAATATATGTAAAAAAGTAAATCTTCTTGTGTTAAAAATGTAAATCTTATTGTGACAACTAGTGAAAAAAATCACAAAAACAACAACAAATATATAAAAAATTACATGTAAAATTTTTGGGTTGACAACAAAATTACAATTATTTTTCCCCTAACATAATCAGAGTTTGTTTCATAAAAAAACATAATCAGACATAAAAGCAGCATGACCTCCAGCAAGGTGTACCTTTAGGTCCTGCCCAGTTGCCTCTTTGTTCTGAATTTAGCTCTCTAGTTGGTGAAATAAATATAAATATCATATCTTCCCACTATTTGGGGTGTGGTGAGTAAACTGCAACATTGAGAAAAAAAGAAAATGATATTGTTCATATAATAAAATGCATATTAAATGATGAAAGAAATGAGTGCCTCTTAGCAGCCTTGTAATTTGTTGTGAAATATATGTAAAAAATAAATGTTCCTTTCTAGCATAAAAAAAGCACACACATGAAAATGCTACCTGGAAAAGCTTTTCATGACAATAAAATCAGAAAAAATGAACCGCAAAATGGTTGAAAGGACATTCACTACGATTGTCATTAGTAAGCCACCACATACAGCATAAGCTTCCTTGTTTTATTTGGGCAATGCAGAAATTAGTCTTGGTAAAAATTAAGATTTAATGTATAAAAGTTATAGTATAATTATTTTCAAATTACAGTGTAATATATATATATACCCTCTTGAAAGGTTTCACATGGGAAACTGAGCTTCCAGTACATGTGACATTAGTGGCCTATGATACAAAGCATAAAAGTAAATGAAATCTAGCTATAGCACTAATTGACTGGGAACAGCGAAGTTATACTAACAATGAATCACCTTGAAAAAACATTGATCAAAGAAAAGTACTCATATGCCATTTTTCAGTGATATAGTAGAAGTACTTAAAAGCTTCGAAATGGATAACAGAACAACATCGAATATGAAGTCAATGTATTCACAATTTATCTCTAGGGGAGTGGCAAACACAAATTTTATAAACCCTGCTGAAAGAAGTGAAGAGCAAATCTTTCGAGCAAGCTCAAGATACTAGAGGAAAAAACAGAGATGAAGCTGAAAAATATTTTTCTTAAATATTTGCATTTTTACAACCCACATAACTTGACTCAAGTGATATAGAACCATCGTCCTGAGTAGCTCCATCCCATCTAAACTGAAACAATAGAAAATGTCCAACATTCACCTTGCATCCCTGAAAAACCATAAGAACCAAGCTAACCATCTCGGCTGGGGTTCTGACCATCCAGCACTGACATGCTGATGTGCTATAGTCAAACTAGTGGCCTCCCCTCCCTCCCCCTCACTTCTCTACCACACTTTATCCTTCTCTCTCTCTCTCTCTCTCTCTCTCTCTCTCTCTCTCTCTCTCCATTCAGATGAAAATAGCTCAACTCAGATTGGATCAATACCTAGTACTCGACTCGATAGCATAACTGAGCAAAAATAGAACACTTTGACTGACCGAAGTTGATATCAATTGAACACAACTTGACTGGCAACCCCAAATCGAACACTAGATATCTGAATCGGAACCTTAAAAGCAAACATAGGATAACAACAAAAGTCAAGCAGGAGCCTATCATCCCATCGTTGTTCAGGTACTACTCATGAATCGAACACATGTGCAGCTCAAAATCAAATGCCAACATGCATGCACACAACGGCAAATGCCAATCGACTTGGATCCCCATTCCCCTCGCACACAGATCCACCTAATCCAATTCGTCCACGGTATTGGAACCAAAACAACAAAAGAAACCAAATATGTATTCACCCAATCCCCTCGAGCACAGATCAAAATCCTAGAAAAACACATCAGTTAGTCGTGGGGAGACTAGGTACCTCAAATGCTGGGTGCCACCCATGTGCTGTCATCGATGAGGTCGAGATTCAATGCGCTCAGTCTCCTATTCACCATCTGGGGTCGATGAAGAGGGCGCCGATTTGCCGAGGATGGTTTGTTGTGCGGTTGCGCCACTGGTACAGCGATGAGCCGATGACAACGAAGAGGAAAGGATTGAAATGGGAGGCAATTCCCCTGAAGCCATTATAAAAGTTCTCAATTTCCTCTGTACCACTAAAAAAGTTCGAGCTCTCACCCAACCACTAACCCAATTTTCTCTGGACTTCCAGACCATTGCCGTCCAAATCCGTCACGTTGACTGTTGGTCAGACTCGCTGGGAAGCATCAGAGGACGTTACGGTGCCCATTTTACCCCTCCTCACCTTGATCCCACCTTGACAGAAGAGGTGACCTAAAACCAGTCGCATTCTCTCCTCTCCCCGTTCACCTCCAAACCCGCGGCGGTGGCAGCAGTAGCGACAGCGGCGGCGGCGGTAGTAGCGGCGGCCGTCGAAGATCGAGGAAGCTGCTTGAAGAGGAGGCGTAGATGGGGTAGGGATCGAGGAAGCAAGCCACTGGATCCGTGGATCCGCACCCCGCATGGAGGCTCAAGGATTCGCCACGACGCCATGGCTGGAGCAGAGGGGAGACCTGCATGGCTTCCTGAAGGGTGAGTAGTCTCCTCTTCTTTCTTGAGGCCTCTTGTTTCTTGATTCTAACCAATTTTGTGGCGTTGGTGTCGATGCTAGGGTTAGTTTAGGAGGCCTCTTAGTGTAGTTTCATTCAGGCTAATCGCTAGTAATGTCTCCTTTGCTGAGTTTTATAGGATGGATCCAGAAACTTGCTACAACTTAGAATACAGGATTATTGCTTACAATACCCAAAGCAATTGGTTTAGCTTTTCTAGGGTCGTTGATGCTAACATAACCAATTTCAAAGATCTGGTGGATGAAATACGGGACAAGTACCCTCCTGGGTATGGTGATTTAGTGAAGTTGTTTTATTATGCTGCTGACACGAAGTCAAACATTGAAGTAACTAGTGACCAGGAATTACTAGATATGTTTGCCAAACATGTGAGTAGCAAGATATGTTTTATGTCGATTGCTTACTATTCTCCTAGTGTTGAGGCACCAGCCATACTAATATGGGATGATGAATGTGTTGATGTCCCGTCCACCCCTTCTATGCCAGTTCCTTTGGAAATAGATAGAAGCCATTGCCAACTGACACAGACCACAGATTGTAGTGAGATCAATGTTCAACAGAAGGGCATAGATCTAGATAACCCTATACCAGAAAATGAATATGTTTGTGTGGATGAGAATGAGGAAGGCTTCTACATGGGTAATGGTAGACAGAATGACCTAGCTCCAGCTGCTGAAGGGGCTGAAAATGGTAATGCTGAGGATGACCCTGAATATGATGGACTTTCAGACTCTGAAGCAGATTCTGACTCTGACTCTAACTACATGGAGGATGAAGCTAATGGAATTGTCAAAGATAAAATGCCACCTCATAATCCTGAAGTAGTGTATGACAAAACTGACCCACCCATGGCAGTAGGAACCATATTTCCTGACATGAATGCATTAGATTGGCTTTAGCAACCCATGCAATAAGGAATGAGTTTGAGTTTAACATTCAGAAGAGTGAAACAGGGAGGTACAGGGCATATTGCAGTGGGAGAGCTGTTGGTTGTAGATGGAGGATTCATACTTCTACAATGGGAGACAAGACAACATTGAAGGTAAATTTTGATTTGGTTATTTTGTTTTAGCTTGTTTTTTCTTTATTATGAATGCACTGCTCTCAAGTTCTACATTTCTCGTTTGCAGGTGAAGAGGAATCCTCATTAACATGACTGCCATAGCACAAGAAGAAGTGGAAAGGTCAAGTGTGCAACAAAGTACTGGGTATGTGAGAAGGTGAAGGACTTGGTGTTAGAGAACCCAAAAGTGACAGCTAAGGAACTGCAGAGGAGGATAAAGGATGAATACAAGGTACTTGTGCACTAAAAGAGAGTTTATCATGGTAGAGAGCTAGCACTTACTCAGTTGTTTGGTGATTGGAAAGAGAGTTTTAACAACTTGTATAGATTCAAGCTTGAAATTGAACAGTCTTGCCCTGGGAGCTTTATTGTGATAGATTATCACACCATCAGCAACAAGGTCAGGATGAATCTGCCGGCCTATAAGACAGGAAAACTAAGCATCTCAAAATAGCAACAACCTCATCAATGCGAAAAATGCTTATTCTCATGATGAATCTAACCGCAAAGTATAGACACTTGTAGAAGGCGCGGCCAAAGTTCTTGGGGTCGTGGCTCCGTTCTAGTTTGCCAGCACTTGGCCGTTCGGGCAGAACACCCTTCTGTTGTTCATCCCTCTAATGCTCGAGGCTTGCGACATGAATCTATGTAAGATGGACGGAAGGCAGGGAGGAAGAAGAAGGCAACAGAGAGAAGAAGAAAAAAGGCAGGGAGGAAGAAGAGGACCACGCTCCTCATTTATACCACTGGGGCCAAGCGGCGGTTTTGGCGCCAACTTTGCCGCCAAAACAAGCGCCTCGGAGTGGCGTAGGAGACAACAAAAAAAATGCAAAGGGCAAAATAGACAATTCGCCTAATAATTTAACCCAGTTACCCCAGATATAGATGGCAATGGTCTGGAAGTCCAGAGAAAATTGGGTTAGTGGTTGGGTGGGAGCTCGAACTTTTTTAGTGGCACAGAGGGAATTAAGAACTTTTATAATGGCTCCAGGGGAATTGCCTCTTGAAATGGAGGCATCCTGTCGGCCAGCCTAGGCCTAAATTGGGCTCACTGCAGGCCCAATAACAGCTAAGCGAGTACACACGCATATGTGATGGCCCCAATTTTTCCTAATTACACACAAGACACCCCCTTCGTTCATCGCCGATCCAGCCCCCGACAACATCGATTGATGGAAAAACAATTTCTCAATCGATTGATGAGGAGTAAATCTATTAATTTATAGCACAATATTTTTTTTCTTAATTGACTTGCGATATGGAAATATCCAACTTCCAGATCCTAGCTCCGCCACTGTCTGTTTTGCATTAATCCAGTCAAAAAGACCCTTAGAACTTAGTTGATATTTTAGTTATTTGTATTTTGTGATGTCCTTAGAACCAATGCTCTTCACATATGTCAAGTGTATGGAACATTGGAACATGGAATATGTAAGCTATGTGTCATGAATGGTTGGATTCATCTCGTAATAGCTTGTATATGAGATAGGTCAAATTATATGGCTAGCATCATGGTCTGTAGTTTGACGTGTTTATTGTTTTGAAATATCATGTTGACGGTTCTGTTCATTTTCAATGTGCTTTCAATCAGATATTTTCGGTTTCGATATTACCAGAATGCCGATACCGCTTTTATTTTCGACAATATCATATTATTTTCATTTTCGAGTAAAAACCATGAACGTGAAAGTGGAGCCTTCTACCAATCATTTCTGACCGTTTTCTTCTCTAGGCTCAATTGCTTTCAGTTATTGGACCGAAGTTGCTGCGCCTTCCTGGGGCGCAAGAAGGAATAGGCCTCCGTTGGACAGGATATTCGAACCTTCATTAAGTAGTCAATTTTTTGTAAAACTGTAGAAGAATGGTCATTTGGTAATGCAAACCTTCTATTCGTGGGTATGTTTGAGAGCCTTGTAAGAATTTTCACTTAAATGGGTTCCAGATGTAATTTGTTGTGCACAAGAAAAACCTCTGCAATTTCTTTACACTTGTAAACTACTGTAGCTGTTTGGGGGGAAAGAACGTGCAAAACACAGGGAATAAAAAATCTACCTTGCATCTGTTCCCGAATTGAACCTGAACTGACACCTGATTGATCCATTGAGCAGGATTGGGGCTCAACAGCTCAGATCAGTGCACCAAATTTTGGATCAAAGCATCAATTTGGAGCACAAAGCAGAACAATTTCTTTTTGCTGGAAATCAAACTGGAACACTGGTTTTGAGTCTAAAACCGACCTTCCAAACAGGCCCTAAAACCTTCCATTTCCAAAGCCCGTTAGTATCCATTTGCAAGCATACAAGTGCATTTAACTGGGAGTCATTACCGTTGAAGAAAACATCTTTGTGTACATGACAGCAGATGAACACTTCAATTAGCTCGTGCCCACGTGCTTACTAACCCCAGCAATTATATGTGGATAATCATCGCTCCAAATGGAGACCAAAATGCTAACATCTACATCATCTTACCACACCTATGATGCAACCTTTGATACGCAGTAACTAAATTGTCAGCATTCCGTTGGCAATTGATGCCGATGACTTCTCTTGCGGTTTCGTGGCCCCCTTCTCTTCAGGACAGCTCTCTTGTTTTCGGAGGGATTGGGGCTTTCCATGTTCCTTACGAGAGAACCGAGCACGCAATCCAGCGGGTCATCCATGAGGTCTCCAAATCTCTTTAAGAGTAAATATACAGATAAAGAAACAAAGAAGAGTTATGATGCTGTGAAGTATTCTGAATTTTGAATAGACAAAATGAATAGAGAAAATGTAGTGATACTGAGTGCTGCCAAGCTAGGTTCCTGAGCAATTGTGGAAATGAGTAGAACTCACGATGTTTGCGACTGTCTGCCTAGAAAATGATCCTGTCTCGTTGTCAGAGCAGTTAAGTTCAGCTTTTGTTTCCTTCAGCCTTTCCACAAAAGCGCTGTCAACATACCAACCGCGTGGGTGCCACCTGAAAAGTGGACTATCTTGATGCAGGTCATTGAACAGATGCTCAGCGAAGAATTGCTTTCTTACAGCTTCAACCAGTGGTTTGTCATCGCTATGCTTAGTAATAAGTATTCTGTGAATGAAGTGAGTAAAGCTATTATGTTAAGGAAACAAGTAGTTAACTGGGACACTCATGCTAAAAAGTGAATCAATTTTTAACAAACCATACATGTTAGCGAGTTCCATCTTCATGCGGTCTTCTGCATCATAATGTTCCAAAATGACTTCAGCACACAAACGCAAGGCTACATAATACACCAGCTTTCCCGTCAGAAAAGTACCACCTGAAATACAGCTTCAGTAAATTAGCATTTCCAGTGAAAAACGATGAAATTTAGCCTGAGCACAGTATAAATAAACACCAAAGAGTCATTGCATCCAACTATTTATAAGGCTCCCAAGGTTTGTTTTTCCTTAAATGGTCTTTCGGTTCAGACCCAGAAGATGAGCTATGCTTGGGTGTTGATATTTTTTATTTCATTGGGAAAGAAGACGACTTTTCTGTGCATTTTAATCCAAACTCAAATATCCCATTGTAATGTACAACAAAAAAAACAAAAGGTGTGTATATATGCCCCCAAGCACTATATAATATATGCATTAATGTTAGTTTGGATTTGTGTTTGCTATATCCTATATGACAGCTGAATGAACTAGACAGATACACTGAATGGTAACTCGGTAAGTGTTTGGTTTTTGTCAAACTAAGAAAACTCATACTGAACTAACTCAAAGTTTAAATTGCTGAAAACCAGCAATCATTCAAACATATCCAGGTTTAGATGGTTTGCATATTCAAACAAGTGTACACAATTGTAGTGTGGTAAGGTGTACACAATGATTTGCATATTCATTAGTTCGGATCAAATCAAATACCTATTTTCAGGGCGCAGCCGATGAGGATGACGAGGCACGGCAGCACGGATCGGATGAGGTCGACGACGAGGCGTGCGGCAGCATGGGCCTGGACGACGATGACGAGGCGTGCGGCGGCGCGGGCGAGGACGAAGTTCGGGGCGGCAGGGGTTGGGGCGACCGGGACGACGGTGCAGGGGAGGACCTCGAGGCGGCAGGGGTAGCCGGGCGGCCGGGCTGCGCGGAACAGGCTGCGCGCGAGGACGACGAGTTGCGCGGCGGGGGCAGGGACAACGTGGTCGGGGCAGCGGGGGCAGCCGGGCTGCGCGAAACGGGCCGCGCGCGAGGACAACGAGGCGCGCGGCGGCAGGGGTAGGGACGGCGTGGTTGGGGGGCGGTGGGGGCAGCCGGGCGGCCGCGACGGCGGGTGATGACCTCGAGGGGCGGCTGCACAGACCGGGCGGCGAGGACGCCGAGGTGCGCGGCGGCGCGGGCGAGGACGACGAGGTGTGGGGGCGGCCGGGACGGCGGGCTGGGGACGACCTCGAGGGGCGGCCACGGTCGAGCGCCGGCCGGGGACCCACCCGTGGCCGGGGAAGAAGGCGGCGACGCACGCGGGCGAGCGAGCAGGGGCGGGTTGGGCGACGTCGGGGCAGCGGGGCAGGGGCGACGTCGATCTGAATTTGGCGAAGAGGGGAATTTGTTGGGGGGGCATGGCTCGGTTAGTGCCGGCTGGCCTTACCAGTCGGCACTAACGTGCCCCCGTGACGTCAGATGGACACGTTAGTGCCAGCTGGTACCCGTAGCCGGCACTAACGTGCGCACGTTAGTGCCGGCTATAATTACCAGCCGGCACTAACGTGTTCCATCTGGCGGGAACTGAAAATTGGCCACGCCAGTTCCCATTTACACTAAATTTTTAATATTCATAAATTTATTCGTAATAGGCTTAATAATTAGAATAATATAACAAAAATTCATATCTTAATTTTTTTAGCTACACAATAATTATAGTAATTATATCTACACAATAATAATAGCAATTGAAGTAAATTAACAAATATGCTAACATTATCAATTTTGTGTAGCTTATATGGTTTATATGTTAGTATGCTTCTATTATTCGTAATAAATCGAAAAACTTTCAGTTTGATCCATGCAAAAATATTCAAAAGTCTTTTCAGTAATAGCCTATACAATGATGTAACCAATTCACAAATTACTTGATTATTTGTTTGTAATTTAATATTTCAACACTCCTAGTAATGCAAAATTAGTGAAAGTAAATAATATTTATACCATGCAAAAATATAATATTATCTGAAGATGGTATTGTGTCCTAATTGGACGAATAGTATCGAGAATTGAGACAAATACGACGCGGTGCGTTACATTACATCACTTAATGAGAAAATACAATATATAATTTATATAAAAGTACTACTCATCATCATTATCTACTAGAACATTGATAATCTTCCTTTTGACGAAAGTGCCTTGGACGTGATCACGGCGTAAGTAAGGCGTGTCCTCTTTGGATAAGAGGATGCTGGGGTCAACGTCAACTGAGAATGGAGGAAGGTCACCAATCTGGTCATAATCTTCCGAATTGTCCGAAATATTCTCGACTCCAACAACTTTTCTCTTTCCTGGAAGAACTATGTGTCGTTTCGGCTCCTTTCCAGCCTTGTCTGCTTGAGACGTCTTATCCAACTTCTTCTTCGGTTTGCTCGACATGTCCTTCACATGGAACACTTGTGTCATATCCTTGGCTAGAACGAATGGTTCATCTTTATATCTAATCTTTTTAAAATCGACTATGGTCATCCCATACCGGTCATTCGTTACACCTCCTCCAGCCACCCATTCGCAACGAAACAGAGGGACAACTATGGGTCCATATTCAAGTTCCCATATCTCCTCTATGACACCATAGTAGTTGTTCTTTTCTCCATTACTGTTTACTATACACATACGGACACCACTGTTTTGGTTGGTGCTTTTTTTATCTTGAGCTCTAGTGTAAAATGTATACCCATTGATTTCGTACCCTTGGTATTGCTGGACGTTTATTGATGGTCCCCTGGCCAGCCATTGAAGTTCTTGATCAACTGTGTTGTTGCTCAATAATTTTCGTCTGAACCAGCCGTCAAAAGTTTTTATATGTTGGTGTGTAATCCAACCAAAATTCTTCTATGGATTTTCGAATCGTATAATATTCATGTGCTCATCAATATATGGAGCCACCTTGGATGAATTCTGAAGAACCGTGAAGTTTGCTTGGCTGAATTCACTACAAGGGATGTTCATATTACATTTCTTTCCTAGTGTGTCTTTTTCCTTTAGTCGCCCCTCATGGTGTGACACGGGGAGCCCAATCGGATTGAGATCAGGAAGATAGTCAAAGCAAAACTCAATGACCTCCTCTGTTCCATAGCTCTTAGCAATGCATCCTTCTAGGCGAGAAGGTTTGCGCATGTACTTCTTCAATACGGCCATGAACCTCTCGAAAGGGAACATATTGTGTAGAAAAACAGGACCCAGGATAGTTATTTCTGTCACAATATGAACTAGAAGGTGTGTCATAATATTGAAGAAGGAAGGTGGGAAGACCATCTCGAAGCTGACAAGATATTCGACAATGTCTTTCTGCAGCTTTATTAGATTATTTGGATTAATTGCTTTTTTGCGAAATTTCTTTCATGAACGCACAAAGCTTTATAACTGCCAATCTCACATTTTCCGGTAGAACACCCCTCAGTATAACCGGAAGTAATTGTGTCATCAGGACGTGGCAGTCATGGGACTTCAAGTTTTGGATTTTCTTCTCTTTCACATTTATTATGCCCTGTATATTTGAGGAGTACCCAGACGGGACCTTGATACTGTTCAAGCAATCGAACATACTTTCCTTCTCCTCTTTGCTCAGATTATAGCTGGCAGGTTTTAAATAGTGGCATCCTTTGTCTCTCTTCTCGGGTTGCAAGCCTTGTCGTCCAACTAGCTGCTGCATGTCGCGCCTTGCTTCCAATGTGTCTTTTGACTTACCATACACTCCCAGGAAGCCTAGTAGATTCACGCAAAGATTCTTCGACAGATGCATCACATCAATTGCATTGCGAACCTGTAAGACTTGCCAATAAGGTAGGTTCCACAATATAGACTTCTTCTTCCACATTGGAACATGTCCCTGGTCATCCTTGGGAACAGGTTGGCTACCGGGACCCTTTCCAAATACTACCTTCACATCCTTGATCATCGAGAACACACGCTTTCCATTACAGAATAGAGGATTAGGACGAGTTTCGGACTCTCCTTTGAAATGCTTCCCTTCGGTTATTAGGGGGTGATCGGTAGGAAGGAATCGGCGATGGCCCATGTATACGCACTTCTTACAGTGTTTCAAATAAATGATATAAGTCTCATCATAACAGTGGGTGCAGGCCATGTATCCCATGTTCGACTGTCCCGAAAGTGTTGCAAGTGCAGGCCAATCATTGATGCATACAAAAAGCAAAGCTCAAAGGTTGAAGGACTCCTATTTATACTCATCTCACACACGTACACCTTCTTCTTTCCAGAGTAGTAAGAGATCCTTCATCAAGGGTTGCAGGAACACACCAATGTCGTTGCCAAGTTTCCACTAATTATTGCATAGGAAACGTCATTAATAGCACCACTAGTGTTGATTAAAAGATTCCACGTTTCGAGACATCCAGTGTCCATAGTTTCCATAATAGATGTGCTGTCTAGCCAGATTATACCAACTCTTTGTGCTATGTGTGCATTGTGCAAGTTGCTTCCCAGCCCTGCCGGCCTGCTCGGAATAGATAGACTTGGCATCGTTAAGTGTTTCGTTAGCTGAAAGGCTTTCATGAGTAAGCTTGACATAAGGTCACAACCATGCTGCTGGCATGACATGAACCTTAAGCACTCTTAACACCACACACAATCGGCATACCCTCTGTACTTATCAACACAATGTATGTCGATCAGACTGGTCCTTGAGCAGGTATGGACCAAGAAAATATCATAAGTGAAAATTGACAATTCATAAGATATCCTACCCAACGGCATACTTCATGGTGTAATCCAAGAACACCCCACCTTTTCTTTTTGCTATGAGATTGTTCCTCGTGCGCCATAGTACATTTTGAGAAAATTGCTATTATAGGAGTCCAAACATATGGCTTCGCTATTATAGGACTCCTAACATCAGCTTTGCTAAAATAGAATCCGAAACTTTGTGGCTTGTATTTCATGACAATGTGTCCATTTTAATCTTATTTTTCAGTCTTAAATACATGTATTTCTCGTAATGACCGTATTACCCTTCCTATTCTCATCGACACACCGATCTAATCACGTACCGATCTAATCACGTAAGCGCTCCTTCCGCCGCTCGAGTCAGTACTGATCGACGCCGCTGACCGCCATCGATTGTCCCAACGACGCCGCCCGCCTTCAGTTCGGTCCTAACTTGGTGTGGATAGCACCCATTCGATTTTTTACGGGCTGTAACCATAGCTTCCTTGTAAGGGCTCCTCGAATCCTTCTCGGGCTCACGAGTTCCACGAACCCTACCTCTTGCTTCCCTGCGAGTGCCGCCGCTTCGGCCACACGAGTCACGAGTTCCACTCCCTGCCTCGCTGCTGCTTCCCCGCGGTGCTGCCACCCTCATTGCTGCCACCGATCGCGTGCAGGTGCCGCCGCCGGCGAGGTGGTCCAGATCGTGGTCCTTCTCGGCAGGTCCGACACCTGCTTCCCTCCCCTTCATTTCTTGCAGGTCCTTTTCAGATTTGTCCTGTTTCACGTGGTGCTGATTCTTGGGGTGTTCTTGATTCGCAGGAGGAGCTGACGATCGAGAGGGCGGCTACCCAGGAGGAGGAGAGGCTGCGGTACCTCGAGTTCGTGCAGCAGGCGGCGGCGCAGGTGCTGGCCGCTCTGCCCCGGCGTCGACCACATCGAGGGCACCGTCAAGGCTGTCGTGGGGCCAGTCTACGATCGCTTCCATGCCGTCCCGCTCGACCTCCTCAAGTTCCTTGACCGCACGGTATGGAGTAGGACCATTCCTTTTAGTCCCTTTTAATTATAGTTGTTCAATTGAGGATTTGTTTGTTGCGTGATCATTTTAGCTGTAGTTCGGAATAGTCCAATTCAAGCGTGTATGGTTGGACTGTAGTTTCACTTTTTCTTGAACCTGACGACTAGCGCAGACTTTCCTTTCAGTGGCATTTAGAGCCTGAAAGATGAAATTTGTGCGGTACACTACAGCTCTTCGTTGATCTTCCAATCTTCTTGGGTTTGGGCTGGTATCTATGATTTTAGAATTAGTACTCTTGTTAGCCATGGGTGAAAATTATAGCTCTACGGTAACAGGGATAGTATGGGGCATGCTTTTAAATCTGGGATAATTGGATAACTTCAGTTTGCATGGGACATCCCTTTTTTTAATCTGATTTTGATATCATGTATGAACCTTACCACGATCTCTGCTTGTCCTCTATGTCTGTTGTACTAATTCCACCTCTCATCCTATGCCTACAGATGGGTGACAGGTTGATTCCTGGTCTTATGCTTGGAAAGTGCAGTGAGGGCTTAGTGTGACAGATTCTAGGACTTCTATGATCCACATGATGAATCAAAATTACTGCATATAGTGACCTGGTGTTGATTGATGAAGAGGTACAGATCATCCCTTGTCTACGTACACACACCTAAGTTTTAATGTATTATTTTCCGCTGTGATAAGCTTGCTATGTTCATCTAAACTGCAAGATGGTTATGCCTATGGAGGTCTGCTCCAGTTTACTTAGTGCTTTGTGACAAACAAAATTGAGTTAGTTCCTTAGAGAGGTGTTCCTTTAAAAGACAGTTTTGGACAGGTGTATGATTGAATCATCGAATCAACCTAGCATAAGTTATATGATTGAATCATTGAATCAACCTAGCATAAGTTAAGCTATAATAAGAATGCCATGCATTGCAGGTCAAGAGCTTCGTGAAGATCAGCCAATTAATACTTCCACCTTGGTCATTCCATCAGGTACATCCCAATACACTCATTCTAGATGAAATTTCATCAATTTTTTTTTGTTACCTGCATGGTTAGTACTAATAAGTCCTTGAATAATATTGGTCAATCTATTAGATACAAGTATATCATTTGGAGGTCAAGATACTGCACTCTTGTGAAGTTCTAGTGCTCATGTAAGTTATGCTTTAGTTTGTCCAGTTATATTAATGCAAAATATTTAACACTTTAGTCCTCATGCATATGGGAGCCAATATATTTGACTGAAAAGTATTTCTGAAAGTTCAATTGACAAACCTCTACTATTTTTTGATGATATTGTTTCCAGGTTTCAGTTTGTTCAGCTTGAAGTCTGCAGTTGGTGAAGTTCTCTTGTTCTAGTTGTTGGATGCTTCATCATCATACAAGCTCTTCCAATCACTTGCCTGAGTCTTTTGGTGGTCTGATTGGTTGTGTCGGGTTCCAAGATATTGTAATAATTCTTGCTGTCGCTGGATTCAGATTCTCTTTAACTCATGACCTAGTGTCACCCTGCTGTAACGTAGCTAATGGCACATGTTGACATGTAAGCATCTGTATGGGTGGTGTTTGATTGGTTGAAAACAGAGTTGCCACCCGACCAGCAGTGGCAGCCGCCCGGCAGCCGAACGGTGACAGCCGCAGCAGCAGCCGCCCGGCAGCTGAACGGTGGCAAAAGTGAATCTGTTATCTAGGAATGGTTATTTAATGGGTGGAACCCATGGATAAAGCTTTGGTTTGGTTAGACCTGGGGTGAAATGAAGTCAAGGTTTGGTGTGGTTTGGATTTTGCACGTCAACAAAAAGGTTGGGGTGGGTAAATTAATCATTTAATGCTGCACATGGGTTGGTGTGGGTTCAGTTTGGATTTCAGCCCATTTGCATGGCGGTTTATAGCGAAGCCACAACGTTTCGGATCCTATTTTAGCGAAGCCAATGTTAAGAGTCCTATAATAGCGAAGCCACATGTTTGGAGTCCTATAATAGCAATTTTCGTATATTTCAATCAACGCACCACATCCCAGTATCAAGAATAAGAATAGGGGGGAGGCACCTACTGCCGGTCACGAACCACCCAAGGAAACTGTAAATTACTGTGCTTGCGGTGAATCCCCTTGTTGCAATCCCGGTGCATGCCTGGAGCCTCGCCTCCTCCAATGGGGTCAATTCGCCCTACAAGATCAGAATCCAGAAGCACATTCGGATCAATGAAGAAACCGCCACCACGGGCAAGAACAAAATAGAAATTTGGATAGGGGGATGATGCGATTCCTCGCAGAAGAGGTTACCTTAGAACGCATGGAGTACTCCAGATCTTGCATCACCTCCCCCTGCCACATTCGCAACGCAAGGTCACAAAACCAATTCCATCAGCGAGCCGCGGCGCCTAGAATTGGGGAAAGAGGGCTAGCAGCAAGTCAGGAGGCGGTTCGTGGGAACGAGGAATCGGGCGAACCTTGCCCAGTAAGGAGCCGACGGCATACTTGAGGTCCCGTAGCATTGCGACAGCCATCTCTCTCGTCTCTCTCCGCCTCTGTAGGGTTTGGTGGAAAATGGCGCCGAATCTATTCATTGCGCGCGCGATTTTTTGTCGCCGTGTCGCAGAAATGCTCGCCCCTCCCCTGATCTTCTTCTACCTCGCGACAGGGGAGGGGGCGCTGCCCCAGCGAGCAAGGGGGGAGAGGGAGGGGGCGGGAATGGGTGGTAAGTGGGCAGAGCGGCCGCCAGCGGGAGGCAGCGGAGCTTTAGGGTTTCGGGTTGCTGGGGGCTGGGGCGGGCTCCATGGCTGCCGGACTTAGAGGAGAGGGCCGGGGGCGGCGGCGGCCCGGCGGCGGCGGCGGTTCGGCCGGCGGAGGGCAAGGCGGCGCGGGAGCGCCGCCGGCCGGGCAGAGTAGGACCTTCGGTGGGCGGAGGCTGGCGGCGGGGGCGAGAGAAGGCTGCAGCGGTGGTGGATCGACGGCGCGGCGGCGAGATTGGTTAGCGTGGTGATGGTGGAGGGCGGTGCGGAGGTGGCGGAGGCCGCCGGAGCCGGGGAGGTGGTTGATGGCGGGGCGGCCGCAGGTGCTCGCCTCTGCGATGAATTGGTCTAATCTTGCATAGTGCAAGGAATAGACACCCCTAGAAAATAGAGTGGAGGCGTGGAGCTGCGGAGGGGAGGGGAGAGGAGTGGAGCGGACAGCTCACAGCAGAGGGAGTCCTGAATATGGGCCTGGAGATTCCAGCCCAAATAACGAAGCGGCCTTGCACCCACTCTAGTCATCAGGCCGCACGCCCCCTCAACTCACTGCCTCCTTCCTTCCTCCCGCCGCCGCCACCGCCACCGCCGCCGCCGACCACCACCACAGGCGGACATGGCGCTCTACCGCCGCCTGTCCCACCTCCACCCCCCGTCCTTCCCCGCCCCCGCGATCGGATCCTCACCACCGCCCACCCTTGCGAGGCTCCTCACCCCCATGGGGCGCCGCCACTTCGCCTTCTCCTCCGCCGAGGAGGCCGCCGCCGAGCGCCGCCGCCGCAAGCGCCGGCTCCGCGTCGAGCCGCCGATGAACGCCCTCCGCCGCGGGCCGCCTCCCCCGCGGGACCCCAACGCGCCCCGCCTCCCCGACACCACCTCCGCGCTCGTGGGCCCGCGCCTCAGCCTCCACAACCGCGTCCAGGCCCTCATCCGCTCTGGGGATCTCGACGGCGCCTCCGTCGCCGCCCGCGCCGCCGTCTCCTCCCGCGTCCGGCCCACCGTCTTCACCTGCAACGCCGTCGCCGCGGCCATGGTCCGCGCCGGGCGCCACGCCGACTCCGTCGCCCTCTTCGAGTTCTTCTTCCGCCGCTCCAACATCGTCCCCAACATCGTCACCTACAACACCCTCATCCTCGCCCACGTCGAGGCCGCCCGCGTGGACGACGCGATGCAGGTGTACCGCGACATGCTCGCGTCCGCGCCCTTTTCCCCCTCCGCCGTCACCTACCGCCACCTCACCAAGGGCCTCGTCGCTGCCGGCCGCATCGGCGACGCCCGGGACCTCCTTCGTGAGATGCTCGAACGCGCTGGTGCTGACTCGCTCGTCTACAACAACCTCATCGCTGGCTACATCGACCTCGACGACTGGGGCAGGGCCTTCGAGCTCTTCAACGAGCTCACGGAGAAGTGCGCCGTCTACGACGGCGTCGTCCACACCACCTTCATGGAGGGCTACTGGAAGCAGGGCAAGGACAAGGAGGCCATGGACAACTTCCAGTCCCTGCTCGCACGGGGCTTCAAGATGACGCCGGCCACCTGCAATGTCCTGCTCGAGACACTCTTCAAGCATGGCAAGGACAAGGAGGCCAACGACCTGTGGGAGACCATGATCGACAACCACACACCACCAAGCTTCATTGGCATCAACGCCGAATCCTACAATGTCATGGTCAACCAGTGCTTTAAGGAGGGCAAGTTCCAGCAGGCAATCGAGGTATTTCACCGCCAGCCCAGAAAGAATGTCCAGATGGATGTTGGTTGCTTCAACAACATCATTGGTAAGCTCTGTGAGAACGGGATGCTTGCTGAGGCAGAGATGCTCTTTGAAGAGATGGAGACCAAGTCGGTCCTTCCAGATGTGTACACCTATACTTACCTTGTCAACTCGTGCTTCAAGGAAGGCCGTGTGGAAGATACCATGCAGTATTTCTATAAAATGGCAGATGGGAGGGAGCACGGGCCAAAGTTCAATATTGGTTTCTTCAACCGTATGTTTGAAGGACTTACGGAGGCTGGCCGGATTGATGATGCCTTGAAGGTGTATGGGAGGATGCCTGACAAGGAGATCAAACCAAACACAGCAACCTTTGAAATCCTTGTCAAAGCCTTATGCAAGGAAGGGGACTTGGATCGAGCACGGGACCTAGTGATGGACATGGCAAGGGGTGGTGTTGTGCCTCCTCAGGAGTTCCGTGAGTCTGTTGTTGACATTTTCAAGAAGTCTCATCGCCAGGAAGAAATTGAGAAAGCTTTTGAAGAAAAGCCTTTGTCAATACCTCAGCCAAGGACAGAGTATCAGCCGAGAACAGAGAGTCGCCCTCGCAATGCAATTGGTGTTGCTCATGGGAAAGAACCTGGCTTTAGGTCAGCTCCACCAGTGCAGCCTGGATTTGGTTACTCTCAACAGCAACGGCCAGCATTTAAAGACACTCAAAATCATCAGCTTGAGTTTGACTCATCTCGGCAATGGCATTCAGGTTTTGGTGCTCCTCAAGCGCCACACCCAGGATATGGTGCACCTCAGCATGTACAGTTTGCAGTTGCTTCCCCTCAGCCACCACGGCCACAGTTTGGTGCTTCTCAGGGTGTATCAGGGTATAGCAACCATCAATCACAAGCGGGGTATGGTTCCCAGCTGCCTCAGTCAGGATATGGCTTTGCGCCTCACCAAGAACAAGTAGGATTTGGAAATCAAGTACCACCTGCACAGCCTGCATATGTGGCTTCCCAAAGCCAACCTTCACATGGTACACATTGGAGCCAGAGTTATGGATCACCCCAAGGCCAGCTGGGGTATGGCAGTCCTCAAGGGCTGCCACATGCTTCTCATTTGCCACAACACCAGGCAGATTTTGGTGTGCCACAGGTCCAAAATAACAATGGGTTTCCTCGTGCGGAGCAACAATCAAATTTTGCAGCTCATCATGGGCAGACTGATGTAAGCACAACTGAAGGTGAATCAAAGTTTGGCGGTTCATATTGGCAACAAAGCAATGGCAACCTTTGAAATCCTCGTCAAATCCTTATGCAAGGAAGGGTACTTCGATCGAGCACTGAAGTTGACAAAGGGTCAAAGTTTGTCATATCCACAATCCACTGAAGTCTGAAGTATTCACAGCCTGCTCAAACCCCTTAAATATTTGTAAGTTTGTTTCCCCTTTCTTGCTAATCCCGTGGGACAGTTCCAGTTCGTGATTAGTAGACTATGCTGGCTTTCTTTAAATAAATGGATAGCTGAAATCTTCAGAATTCGTGGATTTTGATGGGCATTACCATCAACATTTTTCCTTGCATTTCTCCTGATATCATTATTATATCTTCCATTTCTGCGGAATCTGGACTAGTTTATTTTTATAAAATTATAACGTATTAGTTCATGCGTTAAGTGCCAAATAGATCAAATTTAACTTAAACTAAAAGGATTCTACGAAGTGACTTACCGTCATATGATATTTCAGAAAACAAGTGCATCCAAAAGGTCCTTTTCTTGGGCCTGATTCAGGAAAAGTACAAAATGTCACCAAAACACACAAAAAAAAGTTTTGAAATAAGAGCATATGGATGCAATTTAGCACTGCCTGCCTCCGCGGGCCAGTGCTGCGGCCCCTCCGCAGCCTTCCAGCCACTGCAAAGAAGCGACGCCTCCTCAAGCCTGGGGCTGCTGCATCGACCAAGAACCTGTCTTGCCAGAGATTACTTGATTTTTACTATTTCTTACCAGAGATTACTTCTGATTTTAATACCTGTTTGGAGATACTTTAGAATGCATAAATGATTGGTTTGCACCTTACTGCTGGAATGCATGAATGTTTAGAGTTGCTGTAGGTAAAACCTGTCTTGCTGTCAAAGTAGTTGCTTCTGAAATCTGAATAGGGACTAGTGGTTCTTTTAAATGCTTCTGATATTCCTTTATAGATTGAAAAAAAATGATTGTTCCAGTTTCTGGTTTAATATGCTCTTGTTGTAATGCATCTGAATAGAAATGAGTTACTCAATGATTGATTCCATATACTAATGTGTGTTTGTGCTCATGTAGGAACTAGCAATTTAGAATTCATGTGTTCAAGAAGTCCACAGGAGCTGTTTTTTTTTTTGGTGAAGTGCAACCTGCTGGAACAAATCAATTGCAAGGATCAATTGATGAATGATTCTGATGCCTGTCCTTTTGGTTGTGACTGATTTATTAATTGATTGTGAACTTGTAATGAACTTGTAGTGCTGCATGTTGGAGCTCGTCATTTAAATTTTTTGCCGTATAGACATTGACCAGTGAGGCATTTACCTTCGGGTTTGATCTTGCTCATCACGAGCTAAACACGAACGTCTGAACCTGGTAGCTTTAGTGCTTGGTTTTGTATGCCATTAATGATCTATCATCTATGCATGTTGAACTATCTTTGTATATAAGCATATTCCTCTAAAGTAATAGGCAGCAAGTTAGTGATGTGGAACAACTTGGCTTCACATTTTGCAACGGTTGCCCTTACTCATGAAGATGATGGATTTTGGTGGAACCAGACTCGACGGGTGTTTTTTCGGTGAAATCATATTATCAGGGTTTAATCTATCAGAATGTTCCAAGTGCAAATAAAGGTCTTTGGAAGCTGAAAATCCCACTCAAAATTAAAATACTTCTTTGGTACCTTAAACGTGGTGTAATTCTCACAAAGGATAATTTGACCCCCAACACCCAGAACCTGGGACTCACCGGCGACCCAAAGCTTTCAGTGCAACGACGGACGTAAAACAGAGCACACGGTGCCCAGCGACGAAAGGGTACGGCAGGGTTTGGGGTTTGCTCAGATGGGTTCGTGGATGGGTGGTGATGGTGTGGTTCAAAGGAATTTGATTGGATCAAATAGAGGGCGATGAACTTGACGTTGAACGGGAGCTCGACGTGGGGATTGGAATGGCGGGAGGATGACGATGACCGCAGTATTTATTCAAAAATTTCACCCTGATCTGGTTGCCAGCACCTGCCTGCTTGCTTGGACGTGTATCTACTTCATGCTCGACGCGTGAGCACTTTGAATTCGCCCGGGAACTCATCTCCACGGCGCACTGGAAGAGGATAGACTCGAGCAGACATTGTAGAAGTCAGAACTGACTGCATATGTTTAAGCTTCTGTTTCTCCAAATTACGCTACCAAACTTTGAAATCGGCCAAAATAAAAAGTTGTATCTGGGATTATTGGCTACATTTTTATTTGTAGGCACCTCCTCTAATTCTGCCTCTAAGACAGTTAAATTTGCTCTGAACATGGCTGGTTTAGGTTACATTCAGAATTTCAGACTTCCAATTCAAATTACCCATTTTTGAATTTAAATTTGAACACCTTGCTACCATTTTCCATGAGAACCAATGACACATATGTAAAGCGTAAACATCCAAGTTTCCATTTTGATACTTTTCACCAAAAGTTTCTACACAGACTATCATTTTATTCTTGCTCAAAGTTGGCTATTTGCCTATTTCCACTGTTATTTAGACTTCAGACTTGGGAAAGATTTCAGTTCAGCGGTGCTAACTGACAGCATTTGTTTCAACTTTGGAGCTCCGATATAAACATCCAATCCTTCCTTCCCTTGTCCACAAATCACCTTTATATGTTGTCTAAGGTTTGAATGTCCCATGATGCATCTATACAACCCATGTGCTTAAGAAAAGTTTTCCCAGAATTGAATCTCAAAACACCTAACTGCTGCTGTTTTCAGACTTGCAGTTTTCAAATCATAAACATTAAACTCTAATTTCTCTCCTTTTGCTTTTTGATTTGAGGCACTTGCAACTTGGATTTGGCCCCAATAATGCTTCCACTAAGTTTTAAATATTTCAAACTCTCCATCCTATATTTTGATTGAACTTTCCAACTTTTGGAACTTAAAATGTTGACTTGGTCAAGTTTGACCCCAAAAATAATATTTGGCTCATAATGACTCATTCATCTCCAAATGCCTTGCTTAACAACTTAATAACCATCATGAAACATTAAACACCCAGGGTGTTACAGGTTTGACCAATATTTGACTCAGTTTAACTTTTCTTCCTACTTTTTCTTCTTAACTCTAATTTGTTAGAGTTAATCTATGCTCATAATAAGGTGGGTTGTCACACAAATGGATTAAAAGGATCAAATGTCATGTATAACAATGTGCTAATGTTTCAAAGGTCATTTTAGTGAAGTCGATGTTTTGTGTCCTATAATGGCGAAACTTATTGTTTGGTGTTTTATAATTGCAATTTTCTTGGTGATGTAGGGGTGGAGAGGGAGGACGGCAGGCAGACAGAAGCAAATCATTTTTAAAGTTTTTGATGAAGCGAGAAGCAAATCATTTCATGCTGGTTTTGCGGCAGGGCGTGGGGTTTTCCTTTTTGTGGGAGACGGACAAAGACGGTGAATGGGCTCGTTTTCTTGGGCTGTGGAACTGAATGGGTTGGGCTGAGGAGAAGTAGACGGATGGCCTGCTGGTTTGCCAAGCTGGCCAATCCCGAACATGCAACATGGGCCCGACTAGGGATGGCAACGGGTTGGGTATACTCGAAACTCGAAGGCAATACTCATACCCGCGAAGTTTAGCGGGTAAAATTTTATACCCATACTCATACCCACCGGGTACGGGTCGGGTTTCGGGTACCCATCGGGTATTTTAATAATAGCATAAGTAACCTATGATTTGGTCGAATTGACTAGCATATTTTGAATTTATCATCCATATAGACAAACGCAAAGCATTAGTAGAATTAAACGGATCATCTTGCACTTTTTTTCTTATTTTCAACATCTATTTTGTAGTTGTATGCAAGTATATGCGTTCAATTCTAGTTATGTATTTCATCTAAAAAACGTAGCAATGATTATGCTCTTCACTACAAATAATAAGCAAAATGTAAATGTCGTTTTCAATCTATTAGTTCACACAATCTCACTATCCATCTTTTTAGTTCATACAATCACAAGAAAATGAGACATAAATTTGTGAATGATATGAGTTTACTAAATTATTTTTTGTATTTCGGGTACCCGTTGGGTACATGCGGGTAAAATTTTTTACCCGCGTTCTACCCGCGGGTAAAATTTTATACCCATACCCGCGGGTAAAATTTCATACACATACCCATACCCGCAGGTAAAATTTCATACACATACCATCACTCGTCGAGTCGGATACCCGCGGGTAAAAGTTCATACCCATACCATCACTCGTCGAGTCGGGTATCCGCGGGTACCCGCACCCGCGAGTAAAATTGCCATCCCTAGGCCCGACCTTGTCACTTGTCAGGCCCTACCAATCTCTGAGGCCAGTCTCAATGGGAGTTCTATGGAGAGTTTTATGATATTAAATATCATCAATTTTTCAGACATGACAATGAGAGAGAATGATGGAGTTCCATAGGATGTGAGGAGAGTTTATCACCATAAAACTCATTTGACATAATTACTTAGTTTCCAGTCTAGGTAACTGTTGTAAGGATCGATGGACCAAGAGGGGGTGAATTGGGCCTTTTTCAAATTTCTAAGAAAGATAAAACAAACTTAACCTATGCAATGCTAGTAAGGCTCAATTCACCAACCGGCTAAACAAACCAAACTACACAAGCTAACAAAGATATGAAACTAAGCAAGGTAGAGCTAAGCTATGATCTCTAAGGTCAAGCACATGAAAGAATGCATGAAAGTAAGTGCTTGAAAGAAAGAGAGTGCAAGAGACAACCGGATTTTTCCCGTGGTGTCGATGTGTTGGCACACACCCATAATCCACGTTGTGACACTCACTAAGAGTCTTGTCACCTCCCATGTCACCGAGACTTGGGCGCTCACTAAGAGTCTCCGTTCACCATCCCGGCGTGGTGGAGCTCAAGCCACGTACAATCTTCTTCTCCGGGCTCCCACAATCCTTGGCAAGCTCCGCGAGAAACACTTCGATCACCAAGATCGTCTAGGTGCTGCCAAACACCAAGAGTAACAAGTTCCTAAGCCTTCACTTGACCTACACTCAGTTGGCCCTAGCTCAAGCACACTTGCTACACTTGCAATGGATGAGTTCTTCAAGGTTGAAGCACAAACTAAGCACTAGATCTTCTCTCTTTTGCTCAAAGCTCTATCTCTTCTTCTCAAGGGTGGCCTCAGGTTTTCAAGGTGTCAAAGGCAACTGAAATGAACCAGGGGGTACCCTTATATAGAGTGGAGGAGGTCACATAGCCGTTGGAAGTTTTCTGCAGAAAAACCGTGACCACCGGAAGAACCGACGGTATAGAAAATATGGGCATCGGTTCAACCGGTCTCTCTGTGTCAAAGAAGTAGCCGTTGGAGTTCTGACACAGTATCCACGCTTGCGTCATTGCACCGGTGCATGCTCCGTAGGGGCATCGGTTCAACCGGTGCTGAAGAGGTTCGCTGATCAACTCAAACAAGCGTTCTGGAACAAAGTACATCCAATGCACCGGTGCTTTGTTTCTAAACCGTCGGTTCAACCGGTGCTGAAGAGAAGTTGGAGTCCATCAAACATGCTCTCTGGAACAAACGACTTTCATTGCACCGGTGCTTTGATTTCGGAGCGTCGGTTCAACCGGTGCTGAAGAGAGGTTGAAATCCATCAAAACATGCTCTCTGGAACAAAGGACTTTCATTGCACCGGTGCTTATCTTTTCAGCCATCGGTTCAACCGGTGCTTAACTTGATTTCTGCCTTCATCCAGAGAAGATAGACCGACAGGGTATCGGTCCTTCCGCCATGCATCGGATGCTCCGATGCTTGGGCACCGGTTCAACCGGTGCTGCTGATTTTCTTTGTTTGCAGCTGTTTTGACTTGGATTCGAATGTGACTTTGATTGTTGCTTCTTCCAAGAGTTGTGTTGACTTCTATTGACCATCTTTTGCTGTTTTTGAGTGAGTGTGCAAGATTTCTAAGGCCAACTCAAGTTTGATCAAGCTACTAACTCATGAACCCCTCTTAATAGTACGATCAAGAACTAGAAACTATAAAACCTAACTAAATCAAATGTCCTTCATCTCCTTATGACACTTGAGACTAGAAAGGTCCTTTATCTTTGAAATTGAGTCCTTGGTATGCATGATTGTTTCGAATGAGGGGTCTCCTTTCATATTTCATATGAGACTAATCCAGTTAATGAGCTTTCCTTTAAAACACACGTTAGTCACATACGGTTGTCATAAATCACCGAAACTTACCATTAGCATCTATCGGCCTAGATGCGCTACAATCTCCCCCTTTTTGTGATTGATGACAACACAATGTAGAGATACATACAATAAGAAAAAGAAAGCGATAAACAAGCAAGCATTACTTGAAATAAAGCACATGTAGGGACAAGTCAACACAGAGCAAACACAATATCCAAAAAACATGTCCATACACAAAAACCATGAAGATCCAATCACGCCACAAACCACCAAAGCTCCCCCTATCTCTACTCTCCCTATCTATCTCTCCCTTTGGCAACAAAACACCAAAAAGGAAGGCAAACTAATCCTGAGCTGGAGAAGGCGGGGTCTTCCGGCTGGGTCCGGTGGAGAACTGAGCGGCGGAGTCGTCGGCGTCGTCGTCCGTCCAGTCGTCGTCGACCGAAGAAGACTTCTGCTCGACCGGAGTCGTCGGAGCAGCAAAAGTAGCTGGAGTAGCGGTAGAAGCTGGCGCGGCGACGATTGTGGAGTCCGTCGGAGGAGCAGACGTGACGGGAGTCAGGTCTGGCTGAGTGATGCGCACGACGGATGGACGGATCACCTCAGGCTGAGAAGGAGAATCAAACATGAGTGACTGAGCCGAGGGGTGCTGGAGCTGGTGTAGGATCTGCTGCTGTCTATGAAACTCTGCACGCTGCTCGGCTGTCCAGACACTAGGCTGTGGAGCAGGAGCCGGGGCAGCAGTAGGAACAGGACTGGCAAACAACCCGGTCGGTAGAAGTGGTGACACCGGGAAAGATGACAAGGGTGTCTGTATGAATCCGCCAGCAGGTGGAGGAGGAGCAGTGGGGTCGAACTGGAACTGCTGGGGTGTAGGGAGCTGAGGCTCAGGCAGTCCAGTGTGTCGGTACAGCTGACCGAAGCATCCCGAGAAGAAGGTAAACATCTGCTGCTGGATCTGGGACTGCTGCTGAAGCTGTAACCTCATGGCCTCCTGCTGCTGCCGAATCCCCTCAAGCACTAGAGTCTGGGCCTCCTGCTGGCGAGCCTGCTCGGCCTGCATGCTCAGCTGAGCTGCTGCAAATCTGTCCTGCTGATCTGAGAGCCGAGTAAGAATAGCAGCGAGTGCATCGGGCTGAGTGACCTGAGCGGTGGAGACTGAAGGAGCGGGGGCTCGTGCTGCACCAGAAGATCCTGCCTCATCATCATGAGCTCCTCGAGGGACGGTAACAGTGGGAATGAAGTCCTCGTCATCCTCCGAGTCCTCTGAGTCAGTGATCAGGTAGTGTGGGAGCTGAGCCTCTGCAGCTGCTAGTGAAGCGTCCTCGGCTGCTGTCGGATCATCTGCAACTCTGCCCTCAGCCAAGAAACGCTCATCCAGAACCCGCTGTGCTCGGCGCTGGCCTCTCGAGCCACGACGACCGTCTCGAGGAGTAGCTGGTGAGTAAAAACTGAAGTGTGTCCTCGAGTGCTCCAGCTCATCCATATGCTCATTCTGACTTAGCTGAGCCAGAATCCAACAGATCCAATGAGCAAACGGATGACGACGGTGAACTGTCATCCCATCCAGAATCACATCCTCTAGCTCGCAGATAAAGAAGTCGACTAGGTCAAAGTCACGACCTGTCATGATATAAAGTAGAAGCCACTGCTGCAGAGCTGTGATCCCCTCATTGTATCCAATCCGAAACAACAAGCTCTTCCTCAAGGCTAGATGGATAGAGTGTGCCATGGGAGTCAGCCTGTCCGGAGTCCTCGGTGTGCCAGGCAGGAAAGGCTGCTGAAACAGAACACTGATCTCCTCATCAGATGGAACGTGAGACTCGTGAGGACGTCGAGGAGGTACCGTGCTGCCATAAGCCTGATAGTGTATGAAGTGTGGCTCCTCGGCAATCTGAACTCCAAGATAGGTAGCCAGTCGTGCTCGGGTCAAGCGATAGTGCCTTTCCTGGAACATGAAGTCTATAAACTGCCGGTCCTCCTCAATAAACAGAGTGGCGTGGAAAACTCGAACCCACTCTCGAATGTACTTGGACCTCTCACTGAGTAGAGCAGGCAATCCAACATATCTCTCAAAGAGAGGAAGCACTGGAGTCCCACCTGCTGCTACACGCATAGCTACCCAGTGAAGCATCTTGTGCTCACTAATCTTGATGTCCAACTGGCAGTAGGTGTGGTAAAAAGACTCCTGAAGCAGAGTGTAAAAACGACGATCAACTCCGACATCCCTCTGCTCGGGAAACCACTGCTCTGGGGTCACATAACGCAATCTCTTGACCCTAGGTCCTGGTATGCCCCTGAGATCAAACAACTCAACCTCGGGCAGCTCCTCACCACTGTCCTGACCTCCTATCTGAGTGTCACTGCCGGTGTGCTGCTGCTGCTGTGCATGGCCTGCTCCCCTCTGAATGCCACCACCTCGAGTCCGTGGACGTGAGCGGGACTCAGGTGTGGCCTGAGCTGTCTGAGTACGTCCTGAGCGACGTAACTGCTGCTGTGGCTCCCCCTGAGCCTGAGGCTCTCTGATCCTGAGTGAGCCCTGCCTGTCAGCTGCGTCTGCCACTGCCTCGGCCTGCTCTCGCTCGCGGTCCTCACGGGTGCGCTTCTTCTTTTTCTGCACAACCATCTTGCTCTTGCCTTTCTTGTCTCCTGCCATCTGTCATAGAAGTAGTATGATGGGATATGAGCCTAAAACAAGAATTCTAGTGGATATCCTCGGAAAGAACACACTAATAAAGATCTTGAAGTGTTTGAGCAAGAGTGTGATTTGTGCAAGGTAAGTAATATATGTGAGCATGTGTGTAACTGAAGTGAAACAGAGACACAACACATGACGAGGAGGTTAAGATCATACCCTGATAGATCAAATGAGGAAAAACCGACAAAAACGACACAAGTTGTCTTAGAGACAAACTGTCGAACACCTTGAGTGCAGATGAGCACAAGGTGGGAGGGGCACGGGAGCTCGGTTCCCTGCGCGTGAGGAGATTCAGAGGAGGATGCACGGCGCGCGGAGAAGGCGTGCTGGCTTTACAGGCGGCGGCGCTGGACTTGGATGGCGGCGACGCGTGGTCAGCGGCGCACAGGCGGCGCAGGCGCGGAGCAGGACGGCGCGAACGTGGCTCGGGCGCGCGCGAGAGGCGGTGAACGGGCGCGAGGTTTGTGGCGCGGCGGCGAAGCGGTGCAGGAGCGGCGCGCGTGCGGCAGCAGAGGGGCGGCGCAGGAGTGGCGGCGGCGGAGCGGCGTACGGGCGCGGGGTGCAAGGCGGCAGTTTCGCGAGGAGGAAGAGAAACAGTGACTGAGACTGACGCGTGGGCCCGCGGAAGGATTAAGTGAAAACATAACCGGCGGGCCCGCCAACCCTAAGCACCGGAAGGTCCGATGGTATGGAGAAAAGTACGTCGGTGTAATCACCGGTGTAAGTTTGACCAGATCTGAACGAGATTGAAACGTGGTCAGAAGGGCACCGGAAGATCCGCCACTGAGGCACCGGAACATTCGACGGGCGTCGGTGTATCTGCAGGAGTAAGGTCCAGAGGATATGCAAGAGCCATTTACTCCACGCAGTAACACCGGTTGAACCGATGCTGAAGCGTCGGTTCATCCGCCATACATCGGAAGCACCGGTGGCCATCGGTGTAAAGGTAGGAGGTTGTTCCAGAGGCAATGCAGAAACCGTGCCACGAAGACTTAAGCACCGGTTGAACCGATGAGATGAAAAACAAGGCGTCGGTTTAACCGGTGGTTAAAGAAATTTTCTGCTGAACTACAAACTCTACTTCTGATCCAAAAACTCAAAGCCAAAGCCATAAACACTCAGTTTTGGATCATTTTCGAGAGACAACCTCACCCCTCAAACACTCAAACTAAATGCTCGCAAGCTTTTATATTAACTTAGGCAAATTAAGATCCAAGCGAGGTTTAAACACAAAAACCAAATGTATGAGCCACTTTGCCTATGAACTTAGAGATTTAAACTTTAAGTTCGATAGGACGTGACTCAAAAGGCATGAAAGCACAACATTGATCTAATCACTCTTGTGGAGATGATATATCATATTTTGCATGAATATCTTTCTCGAAGTGTGATTTGCTCCCTTGTGATGCTACTAACGTGATGCAATGCCAATGCAAAGCGTGAAATTAAACATGGATGCATTCTATATGACAAGCACATGCATTGCAAAAAAAATCTATCTTGTCAAGTTTGAACCCTCGTTAAGCTTCTTCATGATGAACCATTCTTCATGCCATGAGCGAAACCAAGACCACCGGCTCATGCAAGACCCATGTTCATCACTATCTTAACAAGGTTAGACAAGCCCCTAGCACATGTACATATGAAATGCATCTATATGACAAGGCAATTATATGACGTTAGAAGCATCTAGAACGTTAAGCTCACTCCTTAGCCTAACAAAAGTACTCTCGTCTAAAGGTTTTGTGAAAATATCCGCCAATTGCTCCTCGGATCTCACCCCTTGAAGAGATATATCTCCTTTGGCTTCGTGATCACGCAAGAAGTGATGGCGAATATCAATGTGCTTTGTGCGAGAGTGTTGAACCGGATTTTTGGCAATTTTTACGGCACTTTCATTATCACAAAGGAGCGGGATCCTATCTAGTTTCACACCAAAGTCCAAAAGGGTTTGCTTCATATATAGGATTTGGGCACAACATGCACCGGCCGCTATATATTCCGCTTCCGCGGTGGACAAAGCCACGGAATTTTGCTTCTTACTCGACCAAGAAACTAGAGAACGCCCAAGCAAGTGGCAACCCCCGGAGGTACTCTTGCGATCCACACGGCTTCCGGCAAAATCCGAATCCGAGTATCCCAAGAGATCTAAACTAGCGCCTTTGGGGTACCACAAGCCTATGCTAGGGGTGTGCTTGAGATACCGAAGGATCCTATTCACAGCCGAAAGGTGTGACTCCTTTGGGTTAGCTTGAAAGCGGGCACACAAGCACACACTAAACATTATATCGGGCCTAGATGCGGTAAGGTAAAGCAAAGACCCTATCATAGAACGATAGAGGGATTGATCAACCGGTTTACCGTCCACATCCAAGTCGAGATGCCCATTGGTTGCCATGGGTGTCTTGATTGGCTTGCACTCATCCATCTTGAACTTCTTCAAGATATCTTTAGTATACTTTTCTTGATGGATGAATGTCCCTTCCTTCATTTGTTTGACTTGAAAACCAAGGAAGAAGGTCAATTCGCCAATCATGGACATCTCGAATTCCCTAGACATCATGGTAGCAAACTCATGGCTTAGTAAATCATTAGTTGAGCCAAAAATAATATCGTCAACATAAATTTGACAAATGAAAAGATCCCCGTTGACGTCTTTTGTGAACAACGTGGTTTCCACTCTCCCGATCTTGAAGCCTTGCATGATTAGGAAGTCACGAAGCCTCTCATACCAAGCCCTTGGAGCTTGTTTGAGCCCATAGAGTGCCTTGTGCAACCTATAAACATGGTTAGGATTCCTCGGATCTTCAAACCCGGGAGGTTGCTCAACATAAACAAGTTCGTTAATAACGCCATTTAAGAATGCACTTTTCACATCCATTTGATACAACTTAATGTTATGATGTGAAGAGTAAGCAAGAAGGATACGGATAGCTTCAAGTCTTGCGACCGGAGCAAAGGTTTCACCAAAATCCAAACCTTCGACTTGAGAAAACCCTTTTGCCACAAGTCTTGCTTTGTTGTGTATCACCACCCCATGTTCATCTTGCTTGTTTCGAAAGACCCACTTGGTGCCGATGATGTTCTTGTCTTTCGGAGGAGCTTCGAGGACCCAAACTTCATTGCGGGTGAAGTTGTTCAATTCTTCTTGCATGGCCATCACCCAATCCGAGTCCTCAAGCGCTTCCTCTATGCTAGTGGGTTCAATACAAGAAACAAACGAGTGATGTTCACAAAATGAAGCATGCTTAGAGCGAGTTCTTACTCCCTTTGAAGGACTACCAATGATTTGACCAATTGGATGATCCTTGGAGATGCGACCATGCTTCACTAGCGGTATTTGCGTGGATGCTTGTTGGGGTGGATCTTGTGTGACTTGTGCTTGTTGTGGAACACTTTGCTCTTCTTGTTCTTGGACTTGGGTTGTTGGTGTTGGTACATCTTCTTGAGGTAGTGGATCATCTTTTTCTTGATCTTCATCTACTTGGGGTGCCGTGGAGGTGCTTGGTGTAGATGAGGAAGGTCCTCCCCCTTGATCATTGCCTTTATGCTGCTCTTCCGGCTTGATATCCCCAATGAACATATTCTTCAAAGCTTCATCAATCTCTTCATCACCTACATTTTCATAGCCAACAACCTCCTCTTGGGAGCCATTAGATTCATCAAACTCCACATCACATGTTTCTTCAACTAACCCGGAGGTTTGATTGAATACTCTATATGCTTTGGAGTTTGATGCATAACCAAGAAAGAAACCTTCATCACATCTACTTTCAAACTTACCGAGCCTTTTCTTCTTATAGATGAAGCATTTGCAACCAAAGACTCGAAAGTAGGATATATTTGGTTTCTTCCCGGTGATGAGCTCATATGGAGTTTTCTTGAGGAGTCGGTGGGGATACACTCGGTTGGATGCATGACACGCCGTGTTGATTGCTTCCGCCCAAGACTTCTCGGACGTGCCATAAGCATCCAACATTGCTCTTGCTAAGGTGATGAGTGTCTTGTTCTTTCTTTCCACCACTCCATTTTGTTGAGGCGTGTAGGTGGCGGAAAACTCATGCTTGATGCCCTCTTCATCGCACCATTCTTCAATCTTCATATTTTTGAACTCGGTGCCGTTGTCACTCCGGATCTTCACAATTGGGGAGTTGTACTCCCTTTGAGCTCTTCTTGCAAATGTCTTGAAGAGTTCCGGAGTTTCACCCTTATCACCTAGAAACATAACCCAAGTGTAACGTGAAAAATCATCAACGATTACTAGGCAATAGAGGTTACCACCAATACTCTTGTATGTAGTTGGACCAAAGAGATCCATGTGTAGTAGCTCGAGCGGCTTGGAGGTAGACAACATCGTCTTGATGGGATGATGTGTTGCGACTTGCTTCCCGGCTTGACATGCTTTACATAGCTTGTTCTTGTCAAACGTGACATCCTTCAAGCCGGTGATCATCCCTCTCTTGTGGGCTTTCTTGAGGTTACTCATGCCAATATGAGCAATTCTTCTATGCCAAAGCCACCCAAGAGAAGACTTGGTGAAGAGGCATGTCATGGTGCTTGTTTGCTTTGAAGAGAAGTCCACTAAATAGATGTTGCCAAGCCTAAACCCCATGAATACCATTGACTTGTTTTCTTCAAGAGTTACTACAACACCATTCTTGTCAAAGGTACACGTTAGTCCAAGATCACATAATTGAGCAATAGAAATGAGATTAAAACTAAGTGCTTCTACAAACAAAACATTTGAAATAGATAAATCTTTAGAGATAGCTATTCTACCCAAACCTAAGACTTTCCCCCTTGAGTTATCACCATAGGTGACATGTTCATGATCGCCGGGGTCTTCAAGAGAGGTGAACATGCTATCATTGCCGGTCATGTGTTGAGAGCAACCGCTATCAAGTACCCAATGTTTTCCACCGGCTTTGTAGTTCACCTACACACATGAGAATTCACTTTTGAGTTTTGGGAACCCAAACAAGCTTTGGGCCTTGCACATGTGTGACAAGAGCTTTTGGGACCCAAAGTTGCTTGGGAAGCTTCTTCTTTGACTCCTTAGTGAGTTTGCCAATGAATTTGGCCTTCACCTTGCCCTTCACTTTACTCAAGAGAAAATGGTTATTTTCAAACATTGAAGAGTAATTCTTGTGTAATTTTGGAAGAGGACGTGATGGTAAAGTGCACTCCCTAGTGTGGTGCCCGGTGACTTGGTAATGTTGGCAATATGATCCAACTTCCTTGATGAAGCTAATCTTGATCTCCGGAGAAGGAGTAGTAGCTATGTTTGGCTCCGGAAATGAACCAAGACCTCTCTTGCCATAGTCACGGGCATTGTTGAAGAGAATCTCCTTGTGGATGTATTCTCCTCTTGAGAGCTTCTCCACACTACTCTTGAGGCTTGCAACTTGATCCATCAATTCCTTTTCCCTAGAAGGTGCAAGCTCGGGCAAAGCATTAGTAGCATTTGCATTAATGAGTAGGTCATCACATGAAGTAGAAGCATTGACCTTCTCAATAGTTTCATGAGCAAAGTTCTCAAGACTTGGGTCAATTGCTTCATAGGCAAATTCAAGTTCTTGATACTTGTGAGCCAACTCCCTATGCTCTTGTTTAAGCTTTTTGTGGCTCTCTTCAACTTGCTTAGCAAGTACAAGTGACTCATTGTGCTTTTTGAGCAAGTCATTGTACTTGCCAAGCAAATCGGAGTGGGCAAGCTCTAACTTGGCACGAGTGCTCTCAAGAACCTTGACTTTGCCCTTTTCCCTCTTGATGACGGATGTATACTCATTAATGAGGTTAGCAAACTCATTAGGGTCAAGCTCATCATCACTATCATTTTCACTCTCACATACCTTAGAGTTACCTTTGGCCATGAGGCACATTGAAGGTGGAGGTAGTGATGGTTCTTCATTTGTGAGGGCGATGGTGACTATGTCTTTTTCATCACTTGATTCTTCGCTTGATGAGACATCGGTCACCCACTCTTGCTTTTCCACCAAGAAGCTTCTCTTGGTGTTGCCCCTTTTCTTTGGGAAGAGCTTGGTCTTTTTGTCATGGCTCTTCTTCTTCTCAAGCTTCTTGTTCTTGTTTTTCTTCTCATCTTCTTTATCATCGCTTGAATCATGGTGATGTTTGCCTTTGTTATCCTTCTTTCTCTTGTCCGGCTTGGGGCAATCGGGAGAGATGTGTCCTTTTTCCCCACAATTGTAGCATGTTTTGTACTTGACATCTTCCCTATACCGGAACATTCTTCTTTTGGGGTCAAAGTTGTAACCCTTCTTTTTTATCTTGTCGCTCAAGCGTGTGAACTTTCTCATCATGAGAGCAAGTTCCACATCTTCTTCATTATCGGATCAGCTTTCATGATGATCTTCTTCTTCATTGCTTGAGCTAGATTCTTGCTTGATCATCTTGAGCTTGCGGTGCTTGTTGGCCTTGGTTTTGAGAGCAATTGATTTGCTTGTTGTTGGCTCTTCGGTCATACCAAGGATACTCATTTCATGAGCGCGAATTTCGCCCACAAGCTCTCCTACTTCCATTGTATCAAGATTCTCCTTTTGAAGCATATCATTGATAATGTTGTACTTGGGCTTCGGAAGGAGCATGAGAATCTTGCGGTTGATGGAGCCACTGTCAATTTTGGAAACTTCAAGAGCATTAATGTCCTTGACAATGACATTCAAGCGGGAATACATATCATTGCAATTTTCATGAGCAAGCATTTTAAAAGAATCATATTTTGCTCTAAACAAGTGATATTTTTGTTCACGGACTTTTGTGGAGCCTTCATGAATTTCAATTAGCTCTTTCCATATATCACTTGCTAAGTCCATGCCATTAACTCTAGCAAAGACTTCCTCACTAATGGCTTCGAAAATTGCATTTCTAGCCTTGGCATTCCATTTTAATTGTTCGGTGGTGGGAGTTCCGGTGAATCCGGTCTTAGTAGCCAACCACACTTCGGGGGCAATCGCATCAAGGTATGCGGCCATGCGAACTTTCCAATAAGCAAAGTTCTTGCCCTCGAAGTGAGGCGGCGAACCTCCCATCTTGGCCATAGCTCTAGGCGGTGAAGCCTAATGATCCAAATGAGCAACGTGGCTCTGATACCAATTGTAAGGATCGATGGACCAAGAGGGGGGTGAATTGGGCCTTTTTCAAATTTCTAAGAAAGATAAAACAAACTTAACCTATGCAATGCTAGTAAGGCTCAATTCACCAACCGGCTAAACAAAGCAAACTACACAAGCTAACAAAGATATGAAACTAAGCAAGGTAGAGCTAAGCTATGATCTCTAAGGTCAAGCACATGAAAGAATGCATGAAAGTAAGTGCTTGAAAGAAAGAGAGTGCAAGAGACAACCGGATTTTTCCCGTGGTGTCGATGTGTTGGCACACACCCCTAATCCACGTTGTGACACTCACTAAGAGTCTTGTCACCTCCCATGTCACCGAGACTTGGGCGCTCACTAAGAGTCTCCGTTCACCATCCCGGCGTGGTGGAGCTCAAGCCACGTACAATCTTCTTCTCCGGGCTCCCACAATCCTTGGCAAGCTCCGCGAGAAACACTTCGATCACCAAGATCGTCTAGGTGCTGCCAAACACCAAGAGTAACAAGTTCCTAAGCCTTCACTTGACCTACACTCAGTTGGCCCTAGCTCAAGCACACTTGCTACACTTGCAATGGATGAGTTCTTCAAGGTTGAAGCACAAACTAAGCACTAGATCTTCTCTCTTTTGCTCAAAGCTCTATCTCTTCTTCTCAAGGGTGGCCTCAGGTTTTCAAGGTGTCAAAGGCAACTGAAATGAACCAGGGGGTACCCTTATATAGAGTGGAGGAGGTCACATAGCCGTTGGAAGTTTTCTGCAGAAAAACCGTGACCACCGGAAGAACCGACGGTATAGAAAATATGGGCATCGGTTCAACCGGTCTCTCTGTGTCAAAGAAGTAGCCGTTGGAGTTCTGACACAATATCCACGCTTGCGTCATTGCACCGGTGCATGCTCCGTAGGGGCATCGGTTCAACCGGTGCTGAAGAGGTTCGCTGATCAACTCAAACAAGCGTTCTGGAACAAAGTACATCCAATGCACCGGTGCTTTGTTTCTGAACCGTCGGTTCAACCGGTGCTGAAGAGAAGTTGGAGTCCATCAAACATGCTCTCTGGAACAAACGACTTTCATTGCACCGGTGCTTTGATTTCGGAGCGTCGGTTCAACCGGTGCTGAAGAGAGGTTGAAATCCATCAAAACATGCTCTCTGGAACAAAGGACTTTCATTGCACCGGTGCTTATCTTTTCAGCCATCGGTTCAACCGGTGCTTAACTTGATTTCTGCCTTCATCCAGAGAAGATAGACCGACAGGGTATCGGTCCTTCCGCCATGCATCGGATGCTCCGATGCTTGGGCACCGGTTCAACCGGTGCTGCTGATTTTCTTTGTTTGCAGCTGTTTTGACTTGGATTCGAATGTGACTTTGATTGTTGCTTCTTCCAAGAGTTGTGTTGACTTCTATTGACCATCTTTTGCTGTTTTTGAGTGAGTGTGCAAGATTTCTAAGGCCAACTCAAGTTTGATCAAGCTACTAACTCATGAACCCCTCTTAATAGTACGATCAAGAACTAGAAACTATAAAACCTAACTAAATCAAATGTCCTTCATCTCCTTATGACACTTGAGACTAGAAAGGTCCTTTATCTTTGAAATTGAGTCCTTGGTATGCATGATTGTTTCGAATGAGGGGTCTCCTTTCATATTTCATATGAGACTAATCCAGTTAATGAGCTTTCCTTTAAAACACACGTTAGTCACATACGGTTGTCATAAATCACCGAAACTTACCATTAGCATCTATCGGCCTAGATGCGCTACAACTGTGCCCATGAAACTTTCACTGAGACTGACCTCATTTAGCCATTTGATCCAATCGATTACTCTGATGCCTCGTTTAGATTCATGTCATGTGGGGATTATCGAGTTGTTTCATTCTTGTGAAATTGATTCCTGCAAAATTCAGGCAGTATAGTACTTGAAGATCACCAACTTAATTTTCAACAGGAGAAACAGAGAGAGAGGAGGAGGAGGAGCAAAATTCCGGCAGGTATAATTCCTGCAAAATTCTGCTCCAGCAGGGGTAGTCGCCGGCGCCGCTGTGGCAGGGCCACTCGGTGTCAATGCTGAGCAGCATGATGACCGGCGGGCAGGTGATCCTGAGCTGCCGCGCTGCCTTCTCGGTCAACTGAGAGTACTTCCACTACTTCATCATTATTAAGAATAAATATGTGGTGGTAGGAGATGGATGCTGTCAAGCTCACGCCGTCACCCGACCCCGCGAGACAGGGTGAGAAAGGGAGCAAACTAACACCGCTCACCTGCAAATGGTTTGGAAATCAAACTAAATTCACATCAGCTCATTTTCATTAGAGAAATTAATATTATCTACACCACTCCAAACCACCACCACCACAAACCAATCTAACCCAAACATTTCAGATTAAGATATAATAAACTATTAGCCAAACTATGGTTACAACCCAATAAGAACCCGTTTCTCGAAAAAACATTATAGTGTAGATTTTGCCACACCGTTTTGCACAGAATAGCTGTTAGTTATACTAAGTCATCTCCAACAAATTGTGGTTTATTTCGATAAAATTTTATACTGTGAATGCGAAGTTTTATTTCTAGGGTCCGGCTCTTGACGTGGGAGTCACGTGTAATTCTAGCCACGCTGCTTTGCACAGAGTAGCTCTTAGTCATACTGAGTCATCTAAAACAAATTTCAGTCAATTTCGATAAAATTTTATAGTGTGAACGCGAGATTTTATTTCTAGAGTCCGGCTCTTGACATGGGACCCATGTGTAATTCTAGCCACGCAGCTTTGCACAGAGTAGCTCCTAGTCATACTGAGTCATCTATAATAAATTTCAGTCAATTTTGATAAAATTTTATAGTGTGAATGCGGGGTTTTATTTCTAGGATCCGGCTCTTGACGTGGGACCCACATGTGATTTTAGCCACGATACTTTGCACAGAGTAGCTCATAGTCATACTGATGTATCTAAAACAAATTTCAGTCAATTTCGATAAAATTTTATAGTGTGAACACGGGGTTTTATTTCTAGAGTCCGGCTCTTGACGTGGGACCCACGTGTAATTCTAGCCACGTTGGTTTGCACAGAGTAGCTCCTAGTCATACTGAGTCATATACAACAAATTGCAGTCAATTTTGATAAAATTTTATAATGTGAACGCGATATTTTATTTCTAGGGTCTGACTCTTACAGAACCGACATTTATATATAGTCATACTGTTTTGCATAAAGAATCTATTTTAGCCCACCCCAATCCACTCCAATCCATATTTACATAGAACTCACCCCACCCCATCCCATTAGCTAATACAGCGCATTTGAATCCACCCAACACAATTCATATGAAAACCCAATCCATTAAACTCATTTCAACTCAAACCATTAGCAGGCTACCGGTCATCTCCAAGAGTTCAAAACCCAATCCATTAAACTCATTTCAACCCAAACCATTAGCAGACTACCGGTCATCTCCAAGAGTTCCTAATCTCACTTTTCCATTCTTATTTTTTGGAAAAAGAGAAAAAAAACCTTCTCTAATAATTTTCAATACTAATTCTCCATCTCTTAAGAATCGGTAAATCTCCCTCTCGTGTGCCTAAAAATGAGCACGTCATCGCTCCTCCCAATCTCCCCCCAATCGCTCCTTCCCGTGCCGCGAACGTCAGCTTCTCCCGCGGCTCGGACGGCGCCGCCGCCGTGGCGGTCATCTTGGACACCGGGAACCTGGAGCTCCGGCGCGAGATCAGGTTCTGTGGCAGAGCACGGAGCAACCCAACAACACGTGGCTCCCTGGAGTCCACTTTGGCATGACACCTCACCAGCGAAGTGCAGGCGCTGGTTTCTTGGAAGAACGGGAGTAGCAAGTACTCCACAAAATGTAACAGGACCGTGACTTTCTGGAGCAGCGGCGAGTGGAAAGACGGCGTGTTCGGCGAGCGACGGCGACGGCGACGGCGGCGGGCATCCTGCGGCTGCTGTTGGAGTTGGCAGGTGCGCCTGGCAGGCGAAGGAGAAGAATGTTTTGGCGCGGCGGGGAAGGGATCGCCGGAGCAGGGCTAGTCCATAATTTTTGATTGTTTGGAAGGAAAAATAGGGAATTATTGGAGATGCACATTTTTTTCCTTTCCATACTTATTTAAAGAGTTGGCAAACAACAAATTTAAAAAAGAAAATATAAAGAATTCTTGGAGATTAGGAACTGCGTGAGCAACAAACAAATAGTAGGCGTTAGCGGGAGGAGCTTGAAGGATGACAGGCATAAGGCATTACACAGGTGCAGGATCAGTTGTGATCACATTGTACATCAACTGCAAGTGTTAACAAACGAGACAAGCACTGTGTAGGCATTGATTCCACGCTGTGCCCCATTGAAAAGGTTGCGGTTGCCCTTGGCGTCTGGCGAGTCACCGCACGCGGCCGTGTCTGGTCCCTGGTGGTGACTGCTGCCATGGTGGGGGTGGGGCAGCGGCAGCCCACTTCACTGCATCCGTCTCCGTTTTGTGGCTGCTTTGCTCCGTGGATCAAGATTATAGACGAGTCACCAAATATTTTGCACAGACATCTCAGCTCCGCTAGAAATGATGCTCTGCTGGAGAATGAGCTAGAGTCGAGGATATTTTCTGAAAAGCCGGAGCTCTGCCAAAGTCTCAGGTTTCAGCTGAAACTGAACTAGTAGATCTGTGACAAGGCAACGAGGCTTTGCCGCCTGGCTGTGCCTGGACCAAAAGTCATTCATGTTGGTTGGTTGATGTCACGCTCGGCCGTCCTGCGTGTTCCTGAGAGCACTGATCTGAATCACGCTCCCCGGCTGCCCGCGCGACCCGTCTGCCGTGGCGGCGGCGGTAGCCATCATCTCCGGCTCACCCACTGGCCCCACGACAGCTCCTCTCGGACGTGACCCGCGCACGGTCTCGTCGTCTCGTCTGCCTGGACTCACACAAGGAAAGACGCATTCCTCCATACGCTAAACGAGTCCAGCCAGCATCGGGTAGAGAATTTCAGATCGCACCCACATCGATCGTCCTCACGGTCCATGCCGCCCGCTCCCGGGTTCTTGCGCCGCCACGACCACGGCGAGCTCGCATAATCCTCCAAGGCAAGCTCCCCCGGCGCGGCGGGCGAGCGCGGGAGCCATGCATGGCGAGACCTCCGCGTGTCTGCGGCGGCGTCGCCCTCGTCGCGCTCCTGCTCGCCACCTCCGGCCTCTCGCGCGGCGCCGATGTCATCTCGTCCTCCTCGCTGGCCGACGAGGCGCGCTGCGACGGGTACCCCGCGGCCGGGTCTGCTGCTGATCCTGGCCGCAACCCACGCGGCGGGTACGTCGACTACCTGGACATCTTCTACTGCGTCCTCGGCGGCAGCCGCCGCCCCGCGCTGGGCTACGCCGCGATGGCGGCGTGGCTCGCCGTGCTCTTCTACCTTCTCGCCGACACGGCGGCGGTCTACTTCTGCTCCAGCCTCGAGGGCCTCGCGCGCCTGCTCGGTCTGCCGCCGGCCATCGCCGGGGCCACGCTGCTCTCGCTCGGGAACGGCGCGCCCGACGCGCTCTCCGCGCTCGCGTCCTTCGCCGCCGGGGGCGGAGGGGCCGCCGCCGTCGGGCTCAGCGGCGTGCTCGGCGGCGCGATGTTTGTGTCCGCCGCCGTGCTCGGCGCTGTCTCCCTCCGCGTCGGCGGCCAGGGGGTCGCCGTCGACCGCACCAGCTTCTTCCGGGACGCGGGCTTCCTCCTCCTGGCCCTCGCCGCCGTGGCCGTCGTCCTCGCCGCGGGCGAGGTCAACATCTGGGGCGCCGTGGTGTTCGCCTCGCTCTACCTCGTCTACGTCCTCGCCGTCGCCTTCACCCCCGACCGCTGGACGAGACGCCAGGATGAAGAGGAGGACCACGCCCACGCCGCCGCCGCCTCCTCGGAGCTCCATAGCGTCGCAGAGACCAAGTTCTACACCGACCACGAGGCACAAGACTCGCTCCTCTCTGACACCGCGCCTCTCCTCCAGTACTACACCGGCGACAACGACGGCCGCGCCGGGGGGAACAGGAGCGCGTTCTGGACCGTCATGAACGCGCTAGCGCTTCCCCTTTCTCTCCCCCGGCGGCTGACGATCCCGGACGCGAGCAAGGAGCGGTGGAGCAAGCCGACCGCGGTGACCGCGGCCACGCTCGCCCCAATCTTCCTGTCCATCCTCTGGAGCCACCGTGCCACTGGGGGGAACCCGTTCCCTTCTGTCCTCCTCGGCGGCCTCGCTGGCATCGCACTGGGCCTCCTCGCCTTCGTCACCACGGACCCCTCCGCCCCGCCATCCCGGTTCCTCGCCGCGTGGTTCGCCGGCGGGTTCGCCATGAGCGTGGCGTGGGCGTACGTGATCGCCAACGAGGTCCTCTCCCTGCTGGTCTCGGCCGGCACCGTCCTGTCCGTGGACGCCGCGATGCTGGGGGTGACCGTGCTGGCCTGGGGAAACTCGCTCGGCGACCTCATCGCGGACGTGGCGGTGGCCTCCCGCGGCGGCCCCGGCGGCGCGCAGGTGGCCGTGTCCGGCTGCTACGGCGGGCCGGTGTTCAACGTCCTCATGGGCCTGGGCCTATCCATGCTGCTGTCGTGCTGGGCCGGGTACCCGCAGCCAATGAAGATTCCGAGGGAGCCTGGGCTCTACCGGACGCTGGGCTTTGTGGTTGCTGGACTTTCGTGGGCCCTGGTGATGCTGCCCCGGAGAGGGATGAGGGTGGACAGGACGCTGGGCTTTGGGCTCCTGGCGATATATTTTTGCTTCGTCTGTATTAATATCTCACAGCTCAAGAATGAAGGGTAACGTATTGGATTCGTTATTTCATTGCAATGGTGTTTATGTTAGGTTCAGTAGGATTCAGAGCCTCTATTGGCATTCAAAGGTGAACGAAAAATGAAACTGTGCAATATCCTTGAGATAAAATCACGTATATTCGTAATTTGTACAGGAAAATTAAAACTGAACGAGTATGGTACTATGGTGTCTGAGAGCCATATTGTTTCAACGTTTAGATGAAAAAAAAACTGAAAGAAGAACCTTTTTTTTGTTGGGCCGAAGAGCACTACAGCATATTATATAGGATTATAGGCAACCTTCTAGATTCATTCGAGGTTCCTTTAAGCACGGTGTTGTAGCAAATCCAGATGTATCAATGCAAAACTCTGTCGTCTAAACTCTAAACATTTGTACATGCCACCCAAGTTCTTGAATCATGCCAATCAAGGCAACTGTGCTAGTGTCTCGCGTACTGGCGTCATGTTTTCCTTCAATCAACCAAGCCATTAACCGTGTGTTTGGTTGGAGGACTCGGTGGGATGGGTTGGGTCCATCCCTTGTTTTAGAAATTGCTCCAACCCCTTTTTTGTTTGGATGAAAAAATATCAAAAGATTGGGTCAAACCCAATTCTTTATTTGGTTGAAGAGATTGAAAAGAGGGACGGAGGACCATGCTCACGCCGTTGGCTTCTCCATCTTCTTGCTCCAGCGGGCCCCACGTATCAGTGGCATCGAAGCTCCTTCTTCCTCCTTCGTCCATCTTCCTCCTCCATCCACCACCAAAGCCGCGCCGCCCTCCTCCGCCGCCCCACCCTCCTCAAATAGGATCTGAAAATAATCTCAGCCCCTTCAGCTATCTTGTGGAGATGATACATGCGGTTATTGAATAGGATCTGAAAATCCATGCTATTTCGCTTCTCCCAATCATGTTCTAGCACTCGACTACACTAGATAGCACTAGATCAGAGACAATATTCAGATCGAGATACTAGATCCACTCTGGTCCCTAGAAACAAATCTCGTTGTGCATGAGAAGGGAGGCAGCATGACACACCTTTTGCTTCTGCGTCTTGCAGCCGACGCGACTGGGCGCTGCCGCCGGATCCTGCTTGCGGCCGACGCGGGAGGGATGTTGGGGCCGATGCAGACTTCACCTGCCCCAGATCTCTCGAGAGGGGGCGGGCAGGTTCGTGTGGAGGGCATCGGCGTTCACGGCGGAGGGCGGGGGTCGCGATGTGGTGGACATCGGTGGCCGCGGCGGAGGTCGGGGTTACGATGCGGAGGACAGTGGTGGCTTCGGGTGGTCAGATTCGGATTTGGTTGAGGTCTTGAGGATAGGGACGAGCTGCGCGTAGGGATGGCAACGGTTCTAAACCCATCGGGTTTTGCCATCCCAAACCCAAATCCATGAAAAATATTTGAACCTATTAAAAAACTCATACCCGTGACGGGTTTAGAATTTTGCCAAAATCTAAACCCATCGGGTTAGCGGGTACCCACGGGTTACCCGTGGGTCTACACTTTACTATACAAATTTTTTTATAATCAATAAATTTAACATATTAAGTATCATTTGTAGCGTATTATGAGTAAAAATCTATGTTCACTAACAAACTAAACATCATTTGTCGCGTATTATGAGTAAAAAATCTATGTTCACTACCACTTAAGGGTTCACTAAAATATGAATTGAGGGAAAAGGGATGTTAAATTTGTTATAAACTCACAAAATAAAATGACATTGCTCTATGTTAGATCGGGTTTAAAAAACCCATGGGTTCACGGGTTCGGGTATTATAGGAATAAACCCATGCCCATAAATCCAACGGGTATGATTTTGTGCCCATTAATAAACCCACGGGTCTAAAAGTTGACCCAAACCCGTACCCTAATGGAGCAAAAACCCATCGGGTTTCGGGTTTTGGGTACCCATTGCCATCCCTAGCTGCGCGCGACCGAGCTCGTCCGGCGTCGCCCTCCTCCGCCGCCCTGCTCTCCTCTCGCGGCCGACCCCGCCCTCCTCTGCCGCTCATCCTCGCTGGATCGGCAACTGAGCTCATCCGGTGCCGCCCAGCCTCCGACCCGCCGCCGGCGCGCCGTAGCCCGGCCTCCACCGCCCGCCGCCGATGCGCCGGAGCCCGGCCTCCGCTGCCCCGCATCCTCCATCGCCCGTCATCGCAGTCTCCGTCAGCTCCGTTATTGGATGTCGCGAAAAGTGGGTTCGTCGCTCCGTCCGTCGTTTTTCGAGGAATCGGCTGAACCCACGTCGTTTTTCGAGGAATCGGCTGAACCCGTGTATTGGAGGAATATTCCTTCGCGGAGCCAACCCAACCCACCTCAATTGCATCCAAACAATCGTAGGGATGGGTCCAACCCAACTCAGCTCGCTCCAACCCAACCAAACACACGGTAAGAGTCGTAGGGACACTGGTGATGCTATGGACAGACAGGTTGACGAGATCCCGCCAGACGAGGTGTTGCGCACTGACAGGATGGATCTCGGGCAGGCCCACGATCGAGCGGGCGACCTCCAATAGAACCACCATCGAGTGCGCTGTCCATGTCACGGCGATGCGTGTACCCGCTGCTGGTGCAGGACTGCAGGGGCCCTTCTCTTTCTCTCTTGTCTGTTTTTTCTTTCAAGAATGGGAATTATTGATCAAAGGCAAACTTAGCCCGGAAGCACAAGTAAAGGCAAACGCGAAGTAGGAGTAGTACAGAATAGAATAGCAGCAATAAATGTCAGTGCACCGCAGCCGTGCAATCATCATGTGACGGCAGCATGTGAAAGCAGAGGTGAAATGAAATTCAATCCGTGGCGGGCCCGTCACCCGTGAGATCCAATCCCTCGCTAATCAGCAATCAGAGGTGGTGGTACAGTAATTTTTACAACATGTCCGGACTCCGGAGTAATTTTTACAACATGTCCGGACAACATGTCAGCCACGGCCGCCGTCGATCCTCCCCGTTTCGGCCCCACCCGCCGTCCTCCTCCCGACAGCAACCTCCCCTCCGGCCTTGCCTTTTACTTCTCCCGAATGGTCGAGGCAATCGCCCCACGCGGCCACGCCACTCCCTCCTCCGGCTCGTCCCCTCCACTGCTGCTCTGCTCGCAGGCGGTAGATAGATCCGGCCGGCCTCACAGTACGAGTACGGCTCGCCATTGACGACTCACTCGCTACAAGCAAGCAAGCAACGCCGATCGATCGAGAGGGCCAAGAGACTGATTGGTTGGTTGGTTGGTGGGTGGGTGGGGGGAGGGAAAGCGGCGAGAGCGGCGGGATTGATGCGCGCATGGCGCTGCGGGCGCGGGTGATGGGGCCGCGGGAGCTGCTGCTGCTCTCCGCGGCCTTCACGGCGCTCCTCGTCGCCTCCATCCTCCTCCTCCCGTCGCTCCTCCTCGGGGCGGGCGGCGCGGGGCCCGGCCTCTTCCCGTCGTCCCCCGCCGCCGGCGACGAGCAGCCGCCGCGGTACCCGGTCTCGTTCGCGTACCTCATCTCGGCGTCCTCGGGGGACGCGGCCCGCGCGGCGCGCCTGCTGGCGGCGCTCTACCACCCGGCCAACACCTACCTGCTGCACCTCGACCGGGAGGCCCCCGCCGGGGAGCACCGCCGGCTGGCGGAGCTGGTGTCCGCGCGGGCCGTGTACGCGCGCGCCGGCAACGTGTGGGTCGTCGGCCGCCCCAACCTCGTCACCTACCGGGGCCCCACCATGCTCACCACCACGCTGCACGCCGTCGCGCTGCTGCTCCGCCTGCGCCGCCGCTGGGACTGGTTCGTCAACCTCAGCGCGTCCGACTACCCGCTCGTCACCCAGGACGGTAATAATGTTTGTGCGCTTGTTTGGATTGGATTCTATAATAAAAAGCCTGTTGATCTAATCAGCTGATGAAGCTTGCTTGCTTCCAGACATGATGGAGGCGTTCGCCGGGCTGCCCAGGGACCTCAACTTCATCCAGCACACCAGCCATCTCGGGTGGAAGATGTAAGAACTCTTATGCTATCCAGTAGTCCTGAGTTGTATTAGGAATGCAATGATCATCATCAGTTCACTAGTCCCAAGTCCAAACAATTGAAAAGATCTGTCACTCCTTTGTTCATGCTTACTTTTCGATATGATCGACAATGAATGCTTGCTTTGAGACATTTTGGAAGAACCTCTTTGTCTGCTGGGGGGGAAAAATCTGAAGGCGTTTGACAGGGGAAACTCTTAAACTGATGGTAGCTCTGCAGAAAGAAGCGGGCGCGGCCGGTGATCCTGGACACGGCGCTGTACGAGGACGGGCGGGCGGAGCTCATCCGCCCGGTGAACATCACCACCAACCTCCGGAGGTTGCCCACGGCCTTCAAGCTCTACACAGGTGCGTGCGTGCGTGCACTGCCATCATCTTCCTGTTCCACTCCACACCGTCGTCGCTAGGAAGGAAGCTTCTAGTGCCTCCAGCTGCCGTGCGGTACACAACAGGTATAGGCGTGCTGGCGACCGATCGAGGAGAGGACAGGCATCTCTCGTCAAGCCGGTTGGTGATCGGACGGTACGGCTCCGTACTCTCCGCCGACTTCCCTGGGCTCTGGTGTCACACGGATGACGCTCTTGGACTCGGACGGAGGCTCTACGCCTCTACCTGCCCTTCAAGTCACACACAGGGGGCGTCCATGTGATGCTCCTCCGTGCCAACGAATTCCGGCACAAATGCCAATGGAGCAGGTGAGGTGGCGCCGTTCGCGTACGGATCTTAGCTTATTAGCTAACCGCCAGGAGTTGATTATTCCGCCAGATCTGAGCCAGCGGCGATCGTGGTTTGTTTATGCCTTGGGGCTCGCAAATCCAGCAGTGCCAACGACGAAGCAAAGCTGCTTCGATCTTGGTTTCCTTTTGCAAGCGCTTGCTTCCAAGAAACGGCAGGAATGCCGACATGGTGCATGACATCTTGCCGGAATCACCAGACGGTTCCGGTGCCAATTTCAGAGAAACCAATAACATCGTAGTATTGGATACGGGTTTTTTGCCCTGTAGAAGTACATCATGCAAAGATAGGTTTCTTGAAGTTCAGTTCAGAATTGTATCATTCCTCGTTTCAGAGAAGATGAGCATGTTCTGAGCTCGCCTGCAAAGCTGATGAATCGGTGCCTGATCCAACTCACTCACTCTGCAGGGTCGGCGTGGACGATGCTGTCGCGTCCCTTCGCGGAGTACGTGACCATGGGGTGGGACAACCTGCCCCGGACCCTCCTCCTCTACCACGCCAACATCATCTCCTCGCCGGAGTTCTACTTCCAGACGGTGGCCTGCAACTCGCGGCGGTTCCGCAACGCCACCGTGAACCACGACCTGCACTTCATCCGGTGGGACAACCCGCCCAAGCAGCACCCGCTGCACCTCACCGCCAGGGACTACCGCCGGATGCTGCTCAGCGGCGCCCCCTTCGCGCGCAAGTTCCGGGAGGGCGACCCGGTGCTGGACCGGATCGACCGGGACATCCTGCGCCGGCGGGGGCCCGCCCAGTTCGCCTACGGCGGGTGGTGCGCCGGGGACGGGGACGCCGTCGCGGCGCTGTGCGGCAACCCACAGGAGCCCGGGAGGAAGGGGGCCGTCAGGGCCGGCGCCGGGTCGCGCCGGCTCAAGGTGCTGCTGGGCAAGGCGCTCGCCCCGGGGAACCTACGGAGAAAGCAGTGTAGGTGAAAGAAACTGTTTGGAATGGGCTTTTTTTATTTAGGAAGAAGTCGATTTTTAACCATCTAACTATTGTTCAAGTTTAGATTTGACCATCGAACCGCAAAACCAAAAATGTTTGGCCACTCAACTCTTAAAACCGTTCATTTTTTGTCATCCGGTGGTTTTGGTGGGTGGTTTTGCTGACGTGGACGCCACGTGGTAGTGGGACATACTCGTCCGCATTTTCTCTCTCCTCTCTGTTTCTTCACTCCGCTCCCCCTTTCCACGGCCATTTGACCGGCTCGATTCGGCGGGACCCGATGCCGGAGGAGCAGGAGAGCATCACTATGAGCTCTGCGCGCGTCGGGAGCCCGCCATGGGAGAGGAAGAGTGTCGGGGAAGGTGAGGGAGCCGCCCGTGCTCTGTTGGGAAGCCGCCGGAGCCGTCCTGAGGGTCCTGCGTCGCCGCCCTGCGCTCCCAGGCCGCCCGCGCCTGGAGAAGAGGAGCTCCGCCCACTCCTTTGCCGCGTCGCCCGCCGAAATCCGCTACTTGCGCCGTCGGTCAATGCCCCGCGGTGCCCGCTCAGCTGCCCACTCGCGCATCGCCTGGAATCCGCCGCGCCGCCGCCACCGGCAGATTCGATCACGGGAAGGGGAGATGAGGCCACCTAGCTACCGAATCTGGGCCTGGATTGAGCGCCGCCGCCGCTGCTATCACGGGGATGGCCGACGGCTGTCGGTAGAGAAGAGAGGATAAAGAAGAAAGAGAGAGAGGAGAGAAGAAAAGGATGAGAGAGAGGAGGGAGAAGGGCTGACAGGTGGGTCTCACTGCCACGTGGCGTCCACATAAGCAAAACCACCGGATGACTAAAAATGAACGGTTTTAAGAGTTGAGTGGCCAAACATTTCTGGTGATTCGATGGCCAAAATCAAACTTGGACAATAGTTGGATGGTCAAAAATGGACTTCTTTCTTTTATTTACAGATTGATTCTGATCAAACATGACATGTATAGCGAAAGGGATGACATGAATTACAGGCAATTTTGGTTCGGAAGGACCCTAAAACTCAGGTCAAAATTGAGGAATTCTACTACGGGTTATCTGCTGATTTACATTGGCGAAGAGGTCGTTCAGAGAGCAAACATTCAGCATGTGTACTTGACTCTCGTGTCAGAAAACAAACATGAAACACTTGTAACAACTGGCTGATGAAACAAACATGAAACAACTGGCTGATGAATTTATCGGTACAAACATGCAAATCTTTACGTACTTTATGTTGCAACACTTGTAGATTTTCGTTACATCATCATTGCTCCTACGCTCTTTTGAGAAACAAAAAAATTGTAGTGAAAAATGTTTCATATGAATCTTGGTGTGCCCGATCTGCTTGCCATAACTTTTAAGTTTTGACGATAGAATTCCATACCCTGGTTGCTTTGGGACAACCTTACAACACTACGGACCTCATTTTGGTCGCCCTGCTCCTTGAGTTGAGCACGTGACATCAACGACGTAGTATCTTGAGAAGAAGTTGCCAACGACAGGCAAGGCAAGAAAGGAAACGAGTCCGGCGATTGCTTTGCCGCAGGCATACGTCGAGCTCATTGCGCCGCTTCACACGTTTTTCTTCTTCTGCTGGACACGCAATCGAGGGATTGGGTTCCTCTGCCGCTTTCCTCTCCACGGGCCTTCCATCTGGACCGTCGGAGCCAATCCGACGGCGCACGCACCAGAGGCCGGCCATCTCCAGCGAGGGCAGTCATAATTTGTCAAACAGGCGTGTGATTTCCCTCGGGCAGGGACGGCCCGTTTTACCGCTACAAAGGTCGGTAAAACTGCGCGCTGGATAACTACTCTTGTGCTTACAGAAGAGGAGCCCGGCTATCTCCCCATCTCTAGAGTTCAGACTTCAGAATCCTATTTTCTTCAAAAAAAAAAAGAGAGTTCAGACTCCTCTATGCTTGTAAAAGCCTGTTCTAATCAGAAAGCCCCCACCACCCACAAAATTGATGTTGGCTAAATGGGCCGCACGGCACAAACACGGCCTCAGCATGACACGATTCGGCACGATCAGATACTACAGCTTAGTCGTGTCGTGCCGTGCACTGCATGCCACCTCTTAGGTCTAGGCACGGCACTATACACGCGTTGTCGGTGCCATGCCGACGCGATGGGCACGGTCGGCCCGGCGACCCGAGCCTGATGCTCGGTGGCGAAGCTGAGGCGCTGGTAGGAGGAAACGGCGTAACCCGCGCGTAGGCCGGCCATCCCCCACTTGCTCGCCTGACAGCAACCAGCCTCCGCCGCGCCTACGGCGGCCGTCCTCGCATGCTCCAGCGCCGGCCTCCGCCGCACAGCTCGACCATTCCCGCCACTAGCACGCCTGCTGCTGATCCCCACCCCGCGCACCGGCTACTGGCCCCACGGTCCCGCCGCACGCGCCGGCCGTTGGCCGCAACCTTCCTCCATCAGCGTTCTCAGGCGCACGATTTTGTCGGCCTGGGGCTGAGATCGCTGTCTGGCGCCGCAGCTGCCTGGCAGGGCTCGAACCAAACAGCCCCTATGTGCCGAAATCTCGACCCAGACAAAGCACGGTACATCGGGTCAGGTCGGGTCGGCACTGATACTATTTATAGTGGGCCAGATCAGGTTAAGGTTGTGTTTTTTTATGTCGTGTCTCGTGCGGCCCACTGCACAGAGCCCATTTGGCTATCTATAGTTCTAGCAGCCACGAGGCGCCATTTTAGGATTTTTTTAAGAAAACAAATTCTGATGGTGTAAGGTTTGGTACGTAGTCAACCAAAGGCATATGATCAAAACACAAATAAAACCTTTTACAAAGAACTTTTTCCCCTCTAAAAGAAAGATCAACTTCCCTTGCAACTTACAACCTACTCCAGTCATAGTACCACTCCACTTCAGAGGGAGGCTAGAAATTAAATTAGACAATTGGGAGTTGGGACCTTTTTTTTTTTGCACGAGCAGGCATTCCCTTTCTTACACCTGAACTAATGCGATGCCACCATTAGATATGGGGCACGTGATTTCTTCTCTACCTAAAGTCCTCAACTAATCGCGGCCACATGCCAGGCGTCCTCCTTTGCTGCTTGCAGTTGCACTATTGCAGGACAGCAGGAGGCAACCTAAATGTATATGATGCATGATGATGTGGAATGGAATGGAAGGTAGGCGCAAACTGCAAACAAGTGCAGCGGATGGCCTTCATCTCTAGGACAGGATGCATAACAAATTAACTGTAAACCCATTCAGTTTCTACTTCACTGGCTGCCAAATGATCAGTTGAGGCCAGTTAACTTTCTCCCAATCGATCACAATTACGAAATGGAGACAAGATTGATCAAGACGAAGAAACCTCAACTCTTTCCATAGAATAAAAATATACGCAACATCGATCTGCCTACATTGGTAGGATGCAAATCAAATTAGGGAGGAAAGGAAAAAATACTGTATGACTGAATGAGCAGCAGGAGCAGCAGACATTGAGACAGACGAGACTCTAGTGGCATCTGTTCGCGAGATTGCTCGGCCTTGACCATACCGCCACCACCGGCTTGACTACTCAAGCTCGGCTCACTTCTTGTTGAGGTCGATGCCGGCCTTGCGCGCGACGGCGTCGAGGCCGTGCTTCTCGATGGTCTTGACTCTTGAGGGCCTTGGTGGAGAGGCGCAGCTTGACGTAGCGCTTGCCGGCCTCCCACCACAGCTTCTTGTACTGCAGGTTCACGAACTGCTGCTTCTTCGTCTTGTGGTTGGAGAAGGACACCTTGTTCGCCCGGTTCGTCTTCTTGTCAGTGAAGGGGCACACCCGGCCTGAATGACGAAACACACACACACACACACACACAAAACTCATCATCTCGTCAATTCGAAGGCAATTTCCTTAATTTTTATCATGCTCGTTAGACAAGACGCAGATCAGAACCGATGAAACGGAACTTTTTGGTAATAGGATTGAAATTGAAATGGACGGTGCAGCTAGGCATTAACAGCGCCACTGGTGAACTAGCTGAATCCATCAGCAGAGAAGAATGGAGCAACCCAGCCAGCTGAATATTCGTTGACAGTAACGGAAAGCGACGAACAAGGAAACAAAGCAAACCGAATCGAAGACGTACGCGCGACGATGGGCTGGAGCGGCCTCTTGTGGAGGGGGGCCGCGGCGGTTGAAGTGGGCGCGGCGGCGGAGAGGGAGAGGCCGGCGAGCTGCGACGTGGCGAAGCCCAGGGAGGTGGAGGAAGAGGAGGAGGCCCTCCGGGCGGCGGCGGGCATGGCGAAGGAGGAGCTCAGCAGCGTGGCCGTCGCCATGGCGGATGGATGGACGGAGTGGAATTGGTGCGTTGGATAAGCAGGAGGGATAAGAAGAGGAGAGGAGGGCTCACTAGAAGAAGCAGGCCAGCTTAACCCACAACAAGTTTCTTGCCAGTTTCGGCCCGGCCCATTTTGGACCTCCACCTCCTGTGATTATGGGCCCAGGGCAACTACCCGTGCACAATTCCCTCTCGCTCAAAAAATCCTCTAAGGCTCTGTTTTGTTTAGATCTTAAAATCTAAAATGCAAAATTTTTATAAATTACTTGCATGATGTATTAAATGTAATTGAAAAATAAATCGCATTAAATAAATAGACTGTAAATCGCGAGACGAATCTAATGAGTCTAATTAGGGCGTGATTAGACACTAAATTGATACATTAATGCTACAGTAAACATGCTCTAATGATGTCTTACTTAGGCTCATTAGATTCGTCTTGTAGTTTACAGACGAGATCTGTAATTAGTCTACATTTAATATTTTAAATGTTGAAGATTCTTTTTCAAAAATCCAAAATGCAAAGTGATCTAAACAAAGTCTAAAGAACTCAATCGATGTGTTCGCTTGGCTGTGGCTGATGACTGGTGCTGATTTGTTATGAGAGAACAGTACTGCTGACTGTCTGGTAGCTGGTGGCTGGTGCTGATTTAGTATAAGGAATCAATACTGCTGGCTGGTTAGCTGACAAGCCAAGCGAACACAGCGAATAAATAGAAAAAAACACAAGCAGAATTTCCTTCTGAAAAAACACAATGCATCTCTGATAATATTCGGGGTGGGGGAGGCGCCCGAGGCCACGTGGCTCCAAAATCGCTGGGCCCTGCGATGCTCATCGAGTGGTTTGCCTACTCGGCTCACGCAGTTCTGCAGGACACGCAGGCGCCTGCCTGGCTGCTTTGCGATGCCCCGACGCGTACGCCGCCTTCGGAACGCCGCGTGGCGTGGCGTCGCCCTATTGTGGTGATGCTGCTGCATGTTGTTTCGCTGTGGCTGCTGCTTGCGAGTATCTTGGGATAAATAATACTACCTAGAGCTGATTCATTGACCCTCTTTCGCTGCTGCTTTTCCCTTTGATCTGGGGTAAGTTGGTCTTCCTCCCGTCCTCTCCATCTTTCTTCTTCTTTTGTCACATGTACTGTAGAAATCGGATTTTTGGTTCTTTCTTTTCACGATTTGCTATGTTCAGATATCATACAACTTTGTTCACATCCTTTTCTAAATGCATTCCAACACAAGTATTGCCTCCAATGTTTTTACTAACAAACAGTGCATCACACAAAGCAATCTCACTTTTCATGCGTATATGTACAGAAATTGCACAGATGGAGGGCAACATCAAATTAAGACCTGCGCCGCGTACATTGACCTCACCCTACTGAAGAACGCAAACTTTAAAGTAGTATTATTTACAGTCTCAAAGCTCCGTATAATATATGCAGACTAATGACTATTTCGTTGCTTTGACTTTAGTCTATGATATAATATAGCTTCATATCATAATCTTATTCTCCTTTTTATCGCAACAACTTTTCAAGCACTGTTCTTTGCCACGCACATGAGCGCGCGCAAAACACATAGGAGTTGCTACAACAATAAAGCCTTTAGTTCCAAGTTAAAGTAGGCTACAGTTGGAGCCCAACAAGGGCCACAAACAAGGAGGGGCATGGACATGAGCACAAGGAAAAAAGAATTCTTGTCAACTAATGAATGCCTCTTGTAATTTCCCTCTTTTGCACCAAAAGAATCAGAAATTTAGTGGTAACTTTTCCAGTAGTTTGTGAAATTGGCAGAGGAAAAAACAAGTCCATACGAGACTGTACAATGCCTCTTTCCTACATGTGCCTATCTTCGTTCTTAAGGGTTCATTCAGACTTTCAGAACTTCTCCTGTTCCTTCAAATCTCCTGGGCACATTTCATTTCTCTGCTATAAAAATGCAAAAGAACTCTACCCAACGTTCAACTACGAATGTGATATGCGATGGTAGGCCATGCCTGCTAATGAACTATGTTTCAGGCCGTAGAAGAGGTATATGAGCGCACCAGCCGCCATCCATATGGAAACACGAATCCATGTGTGACTCCTGCAATCATTTGAGTTGAAACGTGAGGTCAAGATTACCTTCAGGATTACTACGAAGCATAGGTAGCTATCTAGACATTCTGATATCTTGATATCTGCAAAGTAAGTGGCTAAATTTCGTCTGGTTTCATAAAACTGCAGATTAGCTCAAAAGAATTATGTGTTGCTTGATCAAACTGACTATCTTATGAAATCTGCACAACTTTCAGAAAATAGCAGGCTGCACAAATTGCAAAAGCATAAACGATAAACAAAAAAAAGATGACTATAACCCATATTTCTTACCCAAGGTTCATAAGCAGGTATGCGTTGACGATGATGCAACAAATTGGAAGCAATGGAACCAATGGGCACATGAAACCTAGGACAAGCAAAGTGGTAATTTGAGATTTTATTGAATTGCACTGGATTTCTCACTCAGATTTCACCAAGTTTGCAGAACTGCTAATGTCCATGTCCGTAAGCTTATACCTCCAGTTTGTCCCAAAGAGCTCTTATCTTGTCCAATGCACAACAGCACAATAGAAGAACTAAACAGTAGCAGCCCGCCTATGGTGCATGCAGTCATTCGCACATAACTACAGAAAGCAAAACAGGATCAGATGATGTTGCTTTTTTATTGCCAAAAAAACAGCAATAGTAATGATGATGATGATGATGCAATTCTAGATGTGCTCTTCAGTCCCAGGAACAGTATCCAAATACTTTCTTTGCACATTATAGAACCAGATATATGAAATGGTGCCCACTGAGATACAGGTGGTGGTGACCTATCACTTACAATGGCAAAGAGGAGAAAGAAACCGCAGAAATGAAGATGATGACCCCAAGGCATATCAATACTATGCATCTCATGGCTTTCTGTCGCCTTGCTTTGCTGGCTATCTCACTGACAGTAGGTGCTTTTTGAACCAATTCCAGATAAAGAAAGGAAAAAAAGAGTCAGAAAACAAATTATCTCAGTAGTCATGAATACGAATGCAATATCTGATTACAGTGTGAATGCAAGCTAAAACTGGCAAATAGAATTCCTGCTATAACTTGACTTAACAGTCAACATAAAACTAATCTTCTCATTACCATTGCCAAAAGGATCTTCCAAATTTTGCTCATCCTGCTCTGAGTGCCCAGAGCATGAAGTTAATGTCTCAGGTTTTCCTGCAAGAGCCACTTCCATTGGCATCTCATATGGAGGAGCATATCTTACTACTAAAACAGAAATGGCAACCGTAGTAAATGCCAATAAGGTTCCCACGCTTACCTGAACAAACAGATCAAGAAACTATTATCACCTGGAGTATATCTGCATCCAGCAATGCTACCATTTTACATGATAATTAGCATATTACCATCCCTGCCAATTGGGAGACGTCCATGAAAAAAGCCAGGATAGCAGCACACGTCCCTGTCAAAATTGTGCTCAAGATTGGCACTTGAGTTTGTCGATTAACAGCTGAGAACAGGGGCGGAAGCAATCCATCTCTAGCCATAGCCATTATAATTCTCGGCTGACCAAAAGCATCATGTAAACAGTAAGGATCAGCCAGTCATGGTTTAATTTTGGATAAACATATCTTCCTCAAATGGAATATATAATGAGCATGCTACATTTTTTTTCGAAAACGCATGAGAACTGCGCCTCATTGTATTAGAGAGAAAAGAATAGTCCCCATACAAAGCTCATCTCTCATACGGGGACCAGATATGAGAGAAGAGTTCAAAAGCACAAGACTAGCCTATGCAACAACAAAAAAAGAGAGACCTGACCATAACCAAGACCTAGACACCTAGAGAGCACCAGCCAAGTCCAGACCTTGAAGCTTTTTAGCTCCGGCCAAACACCACAGGTTATGCTCATCTTTAATTTCCCTCATGATGGAGGCGACCGAAGGGGCCATCCCCTCGAACACACAGGCATTCCTGTGTTTCCATAACATCCATGAACCCAAAATTATTAGGGAATTTACTCCTTTCTTATATTCTTTCTTCACCTTTTTCATCACTTTGCGCCACCACTCAACGAAGTTGTGATCCCGCTGCATGGGAATGCAATCACCAAGATTCAGAGGTGCTAGAAGATTAAACCAAACCTGTCTAGCCACCACACATGAGGCCAACAAGTGCTGCACTGTCTCATTTTCTTGGTCACATAAAGGGCACTGATTGGGATGAGGCAGCCCTCTCTTTTCAAGACGATCAGCTGTCCAGCACCTATTGCGGATGGCCAACCAAAGAAAGAGTTTACACTTATTTGGAGCCCAAGATTTCCAAAGTCTTTTCCATGGTTCAAAGGTTATGGAACCCTAAAAATAAGCCCGGTATGCAGACTTTGAGGAGTAGCATCCCCCAGATTCCAATCTCCAAACATGTCGATCCTCCATCTCATTTAACTCGAGGTCCTGGACACAATCCCATAGCTGCAGAAATTCCCTAATTACACTCCAAGTCAGACCGCCACATATCTCTGAAACCCATTTGTTATTGGTCAAAGCATCTGCCACTGATTGTCTTTTACGAACTCTAGGAGGCACACATGCAAAGACAGCAGGTGCCAGGTTCTCCACTGAACAGCCATGCAGCCATTTATCTGACCAAAACAGCGTGTTATGTCCATTTCCTACCTCTTTGTTAACTGTTGGAGTAATGGGCTTGGCCCATTCATTCTAAAGCATTAAAAGAATTTAAAGCCCACTATTAATGCTAGGGAATCAATGCTTAATTCCGTACCGGGAATTGAGGAGGATCTCAATCGACTTAAAAGGTGGACTTCGTGTACACCACTTGTGAAGCCGGTAAGAGGAGGACGGTGAACCACACGCGCGCGGCGCGGCCGGCCGGTCGGCCGGTGCGCGTGCGCGTGCGCGGCCGGACGTGACGTGACGTGCCGGTGCCGGTGCGGTGCGACGTGATGTGCTGAGATGAGAAGGATGTTTTGCAGTAAAGAGTATTAAAACAGAGGGTTAATGTCGTCACTAATGACCGGACATTGAAGGCTCTTTACGACGTCCAGGTTCGTTGAACCTGAGGCACATTAACTGCCGCTCATCAAAGCCATTCATGACGTTCAGGTTCGTTGAACCTGAGGCATCTCATGTCTATATAAACCAGCACCCTCTCCTCTCATCCTCACTCATCTCAAGCACTCATCTAGATACTCCTCTTCAGGAGACCTCTCCCTTCTCCCTCACGTCCAGGTTCGTTGAACCTGAGGCACATTAACTGCCGCTCATCAAAGCCATTCATGACGTCCAGGTTCGTTGAACCTGAGGCATCTCATGCCTATATAAACCAGCACCCTCTCCTCTCATCCTCACTCATCTCAAGCACTCATCCAGGTACTCCTCTTCAGGAGACCTCTCCCTTCTCCCTCAGCTGCTTTCTGCCTTCCCCTAGCACTGCGCGCACAGGTCTAACGAGAGCAGGGCCTCCGGAACCTCTGCTTGCTGAAGGTCCTGCACGGGACGCGGGCAATTAGGTTTTTGGGGAGCGTCTTGACGCGACTGCTCGCTCCCTGAACGACTACTTCGTCTACTTCCCGGCGTGACCGTTCGTGGGACGACTACTTCGACTACTTCCCGGCGTAACCGTTCGTGGGACTGCACTGCGAACATCTTCCTGCATCGACATAGTTCGGCTACTTCGAACAAGGCCAGTCGAATAGCATGTCTATTCCAGCTGGTAACGGCGCAACCGGTGCCTCCGGCACTGGTCCCGCCTTGGGGTACTTACTAAACCTACTCTGGTTTAATTCTTTGTTCATGCTTATTAGTGAGAATAATATGAATACATGCACATATCTTGTACACACATTATCACTCATCTATATCATGAAATTGATATTAATATTTGGAATTAAAATATACCGAAAATTGCCTAGATATCTAACAATCCAAAAAACTAATTGTGTTAATAGGCATTCGGTATCTAGCTTTGCTGCATCAATCAAACCACCACCTTTTGATGGTTCAAATTACAAACGTTGGCAAGAGCGGCTTATACTGTGGTTAACACTATCGAGAGTGATCCATGTGAAAGAGGGTAAGCCTGAACAATTCTCTCCAGAGGAAGGGAGTGCGTTCGATGAGGCTGATATCCTCTTTCGAGGCTTGATCATTAGTGTTCTCGGTGATAACCTGGTGTATTCTTATATCCGGCTGCCAACTGGCAAAGCATTGTGGAATGCTCTTGAGGCTCAATATGGAGTATCTGACGCCGGGAGTGAGTTGTATATCATGGAGCAGTTCCTTGAGTACAGGATGGTCGAAAACCGTTCTGTAGTGGAATAGGCTCATGAAATACATACTCTGGCAAAAGATCTCAAAAATTGCAGCAAAGAGTCCCCATGTGTGTTACCCAATAAGTTTGTGGCCGGAGGTATAATCTCTAAGCTACCACCTTCTTGGAGGGACTTTGCTACTTCTCTAAAACACAAGAGACAGGAGTTCACAATAGATGGACTCATAGGGACTCTTGATGTTGAGGAGAAGGCGAGAGCAAAGGACATACGTGGGAAATGAGTTGTTGGTGCTTCAAGTGCTAATCTTGTTCAGAAGAACAACTCCCACAAGAACAAGAAAAAGCCACCGCAGAACCAACCAAAGACTAAGAAGACAACCACTTTTAAGAAGAAGAAGAAGACGGGAGCTTGCTATGTGTGCGCTAGTACGGATCACTTTGCTGCAAAGTGTCCGAACCGCAAAGGCAACGACTCCGCCAACATGGTTATTAGCGAGCCTGGAGGAACATCGGGGTACGGTAATTTATTACCTACTGTTCTTTCAGTCTTTGGTTCACCCGAGTGGTGGGTTGACGCTGGTGCTAATATTCATGTTTGTGCTGATGCTTCTTTGTTCTCTTCTTACCAGACCGGCGGGACTTCCTCCTTGCTGATGGGGAACGGATCACATGCGCGTGTTCTTGGTGTTGGTACGGTAAATCTGAAGTTTACTTCGGGGAAGACCGTGCAGCTGAAGAACGTGCAGCATGTCCCCACCATCAAGAAGAATTTAGTCAGCGGCTCTCTACTGTGTAGAGATGGTTTCAAATTAGTCTTTGAGTCCAATAAATGTATCTTGTCTAAGTTTGGTACTTTTGTTGGAAAAGGTTACGAAAGCGGAGGCTTGTTCCGTCTTTTTTTGTCAGATGTTTGTAATAAAATTGCATACAATGTTATTAACGTTGATGAAACAAATGTTTGGCATTCGAGGCTTTGTCACGTTAATTTTGGTTGTATGATGCGCTTAGCTAATTTGAGCTTAATTCCAAAGTTCACTTTTGTCAAAAATTCTAAATGTCATGTATGTGTTGAATCAAAACAAACTCGTAAGCCTCATAAGACCGCGAAGGCAAGGAGCTTGGCACCCTTAGAATTAATTCATTCCGATTTGTGCGAAATGAATGGAGTGTTGACAAAAGGTGGTAAAAAATATTTCATGACTTTGATTGATGATAGTACTAGATTTTATTACATCTATTTGTTGAAGTCAAAAGATGAAGCTTTACACTACTTTAAAATCTATAAAGCTGAAGTAGAAAACCAACTTGAGAGAAAGATCAAAAGAGTTAGGTCAGATCGTGGTGGCGAGTATTTCTCAAATTTATTTACTTTATTCTGCGAGGAACATGGTATTATTCATGAGAGGACGCCTCCCTATTCACCTCAGTCAAATGGGGTTGCCGAAAGAAAGAACCGCACTCTAACGGATTTGGTTAACGCCATGATAGATACAGCGGGACTTTCCAAGGAATGGTGGGGTGAGGCTATATTGACTGCATGTCATGTCCTAAACTGTGTTCCTACAAAGAATAAAGAGATAACTCCATTCGAGGAATGGGAGAAGAAAATGCCAACACTGTCATACTTACGTACATGGGGTTGTTTGGCAAAAGTGAGTGTGCCAATAACTAAGAAACGTAAGCTTGGACCTAAAACTGTGGATTGTATCTTTCTAGGTTATGCTATTCACAGCGTTGGATATAGATTTTTAATAGTGAAATCTGGAGTACCTGACATGCATGTTGGTACTATAATGGAGTCCAGAGATGCTACATTTTTTTAAAACATTTTTCCCATGAGAGATGAAACAAGTTCATCTAGGCAAGAGTTCATCGAGGATGATGGCTCTGCTGAGCCGATAGAACACAATGAACATACACTTGTAGGAAATCCTGAGGAGGATAACAATGATGCTCCGAGAAAGAGCAAGAGACAAAGGACTGTAAAGTCTTTTGGTGATGATTTCATTGTATACCTCATAGATGATACACCCAGAACCATTGAGGAGGCATATTCATCTCCTGATGCTGACTATTGGAAGGAAGCAGTAAGGAGTTAGATGGATTCTATTATGTCTAACGGAACCTGGGAGGTCGTTGAACGTCCTTATGGATGTAAACCGGTTGGATGCAAGTGGGTGTTCAAGAAAAAGCTTAGGCCAGATGGTACTATTGAAAAGTATAAGGCTAGGCTTGTGGCCAAGGGTTATACCCAAAAAGAAGGAGAAAATTTATTTGACACTTATTCACCAGTTGCCCGATTGATCACAATTCGAGTGTTACTTTCCCTGGCAGCCTCTTATGGTCTTCTCGTTCATCAGATGGACGTTAAGACGGCTTTCCTCAATGGAGAGTTAGAAGAGGAGATCTATATGGATCAGCCGGATGGGTTTGTATCAAAGGGTCAAGAAGGAATGGTTTGTAAGTTGTTAAAATCTTTATATGGTCTCAAGCAAGCGCCTAAGCAGTGTCATGAAAAGTTTGATAGAACTTTGACCTCTGCCGGCTTTGTTGTGAACGAAGCTGACAGATGTGTGTACTATCGCTATGGTGGGGCTGAAGGAGTGATTTTGTGCTTGTATGTGGATGACATACTGATCTTTGGCACTAGCCTTAATGTGATTAAAGAAGTCAAAGAGTTTTTATCTCAAAATTTTGAGATGAAGGATCTGGGAGAAGCTGATGTTATCCTTAATATAAAACTGGTAAAAGAGATCAATGGTGGGGTGATTCTTACACAGTCTCACTATGTGGAGAAGGTGTTAAGTCGCTTTGGTTATAGCGACTATAAACCTGTCTCAACACCATATGATGCCAGTTTAATTCTTAGAAAGAACAAAAGGATAATGCGAGATCAGCTGAGATATTATCAGATCATTGGTTCATTAATGTATTTAGCGAGCGCTACAAGACCTGACATCTCGTTTGCTGTAAGCAAACTGAGCCGGTTTGTTTCAAACCCGGGAGATGATCATTGGAAGGCTCTTGAAAGAGTAATGCACTATCTGAAGGGGACAATGAACTATGGAATTCACTACACCGGGTACCCAAGGGTACTAGAAGGGTATAGTGATTCAAATTGGATTTCTGATGCTGATGAGATAAAGGCCACAAGTGGATATGTATTTACACTTGGTGGTGGAGCTGTTTCCTGGAAGTCTTGCAAGCAGACCATCTTAACGAGGTCAACTATGGAAGCAGAACTCACAGCATTAGATACCGCCACTGTTGAGGCTGAGTGGCTTCGTGAGCTCCTTATGGACTTGCCGATAGTTGAAAAACCGTTACCGGCAATCCTAATGAACTGTGACAATCAAACGGTAATTGTCAAGGTGAATAGTTCAAAGGATAACATGAAGTCATCTAGACATGTGAAAAGGCGGTTGAAATCTGTCAGAAAATTGAGAAACTCCGGAGTTATAGCCCTGGACTATGTTCAGATGGCTAAAAATCTGAAAGATCAGTTTACAAAGGGTCTTTCACGAAATGTGATAGACAATGCATCTATGGAATTGGGCTTGAGACCCACGTGAGTCATTCTATAGTGGAAACCTGTCCTATGTGATCGGAGATCCCGTGAATTAGGATGGTGAAACAAACTAAAGTCTGACTGTGAGAAGAGAACCTTTGTGAAAAGGGCTCATTCCGTGTATAAGGTGCATTTCTCTTCTAATCTGTATGGCAGGTTGGTCTATACCTTAATGTGTGCCAGGTGGTTTCTTTTAAACAAATGAGTTGTTTTCTTGAAACAAAGATGTTGTCCTACAGAACATCTGAAAGGAACACACATATATGAGTTTGACCACTGGTCATGGTCTATGAGAATTGGGTATTCTCTAGAAATCCATGAAGGGCCTGGAGTATGACTTATAAGCTCCAAACCGCGGGGATGCTTTTGCAGCCTAGTACCAGTGTAGGGCTCTGGTCAAACTTGTTTGCACAAAACTGGCAATTCAAGGCATAGTCCATTGCACAGTTGTGAATAAGTGTAGCCTTTGTCCTAGATGGAAGTTCAACTTAACAGTCTCTGTCGAATACTGGTATATCAATGAGGGAATGAGGGCATTTCTAGTGTGGCTTGAATTTCTTGGTGGGGATTGTTGGAGTAATGGGCTTGGCCCATTCATTCTAAAGCATTAAAAGAATTTAAAGCCCACTATTAATGCTAGGGAATCAATGCTTAATTCCGTACCGGGAATTGAGGAGGATCTCAATCGACTTAAAAGGTGGACTTCGTGTACACCACTTGTGAAGCCGGTAAGAGGAGGACGGTGAACCACACGCGCGCGTGTGCTCGCTTGCCTCGCCGAGCCGGGCCGTGGCCGTGGCCGAGGCCGAGGCGAGGCGCGGCGCGGCGCGGCCGGCCGGACAGGCGGTGCGGTGCGCGTGCGCGTGCGCGGCCGGACGTGACGTGCAGGTGCCGATGCGGTGCGGTGCGGTGCGACGTGATGTGCTGAGATGAGAAGGATGTTTTGCAGTAAAGAGTATTAAAACAGAGGGTTAATGTCGTCACTAATGACCGGACATTGAAGGCTCTTTACGACGTACAGGTTCGTTGAACCTGAGGCACATTAACTGCCGCTCATCAAAGCCATTCATGACGTCCAGGTTCGTTGATCCTGAGGCATCTCATGCCTATATAAACCAGCACCCTCTCCTCTCATCCTCACTCATCTCAAGCACTCATCCAGGTACTCCTCTTCAGGAGACCTCTCCCTTCTCCCTCAGCTGCTTTCTGCCTTCCCCACCGCTAGCACTGCGCGCACAGGTCTAGCGAGAGCAGGGCCTCCGGAACCTCTGCTCGCTGAAGGTCCTGCACGGGACGCGGGCAATTAGGTTTTTGGGGAGCGTCTTGACGCGACTGCTCGCTCCCCGAACGACTACTTCGTCTACTTCCCGGCGTGACCGTTCGTGGGACGACTACTTCGACTACTTCCCGGCGTAACCGTTCGTGGGACTGCACTGCGAACATCTTCCTGCATCGACATAGTTCGGCTACTTCGAGTAAGGCCAGTCGAATAGCATGTCTATTCCAGCTGGTAACGGCACAACCGGTGCCTCCGGCACTGGTCCCGCCTTGGGGTACTTACTAAACCTACTCTGGTTTAATTCTTTGTTCATGCTTATTAGTGAGAATAACATGAACACATGCACATATCTTGTACACACATTATCACTCATCTATATCATGAAATTAATATTAATATTTGGAATGAAAATATACCGAAAATTGCCTAGATATCTAACATTAACTGCGATGGCAAACAAAGCTAGAGAATTAGGGTGGGAGGGAAGCTCAAGATCCGTCCAAGGTCGATTAGTTCGGGTTTTCTTATGCCACTGCCATCTTGCTTGCAACGCCCATGCCATAATCTCTAAATTAGGAATTCCTAAACCACCTAGGTCGAGTGGTCTCATGACTTTCTCCCATGCAACTAAACAACAACCACCATTAGCTTGTTCCCTCCCCTTCCAAAGAAAACCTTTCCGTATTTTATCAACTGCTTTAATAAACCATTTTGGGACATTGATGGCGATCAGGAGATAAATAGGCATAGCTGAGAGGACAAACCGAACAATAGTGATGCGCCCAGCTCTATTCATCAAGGCAGCCTTCCATCCCGACAGCTTGTCAGCTATTTTCTCAATCCAAGGCAGAAGATCATATTTTCTCAGCTTTTTATTAGACAAAGGCAACCCCAAATAGGTGCAGGGAAACTCAGCTTCAGTACAAGGGAGGATGTCCCTGACAGGCATCAGAGAGCCCTCTTCACACTGAATGGGAATGATGCTACTCTTGCTCAGATTTGTCCGCAGTCCAGAGGCTATACCAAAGGCATTAAGAATTTCCTTGGTAACCTGTAGCTCCTCCTCCACCGGCCTTATAAAGAGAGCAACATCATCAGCAAACAAAGAGAGCCGCTGTCCAGAAATTCTTCGGGAGAGGGGCTGCAGAAGTCCATCCTCCTCGCCTTTCACAATAATACTATTAAGAACATCCATAACAAGAATAAATAGCATGAGGGATAAAGGATCGCCTTGCCGGAGGCCACGCTGGTACTGAATTACCCCACCAGGTTCCCCATTCAGCATGATACGAGTGGTAGAGGTATAAAGTAGATTAGACACCATATTGCACCACGTCATACCGAAGCCCAAGTGAGACAAAACTTCCAGGAGGAAAGCCCAAGAAACTGAATCAAAGGCTTTAGATATATCCAATTTCAGAAATAAACTTGGCACCTTTTGACGATGGAGCACCTTCATGGTCTGTTGCACAAGGATGAAGTTATCATGAATACATCTCCCTCGAATAAAAGCACTCTGATTAGCAGCAACCATAGAGTTTAGATGAGGTGTCAATCGATTAGCAAGGATCTTGGTTACCAACTTTGCAAAGCTATGCACTAAGCTGATGGGGCGAAAATCCTTGGCCAACACTGCATCCGCCTTCTTAGGGATGAGTGTAATGTAAGCTGCATTGAGAAGGCCAAGCCCTCTAGCATTTCCTTGCTGCAAGGTGATAATAGCAGCCATAACATCTGCTTTAATGATAGACCAGCATTCCTTGTAGAATCTGCACGTGTATCCATCTGGACCCGGGGCCTTATCTTTCGGCAAGGTCTTAATAGTTTCCCAAACTTCATCTTCCGAGATCGGGGCGTCAAGCATGGACAGGTCCAAACTAGCCCTATGGAAGCTGTGCAGGTCTAAGGAGAAAGTTCGGTCAGCAACTTTTCCAATCAGATTATCATAAAAATTATACATGACTTCCTGTTTATGCTCCTGTGAAGTAACCACTCTGTCACCATCCTTGAGTTTGGCTATATAATTTTTCCGCTTGCGAAAAGCAGCTTGCTTGTGAAAGAATGAAGTGTTTGCATCTCCTTCTCTAAGATAGCTGACCCTTGACCGTAATCTTGCCATAGTCCTTTCGAATGAAGCAAGGCTCAAACAAAGTTTCTTCAGCTCCCTTCTTAACCACTCTTCCTGCGGAGAGAGCAGCCTCAAATCTTGCGCTACTTCAAGTCTATGCAGCACCTCACGAGCGAGGGCCAATTGAGACTTAATGTGTCCAACCTTTTTGGCACTCCAAGACTGCAAAGCTCTACATTATTACTGCAAATAAACTTATTGATTATTTTATTTTTGTGTTTGTTTATTTGGGAAAATCGGAGGGTAGCCTTCTCTTACCACACACCGCTCTTTATTTAACTGAATTTGTCAGGGGGTCCCCAATAATTTCACATATTACAACAAACTTCCCCTCAAGATAGGCAAATGTATCAATCATGCATGTGTTCCTACATATTGAACCATCACGTATTACATTTACCTGCCACATGTTTCAAAACAGTAGTTTTTTTCGAATTTCTAAGTCACATAACACGTATCATTCCTCATAGAAAGTAGGGAACTACTGAAATCAAAGGGAGCTCAACAATGCTCGAGTTTCAATTCTTAGACGCAAACCTGGGGAAGAATACCGCCTATCAAGGATGCTATGAGGGCAAGAACAGCCCCACTGGAAACAACATACCTACATTCCAATGGAGTAAAAATTGTTCAATGACTGACATAGACTAGACAAAAGGTGCAAATAATCTCCATCACAGCTGGATCATTTCAGCATTTTCAGCTGGAAGGGAACCCGAAACTTACTCTGCCCACTGCATCCCGTACTGTGCAAACGCAGAAGAAATAGGGGTGTTAGGATCAATCGCGCGATAGGGCACCAGACCGACCACAACAGCAGAGACCATCATGTAAAGGAAGCAGCACAGGGATAGGGTCAGGCCCATCCCCAGTGGAAGATCGCGCTGAGGATTCTTCACCTGGAAATCACTTAGACCAACCAAATTAAAGGTTATCATGCCATTGCACTGAAACTGTAATGAAATTCAGAAGAACACAAAAAGAATTCAGTATATGAGGAATGCAAGCTGACCTCCTCAGCCGTGCTAGCTACTGTGTCAAAGCCAATGAACGCGAAGAAGAGGGTCGCCGATCCAGAAATGACTCCACCAACACCATTAGGGAAGTAACTGTGTGCCAGCCAAGAAAGTTTCAAAATCCAATTTGGTAGGTCAACGTGTTCATTTTGATTATATGAAGCAAGAAATTTAACTTTACCCTTCTGGCCCTTTATAACCGACCCAGCCATTCCTGAATCCTAACCATCCACCAGCACAGATGACAAAGAGCATGACTATGATGTTTGCAGTGGTGATGATGCCTTCCACAAATGAGCTCTGGTCAGGACATAACTCATACTTTAAGACTGAAATTGTAAGTTAAATCTTGAAAGTAGCCACAATTCTTGAACTCAGCAAACCAAGTGTAAGCAGAGCAGAAATGATGGCCGAAGTGAAAGTCACTAATAGAAAATAAAATAGTGTAGACTCTATCATTCACACTATAATCTATTTTTACCATAAAGAAATTTTCAACATCATTGAGTCCATAATATTGTAACGCCATGTAAGGGGATAATTATTTTTAGTAATTATAAAAGCGAACAAAATTTCTGAAACAAGGTGTGGGCTCTGTGCTAATACCTCTTTGATTCCCAGACACAGTAATGCAGTAACTATCAGGACAAGAATAGCAGCACAAGGATCAACTGGGGTGTCTAGCCCTTTGACATGTACCTGTGCTAGAAAGAAGGGCAACTTATCTTGGCCACCAAAAAATAGAGCCTGAAAAAAAAGGCCTAATTATGAAAAGTTCACTTATCTGAAGCGAGAACTTAATAGACAACATTACCAAGTTTGGCGATATGCCGCGTGCCACCGATGATCCCCCTATCGTGTACTCAAGGATCAAGGCCCACCCAATCAGCCAAGCAACACTGACCATAATTTTTCACAATTGAAGACGAAGAACAAAGCAAAGGTAAGATAGAAACCATAGTTTCCACCTTACGATGGATGTTCATGCACCAAGTAGGTAAGGCAAACATATACGGATAGACTAAGAGAGGAAAATAACATAGACCGAATGCAAGTGTGCATTTGTAATGCACCTCTCTCCAATGCAGATGTAGGAGTAGTGGTAGGCACTCCCTGCCGAAGGGAAACGGCAGGAGAGCTCAGCATAGCACAAAGCTGAAAGGGCCGCAGCGACGCCGGCTATCAGAAAGGACACAGTCAGGCCTGGTCCTGTGTGCTCACGGGCCACAGTTCCAACCAGGACGTAGATGCCAGCGCCAATCGTCGAACCAACACCTAATCAGCACTAGAAGTGAGACATCGAAATTGGCATATGTTGCAATGCCTGGAACTTGAAGTAGATTCAGTGGAGGCAAAGGAAGCAGCACAGCAAAGACCAAGTTCAGAAACTCTGGACCCCAAAAAAACACACTTCAGAGTTGTTGTGCACACTAGGAAATATGCAGGCGTTCTTGCTAGTTCTGTTTACTATTGTGGCCCAAGTTTTGTGGAAGTGATATATCACATCACATATCAGAAGGTATTTACATACCATGGTGTGGTTACACGTTCTCGTGTTATTCAGAAAGGAATAGCAAGATTTGTATTAGCAATCGCCATTTAATTGCAATGCTAATTGTGATACTTTCAGCTACCTCAATAGCAGCTTCGAGAGAAATGCAGCAGCAGTCAGCTAACTGATCAGGTCATGGTCCTCTTAAAGTTACGTAGCACAAAAAAAAGAACTGAGTAGTAGTATTCTACAGATGGCTAAAATGTAATGAAATGTGATTGGATTAGCTACTCTACTCCTGATTAGCCATGGGAAGGCCAGGTGAGAGACGAGTGAGAATGGGGCGGGTACCGATGGCGGCAAGGTGGGGAATGGTAAGCGTCTTGGCGAGGTGCTGTCCGCCGCCCCCGTCGGCAGCCTCGGCGCGGCCGGCGGAGCTCGTGGCCGCCGGCTTCCGCCGCACCAGGCACTGCAAGTCCGGCCAGGAGGGGCCTCCCATGCCTTGATCATCCAAGGCCCCAGGAGAAGGGGTGCGGCGGGGAGGAGAGCAGATCAAGAACTCGAGAGATTGTCTGGTTGAAGTCCTAATGAGATCGCGCTAGCGTCAAGAGCAAGCTTCTTGACCTGCTCCCCATGTGGAAGTACGGGCATTGACTTCCTCGGTTTCACCTAATCACCTCCCCTTGGCCGGCGGGAAAATAAACTTTCCTAGTATGCAATTTTTTTATTTCAAAAATATGCCCACGCGTCATTTGCATCGCAAAAAAACTCGACCTGCAAGTCGCCCAGAGCGTACTTTGGTGTCTAGGCAAGCAAGTGAATTTGTTTAACCTCAACTATTACTGCAGCCACCAAACCAATCCGGCTAGGCGCCTGTTCGCATGTCATTTGCATCATTCTAAGGGCTTGTTTAGTTGTTTATATGTAAAAATTTTGTAAAAGAATCTTGTTAATTTGAAATACTAAATGAAGTCTATTTACAAAATTTTTTGTACAGATGGGTTGTAAATCGCGAGACAAATCTAATGATGCTAATTAATTCATGATTAATTTATAATTAGCGGATGGTTACTGTAGCATCACTGTTGCAAATCATGGATTAAGTGGGACTCATTAGATTCGTTTCGCGATTTACAGCCCATCCATGCAAAAAGTTTTGTAAATAGACTTCATTTACTACTCCATGCATGTGTCAAAACATTCGATGTGACGTTTTTTTGCGTTTACGGGGTTTACGAGTGAAGATCTAAACAGGGCCTAAGTGCTAAACTTTACTTCACTGTTTACAATGCTGCTATATCATATAGAATTAGTTGAAATCTTGAATGAAACCACTTCTACAATGATTATTGTTTCCTAAGCTATATGCAAGACACAAGCATCTTAAAAATAGTGAACATAGGATTTTTACCACATCATCAAATATCTGATATAACATTATATTTAATGTTGATGAAACTTTCATTAAAATAACCTTACAAACTTGTACCAACCCCTTTTGAGCAAGACCCTAGCCAGTTGCCCATCATCCTCAAAAGAAAACTCACTTAAGGGCGGCCACAGTGCGCCGTACAACATCGATGCTCATCACCCTCGATGTCTAGCTTCATCACATCAAACTTTTCAAAAGCTTCATCGCATCACCCCTGATGTCTGGTTTCCTTCTCCCCGTCGCAGTGTTTGCATGGATCAACTAGAGCCCAATGGCAATATTAATTTTAAAAAAGCAGAAACATTTCTTCCCTTCTCACTACCAACTCGCAAGCTCAAAGGTGCAGTAGCCTGCTAGTGCTAGCCGATGGATATTGATATCCGTTCGAGCAGTTGCAATATTCAAAATGAAGTTCCGTGAGGAAAGAAAAAATATCAAGCATCGATTTGAGCAGCACATTAGGTCTGGAGATCAAAGAGGACACATACAGCCAGGCACAGACGAATAGGGGATTTGACCTAGTGTAAAGTAAATCAAACAAGTTTACAAATTTAAGCATCTTTGCAGATGAGTTTAGGGTCCAAATACTTATAATTTATAGCCAACTGAAATATTCCATAGCAAAAAACACGGCAAGAAATTTGCAGGAAACGACATAATTCCTAAAACAATGGTGAATTGGCATGTTCCAAACATTAAATTCCGCATTACTTAACAATTGTCTCAAAGTCATCCATAAGTTAAAGTTCAAGAATTTGTCTCTACTCTCTACCCACAGAATATTCCCGAATACAACGTGTGATCCTCTTTTGTCGAGCTCTTTTACCTACAATCTTGGAACATCACAATTCGTCAGTTAATACATCTCAACTGTTAGTGATACGTAAAATTTCTATTGCCAGAAGGCGGAAAAGCCTGCCGCCTTCGTGGATGCTGGAAACTCCCATCGTTCTCTCCAACGCCTGGTTTGTTTGAAGTTAGCTTCTTATCTCCAGAATCCATGTTTATGGGCCTGGCAACAGCATCGTCTTTTTTCCTCTCAGCTTTAGGCTCGCCAGACACAAGATTCTTTCTAGCTTCAGCATAGTCAAAGGGCACCAGTGGGAATCTAAATTCAGGTTCTTGAGGTGCCCTCTGATTCTGCTGAACATTTCTCTCTTCGTCGAGTGACTGGAATCTTTGCTCAGTATCAGAGGGAACATCTGAAGGGGACTTGGACATTTCCATGTCTTTGGGTTCCTCATGTTCATCATCATTACAACTTTCTGGTGGTTGAGGATCATCTGTTTCAGTGTCCAACTGTATCACGTCTTCCGTCTGACAGGCTGGATCACTGTGTTGAATGCTTTCTGGTTCCGAATGCACTTGTTCTTTCAGTGGAAGGTTGCCTGATGGAGGTTTCACACTACCAGAGAAATTATGGAAAGGAAGTACCACAGAAGATGTTATCTTATCCACCTTACTCTTACCCTGCAATTGTTATACATACAACACTGAGTCAGGATGGCTCTGTGGCCACTAAGCATTCGTATCAAAAGCTGCTATGAAAAGCCAACTTTGATTCGAGAACACAGGCAAGACATAAATTTCATAAAGCCAGTGTATCACTGATTGTGCAGATGCATGCTCATCAAAGAATTGAACATACTATGCATGTCAAAACTCTAGCAATGCACTTTGAATACTCCCTTCAATTCTTCATAGTTGTCATTCTAGCTTTGTCCTAAGTCAAATCTTTCTATCTTGGACCATTAAGTTCTAAAATTGTATACTTTAACATTATAAGAGATTTTTTGGATTCACCACGAGATATACTTCCATAATATATTTACATGTTAAACTATATGAATTTGTAGGAATTGATTGTCAAAGATAGAAATGTTTGACTTCGGAAAAAGTTACAACTATTACGAAACAGAGGTAGTGCTTAAGTATGGCAGGCAGTAAACCGATCATTGAAACTGCATCTCCCTATATACAAGGCTTCAATATCAAGAGAATTCAATTCTACCGTCCACATAGAAAAGATGCAATGAACTACCTGGTCATTTGAAAACCCTTGGAAAAGATTCGGCCTTCTTCCAGCAGCTGGTTTTCCAAACAGAGCACCAAAAGCTGTAGTCCTCTTCGATGCTTGAACAGTGGCCTTTGCTACCTAGACAATGCAGATATTTGAATACAAGGCCAGAAATACAGCAGATGCATATGAAAAATGATTCTCCTTACTTGCTGCGGGCCATTGCTTAATGTTCCCTTATCAGCTTGTCCAGTAAACCGTGACGAATTCCCAAAGTTCTCATTTTCAGGCGTGAAGTCCTCTAAATGCATATTATCAAAAGATGCTCCGCTTGTAACAGTTCCCACACAGGGAGAAGCAGTACCAACATTTGTAATCACTGTGGAAACTACAGCAGATTCATCAATTGCATCTTCATTGTTATCAACATCAACAACAGGGATCATTTCAGCATCTTCACTGCTGTTCATCGCATTTGTCACCGTTAACTGCAGAAAATCATATGTTCACTTCAAATGATGTCCAGAAGACTGAAATGAAGTGGAAGATAAGTTGAAATAAAATCAGGATAACAAACCTCTTCCAGCTTTCCCTTCTTTAATTGTTCTGCTATACTCGCAAAAGCACCAGAAGCTGATATGGCATCCCTAATAGTGTTAATAACAGTGTTGAGGTGGCGCTCAAAATTTTTTGATTTAACCATTCTTTTTAACTTCCCACTTGTCACAGGCATCTCCTTTGCTTTAAATCCAAAACGCAAGGAAAGAAGTTAGCCAAGGCATGCAAAGCCATACACTAAGTAAGCTGAGATTAGAAATAAACCTATCTCAAGTAGACTCTTATTTGGTAATATATAGCCAGTGCTCTCATCCTCAGCACGGGCGATGCCATCTCTCCATCGATATAGACTCTGCACGGAAAAATGAAAAAGAAATAAGATGAGGAGCAATAGAATTATTTCATTAATACAAGTAAATTGTTTAAACTGGAATTCCTGCGCCTTGATTAATCAAAGATGTGTAATGTAGATGGATATTTTGGGGTAACTAGGCCTTATGCTTTGCCAAGAGCTTGAGGGGGACTAGAATTGTTTCTTCATTGTTCATTGCTTAATTAGATTGATACATCTCCTCTCATTATATAGAGAGGGTTACTTGACCTGTAAACAAGACTTACTTGACCCCTAAGTAATATCCTAACCTAATCAATCTATCTTATTCCTTTCCTACCCCTAAGTAACTTATCCCTAACCAACAAACCCTAGAGGGCTGGCGGCGCTACAGTACCGCGGCGCGCTACAGTGCCTTGGCCCAAATGGCCCAATAAGCCCAGCTGACTACCCGTGACACTACTCCCCCCTTTCGGAGCAGCTCGCCCACGAGCTGCCGCGGACCTACTTGACGCAACCTAGGGTTAAGCCTTTTACATCTCGGCTTACCGTTGTTATTTAAGATGAAAATATGAAATAAATTGGGAACTAAAGTATGAAATAAATTTGGACTACAACTATGTCATCCTGGATCCCATGGAAAGAGCTCCGGCTTCATGTGGGCTGAAAAGAGGAGGATGTAGCAGCCAACCAGTCCGCTGGGCGCCTGAACAGATGAGACAGCCATTGCAGTTCTTGGCACAGATTGAACCGCCTTTGGTGCCTGCCCCTGCATTGCCATGGTTGGTGCTGGGAGGCACCATACCTGGAACTCGGCAGGAAGTATAGGCGAGCTCGAGTGGGCGAACCTGCAGGCTGTGATTTGCCATCGCGCCATGTTGAGCGCCATGCGCCTCGTCCGCACCATGCGCCGGACAAGAAAGCCTCACCCTGTTGCTTGCAGGCGCACCGCTGCCTGCTCCACCGATGATTTCTCCCCACGGAGAGTCTGTAGAAGCCGGCGTGCCAGGAGTCCACGCGCCGCAGCCTGTAGGCGTACAGCCGCCTGGCGTTCGCGTGTCTTCACCTCGAGCAACACCCTTAGATGATCCAGTGTTGTGGACATATGACGGAGCTGCTCAGACATGAGACGATGCCCCTCGGCAAGGGCGCACAAGGCGTCATTGGTAGCAGAAGCCATGGGGAGGGATCGAAACCAAAGAAGAGCTGATACCAGATGTAATGTAGATGGATATTTTGGGGTAACTAGGCCTTATGCTTTGCCAAGAGCTTGAGAGATTGAGGGGGACTAGAATTGTTTCTTCATTGTTCATTGCTTAATTAGATTGATACATCTCCTCTCATTATATAGAGAGGGTTACTTGACCTGTAAGCAAGGCTTACTTGACCCCTAAGTAATATCCTAACCTAATCAATCTTATTCCTTTCCTACCCCTAAGTAACTTATCCCTAACCAACAAACCCTAGAGGGCTGGCGGCGCTACAGTACCGCGGCGCTACAGTACCGCGGCCCAAATGGCCCAATAAGCCCAGCTGACTACCCGTGACAAGATGTATAGAAGAAAATATGGAATTGCTTTAACGAAAAAAACTCAGATTATGACCTTCCAGCTAGCATATCTAAGATCTATAAAAACTAGCCATAGCCTCAAACAGTGGGTTATCAATACGAAATCATCCACCAGGACAGCTAGGAATTCATTTCTAACAAACCAACATACTGCAAATTAATAAAAGAGTCAAAACACCAGTATAATGCCCTCTAAGAGGAATTATGTACTTACAGAAAGAACTGACAGCTGTCTTGCATCCAGCTCGATTTCTTTCAACCTGTAATTGAAAGAACTGAGATTATGAAAGGTAGAACAGATTTTTGCTGAATAATGCTGCATTGAAGCATGCATAATACAAACCCATGTATATGTAGATACGATGAATCAGTCAGCTGCTCCTTCTCATATAGTTGCAAGCAAATTTCATTGCTGCGCTTGCAAACCTGCAGTGATGAAAGACGCATCACTTTAGTTGCTCCAGTTAGTATGTTTAGTGAATTTGTATGCAATAGGAGCGAACCAAACATTATGCATGCCCTCCAATGTTCCAAATCAGTTAAGAATATAAAAACACAGTCAACTATTCAAGTACCTGGATGGCAACTCAGGTAAAGGCATGAATCTTAACTTAATAGACCTTCAATGGAGGGCCTACTACACTTGTCTCAGAAATTAGTAGGGAAGAAGGGAGAATGCATTAAATGAAGAAATTTACCTCTAAAAGCATATCACTGCCATCTGATGACTCCTTCACTAGTCTCAATCTCATCAGGTCGTATATGTATAGCAGATAGTGTGTATCTTCTCTAGCATATCTACACACAGCAACAGCTATGAGATACAAATGGTGGAAACTATTCTCCAGAGTGGAGTAAAAAACTAATAAAAAGAAATATTGAAATAAAACATGGTGATCAACAACAACAACATAGCCTTTTATCCCAAGCGAGTTGGGGTAGGCTAGAGATGAAACCCACAAGACACAAAGGTCACGGTTCAGGCACGTTGATAGCTAGTCTCCAAGCGCTCCTATCCAAAGCTACCTCCTCAGAGATGTTCAAATAAAACATGATGATCAAAGGATCAAAAAGCATAAGGGCACAGTACTTGATCATTTCATCAGGAAGGGGCCTCAACCTCCAATCAGCAGCCTGGTACCTGTTGCAAGAAAATGTATGTCTTAGCCACGCTTTACAGCTCCCATACATGGAACCTGCAAACTAGAAGCATGAAGGAGGTAAACAAATCACGCACTCTTTATTCGCGGTCACTCCACAGAAATGCTGCAAAAGATGCTCCAGGCTGTTCCGGTCCATCTGTAAGACCTTTGAAGCCTGTTTTAAGTTGGGTGGAGAAATCAAGCTTCAGTTAACATAACGTTAAAACAATAAGTACAACAGAAAATATAAAGAAAAAGAAACAGAAGCGAGACATATGAATATGCAGATAATCATTGTATGTGCATTATACCTGGCCTGTGTCAAAAAGGTTGCATACATATATGCTGAAGTCTCGTTGAAGCCATATTATATCACGACCTGCGCCATGCATTACCTATTTGTCAAAAGAGCAATGAGAAACTACAATTTCAGACATATTATAAAATGCAAACGTAAAGAGAGAATACTGTACCTTTCTCTTGGTTGGATCTCTGAAAAATTCTCTTAAGTAATCACCGAGATATTTGCGAAGCTTAAGAGTGTCCACAATAAAATCCTCTGTTCTTGTCGAAATCTGCATCAAGCATGTCAGACCCTGAAATGACCTATAATGGTTGTGTTCCAAATCAACCTGAAATGGTAGGAGCAAAGGGTCAAAATGCTTCAGTTAATAAATGATGCACAATATATCAAAAAATCCATTTTAAAAGAAGTCAAAGAATCAATTTTTGCAACAAAGCAACACAGAAAAATATCGAGTTCAGATAATTTCCAACCATTAAGTTTAACATAGAGAGTAGAAATCTGTTCTAGGACATGTCATGCATCAACAAATGGAGAAATTCATCCAAAGTATCTTGGGTGATAAGAAGGTAGAACTAGCTCAGAAAACCAAGGAATCTAGCATGGAAACAAATATAACAGAAAGTTAACCACTTTGCGCACCTTAACAGAAAAGGGAAGGCCTGAATTGGCAGCAAATATGACATAACTATACCAGGATCCGCCATATTGACCGCAAAGGCCCGATGATTAAGGAAAGTTTTTTGAATTTGATGGCTGGTATGATGGACATATTAAACATAACCTAACTCACAAGTTACATCTGCAGTGCACCATATACTTAATGTACACAATACCACCAGTACAGAAAATAATGCTCAATAACCAGAACTTATAAGTATGTTGACACACAATACTAATCTTCAAACTCCTAATCTCAGTTTATATGGGTTACAATCAAAGTAAGAAGACTCCTGAATACTCCTCATAAACAGCACAAACTCAAGCATACTGAAAGTATGTACTGAACACTCCTGAATATCATGTTATGAGCCACTGATGTATGAATGGCATCAAAAAGAAATAAGCACACTTACAGCAAATTCAGTTGCACTCTTCAGCTTTGTGGCTAGCACCTCCAAGGTTTTCAGATCTTCAACAAATGTAAAAGGGGTATCACCTAGTGCAGGTGGCTTTACAGGTTCACTGTATGGAACATTTCTGTCGATTAGTTGTTCAATGGGGAGTTTTTCCTGCAAATATAGAATAAACATGTAAAAATGGAAATCAATTGTTTTTTACATTTGACAATACAAATGCAGAACATGGACAGCAGCATATTTCCCTAAAGCTGACGCTAAACTTTTACACGATAGTTTCCTCGTTTCATCCACTGATTTTGCATCCCATTAAGTCTCCATGAGTGAATTGATTTCTTTTTCACCAACAATATCTTGTAATTCATCAAGTCCCCATAAAACCAAAGCATAATCAATTCAGAATAATGTTGCTTTGCTTCTAAACTAGTATATGCATGTTATGCCCTTTCGCATAATTCATCATCAGCTGCATATGAAACCTGTTGATCCTACATACTCTGCTCACGCTACCAAACAAAAAACTGGTTCTCTAACCAAACAAAAAACTGGTTCTCTACATCTTTTCTTTGTCTTCAAATTAGCCATACCTATCGCAATTTACAGGCAGTAAGGAGCAGGCAATTTTTGTGATTCAGTGGTGAGATCGAACATTAAGGAAATAAGGAAGCAGACTTGCTTTGAGGTGAGATTCACAAAGAATATGTCGAAAAACACTAACCAATGGGTGCACGGCACGGGTGCCATCCTCACTCTGCTCAAGCAAAGCATGCTCGAACGGCTTGCTCGAGTTGTCCACTACAATGCGGTACACGTTCTGTGGCCGCGGGATGGTGGGGATGTGGAAGGGCACCTTTGCCTTCGTCCCCGGTGCGGCCGCCTTGTCCTTGGCCACCTTCACGGAGCTGGAGGACCCGAAGGCCTCAGCTCTTCCAACGCCTCCGTCCCCATCGCCCACCTTCTTCTTCTTCTTCCCGTACACCACTTGGAACCCGTCCCCAGCCTCCGTGGCCGCCCTCCGTCCGGCCGCCTCCTCCTTCTCCCTCAGCGCCTTGAACTCGTCCATGGAGGCGCCGAACCGCTCGAGCAGGTCGTCGTTGAGGGCGACGAGCCAGTCGTGCGCGTCGTCGAGGTCGGCGGCCCCCGGGAACGGCTGCTGCCGCGCCGGGAGGAGCGGGGCCCCGCCCAGCGCGCCGAGCGAGGCGTCGGCCTTGGCGGCCGCGGCGCCGACGGGGGATTTGAAGGCCGGGAAGTTGTTGTAGAAGTGGAAGTCGCGGGACGAGGGGAGCGCCCGGGAGCGGGCGGAGAGGCGGGCGGCCGCGGCGGCGAGCGGGCCCGACGACGCCTCCATGGCCGCGGCCGACTTGTTCTGCGCCCACGGCGGCGGCCGCGGCGGCGGCGAGGCCTCGTCCGCTTCCATGGCGAAACTGGTTGGGGAATGAGAGGTGGTTTAGGGTTTATGAGAGGGGGAGGGGGAGGGGGAGAAGGCAGCCGCCGCCGGGGTTGTACCGCGTGCCTGCGAATTGTGTGTGAATGGAGCGATTTTTCCTCTTTCCCTTGCTGTTACCCTTTCTGGCTTCTGGGTGTTTACGTTGTGTTGATGTACTGGCATGCAGTTTGTGTGTCTGCCCACGCTTTTGAAAGTTTGGATCCCTTTTCAAGGCGAAGCTCGTGCAAGCCCGTGCAAGCCGCAAATGTGGGTCACAATCAGTGTGTTCAAATTCAATTAAGTGGTGCGATTAATTGCAATGATTAGACTGACTCCAATAAGAGATGGCATTTTTGAGAGGCAAAATAATGTTTGCATCGTGTGAACAGTAGCTGCCTATCTAATTTTCGGTGACGGTCTCCAACAGAGAGGAGGCAAACGCAAACGCCTGCCGAGTAAGAAGACGCCCGCCGCTCCGCCGTCGAGGGCCGCCGCCGCTCTCCGCCACGCCGCCCCACACGGCTGCGGCGTCGGCGACGCCAGCCACCGAGCGCGTCCGCCGTCAACTGCCCCCGCAGCGCTGCGGTCCCGAGTGCCTAGCACCGCGACAGCCGTGGTCGAGGGCGGCTCCGCCTGCTCCTGTCGTCCCAGCGCCGCCGACGTCCTCCACGCCACACCGCCGGTCGCCCTGTGCACCGCAAACCTCGTGAACGCTGGCTCCGCCGCTACCCCGTGCGCAGCCCACCTCGTGAACGCCGGCGGTGAGGAGGTCGCGCCCCTCCATCCTCGCCCCCGCCGCTCCGCCCCCGACGCCGGGCCCTTCCGCCGCCTGCCGCCCACCTCGGCAGCACCCCGCGCCGCGCCGTCGAGCTGGCCCGTCGAGCTGGCGGATCCCGCTCAGCCCGCGCGCTGCCGCTGCTCGCCCCGCACGCCACCGGAGCTGGCTGAGCTCGAGACGCATGAGGCCGGCGGCGGAGGTCGAGCTCGAGACGCGTGAGGGTGGCGCGGGCCCGCGGCTCCGCTCGCCACGCCTGTGCCTCTGCTTGGCCAGTGAGCTCGAGGCCGGCGGAGGTCGCGGCGGAGAGAGGAGGGAGGAGGATGATGGGAGGAGCGCCGCCGCCATTCCGCCCCTCGTGTGCGCGCCGCCGCGACTGCGGCCCGCCGCCGTTGCCCCGCCGCACGGGGAGGAGGTCGCCCGCGCTCGCTCGCGCTGCCCGCCCCGCCGCTCGCCTCCGGATTTGCGTAGGAGGAGAGAGGGAATCTATTTTTAGCTCACATCTCTCCTCACGATGCAAACTGCATGCTGCAATGCCTCATCTGTTGGAGATGAATTTCGTGCGGCACAGTGTCCGCCGAGATGCAAAAATGGCTTTGCATTCCCTTGTTGGAGTCAGTCTTACTTTAGGCCCTGTTTAGATCCATAAAGACAAAATGCAAAATTTTTGAAAATCGCTTGCATGGTGTACTAAATGTAGTCGAAAAATAAATCGCATTACACAAATGGATTGTAAATCGAGAGACGAATCTAATGAACCTAATTAGGATGTGATTAGACACTAAATTGCTACAGCAATGCTACAGTAACATGCTCTAATGATGGATTAATTAGGCTCATTAGATTCGTCTCGTAGTTTATAGACGAGATCTGTAATTAGTTTTGTGATTAGTCTACATTTAATACTTCAAATGTTGAAGATTTCTTTCAAAAAAATCCAAAAATACAAAATGCAAAGTGATCTAAACAAAACCTTAGACTCCGGGAGATCTTATTATCAATTCCAACAATAAGTAACTCAATTATTAGATGATCTTGCATTGCCCATGCGGCCATACTATGTAGGTCAATTATCTAGAAAATTATTATTTGGGTTAAGGGCATGTTTGGTGAGGCTCTGGCTCCGGCTCCTCTAGTGAAGCAGCTTCTCTGATGGAGCTGAGTTATTTTGGAAAAATGTTTGGTAAAACAACTTCATCTTGTGTTTCATAAATTGATGAAGATGTCAAATGCCCAATATACCCTTAGCAATTTTTTATTTTACCTCTCATTTTTTAATTTACTTTCCTTTTATTCTCTCTCCTTATTCTCCAACCCACCATCGCCTGAGCCCTTCTTCCACTGGCACATCCTCCTCCAATGCGGTGGCAGCCCGCGCCTCCTCCTCCTCCTCCTCCTCCTCCAAGCGGCGGCAGCCCATGCCTCCTCTGGCACATCCTCCTCCAAAGCGGTGGCAGCCCGCGCCTCCTCCTCCTCCAAGCGGCGGCAACCCATGCCTCCTCCTCCTCTCAATGCCGGCGGTGGCCCATGCCTCCTCCTCCTTCATGCCTCCACCCGCGCCTCGATGCCCCTCACAAGAACAAGGTGGTCCAACGGACGGGACGAGCTCCGCGAAGCCGCGCAAAGCCACGATTTGTGCCTCCAACTTTATCCTTCTGCTCTAGAGAGTGGAAATTCCGGAGCTCTGACAGGGTTCCACCCTAGAGCCGTGGTGGACACCGTTTAGTAGGACTCCACGTGGAGCCGGAGCTGGGGCCCATTTTGAAGCTCTGCCAAACAGATTCTAAATTCATGTGATAGCTACTTCCATGATTCGATCTCTATTTCATCTTGACACCTTGGACATTTGAGATGTTGAGGAGATTCCTTGGAATCCTGGAAACTTATTTGATTTAAGGTAGGACTTTGATTTTGCAATTAAGCAACTGATTCAAGGCTGGCCTTCTAAAGCTAGTTGCAAATGTAGCCACATCATATGGAAGAATTTATGTATTTCAGTTAGTTGCAAACGGTAGAAACATCATGTGAAAGAATTTATACATGCTTTAGATCTCTGAATTGAATGAATGCATTGTTGGGAACTTTAGAAGAAGAAAATGCTACGTTTATAATTTAGATGGTTTGTTACTCCTTCTTTATTGATAGAAATACGCACAGTCTGTGCTCGTTCATTCAAAAAAAATTGTAACTTAGATGACGTGGCTGCTGCTGCTGGATTTCGACAGTGACTCATGGAATGTTTTGAACATTCACTAACTTGTGAAGATAACTCGAGAACTTCTAATGAGGGCCAGTAAGCTAGCCGAGGCAAAATGTCCCATCTAAATTTCTGGTTCTTGATCTTGATCTAATGATTTGATATTACGAGCAGTGCTTCTGCGGGTGAAAGAGGTGGCACCGTCACATAGTTGAATTAGATCATCGTTCGAGATTTTCGATCGAGTAGTCGGTGCAGCTACTCCGCGTTGGATTCAAGTTAAATGTCAAAACAGATCTTGAAACAGAGTTGGAACAGAAATTTCAAGCTGGTCCAACCGAATGGACTCTCTTGCTTCGCCAGGAAATTGGAAAAAGAAAAGGAAATTCGTAGCAGGGCGCAGTACGGCAATAGAGTAGACAGCTGGACTTGAGGCCAGTTGCTCGGTCGCCGACTCGCCGCGCCGCGCGGCGCAGGGCCGCAGGGGAAACCCGCGCGCCGTGGCGGTGTGGCTCTGGCGGCAGGCGGGGCGGCGCGGCGCGGCGGTGCGGCCCTGCATGGCAGCCACGCGCGCGCATAGCCCCGCTCCGTTCTGATCCGGGCACACTGCTTGCCACGCACGCACGGCTCTGTCCACCGCGCCAGCCAGCCCAGGCCTGGGGCCCACCGCACGCACAGGTATATACCACCACGGCGACGCCGCTCGGCAGACTTCTTCGCAACCGCGTCACGAGCCAGCCGAACTAACCACAGGTGTGTTTAGTTGGTGAAAAAGTTCATTATTATTTGATAAATAATGCCTAATCATAAACTAGTTATGTTTAAAATATTCATCATGTGCTAATTAATTAGACTATGTAATTAATTATTTTTTTCAACTGTATTTAATGTCTCCTGCATTGTATGTGTCCGAAGATTTGATGTGACGGATACTGTATATTATTTTTTGAACTAAACACCCCCCGATATCAGTGTGCGGTGCGAGAGAGACAGAGAGTGAGCAAGCGCAGGAGCGATGAAGGTGTTGGTGGCGGTGGACGACAGCGACTTCAGCCGGCATGCGCTGGCCTGGGCGCTCGACCACCTCTTCTTCCTCCCATCCCCGGCCGCCGACCAGCCGGCAGCGGAGGCGGAGCCTCGTGCCGAGCTGGCGCTCGTCCACGCCCTGGAGCCGCTCCGGCACGTCATGTACCCGGTCGGGCCAGGTGCTGCCCGCTGCTCTCTCTAGAATAGTCGCCGCTTGCTGGCCAGCCACCGGCACGTCGGTGCACGTCCGACGTCGTGCGTGTAAGCCTTACTGCAAACTTGCCACCGCGCGCGCAGGGTCGGCGGTGTACGGCGCGCCGTCGATGGTGGAGTCGGTGCGGGCGGCGCAGGCGGAGAACGCGCGCAGGCTGCTCGACAGGGCCAAGCGGATCTGCCACCAACGAGGGGTAGGTAGGCTAACTTTTTTCTTTCTTTTTCAGTACAAGTGCTGCATTCTGGGCGTCGTCGTCTGCCCTGCAGGTGAGCGCGGAGGCGGTGGTGGTGGAAGGGGAGCCCAGGGAGACGCTGTGCCGCGCCGCCGACGACATGGGCGCCGGGCTGCTCGTCGTCGGCAGCCGCGGCCTCGGCGCCATCAAGAGGTACGTAAACGAACGCGGGCCCGTGGTCAGGTCAGCGACACGCGGTTCGGATCTGCCTATTGATCGATCTGTGTCTGCACTGCACGCAGGGCGTTCCTGGGGAGCGTGAGCGACTACTGCGCGCACCACGCGAGCTGCCCGATCGTGGTCGTCAAGCCGCCTCGCGACGACGGCCACCGCGCCCACCAGACGGCGAGCTGATCGCCGGCGGGGGCAAAGAAACATCCTGATAGCCCATCAGGCGACGACGACGCCTCGACGGATTCAGAGATTCTCCAAGCTTAGGATGCGAACGATGCCGCCAACACGTCCTTGATGAATCCTTGATATGTTGGGAACCATCTTTGGTTCGACGATGTAAAAAAAAATCGTGCGCTTGGGTGAGAAATAAATCTGTGTAAATAGTAATTACCAGTACATTTTAGTAAAGATGTGTAAATAAATCTGTGCGCATTGTAGTAAAACTGTTTGGTTGGAAAGTAAAGATGTGCTTGGTTCCCACTTCCCAGTCATAACCTGCGGCCAAACCTAAGCTTAAGCTTGCCACATACTCCCTCCTTCCCCGTTTATAAGGCATGGTGGAACATGACACGGTCTTCTAAACAACATTTTGACCATTTATTTATCATATATTATATCACTTTTGATTATAAATTTATAATCATTGTAAAATATATTTGATTATGAATCCAATCATATGAAATTTGTATTATAAAAATAAAATTTTAATAGTCAAATTATTGGTCAAAGATGACAAGGTTTGAATCTTGATATACGTGTATGCCTTATAAACAGGGAAGGAGGGAGTACAATACATTTTAGTGTTGTTTAGTTGAAAAGTAAGGGTACGCTTGGTTCCGAGCTATGACATGCCAAACCTAAGATCATGCTTGCCACATGCATTTTTGTTGAAAAGTTAGAAATATCACACAAAACAAAGCCCACCCATAGAAGCAAAAATTTAATATAACATGAAAGTTAACCTCTGAATGTACTCTAACATGAAAGTTCACCTCTGAATGTACTTACAATATGTACCGGCTTCTTCAATAACTTTTTTTCAAATTTTTGTTCAAAAGTATGCACATCCTAGTAATTCGAAATGCACACAAGACAGAAGAGCTAGAGATACATGCTCGTAAACTTGGATCTGCAGCAAGTTTCTTTGGATGATCAGGAAGACCAACTCTCTTAGCACTGGACAGCTAATGGCTCCTATTATTCCAAGTCTGCCTATTTTGTCACAATTTAATGGTTCTTATTGTAGTTTCAAGGCAAACTACATATGGAAAGTACAATGCTGAGAGGAAGCACAAGTTTTTTGTCTAGCTTTTGGTTCAATCTAAAATTCTCACCGCAGAGAAACTTATCAAGAGGGCTTGGCTGTGTGATCCAAATTGCCCTTTGTGTGACCAAGAACTAGAGACCGCGGCTCCTCTTTTGTCTTCATTGTGTGTTTGCACAAGAAGTTTGGTTTCTGATGCATGGTTGGTCTAATGGTGTAGTGAAGACCAGGATTTACAAAACCGACCGGTCCGGTCAAACCGCCGCCCTCTGGTAGCGGTTTACCGGACCGGTTTGACCGGAAACCGGTGGAATTCAAATCCAAATTCAAAAGCACATGTGTAACCGGTTCCGACCAGTATACCGATCGGTCTGACCGGTTACCGGTGTTTTAACCAAAAAATCCGACGGTTTAAAAGTGGTTTCCCGGTTTTTACCGGTCGCCATATGCGGTGGGCCTTAATGGGCCGGCCCGTTTTTTCTTTTTTGATTTAACTTCATATGCCCGCAAACTATACTAAATGGACAAATTTTTGAGAAAATTTGACACCATTAGATTCGTCGCACCTTGAAGTATTTTTTAGGAATTTTTCATTTTTTTTAAATTTAAATTTGAATTTTGAATTTGGGCCGGTTTGGTACCGGCCCAAACCGAAACCGGCCCGGACCGGTTTGACCGGTAACCGGTCAAACCGGACCAGTTCCCACCGGTTTGGTTAACCCTGGTGAAGACACCTGAAAGAGGAGTTGATATTGAAGCATGGTGGATGTCTTCCTTGCGGCTAATACCTCAAGAACAGTGGAGACATGTAGCAACCCTGCTCATGTACACGACGTGGAATATACGGAATGAATGAAATTGAAGAGTTTTCGAAGGGAAATCAATGACAACTCCGTTGGTTTTAGCTGCATTCTGGAGGAGATAGGCCTGCGACAAGTGGCCTTGAGAGCGCCGAACATCAAGTAGTTCCTATGTTATTCCTACATCGGTTGAGTTTGTGTGTTTTCTGTTTTATGTAATATCCTCTTAGACTTTTGTAAGCCTACTTCTCATTCTTATATGATTTGGTAGTGCTCCTGCCAGTTTCTCAAAAAAAAAAAACTCTGGATCTGCAACTCAACCTCTTTACATCTTCAATCTGGAATAAGTACTCTAAAACTTGCGTGGCGCCTCCTAAACCTTAGGCTCCATAATGGAGACATGGAGTATTTTCACGGGAAAATTACAAAAATTGCGATTTCAAAACGAAAAAAAATCCAATGCGGGCTCTGGGTTTCCAACACTGAGCTGTGCATTGCGTAGGGTGGTAAAGAGTCTTAATTTTTAGCCTAGATAATTTAAGAGCTGGACTCTAAAAGATCGAACTCTACTCTTATACAATTTTGAGCTAAAAAAATTAAGTATCAAATAAGATTGTGAAGCGAGTATGACAGCCGACCCATTACCAGGGTTTCCAATCCCGACCGGACCGGCCTAACCGCCGGGCTCCGGTACCGGTTTACCGGTCCGGTTAGGCCGGAAACCGGTCGGAACCGGACAAAAGGAAATTTGAATTCGTTTGAATTCAAATCTCGGAGGTCAAACGGTACGGACCGGTATACCGGCCGGACGGTCCGGTATACCGGTCATGTGGGAGGGGTAGCCCGAACCGGTAAACCGGTCGGTTATACCGGTATACCGGACGGTTATACCGGTAAACCGGCCGGTTGGACCGGTATACCGGTTCATTTTCCAGCGCTTCAAAAATAGATCCCGGTGTAAAATAAAAGAAAATTTCGGCATGAGCTATGCACATTTTAATGTAAATGACCATACCAAAGCAACAAGTTATAATCATACATACAAATACAATAGTAATAAGCGTGCATACAAATACAGAGTCATACACCTAGACACATGAAACGAAAGTTCAACGTAGAAATGGGAAGACCCCCATTTGGGACGCGGTTTGGTATTCGGCGTTGGACATCAAAGCGATACCTCGCACTCTAAGCAGCTCAGCCTTGTAGTGTTGCCAAGTTTGGCCCGTCCACGCCGATGTTGTCTGCCATTCCTGAACTAACATAGTGTAAAAATGGGGGTCTTCCCATTCGTACACCCATCTCGTCGGTGGCTGCATGCTGATGTCAGGAATGGGATAGTGAAAAGAGTGCCTCGAATCGCTGTAGGAGGAAGAAGAGTGCTGTGGACTATCATAGTCCGTATAGTCCGTTGGTCCACCTGTTCTCCTCTGCGATTGCGGTGCTCCATGGTCGGTGTCCTGAGTAGCATGTGTGAACTGAGTCTCCCCTGCAATCAACCATATTTCATAATTAGTAGTCAATAGTCAGAAATATGTGTCTATTTGTATGTGCAATGTATACCTGTGAAACGAACACTACGAGCACGACCACTACCACCAGCAGCAGCATCAGCACCACTACCACCACCACCAGCATCAGGCCCAGCACCGTCACCATCATCACCATCATCACCATCATCGGCCGAGCTGCTATCCTCGGACTCCTGATATGGAGGACTATGCTCACTTTTGCCATCATCAGTCTCGGTGTCGCTGCTCACTGGTTTTGCTGTTCCTTTGCCTTTTCGACGCTTCGGGTCACCCTTCTTAGGTCCTTTCTGCAACTTTCTCTTCCCTAGGTGAGTGTCACCTATATTTGTACGTGCCCAATCGCTGATGGAATCATTCCCCGTAGCCTCACGTAGATCTGACTCGTTTATTTGATCTCTGACAATATGGGACGGGAGAGGGATGTCGCCGTCATCATCATCCTCGTCCAGAACTGGAGCCCGGTTAGATCTACCATATTCCATCCATTCCCGCACCGGATTTTTCTCATCATAGAAAGAAAGATGGGCTAGCTGGTCAATGAAATCACCTTCTTCACGCATCAGTGGCCCGGAGACCTCCTCAAGTCGGAGACGAAGATTGTAGTTGACATAAACAAGCTTATTAAGTTTCTTGTGCGACAACCGATTGCGAACCTTTGTATGCAGCAAGGCAAAAGTACTCCAGTTCCGCTCGCATCCACTGGACGAACAACATTGTGAAACAAGCCTCATGGCAAGGTACTGCAGTTTTGGAGTACTTGATCCGAACATCATCCACCAGGACGCTGCATGTGCAACCGAGTATGTAAGCAATATTTTCGAATAGAGAAAATAACAATTTCATACGGAATAACTCTTACATGAGGATGTCTTTGTGTCCATCGCCATCCGCATTGCCATATCACTGCTATACTCGCCAATTTTCTGCCGAAACACGTCAAACTCCTGCAATGCCTGGACGGCGCTCTGGAGATCCGTCATGCGCTGAAATGTATCCTTAAGTCCACGAAACATTTGTTGAGTTGGATCCATCGTATATGCATACCTCGGATTTAGGACAGCAGCTGCAAAATATAAATCACTTCAAATAAGCATTATTTCAATAGAGTTTAAAAATAGACGACTGATGTGTGCTTACCTGGACCCACATACGTGCCTATGAACACATCACGCAACCTCTCGTCCACCACCTCAACATACTCTTTCAGTGTGGAAACATTTGTTCCAAAGAAAGACTTCAGCTCCTGTTTCATAGTCTGGTAGGCCATCACGACTTCGCACATGTTCGGCTTCTTGTCCTGATCAGCGAAGCGAAGGAACTTGTATATTGGTTGAACCGTGTCGATGATATATTTCAATGCATCCCACCACTCCATACTTGAAAAACTTGCATGAGTAAATCTACCATCTTCGGTATTCGCCCATTTGCTGTGTTGGAACTCAGTAGATGCCATCCACTGCATGAAACGATCACGTTTCCGATAGATGCTCTCTAGGAACATGTAGTTGGTTCCAAATCGAGTGGCATTCCACTTGACCAACTCACCACCGATTGCGTTCCTCATCATTGTATTCAACTGACCATGATTGTGTAACCAATTTGAAATTCGCTTGCACTGCTTGATGATAACACCATGTTCAGGCCTTCGAGCTATATCCTTCAACATCAAGATTTTCCCCGTGTTCCCATACAACATCTCTGCTTGCCATTGTCTATCTGCATACATGGACAACAAAAATATATCATCTAATATTCTAACTCCTAAGTCATAGTGTCTAAAATCATCTAAATACACCTAAATCCTAAAACATTCTAAATCCTAAAACATCCTAAATCCTAAATATTACCTACATTCTAAATATACCTAAGTCATACACCTAAATCCTAAAAAAAATCATCTAAAATCATCTAGGGAAAAAACCTCACCTGCCGGCGGCTTACTGTCGCTCGTGGCGGTTTACCGCCTAGCCGGGCCGGTAAACCGGCCTCCACGGGCGGCTAACCGGTGGATCCGGTGGCGGCCCGGCTTACCGGTGCTGGGGCCGGTTAGCCGCTCTCAGGAGCCGGCTGGCCGGGTCAGGGCGGCGGACGGAGGGTGCTGGCGGCGGACAGGGGTTCCTAGGGGGCGAGAGGAGCGGACGAGGGGTTGCTGAGGCTGCGGGACGGTTGGGGATAGGTTAAATACGATGTGCCGCGCGATGGGCCTTAATGGGCCGTCGTTTTTTTTCTTTTTCTTTTTTGATTTAACTTATAAATTCCGCAAACCATACTAAATGAACGAATTTTTGAGAAAATTTTACACCATTAGATTCATCACACCTTGAAATATTTTTAGGAATTTTTTTGGGAATTTTTCATTTTTTTGAATTCAAATTCAAAATTTGAATTTGGACCGGTTGGGAACCGGTCCGAACCGGAACCGGTCCGGACCGGTTTGACCGGTTACCGGTCAAACCGGACCGGTTCCCAACGGTAAGGTTAACCATGCCCATTACCACCCCTTGCACATGCTCTCCCGGTTTGTTGCTCTCGAAGCTCTCTGCCTCTCTCCATCTTCAATCGGAGAAATGCTCTGGCCAGCTTTGCAGCACTTAAGCATAGAAGTTGTTTTCATCCCTCCTACGAATACTTTGATTCCTACAGTCCTGAATGCTTTACGTTAGACAGCTATCTTTTGCAAGCGCCCTACCATATGAAAACAAAATAGCTCCAAATATTTTTGAACTGCGAAATGTAACTGAAAAGTAAAAAAAGTAGCTCCGTTGCGTTCCAAATTTTTTTGTTTTTTGCTTGGTTGGGATTCAAAAGCAAGGTGGGGGAGGAAAAGGCCCGAAAAGGAGAGACGCAAGCCACACGTTCGCTGTGGCCTCCACCTCGGCGGCTCGGCCTGACGGGCCTTGCTGACTCCCCTCTCGTGGCCGCACCTTGTTGCACTGCTTGTGCACAAAGCGAAACGGAAGAAAAAGACCCCCCAGAAAAGGCAAAAAAAAGGCAGCAGGAACTCCCGAACTTGCAACCAAGGTTCACCGAACCGTCGGTAACCGGTCCGGTTTGACCGGTTACCGGTCAAACCGGTCCGGCCCGGTTTCGGTTTGGTCCGGTATGAAACCGGTTCAAATTCAAAATTTAAATTTGAATTCAAAAAAATAAAAAATTCCTAAAAATACTTCAAGTTGCGACGAATCTAATGGTGTCAACTTTTCTCAAAAATGCGTTCGTTTAACATATTTTTCGGGCATTTAAAGTTAAAACAAAAAAGAAAAGGAAAAAATGAAACGGCCCGTTAAGGCCCACTTGGTAAACCGGTCAAATCGGCCGGTAAACTGGTTAAACCGGCCGGTAAACCGGTCTGTATACCGGTCTAACCGGTCGGTATACCTGTTACACATGCGATTTTAAATTTAGATTTGAATGCAAACCGGTCAAACCGACCGGTAAACTAGTCTAACCGGTCGGTATACCGGTACGAACCGGTTAAACTGAGTTTTTTGAATTCAAATTTAAATTTGACCGATTTCTACCGGTAACCGGTCAAACCGATCCGTAAACCGGAACCGGACGCCGGAGGTTAGGTCCGACCGGTCGGGAAATGAACCCCTGCGCAACGGCACGAGCTCCCGCTGGAACCGAGGTCTCCTCCGACCCGCTCCCAGAGAGAGAGAGACCAGCTTCTCCTCCGCGTCTCCCTCCCACCACACGCGCGGACTTCCGAATCAGCAGCGCACCAGGCTGGTGACGAGCGGCCGAGCTCCACTGCTGGAGCGGAGCCCCCAACCTCGCTGCGAGCTCCAATGGCGAGTTCCACCTTCCTCGTCGGCCCCGCGGTACTGCGCCCCCGCGGCGCCTCTCCACCCGCGGCCTGCGGCGGCTGCTGCCGCCGCAGTTGCTCCGCTCCGCGCGCGTCGGCTCGCGCCCCAAGCCGCCGCCGCCGCAGCCCGCCGTGCGCGCACCCGGTGAGCCGCTCTGTCCTCTCCCCCTCTCTCCGAATCGACCCTCTCGTTCACCTGAAATGCGGGGCGTTCCAGTGATCTGGCCACTACAATCAGCGCGCGGGATCACACTCCTAACGGCGCCCACGCGCCGCGGCCCGGCTCACGCCTGTGTCAATCTGATTCGCTGTGTCGGGGGGCACCTGGCGTGGTCACAATTTCACAAATCCGGGCTGATTTTTTTGGGTCGGTTGATTCGGTGCGCCTGTCTCGTGTCCCGCTGCCTGCTGCTGATCCGGTGGTTGCTTGTGCCCACTCTGTTTCTAGGTGAGGTTGCGCGTCAGTGCTGGTGCTGGGTGGCCCGTGGTGCTCAGGGGATCGAGCAGCCGGGGGCTTGAGAAGGGTTTAAGTGCTGCAGCGACGGATGCTGAAGCTTCTGGTCAAGTTGGCGATGACGACGAGGATATGGCCCGTGTCACCAATGAGGCGCTTCGCGCCACCATCCGCAAAAGCAAGGAAGTCTTGGCGAGGCACAAGATTATACTGGAGCAGGTATGATTTACTGGAGCAAATTTACATACATGTATGTATATTCCCATATTGTTTGAAGAGTGTATTAATGCAGATTTAGTTGAGATGTGATTTACAGAAGAATGTTAGATATCCGAGTCAGATTCCTTCTGTCCTTGTAGCAGCTGTTAGACCTTGCACTTTTCTATTAGAAACAGTGCTTTTGTTTTTTTTCTCGAACGGCGCAGGAGAACTGCGCGTCATTTCATTTAAGATAGAAAAAAAGGAAAGAGCACAGAGGTTAGACAACCCCTGTACTCCGTACAACTCACACAAATAGGTCGTCTCTTACAAAAGAAAACAACCCATGACCACGCCCCTAGGACCTAAGGTGCCAGGGGCATCGATCTATCAAGGAGCTCCTTGAGCTTGGATGCTCCTGCCATGTACCAAAGAACACACTCGCTAGGCACTGTCTGGAGGAGCAACTGAACACTTGGTCGAGCACCCTCTAACACACAAGCATTGTGGTGCTTCCTGATCTCCCACGTGACCAGGATGATGAGGGAGTTCAGACCCTTGCGACGATCTTTAGGCACAAATTTTATAGTTATGCTCCACCAAGCCGAAAAACTGGTCGTCGAAGTGGCAGGCCCGGCAATGACCAAATTCAGGTGCTGAGATATTAGCAACCAGCATTGCCGGTCGTCGAAGTGCTTTTGTTTTTCACACATTACATCGCACCACTTGTGGGTTTGTGCATAGTCTAGACATTTTGAGGAAGAATGTGATGGTATTGGTAATGGTGCTCCTTTTGTCAATGAGGCTATGACATGCTTTTGCTACCTTCCATATGAGCAAAAGAGTACTGCTGATGTATAGAGTCCGCCAAGGAAGGTGTCCTTTTGATATATTCTTACAGAAATCGATTAAGTTCTGTCACACTGCTAATAATTGTTTACTGTCGTCGTAGTTTTTCTGCCATTTTTGCCTGTAATCACCACCTGCTTCTTTTCAGAACTAGTGGAATGTTTGGTGATATGTTTGCTGGGAAAGTTTGCAATTAACTTTAATTAACTATTTTACTAGCTTGTTACTTGCATTGAACCTTAACCCTCTGAAATGATGCAGTGTATGCTTATGTTGTATTGTTTATTGTACTATATGATGGTTTGGATGATGATATGTCGGCAACTTATTCAGATATCGGAAAAGAAGAAGCTCATCTCAGTTCTAGCGGAAAGTTCCATTCATAATGAACAAAAACCACATAGTGGTCAGAGTGATAGTTCCTTTTCAAACCTGAATGCAGTATCAGAGGGTGAAGAGATTGACTATGGCCGTCAAACTTACTTTGCTACGCATGCACAACAATCTGAATTCGACACAACTTATGGGGAGTCCATCTATGATCAGAGTGAATACTATGGAAGTGTAGAAGATGAAGATACTGATTTTAACAGATCATTTGGTGAGGACAACTATGGCAAATATTATCAGTATGACAGTTTTCCTAGAGCTGCTCCCAGTATATATCAACCAGAAGCTGCCAATGGTATGGATCATCATTTTGTGGCACAAATAAGTGAAGCAAGCGAAAAAGACCAGTCAGTTAATGAGGGAGCGAATGGCAATCCTGCTGCTTCAGGTGACGTTGGCGTTATGAATGTCATATTGGTAGCCGCAGAGTGTGCTCCTTGGTCCAAAACAGGCAAGAACGAAATGATATAACTATATTTCTTATTTTCTTGTAAGGGTATGGTTTAAACTTAGCATGGACATTATTTGTCCAATCTGTATGCTTGTGCTGTCAGCCTACCAAATGCTGGAAAGCATAGGTGTCTGTGATGGGTGGATTGGTGTTTCATGGGTTCTGATTTGTCAAATGTATGATTTAATACACATCTCATGACATGGGACGGTAGTGATAGCTAAGAAAAGGATGCATGCTCACAAGCTGAAAATATAAAGGAACCTTAGCTGCTCAATAGCTTCGGAAAGGCTGGCGATTAAGGAAAATACCAATATCAAGGAATATCCCATTGCACATGAATCAAAATGGCACAAATGCCCTTTGTTCTCTAATTTCGGTTAGGCTAACAGGGCCGATGAATCTATCTATTATCTTCATGGACCTTGAAATCAGTATGAGGGTGAAAACCACGATTTCACCGAAGAGAGTCATTCTCCAATTTTTCACATGTTTGAAGTGTCGTTAGGTAGTCTAGTGTGAAATTGTTGTTATCTCTCTAAATATGACCGAATCGGTTGCTATTAGGCCATCCCAATTTTCATACCCAACTGTCATTTCGACTATGTAGTGGCTGCTCGGGAATCCCCATGCAACTGTGCTACAGTTTTTTAGATCAATTTTAGTGGATCACAAAGAATGTCTAGACGAAACTGTGCTACCTTTTGCCTGTTTATGCTATTTTTCTCAGTAATTTTCCTTCATACTTGGCTTATTGTGCTAGATTGACGAAGAGCACACATGCTACAGCTTACACGTTTATCTTTCCCAACCTAATAACATGTGATGCTCGTTGAGTTGTTTTTCATACATATATCTATTGCATGTTGAGTTATTGGTCCACAACTTGAGGCATGTACAATAACAACTTCTCAGAGCTGACCCTACCGTATATGATTTAAAATCTTTTTATAAATTTATCACCCACTACCCATTTCGTATGCATTTTAGCACTACATGCAGCATGAATTATGAGACTTTGCAAGATATTTATGGTGAAAACCTAGTAAGTTTCATTGCTATGAGTCTAGTAAGGAATTTGCCACCTGCTCTAATTGTTTAGTATAAGTTGTTTTGAAACCTCTACAGTTCCAATTTCGAGTGCACGCCTTTTACGATTGTTTTTAAGGGACATATGCTGGTAAAGCAGATAAAAATATACATCATGAAAAGTATATTCCAATACAAATATAATTGCATTACTTTCATGTGGTTGACCTGTAATAATTGTGTTGAAGTATAAGTGAATTGCCCACCTCTTCCTATCAGCTTAAGCTTTTGGGTTGAACTAGTCGGTGCATGCAACTCAATATGGTATCAAGGCTAGAGGTCTCTAGTTCGAATCCTAGTGGGCGCGATTAAATAAAATAATTGTAGCCGACTCCTAATTTCCACGTTTGAGGCCTGAGGGAGTCTGCACGTGAGGGGGAGTGTTGAAGTATAATTGACTTGCCCTTCCTATCAGCTTAAGCTTTTGGGTTGAACTTATTGCTGCATGCAACTCAATAAATTGTAAACATATTAGATGTTTCAAAATTGTGCCCCATGGATCCCATCCAACCTAAATTCGATTACACTCCTTAGTACTGCCTCATTCTTGAATTATGGTTTCATCCTTAGCCACATCTAGGTCATGTACTTCCCTGCTTGAGTGTTAACTTTATGCATGTTTACTACTACCATCGTGCAAAATCCTGGAGTGAATCACAACTTAAATAGTTTACCTCTTTACCTTTTCATGATCGAATCTGGCGTTTAGTGTGTCAAGATGATTGACTTTGCAGTTTGCATATCCCACTTAAGTTTTGGTGATCTGTTCAGTTTTAGAAAGGTGTAACTGCTTGACAGAGGTTTGCATAACTTATGTTCACACTTGTTGGGTCAATTACAGTTGAACAGGCTGATCTTTTAATATTTGTCTAGTTGATGTGCTTGGAACTAAAGGTTTATTTGTTGCTGTACCTATCTACTTTAATGACGCTATCTCATCCTTGATGCTTTAGTGTAACCATATACAGGTAAAGAACCATCTTTTTTTTTTTGGCAAAAAAGGGTGTGGGTTTTAGTGACCTTCCTGTTGAAGTATAAGTAAATGGACCACCTCTCCCCCATCAGCTTAAGCTTTTGGGTTGATTTGGTTGGTGCATGGAACTCAATATGGTACCAGGGCTAGAGTTCTCGAGTTCGAATCCTAGTGGGCGCGATTAAATAAAATAATTGCAGCCGACTCCTATTTCCACGTTTGAGGCCTGGCGGAGCCTGCACATGAGGGCGAGTGTTGATATAAGGGAATTGCCCACCTCTCCCCATCAGCTTAAGCTTTTGGGTTGTTTTGGTTGGTACATGCAACTCAATACTTCCCCATATGAATCCGCTACTGATTTTAATGATGTATAGCTAGTCAACCATGATCCCCCAAATTACAGATATCCTGAGTTAGTTATTTTTTTACTGTGCACATTATATCTACCTCAGATACACTTATCATTTTAGCCCCTTGCTCACTGAGAGCACAGTAACATTTTACTAATTTCCTGCAGGTGGGCTTGGGGATGTTGCTGGAGCTTTGCCCAAGGCTTTGGCTAGGAGAGGTCATCGCGTCATGGTGTGCTTTCTATTCGCTATCTTATCTCAATGTTTTTGGACATATTTAAATAAGCTCTTAATAGTTGGAAGTGCTAAAGGTTAACATGGGAAATGGGAAACAAATGATTGGCTGTAAATTTCCCAAAATCACCAATTGACCCAGATGGTGGCTGTAAAATCCTAAGTTTACATAGTTCAAAGGAATAGAACTAACAATAGAGTTTTGGGATCCCATGACATTTGTGGCCACTATATAACCCTGAGCGAATGGGCAAATCATGAGTACCCAGTGGTGATACTTATTTTCTCTATCGCCTCCTTACATAAAGTGGGTCTCCACAAAAGACTAAGATGTACTAGCAATATGTTCAGAAGAACTCATATGCTGTTGGCCTGAAATATATCAGCTAAATGCAACAGCACAAGAGTCTCTACTAATTCTATTAACTTGTTGCTGCATTGCCCCTGTAAAGAAATCCCTTCGTTATGTCCAACAGTAGAAATAAATGCTTTTGAGAAACCACTGCAATGCTAATAGGAGTCATAGTAAATTGTCACAAAAAGAACTCATGCAGTGAATCTTGGTTAGGGCCTGGTACGGAAATAACTCATGTAGTGAATTCCAAAGCAAACCTGCACCCTTGTTTTGAGGAACATCGAGCACTCTACTTTCGAAAAATATGTGTGCTATAGGTAAAATTCAGAAATGCATGATAGAATATTCCGTAGGTAGCATGGGATGATAGGTCTGTTTCTGAGTCTTTTGCGTGCAATATTAACTAAAATTTGAAAAGCCACATTGGGGGAAGGGGGGGGGGGGGGTACTCGAATACTTAATATATCATTGTTTCTTGTGGTTTTTGTAGGTAGTAGTTCCAAAGTATGGTGACTATAAGGAACCACAAGAGATAGGAGAGCCAAGGAGGTATCAAATCGCAGGGCAGGTATTTTCCTCCGCCATCATGTTGTATTAGCTTGCATATGGTTATTGATTAGGGCTCCTCTTAAAAAAATGATTTCTTTGGACAGGATATGGAGGTAAAGTATTACCATGCATACATAGATGGTGTGGATTTTGTTTTCATCGACAATCCTATCTTCCACCATGTTGAGAGTGAAATTTATGGTGGAAACCGAACTGTAAGTATCCCGCCACTTCATTTGCTGATACCTAAAGCTGAGATGAGATTTATACTATGTAGCGGTTAGTTCTTGCCTTTTTGGGTTGTCTATTATTAGCACTAAGCAGATTAACATCTATCTTCAGGACATCTTGAAACGAATGGTTTTGTTGTGCAAAGCAGCTATAGAGGTAATCTCTCTTGGTTACTACATTTGTAGTTCAAAATTAGCATCTAAGATGTCTAGTTACACAGTCAACAATCTGCTGCAAATTAAAAAAAGAACTGTATAGTTGGGAATAATGAGTTTATATGCGGACAATCTTCGAATATTTAGTTTATCTTTTGACCAGTCCTTCAGATGCATCCAGATTTTTATGACTACAAAAGAATATACCTTACCTTTATGACTTTACCATTTGCCCTGTCTGAGTGCCCCTTTTGATACAGATTTTTCCAGCTCAAATATTGCCAACGTGGGTGGCCTTCATTTAACCTTTTCATTTCTCTATCATTGTCTTCTGTGATATGCTTATAGCAAACATTATTTTAGGTTCAATGGTATGTTCCATGTGGTGGCTATTGCTATGGTGATGGAAATCTTCTGTTCATTGCAAACGATTGGCATACTGCATTACTGCCTGTTTATCTGAAGGCATACTACCGCGACAATGGTTTTATGACCTATGCCCGTTCTGTTCTTGTGATACACAACATAGCACATCAGGTAAGATTGTTTTTCGTTACTTACCTTTTGTGTCCTATGTACTGGATTTTACTTGTAGCAGTTATAGGAAATATTGCTATTACTAATATTTACTGTTAGTAATGCCTTTTTTACCCTTTTTTTTGTCCCCATTGTTGGTGGATCTTGTTGGGTTTCTCTCTAGCCTTCCCCAACTTGCTTAGCACTAAAGGCTTTATTGTTGTAGTAGTTAATAGGAAATTAGAAAATTATATACTCCATTCGAGGGGGTAGGGATGACAGTTATGTCCAGTGCGAAAGGTAGTAATGAACCCATGCAACCATGCCAGTTCCTGCTAGGCAATTTCGGCCCATGTGCCTGCATGCTATTTTCCATCTGCTATGGGCTTAACTGTGCACATGTGGATGCACATATAACTTTATAGTTGCCTCTTAACTACGCGCATGCCCTTTTGACTGCCAAATGTTATCTTAAAAGAGTGCCCAGACAGAAGGAAGATATTTAAAAATTTTACATTTGCCCACATGACAGGTATTATGCAAAGCACCCACTTTAGTTAGTTACATGAGCAGTAGTAAAGATATCAAGAGAAAAGAAGTCCACAATCATATTTAAAAAGAATCCAAGTTATGAACAAGTTACAAAGAGAAGGCCAAAAAAGGTCTAAAAAATTAAGTACCAGGAAAATTATTCTGAAGCAACAAACAACATAAATCTATTAAGGGTATAATGGTAATATCCTAGTATCTAGGGTTTGGGGGTCTCCTCTTGTACTATATATGTTGCCCTTTGGGCCTCTATCAATACATACGGACAGTTCAGTTCTCCATACTCTCCACCTCCGTAGCATGGAATCAGAGCTCCAGGTTTCTTAGATCCGGTCCGCCACCCTCGATTCACCGCTGCGCTGCCCCTGGGAGCATCGATCTTGCTCCTGGGGGCAGCATCTCCTTCAATCCCCAAACCCATTTTCTTTTTTTTTAGTAGAGTCGTCGCAGCAGCAGCAGCAGCAGCCACCACTCCATTCGCCGCCCGCAGTCGTCGAATCGTCATCGATCCGCTCGCGGGAGGGGAGCAGCAGCCCCTCCCCCTCATGGATCCGTCGCCGCCGTCCTCTGCCCGTCGCCCCTGCGTCCTCCTCGCGCCGCCAGTTGCGGCCGTTCTCCCGTCGCGGATCCGGCGGCTGGAGGTGGCCGCCATCTTCATCCGGCCTCCACCCGTCGCGGATCTGCCGTCCCCTTCCCTCCTGCGCCGCCGTCGCGGCCCCTCCATCGCCGCCCGTCGCGGCCTCCCCGCGGGAGCGGCCCGTCACCCGTTGCAGCTCGTCCTCATCCGCGCCCATCGCGCGGAGCCCGTCCGCCGCGCCCGTCGCGCGGCCGCTGTCCGCTTCGTCCGCGCCTGGCCGTCGCCGAGCCGTCCGTTCGTCCGCCGGCTCTCCTCCGCCCGTTCATCCTCGTCTCCGCCTGTCGCGGATCCATCGGCGCGCGGCGGCCCGTCCTCATCTCCGCCCGTCGCGGAGGCCGTCCAGCGCCGCCATCTGCTCCGTCGCGCCGCCCGTCGTCGTCGGTCCGCCCGTTGTGGACGTACTTCTGCTGCCCGCCTGGGTCTTCTTCCTAGCCTCCCGTTGGGGCCTCTGCAGTGCAGACAGGGGGTGCGGGTGCAGCTGTGCTGCTCTGTTCTGCTCTGCTCATATATGAACTGCTCTGTTCTGCTACTGGCTGCTACTGGTTGGTCTTGTTTCCTGCTGGTTGGGCTGCCTCTCGTGGCTTGCTGGTTCAATTGACATATACATCAGTCCTTTGTTGCTCTTAGTGCAAGGCTCCACCGTCTCCTTTTGCTTGTTGATTGCTGCTGCTTAAGTGCTTATAGTGTTAAGGCCAATTTCCTAAATTTCATTGCATCACTGTCAATCCATCCATCTTTTGCTTGTGCTTGCTGCTTGCTGCTGCCTATCCATAGTATATTGTCATATATTTTTGCTGTTTTGAGGCAAAGTGCCTTTTGCTCCTGCTATATAGCATCTGTCCTGCAGCTAGTATCTACTATATTGTGTCATATTTCCATCAGTTTCCATCCAAATCAGCTGCTAGCATTGGTGTCATTTGCATCAACATCAATCCAAGTCCAATTGCATATCTTCAGTTCGTCAATGCCGTGCGTGCCTACATCCTAGTTGCCAAATTCAGCCATCATTTTCTTTTTCGGATTTGCCATGATGTGTGGCAACCCATCTTCGTCGTCGTGGTTGATGCATCTTTGCCATTTGGCCTTTTCGTAGCCTTCTTGCTATATTTCATCACCAAGTGGCCTTCTTAGTCATCAACACGATAGTACCACAGCATGCCGTCTTGCAGATGTGGTTTATCTCTATTCTCATTTGGCTCGATTTGGCACATCACTAATCTCGTCGGTCGCTCAGTTCAAAGTCTCCAAAGCAAGGTTCATGTTGAAGAGTCGACATACTGGTTTGTGAAGACTCGGGCTATTTGCTGAAGTACGGTTGTGAAGGCAATACCCTCTTGTGGAGGAGATCATCTACATCGACATGTTCAAGAGTTGCACGCTTCGACGACATCTTTCATTTCGGACTTTGGATGTATCATTTTCATGTTTATGTTGAGTCTAGTGCTTAGTATCAACTCTCCAAATGCAACGTCATTGCATTCACGTTGCATTTGAGAGGGGGTATTAAGGGTATAATGGTAATATCCTAGTATCTAGGGTTTGGGGGTCTCCTCTTGTACTATATATGTTGCCCTTTGGGCCTCTATCAATACATACGGACAGTTCAGTTCTCCATACTCTCCACCTCCGTAACAAAATCATGTAACAAAGCCCCTATCTGCTGCAAGTCCTTGTGATGATCCCTCAAGACATTTGAGGCTGGCCTCTCTGATTAGAAAGTTTGTCTAGAATACCATATTTGAACTGGGGATTTGCTGAGAGGCCTTAAAGTGTAGAAGCTTCTTTGATGTTGGTCTGGAACCCTGGGGGAGGCATTGAGTGGTTGGAAGGCAGCAGGAAAGAGGCAACCAATGAAGGTGTCAAGGCAGGTGAGTGGCTGGAGCCAAGAGAGTGGGGATACACCTTGCCTGGATTTGTGTGTAGTGAGGTGGAGAGAGGAAAAGAGAGGAAAAGTGAGGAAAGGTGCCTGAATTATGAATTTTGTTGCCTAGAGTAGGGATTGTATGTATTGGACTGGATTCATATTGTAAGAGAGAGGATAGGAGAGAATAATAGCTTATCTTCCTCCAAACACTAGAAGGGTGGGATATATAGATCCTATACATGTGCCTCTAGATGGGCCTCTGTACAAGGGCTCAATATACTCCCAACACCCCCCCGCAGTCTGAACTACCGGCGCAGCGGTGTTCAAGACTGGACAATAAGAAAGCTAACACCACCCGCAGTCTGAACAACCGACACAGCGGTGTTCAAGACTGGACAAGAAGAGAGTACAACAGGGTACAAAGGGCAAATACCCCCCCCCCCGCAGCCACAACTAGCCATCGGCTACGTTGAGGCTGGATCGAAACTCCGAGAAGGTCGAGGAGGGCAGCCCCTTGGTGAAGATGTCAGCAAACTGGGAGGTAGTCGGGACATGGAGTACCCGAACATCGCCGATCGCGACTCTGTCGCGCACGAAGTGTAGGTCGATCTCCACGTGCTTCGTCCGCTGATGCTGGACGGGGTTGGTGGAGAGATACACGGCGCTGACGTTGTCGCAGTAGATGAGAGTGCTCTTGGCGAGCGGGCTGTGGAGCTCCGCCAAGAGCTCTCGTAGCCAGGACGCCTCCGCCACGCCGTTAACGACAGCCCGGTACTCCGCCTCGGCACTGGAGCGGGAGACAACCGGCTGCCGCTTGGACGACCAGGAGACTAGGTTGCCGCCTAGGAAGACGGCGTAGCCGGAAGTGGAGCGACGAGTGTCCGGGCAGCCAGCCCAGTCAGCGTCGGTGTAAACCACCAGCTCAGCAGAGGACGAGCGGTGAAGCACCAGGCCGAGGTCCACAGTGCCACGGACGTACCGGAGGAGACGCTTCAGCGCAGCAAGGTGTGACTCCCGGGGATCATGCATATGGAGACAGACCTGCTGGACAGCGTAGGTGAGGTCCGGCCTGGTGAAGGTGAGGTACTGCAACGCGCCGGCCAGACTCCTGTAGACCGTAGGATCAGCCACCGGATCACCCAGATCAGCAGACAGCTTCGCCTGAGTGTCGACAGGAGTGGAGCAGGGCTTGCAATCAGTCATCCCAACCCGCTCCAGGATATCAAGAGCGTACTGCCGCTGGTGAAGGAGAAGACCAGACGGGCGAGGCTCAACAGTGACACCCAAGAAGTGGTGGAGCTGACCAAGATCCTTCATAGCGAACTCCTGCTGCAGAGAGGAGATGACACTCTGAAGCAACTGCGGACTGGAGGCTGTGAGCACAATGTCATCGACATAGAGCAGTAGATATGCAGCCTCATCCCCACGGCGAAAGACGAAGAGAGACGTGTCAGACTTGGTCTCGGTGAATCCCAATGTCAGCAAGAACGTGGCGAACCGAGAGTATCAAGCCCGAGGAGCCTGCTTCAGTCCATAGAGAGACTTGTTGAGCCGGCAGACCATATCTGGGCGACTCGAGTCCACAAATCCTGCTGGCTGAGAGCAGTAGACAGTCTCTGACAGAGTGTCGTGAAGAAACGCATTCTTCACGTCCAGCTGGTGCACAGGCCAAGAGCGCGAGAGCGCAAGCGAAAGGACCGTGCGCACCGTAGCGGGCTTCACGACTGGGCTGAAGGTCTCATCATAATCAACACCAGGACGCTGAGTGAACCCCCGGAGAACCCAGCGAGCCTTGTAGCGCTCCAGTGTGCCATTAGCCCGACGCTTGTGCGTCCATATCCACTTGCCAGTCCCCACATTGCAACCAGACGGACGCGGCACGAGGTCCCACGTCTGGTTGGCAAGAAGAGCCGCGTACTCCTCTTCCATCACACGATGCCAGCGAGGATCCGCCAAGGCGTCGCGGACAGAGGAGGGTACCGGAGAGACCCGCGGCTCTCCCTCGGTGACGGAGAGTCGCGGCCTGAGACGCCATCCGCCGAGTCACAATGGGATGGATATGCCGAGGATCCCGATGGATGACTGGCGGGTGGTACACCTCTGGCTCGGCTCGAGAGGGAGCCGGAGGAGGCGGCGTCGGCGACGGCTCCGGTGTAGTCGTCGCAGGAGCCTCTGGAGTAGGAGGCGGCGCCGGTGTCGGCGCCGAACGACGCCGGTACACCTGCACCGGCTGAGCGTACCGCGCAGGTGCAGGGGAAGGCATCGGGGCCGTGCGTGGCGCAGCAGGAGACACCGGGGCCGCGCGTGGCGCAGCAGGAGACACCGGTTCCGCGTGTGGCACGATCGGAGCTCCGAGGGCCGCGCGTGGCGCGACTGTGGGCACGGGGGCCGTGCTCGGCGCAGCAGGGATCACCGGAAACGGCGCCGGTGTACTGGGAAAACCTGCAGGGAAAGTACAGACAGGAAAAGGTGGCTGAACCACCGGGTCAGTCGGAAACAGAGACTCCAGCTCGGGGTCAGAAGTTGTGGAGGAGGTGGAGTAGGGGAAATCCGACTCGTCAAAGACGACGTGTCGGGAGATCAGGACGCGGCGAGAGGTGAGGTCAAAGCATCGGTACCCCTTGTGGTCAGGGGAGTAACCAAGGAATACACAACGAGTCGAGCGGGGCGCCAGCTTGTGAGGAGCAGTGGCGGAGGTGTTAGGGTAACACGCACACCCGAAGACCCGAAGGTGGTCGTAGCGAGGAGGGGTACCGAAAAGAGCGTGGTGTGGAGTAGGAGCAGGAGAAGCAGTGGACGGAAGACGGTTGAGCAAGTAGGTGGCGGTGTGGAGACTCTCAGCACAGAAGCGCGGAGGCAGAGAGGCCTGGATCAGAAGGGTGCGCACGACGTCGTTCGTCGTGCGAATCATCCGCTCAGCCTTGCCGTTCTGAGGAGAGGTATACAGACAAGACATACGCAGCTGAACACTCCGAGAGAGGAAGAAAGAACGGGAGGTGGAGTTGTCGAACTCCCGCCCGTTGTCACACTGGACGGCCTTAACGGTGAGGCTGAACTGAGTGGACACCCAGGCAAAGAGGTGGAGGAGGGTGGGGAAGGTCTCAGACTTGGCGCGCAAAGGAAACGTCCAAGAGTAGTGCGAGAAGTCATCGACCACCACCAGATAGTACTTATAACCAGAAAGGCTAAGTACATGAGAGGTCCACAGGTCACAGTGAACAAGGTCAAATGCATTCGCCGCATGCGAAGAAGAAGAAAAAGGGAGCCGAACATGACGACCGAACTGGCACGCATGGCAGAGGGGCTCAGCAGGAGCCCTAGTACCAGGAACATCGGCACTATGACTGAGCTGAGCCAGAACGTTGCGGCCAGGGTGACCAAGACGGCGGTGCCAGGTGGTGGAAGACGGCGTCGCGGCAAAAGCGGCAGACCAAGACGGCCAGGGCGAAGAAGGCGAGAGTGGTGCAGCGGAAGAAGGAAGGCGAAGGGTGTAAAGGGGCCACGTGTTGTCACACCGGAGTAGCGGACGCCGGGAGGCCGAATCCTTTACAGTGAGGCCAGAAGAATCAAACTCGATGGAACAAGAATTGTCAGCTGTAAACTGACGAATGGAAAGAAGGTTATGAACCATCTGAGGAGCCACAAGGACATTGGGAAGACGAAAAGAGCCAGGAGCAGAACCCACGGCGGTGACAGGAAGGCAAGACCCATCACCAACCATGATGGAAGAAGGACAAGAGGGGTGTGGGGGTCGGACAGAAGAGAGGATACCTGCATGTGGAGTGGTGTGGAAGGAGGCACCCGAGTCGGCGATCCACTCGGTGCTGACGGCTGCGTCCGCCCCGTGGCGCTGAAGGACGGCGCCGGTGCGGCCTGGTCCCACCCCCCAAGCCAGGTCGGCTGCTGGCCGGGTGGAGCGGGCGGGAGCCAGAACGGCGCGAACAGAGGGGCAACAGTGGCGAGCCTGGCTGCCGGCCGGGGCTGAGGACGAGGGCCCACCCCCTGCGCGGCGGGCGCGACGACCTGGGCTTGCGCGACGGGCGCGACGGCCTGCGCAGCGGCGAGGGAGGCAGCAGCCCGCGTGGGGTCCCTGTGCGCGACGGCCTGCGCGGCGTGCGCGGCAGGCGCAACGGCCTGCGCGGCGTGCACGGCAGCGAGGGAGGCGGCGGCCCGCGCGGCCTGCGCGGCGGGCGCGACGGCGGCCACAAAGGCGGCGGCGTGCGTGGCGCGGCCCGCGCCCTGGAGCAGAAGAGGTGCCTGGGCGGCGGCCTGGAATAGAGGAGCGGCGGCAGAGGCTGTGGATCCAGCGCCAGGGGGCAGCGCGTGGCCAGCGGAGGCACACGCGCCTTGGGGCCACGTCACGCCGTGAACAGAGGCGGCGGCGGCGGTCCAGGGTGCGGCGGCGGCAGGCAACGGCCGCGCCGCGGGGGGCATCCCGGGCGCAGGCCAAGGAAGGAAGGAGGGAGTAGCAGCGCCGTGGGCGGCTTGGGCGGTGGCCGCGGCCCTGGCAGCGGCTGCAGCGGCGGTCCCCGCGCCAGCCGTGGCGGCGGCAGCGGCGAGTGGCTGCTGCAGCAGTCCCATGGCCCCGACGGCCCCCACGCCATGGGCCCCCGCGCTCCTGCCCGCAGTGGCGGCAGCAGGGGCGGCAGTCGCTGGGGCGGTGGGGGAGGCTGCATCAGCGCTCGGACGGGCCGGGGGCGTGGCCTGGGCGGCCCGGGCGGCGGCAGGCAACACGGCGACGACAGCCGCGGCGGCTTCGGCGCTCCCTCCAGCAGCCACAACCGCGGCGCGTGCCGCGTCTGCGGCACCCACGGTGGCCACAGGAGGCAGTGGCGGCCCGTGGGGAGGTGGGGAAGATGGGCCAGGGGGCGGCGGCCCGTTGGGTCCCGGCCCAGGAAGGGGCGGCCCATCAGGCGCGCCCCTAGCAGCCTGGGCAGCCCCCTCCGCGCCCTCATACGCGCAGGGCGGTGTCCGCCAGAGGCGCAGGGCAGAGGAGCGCGCGGCCAGGAGGTTGGCGTTCAGGGGCGCGGCAGGGAAGGGCGCGGCGGCGACCAAGGGCGCGGCGATGGCGACCTCGGCGGTGCGAGGAGCAGCGGCGCCAGCGGCCTCCGCGCCCCCCGCGGCGGCGGCGGTGGCCGGATATGGCGCGGGCGGACGGCCCCCCGCTGGCCCAGAGGCAGCAGCAGCCTCGGCGGCCGCCGCAGCCCTTGTGCCGGCGGCCGCGACCCCCGCGCGCGCTAGCAGCGGCGACAGCGGCTGCGGGGTCGGGCAGCGGCGACAGGGCCGCAAGAACGGCGGTGGGAGTGGGCTGCGTCGGCCGGATTTGCGGCCAGGAGGTCGGCGCAGTCGGAGCAGAGGAAGAGGGCATGGAAGAGTGGGGAGGGAAGGAGGAGAAAGGGGGCGGCGGCGCCGGCCACCGGCCGGCCATGGCGGCGGCGGCGGCGGCTACAGAAGCCGCGCCCAGGAAACCCTAGCCCGCAGCAGGTTCTAGTGCCCGGCGTAGCCCGCAGCAGGTCTCAGCACACGAGAGGCGCAGGGGAAATCGCGCAGCGGAAATGCGTGGCCGGGTGGGTTCGAACCCGGGACCTCGGCTCTGATACCATGTAAGAGAGAGGATAGGAGAGAATAATAGCTTATCTTCCTCCAAACCCTAGAAGGGTGGGATATATAGATCCTATACATGGGCCTCTAGATGGGCCTCTATACAAGGGCTCAATATACTCCAACACATATGTCAGGTTAATACATAGGTGAATGAGTGATGGGCATGGGTGGGGGTGGAACATTCCCATGCTTACCTGTCAGGTGAGACCTTGTGGTCATGAATGCACCTGTTGGCGTAAAAACAAGAACATACGATTGCAGTAAAAAAAAACATATGGGTAAATAGGCAAAACTTGATATCCCTAACTTCAAATTCTATACAATGAATCTAGTAAGGTACACAATTACTGTTAGAAGCTCAATTCTAACTCTCATTGAGCTGAGAGGATGACAATGAACTTGGGGCAATTTTCTGGGTTTTTTTTCATTCACAAACTCAAAGCCATACCATCCAACGGGAGGGGTGGCCACACATATATACAGCCAGCCAAGGGGCTGCTAACTGCCTAGTCTAAGATGCTCCTGCTGTCCTAGAAAAGTAGATGCTAACTGCTGCTGTCCTACTAACTGCAGCTGTCCTAGCAAACTGAAAAACAGTCCAAGATGCTGTCCTCTAGGGGCAGCACAAACCCACTGCGTGCTGCAGCAAAAAGGAGATGCTGCAGCCCCACAAAGACCAAGAGTACAAGACTTATTCCCTTCATTCTCCCCCTAAGCCTTGTGCGTCGTCTTGTGGGAAAGTTGGACCATCCCGGTCCTGGAGCAAAGCTCAAGGAACTTGATCCTCCCAAGGGGCTTGGTGAGCAGATCCGCAAGCTGATCCTTGGTGTTGATGTAGCTCGCCTTGATGCTTCCTTCCTCCAAGCAGCCTCGGATGAAGTGATACCTCACCCGGATGTGCTTGCTCCGTTCGTGGAAAACGGGGTTCTTCGCCAAGGCCAGAGCGGACTTGCTGTCCACCCTGAGCTCCACTGCTCCAGTGTCTCTGCCGAGTAGATCACCAAGCAGTCGAGCGAGCCAGAGCGCCTGAGTCGACGCGGTGGAGGCCGCTATGTACTCGGCCTCGCAGCTGGACAAGGCCACCACCTGTTGCTTGACCGACTGCCAGCTAACGAGGCACTCGCCGAGGAAGAAGAGGATCCCGCTCGTACTCTTGCTGGTGTCGATGTCGCCGGCGTGGTTGCTGTCGCTGTACCCAACGAAGTGTGCCGCCCCAGGGCACCTCGGGTAGTGGAGACCGTGGTCGAGAGTCCCCGCAACATAGCGGATGATCCTCTTCACGGCCTGCTGGTGCTCTGTCGTCGGTCGCTGCATGAACCGACTGACGTAGCCGACGGAGAACGCCAAGTCCGGCCGTGTGTGGGCGAGGTAGCGGAGGCTCCCCACAAGACGCCGGTACTGAGTAGCGTCCACCTCCTCCGCCGTGCTGTCACGGCTCAGCTTCAGCCTCTCCATCGGAGTGAGAGCTGGGTTGCAGTCGGTGAGCCCAGCGAGCTCGACGACGCGCTTGGCGTAGGCGGTCTGTCGAAGTGTGATCCCGGAGTCGTCCTGGTGCACCTCGATCCCCAGGTAGAAGGAGAGAGGCCCCAGGTCGCTCATCTGGAAGGTGGCCTTCATCTCCTCCTTGAACGCCGCCACCTCCGCATCCTTGGTGCCGGTGATCACCAAGTCGTCGACGTAGACACCCACCAGCAGGGCATTTCCGCCATTGCCCCGCCGGTAGATGGCCGCCTCGTGCGGGCTTTGCTCGAAGCCCATCCCCTTGAGCGTGGAGTCCAGCTTGGCGTTCCACGCCCTCGGGGCCTGCCGCAAGCCATAGAGGGCCTTGCGCAGACGTAGCACCTTACCCTCCTTGCCGGGGATCGCAAACCCCGGCGGCTGGTGCACGTAGACCTCCTCCTTCAAGTCGCCGTTGAGAAATGCCGACTTGACGTCCATGTGATGGACACGCCAGCCCTCCTGGGCAGCTAGCGCAAGGAGGAGTCGCACGGACTCCATCCGTGCCACGGGAGCGAAGGCATCGTCAAAGTCGACTCCCTCCTGCTGCATGAAACCTCGTGCCACCAGGCGAGCCTTGTGCTTGACGACGGTGCCGGCCTCATCCCTCTTCAGCTTGAACACCCACTTAAGGGTGATCGCGCGGTGACCGCGAGGGAGGTCAGCAAGCTCCCAAGTGCGGTTCTTCTCAACCGCGTCCATCTCCGACTGCATCGCGGCACGCCATGCCGCGTGTCCCTCAGCCTCTGCGAAAGACCGAGGCTCGCCGTCGTCGCACGCGAGGTGCAACTGCGCCTCCAGGTCGTGAGGCACCAGTCCCGGCACCGGCTGATCACCGAGAAGGTCCTCCATCGTACGGTACCGCAACGGCTCGCCGTCGTGGTACGCGTCGACGCGCTCCTCGTCGTGAGAGAGCGGAGTAGCGAACTCCACCGGACTGTGCTCAGCACGAGCAGGTGTCGAAGTAGACGTGCCCAGAGGAGTGGCTATCGGTACTGGAGTGCGCGGCGTCGCCGGCTGTGGTGATGCAGCCGAGGAACTCGGCGCAGCCGGAGTCGTAGCTGAAGGGCGTGGTGCCGCCGGTGTGGCGGGCGCCGGAGTCGGTGGAGGCTCGGGGACCGGGGTAGGCACGCTCGGCGAAGAAGAGCTGCCTACTCCCCCAGCTCTCTCGAAGTGGACGTACTCGACGGTGAAGTCGTCGTACGTCGGAGCCGAGCCGTCGTCCACCGCCTTGTCCCACGCCCATCCTCGCCCTTCGTCGAACACAATGTCGCGCGTTGTGCGCACACGCTGTGTCTCCGGGTCGAGAATGCGGTAGGCCTTCGAACCCTCCGCGTAGCCGATGAACACTCCCGGAGTGCTCCTGTCGTCGAGCTTGCCGATGTGGCCAAGCTCCTTGGTGAACGCGAGGCAGCCGAAGACCCTCAGATGGGAGACCGCCGGCTTGCGCCCGTGCCAAGCCTCATACGGCGTCATGCCGTCGAGCGCCTTGGTGGGCGAGCGGTTGAGGATGTAGACGGCCGTCACCACCGCCTCTCCCCAGTACAAGGCCGGCACCACCCTCTGCTTGAGGAGGGCCCGAGCCATCCCCACAACTGTCTGGTTGCGCCGCTCGACGACGCCGTTCTGCTGCAGGCTGTACGGTGCGGAGTAGTGGCGCTGGATGCCCTCATCCGCGCAGTACGCCGCGAACTCGGCCGCCGTGAACTCGCCGCCGTTGTCGGTGCGCAGCACGCGCAACTTGCGGCCGCTCTCCGCCTCCGCAGCAGCCTGAGTATGCCTGATGGCGTCCGCAGCCTCTCCCTTGCTGCCGAGGATCATCACCCACATGAAGCGGGAGAGGTCGTCGACGAGCAGCAGGAAGTAGCGCCGTCCTCCTGGTGTGACCGGTGTCACCGGGCCACACAAGTCCCCGTGTACGAGGTCGAGCCGCTCCCTGGCTCGGAAGCTCGCCTGCTGGGGGAAGGAGTGTCGCCTCTGCTTTGTCAGTACGCAGACGTCGCAGAGCTGCTCCACGTGGTCGAGGCTCGGGAGGTCTCGCACCATCTCCTTGGCGCTGAGCCGCTTCAGGGCCTCAAAGTGAAGGTGCCCAAAGCGCTCGTGCCACTGCCACGCCTCGTCGTCCCTGCGAGCTGCAAGACAAAGAGGCTGGGCCACCCCAACGTGGAGGATGTAGAGGCGGTTCTTCCTTCGAACCACCCTGGCGAGAAGCTGGCGACGGTAGTCCCAGATGCGGAGGACCCCGCTGTCGATCACCACGCGGGAGCCGCTCTCATCGAGCTGCCCAAGGCTGACGATGGAGTTCCGCAGCGCCGGGATGTAGTAGACTCCGGTGAGCATCCGGTGCTCTTCGGACTTGGCGGTGAAGATCACGGAGCTCACGCCCTTGATCTCCACGGCGGAGGAGTCCCCGAACTTGACGGAGCCACCTACGTCGACGTCCAGGTCGGAGAAGAACTCCCGCCGCCCGGTCATGTGGTGCGTGGCGCCGGAGTCGAGGTATCAGCCGTCGACCCTGTCGTCGTTGGAGCCGTTGCCGAGGAGGACTCGGGCACGCGGCTCGTCGAGGTGGAGTAGAGTGGTGGCAGGCGGTGCCGCCGGATGCGGCTCCATGTCCCCGTGGAGGAGGAACAGAGCCGGCTCGTCATCCGGCTGGGCCTCTGCGACGTGGGCTTGGCCCCCACGCCTCCGCTGCGGGCAGTCCTTGGCCCAGTAGTTGCGGCAGGCGTCGTCTCGTGCCGCCTTGGGCCTATCGGCGGCGCCGCCCTGAGCATCTCCGCGGGCACCACCCTCGGCGCGCCCTCGTGCCCCGGCTTGGGCACCTCCGCGCCCCTTTCGCGGCTTGCCGCGCTTGCGGCCACCAGTCGAGGAAGAGGGCTCCCCCCTCCTCCTGTCACCGCGCCGGGCCTCCCACTGCTCCTGAGTGAGGTGGAGCTTCCCACCGATGGAGATGCCTCCCGAGGCTGTGGCTCGTCGCTGTCGACGATCTTGAGGCGACCTATCGCTTCCTCGATCGTCATGGTGGAGAGGTCCAGCAGAGACTCGATCGAGCGAGCGGTCTGCCTGTACCTCTCGGGGACGCAGCGGAAGAGCTTCTCGACATCTCTCTCCTCGTCGTAGGTGTCGTCGCCGAACTGCACCATCTTCTGCAGCAGAGTGTTGAGACGGAGAGCGAAGTCATCAACATCCTCACCTGGCTTGAAGGCCAGGTTCTCCCACTCCTTGCGAAGTGCCTGCAGAGTGGTCTTGCGGGCTCGATCGCTGCCGATGCGTGCCGCAGCGATGGAGTCCCGGCCTCCTTGGCAGTTCGCTTCTTGGAAAGCGTGAACTGCATCTCGGGCGGGGCTGCTGCGATGAGAGCATTTAGCGCCCGTCGATCCTCATCGTAGTCGACGTCGCCGTACCGGACTGCCTCCCACATATGCCGCACCTGGAGCTTCACCTCCATGACCGCGGCCCACTCGACGTAGTTGGTCTTGGTGAGGGTGGGCCACCCACCGCCGGGACCGACGTCCCTGACCACCGCCTGGAAGCCGTGGTAGCCGGGGGCGCCGCCGCGCGCGCCCCAGCCAGGAGTGCCGCCGCCGCCCTGCGCGCCGCCTCTTGGGCCGCCGCCGCCGGCCTGCGCGCCACCTCCTGGGCCGCCGCCGCCGGCCTGCGCGCCACCGCCAGGGGCGCGGCCGCCAGCTTGTGCGCCGCCGCTGCCCTGCGCGCCGCCGCCAGGAGCGCGGCCGTCAGCCTGCGGGCCGTCGCCGGGCGCGTGAGCCACCAGGTCACCGCCGCGGGGCGCGCGGGCCACCAGGTTGCCGCCGCCGGGCGCACCGGCGTCCAGGCCGGCACCGTGGGGGTGGGCTGCTGCCCACCGCACAGTCCGCTCCCGTGCCCTCTCCCTCGTCAACTCCTCAAGGTCCATGTCGGCGGTGGTGTCGCCGGCGATGGAGCCGCTGAGGCTGCCGCGCAAGGTCTCAACTTCAACCTCCGCCGCACGCGCTGCATCTTCCGCCTCCTCTGCTTCCACCTCCGTGGCCGCTGCCAGCTCCGCTGCAGCCAGTCTAGCCGCCCTCGCCGCTGCTGCAGCGGCTTGAGCCGCCGCTCGCCTGCGTTCCTCTGCCGCGGCGAGCTCGGCGTCTCGCTGACGCCGTGCGCTCGAGGCGACCGAGCGCTGAGACGGTGCGTCGGACATGGCGCGCCTCCAAGGGGCTGCTGTGTGGAGAAGAGGAAGGGAAAGGGGAAGCAGCCGGTGGTGCAGCTGCTACTGCTGCAGCGGCTGGTGGTGGTGGTTGGGCTGGGCTGCTACAAGCTCTTGGGAAGGGGAGGAGCAAGAGATATCCAACCTACAGGAAAGTACGGCTCGGATACCAGTTGTTAGAAGCTCAATTCTAACTCTCATTGAGCTGAGAGGATGACAATGAACTTGGGGCAATTTTTTGGGGTTTTCTTCATTCACAAACTCAAAGCCATACCATCCAACGGGAGGGGTGGCCACACATATATACAGCCAGCCAAGGGGCTGCTAACTGCCTAGTCTAAGATGCTCCTGCTGTCCTAGAAAAGTAGATGCTAACTGCTGCTGTCCTACTAACTGCAGCTGTCCTACTAACTGCTGCTGTCCTAGCAAACTGAAAAACAGTCCAAGATGCTGTCCTCTAGGGGCAGCACAAACCCACTGCGTGCTGCAGCAAAAAGGAGATGCTGCAGCCCCACAAAGACCAAGAGTACAAGACTTATTCCCTTCAATTACTTCCTGCACTTCATATGAAATATTCAAGTGGACTTTATTTCTACATAGGTGAACCATATGACAATTAGAGCCTTCTGATGCGTCATAATTCATGAAAATCATGGTAGACATTAATACGTGAAAAATGGACATGATGATTATCATGGTCAGATAGGAATTCTAGGAAATAGGTAGTGCCTTGCATACTTGCAGTTTTGCACCAAGAAATAATGGGATATTCTAGAATGCCTGAACAAAATATGGTTGCAACCCCAGCTAAACATGCATAACAAAACTTGTAGTTGTAGAGATCCAGAAAAATAGTATTATTTTCAACAGGATTGTGAAATTATTGAGTGGTTCATGTCGTCACTGTTCAGATACTTTTACAGACAACTTATATTTTGCTGTCCTCTATATTTACCTTAATCCCATATTTCAATTCTGGATTAACACTGTCCATAGTAGTTGCTATGCTCTATAACCTGTTTATGTTAGCGCTGATGTTATTACTCTATAAATATTTTATCCATTCGGATGACTCCAATTGTAATAATTATCTCACTATGCTATCTGTTCATGAGTTAATTTCAATTTCTCGTTCTAGGGTCGTGGCCCAATAGATGACTTCAATTACCTGGATTTGCCAGGTCATTATATGGATCAATTCAAACTCTATGACCCATTTGGAGGTGATCATCTAAACATTTTTGCAGCTGGTATTAAAGCTGCTGACCGTTTGCTTACTGTTAGCCATGGGTATGCATGGGAGCTTAAAACACCTGATGGCGGTTGGGGCCTTCATAGCATCATTGGTGAAAATGATTGGAAATTCCAGGGTATTGTAAATGGTGTTGATACAACAGATTGGAATCCCAGGCATGATGTCCACCTACAATCTGATGGGTACACCAACTATTCTTTAGAAACGGTTCAGACAGGCAAAACACAATGTAAGGAAGCATTGCAGAAAGAGCTTGGCCTCCCAGTTCGTGGTGATGTTCCTGTCATTGCTTTCATAGGGCGGTTAGACCATCAGAAAGGTGTAGACCTGATCGCAGAAGCAATGCCGTGGATTGCTGGCCAAGATGTACAGTTAATTATGCTGGGTACTGGAAGACAAGACCTTGAAGATACCTTGAGGCGACTCGAGAGCCAGCATTATGACAGGGTTAGGGGCTGGGTCGGTTTTTCTGTCCAGTTGGCTCATCGTATGACTGCAGGGGCTGATATACTGTTAATGCCATCAAGGTTTGAGCCTTGTGGGCTGAACCAGCTATATGCCATGATGTACGGCACTATCCCGGTGGTTCATGCGGTTGGAGGTCTCCGAGACACAGTCCAGCATTATAATCCCTATGAGGAGGTTGGAGTTGGTTGGACTTTTGAAAAGGCAGAGGCAAACAGAATGATTGACGCACTAGGGCACTGCCTGAACACATACAGAAATTACAGGAGCAGTTGGGAAGGCATCCAAAGGAGAGGAATGATGCAAGATCTAAGCTGGGACAATGCTGCTAAACTCTATGAGGAAGTTCTCGTTGCTGCCAAGTATCAGTGGTGAAGTGATGACCGCTGAGCTGTCCAGGAAGCTGTTGATAGTTCAACCCATTCGCAAACCAGAAGGGCATTTTTCACTTCGCAGCCACCGAATGGTTCGATTCTATTGGTGCTTCACGCAGCTGTCTGCATGCCTCATCCTGAAATTTCCATGGCAGTGTGAGTTGCACAGCTAAAATTGTTGTTGCGAGATTCTAAATCGCATCGAAGGCAAATTCTGGGTCTATACCTCCTGGACGAACGCAGTGAAGGAAGCTTTTCCTGGAATGAGGCAAGTGAATGAGAGAACAGGTTAAGTGGTGCGCAGTGTGCACCATGCGTTTTTTATTTTTATTTTTAAGTGGCTTTTAGTTTTACCTGTCTGGTGGGATGAGCTCAGTGAGATGCTTTCGTACAGGGGAGTAGCAGAGGAGAGAAAATACTGCTTCGTTTCTCAGATAGTTCGTTGTATTTCTAATTAGGTTGCTTTTGTTCAGTTCTTCGATTTTTTCGTGCATACTGTAGATGATTTAGTGCCCCCAAAATTGTCGGGATGAGATGAAAAAAAGTTGCGATAATAAAATCTCGATCTCTATTTCTAAAGCAAGCAATGTTTTCTTGGTCTGTCAATCGAAATTCTAATCGGAACATGATATGGACAAATTAATCGGAATCTATTTGGAACTAAGACAAATCAATCGGAACGGACAATCAATACCTCATGCTAGTACGGTTTGTACACGGAGGACTCGAAGCGTGGTACGTGCAACTATGCTAATAAAACTAAAGAGCATTGCAAATTCATAATTTTGCTATCGGGCCTGAGGGCTTTCCCAACATGATGAGATACGTTCTCCAAGGACTGCGAGTCTGCGACCCAGTCGGAGGTTGCAGGTACATCGAAAAAATCATGTATCTAAAACGATAACAATTTGGAAAGATTTATTTCCAGTTCAGATAATTTTAACAGTCGGACCATAGCTGCATACGGGTTCGTGGAGACCGCATGCGCTCATCGTGCTTCGGCGTGTCCTTGTGGACGGTGGGAGATCGACGCAGGGAGGCATACGTGATCCTGGGGAAGGCGTGGTCCAGGGCGACGGACAAGGTATCGGCCATCATCCCCGCACCGGAATTTACCCAAACTCCACCTGCAAAATTACCTCTCCGTCAAGCCAAGCGATCCCTCCTCCCGGTCGGCACTGCTAGCTCGTGATCATCCTCCAGGAATGCTGCGCGTGTATATATATCCTCACCAATCTTCCATGCTTTCAACTCAATCAACCGCGCCTCGCATACTCTACTCTACTCATTTCGTTGATCCCTTGGTTCGTCGATCGGTGTTCTCGTCTGAGGAGCTCGGCTGATCCGATCCGCCATGGATTCCACCGACGGTCGCGTGTTCGAGGACTTCGTGCCTCCGCACACCATGGTCCGGGAGCCGGCGACGCACACGCTCACCGTCGACCTCTCCGCCGCAGGCAAGCACACGCCACGCATGGAGCTCGATCTTGCTATTAACCTCGCTCGCTGATCCTGAGCTGGGCATGTGGCTGGCTGCAGGTGCAGGGTACAGGAAGGAGCACATCCGGGTGCAGATGGTGCACAGCCACCGGCGACTGGTCGTGCGCGGGGAGCGCCCCGTCGCCGGCAACCGCTGGAGCCGCTTCCGCCTCGAGCTCCGCGTCCCCGACGGCTGCGACGCCAAGGCCATCCACGCCAGGTTCGAGAACGGCGTCGTCCGCGTCACCATGCCCGGCGTCGCGCCGGAGCCCGTCCAGGTCGAGACCGGCCTGTCCCCGCAGGCGAAGACGGCGGCCGCTCCCAGCGCCGCCCAAGACCAGAAGGAGGCCGCCGCCGCGCAGCAGCAAGACGGCGATCGTGCCGCGCGAGGGGGAGGAGTAGAGGACGAGGCGGAGAAGAAAGACGAGGCGGCGGCGGCGGCGCAGAAGCAAGAAATGAGGCAGCGCCCCGTGAGCTCCCCGAAAGACGGCGGCCATGACCCTGACGACGCCCAAGGCGGTGGGGCAGGGGAGGTGACCGCCGCTTCACCACCGCGGCAAGGCTTCGGCTTCCTGCATGACCGGAGGAGGAAGATGGCGACCACCGTGCTCAGCGTGGTGCTCGTCCTGATCAGCCTCGGCATCTATGTCAAGTACAGCCTTTGGCCATGATAACTGGTCGAGAAATTTGGTGCGTGCAACTGCAGTGCATGGTATTTGCTCCTCGCCAGCAGGCTGGTAATACTAATGTGAAGCCTGACATATGACTGCCGGATATGTGTCGATGAATCTGCCTAGTCGCAAGTATGGCAGGTTGATGTACTGATGTGTGTGAAATGCTGACTGAACAAAAGGATTTCTTTGGTATTCCAAGATGAGCTTGGTAAAAATTAAAGGTTGAAACTTCAGATGTTCCAAGAACAAAAGTTAAGGTTTTCACTTGGTGTTGAATGCTCGATGAATCATTTGTGTGGACAGTTGCACGGTTAAATAAACAACCATGCAAACTGATGAGAGAGAACGACTGTGAAGCCACTGCCATCGATCCACATGCCTGCGCTACCCATCACCAAACACAAAAAGAATCAAAATCGAACCAAAGTGACCGGTTTGCAGGGTTAACGGTTCAGTTTTATACTTTGACGCTACTACAATATGATTAATCGAGGCAGGCAAAAAGCTTTAACATAAGAAAACAAAAAACATAAGAAAGCTCGTGGACAAGCCCATCCTTGGGCTTGTCGTGCCCATCCACAAGGGAGGCCGCCGCCATGCCGCCTCCGCTGGCGCCGCCGCCAGGGGAGGCCGGATACGGCCCCTACTCGCTGGATCTGGTGTCCACGGCACTGGATCCAACCTGTGGAGGAGAAGGAGAAGGAGCGCTTGCGTGCCGAAGGAGGGCGTGCTGGCTGGCTCGGGGCAGCGCCGCCGCCAGAGGGAGAGAGGGCACCGCCGCGCCTCCACTCGCGCTATTGCTGCCTCCGCTCGCGTGCAGGGCCTCCGCTCGCGTGCAGGGCCTCCGCGCTACTGCTGCCGAGATGAAGGTGAGCGAGGGAAGGGAGCCGCGCTGGGAGAGGGAGAGGCACGGCTGGGAGAGGGAGGAGTGAGGGGGAGGGAAACCTAACTCCTGCCTATATACTCCAAGCAATATATTGGACCGAGATGGATTGTCTGGGCTCCGAGATGGACCAGTATTATCTGATGTGTGTCTTATAGCTTGCCCGCCTCAGTTAATGTATTAACCGAGGCATTTATGTTAGAACAACCGTCTCGGTTAATGCAGACATTTTAAAGCGCCCGCCTCTATTAATAGATTTTGTAAAGCATTTTTTAACCGCCACAGTTAATGAAAAATGACAGCATTGGTTAATCTCAGGCATTAATCAAGGCGGTTCAAAATCATACCCAGTCTTTTTAAAGATCATGGTTAATATTTTTTGTAGTAGTGTGAGGTCCAGTCTTTAAAATGTTTTGTTCAGTCATGGTTCATTTTTTGGTTTATCAAGTTGCATAAACTGACTTTGTTCCCGTAAAACGTAGTAGAAACGTAGGCAAAAGCAACCGCAGTGTGGGCGGGCATTTCATTGTCACGTCCAGGCGGTGCTTGAACTTGTTGGGCGTCGCTATGGTCGGCATCGAGCCTAGACACATCATGGGTTCTATTATATATGAATCATTTTTTTTGGGAAACTATATGAATCATTTTCTTGGATGGGCATCGAAGCATGTACAAGTTGTGAATTGTGATGCTAGCATTTTTTAACTAAGCATCGGTAAGCACAGTGTTAAAGTCGATGCTTCATCAGGAGAGAGAAAAATGAAGCCTTGCTTTTTCACCACACTGCGGGTGCTTATAAACACACATGGTTTGATGGTTCAAGGTTAACACAACATCATTGCGCGTGGCCACCATCACCATGACCAACATTGCCCCTCTCCATCTCCCAAGCAGGTTTAGGGCATTGGTGACCTTAAGATTAGCCGGTGGACCCCACTTCTAACCTTTGTGGCCATGACGTGGCCTGCCGTTAGAGGGGACACTGTCAACCATGACAGGAACATGAGTTGCAACCCAAAGTCCTGAGGTAAATATCGACGGAATTCATTCGTCAATTGTGAGGCAACTAACTGCTGTTCAACAAATCTGTATTGTGGTTTCCTATCTAAATTTTTTAGCATATTATGCACTGCTAATTGGTAGTAAGTTGTCGTACTTTCTGCACAAATACATAGTATGTAAAAAAATTGTGGGCTTCATTGGATTTCAGGATTCCTTTTCATGGTTGGGCGTCTCTTCCTAGAATCTCTTGTCCCCTATCCCAAACTTTCCTTTCTAGGTGATAAAAAACTGAAATTTATTTCACGAAAGACATGAATATGCATCAACGCACATCAGCGTCCGGGTGAAGCAAAATCCTAGTGCAGTAGACAGAAGCAATGCGTGTGAGACCCCTTTGACGAGCATGCTGCCCGGGCCAGGTATCCTTTGCTTTCCTTCATCTTCTTCCCCGCCTCCCCGGTAGGCTGGGTGATCTAGGCAGGCATGCCTTACATCCCACGCCCCAGTTTTTTTTTACTACCCCAATGCGAACCCCGTCTATATAACCTTGCCGCTGTGCACGGCTCGTCTCTCATTCCGGCGACGAGCCAGCACAGCGAGATCGAGCGAGAAGAGGAGATGGAAGCGGCGAGCCGGCCTCGCGTGCTCGCCGAGATCGACCCACACAGCGAGTGGGTGCGCGGGCCCGAGTTCGACACGCTCGTCGTCGACGTCACAGGTACACTGCGAGCGGCGCGATCGCTGTCGATTGGCTAGTGTGTTTTTTTTTTCGTAGGAGGGATGTCGGTCAGACTGATGGACGGCGGCATCCATGTCGGCCATTGTCGTCGATGCAGGGTTCGGCAAGGACCACCTCAAGGTGCAGGTGGAGCCGTCGGGGAGCCTCAAGGTCAGCGGCGAGCGCGCCGTCGACGGGGGCGGGCGGCAGTGGTGCCACTTCACCAAGCGGTTCGACCTCCCCGCCGCCTGCGACGCGGCGGAGATCAAGGTCCAGCTCGACAAGGGCATGCTCTACGTCCAGGTGCCGGGCGACGGCGGTGGTGGCGCTGGTGGGAGCGGCGAGCAGGACTCAGCGGCGGAGATGTGCGAGGACCCGCTGCAAGGACAAGGAGAAGCCGAGATCGGCGGCGGCTGGAACATCGGCCGCGCGGCGGCGCGGCGGGAGGAGCAGCACCCGTTGCTGCGGCTCGCCGGGGGCCTCAGCAGGCACCGGCAGGTGGTCCTGAACGTCGTGCTCGCCGTCGTGCTCTTCTGGCTCGTCGCCTTCGCCAAGAAGCAGCCCGGCGGCGGCCAAGCCAAGAACGACTGAGGCGCGGGATCAAGAACCGTGTTTCTGTACAGTGATGACAAGATGGAATGGAAGCGAGCAATAAAACACATCTGCAAATAAGCAAGATCGGGGTGTGGCTCAATGTGCATCATCAGTATTCAGTACTTACAGTCGGGCATCACTAAGATGCCACCCAGTACAGGAAGTCAGGAACCAAAAGCTGGGCATGAGATACTGATGTGTGCGTACGTACATTCAGATCGTTAATTGCTGTTTACGAAAGGAATCCCTGGTTTTACTTTAGGCTGCAATCACGCATACACACATCTAAAAGCATGTCTGACCCCTCCTTGTTGTATATTCCCTCTCTTTTATGATCTGGAAAGAGGGGAACTGAAATATGCAATATCTGAGGCTTTAATCTCTATTCCATTTGTCCACAAATGAACAGTCAAACCAGACCAAATTTAACCAAATTCATAGTAGTGTTTATATCTTCAAATAAATTTATTATAATAATATACTCTATAACTAATCTGATACTTATTTTGTACCATAAATATTATTATTTTTATATACTGCTTGATTTATCGAAAATCGAGAATTACATTCTTTCATGGATGGAGGGAGTACTTGCAATTTCAAGCTATTGTGAAGTCAATCCAAAACCTTGTGGAAAGAAGTCAATCTTCTGCACACCACCTGGACCTGGAACAGCAACCGGCTCGAACCGCCGGCCAGGCCCACCCACACCCGAAACCCGACCGAGGCCGAGTCGGGACCGGACCGGACCGGACACAAGGCGCTCGAACCAGGCCGCCCATAAACCCCAACCGAACCGTCTGGATTTGTCTCACAAATTCACCGCGAGGGAAAACGAAAGCCCCAAATCCCCACGCCGAGAAAGTAGAAACCCCCGCCTCCAATCCATGGCTCCCCCAGCCACCGCCGCCGGCAAGCGCACCATGCCGCCGCAAGGGGACCCCGCCGACGCCGCCGCTGTGGGGGCGACGACGGAGCAGGAGCCGCAGGCGGCGGGAGGCGCCGAGGCCGGCGACCTCGTCCTGGTGGCGGACTGCGGCGCGGAGGTGCGCCTCTCGCGCCCCGCGGCGCGGATGTCGTCGACGACCGTCCACATGCTGGACGACTGCGCGGAGGGCCGCGTCCCCGTCGCGGGCGTCCACGCCGGCGTCCTCCGCCTGGTGGCGGCGTACTGCGAGCGGCACGCGCCGCACTACGACCCGGCGGCCTCCGCGGCGAGGCTCCGCGACCCGTTCCCGCCCTTCCCCATCGACTTCCCGCCCACCGCCCACGCCATCAGGCCCGTCACCGACCCCGGGCCCGACCCGCACGGCCTCGAGGCCTGGGACGACAATTTCATCAGCGACCTCCCCGACAACGCTGCCCTCTTCGCCGTCATCCTCGTCAGTAACCGCACCGATCGATGCTTTTTTATTTTTACAGTTTTGCTCCTCGTCAACTGCAATTTATCCGAATCTCGTGCAATTTACAATAACTTGGTGTGCGAATTTGCGATGCAGGCTGCCAACTACCTGGGCATCGAGGACCTGCTCGACCTGGGCTGCACGGCCGTGGCCGACAAGATGAGGGGCAAGACGCCCGAGCAGATCCGCGTCGCCTTGGACATCGAGAACGACTACACGCCCGAGCAGGAGGCCGAGGTCAGGAGGGAGAACGCCTGGGCATTCGAGGATTGAACAGCGTGTCCTGCTGCTTGCCTTGGTGCCAATGTTCAGAAGCAAGTTTTGTTGTGAGTTGTGGATCGGGGGATGGTTCTTTTTACTGTTTTTTTTTCAGCTGAGACTGGCATGCTTCTTGCACGTTGTCCTCAGTTGAAGGTGTTACTAGTCATTGCAAATCCTGTTCAGTTAAATTATTTGTTTCGTGTTAGCTTGCTGGCTGCTTCTTGCACATTGTCGTCAGTTGAATGTTCGATACGGTGTAGGCCTCGGCTGACAGTTTAGGGGATCTGTTTACATGAAAAATGTGTAGAGAATCATGTGAGCCTGTGACAATGACTGGGTAGTGTTGCTGGCGGCCATTCAGCCGTTGCTCTAGGGTCCTATCCTAGAGCAAGAACATTGTCACGCAATACATACAAATTTAGTTAAAGCTGTAAAAAGTATCAGATGATTTCTTTGCCATTGCCATGTAGTAGAACAAGTAAAATCATTCTTGGACGAATTTCACGCAAAAGAAATGCAGTTACACGAGCCAACTGCATAAGATTGCTAAATTTCAATATAATTCAAGGCTATCAGTCAAAATGGTTATTAGCTGCAACCATGTTTCAGCAGTTAACAAGTGATAAAACAAGACGAAGAAGACGCAGCAGAAGACAGCTCTCACTCCCAGAAACAAACAATGCTGTGGGATGAAGATCACATGAACCATGAGGACCGCAGAAGCAGTGCCGGCGCCATCTTCTCACCCATTTTGGCATACACAAGCCCTGGCTGCAGTCTCGCGCCCTTGCCAAGGTTGAAGTTGAGGTACCCTTCCAGGTCCAGGTGCTGCAGGTGATGTTTTTTCCCTTCAGCCGTGCCACCCACCCTCACACCCCAGCCAAGTTCGTTCTCTGGGATGTCGGACAACGAGAAGCCCCAGCGCACCGGTCCATGTTTGGACCTCTCCATCTGAAACCAGGCTTCTGTCTTGAGAGTTTCATAGAGTTCGCAATCCACCATTAGCGCGATCGACTGCGCTAAGTGCGTTGCGGGAGAGGCACCTTGCACTGCCACCGTTGATTCCATGGTGTGTGAATTGGCACCAGCAGGACGGTGGAACCTCACACTCAATTCGGCCTGTTCTTCTGTATCTGCTTCGGTGGGGTTTTCTGCTTTCAGGCTGCCTAATGGAATAGCAAGGATTCCTAGATTGTTGAACCGGGGGGACAACGAACGAACCTGCCAAAGCCCTGACAGATTGAGCTTGACATCGTTGGTTGGTTTGTAGGACACTTGCCCAAATGTTGTCATGCGGTTAGTCCCTCCACCCCCACTGTCTAGTCCTCCTGAACCGAAGATTAACTCAGCAAAGGAGGTGGTATATTTGGATCCTTCAATTCTCAAACCAGCAGCACAGTTGTGATGTTCTAAAAATGATGGTGGACCGTCGAAAGAGGCTTGGGTCCGCAGATTCTGAAAATGATTACATGATTTTGTCAGTTAAGTTACACGGTCATTGTGTTGTCCAATGAAACCAATGCTTCCAGCAGAAAGTCAGGGACACATTACCTGAATCATGCTTGAACTATGCAAGAAGTTGTTGCATTGGGCTCCAAATGGGACTAGGATCATTGACAGCCATTTGTTGATCTGGGCATTGTACTGCAATCTAGTCAGCTCTACAGGCCTCCCGATTTCCTCCCCAAGATGAGCACCTGCTCCTAGCCTGGTTGAGAGCTCTGCGGCAATGGTATCTTTGCCCCTGGTCTTCGACTCGAAGATGAACCTTGAGCTGAGGCCCGTCCTTTTCCCTGCCCTGTCGAGGGTTGCTTTCGCTTGTTCGAATTCATTACCATCGACAAGAAACAGTGCCCCAACCGCATCAAGTGCTATTTTCACCTGGATAGGGAGATGTAGGAACTCGAACCCCTTGCCACTTTTATATAAGGAAAGGATATGCTCTATCTGATCATGTTTCTCCTTGAACTTCATGACATCAGAAAATGTTTCACGCTGCAAGCGCTTCATGATATCAGCCTGCGGTCATGAATATTAGTGAGCCAATTCTGAACTAATTGTACAGATCACAAGAGGAAGGTACAATCAATCAGACTAACTGATGACGTTTTTTGAGTGTTAGATATTCAATAAACAATCATTTTTCCATTTTTTTTAAAAAATCACTTATATATGGTTCCAATTCTCTCAACAGATGTATTGCAGCCATTGATATATTGTTCATCTGATTTAAAGCGAAATATACATAGGGTCTTAAACCAAGCTCTAACATTATGTACTTTCTTCAAAAGAAAAAAATGCTTACAAACCAATGTTCAAAGGTAGATATAACTTCAGAATTTGATAGTGTCAGTATGGAGAGTGAAAACTTGATGACTATGTAGAGCCAGACATTGAACATGCAGTTTGTCATTACAATCTTAAGCAATAGTTTGATAAAATGGTACAAATTCGCCTGTTGTTATGGAAATTTTGTAACACAATGAATTGCAGTAGTGAACAGAGAAGGAGCTATTATTTTGCTTCTGCAGTGCGGAACCACACAGAAATATGAACCATGTCAAATTGCCAGTGCAGATGTGAAGTTTCAGCTCCTGATCATCCACTGGGGACGAAAAAAAAATTCATGCGTGTCAAAACGCCAGACATTCGAAGCAATTAGTCGGCAGCATGAAGTCATGAACATCAGTGAGCTTGAACATCAATTCAAATCACTAACATCCGGGGACACGGTTTCACGGATCATGAAATTCCCAAGAAAGAGCGCAGTTGGGGAGCATACAGGGCTGTGATGCTGCGGCTGCTGCTGGTGGTGAAGGTGCTGCTGCAGATGAGAGCGCGGGTGGGCGGAGGTACCCCGGAGCACGGCGCGGATGAGCGCCTCCCCGGACCTGAGCAAGCGGCGGACGCCGTCGGCGACGGCGGTGCTCGGCCTGTGCCCGCCCTTCGGCGGCGGCGGCGGCGGAGGAGGAGGCGCGGGCTCCGGCGGTGGCAGCAGCAGGGGCGGCGGCTGCGGCGACGCCGGGTTGGATGGCGAGGACGCGGCCATGAAGTACCCGGCGCGAGGCCTCGGTGGCAAGTGGGCAGTGCCGCTGGAAGACGAGCGACGCGAGAACACAAAAGCTGCTGCTAATTCCGGGGAGAAGCTGGCCGGCGCGGCGGCAGCGCAGGTGGTGTGGCTCCCGCCTTTTCTTCATTTCCTTGACGGGGGGTCGGGGGCCTTATTCCCGCATGCCGCCCTTTCCCTTTCGGTGTCTTTGGCTTTGGCCTTTCGCTTTTGCTTTCTCTGTTTGTTTCTGGTTTGCTCCTTCTCATGCTTTCTCTGTCGGCGTTTCATTTCGGCTTGAGGTAGTAGACGACGAGACGACGGGGCGACCGGAGGGAATGCGGGTTCTTTTTCTTCAGGAGCTGTGCTGTGGGGATCACGATCAGGCAATACCGTGCCTTTGTTTTTCTTTTCTTTTCTTTTTTATTTGAAAGACCGTGCTTTCGATTTATGCCGGCCTGCTAATCTGAATTCACATGTACACTCGCATCGATACTTTCAATGGAAAGAAATGGTATCTCTTGTCAATGCTACTTAATAAATAGAAGATTTACAATCATAAATGGGCAAATGCTGGATCAGTAGAACACGTTGCAAGAGTCCATGACCAATATTGTTTTTATCTTCCAAAAGGGAACCGCTAATTTACGGTCAACCGTACGGAGTAGTTCCGTACGGTTGATTTTCCGACCGTTCGTTTTTTTCCTATTTTCGTAAGTGTTTTGTCGTTTTCTGATTTCAAGAAAATTTTTCAAGAAAAAAAATTTGAGAAAAAAAAGACAGAAAATTTTGACGAGAAAAATTTGAGAAAAAAATTTAAGATGAAAAATCAAAGAAAAAAATTGGAGAGCAGAAAATTTTTTGAAAAAAAAGGACACAGGGAACCTTCAAGAAAGAAAAAATTTGTACGAACAAATTTAAAAAATTCAACAGAAAAATTTTCCATAAATTTTTTTGAATTAAAAAAGAAAAAAGAAAAAAGAAAAAAGAAAAAAACTCTACCGGATCGGCCTCCCCGCCGTGCCTTCCCGCCGCCCGGCCACCGCCGCCCAACCCAGGAAGGCGGATCCAGGCGGCGGCGGGCCAGCGAGGCAGATCTCGCGGGGGACGCCGGCGGGGGAGCACGCGGCGGCCCAGGGAGGCGGATCCGCGGCGCGCGGCGGCGGGAGAGCCCGCGGCGGTCCGGTGGCGGCGGGGGAGGCGTGGCGGCTTCAGGGAGGGGAAGGAGCCGGCTCAAAGGAGGGAAGGGGGCGCGCGGCTTGAGGGAGGAACGGGAGGCGGCCATGGAGGATCTTGTCGCCCTCCTCCACCGCGAGCTCGCTGGCCAGAGCTCGATTCGGCGCCGCCGAGGAGGGCCTGCCGCGGCCTCCTTTCCATCCGCGCGCGAGCAGGGAGGGGTAGGCGTGGGGCAACGCGATGTGGAGAGGAGAGAGGGAGTCCGCCGCCGGCCGGGCTGCTCCGCCGAGCCGAGGACCCGAGATCGGAGAGAGAGAGGAGAGGAATACGGTGGAGAGCGAGAGAGATGGAGAGAGCGAGACGGAAACGGGGGAAGGGGAGGGGTCTGGGGGGGCGGACGGATCGGAGTGACCGTAAGTTTAGAAACTTACGGTCACCCGCAGATTCATCATCGCGCTTCCAAAATGCCTTTTCCTTCCTCCCAGATGGCTTGATTCCTTGTCTCATCATTCCTCCGCTGCGCGATTTGTTTCCCACCAATATCGGCCTATTTGCTTCTTGTTGCCCTGCCACAACTAGCTAATATGGTTTCATCAGTCAATTTGTTGCTCCTCAAACGATGCATCTTGATTTCGATGAGACACCGTGGCTTTTTGTTCGTGAGGTGAGACACAGATTTATATACTTATTGACATTAAAATTTTGCAAGGATATTTTTGAAAAGATGGTGATTTCAAAGAAAGCCAATAGAAAATCCTGTAAGAGGCCGATGAAGAGTTTCAGGAAAGACTGATAACCGATAACCCATTTCAGTCAAAGCTGTCAAAAGATATGGTCAGAGCTGACATGTGTATTGTTAAGGGTTCGGTCAGATATCGCTGGATGCAATGCAAGTTAGACTAGGACATGACATCAGTAGAAGATCTCACGGAAGTCCGATTCCTTTTGGAAAGCTTTGTAAATATAGTAAATTCAGTTATTTTCTTTTTATCAAGTTTGTTTCGGCGTGTGATCGATTATAAGTCTTTATTTTCAAGGTATAAAATAGGGATCTGTCTCCTTGTAAGTTGACTTACATTTAGCTATGTGTAAGTCACTATCTTTTTTACGAGTGACTTATTTTTTTGCTTATGTGTAAGTCATTATCCTGAACCATTGGATGTCATCCAAGGATCCATAGACCACTAAAAGTAAATTCGAAATTGGGTTCGTGTAAAGCACCATTTGAACTGTTGGATTGGTGACTGAAAGCTGACTTCCTGTAAGTCCCCGTTTGAACTATTGGATTGAAATCCAACAGTCTAGATTAAATTTTTAGTGATCCTACACAAACAGTTTCATGATGTGTATATATGGCAGCCTGGCCTGCTATATACCCTGTAAGTGTGCCCAGGTCATCTGACCGATCAGTATGTTGACATACCTGTTATGATATTTTGAACTGTATAGAACATTGAGCCCAATAGACCTAGACTCATTGTACCAGTTATCTTTCAATTTTCACAAGGATTTCACATTACTTAGAAAAAATAAAAATAACAGTAGCACACCGTCTATCCAAAATTTACATACTTAAAAATTGAAAAATGATAGTAGCACACTATTTGTCCAAAATTTACAAGTATTTGGCATTCAAAATTTGAATAAATAAATAAATAGGAAATATTACAACATTGCTATGGACTAGTTTCACACACTAAAGCTGTGATCGATTCTAGACCTGCTAACAACATTTAGGGAGGCATGTCAATCTAAAGTAGAATTCATATAACACAATGCCTTCTATGATGATTGACTGGCAAGTCAACTAAGCTTCTAACATTAGAAATGTCTGATTCAGAATCGTATTGCTAGTTGAAACATGATGACACATGAGTGACTTATCATAACATATTGAACACCTTTGCATAGAAATAGAAGTATACACATCTGGGTCATAAGATTGTGTTTTCTTTCAATACACGGCAAGATACACAAGAATACTAGTTAACTTAGCACAGGTACTTACATATGAGAAATTGCACAACATGGTATAATAATATAATCTTGTTAGAGCACTAGCTTGGATATGTATATTCTGTATCAGGAAGCCAACTTTGTGGAATGCTTCAATGACTGAATAAGATGTACTTCCAGTGACTTTTCAAACCCAATCTCTTCCAGTGACTTTTCAAACCCAATCTCAAGTCTGAACATACAAATGGAGAGGGAACCAAGCCACAAGATATTAAGAGAAATCAATGTATTCTAAAGAGAACAATCAGATTACTCTGCACTAGAGTAGAGAAACATCAATATATCAGCACTGCGGTCATGATGGAGCAATACCAAGTTATGCATGTTTACACAAAATTCAGTATGCAAATAAGTAGCTTGGAGATAGCAAATAGTACAGAACTGGAAGCTTACCTTTGAGAAATAACAAACTTGATTTGTCAAAATCAATGACAAAGAAGCCCACCAGTGGAAGCATACTGAATCACCATGCCCTTACACCACTAGGACATAAACACCGAAATTTCTGTGACTGAAAGGTTCTCAATAGTTCCTCATATGGCTCTTACAAAAATCTAGTAAAGTGATGCACTTTAGCATATTTACACTAACAAACAAAAGAAATTACAATACTAGATAATCATATAATTGTAGTATAAGTTATCTGTTATTCTATAACAAAACTGAAATTAAAAGTAGCGTTCCTAACATTAATATATTACTTTCAAGATTGATGGGTTTTAGAATAGAAATTGGAGTGCAGAAGAAATATGCTCAACAAAGTAGGTTCAGAATAGTCTCACTTTACAGATTGCAGGAACATGGTGAGAGTGAGAGCCTTTAATTAACATAAATGCATATAAACAACCAAACAGTATAGCCTGCCTCAAGCCTATCAGATATGTTACATATTTAAGGAGTTGGAGGAAACTTAACAGACATGTTTTTCTTTGCCTGCTATACAATTTTTGCCTAAATTCAAATAAACAATAATGGCAAGTGTAAAACTTATATCTAATTTTGACCTATAAAACAACACTATTGCTCACTTAGGATCAGCATTTGCACTTCACAAAATAATCGACTATGCTATGTCTAAACAACCGGGAATGACAAATCACAACTCTAATCAAAACTACTAGCTTAATTATACAGTTTTTGCATGTTCTAGATTTTTTTTCATTGCAAAAAATAATATCACTAAACTAGGAAAACAGTAAGAAATCAGATATGGAGACAGATCGATGCAGCACACTGATGGGTAACTGATAGGGATAGTCACCAAGGATGTGCACAACCCTAGCAGGACACATGCAAGTGCAAATTACTACTAGATTGATATCAAATCCAACACAAATAAATAACATATCAATTCACGGACATATAGACATATGTTGCACACTGATCGGTAACAACATATGGAAGTTATTGTTTGCATTTGTGTCTAGAAATCATTCCCAACTCAAAATTTGAAGAAGAAAAATCAAGTTCCGAGTCACTATCTGTCTATTGCTTAGACTCAATTATAAGAAGCAATGGGCCGACCTACTTTATGAAACAATTATAAGAAGCAATGCAGGTTAAGGATTCAGTTTTTTCTAATTTTCTAATGCTTGGAGCCAATCTGATGCTGGTTCCAAGAGATACCCTACATGCACACAATGTGCATTCTGAAGCATATGCAAAAGGTCCAAAAAAATACAAACAAAAAATTACAAGGAGGGTGTAATTCTCACTTGACACACTGCCTTCTCACTTGTAAAGCATGCACTATGTCATTTTTTACAGTTAAAAATGAGAAAATTACAATAATAAATGAGGGTGTAATTCTAGAATAAGTGTACTCATAGATTTCTTGTCATTGGTCAGGAGTGATAATTAACAAAAAAAATGACCAATCAGCAACCACATATAAGAATACATATAAGAATGCATGTAAAGAAAATCCTAGTACCGAGAACTTGACTCCACATAACGCTAGATTCACATACTTAGGGGAGGCAATTTAGCCATCCCTATCAAGCAATATTTCCCTTCGAAATGCAGGCATTAAAGACTATCCAAAGTTTAAGAAGATGAACACAACCTATAAAGTTATTCTTATTATGTTGTTTTGTGATGTAGTGTTTACCCAGAACAAAGGAACTCCAAAACACATTTGAGCTTCGACAGTTGTTCTTGTTGCACACCAAGAAACCTTACAAAATGGAATTTCTTATCCCTATACCGAGCTTTGGAGGTTTACATTTGGATCAGGGTGGTCACCATTCAAAACATGTTGATCAGAGTCTTTAAAATAGGCAGGTTGCAGTACCTGCAGCACACCAGAGGTGCAATCTCTATAACACCAGCAGTTGAAACTACTGGAAATCAACTCAAAATGAATACAGGGCTATGGAGATTTAGTTGACAACACTTTCATGGCAAAGTCTGTGTCTAACTCAAATTCAGAAAGGATTGCCCTATTTTCTACATTGTTGAAACTACATGAAATCAATTCAAAATGAATACAGGTCTATGGAGGTAGAGGTGGCAACACTTTCATCGCAAAGTCTGTTGAACTAACTTAAACATTCTACAGTAACGATGTCCAGTATTTATTGCATGATATCAACAGATGATTAGTGCTTAGTGCCTAGCAGCAGGGTATTATTGTGGTCAATTTAGTATGCAAAAAAAATGTCTAGTCTAATTTTGTAGATAAGACAAGCTAAGAAACAGGTTAATTGCACTCTCCAAGGTTTAGTGGTGTCAAATTCTGAGTGTTAACAAGTAGAAAAGTGGCTAGGAGGCTAAGAGGATGCCATTAGCCATTTTACTAAGGGTGTAATTTTCCCTATGACACTGACAAACAAGACATTTAGTTGAAAATCAAAGTTACTTTCATCAAATTAGCACTCAGTGAAACTTTTATGAAAAAGTTAGGAACATGAAATTCTTTTAATTTAGAGAAGAGCGAAGACATATATTAATTTAGAGAAGATCGAAGACATATATTACACAAATAAACAGATGAATAGTTCAACAAGAAACTCCTTTGGATTTTTATGACCCCAATTAAAGACTTATGCAACTCACAACGACTCATAGAAAACTAGACCTACTGCTAACAGTTTTTAGTTAAGGTTTTGTAACTTTAACAACATACTAAAATGCTAAGTCAAATCTTTGCAGGAAAGGAGTTATTCACCTGAGTTCTCCCTCTATCAACTCATCAACTCTGGTGATGCAATTCCATAAAGTAACATATAGTTATGACACATTCACGTTCAGAAAACATGTGCAGCCACAAGAGTAGAAAAAAGGAATCTGCCACATACCTCGCAATCGAACCACAAATCAGTACGCACAAAGGGGCAACCTCAAAAGCAAATCATGAATGCAACTTTAACAAACCTGACTGCAGGCGCAAAAAAATATCAAGGTAGTTGAAGCAATAGTGCTTGAATTGTTGAAGACAAAAAGCACAGGTATAGCATACATAAGAGCTAGTATTATGGTTCAGGATCAGTACACACCAAGCTAGCACTGTAAAAATAGAGAAGAAAAAGAAATCCTTCTAAAAAAAAGCTTGAGCCTCTGCCTTCTCACATGTATAGCATACAATATGCCGTATTTTACAGCTAAAACTAGGAAATTATAGTATTAAATGAGGGTCAGGGTGTAATTCTATAATAAGTTACTAGTAGTTTTCTAGCCATTGATCAGGAGTGCTAATTAAACAAAATAAGTAACTAATCAGTAATCACAATTGACAAATACTGTATATAAGACTATACTACTAATGAACAAAAACAAGGGTTAATATATCAAACTAATAATCCATTAGCCTCTAAAAAATGCTTCTATGGTAACCAAAACAAAAATGCAAAACTCTAAAACTAAAGTATGTGCAGGAAAAACTCTAAACCCAAAGTATGTCCAGGTAACATTAAAAAGCATACTAAATTCTTTGATGAATATTTGCAGCGAAGGAGAAGTTCTTCACATGATTTCTCCCTCCCTCAACTCATCAACTCCACTCCTGCAATCTTAGAAAGTAACACGTCAGGGAGAAACTAAAATACTTGCGTATATTTGGCATAGAAAATCCTAGTGAAGTATTGCTAACTACTATGTTTTATAGTAACAAACTACAAAATTACAACACTAAATGAGGATGTAATTTTAGCATAACAATCCTAAAATTTCTGGCAATATTTTCATATTTACTTGATTGCTCATATCGAGACTGGAGATCAAAGTTTAAATGAAAGAAGTTCTCAATCGGGAATGAGTAAACCAAATAACCAATAAAAAGGATATGACAGGTAGGAAGAAAAACATTCCGTCAGAGAGTAGCATATATAAGAAGACTTTATATGGACCACTGGATAACTATATATTGCAAAATAGAGTAAATGATCCACTGGATGTAATGACAATTTGAGAAGGAAGTGAGGTTGCAAGCAATCTTTATATATCACAGCAATCCAAGTCTAGTTAAACATTGTTGTATTTGTCAACATTAAGCCCCACTCGCAGTCGAAAAGCAAAGTATGGAAAAAATATATAGATTACAACTGACCAAATTAAATGAAACATTTTAGATCAGAGTGCAGATAATCCAAGTGAAAGATGGAGCATCACAAACATAGATGGCAAATAAAAAAACTAGATATAGTAGTTCCTTAGCTTATAAACTACTAGACCAACAATCAAATACATGTTAGCTTGCAGCCTGGTGGATGAAACAAATGTCTAGATGAAAATGAATTGCTTAGTCTAGATAAGTGGCAGACCTTGAAGTCAGCCAGAGGGGGCTAATCTAAGAGATATAGCCTGCTAATTAGCATATATATGAAAAATCTAGCTGCAGAAAGGGACACTCTCCGGTGGAAAAATAACAACAATAATAGATATGCAATAAGTTTTGCAAAAAAGCTCTTTTACTTACACAATAAATCGTGAGATACAATAAAACAAGAGACATCAAGTGTATTTTTAAGAAGCTTGATAGCTGAACAAACGAAAACATCAAATTCTACGGTCTATTTGACAACATTTCTCACAGATAACAGTTTTTTTCAGTTGAATAAGAGTAGGTAGCTTACACGCAGCTTGCAGCTTGGCAAAATATCAAATTCCACTAGACAGATTAAATACAACATTTCAGATATTTCAAGCCAATGCAAGTAGGTGTAGGAGATAAACAGATGGCAAACATACTTCACCTGGTACTTCCTCTAACCCAAAACTGTAAGACTGTAGATAAAACTCTGACCTTGATAACTTCTAGTCTAAAAGGGCAGCCCGGTGCACGTAGTTCCCTCTTGCGCAGGGGCCGGGAAGGGTAGCTTCTAGTCTAAAAGGGCAGCCCGGTGCACGTAGTTCCCGCTTGCGCAGGGTCCGGGAAGGGTCCGACCACTTTGGGTCTTTTGTACGCAGTCATTCTCTGCATTTCTGCAAGAGGCTATTTTCAAGACTCGAGCCTGTGACCTCATGGTCACAAGGTAACAGCTTTACCGCTGTGCCAAGGCTCCCCTTCTGATAAATTCTAATCTAATGAAAATAAAAGGCTAATAAAACTACAACCTTGACAACATCTATCAGACTGCAGATATTTGAGGCCAATGTTGGTTCATTACAAGCTGAGGTGATCAGGTGGCTAAAATATAAATTGAAACTGGACAAATTAAATACAACATTTAAGATCAGTTAGTGCATCACAAGCACTGGTTTAGGGTTTCTGGTGTTCAGGATTCAAAATCACATATAAGCCTAACCAAAATTGCAATGAGAGGTGCACACCTTGCAAACAGATCCATGCACATCCTGAACATAAGTAAAAGAGTATTTAAATGCACATAGAAATATGTTTATGCTCACGGTGATGCCTTTCTAAAGGCATAGAAAACAAGACAAACAACACACGAAGGTGTGTTAATAGTAAAAAAAAATTTTGAAGTAAGCGTCCAGGAACAAGATTGCTTTCATTCAGTTATCTTTCAAAGTACCAGAATCAACATTAAATGTCGATCCAAAATAAGGATTGCAGCATACCAATGAGTCTTTCAACACACAGCAACATAACCTAAGAAACAGCAGCATAACCTGATTTTCCTAAAGCTAACATACATAAGTATTGCCACATTATAACCATGATGGTTTAACAGATAGAATGATTTTTTCAACACATAAACATCCACATAAAAAAGAACAGATTAGATTATGACTTTTTTCAGGTAATCAAACAAGAAATATAATGTTCCAACATACTACACAAGACTTCAAGATAATTAACATGGTGACTACATGATGGGGCACCTGTATCGAGTTAAATCAAGATGCAACCAGAGACTAGCATGATATGTACAACTTAAAAAAAATGAAAGTGAAATTTCATCAGGTCAAAAGACTACAGCCATATGCGACATATTTTATGAATGATGCTCTTAAGATATTTCACAAAGATATGTCCCACATATCACAACTACAGAGACGTGCATGAAAAAGAGTTTTTCTTTGCCTACTATACTATTTTACCTAATAAATAAATGATGATGCTTAAGTATGAAATTTATATCTGGTTTTCACCTAGAAAAAAAACCATTGCACACCGAGGATCAACATATGAACTTCACAAAATAATCAACCATGCTGTCGATCACAAAACGACATGGAATTACATATCACAACACTAATGAATGTTGTTACTCTGCTAGTTTAATCATACAATTGCTGCGGGTTTTGGAAAATTTTTAACAAAAAAAATTGGCACCACTAAACTAGCAAAAGAAATGAGAAATGGAGACATATTGTTGCTGGACACTGATGGCCAACTCAATGCATGTCATAGTTGTTATGCAGAGTCAGTAAGGATAAGCAAACAAACCCTAGCAGCACACATGCAAGTGCAACTCACTTGTACATCTCATATCTAACACAAATAGACAACAAATCTACTACTGCAAAGATCAAATTACCAAAAAATAAGGGGGCAACTGATACAACCACAGGACATATACTCGTCAAATAACATGGGGAATAATGGACAGACACAGGGGAAGAGAATCCCCAACATCTGAAACCTGACTTCTGGAGATTAATTGCCATCAAGGTCCATGACACAGCAGCCTAGGTCTCCGATTCACACCCCACTCGTCGATCTCAGTTCAACAACTACTAAGACCCTGAACCTAGAACCCTAACCAATAGATAATCCTCAAATCAAAGCCACATACATCTCAATTCAACAACTTCAAGACCCAATCGAACAACTACAATCTCGATTCGAATCCTAACAAATCCCAGCCCATCATTCTAACTGCTCCTCGCGAGAGAGGAACAAGAGAACAGGGGAGACGAAGAAGAAGTTGACGAGAAAGCGTACTCATGACCGATGGAGTTGATGCCCCACCATGCTCTGGCTACCGATGTCCTGCGACCCCCCCACACACACACACTCCAAGAGCTCGACCCCGAACACATCTCTAGGCCCACCGCCGACGGCGGCGAGGAGGTCCGAGTTTGGCCGAGGTGGGGACAGAACAGGCGGAGGCGGCCATGAGGAGCTGCTAGTGGAGGGACCGCACAGGAGCATCACACGTCGCGGCGCCGGACTGCAGAGGATCTGAATCCCACACGGGGCGGCGGGTGGGTTCTCGGCGAGGGTGCATGGAGGCGACTGGGAATGGAGAGGAACAGTAGGAGGAGAGAGAGGATCGACACACTGGTTGAATGGACAATAAGCAAACAGGCACCTAGCCCACTCGGTGTACATCACAGTTCACATACAACAATTGACACTGATAGAGAAAACCACTGACTGGTTGCCCACAGGTCGGACGCTCTCACGATCGACTTACACAAACACAGAAAATAAGTCGCCTTACATCTAGCAAATCTGATAAAATAGTATGTTAGGACTTGTAAAATCATCAATCAATACAAGTTTTCTCGGCTCAACGCCCAAACCCTATTAGTGAAGTAGCAGTAGTTTTTGACTACTTTTTCAGTAAACAGGGCTGCATCGCTTTAACCTCCAGTTTGCTCATAAGCCCTGTCTTACCAGATTCCCAAGGCTTTAATTATTGGCCCATCACTATATCTTCGTCTAGTTTATCTATCAAGTTATCCGATCTCATTTAAATTGAACAAGGCTATCATTGCTTCTTCGATCTCTTGTTAGTTTCAATCGAGTTCAGCTGTTATCAATGTCTTTTAAGTTCTTGTAAGGCTGCATCGTATAGCAAGAACCTCTTGCTAGTTCTTAATAGATTTCACAAGTTGTCTCATGACGTGATCGCACTTCTATCGGCTTCTATCTAACCTTTTTTGCTTGCAACATCTTAATAGCCGATAGAGTTTACGATCATCATCACACTTCCAAGCTATTTAAGTCTTATTTCTCATTATAGTTAATCTTATTGGTTGGTTTATTTAATTTAATCTTGCTATCTCGGATCCTTGAATAGTGGCATTAGATTAAATCTTATTGGTCGGATTCATTTTTCCATAACCACTACTACAGAACAGGTCTTTGATTCTGCCTATTTATTCCAGTTACAATTGGACCCGGGATCAATAAAAGATTTAGTCCCGGGTCAAAAATCTAAAAACCAACAAAGGGCAGAAAGAGACCTTTTATCCCGATTAGAGACTCCCACCGGGACAAAATAATACTCTATAGTCCCAGTTGGAGCCACCAACCGGGAATAAAACATTTAGTCCCGGTTGGTGGCTCCAACCGGGATTAGAGAGTACTATTTTATCCCGGTCAAGATCTCCAACCAGGACAAATTGCTTCCACCGCACAAGTTCCCATCCATCTATTTTTATTTAACTCGCATCCCCCTCTCTCTTCATCTCCCTCGCCTCGAGGCTTCCCGTCCCTCCATCCTCTAGCTTCCTGCCTCCCATCCCTCCCCTCCAAGCCCAGGGCGGGTACGCCCAGGGGCGGCCCGGCGAGCCGCCCGGCGCGCAAGCCACCGTGGCTGGCCAGGCGCCACTGGCCGCCGCCCTCCGCCTGGGCACACAAGTCGCCGTGGCCTAGGGAGGCGCCGCCGCCCTCCGCCCGGCGCGCAAGCCACCGTGGTTGGCCAGGCGCCGCCGCCCTCAGTCGGGCGCGCAGCCCGCCGTGGCCCGGCCAGCTGCCGCCGCTGCCGCGAGCCCGGCACGGACGGTCGTGGGCGCGGGGCGGCGTGTCTTGGCCGGCCGGCAACAGCAGCAGCTCGGCTCGGACTCAGTGGACGCGAGGACAGGCCCAGCCGCGGTGGATCCAGGCGGTGAGAAGCTACATATTAGATGAGTTCGTGTTCGTGAATGATTTGTGTTTGTGAATGATTCGTTTGAGTGTGTTGCGAATTAGATGTTGTACTGTGAATCAAATCGAATTCATGTGTTGTGAATCAATTGTTGTATAATGAATCAAATTGAACTCATGCTTGCGATGTTAATTCTTTGGTTGAATATTGCTCATGATTTGATTGCATCTCTATGGACGAGGTGGAGTTGAAGCCTCAAGAACTACTCTGACAGAAACCTGCAGGTATCGGCGGGAGGGGGAGGGGGTGTGGGCGGAAGCTGGAATTTTTTTATTCTAAAAATTACATTGATCCCGGTTCCATACCTATCGGGACAAAAGAGTTGGTACATTTGCCCCGGCCAGATAGTCCCGGTTGAAAAATCGGGACTAAAGCCAGTTAGGAACCGGGATAAATGAAGGATTGTGTAGTGGTGAAAGCATCTAGGCCCCTAGTGGATTTTGGAGTATTGATTGACAACACGATTAAAGGACTAACTTGTTTGCATGAGATTATGAGCAGGAATTTAATTGAGAAATTGATACTAAATAAGATGGCTCATGTGTTACAAGCAAGTGTGATTATCTCATTGGCATAATATATATGTGACAAGCAAAACAAGAAAAGGAAAAATAGAGCAAGGTATTCATGGTTGATATAAAGGCTATAATATTTGTGAAGGCTTGTTAGACTTATGATGGGATTCAAAATGATAAGTAAAGGTTTTGTGAATGAGATGTGATATGCTTTTGCATAGTCTCAAATGTGGAAGAACTTGTCATTTGTGATGAATGTTGTTAACAAAAGAAGCAAACGATGCAAAAGTGAAAGAGACATGAGTTGATGCATATATGATGTCTCAAATTGGAAAGCTTGCATATGAGATTGAATTGAAAATTTGAATTAATAAAGAAGATTTCATGCATGAAACAAATCAACTTGGGTTCAAGATGGATGGCTAGGATAAAGGTAGAGGACCGAGAGGCGTGTTTCAAGAGGCTACGCAAGCGACGACTTGGGGGGAGCAAAGAAACCGATACGGGTCAAAGGCCGGAGATCCTAGAGTCATGAAGAGCTCTATGTTGAAGAGTGTCATTATTTAAGTAAAGGAAGTGACTTGTGAATCAAGATGGATTTCATTCCTATACAAATTGAAGATTCAAAGTCACTAGCTCAAAGCGGGTGAAGCGTCCCCTCATAAGAGAAGACTTAAAAGTGATACAATATCAGTCCCAGGAGGCTGATAACACTTTTATTACATCAGATGGTACATCACCGTACAACTCTACGCGGAAGTGGGCAGTGAAGCGCCACTATCGCGAGGATAACAACTAACACCCACACAACAATATTAACTACGAAGAGGGGGTCATCAGAGTCTTGCGCCATACGGAACTTCCTGCGGGTGACCCTATCCACAGGCAACGTTGGGTGCAGGACGGAACCTCTACTCAACGTCTTCGGGAACGAAGTCTGGATCTTCCTCTGTAAAAATTAAGAATGGGGTGAATACAAACGTACTCAGTAAGTTCAACCACACCCACGGAGAGGGTATAAACAGAATATAATGCAAGGGCAAATCAAGGATAAGGCTATGGTTTAATTTGCGGAAAGCTGATTTTTATGCAAGGGTTCATTTGAAAGAAAGGATTTTCAAAGCAAGTTTTTTTTTGAGTAACACAGGATCCAAGTTTTAAGTTGCTACCAGACTACTCATCCGCCGTAGCACACGGCACAACTGCCGGACACTTTTCTAAAACAACTCACGCCAACCCAACCATTCCCAGAAGAAACACTAGTTATGTGACCACACCGTAACTCGCCCAGTACCGTGGGCACGACTATTCGAATAGATTCTTAACTCTGCAGAGGTGTGCAACTTTACCCACAAGCGGGGTACTGCAACTCGATCACCTTAGTGTCGGCGCAGATCCCAACAAAGCCATTACCCACCTTATCTAGACCTGACTAGCCATCACGGGATCCACCAAGGGGTCATTGACCTATCACAGAGGTTTTAACCGGGGCATAAGTCACACAGAGTGTAACACCCTAATTTAAATTCCAGCATTTAATAATAAATTTAATTGGTTTATTTAATTTTCTAGGATTTATTTTGCTTAGTCTGGCATTTAATCTAATTTTTGGTTTCACAAGTAATTAAAATTTGTCTAAGTTTAAAAAAAAATTGTTGTTGCATTCATGCTGGTGCATAGTTTTAATTATTTGAGTGTGGTTTGAATTCAAATTTATATTTGAATTCAAACTTTGTTTGAATTAGAAATAGAAAAGAGGGAGTAAATAGAAATAAAAAAAGAAGAAAACCCAACCCGACCCCTCCTTCCTTGCAGGCCTTTCCTTTTCTTTTCCCCAGCCCAAACCCGCAGCCCAGACTCCGTCGGCCCAGCTCTCCTCTGTGCCTGGCCCAGCAGCGCCGCTCGCTCCAGCCGGGCCGCAAAGCAGCCGCAGCTCGCGCTAGCTCGGCCCAAGCGCGCGGCCTGTCTCCCTCCACGCGCTCAGCGCCAGCGCCTCACTCGGCCCACTCCCTCCCGCTCGCCTCCGCACTCCGTGCCAGGCCCAGCGCCAGCAACGCGCCCGACCCAGGCGGCCCGCGCAGACCCCGCGTCGCTCGCCTCACTCGTCGCTGACACCGCGGCCCCACAGGTCAGATCTATCCCCTCCGCCTCCCCCGCGCCGTGCAACGGCAATGCCAATCCCTCCGTGATCCCCGCGCATGACCTTCCTTGGGCACGCCTGCCCAGGATCACCGCCCGGCCTTTAATTGGCCCCCCACGGACCCCCTGTTCCCTATTCTACGCGCTAGCGCCCCCAACAAACCCTAGCCACTGCCCTCCGAGCTCCGAGCGGAGCAGAGCCCTGCGCCGCCGTTCCCTCGCCACGCTGCTGCTTCATGGCCTCCGAGAACCCCCACCGGAGGCCCGCTTGAGTTCCTGGAGCACCCCCGATCATCTCCTCAGCCAGCTGCACCACGCTTCACCCGGAATTTCGACTCGTCGCCGGTGAGTTGAGCCGCCACTGGTTTCCTCGCCGCCGTTGACGTTCCTGCCCTCCCTGACCGCATTCCACTTCTGCAGCACCTAGGCACTTTGATTCGAGGGGATCCAAGCCCGGAGGAGCCCAGCGCCGCTCGGACCGCGAAGCTCCACCCGCGTCCGCTGCCGGATCTCGCCGCCGGCGCCACCTGCGTCACGCCCCCACCCGGACCAAACCTTGGTAAGCAACCCAAGCCCCGCCATCCCTTTTGCGCTAGATGTATTCGCCCTTGGCGCACCATAGGGGACAGACCACGCTAACCCCGGCGAGCTCCTTTGCCACCGAACAGCCCTCGCCGTCGGGGACCATGCTCTCAGCCCCGCACCGCCTCCTTGGGTACCCCAGTGGACTACACGTGCCGCGTTCGCTCTTTTGCACCCAACCGCGATCCAAACCGAGTCCGGCACCCCCCATTCCCCTTCTCCGGCCGCCGGCCGCCGCGGAGCAGAGCTCCGGCGAGCCGCGCCGCCGCCCCCACGAGCCCGAACCACCCTGGCCGCCCGATCTCGGATGGACGGCCACTATTAGATCCATAAACCATCGATTCCTAACCCTCAGATCCAAATCCTACGGCCGAGATCTAAACGTACCCCTTCGCCCTGGTGTTTTTGTTAAAGAGACCCTGGAGTTTTCTTTAATCAACCCGCGGTCCACCTGAGTTCAAAAATAATTAGATTTAAGTCCTGGTTTTAATGCGTAGCCCCCTGAGTTTCTTTAAAATAGTACCCGCAGTCTAGACTTGAAGTTTTTGCGAGTTAGGCCCTGAAGCTTTAGTTTAATTACGTCTAGGCCCTCGGTTTTAGCAGAAAAGTCCATGTAACCCTGTTTTTATTACAAATAAGCCCCTGAACCTTGTTTTAGGCCTAGTTTATGCGTTTTAGCTCCGTTTTTAGCGTTCTTTATATCCACGCGATCGTTGCAATGCGTAGAATAGTTTTAGACTAGTTTAGTGTGCTATTTTTATGTATTGATGCATTGTTTCTTAGTTTTTATTAGTGTTTGCTTGTATGCTTATTATTGTGCATTGTTTTGGCCATGTGTTCGTGAGTAGACGTTGATCCATCTGAGGAGCCCCAGTACCAGTACCCGGAGCAGCCGTCTTCCGAGCACTTTGAGCAGCAGCAGGAGCAGTACGAGGAAGACAAGTATAACATGAACACCACCTATCATCTTTAATTACAATTTCATACTGCATTTTAATACTGTATGCCTATAAGGACTTTCCTAGCCACTTTATATCCTTTATATGTACCTTTGGGTTGCATTTTGGTTAGTTGTGCTAGGTTGCTGCGCTACAACATATTCTGGTCCTTTTTAATTAAATTGATTAATGGTTTACTTGAATTTAATTCTGAGAGTGGCACTCTGTGTGGCTTGAGTGGCTTACTTCTCGTTAAAATTGGTTTTGTTAGAAACATGGTTTAGGGGGCTAGCACGGTGCTTAGTGCTTGGTTGGCCACTCTCCATAAGGACCGGTTCATAGAGCGACAACCTGGGACAACAGCGCCACCACAAGACTGGAATGGGACGGTCTTGGCTTACTAATTAGGCCATTTTGGTTCAGGAGTAACTTACCGACGGGGCATGGGGGGGTGGTGAGCTTCAATGGTGGCCAGGCTACGAGGCTGGTCTGTGTGTCTTGTACCCCCTCGAGGTGGTTACCATCGTTGCGGAGCCTGATTCCTTAGCGGTTACACCTTACCAACGTGTCCTTTGTAACGGCCTCGTAGTGAGTCGCTAGTCATCTCACCTACGGAAGTGTGATGAACCTCTAGCGTAGCTCACGGCTTGTGGGTAAAGATGTGCAACCTCTGCAGAGTGTAAAACTGGTATACTAGCCGTGCTCACGGTTATGAGCGGCCCAGATCCTCCTTTTGATTAGTGGGGTTGTCTCCTTCCGACGAGGGAGGTGCCTCTCGGGGTTATCTTGGTGGCTTGGTTTGGTTTGGTTCTCAGTAGTAACATGAGTAAATTTGACTAATTACTATGTAACTGGGTTAATGGTAATTCATCCACTCGTAGTAAATAGCTTTAATAAAATTCTGCCAACACTTAAAAGCTAATGCAGTTGAGTCAGCCAACCTTAGGGCCTCATAGTTTGTGTTATACTTGTTGAGTACAAGTTGTGTACTCACTCTTGCCTATTCTCTACTTTTTCCTCTCGGATACGCTACTGCTGCTCAGTTCCTGCCGACGCGAGGGAGTTCGCTCAGCGCTACAAGGACTACGAGGACTTCTAGGCGTTCGTCTCCCAGTCGACGTCCCTGTGGCGCCCTGCTTCACCTTCGGAGAGCTTTTATCGTATTTTGTACTTCGCTTCCGCTGTATCAGACATTTTGTCATTATTGTGATAAATAACATTCGTTTTCGCTTTATTATGTCTTTTACGTGATATGTGCTATGATATACTGTTCATTCTGTTGTATATACGTGTGACTTGATCCTAGCACGTATATGATTGCTCGGTTTATGTTCTTTTATAAACCGGGTGTTACACAGAGCTAATCCCTTCTCCTTGATCACCCGTTGCTCTCAGCTCTCCTGATGGCTATCAGACTAACTAGTGAGGTTTATGCTAAGTCGTTGCCCATACAACAGTCGAGTGGTTTGCACGATAGTGGAGTTAGGTGAGATGACACACCAACTCGGTCCTTAATTGTGACAAGATGGATATATCCCTTCCTTGCTCAACCACACAGGCACGAGCACACCATTTGGCAAATCACACAGAAGTGCCATCCATCCTGTCTAAACTTATCTTTCGAAAATTTCCCATTTTTCCCTTCCCACACACTCACACATTTTCTTTTTATAAAACGAGTTGTATCGTGTTTAAGGTCCTAAGCGCTCTAGCAGCGATTAACGTCCAAACAAATCACATTCAGCCATTAATCTAGGTGGTCAAGGAATGGTTATAACAAATCAAGGGGTGGCTATCCAACCATATTTTCAGCAGGCAAAACATATGCAGTTTTATAAAACAGGCCAATAGGTTGCGTTTATAAAAACTAGGACAAAATATGCATCAAAGGGCGGGATTGAACTTGCTGTCTTCAAAGCCTTCCGGGAGGTCCTGATCGAAGTACTGTCCTTCGGGTTCGGGGTAGCGGAACTGATCCTCGTTCACTTGCTCGCAATACTGCTCGTCGACGGGCTCGCCCTTGTTCACACCGTGATCTACGACGCATACAAACCAACACACCATCAAGAAAAAGAAAAAAGCTTTATCGTTGAGCTCGAATCGGAAACTATTAAGATATGGAGATAGAAGTAAAGTTTTTGAGCGATTTCCTAATGGCATGGCCAAAACTATGTTAGGAATGGCGTGGTAAAGCTTCGGGTCGATCGGAGATCGTTTGGTGCATGAAATGATAGGTTGTAGGGGGGTTTAGGGGTCGAACGGGGTCAAAGGGCCTTTTTGTAAATATTTTTGAGGGGTAAGGGCTTGGTTGTAATTTTAGAAAACATCGGGGCCACTCTGGAAAAGTGTAGGGGTATAATTGAAATTGTGTTTATATAGTGGAGGGCTAGTTCCCTAAATAAATCAAAGTGGAAGGGCCTTTTTGGAAAAAGGGTTATAAAGGGTGGGGATTCTTAATTGAAATGGGAGAAGGGGAGGGGCTTAAGGGCAAAATAGCCCCTTTCTCCTTCCTCCCGACGCAGAACAGAGGAGGGGGGCACTGGGCGCCGGCGGCGCCCCTCGCCGGCGGCCCAAGGCATGGCGGCGGCCGGGGTCAGGGGGAAAAGAGGGAGGGGGCCATGGGGAGTCGATTCCCCTCCCCAATTTCAGAGGAGAGGGCCTGCAGGGAGGGGCGCAACGGCCAGGGCTGCGGCGACCGGGCGGCGGCCGTGGTCAGCGTAGGCAGGGGCGGCTAGGGGCGGGCGCTTGTGGGGGAAAGGGAGAGGGAGATGCGAGGACTCCATCCCCCCGCTCACCTTGGGCGGAGGTGGCTCGAGGAGATGGCGCGGCTAAGACCAGAGGACGGCGGCGGTGGCGGGCGTGGAGGCGACGCTGCAGGCCGGGGAGCGGGAGCTGCGGTGGCGGCGTAGCTTGTGGAGGTGAAGGGCGTGGCGGAGGTCCCTTTTATGGGCGAGGAAAGGCGGTGGAGGGGGAGCGAGGCGGTGGTGGCGGCCGGCGAGCATCGCGTGGCGCCATTAATGGTGCTCCGGCCGCTTGCGGCCGTCGTGGAGTGGCGCACGGGTGGCGAGGCGGCCACAGGGTGATGGGACGTCTCGGGCAGGCGGCGAGCGGCAAAGGCGGCACTGTGCAGCTTGACGCGGCGAGCAGTGCCGCGCGTGATGCGCGTCGGCGTGCACAGGGGTGGCCGGCAGCGAAGGCGGGGCTCGCACGAGGCTCAGCTCGCTGGCGGACGCGGAAGCCCGGGCGCCGAGGCAGGCGAGCAAGACAACGGCTCAGCTAGGCGGGGCGCGTACGGGGCAGCCGGCGTCGCGCTGCGAGCGGCGAGCGGCGCGGCGGGCGGCGCGGCCGCGTGGTCCACGCGTGGGCGGGAGCGCGTGCGGCGACGAGGGGCTTGGCGTGCTGGGGTGTGTGCGTGCGCGTGGGCAGGCCGGGAGCGGGGCGCGCGCGTGCGCATGGGCGGCGCCGAGGCAGGTGCACGCGCGGGCGTGGCCGGGGCGGCGCTGCGAGCGGGCTGCCCTGCAGCGCCTGGGGGAGGAGAGAGGGAAGGAAGGAGAGAGGGAGGGAGAAAAAGGAAAAAGGAAAAAGAAAAGGGGAGGAAAAAGAAAAAGAGGAAAAGAGAGAGAGAGAGAGAGAGAGAAGAGAGATCGCTCGGCGGATTCCGCGGCGGCGACCACGGCCGGTCGCGCACGCGCGCCGTTCGGGCGTGGTGCACGGGAGGAGGAGTAACAGGGAGACGGGACAACGGTTGGATATCGGGACTAGGTTTTTGGGAGATCAGGAGATCGGGCGGGGAATGATTTTGAATGGACTGAGCTCAACGATTGAAAAGAGATTTTAAAATTACTTAGCGCGTGATTTGATTTGGTAAATTTTCAGGATGTTACAGCGGGCATGCTCAAAGAATGAAGATGTTGATGCCCTCACGGATTGATCAAAGAAAGGTCGGCTTGATCATACTGCGAAGCTCAATTGAGAATTGTGACTGTTGTATATTTCATTTATGCACTTGAGTATAGGTATACCATACTATCAAAAGAGATGCAACATTAGTGGGTTTAGACAATACCAAAAGTGCTCAAATAGTCCCTAGAGAGAATAGCCAAAGAGAGAGATAACTGCAAAAACCAGTGAGGGACCGGTCTGACCAGTCCAGGGTACCAGTCTGACCGGTCTAGGCATGGCAAGGCCTCTAACGGCTAGTATTTCAAACTGACCGGTCTGACCGGTCTAACACTGACAGGGGCAACGACTAGTTTTTGAGAGAGGTGTATTTATACCCCATGACTTCACCTATTCGTGCGTGCTGATGCTATTCATTTCAGAACACTTGTGAGAGCCTTGTGAGCAATTGGAGAGTCCTCCTCAACCTCTCTTTGTGAGAGTTGTTTGATTCAAGTTGAATCCTTGAGTTGGGTTGAGTGAATCCAATTCTTGAGAGTCATTTGAGTAAGAGAGATTGAGCCCTAACTTTTTAGCATTTGAGGTTGCGTTGGCCAACTCGATTGAAGCATTTGTTACTCTTGGAGCATCGGCTCCTAGACGGCTAGGTGTCGCCGGCTAGCTCCCAAGATTGTGGTGAGCAGCGGCAAGTTTATTGCAGCAGCGATTGTGTACCACGAGGGCGCATGGTCATATAGTGGAGAGAGGAGATAGCTTGATCTTGGGGTCACCATAAGCTTCCTCACTGGTCATATAGTGGAGAGAGGAGATAGCTTGATCTTGGGGTCACCATAAGCTTCCTCAACGGAGAGTAGGATTCACACGTGGGTGCACGGGGTAAATCCGAACTTCGGTAAAATAAATCACAGTGTCTCCTTTGCATCATCTTCATTTCGGTTTGTTTTACTTACCTTGCATTTATAGTCTTTGAGTTTGAATTGTGCTTCCGCTCGATCTACTTGGTTGTGTTTTACTTGTGTGTAGGAAGCTAATTATATTGAAAGAAATACTCTGGAAAAGCTACACTCCAAGTTTCGTATAGGTTCAAGCTCGAGAGGGGACTTTATCCCTGCTGTTGGCCTGTCTGCCTGTTCAGACCGGTCTGACCGGTCTGGTGGACCGGTCTGACCGGTCCAGACAGCTGAGAACAGGGTTAAGCGCCAAATTTTGAAGAAACGCTTATTCACCCCCCTTTAGGCTACGACATCGTGTGATCAAGATCCTTTCAAGTGGTGAAAAAAACATGGGAATGGTAACTTGGAGTTCCAATCGGTCGAGTTAGCCGATCAAAAACCATCAAGAAATTTTTTTATTGTAATTAGATTTATCAACAAGTTTGAATTAATCTATGGTCCTGTCTATTAGTGCCGTCTCGATAATCTAATCCGACTGATGGTGATGATAAGTTGAATTTAATTAGCTAGATGTGTTTCTTTACGATAAAGTTTATTTTTTCACTTATCACTAATGAAATAGTCTTTTGAGCTGATAGTTTCAGTTAAGTATTGGATTCCACAGTTCATATGTTTTTTTTGAAACTATTTGGAATTCCAGCTGATATGTTTGCTGTTGATTACTGATTAAATTTATTTTCCTTATCAATTTACATGTGAAATTAACTAGCACTCTCCGATTGAAAGTAGAATATGCGCTAGAGATAAGCAGAGCTCTCAAGTCTTAGCGTATCTTTCTTCGCATGACTCAATGTTCGATTTTTGCGGCCTGTGTTTTCTGGAAGTGTAGCAGACAACGAAGCCTTCAGGTTTGCTTCATCCCACCGAGAGGCCAACCTTGGCCCTGTTTGGCTTGTGCTATGCTAGGGAATAATACTTTGACGGCTAATTACGGTGTCAAACAAAGCCAATTTACAAAACCAATTCCAGAACCCCCGTGCTAGGAACTCTAAAAAAATCTAATAAGACTTTTGACCGCGTGATTAGAGGATGGTTATTGTAGCACCACTGTAGCCAATCATCGATTAATTATCGTCATTAGATTCGTCGCGAAAAGTTACACCCATTCCTGAAAAAGTTTTACAAATAGACTTTATTTAGTAGCCCATGAATAGAAGATTCTTTTCTAGCAGAGAATAGCGTAGAAGGAATCAAATAGCCTTTGACGTGCCCGATGCCAGGGATGAGGTTGAGCAGGAGCAGTCAAGAACTCCACAGAATTGTGTTTTTTTGGTCAATCTAAAATAACAAACCCAAAGTTTATTACACATGTGGTTCATGCCCGTACATTACTACGGGTGATAAAAGTAGTTTACAATAATAAATACAGCATTAAAATATATTGATTTAGTTTTATCCAATTTGGATATGGCAATTCCATGTACGCTATGATATCCAATTTGGATATGGCAACTATAAGGATAATATCAATTGTGAGTTGTGGACCTCCTACATAAGGTTCCTACTCGCAAAAAAATAATGGTTAATTTTTTTCGTGCTATTATAATTTTTCAAGTTCGGAGATCTTGTAAGGAAAATGGCCCCATTAGACCATTATTTTGTGATTTTGGTGATTTAGTAACAACGTAATCATTAGGACTAATGAGTTTGTCAAGTGAATAATTATAGATCCCAGGGATGAAGCAAAAAAGTCAAGCAAAGCAAAACACGAAGAAAGAACTCAAAGAGAAAATAAAATGGACGAGTTCTGCATTTTTTATAGGCACCGAATGATTCGACGCTAGGGCACCGGAGTATCCGGTTGGCACCGGATAAACCGACACAGTAGCGTCGGTGCAATTTTGGTGCACTGAAGAAAGGCCACATAGAAGGCCAAGTTGCACCGGATGATCCGACGGTGTCAAAAAGGGGCGTCGGAGCAATCACCGGAGGATGTACCAGAGAGCATGTCAAGCGCGCTGAAGCAAAGTCTTCAGCACCGGATGATCCGAAGGGCACCGGAGCATAGCGTCGGAGCAATGACGTCAGCAACAGCTGAAGATCTCTTCAGCATCGGATGATCCGATGCGCACCGGATGAACCGATGCCAAGCCATCGGTTTATCTGGCGCCTCCTGCATCACATGTCAGAAGGCCCAATGGCTACCTCAGGGCTCAGTGTGACCGGATGAACCGGTGCCACCCCGTCGGTCTATCTAACGCTACGCAGAAAAGTTGGGTAACGGCTCCCAACGGCTCTCTCCACTTGGTGGCCTATATATATGGGTTCCCCCGGCCATTTGAAGTTTGCTAGAATTCAAGAACATCACACTCACACTCAAGAACATCTCCAAGCCATCCAATAACTTAGTGATCATATCTTTAGCCCTTAGCACATTCTTGAGAGTGTTAGTGCTAGGTTAGCTCTTAGTGAGTGAGAAAGCAAGGTCTTGAGCCATTGTGCTGTGGTTCTTTGTTGAACCAAGAAGATATCTTGGTGCGCCAGCCCCTTGGAGCTTGGTGGCTTGCCGGTACGTCATCGACCCTCCGACTTGGTGTGGAGCGGCGATGACATCTTTGTGCGGGGGACGTGGAGACCCCCATCCTTTGTGGAGAAGCTCCTTAGTGGAATTCGAGATCAAGGTGACCGTGATTGAGTTCACGAGAGAGACTTGATTGCCGAGAAGCGATACTCTTAGCGAGTGCTTCAACAACATGGATGTAGGGGTGCTGAAGCATCCCCTTATAAGAGAAGACTTAAATGTGATACAAATATTAGTCCCAGAAGGCTGATAACACATTTATTACATCAGATGGTACATCACCGTACAACTCTACGCGGTAATGGGTAGTGAAGCGCCACTATCGTGAGGATAACAACTAAAACCCACACAACGATATTAACTACGAAGAGGTCATCAGAGTCTTGCGCCATACGGAGCTTCCTGCGGGTGACCCTATCCACAGGCAAGGTTGGGTGCAGAACAGAACCCCTACTCAACGTCTTCGGGAACGAAGTCTGGATCTTCCTCTGTAAAAATTAGAAAATGGGTGAGTACAAACGTACTCAGCAAGTCCAACCACACCCACGGAGGGGGGTATAAACAGAATATAATGCACAGGGTAAACCAAGGATAAGGTTAGGGTTTAATTTGCGGAAAGCTAATTTTTATGCATGGGTTTATTTGAAAGAAAGGGGTTTTCAAAAGCCATTATCTTGCACTGAGTAACACGTAGGGTTGATCCACATATGATCCAAGTTTTAAATTGCTACCGGGCTCCTCATCCGTCATAGCACACGGCACAACTGCCAGACACTTTTCCAAAACAACTGATGCCAACCCATCCATTCCCAGAAGAAACACTAGTTGTGTGACCAAACCGTAACTCGCCCAGTACCGTGGGCACGACTATTCGGATAGATTTTTAGCTCTGCAGAGGTATGCAACTTTACCCACAAGTGGGGTACCGCAGCACGATCACCTTAGTGTTGGCGCAGATCCCAACAAGGCCATTACCCACCTTAGCTAGACCTGACTAGCCACCACGGTATCCACCAAAGGGCCATTGACCTATCTCCGAGGTTTAACCGGGGCATAAGTCACACAGAGCTTATCCCTTCTCCTTAGTCACCCGTTGCTCTCAGCTCTCCTGATGGCTATCAGACTAACTAGTGGGATTTATGCTAAGACGTTGATCATACAACGGTCGAGTGGTTTGCACGATAGTGGAGTTAGGCAAGATGACACATGAACTCGGTCCTTAATTGTGACAAGATGGATACCCCCCTTCCTTGCTCAACCACACAGGTACGAGCACACCATTCGGCAATTCACACAGAAGTGCCATCCATCCCATCTAACTCATCTTTCGAAAATTTCACATTTTTCCTTCTCACACACTCACACATTTTCCTTTTATAAAACAAGTTGTACCGGGTTCGAGGTCATAAGCGTTCTAGCAGCGATTAACATCCAAACAGAATAAATAATATTCAGACATTAATCTAGGTGGTTAAGTAATGGTTATAACAAATCAAGGGGTGGCTATCCAACCATGTTTTCAGCAGAAAAAATATATGCAGTTTTGTAAAATATGCCAATATGTTGTGTTTATAAAATTGGGACAAAACATGCATAAAAGGATGAGATTGAACTTGCCGTCTTCAAAGCTTTCCGAGAGTTCCAGCTCGCGGTACGGGTCTTCTGGCTCTGGCTCGTGGTATTGGTCTCCAAACTCCTCAGCGTTCCCTTCCTCGATCACTCCATCAGCTACGGCGACGACGGCACACACGACGAACAAACACAAGCATGCACAAACATAAAATAAAATGAGCTCAAAAGAAGATTAAAATAGAAGGAGTAAATAGTATAAGCTTTTAGAAGAATTTAGGAAAAAGAATCAATGGAATTGGAGTTGGGATGGCTAAGATATTGTAAATATGAGATAGGGTGCATAATTAATTCCGAAAACTGAATTAACCTAAATGGAAGGAGATACACGTGAGGGTTCTTGGACTGTTGGTTTGGACTTTTGCGGCTACTAATTGGGCTGGTGCTTGTGTGGGCTGGCAGAATTACACAAGACAGAGGTGGGAGAGAGTCACGGGAAGAAACAGAGGGACGTCGTCCCTGTGCTCAGCGCGGCCATGGCTGAACAGCTCGAGCTCGAGCCGGCCGCAGCTCCGGCCACCGTTCTCGAATTCGAGGGTACGGGAAGATAGAGGAGGGTGAGGGAAAAAATTATAAAGACATAAGACGAATTAATTAGAAAAACAAACATTTCACTGTCAAAACTAGCACCCGTACTGCCGCCGCCGACGCTCGAGCCCGAGCCCCGGATGGAGTCGTAGCTGGGCCAGTCCGCTCCGGCGCAACCACGGGTGCGTTTAGTTTCCAAATCAAAAATTTTTGATTGTCAAATCAATAGTTTGACTAGATATCGGGATAACTATTCGGACACTAATTAAAAAACTAATTTCAAAACTCACCTAGAAACCGCGAGATGAATCTTTTGAGGCCTTTGACCGTATCATTAGTACTAGGGTTGGATATCAAGCCAGCTCGGCTCGTTATGGCTCGGCTCGTTATAGCTCGGCTCGTTAACATATTGGCTCGGCTCGGCTCGTTATACTAACGAGCCAGCAGGCTAGCTCGGCTCGGCTCGTTAGCGAGCTCGAGCTAGCTCGTTTGGCTCGCGAGCCAATGTAGAGAGACAATATGAACACACATCATCACAGGGTATGGCTCGTTTGGCTCGTTATAGCTCGTTTGGCTCGTTCCAATTCTTGCTTCTTATGCTGCTCTTCTTACCCATTTTCCAGCATTGTTCCAATTCTTGCTTCTTATACAACTATTCTAACTCATTTTTTATATAAGCAACCTCTTGTTCATACCTTGAGGAGTCATAAAGCTGACTAAAATAGAACTGAATATATATCATTTTGAACTTAGGGTCAAGGATTGTAGCAATAACCATGACATTGTTCTTCTCTTCCAAATATTTATCAAATTTGTTTAACATTGCAGCACTCATTTTCTTCAAATATGAGTCATTAGAATTTTTTGTCTTTAACAATGCACCCATTTAAATTTGCTGGCTTCATAATTAACTGGCTCGTTATGGCTCGTGAGCGGCTCGCGAGCCAGCTCGAGCTGGCTCGTTATAAAACGAGCTGGCTTGTTATAAAACGAGCTGGCTCATTATAAAACGAGTCGAGCTCGAGCCGAGCCATTAACGAGCGAGTCGAGCGAGCTAGCGAGTTACGAGTTTTTCGTCCAGCCCTAATTAGTACAAGTGGGTTACTGTAGCACTTATGGCTAATCATGCACTAATTAGGCTCAAAAAATTCATCTCGCTGTGTACATCCAAACTGTGCAATTAGTTTTGTTGTTTAATTACATTTAGTACTACATACATATGGCAAAAAAGAAGCACAAATTTCGAGATAAAATTTTTGGGAACTAAACGCGCCCCACGCTGTCCACGCGCGGAGCTTAACCCGTCGGCACGAACGGAAACAAACCACCCACCCCAACGACTGACGCGCGGAAAGAGATTCTAGCAGAGGCTGCGTTTAGTTTAAAAAAAAATACGCAGTATCTGTCACATCAAATTTTCGGACACATACATAGAATATTAAATACAGTTAAAGAAAATAACTAATTACATAGTCTAACCGATTCCTACGAGATGAATCTAATAATACTAATTAATTTATAATTAGACATTAATTATCAAATAACAACGAAATATAATCCAATAACCAAATTCAAATTTTTTCACCAACTTAACACCCCACAATCGGATCCCGCCACACGACTCTAGTCTGGTGGGGCTCACGGTTTCCGAGCCCCAGACACCTGCACGCGCGGAGCCCGGCGCGGCGGCCGCCATCCGGCCATTCACCCCCCACTGGCATGGCAGCCGCCAGCCTGCCTGGCACCCACCGCCTCTGAGAAGGGGGAGCCACACGGAGACCCACCTGTCGCCCTTCTCACGCCCGAGCGAACGCCGTCTATGCGGGACCCGCTGGCCAGTGATTGACGACGGGGGCCTCAGTTTGGAAGGCGTCCGTCTCGCCATCGGGATCCCGCCGCGCACGTCCGGCCGGGTAGCGGCCCGCGCCCCGAGACCGAGACCGCCGCCCCGGCACGGCCTCCTCCCGATCCTCCCGCCGCGCCCGTGCCCCCACTCTGCCGGTGGGTGGGCCCCCACCTCTGAGATCGTTTTGGCGCCAAGCCCCGCCGAAAATTTTCGGCTTTCCCTCCACGGCTCCACCACCTCTCGCCCCACACTCCCACACCCCCGCCCTCGTACAAAACCTGACCCATCTCTCTCTCTTTCCTCCCCCTCGATTCCCGATTTCGCTGCCAGCCATTAAAGCAGGGGAGCAATTTGTTGCCGTGGGAGTGCGGTCGCGGCCTCGCGGGCGCCCCGCTGATTCCTCCTCCGGGCTCGCCCTCGCCGGCGGTGTGGGGGGAGCAGCCACCACCCAGCTCGCGCCTGCTTCTTCCCCTTCGCGCGTGATGGGAGCTGCTGGGTCCTGACCTGCCCTGCCCTGTTCCAGGTAAACGCTTATGCTCCTCCTCCCCCCCTCAAATACGGCGTCTTTAGCTGGATTCTTGTGCGTTCTGGCGCCGCTGCCGGAGCCGGGCGGATTGGGGGTGGGGGACGGACGGTCCTCCGGCAGCTGAGATGCCTGATAGCGCTACCTCTCTTGACCCCCTGATTCGTTTGCCGGGCGGATTGGGCGCGGGTGCTTGTGCTGCTTCATGACGCATCTCCTTCTAGATCTGCTGCCACGCGATAAGGGCGGTTATCGGTCGCTTCTGTGGTGCTGTGGAGATGCTGGGAGTGCGAGTTTCGTGTCTTACAGTTGGAACCTAATGTTTTGTTGGCCGCCCGGATCTGTGGTAGATTTGGGGTCTACCGTTTGTTTCGGCGGCCAAATCGTCTCCCATGAATTTTATCTCCGGTAGCTATTTGAGGTGCTCGATACTTGCTGTAGATGCTAATTGGTGCCTTTTCCACAAGTTAAGGATTTCTCGTCAAAATTAAGATTTACTACACTAGAGACTACACATTTAATTGGTGCTACAAAAAATGATTGTACTAATCGGCGAAGATTTGTTCCTATTTAAAACTACTATCTGTCAGGGATTAACCATTTAATCGATGCTACAGCACTTATTGTAGCAAAATATTTAATCCATGCTACATCAATAACTACCAATCGGTAAAATTGATACTATGAGCAGTACTAGGTACCACTATTAGCTGGATCAAATGTTTCTTGATGCTGCAATACAAGTCTCAATTTTAGAAGCTTTTACTTCTTATAATAGTCATTAGTCTATCAGCCAGGCTGTGTTTTAACATTTGTCTTTGCAAGCATATATCTGAGTTCTGTGTGCATGTACGTGAGGCAGTATAAATGAAAGGTGTTGATCCTTGGTATATATCCTTTATGTTGTGTCTGAGGCTGTCCCTCCCCATAGAAAAAGAAATCCTCTAATGAGCTTTAGTTAAAGAAACAAACATGCATCTCATATCCTTTAAATAATCTGACCCCTCATTTGTTCAATTTTATTACCATGTTCTCTACTTCTGTTTAGTTATTTATTAAAGTTGATATCAGCAAATATAATTAAATAATATCAAACATTGATTCCCTCGAGCCTACATTCACCGTGTTCGGCTGGAGGCTCCAGCCTCCAGCGCTACAGTGTTTCTCACTCCCATTCCTCCAGCTCCCGTCTCCAGCCACCAGCCAGGTAACAGTGTTTTTCTCTCACACCACTCCAGCTCCAGCCTGCCGAACAGGGTGATTGTAGCATAAAACTTGGCAAAAATGTTGATTCTCGCATCCTTTTTTTTTCCAGAATAGTGCCTTCTTGTATTTTAGTTAGATGATGGATACACATGTTAATACCAATCATCTTTTCAGTCTAGTTGTTTTTCAGCAAAGTGATTGATTGCTTATAAAGCTTTGTGACACTGATAATTTTTTTGTTATCCTAATTTCTTTATTTCTCTTCCCTTGTACTGAAGCTGAGAGATGAAATTGGACAAGAATCGAAGTTCTGCGGCACCTGACACTTCCTATTTAATTGTGAACTGCAATCACCATGGGGTCTGGATCAGTGACTCTGAAGCAAAAGAAACGAGTGAAACATGCAAAGAACAAGTACTTGAAACCTGGTGCCCTGGCTCAGATTCGTTATACTAGGAGCACCAGCAGGGACATAGGGAAGAAAAGGATTCTGTTGAATGTGAAAGATGAGCTGGAGATATCACCACAGGCTGAGGTTCTCCTAGAAAGCACTGGACCAATTTTGTCCCCCGCAAGACTCAATTTTGAGCCGTTTGGTAGCAATAAAGGGCAGATATTGCCGAGGACTCCGAGGACTCCTGATGCAGCTGAGTTTGGTGATTCAAGACTTGAATCACTTCCACTTGATTTGCTGGTATGGAACTGAAATGACCACCTTTTTAACTTCAGTTTGTATTATGTTTGTGGTGAACCTGATTTCCATTTTTTTGTTGCAAAGATCAAGATCATGTGTTGCTTGCACCATGACCAACTGAAGGCTGTTTTCCATGTTTCCAAAAGGATTCGAAAAGCAGTAAGTATCATCTTTCAGTTCTATCCTTATTTGTCAAGTAGGATAAAGTTACCTTTTTTCTCATTTCCTAGCTCCCTTACAAGCTTTAGTCTTAATTAAACCATGGCATATTAAGCAGAGTAACTGCTGTCAACAAGGTGTGGAAATAAATAGTCTTACTTTTTGTACACTTACCTTATTCTCTCCCGACTGACAATGATCAATGATGGTATACTTTATTGCACAAAATGTTGCTTGCTCTTCTGTTACAGAATGTCAATTGTTCTACTTCCAAATGACCTACTTGCATCTTCCATTTTTTTCTAATATTTGAACAATGTACTTGTGAATTGATACATTCTTGTCAACTGTCACTGTTTTTGCATGCCCAACAATCTATTTGTTGAGTTAATTTGCATGTTCAATATTCTACATGTTTATTGTGCACTCTCAGCTAGTGCTCTACTCCTTACTTGTATTGCCAAGCTCACTTATAAGGTTAATTCAATCCAGGTTGAACTGGCCAGGCAGTACCATTTTAATTATACTACACCAGATCGAAGCAGACAGGAATTGCTCCTAAACAAGACTCCTCTTCCAACAGAACATTGGCCTTTCTTGAGGTTGGCTACATTTTATTTGCTTTACAGATAGTGCTAACTAATGTAATATCTAATCTCTTGTTTCCTCAAAAATACTCTAATCCCTTCCAATAACGTTGCATGTTCAGTAGAATCGATGGCAAGGATGTGCTTGTTTCCACCCCAAGGACCCCGCGGGCCCCAAAACATGCTGCTCGCCTTTCACGCCTTAAGCTGGTTGATGTGAAGCCAATTACAGCAGTTCTTTTCCAGGAGTCTTCTACTTCTTTTCCTACAAAGCGTCTCCGACGCTCAGTGCCACCTGGACTGCCAAGGCCTGTATCCAAAGCTGCACCCTCGCCTCGAGTTTTACGATATGAGGAGCTTTGTGAAGCTGTGGCACAGAATAAGCTTCTTTGAGGATCCAACAAGTTTATTGCTTTCATCTGTAGTGTATAGTGTGAAGGCCCTTGGTAAGGATTTTGTCTGCCAGCTAGCTCCTAGCTGCCATCTTAGATGATGGTTACCAGGTTAGATTTTAGACTAGTGTTAGACTGTCATATACCCTTATGTCATAAGTGTCCAGTTTGCTTTATTCCATGGTTTGTATATATCACATAATAAAATGGACCCTTTTATGTATTTATTTATACCTTATATCCTTTTTCCTTGCGAAAGTGGTGTACTTTCCCCATTAATCATCAATCTGGATTCTGGATGAATTGTTTTTCTATCTTAGCCTTTTGTCGGTTGAAATCATGTTGGAATGAATCCATCAAGAGCAGAGGATTTGCGTGAATTGATATGTATTTGTCAAATGGTTTGTGAGCTTAAGTGACAACCTTGTCAATTGCCGTTGCTTGTTCTGATTTATACATCCTTGAATTCGACTGTCTCTAGGACTAGAATTTTGTATGGTTGTAACAGTTTTATTCAGAATTGCTGAATGATTTTTCTCAGATACACTTTTTTTGGCAACAGAAGGTTCAGGTTTCGTGTTGCAACAGAAATAAGCAATTTGCTGCTGGCATATTACCACAATACAAACTGGGGACATGATAACGACCTGCTGATTGCTTTAGCTGCAGTTCAACTACAAGATCAGAGCACACTCAATATCTTTGATCAGGACACCCAAGACTCAGCAAAAGCCTCTGAACTACAAACTGCAACTGCACCGTCATTGTGCCGGAACCTCAACTGCGGTCACGAGAGCCCGTACCGGTTTATAATCTGCTGCATGAGGAGCTCGTAGCCTCTCTCGGTGAGGTGGTAGGTGTCCCAGAAGAGGAACTTGCTGGGGTCCCTGCAGGCGTGCGCCGTGTAGCGGTTGCACATGAGCGTCACCTCGAACACCCCCGTTCCGCAGCACCCCCTGTTGATTACGTCGAACCCTGGGAGCACGGGGATCGGTTAGGAAATGGATGGCGTCGCCGAATGCGTTCTGGGTCGGTGCGGCGGCTCACCGTAGCCGCCGGGGCGCTGGATCATGTCGAACAGCGGCGTGTAGAGGTCGATGTACTTGAGCACGGAGCCCGGGAGCTCGGCGCTGCCGTTGAGGCGCTTGATCTCCTTCTCCAGCGCCGTGTTGAGCACGACGGAGGCCTGGTTGTAGAGGGGCACGCAGTCCCGGTCGAGCCCGCCGGCGTTGGTCCGCTGCGACGGCACGCACCCGATGGGCGGCGCGCCGGCGATGTTGATCCGCCGCGCTCCCTTCCCGTAAAGCTTCTTGATGAAGTCGGAGGCGCACCGCACGACGAACTCGATGTAGGACTCGAGGTCGTAGTCCCGCCGGAACGGCGTCGTGAAGTAGGTGTTGGCCAGGTCGTCGGTGCCGGTCACCACCATGTAGAGGCTCGTCGCGACGATCTCGCCGGCGCGCCGTGCGCCGGCGACGCGCTCCAGCTTCCCCTTGTACTCCTCGAACAGGTCCAGCTGGTTGTCCATGGTGAGCACCGACTTGCGACAGAGAAAATCGATCAGAAATGCGGGGCGCAGGAGTTGCATGCAGGCCCGGAGTTGTTGGAACGGAGGATCGGTTACCACGAGCTGGGCGGTGAGGGGGTCGAAGCCGCAGCCGCCGGAGGCGAAGCTGACGCCGGTGAGGAGGTCGAAGTCGCTGAGCTCCGTGCCGAGGTACGCCGGCACGTACTCCTTGATGCCCAGCCGGCTGGCTGCATGAGAACGACGACAAGGTTTCTATCAATGACACGCCCTCCTGATCGGGATGTCGTGTGCGTGCGCGGCGTTCGTACCGAGGATGTCGCTGGGGACCCTGCCGTTGCTGAACCTGCCTGTGGCGTTGTGGCCGGGGAAGTCCTGGCCGTAGGGAGGGAAGTTGCAGCGGATCAGTGTGGTGATGGCGTTGTTGTTGCCCGAGTCCACGATGGAGTCGCCGAACACGAACAGCGCCGGGGGCCGCGTCTGGTTCGCCGCCGGCGCCGGGGCGTCGACGGCGCAGCAGGCGCGGCGCATAAGCACCGCCGTCGCGATCGCGACCAGGAGAGACCGCGACACGGCTCGCGTGGTCGCCATGCCGGTGCTCCCTCTCTGCCTGCCTGAACTCTGACGCATGCTCTGGTGCAGATATAATAGCAGAGAAATCGAAGTTGGAGAGACTTTCAGGTCATGGCTTGTATGATCTCCCCTCCATTTCTTGCACAGCTTGCATTGATTTGGCCGATAACAATTCACAAGTTTTGGCAACTTAGATTTTGGTTTTCTTTGGGATGAGACTCCTTTACTACCTACTCCTATATCAGCTATTCTGAGTTCTGACTGCCCCGTTCTAACTGAACTTGATAGCTGGAGCCTGGAGGATACAGTGAATCAGTGATGGTGTACGTGGCAGCAGGCTCAGCCGTGCCGTGTTCACGTTAATTCTAGCTTGGTCCACCGTGGCTGATGTTGGGGTGCGGTGGTTATTCGGAATAGACAATGTCAAACCGAATTTCGGCCGGTGGACGTCAGGACGTGTCGGTGGAACCGTTGCAAGTGAGCAAAGAACGCACGAATCTTCTTACCAAACTCATCCACCTCCCAGCTTGAAAGAACAGCCGAGAGTTTCGTGCTGGATTTGAATGAAGCCACATAAAAGTTCAGATTTCAAAGATGATTGACACGCATAAATTTAAGGGAAAAAAAAGGAATAGGACGCACGACATGCCTTGAGAATTCTGGGCAACGGGAAGTGCATCCGAGCGACGGCTGCTTTCCTAAGGCTAGGATAGGCAGCTGGAACTGCTGCTCTTAAGGAAGTGGCCAAGGGAGAGGACGTTTAAGGGATTTCTTGATAGCTTTTTGCAGAAACATCGACATCAAGTCTTGATGATTTGGAGATCTCGCCGACATGATATTGATGTGGGACAAAATCCATTTGAAAGCTTATCAAGCAAGCTTTCCATCAATTGCTCATTGACCGCTATCTTACTCGCGATGGATGAGTTATGACCCTCCCAATGAAGCAATGTCGGCCTGTTGACGACCTGACAATTCAACTTTGATGTACTTGTACTTTGAGACATATTTGTATCTACAAACAAATAATGACATGTACATATGGAACCAAGTGAATTGTATTGAAAATCACTACACAAAAGTAGGAATGAGCTCACCTTATAATCAATGGTCATATATAAAGGTGTCGCGTCCTCATCAGGTTGCAAAACTTGTTTTGGAATGAGGTTTTCACACTAGTTGAACCATAGTTGCACATCTATATAATATGATCTAGTTTATGTTCTGTGCAATTCTAGGTGGAGCCATAGATTAAAGTTTTAAGTTTGTCTAATTCACTCCTCTCCCTCTTAGGTATAGGTATGAGAATCGATTCCTTTCACTCTGGTAAACAAATGCGTAAATGATCTTAAAAGCTTTCCTCTTTCCCTATTTTTCAAAAAAGGGACCGATTCTGAGGATGAAATGGTTGACGAGCATTGCGATACTGATCCAGTGTGATTTCCAGCAATGTTTAAAGATTGGTAGTGGCTGGATTTCTTGTAAATTTATTTCAAACCTAAATTTGGGTTTTATGCTATTTTATAGAAAATAGAAATACATCATGACGATGAATCATCAGGTTAAGATCGATCTAAACTGACCCATTTTTTCTATATACATACAACATGCCAACAATTAAACAATTTATTAGAAATACAAGACAGTCAATACGAAATGGTAGAAAATCGGCCGCGCTTAAGGAGCTGATGCACGTGGGCCGTAGCGAGCCAGGCCTGTGCTAGCAGCCAGCCCAGGAGGGCAGCGCTGCAGGCCGGCGCAAGCTGCCAAGATCGCAGCCCGAGGGCAGGCAGGCTGGGCACAAGGCCAGCAACTCTGCTGCTCGCGGCCCATGAGGAAGGATCAAGCAATGTCACATCAGTGAGCTCTTTTTAGCTTGTTTTTTATTTCATGCTCCCATAAATTAATTCATGCACTCCTATGATTAGTTTTTGGTGCTGCTAATGAAGCTGAAGTATTTGCATGCTCACTTAAGTATTTGTTCTCGCTAATCATTACTAGATCTTTGCATACTTTATTAACTTATGTTGATTAGTTCTTATTCCTATTCTTTGCTTGCTTAACTAAGAGAACTATTTTATAGTGATTAGTTCTAGTCTTTTCTATGAGACTCTTGATTGGTCTTTTGTATAAGCTTTACTTCTGCTTGATCTTTATCTTTGCTAAACTTTGTTAAATTGTTGTTTGCTTAGTAAAGAAAACTCTTTTGCAAGTCTTTTTGGATAAAGCTTTTCGACACTTTGATAAGTCATTGCTTCTGTTTTGTGATGTACCTTGTTTGAGTAGCTTGCTTCTGCTTTGTGCTGTCCTTGTTCGAGTAGCTTGTTTCTTGGTTGCTTCCGCTTTGTGTTGAGCTTTTGGCATTTTGGTTTTCTTGCTTCCGCTTCACATCGAGCTTTTTCCTAACCGTTTATAGGTAAGCTCATTACAAGTTGGCTGGTGTCACTTTGACCGTTAGAAGAGAGACATGTCGATTTAATTTATGAAATAAGCCTTATGCTCATCGAGGATAATTTTTTGAAGGCTCATATTTACTGCCCCCTCTCTGGTCGCATGTTCCAGTCCTTCAACTACTTACCTAGTTAAGGAGTTATATTTTTCATGCAAAAAACTAACTGTATATGGCCAACAAATGAGGATATGAGTGTCCTTTCACGACACCACTAATTTGTTAGAAAAAAAACTAGAATTGCACTCTTTATGAGACTGAGCGAGGATGTAGAGATCCACTAAGTGCAATTACAAAATATATTGACACATAAAAACATTTTATATACTAAGATGATTACACAATTAATATATATGAATATGAACTTCATTCATAGCAACGTATGAGCATATTTGCTACTATATAAAAATACAACATAATAAAAAATATTCCAATTAATTATAAGAACTCAATATATGTAACGTATGGAACAAGTAATCTTGTGCTAAATAAGCATGAATAATTAATTGTAATCTTGTGCTAATTAAGCATGAATAACTATTGCCAAAGAAAGATTTGGAGGCTCCTAATTTCTGGTACCTGAACAAATGCACACCTTGCACCTGCCACTTTACGACCCTGACTGCATCTCGGGTATTATATTAAAAACTAGAGACGAGCATCTCTAAATGCCTAGCTAAATCTCAATCTCTATAATTTCGTTTAGCTAGAATTTCCTTTTCATGTACACTCTAATAGACCAGTCATTCTCACTCTTCATTCCCTCCATTCCCCTCTTCATTCCCTCCATTCCCCTCTTCCTTCCTGCCCTGCTTGCTCTACTCGGCACCGCACGTCGCCACGTGCTGTCAAGACAGCCAGCCGGAGAGCTCCGCCCTGTCGGGGGATCAAGGTGTGCGGTGACAGGGAGCTTGGCGGAGGGGCGCGCGACAGGGAGCTTCGTCCTCCTCGGCGGAGGGACACATGGTGAGGAGCTCCGTCTTCCTTGGCGCGCGGCGGCGGGGAGCTCCGTCCTCCTCGGCAGCCGGTGGGGGCCGTGGGAAATAGATGGGCACTGAGCTGAGGGTGTCGGTATTTTTTTTTTTGATGGTCACGGGGGAGCATCCCCACCTGAAGATATTGATAGGCTTTCTGCAAGCCAAAATGCCAGTACATCAGTTACATTTGCAGAGGTAGAGGTTTTAAACTAGGGGAAGTACAACCATGTTCTGCTAAGGTTTTACATTGAAGAAAACGTAGAGCACCAGATATCCGCTAGAACACGATCCACCACAGGCCACCGTTGACACCACAGCTGTGCGTCCTCTTTGCATACGGACCAGAACCGCAAGATGGAGGGCGGCACACCATTGAAGACGAAGTTGTTTTGTTGCTTCCATAGTTGCCAACACACCAGGAGGATGTAGACAGTAGAATGTTTGGTTGGCAGCGTTGCTGGGCAAGGAACGGTCCAAAGCCGAGCCACACTGCACCCGGCCGTGTTCACCCCAAGTGCAGACTAGATGCCAGCAGCGACGGGGCAGGTGAAGATGAAATGGTCGCAGGTTTCATCCGCTTGGTTGCATAGCTCACAGCGTGCGTCGTCGACGATGTTCTTCAGCAAGAGGTTCGTTTTGCACTGCACCCTTTCTTGAACAAGGAGCCAAGCGAAGAATTGAATTCGCGGCGGCGTGCGATTTTGCCAGACAAAGGTGGAGAAGGCACACAGAGGGGCTCCTGTCGTCTTCATCAGCACCTTGTAGATGGGGCCAGCGCGCATCACGTTATCCAGCTCGACGAGTGGAGAGGATCGCCGGTCGTCATCCTTCGTGAGTAGAATGTCTTCAAGGAGGGAGAGAGTTTGGCAAGCTCCTCCCGCGCGCCGGCATTCAGGCACGGCATGAGGTGCGCCCAGACGCCGTCGCGCAGCACGCATGCCACCGACACTTCTGTGCTAACGGCATGGCTGTGGAGTAGGGGGAACACCTCCTTCAACCGCCCGCAATTCAGCCACCGGTCTTCCCAGAAATAGGTAGAGGCCCCGTCCCCGACCGCGCATGTGGTGACGGCGCAGTACAGAGGCAGCAGCTCCGCCAGATCCTTCCAGTGTGGACCGGCAACTTCACCAGCCATTGTTGCCAAGTCGACGCGCTCCCGTATCCACCGAGCCCACACAGAGTCGCCAGGGTTATGCAGCTAGTGCAGGAGTTTGAGCAAAAGACACTTGTTCTCCGCCGTGATGTCCTTGATCCCCATGCCGCCTTGCTCCTTTTCTTGGCACACTTTCTCCCAAGCAACAAGGCACTGCGCACCATACGCCTGCTCATCACCTGACTCGAGGAAAGCGCGCCGACGACGATCTAGGGCATCTAGTGTCCCTTGCGGCAATTGCATCACAGACAACGCATAGATAACTGACTGTCCAGCACTGTGCTCACCAGCACCGCCCTGCCCATGGTGTTCAACAAAGCCGCCTGCCACCCCCCAAGGTATCTGTCTGATTTGCTGATCAGGGGAGCGAAGGCCGTCAAGCGCATCTTGGTGTCCGACAGAGGAAGGCCAAGGTAGGTTTGAGGGAAAATTCCAACCTGGTAGCCGAGGATCCCTTGCAAGGTGCCCACGGTTGCCGCTGTGGTGTGCATAGGGACCATGGTGCTTTTGTCATAGTTGATTTTCAGCTCGGTGGCGGCAGCGAACTGGTCGAGAACAGCTTTGAGGTTTTCCACATCCTGCCGCTCAGCCCGGACAAGAATCAATGTGTCATCCGCGTACTACAAAACGGGCACTGCAAGTATGGCGCAGCGGGGTGACGGATGCCAGCATGCTGCTTGATCATCTGCTGGAGAACGTCGGCCACCAAGAGGAACAGGTAGGGGGACAAAGGGTCCCCCTGGCGGAGCCCCCGTTTGCAGCCGAACCACGGTCCTGTAGACCCGTTGACAAGAACGGCGAGCTTGGTGGTGGTGAGGATGTTGGCGATCCACTGGCACCATTGCTGTGGGAAACCACGCACCCGCATGACCGCCACCAAGCTGCCCCAATCCACTGAATCGAAGGCTTTTGCAAAATCCAGCTTCAACACCAAGGTCGGCAGCTTCCGCTGATTGCTGTACTGGACCAGTTCCATGGCGTAGATGAAGTTCTCGGAGATGGAGCAACCGCGGATGAAGCCTGTCTGATCCACATCAATCAGTTGGGAATCTCTTGCTGGAGCCTTGTCATGAGCATTTTGGACGCAATCTTCAGAGAGCAGTTCTACAGGCAGATCGGCCGGTAATCGCCGGGGCGGCGGACCGCGGTGTGCTTTGGCAGCATGTTGATATATGAACAGTTCAGCTATTCCAGGTCCGCCGCGCCCTGGTGGAATTCCATGGTGAAGTTCATCACGACGCCCGCGACCGCCGGCCACGCCGCGGTGTAGAACCCCGGCCTGAAGCCATCAGGCCCAGGCGAGCTATTGCGGTTCATGGCTCGAACAGCCGCTTTTGCTTTCGCCTCCGTGAAGGGGGCCATCAGGTGTTCCTGGTTCACGGGCGTCGCCCCCACGTACAACGCCTCCAAGTCGAGGGTGCCCATGGGCACCGCACAACCCAGTAGAGCGCGCAGGTGCGCGGTGAGCGCTCTAGTCTTGGCGTTGTGAGACGAGAGAAGGACGCCGTCAATCTCCAGAGCCCTGATCTGGTTACGCCGCATGCGCTGGCTGAAGCCAGTGTTCTCATCCCCTTCCCGCATCTTGCGGTGTTTACCTCGCTGTTTCTAGTACGCCGCTCGTTCACGCAGGGAGATCGCCAGGCGATCCCTGCATGCCTGCCGCAGAGCATACTCTCCTGCAGATAGAACACGAGCCTCCTCGAACACATCAAATAGGTAAATCACAAACTTGCAATTGAGGTGGAGGGATGGTGGTGCACGCTTACTCTACGCCCAAACCTTCGATGCGCCACGGACCGCTTTGAGCGACCCGACCAGCACAGCAGCGGCATTGCGGCCGTGCGCCTCCTGCTAGGCAGGAAGAATGGTGGGGAGGAAATCATGGTGTTTAAGCCACCCGTTCTCAAAGCGGAAGACATTTGGTTTTGGGATGGAGGTTGAGAGGGATAAGAGAATTGGAGTGTGGTTAGAGGTGGGTTTTGGGAGGGAGGTGAGCGATGAGTTGGGGAAGGCAGTGGCCATGGGGGTGTTGAGGAGAACTCTGTCCAGCCGAGCTAGAGTGGGGGTGGATTGGTGATTCGACCAAGTAAAGAGTCGATCAAGCAGAGGCAAATCGATCAGGCCCAGAGAGTGGAGTGTGCCGCAGTTTCATTTCCTGGATACAAGCAACGTCAAGGCGGGCCGAGACAAGGATGTCCCGGACAGTTTTGCACTTATCAGAGTCTCCAAGACCTCGAACATTCCAAGAGACAATCGATAGGGGAACTGTTTTAGCATTCATTGAAATGTGGGAGTCACCTGGTTACAGACTGGAGCGACAAGCCGCACAGGCGACGCTCGCAAACTCCCACGGGAGCCAACAACACACGAAACTGACAACAACCAGCACACACTAGACTGATGCCGCTGGTGTGAAGCACCAACAGCACCCCACAACACAGTGGAACTGAAACTGAAACAGGAACGGGAGCGGACGACACGCAGCTGCCGGCGGGAGACATGGAATGCACTACTGCTAACAAATACCGACAAAGCAGTCAATGCGCGATCGTCATGGCATTCAATCATTCCCCGCGTCCGAGCACCTGATCCAGAGCGTGCCCAGAGAGTGGATGGAATCGTTGAACGCGTCAGCGAGATGCGGAACATTGCCATTGCTGTTCTCATCGTCTCCTCGAGTTAGGTTGAAATCACCCGCAAGCGCCCAGCAGGCAGGGACGTGGCTGGCTACTTCAGTCAGATCCTCCAAAAACTCAAGCGAGTCACGGTGGTCAGCCGGTGCATACATGTTAGTGAGAGCGAACGCCAAGTCAGAGGCCGTAGAGGTGAAGAAAGTAGTAAGGGTGCGCTGCCGTTTGATGAAAGAGGTCATGCGGAGCGTTCTAGGGTTCCACGCAATTAGCAAGCCGCCACGGGCTCCATTCGCATCAACACAAGAGAAATCGAAGAGTTGAGTGGGGAGGAAGGAGCGAGCTTTTGCGAGGTCAGTGTGCCGCAGTTTCATTTCCTGGATACAAGCAACGTCAAGGCGGGCCGAGACAAGGATGTCCCGGTCAGTTTTGCACTTATCAGAGTCTCCAAGACCTCGAACATTCCAAGAGACAATCGATAGGGGAACCGTGTTAGCATTCATTGAAATGTGGGAGTCACCTGGTTACAAACTGGAGCGACAGCCGCACAGGCGACGCTCGCAAACTCCCACGGGAGCCAACAACACACGAAACTGACAACAACCAAGCACACACTAGACTGATGCCGCCGGTGTGAAGCACCAACAGCACCCCACAACACAGTGGAACTGAAACTGAAACAGGAACGGGAGCGGACGACACGCAGCTGCCGGCGGGAGACATGGAATGCACTACTGCTAACAAAATAGCGACAAAGCAGTCAATGCGCGATCGTCATGGCATTCAATCATTCCCTGCGTCCGAGCACCTGATCCAGAGTGTGAGTGGTGGCGTCTCCAATCGCCATCACCCGGTCCAGCGCCCGGGCAGTGACAGCGCTAAGCCCAATGGCGTCAGAGAGCTTGGCGAGGTCCTCGTGCCCGATGGGCTTCTTTGTCTTCTGAAGCAGCTTCTTCTTCGCGATGTGGTGCTGAACAGGTTTGGAGCAAAGCGACAGGCTGTTCTTCAGAGCCTTCAACTGAGCCGCTTTGTCCGCGGCGCTGACATACTTCCCACTATCTCTGGCAGAGATCCTCTCATTGTTCCGCGTCCCAGCACCACCGATCGCGACGCGACGGCGCACACACTACACGGGCGGCGGCCTGCGGCGCCGGAGGCGGCGGTGAGACAGCGTGCGGCAGATGTGGTGGGGAAGCAGTGTCCGCAGCCGGCGGTGCACCAGCGGGATGCCAAGTCAGGAGGAGGACCAGCGTGACAGAGCAAGTGCGGGGACCCGGCGCTGGGTCAGGCAGATGATCGAGGATTGGGAGTACCAGCATGCGTTGCAGCGAGTAGGCATTGAGGAAGCTGTGGCACAGGATCGTGGCGCCCAGGAATGTGCCAGGGTGTAGCTGCTAGTGCGGCTGCTGCTACTGCTGATGCTTCTGTTGCTGCTGGGGAGGAGGAGCAGGCGGCGCAGGGCCGAAAGTTGGCGGGGGCTCGCCAAGGAGGTGTGGTGGAGTCGGGCCGAAACCATGTGGCGTGGGTGGTGGAGGCCTAAAGAACGGGATCCAGTCACCAGCCATGTCGAACTGCTCGGCAAGCGGCCGGAAACACGTGGGATCCAAGCACAGAGTGATGCCGCGCCCGCGGCGCGTGTGGACGCCGATGCGGTTGGGAACATGGGGGTGGCAGAGCGCGACGACGAAACCCAGGCACGAGTGGTCATCCCTAGGGATGCACTGGGGATCGACCTCCATCACGTCCCCCATGCAGGCGAAGATCTTGTGAACTTTCGGCCCGGTCCAGTGCTCCTCGGGGAAGTTCCACACGACGACATGCACGAGCCAAGCCAACTCGCGGACGAAGCGATCGTTGGTGTCCTCCACCCACTGCAGCTTGATGATATCCCCGTAGTGGTGCACCGCCTGCACCACCATGGCTGCCTCCCTCTCAGAGGCGGAGTCGAACTCCATGAGGGCGACCCCACGGGAAGAGGGGCGGAACCGAAAGCGAAGAGCGGGCGCAACACTGATGAAAGCTGCGCGGATGCAAGGAGCAGGGATCGCCACCACAGTCACCGGCACAAGCTCCACAAAAGCGAAGCGGGCGGCACGGTCCTAGTCGCCCTCGTCGACCCAGATCTGAAGATAGTCGGGGCCGTCTGCCGCCAACTCGTCGCTCTGCACTGACTCTTCCTCCTCTCTATCCTCCAGAGTCGGCGGCTCCTCAAGCTCCACCTCGCCCGCCGGGGGCAGCTGAGGTGGTGGCGGCGTGGGCCCACGAGCTGCCATAGGGGGAGGCGGGGACCGTACACCACGGCCACAAACGATGGCATGAGCCGCAACAGGCGGGGAAGCCGCACCAACCATGCGGATGTCCCGCGCTTGGGGGATGCCGCAGCGCTGGCGCACGTCGGTGACGGGCTCCCGGAAGAGGTCGCCAAGGAAGAAAGGGCCTTCGTCTTCCGAGGCCGCTACAGTCACCGGTACCTGGGTTCCGACAGCAGGCCCAGCGCTCGATGGGGGATCTTGTTGAGAGGGAGAAGGCGGAGGTGAAAGGAGGTAGGTTGAGATGGGTGGGCGGGGGCGTTGGCCTGGCGGAGGGGGCGGGGAGGAGCGGGGGGAGAAAGGCATGGTGGAGACGGCGGCGCATGAGGCAGGGGGTTTGCTCGTGGGGAAGCACCATGGTGCAGGTGTAGCTCCGGTGACCAGTGCCGTGGCAGGTGCGGCAGCATATGGGCTCACGACAATCTCTGACCTGGTGATCGCGGGAGAGGCACCGGAAGCAGGCGTCTGGATGAGGCGGGATGGGCGGTAGGCGGCGACGGGTGGGTGGAGATGGCTGCGGAGGAGTTAGGGTAGCTTGCAGGTAGGAGTGCGACGCGGAGGTCGGAGCAGGAGTGAAGGGTGATGTGATCGGGAAGTGGGGAGGCGCCGTGGTGTCGCTCGGGGCAGCTTGCTTCGGAGTAGGAAGCAGGCCGGGCGCGCAGGGCGCAGTGAATGCTGGATCTCGGGAGATTTCTTTGCCGGGTGCCCCCTGACAAATCCCATGGGCTCGCGTGTAAACTCCTGTAGCAGTACCTCAGGACATGCCCATTGCCTCCGCGGCGCCTCGGGCGGCGTTGCAGGCGGGGGGTAGTTCGGCCCAGTGAATGGGGGGCGTTGGGGGGTAGTAAATGCTTCTTTTTCGGTGAGAACAACCGCCATCACCAAAGCTTGAGCTTCGGAACTGTGCAGGGTGAACCAAAGACGATTGAACTCCAGGCGACCACGAACAACAGCGTAGTTAGCGACATTGCAGTTAGCGCGCCTAATGCGGAATACCGACCGACCAACTTAATGAGCACAAAGGAGGTTTGGAGGACCCGTAAGCAGATAGGACAGCATCGACGAGATGTAGAAGGAGTTGAAGCTGGTGGCGTGGAAAGGTGGCGTGATCCAGAGGGAGGGGGAGGGGGATGGAGAGGCACCTGGGAAAGCAGTGACATGGAAGTTGTTGACATTTCTTAGCGTCGCTACTAGTAGGGGTTAGTTCCTAGCAACGGCGCCACGAAAATGCCATGTTGGTATGTCTTAACATTTATAGAAGGATCTACAAGCACACGGATATACCGGTGTAGCATTTCACCCGGAAGTATTCAGGGTATCGTTATTTATATTTTCCCAAGGGATGGCTAGGTTGTGTAAAATTTATTTACTAGTTTCATAACCATGACACATATGAAGTAAGATGAAGACCACTGACTATACATGGGTAAGTGATAAATAAAGAATAATTCGAGGTAATGTGACACACACAGAATAGGCAACTCTCGTGAATAAAGAATAAACAAGCAATCCTAAGGTTAGTGGGAGCATAGGCACAGAGTCCTAGTATACTATTCATATTAGCAGATAAGTTACGTTAGCTACATGCTTAGAGCTACAGGTGCCGGGAAATTAGGGACACCGGAGAGAATGACCCGCACTGGAGAACATCTAGTCCTGTTTCATCTTTGCATGAACTCCTACACGATACCCGAACGTCGGGGAGTACACTAACCGAGAAGCAACTTCCCGGTGGACCGATAGGGCTGTCGCCACCTGCGGTCTACCCCAGTCACACCGTGGAGCACCGTCATATTTGAAGGATCCCGCATACCCGGGCACCATGCCCGCATATGAGGTCACTACCCTAGCACCCCCGGGTCCCCCACCCTTCGGATGGACATGTAAGATGCTAAGGCAAGCCCGAAAGCACAATGAACCGATATCCTTACCCAGATCATCTGGTCTAAGCAAGCAACTAATATAACTTGATAAAGCACAGATCAAGGCTAAGCAAGCTACGAACATAGCAAGATAACCAAGAACGAACTCAATATGAATAGCACAACGAAAGTCGGAATACAAAGCCATACCAGAGGCCAAGGATTGCTCGCCGACCCCGAGGACGACTGGATTCGCTAAGGAGATGAAGTACTAGCCTAGCTCTAATGTCTGTTTTTGTGGAGCTGTAGGTCGCTCAATGTGTATAATTCCTCACCAAGGCTTTTTATTGTGCGTTTCTTCCTCAACCTATCTCTAATGTCTGTTTTTGTGGAGCTGTAGGTATGGAGGATTTGAAGGCATACCTACTTCTCATATTTTGCTAAGTCAAAGACCGGATCCAAAGGAGAAACAAGTCATAAACCTTCATAAAGATGTGCAAGTGTGTGGATATTTTTGGTGGGTGGTGTATGAACTCCTTTTGTATGCACCATCTCTCCTTTTTCTCTCTTTTTGGATAAGGGGCTATCTTTTCTTTTTTTTTTGACATGGCTAAGCATGTGGCATACCTTCTTTGGGTATGCATCTTTTATTTTCTCATAGCCCCATATCCTTGACATGTTTTTGAGAGATATGTTATACATGGACTTGGAGTTTTATTTTGTGGATGGGTGAAATTTTGCTCACTTCTAGTGTAGAAGCATAGCATGTGGTGGAAACGTGTACGTGATCTTGATCATGGGAGTATGAAATGAATCTCACTAAGGGCCACAATAATTTGACAAAGCTCAATAAGATAACAAGTTGCATATGTGGAAGATTTTGTAATGAAAAACAACATATGGCTTTGGATATGAATTTTCATATCATCGAGGAACTTTATTATATTTTTGTGTTTCCAAAAATTAAATACTCCGGATGTCAAGTATCACATAAGAGAAGATCATAGCAACTCTACTTAACCATATCATAGCTCACAACAATTTAGATTTGGTTCATGCTTTTTGCTTTTTGCTACCCTCAAGTTTCAAGTTTAAGGTTTGAACATTTTAAGCCAACAAACCCAAAACTAGGTAGAGCATAAAGTTGTAACTAAGCATATGAAGAAAATTAACAGAACAACGATTTATCATCTCAACAAGGAAAACTTACATCATGCTTACTATACATATTAAAAGAAATATTTTTTCTATTTTCTAAGTTTTTGCAAGTTTTTATTTGTTTTTAGTTATGCAAATTTTTATGGGTTTTCTGATTTTGTAAATTTTTGTAGGTTTCATGCAAGGTTATAAAAGTAGTAAAGATAAATGATACAAGTTACCTCTCATGGGGGTCCGCCCCCAAACTAGCTTCAGGCTTACTACGGCTGACCGGAGTTGAAACCCGTCCAGCGGCAGCATGCCCTCCACTCGTCCTGTTGCTGCAACTGCGACTGCTCCATGTCGAGGATCCTTTTGCCAGTGTGATGCTGCCATGCTTGGGTAGAATCGATGTGTTGGTTCAGCGTCTCCTGTATGTTGTCGCCCTGCACCCGCAGCTCACCTAAATGATGGGTGATGGCACCGAAACCTCGGGACGAGGACGTCCGTCTGATGAGGTTCGGGGCTCCACCGGAGCTGGAACTTGTGGATAAGCGGCTTGGTGCCTGCCGTGTCCACTCCTCTGTGCTAGCACTGTGCCATGACGAACCACCGGCCTCATGTTGATGTGAGTGATGTGGATGCTGAGGCGGTGGTGTCGGATCTGCCTCTCTTCTGGTCCTGCTTCTTGTCATACTGCCAGGCAAACCAGAAGATCTATGCCTACGACCTCCTTCTCGTGGAGCGAGAGAGATGGTTAGCGAATGACAATTATACAAATGGAACTCCGCATTGGGCAGCAGAATCTCATTTGTATAGCCCAAGTAAAAGAAAATCAAAGAATCATTCAGGCCTTTCTTGAGTGTGTGACCTTGGATCAAATAAGCCTCATCGATATACGTACGGTCGCCCTCAATGAAAGGAATAGAATTCCCCTCTAAGGCACCAATACGTGTAGTGATACGAGTAATCAAAGAAGTGCATTCAATAGGACCCGTAATCTTGAAATTCGAAAGCCATTGCTTAACCAAAACTTGTGTGGGGGGAGATTTTGATCTTGTTGACCATGGCATAAAGAATGAGCAACTCATCGTTGCGCACGGATCGGACATCATCTCTTGGAAAGAGAGTGATGGTTAACCACTTGTGCATCAACTGAAGAGTTGGATTATGAATATCGCCGCACCGAGGTACGAACTTGCCATGGACAACTTGACCCGAAATCTGGCCCCAAAATTCATGACGATTTAAACCGCGGCAAGCTCGATCGAGAGAAATCGACCAGCGTTTGTTGAAATCGAGGTGGCCGGCAAAAGTTTTCCAAGAAAGCAAATACTCTTTCTCGAAAAGTCGAAAATAAACCCCGTTTTCCACCTCCCGAAGAGTGCCAAGAAATTGGATGGTGAGGAGTCGAGAACCATACTCCTCAATGGAAACGAAATTATCCCATTCAACTGCATGCCAAACGTTAGAGAATTCTTCGTACATACCTGTTTTGATGAGGAGGTCCGGATCGAATGCTCGGGTGTGGACGAAGCTTCTGTTCTTGAGGATGGTGTAGCCTTGTCGTTCATGATCATCTCGCAAGTCGAGGTACGGTGCATCTTCTGCATCAATCTCTATGACCTCAGCTTGCGGTTCGGCTTGCATCTCTTCATATTATTCTTCTTCCTCATAGTTCATCGTGATTGGTGTAGGTGTAGGTTCGGGTGTGTACGAGCTTGAGCCACCCCGAGAATGGGATGAACTTCCACCCATCATCTTTTTGAGTGCGCCAGAGATCTTCCGCCCTAAGCCTTTCATGATGGAACAAAAATACGTGCAACTCGAAATGAGTTACGTTAGTGAAACCGAAATGAATGTTCTTACCCGCGAGTTGCTCCTTCTTTCTTGCAGCAAAGAAATGAGAGAGAGAGGTCTCTTGAAATCAAATCTTGAGCAAAAATCCAATGAAATCCTGAGAGCAAAGTTTGAGAGAGTTTGAGAGGGAGTGAGTGAATGAGAGTTGAGTGTGAGAGCTCAACACCCACTTCTCGGCCTCTATTTAAAGAGAGAATGCCTAGGCACAACAGCTAGGAGCTGAACACAATGATCACTAGCCGTTGGAAAAAAGTGGCAGGGAGCCGTTGCTAGGTGGGGTCGGCCGACCCTAGGGTTCGGCCGGCCCCCCTGTGGGCCCACTGGCTGACAGCCAGGGCCCAGGGGCTCCCTAACGGCTATAAGTTTTGAAATTTTGGGTGCCCGACCAAACTTTGCTTCGAAAGATATTCAAAATTATTTTTCAAAGGATTTTCATGCTCGGAAATATTTTTTTGGATTAAAAAAATAGAAAAAGTGCTAGAAAAATTTCTAGCTTGCAATGATGTTTTCAAAATTCAAATATGCAGTGGGAGAAATCGAAAAAGTCGAGAAAAGTAAAATGATGGAAAATAAATATGAGATACGTACCGATTTACCTTCGGCAAGGGCTCGTCGTTTTGAGTCTGACGAGCGGGACCTTTCTCTTGCTGTGATTACCACTGCTCGGCTCATCTTGGAGAATTAGACGAGGACGAGCTTGCGACCTTACGCCACACCTTCTTTGCACGTCCTCTTTTGGATCGTGTGGTCGTAGGTACTTCCGGCTGGGATTCAGGTGCACCCCAGAGTGCCTGCCCTTCGTCATTCTTCGGGGGATTGTACCTGCCTGCATGGTTAGTGCGGAAAGTCTGCCGGAGAAGGTTGCCCCACCCGGTAGACACCATATTTGCAGTTTCAATGGGAGATTCGGGTTGCCCCGGAATCTTCCCGGACTCAGAAACAGGAACAGCAGCAACGATTTGAGCAAGTTGTGTTTCTATTATTTTGTTGAAACTTAATTGATTTTTAAGAGTAGAAGAAAGAGTTTCAACTTTTGCATTTATGTCTTCTAAAATATTATCATTGGCAACAAGCTTTTTGTTTAAAGATTCATTTATTTTAGCTTGGCCAAAAACAAGATCTCTCAAGGAGGGTTGGTTCGAATTAAAATTCGAATTGAAATTTGAGTTAAAATTGTTACCTCCTCTTTGGAATGGTGGGCGTGCCTGACTCCACCCCTAGCCTCCTTGTGGACGGAACCTGGTGTTATTGTTGTTGATGTAGGCTGCATCTTCTCGAGTCTCGGGGCAGCCATTCCCCGAGTGTCTACCGTCAACACAAACCTTGCACGTAAAGTACGAGTTTATGGCATGGACGGGAACATGCATCTGTGGTCGGTTCCCTTCATCAAGCTTTTTCAGTAGGAGGTCCAGCTTGGCGACGAGCATGTCTGTCTTCTTGACGGTATGCATTCCGCCCTTGGTTCTAGGCTGGGAACGCTCCTCGTTCCAGCCCTGGTTGGAGACCATCTTTTCAATTAAGGCTGTAGCCTTGGCAATTGTAAGGTCAAGATAGGCTCCTCCAGCAGCTGCATCGAGATGGGCTCTAGATGTTGTCGTTAGGCCGTTGTAGAAGCTTTGGAGTACGAGCCACTCGTCCATCCCATGATGAGTACAGGCGAGTATGTATTCTTACAATCTCTCCCAAGCTTCTGGGATGGATTCCATCCATGTCTGCTAGAAACTTGAAATTCTTTCTCGTAGGGCATTTGTTTTGCCCAACGGAAAGAATTTAGCGAGGAACGCTGTGGAACATTTGTACCACGTGCTGATGGCTTCCTTGTTCTGATAAAACCACTGTTTCGCCTTCCCCGGGAGGGAGAAAGGAGGGAGAAAGGAAACAGGCGGAGCCTGATGGCATCAGCCGTAACGCCCCGTATGGTTACGGTCTTGACGAGCTCCACAAAATTCTGGAGATGGGCATTGGCGTCCTCATTCGGCATGCCACAGAATGGGGTAGCCTGCACCATGTTAATGAGGTTGAACTTCAGCTCAAAGTTCATGTCCCCAACATCAACGTTGGGTCCAGTTGCCACATTGGCAGCTGAGGGGACGAAGAAGTCACGGAGAGTCTTCTCAACCATGGGTTCGGTGATCGTTGATGGTGCTTGGAAGGCTGGCTCGCTTGTCGACTGCGAGATCGGAGGAGGGACGACGCGAGGTTGGGCCCTTCTCACGAGCTTCTCGGGATTTTCAACAAAGTTTGTCGGCAAGGAGAAACCAGACATACACTACCCTATTTTCATCCAATCAGGAGAAAATAAAAAGATAAATTAGCCTGTATAAGCAGTAGGTACCTCTTACTTATATTGCCATGTTTATGTACTTAGTAAATATCTTTACACCTAGTGCCATCACCGGCAACAGCGCCAGAAATGCTTGTTGACATTTCTTAGCGTCGCCACTAGGAGGGGTTAGTTCCTAGCAACGACGCCACAGAAATGCCGTGTTGGTATGTCTTAATGTTTACAGAAGGATCCGCAAGCGCACGGATATACCGTTGTAGCATTTCACCTGGAAGTATTTAGGGTATCGTTATTTATATTTTCCCAAGGGATGGCTAGGTTGTGTCAAGTTTATTTACTAGTTTCATAACCATGACACGTATGAAGTAAGATGAAGACCACTGACTATACAAGGGTAAGTGATAAATAAAAGATAATCCGGGGTAATGTGACACACACAGAACAGCCAACTCTCGTGAATAAAGAATAAACAAGCAATTCTAAGGTTAGTGGGAGCATAGGCACAGATTCCTAGTATACTATTCATGTTAGCAGATAAGTTACGTTAACTACATGCTTAGAGCTGCAGGTGCCGGGAAATTAGGGACACCGGGGAGAATGACCCGCACTGGAGAACATCTAGTCTCGTTTCATCTTTGCATGAACTACTACACAATACCCGTACGTCGGGGAGTACGCTAACCGAGAAGCAGCTTCCCGGCGGACCGACAGGGCTGTCACCACCTACGGTCTACCCCAGTCACACCGTAGAGCACCGTCATATTCGAAGAATCCCGCATACCCGGGCACCATGCCCGCATACGAGGTCACTACCCTAGCACCCCCGGGTCCCCCACCCTTCGGATGGACAAGTAAGATGCTAAGGCAAGCCCGAAACCACAAAGAACCAATATCCTTACCCAGATCATCCGGTCTAAGCAAGCAACTAATATAACTTGATAAAGCACAGATCAAGGCTAAGCAAGCTACGAACATAGCAAAATAACCAAGAACGAACTCAATATGAATAGCATAACGAAAGTCGGAATATAAAGCCATACCCAGTGTTAGCCTAAACGTTAAACATTGAACAGTCGGTCACTGACCGTGTAGCAAATAGTCGAAATACACGGCCATTTAAATGGCCATATAAATGGTGAAAATGGGTTTATACGGCTTTACACGGCTAACCGGCCTACACGGCTACCCATCGAGTAGCGTTTACACGCCGTGTAAATGGTGTAAACGGCCGTGTAGGCGAACAGTGGCCATACCAGAGGCCGAGGATTGCTCGCTGACCCTAAGGATGACTGGATTCACTAAAGAGATGAAGTACTAGCCTAGCTCCACTACCCTAAAGAGTACAAGTCACAAATGTGAGTGAGAAAGAGGCCTTCAAGTGGTGTGTGTGGTGAGAGTGGTGGGAGGCCCATTTATATAGTGCTTGAGGTCGATTCCCGCCATCTCCTTGTATGGAAACATGCCAAACCGCCATTAGGAGGATAAGATTAGGATTCCCGCCAAAAATCAGCGGGAAACCCTGACATGTGGGGTCGGCCGACCCCCTCTTGCCGTCTTTGGCCACTGTCGTTCTCTGATACTCTGCCTGGTGGGTCCTGATGTCAGATGGTCGGTGCCGGGGCTTGGTTGGTCGGTTTGGTCTGGTTTATGGGCCTCCTTTTGCATGTGTTATGCAGGACGCGATCATTTGCGACTTTGTGTGCGTATTCATCGTGTTTTCTTCTTATTCCGGACTTGTGCTCCTGAAATCATAGATCTTCAAAAACAACTGTGGAGCTTAGTTAGTGATACAAATATGTGAGTAAGAGGTATAATTTTTCTTCTTTTATGAGCATAGTTGACGGTTATATTTCGCATTTAACGACCGTCAACAGAAGTCCCGGAGGAGGATGTCCTGGAAAGCTTCCCCCGGCCTGACAGGGGGCACGAACCTCGCCGAGTGTGCCGAAGCCCTTGGGGTCGCAAGCGGCGGTCTCTGGCGCGACGCCGGCGAGGGTTGGAGGGCGTCGGGGGCTGGGAGGAGTGGTGGTGGCGCCGGCGCTAGGTGCGCCAGAGCCGGGAGGCTCCGTCTCGCAAGAGGCGAGAGGAGTCATCTCTTCTGTCGCGCACCATGTCGGTATCTTTGACGAGTGAAGGAGCGGGGATGACTAGCAGTGTAGCGAGGGAGTGGTATTTTTATGAGTCTTTTGGATCCAGTTTTAAGAGATGTTTCTACTTTTCTAGTTAGCCAAGGTATGATAGCTAGGCTATTAGATGTGCTCTGCCTTTTGAGCTTACCAAAAAAAATTTGGGAAAAAACTCATCTCCAATAATTCCCAATAATTAGTTAAAATAATGAATTCCTGCCACATCATTGATTTGTGGGGCCACCTATTGAGTTTTTCACGTCAACATTCAACAAACGCTGCTGCTCCGATCCAGCCTCACCCGATGACAACGCACCTGAATCCTGAAGGAAGAAGAAAACAGCGGCTGCACAGTCCTGTTGTCGTGCATCCCGTTGATCCAACATCGAAAGAAAGGTCAATATTGCCCTACACCGATTGAGTTGGTACAGTATACTTTTGATCGAAAAAAGTTATTAGTCCAGCATCCTTGGGCGCGTTTGGTTTCATGTGAAATCAGGATTTCACGAAAAGACAAACTTCCGCATGGAGTACTAAATGAGGTCTATTTGTAAAAAAATTTAGAGATGAGTGTAATATTTCGAGACGAATCTAATGACAATAATTAATTAATGATTTGCTACAGTTTCGCGAAATTTTTTCAGCTTTAACCAACACAGCCCTTATCCGTCCGTTGTCAATAGTACCCACCCAGTACGTTCTCACAGCCTCACAGTACAGGCGACCTTGACAGCACAGGACACATTCGCTGCTCATAAGCAAAAGCAAGCATGAAAGCACGGTGCAGCTCATTGTGCCACGTTGAGCAACTGATTTCCACTTGTACAGTGTTGACGAGCTGTGGCAACAGGAATCGGCAAGCAGTCAGCCAGTCAGGCGTCATTCCAATTTCGCTATACGGCTAAATCCTAAATGGCACTACGTACAGCGTAGTAAGTGAATATTACATTTTCTTCTACATAGAAACTAGTCTGAAAACTAAGTATTGAAAAACTAACATCTAAATGAATATTATTTATTGCACCACAAGAGTATACTACATCGTCGTTTATACTTGATGACCTCGCCGTACAAAAGCCCGATTTCATACATACGCTTCCGTTTTTACTCTACTGCATAGGCAGACGGCAGCAGCCTGGGCTCCGGCCGGACCATCAACGGCACGGCGCGCTGCAGGGTGAGCCCGTAGGCCTCCTCCATGTCCAGCTTGTCGGCGGTCATGCCGTCGGCGAGGTGCCAGTCCAGCGCGTGCACCAGCGCGGCCGTCATGAGCGTCACCATGCGCAGGCCCCAGCTGAGGCCCGCGCAGATCCTCCGGCCGGCGCCGAACGGGATGAGCTCGAAGTCGCTCCCTTTGACGTCGACGCCGTCGTGCGAGCCGCCGGGGAGGAACCGGTCCGGCCTGAACTCGAGCGGCTCGGGCCATGCGTCCGGGTCGCGGGAGATCGCCCAGACGTTCACGAGCAGCGTGGCGCCCCGCGGGATGCGGTAGCCGTCCACCTCGCACTCCTCGGCGGCGACGCGCGGCAGCGACAGCGGCGTGGACGGGTGCAGCCTGAAGGTCTCCTTGACGACGGCCGCCAGGTAGGTGAGGCGCGGGAGGTCGGCCTCGGAGACGAGGCGGCCGCGGCCGACGACGGCGTCGACCTCCTGCTGCGCCTTGGCGAGGACGTCCGGGTGCCGGATGAGCTCGGCCAGCGCCCACTCCACCGTGCTGGACGTCGTGTCCGTCCCAGCAGTGAACAGGTTCTGCCCACGAAAACGACGAACAAGCAAATCAGCAGCCGGTCCCATCAAGATTCAAGATTCGTGATCAATCGAGAGCACTCACGAGGAGAAGCGCTTTGATGTCGGTCTCGTTGATCGTGCCGTCCTCGCCGTCGGCGAGCGGCTGCCGGTCCCGCATCCTGGCCAGGAGCACGCTGAGCAGGTCCTTGCCTTCCTCGGCGGCCTGCCTCTCCCTGATGATCCGGTCCATCATGTCGTCGTAGCGGCGGTGCAGGCGCTTCATCCTGGCGACGACGCCCTGCGGGTCGAGCCAGGCCAGCGCGGGCACGAAGTCCCCGACGTTGAAGACGCCGGCGAGCTGCATGAGCTCGACCACCATGTCCTTGAACTCCCTGCTGGCGCCCTCCCCGCCGTCGGCCGCGAAGACGCGGCGCCCCACCGTGGCCCGGGCGAGCGTGTTGGTGGCGCAGACGTTGGCCACCTGCCCCAGCGCCACCCCCGCGGCGGCGCGCGAGGTCCCCGACCATGAGCGCGACCTCGCCCTCCCTGACGGCGCGCAGGTCGTCGAGCGCCCGGGCGGAGAAGAGGTGGAGCGCGCAGAGCTTGCGCAGCGCGCGCCAGCGCGCGCCGTAGGGCGCGAAGACGAGGTCCTGGTAGTTGTAGGCGACGTGCTCGGCGCCCGAGTTGGGCGGGCGGCTGCTGAAGTTGGCGTCGTGGGCGCGGAGGAAGCGCGCGGCCACGGGCGCCGACGCGGCCACCACGACCTCGGCGCTGCCGAAGCGGAGGCGGAAGAGCGGGCCGTGCTCCCGCGCCAGGTCGCGCATGGTGTGGTGCGGCTTGGCGCCGAGCTGCGGCAGGTTGCCCAGCACCGGCCACCCCCGCGGCCCCGGCGGTAGCGGGCGCTGCTTCCCGCCGCGGCCGCGGAGGAGGAGGAGGAGGCAGGCGGCGACGGCCACGGCCACGGCCATGGAGCCGAGCAGCAGCGGGACGGGCAGCGCCATGTCCATGGCCGGTCTGGCTGGCCGTCGGGTCGCGCAGGCACGGGCGTGGCGGGTGTGGGCTTGGAACGAGGAGCAGCAGCGGGTGGTTGCATATAAGCAGCGCAGCACCCGGGCCGGGTGCCGCACCGAAAACAGGAAGCCGTCGCTTGCACCTACCCCCAAAACAAGAGCGATCAGGTAGACAAACCTGCTAGAAGAGGAAGTAGCTCCGGTGCCACGATTTGGTTGTTCTGGGGGCGGCTGGGCCGCACGTAGCAGCTACCCTCCCAACCACTGCGCCGTGCGCACGGGCCGCTCGTTCCAGCTACCACTGTTCGGTTACTATCACACCCGGAGCCACGGTACGGTACTGCTTAGGTGGAACGAGATCCTCTACCATCACGCCCACTGATGGCTCTCTGCAGTCACGCGCATCCGGTCCATCCGCTCGCATCCTATGGTGACCAGCGCATACCAGCTCCTTTCCTTCACGTATTGGGCTTCGGCTCAACACAACACGGCCCAAACTCCACGGAGCCATCGGCTGCTAGTATTTTTGGCGCGAGTACTCCTATTTTTGGCGCGACGGCGCCTCTTTCTGGTGCAAGCGCGACGGCGCCGGATGCAACGGCGAGTCTTGAGGGCGGCGGTCGCCTGCAGCGATCTCGTTTGCCATCGTGGAAGCACCAGGTGTGTTAATCTTCCTCCTCCTATGTACTGATCCCTCCATTCTTCTTGCATTTCATTTGATCGACCCATTAAATTTGCTGCCTAACTCTTTCCCTGGCCCCTCATTAGATTCTGTGTTCCTACAACAAAAAGAAATCTGCATATATGAGATGGAAGCAAATAGGTGTGTACTGTCACGGTTGTTTATTTTTCCCATGAGATCAGATAGATTTTAGTTGTTTAAAGTACCACCAAATTATTTTGTTTCATTGTAGGGAGGGTTTGCTGTCTGGTTTGCTGCCGCAAGTTGGCATGGAGTTCAATACTGTAGAAGAGGCTTGGATGTTTGAACTAGCTATGGAGGTCAAAAAAGATTTGAGGTTAGAAAAAGGTTCTCAAATAAAAGAAAGTCCGAGGGAAGGTTAGGTCCTGCAGATATGTTTGTGCAAATGAAAGGAAGATAAAAGGAATCATCTAACAGAGTGTCCAAGAGCTGAAACTATAAAAGGGATCATCTAACAGTTGACACTGATGCTTTGCTAGAGAGCAATACAACATTCTGTGCTTTTCAGTGACAACTTGCAATGTATACAATTTGCAGGAACATTTGTGCATTCCAGTGATAATTTTCAAGCCATACATTTTGCAGAATTTTTCTCATTCCTATACAATCACAACTTGCTCAAATTGCTAGCACCTGCACAATTTACAAAACACAATGCTTCTTCAAGATTTGCAGAACATGGCTTCTTTCTAGCTTCTTCAAGGTTGAGTTTCGAGCTTCTTCAAGCTTGAGCTTTGCGGCCGCGCTCGGGGTGGTTTGGTGACTCTGTGCCCATGCTCTGCAGCTGGAGCTCACACGCCGGTGGTCTCTACCTCGTCCGTGGTGGAGTGACATGTCGGCAACAAGACTGGATCTCACCGTCGAGGAGCCCAGGCACAACGCCGCCCCTGGCGCAGCAGCCGCGGGACCGGCAGGCGAACCGGCTGATGGCTCCGTGGAGTTTGGGCCGTGCTGTGTTGAGCTGAAGCCCAATACGTGAAGGAAAGGAGCTGGTATGCGCTGGTCACCATAGGATGCGAGCGGACGGACCGGATGCGCGTGACTGCAGAGAGCCATCAGTGGGCGTGATGGCGTGATAAAATAAAGAGCTATAGTGGCATGTGCAACTGCAAGTTACTTTTGCAGCCGTTGTGCATTTGATGCGTGTACAACCATCGATAACCAAAAACTCGTCTTGGGTGGTTCTACTCTACTCGTATCAATTACCAACTGTCGCAGTTTGAACCGCGTCAAGTTTCTATAGGGTAACCACAAAACATCATATTGACCCAGCGATGCTAGGACATTAAATCCCTTTGGAGCCAAATTATAATTTCCTCTACGCTACTACGAATCTGGTTGTGTTAAATAAGAAGGGACGTTAGATGCAATGATCATGCCGTTGTCATACAAGTTTGAGCGGAGCAAATAATACGGATCCAATTCGAGCAAAGCTAGTTTTTTTAGATTACACAGAACAACTAAGACACTCATAATGCACGCACACTCATACCTCTATGAATACACATACGCAAACCCTACCCTTATGAGCATTTTCGAAGACTGAACCGGCAAATCTTCGAGATTGACGAAGTCACCACAGGCGCCTCGCTTTCGACGGAAACGTCGCCTACCATTGAATGCACAACGCCGTTAAATCCCAAAATATTCGCTTCCATGAAGAGTCGAACCCAGAACCTCAGGTGCTACCGAGACTTTTGTAACCACTAGGCTACAGTGAGTGCGAGGCTGAACTCTTCAAATGGGCTGGGTCATAGATATTTGGAACGAGAGGATTAAATAGATATTTGGAACGAGAGGATTAAAGAAAAAAAAAGTCCTTCCGACCTTCCTAAACTATTGTCATTATTCGATTTACCTTCTTCAACTAGAAAACTTGATGTTTGTGCTTCTTGAACTATTGAAACTAGCCAATTTACCTATCTAGATGGTTTTCAAAGATATCATGGGTTGATGTGGCACCGCGCCAGCTGTCCTACATGACACCATGTCAACCATAAGAGAGGTAAATTGAACTTTCACGATAGTTCAGGGAGATCTCTAGAACTTTAAAAAAAATTGTAGAAATATTTTTAAGAAAATGCATATATTTTTTTCTAAAGCAAATATACATTAAAATACCAAAATATTATTTAACATTATAACATCATAGAGAGTTTATTTTAAGTCAAAATATATGAATCACCGTGCAAATTTAAAAGATGATTAATTAAATCCAACTCCTAGCTAATTAATCTATGCCTGTTCGATAATTAATATCCATAAATCTTCGCACTAAAAGGGCGAGTTTTAGTGCCCCTCTCCTCACCGCCACCAGTTGCCCCTGCCGTTTCCATACCATGACTGTCTAGTCTGGGTCGTCCTCGCCGCCTACTTTAGCGACCAACAGACCACAAAGTAGGGTTCACCTTACCGTTTGCACTGTAGATTTTACCGTTTTTACTGTAGCGGTAATCGTTTTTTAACTTTTGTATTTTTAAATTTTGAATCGGAAAACACCGGTTACCGCTACCGGTAAGTGTTGCCGCCAAGTAGCGGTAACGGTAAAAATCACCAGTAACCGACGATTTACCGCCAGTAAGGTGAACGCCGCCACAAACCACTACTAGTCACGCCACGCCTCGCTATGGGTGCGCGCTAGCCCAGGTATACCCGGGCGCCACCATGCAGATTGCGGTGAGGGCCCCGACCTTCGGAATCACGTATCCCAGCGTGTGCCATGCTCTGTTCTACGTACAGGGAAGGAAGGAAAAAAAATAGAAGTTTTTATAGGGTTTCAATACAATTCGACGATTTATCTGAATAACAGTGCATAATACCGATGCACAAGGAACATGGAAAGAAATATCTATGATTTTTTATTTAAAAGAATATGTCTATAATTTTATAATATTGAATATAGTATTTTTTTAATACACATTTATTCTAGAAAAAATATTTAGATTTCTATATATAATATTTTTCACATTTTTTATAAAGCCTAATGAATCTCACTGAACTATCGTGAAAGTTCAATTTACCTCCATCTTGGCTACGTGGTGCCGCGTACGACAGCTAGTATGGCACTGCGTCGGCTAAAAGCACTTTGAAAACTGTCTATGGATGTAATTGGCTGATTTTAATAATTCGAGGAGCATAAACATCCGGTTAATCCGGTTTTTTTATTGAATGAGGTAAATCAAATAATGACAATAGTTGAGGGAGGTTGGAAGAACTTTTTCTAGAATTAAAAGAAGATGGAAGAAGGATGCAGAATTCTTGGGCCCAAATTCAGGAGGGCAGATATTTGGAGTCGAATTGGGGCCCGTCTCAGCCCGCGACCATTAGGCGGCGGGTGGTTGCCGGGCCGAACCGACCACACCAAAAAGAAAAGCGCGATGAGGCGGACGGCGTCGATGCTGTTCAGCGGCCACGCCGGCGCCGGCCGCCGGGGCATCCCGCAGGCTCTCGCCGACGTGCTGGTCTGCCCCCTCTCCAAGAAGCCTCTCAGGTAGGCAAGCGGGCCAGAAAAGGTGGCGTCGGTCTCCCCTTTGGGCCCCGTGCTCCGCTCTGCGCATCTTCTCCATTGATCCCTCCACGCTTACTGAAGTGCCTGCGCGAATCCTTTCGCTGAGCAGGTACTGCGAGGCCAGCGGGTCCCTGGTCAGCGACGCCGTCGGCGTGTCCTTCCCGGTGAGTCCTGTTCGCCCCTCCGCCGTTCCGGCTTCCTGCTTTGTGTACGTATGCCGGCAATCTGTTTGTTGTATTGCCTGAGTAAAAGAAAGCGTTCATGAAAGGAGAGAGAATAATGGGTTTCTAGCACTAGCGAGTGGCTGCAAACCAAACCTAGGAATCAGCCAATGTTTGGGGCCCTGTATTTTGTCAGCTCAGAGTGGAATTCATTTCAGCATGTTCAGGTCTTGCGTAGCATTTTCAGACCCAATTGGGAACGAAATTTAGTGGTTCTCTTTCCAGAACCAAGTGTTACTGCTACAAGTATCTTTGTGGGTCGACATGAGCTTATTGGGGTCGTCGGGGTAAACTTAATAGGAAGTGTGGGAAATCAAATGATCAGGGTGCACGCACCAAGTGGCTCATAATCAACTGATCACAATTGGAAAAATGGGGAACAGATAAATGATTTGCATCGATTTTATACTTTTTATGCTTAGACAAAAACTTGAACTGCGCAAATGGTGGAATCTATGAAGGTGCTGTTTCCAAACATTTCAAATCATTTCTTATTGCGTAAGGCCTTGTTCGGTTCGGCCCGGAACGGCCCGGAATGCGGCCTGTTCCGGTCGGATGGACATGGCCCGATTCCAAGCAAGGTGGGACTTGGATGGGCCGTTCGTTTCGGCCTGGCTTGGAATGAAAACTGGGCCGGTTTGCATTTTTTTCTCACTTTTTGGCCCGGAATGGATCCACTTCTAAGCTCCTCCGGATCGGATCCAAGGCAGGAACGGAACTAAGGCAAGGATTGAGTGAAACAATGGGATTCACTTGATCCGCTTCCGGAATGGTTCCTGGCCTGTATCGGTTCCAGAGCGGCTGAACAAGGCCTAAATCTTCTATCTTGCACCCCTCTTTAACTGTATATTAACATTTGGTCCCGGCACTAGTAATGTTGTTGATAATTTTTTCTTAACTCTTATTTTGTGCTCATGCTGACTCTAGATAGAAGATGGGATTCCTTGCCTTGTTCCGAAAGATGGGATGTTGCTTGAGGACAACTCCGAGAAATCAGAACAAGAGCCCAGCCCAGCAATCTAATCATTCTTTACCAAGAAGACATCGTTGGTTGTAATACCTGAGATATCGCTCATTTCCAATTAGTGTTCGTTGTAATGGTTGGCGTTTTTTGCCTTGCTCAGTGTAATGAAGTGGATACATGATTGTTGTTGTTCACATGAAAAGGCTATATTCTTTCATCTTGAATAACATTAATGCATAAAAGTTCGACAATAAGTTGGTTCTTTTCGGCCTTCCGGTTTCAAATTGCCTTTTACCTTATCCTAATAATTAAGAGTTAAAAAATCCACCATGCTCAAGGGTTAGAAATTACTTTTTTGAGACCAAATATTTAAATTAAGAATAAAATTAGTAAATAATTAATCTGGTTTAAATAAAATTTTGAGACCAAATAGCTAAATAATGAATCTATTTCAGAATAAAATCTGCCTTCATCCCCCCTCCCAAAAAAAGTCATTCTAATTTTATCGTTAGTCAAACCTTTTTGAGTTTGGTCAAATTTATAACAAAAATTATCAAAATTTAATCAAAAGTTGGTCATGCAATTGAAAACAGTTGAACTGGCCGTTTTTCATCGCAGCCATTTTGGTGTTTCCGTGAACGGTGAACCCCAAGCAACTAATGATGAGGGAGTTGAGACCTGTTCTGGCAACAGAGCGAGGCATTCCACTAATTATATGGAAAGCTAAGGAAACTGTGGTAAAAACAAACTTACCGTGGATTAAATTTGGATGAAATTACAGTACAAGACCATGCTAAAACAGTGTACCTTTTTTTTGTGCGATAGAAAACAGTCAACTTTGAGTGGTACACATACATATCCATTCATTGTGAAACAGAAAGACAATGAGAATGGAGTGGCGTAGCACTAAACTCCTATAGCGAAAACTAGGCAATGCCGTTCCAACACTGGTCAAATGCTCGGTCGCAGTACATAACCAATTAACAGGTCAGCAAGTTGTAGCAACTCATCATATCTTCAGCTAGCTCAGCCTAGTTAGGAGGCTGGAGGCAACCCTCCAGATGAAGGGATCCTTAGATCCGATGCCATTTCCCGCCGACCCGAGTTAAGAATGACATTTGTCCAATTCGACGATCGGTGCACAATCCTTGAGGGTATGCGATCGCTGTCCTCACCTCCAGACGCCTCATACCCGCCACTTGTTGACCTTGAAAGCGCAATGCTTTTCTGAGCAGTGGATGCTGAAGCTGCAAGTGACATGAAGCTACGAAGTTTGTCTGCTCCTGACATTGAGACACGGAAGGGATGAAGATCAGGTGAGTCCAGGCTACTCTCTGGTGATGAAGTAAGGTTGAGGTTCCTGATGGATGATGCAATGCTTGGTTGGAAGACACTCCTTGCTTCATGCTGCAATGGGGCCAAACTACCAAGTGTTTCAATGGCCATGTCGCTCAAGTTGCTATCAGTTCCACTTGCAGATGTCCTTCCACAGACATCAGGAGATTGTTCAGGTAGTAACACCCTACTTTTGTCAGGCTTAGGAACCTCCCCGCGTCTTGTGATTGGCTGAAGAACTTTGGATTTCCTTTTGGCCTCTGCAGCAGCCTTTGATACTTCCTCAGCGTTAAGGCGAGCCAGTGTCCAGGGACTGATTTTTACAGGAAGTTTTCTTTTGGTTCCTTCATCTTCCTTTGTCTTCTTGCCCATGGAATTCTGTGGCATGTGCGGATGAGAGACATACTGCAGAAAAATAGCATGAGCATTGAGTATCCACAAGATATTAAAGGACAAGGAAAGCCAGTAACTGTGTACATGCTGAGTGTGATCTCACAAGGGGGAGCTGTTGTTTCCATCCCTCATTTGTTAGCACCATTTCTTCCAGTACCCCTATTTTGTTTTCCCCTCATTTTTTGTCATTTTAGGTTCAATTCCATCAGACATCAGTCAGTACTACTTTCAAATTACATAATACATATCAAGGAGGTACTGGATATGAGGCAGTCTCTAGTCAGTCAATGGGTTTGGTATTCAGCACAACCTTTATCGTGCTTTTGCTCAATTGCTAAGCCAGATATGTGCAATGCTGGCGATGGCAAAAATGACAATGCATGCAAAGGAAGAGTAGCAACAAAGAGAAATACAGCGTATATACTACATGGCATCAACATGGTCTCTGATGTGCCATTTTAACCATACTTGTTTATATGGAAGTGATAGTAAAAGGTTGTAGACTTATTATACTACAGAAATTTTTGTGACAAATCAAATGGTACCATTTCCACATGACCAGTCCAAATAATCTTAAATCATCTGCGATATTGGTCAAAGTTATTGAAATCTGGTTACATGCTTCCTAGATATCATATTTTTACAAATTGAGGAGGTAATAAGAACAGTCCACCCTAGATGCCAATCCAAAAAAAAAAAAAATTGAGCGCCCATGCCTGAGCACATTTTTCACTGAGTGAGGAGAAATTTTTTTTACAAAGTCAAGACACCGCTAACAAAAGTTCATGGTTCCTGATCGCGTAAGTAGAAAAAACAATTACATAACAAACGATGCGCGACCTGGCGTAAGATCTAGCAAAACAAGAAAAGACTCGAGCGGCTTGTAACAGGGGTGGGGGAAGGGTTGTGAGGGGTGGCGGCACGGGGGGTCACTCAATCTCACTCCCAACGTCATGTAGCAGGGAGCCTTGAAGAATTATTTGGAGGGCTTGAGGTAGCATAGAAAGTTCGAATCGAAAAATTTAATGGTAGTTATAGAAGTAGAAGATCACATGAAGCAAACAATAATCAGAACCAAGTTGGGTAGATATGAAACCAAACAAGATCCACATGAAGTCTCTACACAGCATTTAAAAAAATGCAGCCTTTGTATTCTGTATACTTGTCATGGTAGATTTACATGGTAGCAGCGCATACCTGATCTTCAAGAAGTAATCTTGGTGGAGTACACCATGCCCCACGATGAAGAGGACCAACAGAGCTAGTAGTACTAAATCCAGTGACAGAGCTAATGATGGACATTTGTGGGCTCTGGTGCTCAACATGTTCTTGCTGTTCTTCCTGCTCACGCAAAGCTACAATGTAGTCGTATGTGCTGATTCCCTGCATCCATGTGGATAAGAACTCCACAATCAGCTTGCAACATTAATTGCGTTCCACAACAAACTAGGAAGTTTAGCGTTCTAAATCTCCTCAAGGGTTTAACTTCAAAAGCAGAAGATGTATTTAATTTATGCCTTTTAATTTCTTCTTTTTTATCAAGCATCAAATGCATCTGACTAGCACGGTTTGGACACTATCTGCAGATTTACCAACAAGAGCAAAGTGACTGGAGAAATAAGCCAATCAAAATCTTTAATTAATACAGCTATTGTTATGGAAATTTAGAAACTACAGTGAAATATGTATTTTTAAGTGAAAATAGATATATATTTTTTATTACATGCAGTGGCTATATCTGACACCAAGGAAATGTAGAGATTGTAAATGACATGGCCTTCTAGTTTCTCAAATTTAGCATGCACAGGGTAATTAGATGGTCAGTAATGGTTCTCGAACTCACTTTTTTTATAAGAAGAATGTGGAAGCACAAAAGTTGGGAGAGTGGTATTGTTGCAATCATTGCAAGTAAGGTACATGTTACCTGCGAAAGGAAATTTGTATCAGGGCCAAGTACAATGTGTTCTGAACTAATCAATTATACTGCGAACAAAATATTTTCACTTTTTTGTGTGTTGTAATACGCACTAGCAAGCACACGTGACATTTATATCGCACTTCTCAAAATCAAAACCTCTTTTCTTTTGTTTACATTTTAATACAGGCATTCCGTATAAACAAGTAAACAACACTATACATTGTGGCTCAGTGTCAACAGTGTAGGGAAACAGCAATTAACACATCAGCAAGGTTATTGCAGTGGTGGTAATCTGTGGTACTGACTACTAAGAGACTGTCAGCATTTCAAGAGAAATATATGTAAATAGAAGATACTCAAGAAGTTCTTTGTTGAAAAAACTCACCAAAACAACTACAAAAGCCGTCATCGAGAAGCTGCTTCCAAGGTTTGAGACGATCTGCCCAGAGAACTCCCCTCGCTTCATAAAGCAAAGAATCAAGACAAGTGCGCCGACCAACCACTGCATTATAAGCTGTCCGTGTACAAACCATGGAGACCCTGTCAATGATCAACTAGAATGAAAAGGATATGGGACAGCAATGCTGACTACATGCAGTGCCTACTGGATTCCGGGTTTTAAGTGTTTGTCTGTTACTAATAAGTACAAATACATAACCAACACTAATGTCTCATTGGGTAACTGTTTACAACCTAACACTCATCAAAGCTTTTGTGGTGGTTTGTAGTTACCAAGAGGACTGCTGAAGCCATCAGAATGAAGAATCTTTTGTAGTTTCTTTTCCCTATGCAATTGTTGAGCCACTGCATGATATCGAATACAAAACCTAAGAATACAATTTATTTACAGGAAAACCATGTTAAAAATCAGAATTAAGCAAACGAATCTTACCCTACAGTGGTCATCAAAGCCATCTACACACTTGTCACAAACTCTACAATGCTTACTGTGCTGCAAAACCTGGATGACATAATCATATAATTTATACTCAAATGCCAATTTCTTGTGGTTTTCAAAAGGCATGTGTCTATTTGTGAGCTAATTTAATTTTAGAATGGACTTAAGAGGAACATCAGACATGAGTGTCATAAGTTTAGCATTTAAATGAACAAGTTCCAACACTAAAATTGATTGGCAACAGAGACAAAACCCAGTCATATACCTCTGCCTCACATAAGCTGCAGAAAAACATGCCTTCTTCACTTCCATGTTGTTCTGAAGATTGATCATGTAAGTGGAAGCACATTTTGCATAAGCAAGAAAACGGGCTGCATATCAAGCAAAGAACTCCAGCAAATCCAGGGTGAGATGGTGCATCTTTTCCTTCAAAAATACTGCTTAATTTCTCGCTGTTATTAACAGCACTGCAACCATCGCTTAATGACTTCCCTTCTGGGCATTCATGATCAGAGTTTTCTTGAATTTTTGGGACCCTTTTCGATTTAAAATTGCCTGGATCACCAGGATCTGTTGCAGCACACCATACATATAACACGACAACACAGGTGATCTGTACAAGGGCTCAAAAATGGTTAATGAGCAAATACTAATGCAGAAGCAAGGATTAACTCAATTACAGCACGGAGACTTTGTTCTGAAAGTTCCATCAACAATAAGGAAAGATAGGAATTGTTGTATCTAAGCACTGAGTTCTCGAGACTACCACAAACATTTATACCACTCTTGTGTCAGGTAAATGAGATTTCCCAAATGTAAGCACATTACAGCTACTCAAAACTCTTGTTGAAATCCTGACGAGGAAACATTTTCTGGAATTCTATGTAAACAAGTTTTGTTACTAATTCCATAGTGGCTATTTAAAACCATGCGCCCATACATGTCGCGCTGACAAAAGCTGATATGATAAGACGAACACCCATTACTCAACTAACCGTCTAACGTATAGCATAATGAATACTATTTGTCCTTAATGTTTTTTTTGGGGGGTGGGGCAGGCAAAAAAAAAAGTTGGAGGAATGCAGATCTGAGCAATCCGAAGAAGAAGCGCATGCACTACTTGTTTCACTGAATCAAGGTGGTGATGCTCCTCACCAAAGGGGTGTAGAGGCCCACGACCACATACTGCAGCTTATCACCCCCTACAAACGGCACGAAGAAGACGTAGAAAGCGAAGCCTAGCGCCAGGAAGACCGCTATCGCCACCACCTGCGCCACTTGAACATATCAAGAACACGGCAGCAACAGCAAGGAAAGCACCATGGCTAGTTGGAACCTGGAAGAGCACCAAGCAAGAAAGCAGACCTGGAGAGGGTGGTAAGGCAGCTGCCACCCATGTCTCCTCATCGCCGAGGACGAAGCAAAGTAACCCCCTCTTCAGAAGTGGCGGCGCTCGTCGGAGCCGTCGGGGAGCACGGAATGCGAATGAGTCAAGGGGGTGCCATGGCTTCGTGGCCCCCCTTCTGTACCCTTTCTGCGCTCCTGCCGAGGACTCGTATTGGGCCTGTGTTAGTTGACTGTGTAAAGTTTTCAAAAAAATATTTTTCTATATTTAAAGTACTAAATATAGACTAATTATAAAATAAATTACAGAATTCGTCTGTAAATTGCGAGACGAATCTAATGAGACTAATTAATTCGTCATTAGACGTTGTTTACTGTAGTATTACTTAGTAATTTAGCGTCTAATTACGGCCTAATTAGGTTTATTAGATTCATCTCGCCATTTATAGACAAATTGTGCAATGTATTTTTTATTTCGTTTAGATTTAATTCTCCATGCAGATGTTAGAAAAAAATTTAAAATTTTGAAGTTTGCAACTAAACAAGAGGTGAATGTGGTTGATCCCTCTTGGACTTGCAGGAGTATTCAATGCTTTCAAGAAAAACTGCAGCAGTGATTCAGCACGCAGCTGCAGACGCGGCGCGGAGAGAGAGATAGAGACGATGACGAGGCCCGAGGGCGAGGGTCGAGCGAGGGAGCCTGGGAAGCATAGCTACTGTATGTCTGTAGTATATAGTCTGGCGCTGAATATTTTCTAGTATTAGGGTGAGAGAGAAGCCGACAAGCAGAGATTTGTGCCGTTCTGGTTATTTAACACAACAATGCTCGTTAAACGAGCCTCCCATGCGTCACCGAGATATTCTGTTTTGCTTTTCTCTAAAAAAGAATATTGAGGTACTCCCTTTGTCTCAAAATAAATGCAATTTTATGATTTCAAATTTGTCCAACAAAAAATGCAATTTTAACTAAGCAACCACAAAAGACAGGAGTTTCCGAAAACTTCTCATACAAAAGATAAGCCATTGTCTAAAAATTTTCTTACAAAAGACAAGGAGCAATTTGGTAATTTGCACCTAGTCTTGGTTTACATGTTGGGTTCTATAATTATATTTATTTTGAGATGGAGAGAGTATATGATAATTTGGCTATACCAAAGCCTATAACAAGTAGCATGCAGAAGTAGATGCTTGTTGCACGAATAAGTGGCCGAGCCACCGGTATGGCGAGCCATGGCGGCCGCCATACCCGGTGACCCACGAGCACTTCTTTGCCAGTTTCTGCGATGTTCAGCCATCATGATTCAGCTAAAAATTGAAGAAGAAGAAAATAAATTGTTTAGAGTATCTCCAGTAAATTACTCATCAATTCTCTTCAACACTAAAATATATTCTTTTGGTAATGGGAGGTGCTCAAGCAGATAACCAATTCTATTGTTAGTACCTAAATTTTTTGGGATCGTCAAAACACACCTCCTCCTTGGTCAAATGCAGAGGAATTCCTTCCTCTACCCTATTATTTGAGTAATTTGCTACAACACTGGCTATAAAAAATGTAAATAGCATTATTTGTAGTAGTAAAAGAAAATAGATAGGATACGAGAGATAAGTGATATGCTGGAGATGCTTTTAGACTTTAGACTTTTGGGTCATCAGCTATGAAACTGAAACGTAAAAAATTGACGTACAAAAACGTCGACGCCTGTCGGTTTGTCGCCCTCGGCTGCCTCCGTGATTCCTCGCCCTCCATCGCTCCACGTCTCTGCTATAGGTAGATTTTAGAGTTAATTGGATCTGTGTCATTATAATTTTGCAAATTCATTGATTTACCATTATAATTCACCTATTTGGAGATATGCCATTACAGTTCGTTATTTGCTTGAGATGCACCATTCTATACGTATTTGATTCCCCTTGGATTCATGTGTAGGCTCTAGTATTTTCGTATAGACAAAAATACCTCCACTCCATCTGCTTCCTGTTTCCTTTTTTCTCCAAAGGAAGCAGGAAGCAGATGGAGTGAAGGCACTTTTTGTCCATACGAAAATATTAAGAGTCTGCATGTGGATTTAAGGAAATCAAATACGTATAAAATAGTTCATCTCAAGCAAAGAATAAACTATAATGACATATCTTCAAATAGGTGAATTGTAATGACAAATCAGTGAACTTGTAAAATTGTAATAGCACGAATCCAACTGACCCTAAATTTTAATTTTGGCTCCGCTACTATACACGATGTGACTCGGGTGTAGGATACCGTTAATCAGTCCAATTTAAATAGAGAGCTAGGACTAAGAAACGACAAAAGCAAAGACACGATGCAGAGGGAGGGAGAATGTGTCCAGGTTCTCTGACCGCTCGAGTCCATCAGCAACGGCACATCTCTGTCTGCAGGCAAAAAGATGCAGCTCACACCTCACGGACACAAGTAGTGCGAGACAACAGTCGCGAGGTGACCTTTTGGACCTGTTCTCATTACCAAATGCTTATCTATCTTTTTAAGCCACATTATACATTTATATTGCTCGGGGCACATGCTAAGTGTCGCACTTGTTGATGTTATGGGAATATCATGTATAACACTTTTTTACTTGATTACAAATGTATAAGATTTCATATTTTGGCTAAATCCTTATTATATAAAACTTGGTTTCCAATTTCGTAAGTTTGGTTTTCCAAGAAAATTTTTATCCAAATATCTGTATTAAAATCTGAGTGTGTGGTTGTACAAATAGAAATTTTACCAACTGAAGTGCATAAGTAATTCCAGTTTAGATCATTCAAAGTTAAGTTAATTATTGTGAAGCTTAGATATTTTGGAAGCAATTCAGTTTCATCCCCAAGTTTTAACTTATAAAATGAAAACAAACCGAATCTTTGACGTAACCTAGCTTTCTCCTCCATGACTCCTACCACTTGATCCCTATAGCCTACTTAGCCATGTATTCATACTTTATACCTTGCATGATTAGTAAATCTAGTGCTACAGTGCCTGTTCCAGTATTCGTATGTTTATATGATGTCTGTCCATCTGAAGTATGGAGGCTCCGTGTGGGATAGTAGAGTATCAATTATCAATGTAGGCATGGAGGCTCCATGTAGGATACTAGAGTATCAATTATCAATGTAGGCATGGTGTCTGTGTTAATAATTTGTTGCTAGATGTCGCTTTTTTTCATGGTTTGTTGAGTTAGCCGGCAGGTGGTGACAGCCCTGTCTGATCAGGGTAACCATCCACGTCCGATTAGGGGGTAGAAGCTCCACAAACTAGCCAGCCATGTGTTGTTCTCACTATAGTGTGACTGGGAGCCTAGAGCTGAGGATAATCATAGATGTAACTAGAAATACATAATACTCCGGATAGCTTTTTTTTCCCTTTCTTCCTGTCGTATCCTTTTCATGAATATGAACTTGATTAACTTGTGTGCCACTGTAACATCTGGTTTATAAAAGGACATAAACCGAGCAATCATATACGTGCCAGGATCACGCGATCGTTGTAACGCGTAGAATAGTTCTAGACCAGTTTTGTTTGCTGTTTTTATGTATTGTTGTACTGTTTCTTAGTGTTTGCTCTTGTTTGCATGTATGTTTATATTGTTGCCTTGTTTCTGGCCATGTGTTCGTGAGTAGACGTTGAGCTACTGTGACATCCCAAATTTTTAAAATACTAAGCAAGAAATAATAAACACATTATCATGCTTAATAAGCAAGAGCAATTCAAATTATGCATTTCTTTTGAGAAATAATATATGTGTGTGTTTGAATATGCATGTGTATGTATGTCTATGTGTATATGAAAACAGGTGAGAAAAAGAAGTTTTGTACATCAAAAGACGAGTTCTTCAAATTACAGGTTCGAAACGTTTAAGTTATCTTTCAAATCGTAACGAACAGGTTTTAAAAATAAATTTTAAATCATTGCTCAAATGGACTTTTGCCCAAAACCAATGTTATGGGTTTTCGAATGATGAACAACTTTCGTGTTCAAAGTTTTTCGAGTTGCCACACAAAAATGGGAGAAAATTTGAATTTCGAAGCATATAGTATCTTTTCAAATGTACTCAAGTTTCAAATTTTATCTTTCAAACGAAGCCTCAAATGAACTTTTGCCTGAAACGAAAGTTGTAAATCTCAAAATTTTAAGCAAGTTTGGTATTCACAAGTTTTTCGTTTGAGGCCATGAAGAAGGAGAAAAGCTGAGTTTACGAACTGGAATTGGGAACTTCGAGTTATTTACAGAACTGCCCTCATTTCCATCTCCCTCTCTCCTTCCTCTCTGTTCCTCACCGTGAAATCGCCGTTCGCCGCCGGTGCGGCCACTGGCCGCCAACGCGTCGCGCCCCCGGCCAAAACCACCTTCCCCGTCCCCAGTTTTGCCCCCACACCGGCATCCCTGGCGCCTTCCACGCTCGCCACGCGCCCCCGTCGTTCCTCCGCTCGACACGCCGTGGACGTCGTCGCCGTTCTCGACGTCAGTACTACACACGTCGTCGCGCCATTCAACCACCATCGCCGCTCAAGCCGTCCTCATCTAGTCGCGAGCCAAATCGCTCTTCTCCTCTTCACTCTCGTTCCCTCCCCGGACCGAGCTCTGCTCGCGCGTCATCGCCGGCCGAGCGCCGCTCCACCCCGCGCCGCTCCACCCCGCGCCGTCGCCCCTCAAACACCAGGCCCCCTTGCTTCGAGCCCAGAAGCTCACTCTTCCTCCCTCATCCCCTCCTCACGCCTAGAAGGGCCCCAAGCCGAGCTTCTCTGCCCCAGAACGGCCGACCGCCGCCCGCCATGGCCGCCAGCCGTCCTTGCGCCGTCGAGCTCCCACCTCCGCCCTTCCCCGGCTCCAATTGACCTCGGGAACGGAACCCTCTCGCCCCAGAGAAGCTCCCGAGCCCGGCCATCCCCTCCCTGCCTCACCGGTGAGCTGCCGTCGCGGCACCCCATGGCCGCATCACCCTGCTCCAGCGGAGCTTCCACCTCCGGTCTCCCCTCATCCAAACTGAGCCCGGGAATCGCTCCACGACCTCCCCCTGAAGCTCACCGACCCCTCCACTGCTCGCCCTCGCCCGCCGGAGCGCTGCCGCGCCGGAGCAGACCACCGCCGGCCGCCGCTCTCCGCGGCGCCGCCAATTCCGAGCACCCCAGCCCCCACCGAGACCTTCTACAGGTGCGGCTCGACCTCCTCTCCATTTCCCCCAACCTAGCCCCCACCTCCGGTGACTCTACTCGCCGGAAAAAGGGCCGGAATTCCTCTTCTGTTCCTCACCCGACCAGGGACCCACGCTGAGAAGAAAACAGAAATCCAGGGGTCCAAGTGTAAAAATGACAGGAACTATAGAACTCAAAAGCTGCGAACTTTGAAAATACCTAGAAAATCGTAGAAAAATCATAAAAATACAAATATAAATGTTTTGGAATCCTTGCGACAAGACCTACAACTTTTGTTACATCTACTTTTGCATTTGACCAATAGCTTTATCTCTATATTAATTATTAGTTTTATCCATATTTGTATGTATCTCAAGTTCTATCCATGATCTTTAGTTTATTTTTGGAAAGTGTGCTATAACCTAGATGAGTAGCTTACTGTAAAAATTTGATGACATTTTCACAACTCTAGCTATATGTTTCATTAGATCTTGGTTTATGCCTATGTTAAATAGAATTAAATACACAGGGTTCTATATTAGTTTTATCAAGCTGAAATTTTTTACAACAGCGTTAAATTTGTTTCTAGATGCTATAGAAAATTTTTGGGAATTTTTAGTGATGTATAACTAGTCCTTTTGATTTATTCATGAATAAACTTTGTAAATCGAAAGCTCTAGTTTCCTTCATTAGAAAAATCTCATATTTTTTTACTAAAGCTTGGTTTTCAGAAAAATCTCATATTTTTTTACTAAAGCTTGGTTTTCAGAACATGATCATGCCTGTAAAATTTTAGCCACTGAAACTAAGTAGTTTACTCTGTAGATTTGTAGTTAGACAAATGCCTAGGAAAGGAATCTAAATTATTATGCTTGCTGTATAGCTCAATAAATTATGAAAACTTTACCACAAGCTCATCTTAAGGAATCTAACCTACTGGTCAAATTTCTTTACCAGCATTTACATTCTCTAGGCTGGAGAATTATTTTGGGTAGAAATGCTTTTTCTGTACTAATATAAACGAAAAGCAACACACCCAGCTCTTTTATGAGTTAGTATAGATAAAATTACTACTCTATAAATGACTGCCCATGAAATATTAATTGACAAGTTTCCCATACCAATTCACTTTATGTTGGATTACAACTTTTTCGTGAAGGAAAAATAATAACGTCTAAATCGCTAAACAACTCGGAACTTTACATTCATACATATGCATTATTGCATTTCATTTAGGTACGATAGATGAACCACGTGAAGAATGTGACGATTGAAGCCGAGCCAAAAGATGGTGAATGGTGGACACATCTAGAAGATGGAAGGATGGATTCCGATGTGCATGACCAAAGAAAGATGCTCGCCGAGCAGTTGTTCTCTAACTAACACTGACCTAGTGTTATTCTCAGGCAAGCCCCGGAGCATGTCCTATCTATTTTAAATTTATGCAACTTATTGTTATTTTTATCTACTTGCGCATTTAAGTTTACAGGAGTTGCTTGGAACCTTAGCTGCATGATCCTAGGTACCTATGCTTGAACACTAGTATGTGTAGGTCGCTAGTTGGCTAGGCTAATGGTTCGGTAGAAGTCGAGTGATTTTCTGTCACTCGCGAGAATTATAGGAGTTGAATGTTTACTATATGCTGCAACTATAAGGCTCACGGGCGGGGTTGTGGTACTTGTGATACCCCGTCTGTTTAGTGAAAATGGATAAAGTCGCAGTGTGTGGTAGTGGTGGTTAAGCTTTTGAACGTACTAACCACATGCCGAGAAATATGGTAATCGATAAGCTTAAGTATTGGATTGCACCGAGGCCGGAACATACCTTCCCACCGTCTTTGAACGTTGTTCTCATGCGGCCACATGCGGGTGCAAGAAGGCTCACGACCCGGCGCCGTACCGTGGCGTGGATTCTTGTAGTCAAGGGCGGTGGGCCTGTTCCGTGCATCGGGAATTGAAGGTAAAAATCGCGTGGGCGAAGCGAGATGTCGATCCCCATGCGTGTGTGTTAGGTCTGCCTGGCCAGGTTAACAAATTTGATTCGAATCGTCCGCTTCTCACGGTTTGGCACTGCTTAACCCTTTTGCCACATAGAGTAAGAAGTGAAAGATGATGATGATGAATATGGTTGGTTGGATGATGAAAGATAATTGTTCCACCATGGATGCTATTGGATAGATGCTCACCTAGAATGGTTAATTGAACTAGGACCTGAAAGCTAAAATATGAAATTAAGGATCTACTCTTTATTGCTTTTCGGCAAACAAACCCCTCAAGCCAAAAGACTTGCATGTCTAGATAAAAGGCTAAGTATACCCTTAGTCGGGTAAGTCTTGCTGAGTATTAGTATACTCAGCCTTGCTTGTGGCTTTGTTTTTTAGGTGGTACATCTGAGGATGTGGCTGATGTCATGTACGGGCTTCATCATGACGTCTGGTTTTGACGCTAGACTATCGTTCGTTTTCCGTCAAACTTGAACTCTGTTGTACTTTTATAAATTAAAACTCTATTTATAATAATAACAATCAGTTTTCATACTCTGTACTGTAAAATGTGTGGAGTGTTGCATTCTCTGGACTGCTTTGTCGATCCTGTTTCAAGTGGTTTAATCGGGATTTTACCCGACAACACTGCCGGATTACTCCGTTTTAAATGCGTGCTAACCCTGATTGTCGTTTTGATGATGGTTAACGCACTTAAGCCGGATTAATTTAGGCGGGGCTGCCACAGCTACCGGAGAAGCCCCAGTACTAGTACCCGGAGAGCCACCACCTTCTGAGCAGTCTGAGCAGCAGGAGCAGTTTGAGGAAGGCAAGTATAACATGAACAACACCTATCACCTTTAAATATATTTTCATACTGCATTTTAATAATGTATGCCTATAAGGACTTTCCTAGCCACTTTATATCCTTTATATATATCACTTGGGTTGCATTTTGGTTAGTTGTGCTAGGTTGCTGCGCTATAACACACTTGGTCCTTTTTAATTAATTTGATTAATGGTATATGCAACTTAATTCTGGGAGTGGCCCACTTGAGTGGCTCACGTCTCGTTTAAAATTGGTTTTTCTAGAAAATTTGTTTAGGGGGCTCGCACTGCGTTTTGTGCTAGCTACTCTCCATAAGGACCATACGTCATTAGAGCGACAACCTGGGACAACCGCGCAACCACAAGACTGGAATGGGACGGTCTTGGCTTACTAATTAGGTCTTTTTGGTTTGGAGTAACTTACCTGCGGGGCAGGGGAGGTAAGCTTCAATGGTCCCTGCTCCTCTGGCTTGGTCTGTGCTCCATGTCTTGTACCCCTGTGAGGTGGGCCATCGTCGCCGATCCACCCTCGTGGTTACTCCTTACCAACGAGATTCTTTGTAACGACCTCGTAGTGAGTTTGTTAGTCATCTCACCTAAGGAAGTGTGATGAACAACTAGCGTAGCTCACGACTTGTGGGTAAAGATGTGCAACCTCTGCAGAGTGTAAAACTGGTATACTAGCCGTGCTCACGGTCATGAGCAGCCCGGATCCTCCTTTTGATTAGTGGGGTTACCTTGGTGGTTTCGGTTTGGTTCTCAGTAGTTCATAATTAATTTTGATTAATTTCTATGTAACTGGGTTTATGGTAAATCATCTACTTGTAGTAATTAGCTTTAATAAAATTTTGCCAAGATTAAAAGCTAATGCAGTTGAGTCAGCCAATCTTAGAGCCTCATAGTTTGTGTTATACTTGTTGAGTACAAGTTGTGTACTCACACTTGCCTTCTCTACTCTTTTTCCTCTTGTCCTTTTTGGGGATACTCTACTGGTGCTCAGTTCCTACCGACGCGAGGGAGTTCACCCAGAGCTACCAGGAGTATGAGGACTTCTAGGCGTTCGTCTCCCAGTCGACGTCCCTGTGGCGCCCTACTCAGCTTCCGACGAGAGTTATCGTATATGTTTTATGCTTCCGCATACTCTGTATCAGACATTTTGTCATTATTGTAATAAATAACATTCGTACTCGCTTTATTATATCTTTTTACGTGATATGTGCTGTGATATACTGTTCATTCTGTTGTATATACATGTGACTTGATCCTGGCACGTATATGATTGCTCAGTTTATGTCCTTTTATAAACCGGGTGTTATAGCCACATTATATTTTATCCATATATTATCTTACCCCTATTGTAACAACCCGCTCCCAATATCGCACAGCCCACCCCTTCCGACCCCTTCCAAGGGGCGAGCCCGTTTACACATAGCTCCTAACTTATGCTCGTCCTTGCTTTACGTAAAAGAGTTAACCCGAAGATGCTATGGTTGAAAGCCAAATGCTTATAAGTTGGCCCCACCCTTTCTCAACTAGCAATATAGTACTAAACATGTGCACATAGCACCCATAGGCCACTACTGGGCCATATCCAAATTGGGCCGGATGTCACACCTCCCTCAAAGAACTCGACGTCCTCGTCAGTCCAACTCACTCACACTGGGCAAATGTCCAGGAATGTTCCCACTTGGCATACGAGCTCCCTTGCTCAACTAGCAATATATATAGTACTAAACATGTGCACACAGCACCAATGGGCCACTACCGGGCCATATCCAAATTTGGCCGGATGTCACACCCCCTCAAAGAACCTGACGTCCTCGTCAGACCAACTCACCCACACTACACAAATGTCCAGGTATGGTATGCCATGTCATGTGTCACTAATCAGGCACACACGCGCCATGTTCCATATGCTTGCACATTGACCCGTACGTCTGATACCAGTTGTAACACCCGCCATCAACGCAATGCCAACCCATAAGCCATGTCGTGTGTCCCTAACCGGGCACACACGCGCCGTGTGCCATATGCCTGCACACTGACCTGTACGTCTGATACCAGTTGTAACACCCCGCCACCAACGCCGCACAGTACAACCCTTCGGAGGGGCGAGCCCACTTACACATAGCACCTCACTTACGGTCGTCCTCATTTCGCGTAAAAGGTTAACACGAAGGTGCTATGGTTGAAAACCAAAGGCTTATAAGTTAGTTCCACACTTGCTCAACTAGCAATGTGGTACTAAACATGTGCACACAACACTCTTGGGCCACTATGTAAGGAACATGGCCCCATTAGGCCATTGTTTGTGATTTTGGTGATTGTGTGACAACATAATCAATGGGACTAATAAGTTTGTGAGATCACATTTATTGGATTTTTAGGTTCCATGGATGATGTCCAAACCATCTCCAAGATGTCCAATTCACCGTTGAGATGTGTCCAATCCACCGCTGAGATGCCAAACCATAGTGAAAAAGTAGAGATAGAATATTTATGAGGTGTCCAAATGACCGTCGTGACGAGTTGGATAAAAAGATGCAGAAAACAATAGCACCGGTTGACCCGGTGACTAAGCACTGGTCTAACCGGTAGGCTTAGGATACACCGGTGCCCTATCACCGGTGAAATGGGCCATGCAATGCCCAGTCAAGTGAAGAAGTCCAAGCAGCATCGGTTGCACCGACGGTATGGAAAAGAAGGCATCAGGTGCAAGCACTATACTATCCTTCAGAGACGATGTCAAGCAAGGAAGAGCAGTTGCTTCAGGACTGGTTGAACCGGTGCCCACCGGAGCAATGCACCGGTGCAATGCCACGTCAGCCGCAAGGAAGTGAAGGTAGATTTCTTCAGGACCGGTTGAACCGGTGAGCCACTGGTGCAACACACCGGTCTAACCGGTGACAGCCACGTCAGCTGTCTGAAGGCCAACGGATAGTGTAGAAGCTGTGAGTGACCGGTTGCACCAGTGCCACCTCACCGGTCTAACCGGTGCCCTGTGCAGAAAAGCTCCAACGTCTACAAACGGCTCTATGGACTTGGTGGGATATATATATATATATATATATATATATATATATATATATATATATATATATATATATATATATATATATATATATATATATATATATATATAATGCCATCCCCCGGGTATTTCAAGGTTGTTGGAGTTCAGGAACATCACACCCACACCCAAAAACATCTCCAAGCCATCCAAGAGCTTAGTGATCATATCTTTAGTCCTTAGCACCTCCTTGAGAGTGTTAGTGCTCGGTTAGCTCTTTAGTGAGTGAGATAGCAAGGTGTTATACCTTGTGAGCTGGTTCTAGAGTGAACCACAAGAACATCTCGGTGTGCCGGCCCCTTGGAGCTTTAAGGCTCGCCGGCAACGTCAACGCCCCTCCGACTTGGTGTGGAGAGGCATGGACGACCTTGTACAGGGGACGTGGAGACCCCCATCCTTTGTGGAGAAGCTTCTTAGTGGAAATCGGGATCAAGGTGACCGTGGTTTTGTCCATGGAAGATACTTGATTGCCGATAAGCGATACTCTTAGTGAGTGCTTCAACAATGTGGATGTATGTGTGCCTTTATGGCTAACCGAACCATGGGATAAACACCCGTGTTAAGAGTTTGCTTCCTCCTATCCCGCTCCTTACGTTTCCAGATTTCATACTAGCTCCTTGTGTGCCTTTACTTTTATAGAGTAGTATCTTGATAGGAAATGCTATTGGTTGCTAAACTCTTTTGGGATAGGAATTTCACACTAGAAAAACCATAGCTGCACATATAGATAGCATGCTTTAGTTTAATATTGTGCAAATTAGTTGGAGCCATAGGTTAAGGTTTTAAGTTGCCTAATTCACTTCCTCCCCCTCTTAGGCTAGAGCACACGATCCGATCACTTTCACACTACTGGGCCATATCCAAATTGCACCAGATGTCACACCTATTTATCTAATTGAATATCCAATCATGAATTAATTATTAAACTTGCCTATTCATTATTTTATCCAGGGTAAAATACTACAACGATATTCTATGAATTTGTGGATTTATTTCATGACGTAAGAAATATAAAAGGCATTTTCAGTGCTGTTTCCAAGGACTAACAATCCTAGTGATGTTTCCAAGGACTAACAATCCTAGTGATGACGAAAAAAATGCCAGCAATCACCCGTTACTAAAAATATTTTCTACTTTATTCTAAAAGTTCATTTAAATCTTTACATATAGCAAAACAAATAAAAAAGTGGAACTTCTATACTATAGTTATTGTGAACTATAGACACCGAGAAAATATGCTAAATTTATTTTAGTGTATATAAAGGTTAATTGTGGATACTTGAAAATATAACTTGAGTTGTATGAGATACTGTATAGTCATAGCTATACGTAGGGCAAAAATAGTAAATGATCTTGTGATCCTAAATGTTCTTAAATGAATAATGTATAAACCATGAAGTTTTAAGTACTACTACAACTTTGATATGGAACTACTCTACATCCAAGGTTGTTTGAAAACAAATCAAAACTTATAGATTTTGAAACTAGAGAATTTATAATAATTTTTAGAATATTAAATGATATTAAATAAAAGTTATCAACTACAAATAATTTATATCTCGCCAGCTCTACAATTTTGGTATAAAGTTTGTCTTCATCTAAGATCATATGGAAACATTATGATTTTTTTTGCGTGAGACCACTTGTAGGGGCGGGTCATGCCATCAATTGTCTCTGAAAATTAGTTTTAGATGTGGGTGATACCACTGCCTGCCTCTAGAAATGCATTTTTGGGGTGGGTGACGCCCTCAATCACCCCTAGAGATAGTGCCATTTCTGGAGGGAGGTGATGACATCACCGGCCCCTAAAAATGGCGGCCAGACGGATGACACCATCATTCGCTCCTAGAAATGCATTTTCAAGGGTAGATCAACTGCTACAGTAGCACTGCTCCATTTGTAGGAGTAGGTTACATTTTGACTTGCCCCTGAAAACAAAATGGGGTGTTTCTACAAATCATTTTTTAGTAGTGGAGGAAGAAGTTCCATTGTGTTTGTGTGTTCTTGTACATCGCTCGTTAAATGGTACGATCAGCTTATGAAATAACCTAATGATACCATACATTAGAGGGAGTTGTGTTCATCACTGAGACACTAACTATGAAAGGCATTGGTCCTTGTAGCCTAAAGGGAAGAGGAGGTAAATTAGGAAATGTAAAAATCATAACCTATAGCTTCTACTAATTTGCACAAAACTTAATTAAATTAGATCATACTATTTAGATATGCAATTATGGTTCAACTAGTGTTTAGTTCATTACAATAGGAGTTTAGCAGCTTAAAGACAATCCTAGCGTCAGACCTCAAATGATCTGGGGCTATATGGAAGAGGCAACGGACTAAGTGCAGGACGGTTATGCAAAGACGATGTTTGCTCCAAAAGAATTTTCTCAAAGATATCTTAAGCACCGGATGAACCAATGTGGCATTGGACTAAATACTGGATGATCCGATACTAAGAGCAGAAGATGGTTTCTGCAATTTGGGTAGGGGGTCGGACGACTATGGGGTTGTTTGGATCCAGGAGCTAAACTTTAGACTATGTCACACCAAAGAGAATCATGATATTTATTACTATTAAATGAAGTCTAATTACAAAACAAACTGCAGAACCCCAGGGCTAAACTGCGAGACGAATCTAATGAAGTATATTAATCCATGTTTAGTGGATGGTTACTGATGCATCACCATTGTAGCAAATTATAGATTAATTTGGCTCATTAGATTCGTCTCGTAAATTAGCATCCATCCGTAAAAAAAGTTTTATAAACATACTTTATTTAATACTCATAAATGGTAAGATTCCTTTCGATGTGACAGAGGCTGAAAAAAGCTGTGAAAAACAAACAAGGTCTATATGGATCAAATCTGATCCCATACCTACCCTACCAGAGTACCGGATTATCCGGTGCTACTGCACTTTAACTAGGCAGCATGAGCAACGACTCTATTGAGTTGTTGGACTATTTATACCACCATTTACTTGCTCATTTGGAGCTGCTAGAGTGTAGAGGAAGCTTATACACACTGAATATGACATCCAAACTACCATAGTGCTAAAGTGATCTCATATCCGAGGTATTAGCACATGGTTAGAGATTGTTTAGTGCTAGCTTAGGCCTAAAGTGACAGCAAGGTGTCAATGCCTTGTAGATTGGTTCTTAGAGTGAACCAACCTTGTAAGCTTGGTGTGATGGCCCCTTAGACTCTTAGTGGTTCACAGGCAAGTCATAAATCATCCGGCTTGGTGTGTGGCGATGATGCCTGTGTATGGGGGACGAGGAGACCCCTTCCTTGATGGAGAAGCTCTGTAATGAAGACGGTGTCAAGGTGACTAGAAAAGAGATACTAGTAAGACTTGTCTTTGTAGCAAGAGCATCTCCTTCTTGTTAGCAAGATCCTTAGTGTTGAGTCTAAGGCCTTGACCGGGAGAAACTTAATTGGACGCCGGGAGTATATGCTTAGGAACTCCAACATGGATTAGGAGTGCCATTGTCTACGATACCACGGGATAGAATCATCATGCTGAGATTGCATTATCTAACCAAGAACTTTACGTTTTTGCATCTCATACGTGCAACTTTCATGCCTTTATTTTCTTAGAATAGTCTTTTTTAGGTTTGGCTCTAGGTTGCAAAAATCTTTTTAGGATGGGTTAAACACTAGTTGAACCATAGTTGCACACCTTGATAATCTGATCTAGATTAAATTTTATGTAAATTAGTAAAACCATATGTTAAGATTTTTAGTTTGCCTAACTCATCCCCTCCAACTCTTAGGCTACAAAAATTGATCCCTTTAAGTCTAAAGCACTTTAGATAAATAAATACTATGAAGCCATGTCATGTGGAGGTTTTATGAAGCGATATAGATAAAATTGATAATATAGCATATGGTAGGATATTTATGAAAAGAGAGAAGTGATGAATTTTATTAGAATAAAACTAGATATGCATAGTCCCTAAGGCTATGAAATCTATTTAAACTAGTATTGGGCCAGAGAATTCATTTCATCCACTCTCATCAAATCTCCTACACCGAAATTAAATGCAGGCTCATTTACAAAATCGTGAGATGAAATTGTACATACTAAGATTTTTTTCATGCATCAGCATATTTTTTTCAGATAACATGTCACTCATGGAAACCATGGAGTAAAATTCAGGAAATAACTCAAGGCTAGACCATTTAGAGGGTACTCGTATCGTCAGACTGATACAAAGTAAAAGAAAAAAATATCCATGAGAAGAGCTGGGGGAGAAACTTAGAGGCTGAAAAAAATACCAATACAATAGTTTCTGGCATGTTTAAGTCGATAAATTTCTAAATCCTCTAAGATGATAAGAATATTGTCTGGTTTGCGCATGAATACTGAGGTTTTATCTGCAAAAGAAAGGATGAGTGAGTAAAAAATCTCCTACACTTGTAAGTTGCTTTTGCTTGTGCATGAGTTTTTTTTTTCTGAAATGGCTTGTTCATGAGTTGTGTGTTGACATATTAAACAAGTTTCTAGCTGGAAGGGACAGAAAAGCTTACTTATTGTATCCCGAACAGACTGTCGGAAACCCTATCCATGGAGTAAACTTGGTTGACAAGCTTTCCCGTGCAAATAGCAACTCTTATTTTCTTATCTTGGTCAACCAAATCAGCAAGATAAATGAATCCAAGTATAATATCTGCATCAGGGAACACAAAAATGTCAACTTTGGTTCAAATTATATAGCTAGAAGCAAAAATGTCGTCGGCCAAAAAAATATCATAACGTGGTTTAGAAAAAACAGGCATCTGGACATGAACTTCTACTTCCCCTCCTTGAACTCACTAATGCCTTTGACCAACCTCTCGACAATAAGTTTGCACCAATTGTAGTTTTGGATGGTTTTTGAATCCACAATTGCATGGAATGCCCGCACACACAGCTTTTATACTTGATGTCTGGCATAAGAAGGTGCTTATTGCGAAAACAAGTCAGTACCTCAACCATTTGTCGCTTGTTAAGTCCTTTTCATTGTTCAGCAGCCAATTTCCAGCCTCACAAATGTGGGCACCTTCTGGTCATGTTCATGCTTGAAGACTGTAAAATTTAGCAAACGTGTCAGCAAAAATCTTCTTCTTGTAATCAATGTAGACCTGTCCCATTGGTATGCTAAAGACTCTGTGCACCGCATGCTCATCAACCTTGATCACTCTCTTGATGGAATGTCTAGCTCTGACTTATTGGTGTAGCTTCTCTATTTACACATAAACTCAAACGGTCTAGCTGTAGTTACCACAATACCACAAAGACCAAATGCCCCATCTCCACTGCTACTCCTCCCACGACTTGAAAAATGGATAAGAAAACCAGATCATTTTATCAAAAATCAAACAAACTACCACATCACATACGGGACTCCCAACTTGCCCTCAGCTGAGCGGCCGTCGCTGTCCTGTGCTGTCGCCGACGTAGCTCGCTGCAGGCGTTGCTTGCTATGGGCCTGAGCCACCGTCACTTGGCGCTGCTTGCCGCGGGCTCGAGCCACCGCCGCTCCCCAGGCCTGCTCTGAGCGGCCGCGCTTCTCCTGGCCCCGCAGCTCCAGCCAACCCCGCCGCTCCTGGCCCGCCGCTCCAGCCGGCCGTGCGGCCATCGTGCCCAATAGCTCTGGCCTGCCATGCCACCCCATGCAGAGCAGATCTGACCGGCTGGCAGACCCTATGGCCCCATAGCTCCATCCCGCCATGCCGTCCCTCACCCACAGCTCCGTCAGGGTGTGTGGCCCCTAGCCACGAAGCTTCGATGGGTCTGCAGCTTTATCGGCCGCGCCGCTGGCTTGGCTGGCCGTGTTCCAGCCCCTAGCCCACTGCACCGCTTGGCCTGGCTGGCCGTGCTCCTTCCTCCGGCTCCTTCGCTCTTGGCTAGCAACATTATTCAATTCCATCCCCAAGCTAGAGAAAGGAAAGAGAGGAGAGGGAAGACCGAAGAGGATGGTTTCTTACATTTTTACCATTATACCAAGTCGCAATCGTCTGAATGTCACTCTTAGAATGACGCCTACAACTTTAGCACTCTTGTTTTGTGGTTCTTACATTTTTATCACATTTGTCTATGTGGCACGCAACAGCGGCCTGACACGCTGGCGCCCAGTTAGCAGGGGCAGGCGAAATATCGTGGCTGCCCCTTCCCATTTCCTCATTACGCCGCGCCCCACTGGTGCACCATTGACCGATCCCTCTCTCTCATTTCGTTCCTCGCCGTCGCCGACGCCTTTCTTCCTCACCCCGCCGCCGCCGCCTCTCCCATCCCGCCTCTCCCAGCACTACGGCGACCTCATGGTGACCGCAATTTCATTGCATCGCAACTGATTGAAGGTACATATGCCTTATTTCCCTTATTTCCTCATTGGCACCCAAAGCCCACGTCGATTAGGGTTAGGATTTGTGGCGGCTAATTTCTTATTCCGCGGTTCATGCGTCTGATGTAATAGGTCGCCATCTCCCGTGGTCGTAATGGATAGTGGTGACTACCCTCCCTGGTAAGTCCTTAAGCTCCACCCCATGATTGTGCATACTATGCATAGCAAACAGAGTAGGTTGTCATGTTTTTCATTATTTCTAATGATGCCAGGATCGATCCTGGCAGTGCGTTTAGGACAGTTGTTAAGGTTGCTCCATATGTTGCTGATGGTGAGTATGGGCTAGTAGACATGGAAGAGCAGCACCATCACATATGGTTTGATATGAACAGTCCGTACTCTTTAGCTCAATTCAATGAGGATTTAGCCTCAAAGATTATACGGGGCCTAGTCAAACACCGTCAGTCTGGGTTCTTGACCAAGATACTGGGTTTGAGTGGAAGCTAAGGAGGGATGAGCATATGAAGTAGATGATTCAGGATAGATGGGATGAGAGGAAGGATTTTCTTGTAGTAGATGTTGTGAGCAATGACTCTATTAATGGCAATGCTTTCTCTGATGCTTGTAAAGGTAGATGTGTCTCTGGTGTGACTAATGAAACCAATGCAGAGGCTAATGATGTTGAAGGTTGTGGTGATACCCACAACTCTCCCCCATCAGCACCTACTGAACTGCCTATACCAGCAGTTGATTGGAGCACTCTAACCATATTAGAGAACACAGATGAAGATGGTTTAGCTACACAGCTTGTTGTTGAGGACCATGTATATGAGGCAATGGGATTCAAGGATGCTGTGGAACCAGAAGAAGAAGGTGGTGGACAAGAGGTGCCAATTCCAACTATGTAAGTAGAGATGCAGGGAGATATGAATGAAGCATCTGCTAATGTTGATGAGATAGCTGATGAAGAGCCACTATATGAATGGGATAGGGGCAATCCTGATCTGAGCGTAGGCATTTGCTACACTAACATGGCAGATTTTGAGGCTTGCTGTTAGGCAGCATGGTATAGTTAACGAGTTTGAGCTTGAAACTGAACATTCTGGCAAATAAAGGTATAAGATTCGTTGTGCTGCTCTAGGCTGTCCATGGAAATTTAGAGCTAGAACCCAACATGATGGCAGTGTCAGGGTACAACTTCTGATTTTTTTCTACTTTGTGTTGTTACTTAGGGGTACATTATGTGCTATGTATTATCCTTATTTGAGTGGAATTATACTTATATGTGGTTGTTTGTTCTAAATGCAGATACAAATAAATCAGGGCTTGCATAATTGTGCATCTACACAGAGGGTTCTGAGCAGGATGGCATCAATAAGCTGGGTGTCAGAAAGAGAAATTCCTTTGCTGAAGATGAAGCCATCAATGGGGGCTACAAAAATGCAAAAGGAGTTAAAGTTTAAATACAACATTGACATCCCCTACCAGACTATGTACAATGGGACAAAAAGAGCATCTAAGAAGTTATTTGGTAAGTGGAGTGATTCTTTCGATTGGTTGTATAGGTTTAAGGCAGAGATAGAACTAACATCTCCTGGTAGTGTGGTAGAGATAGACACTGTCACTGCTTAAGATGGCAAAGTTAGGTTTAGCAAAAAATTTTGTGCATTCAAAGAAGCATAGATGGTTTCTTGAATGGCTGCAGGCCTTATATTAGTATAGACTCCACACATCTCAATGGCATGTGGTGTGGCCACATGCCTACAGCCTTAGCTCTAGATGGCCACAACTGGATGTTTCCTGTGGCCTTTGGATTCTTTGATGGAGAGAGCAAGGAAAATTGGATTTGGTTCATGCAACAACTTAGAAAAGCAATAGGTCCCATGCAGCATTTAGCTATCTTCACATATGCATGCAAGGGAGAGTCATCTGTTAAACTTGTGTTTCCAGAAATAGAGATGAGATAATGTTTTCAGCATTTAATGGACAACCTTAAGAAGTTCTATCCTGGTGATGTGTATGGCAAGAACATGTGGCCTGCATCTAGAGCCTACTCTCCACATAGATTCAAGTGTTTCTTTGACAAGGTGTTGGCAGCTAGTCCACAAATCCAGAACTTGTTGGATGAGCACCATCCTTTTCTTTGGGCACGAAGTAAGTTTTCTGCAAACATCAAGTGTAACTGCACAAATAACAGTTTAGCAGAATGTTGGAATGCTTGGATCAAAGAGCACAAAGACCTGCCTCTGCATTGCCTCAGGGTATACTGCTTGTTGTTATACATCAGCTCAATGCTGCCTCTAGGGGCCTAGGAGACTTGAAGATTTCCAAAGTCCACCCCCAACGAAGCAGAGGTCACTGAGGTGTACAAAGATGATGAAGTTAGAAGATATGTTGTGTACTTATCTCAGAAAATTTCCACATGTAGACAATGGAAAGTAATTGGTAAACCATGTCCACATGCATTGACTGTGATTACAAGCATGAGGCAGCCTGACATGGGATCTTTTGTGGACAACTACTATTCAGTGGCAAAGTTTCAAGCAGCTTATGCGGGCATTATTTCTAGCATCACTGACAGGAGTCCACTGTTTAACAAATTGTAATGTGCAATGAATAAAATATTAGTTATCACGAACTTTTAGATGTATAAGATAAATAATAATTAGCGTTGCGAACAAATAAATAAAAAAATATATATCGCAGCATTGCAAATAAACAGTAAAAATGATAAGAAGGAAATAAGTACAAAAGAAAAAACCAAATAAAAACAAACAAACAAAAAGAAAGAAAGGTGCGTCCGTTGCATGCATGTGCATGCAGCATGCAGGTGGCTAGTCAGACAACATTGCATGTGAATAGAATGAGAAAATGTGTGCTCCGAAAGAAGAAAAAAAACATTAAAAGGAAGGCAGGTGGTGTAAATGGGCTGCACCGAATAAATAACTGTTGGGCCTACTAATTAAATGGACAGTCCAAACGAACATCGGATCGTTCAGGCGAAGGTCTTTGATTTTGTAGCGCGCGCGATGCTCAACCGTGGCGAACTTGATGTCCGGACCAAGCACAGAAGACTACTTTTTTTTTTTTTTGAGAGGACACAGAAGACTACTTCTAAATATTTAATGGGCCAATTGAGCTATCTGAACCCAGAAACAGCGCCGACACGATGAGGCAAGCTGAACTGGGCCGGATTGGGTCCACCCCATATACTGCGCGGTGCGAGCCCTGCCCTCCGTGCTCCCAAGAAGAAAATGAAACAACCGTTGTTGTCCGAGGCAAATGAGGCAAAGTGGCTTCCATTTTATCTCTTTTATAGATGTAAATTGGTGATCCTTACATACCCATTTAACTTTTTTTAGTTCAAAGTTTTGCACTATTTCTTCAAACTACGATCTTATTTTAAAGAATTAGTATAAAATTTTAAACTAACGAGGATTAGAAAGACACCTAAAAATCACCGATTAACACTATCTTTTTTCACCGGCGCTCCCACCCTGAGATTTTCCCCGATCCCGTCCTGCACGCTTAGCCGCGTGCCGCATGCTCTACTGCACAGGTACTGCGCGGCCAGCGGGTCTCTCTGGTCAGCGACACCGTCTGCGTGGCTTTCCTGGCGAGAGTCTATCATGACCCAGGCTACCTGTGGTAATGTAGTGGGCCAATGTATGGGCTCATCAAGTGAATGGGCCAGCTTATGGATTAAAAGGAGCCAATAATACATAAAGACAGGCCACGATAGAGAAGAGCATCGGACAGATAGCGACATTGTCTTTCTCCTCAAGACTCAAGACTGCCTTCCCGTTATCCTTTTGTTGTTCTTGATTCCTAACCCTAGTTCATGCTATTCCCTGCCTAATCTCACCAATTCTCCTTCAAAATTGTACCCAGATTACCTATTGTACTCTTGTTATTGTGATTTGGAGGTAAAGGTTCATAACAATTGGTAATCAGAACCTTGTTCTTTGAAATCCACCAAATTTTTTCCTCCAAATTAGATCCAAGCACTGCTGAATTTGAGAGTGCTTGCATCTGCCCGCTCCCACCAACGCCGACCCGCTCCCACCAACGCCGACCCGCAGTCTGCCTCCATCGACGCCCTCTCGAGGAGGATGGATGGGCTGCTACGGAAGATGGAGGAGGTGCTTGCAAGAATGAGTACCACCCCCCAAGTCTATCGCGTGGACAACATGGTCGTCGCCATCTTCGATTTCATTATCTTCACCGGCGTCCCCAAGTCCACCTGCTGCACCGGCCTCCTCTCTCCATGGAGCAACCCCGTCCTCAAGCACGGCATCGGCGCTCTCCACTCCGACCTTGGCGCAGGTCGCCGCATCGGTGCCCTCCATGCCGACCTCGACGCAGGTCGCCGCCAGCCCTGCGTCCTCCACTCAGCAGTCACCTCTGCCCCCTTCCGTTGGGCCCGTGGCTAGCCCCTGCCGCTCCTCCCGCGCGTGCGCACGGGGGCTCGCAGGTGCGTCTCATGAGCAGCTTCGGCGACCGCGTCATGCCACGCCCAGGGGACCGCCAGCTGCGCTACGTCGGCGCGGAGACACGCGTAGTGTCCTTCCCGTGGGGCGCGGCCTCCTTCGCGACCCTTGTCGCCGCGCTCGCCAAGGTCGCCCCGGCCCTCTTCAGTCTGGGGCTGCCTTGCCCGTCGCTCAAGTACCAGGTACCCCAGGACGACCTCGACTCGCTCATCTCCGTCAGCTCCGACGACGACGTCAACCACCTCATGGACGAGCTCGACCGCCTCCACGACGAAGCCGCCGTCGCTGCCGCCAGGCAGCTTCGCCTCCGCACCTTCTTCCTTGCACCCGTGCCAGATGCCGCAATCGGCTCCATCCTCTTGGGCACCGCTGGCGATGTCGCCTCCACCGACCAATGCAAGCTGGAAGAGGCCCGCACCCGCGACATCGTCGTCGACGCCGTCGCAATCGAGCACAAGTTCATCCACGACGCATTTCCTGTCGCGCTCGTCAGCATGAACGGCGCCCTCACGAGCCAGTACATGGAGTTCGTCGCCGACTGCTTGCTCATGGCGCTCTGGGTGTAGAAGCTGAGGTGACCAGAATCTCGCCCGCAACATGTTCGACGCAATGCCTGAACCGCTACATCACTCCAGCTTTATGCTCAACAGCCTTCCCACTCGGCATTCACAAGGATTGCATATCCGAGAGTAAAGCAATCAGGTACATCACCAGCTGCTACTATCCTCAATCGATTGGTGTTGCTCCAGTTGTGGTTGCCATTGTTGTTCCTGAGGATTGCATGTTGCTTGAAATAATGACTAAGCCAAACTCAGTAATGCCTTGGCTGTCCACTAGCCAGGACAACTTGTTTTCTGAAAGAAGTCAAGAATGCTTCAGTTTCTGGACGCTATTAAGTTGTGGTTGGACTCTGGTAAAGCAAAGGCCACCATGGCCACCACCTGTGCAGTTGGAAAAATCACTGTCAATGATGGTTTGTTGTTCAGAGAGTGAGTGCAAGATGAGGTACCTCTAGTGTGAGCTCAATAACCATTGCTGGACACATTGCATTGAGTTGGTTGACACTGCATTGCAATCTCCTTACATGATCACTATTTCATTGCTAAGTGGTGCAATCAGAGATATCCTTATGCTTAGCTGCACAGCTAGATTTGCTCAGTGCATTTCTGGAAAGCTACAGTGTGATGACTCCAAGAAATCTAAGCACAGAGTCAATGTTTTATGCATTCAATGGAAAATTCCTTGGTCACCACCTATCTGGATATGGAGTTCAGATCTGCATCAACTCTGCAATTCCCTTGTTTTCCTACATGCCTTGGAAGAATTATTGTGGAATGATGTGCACTGTTCTTATATGAATCTGATGGAAAGCTTTTTGATTGTGCAAATCGCTGTCTGGGTATCTGACATTCTGACAATATGGCAACATGCTTATGGGAAGTAGGCATCTATGATTATGACTGGTATTTGATATTGTGGTTCAGAATTCTTTACAAATCAAGCACATTTCAGCTCATAATAGTATTGATATGGCACCAAAGAAATGAATCAACCAGTTCAATGGTCAGCACTCAAATCATGCATTTTGCCATCCTATATGCAAAACTTATGAAGGTATGTGCAGGCATTTCTAGTGCTCTTTCTGTACCTGAACAAGCACTGGTTGCTCTCTGGTTCTAGAGAAATTCAGAGAAAATGCTATTGTGGTCAGAAGCAATTTCATGCAATGTTTTGAAGCCATTTTTTTTTCAATTTTGACTGCTTATAATTCTGTTAATGGCATGAGTAGTCCTAGAGCCGACTATGCAGTTGCATGTGGTCGTAGTAACCATTCAGAACAAGTTGAGAGCTTCTTGATCCACACAAAATTGAGAAATACTTGCAGATGGTTCCTTAATGGCCATCATGAGACTGGTACCACCAAATCATGGAGAAAAGAAGTTTCCCATGTGCAAGACATACATCAGTTGCTTTTGAGGGGTGGATCAAATTGGAATTCATTTCAGTTCAGCAATGCAATAATTCTCACAAAGCAGAGGAGGATTCAGTTCAGGGTAGAAGTGTCTATTGCACTTCTTTGCTTCTGATGACATAGCTCCTGGAGTTCCATGTGACACGGTTGCATGTTTACTAGTGAGGCTTACCGAGGACAGTGATGATATCTCACTACTGAAAGCATTTGCAAAGTTCCTGAACATTTTTGAGGTATCTACTGATTGTAGCATCAGTCGCAAAGCAGCCACAGGTGTGATCAAGTACTGTTGGGGCACAACTGAAGCTGATAAGCAATCAGAGAAGCACTGTTTGTGTGCATATCAGATTATGCTGCCTTGGGATCCAGGTGGTGTAAAGCATACCTTCAAGAATTTCTTCTCATCGGCTTGGGGGCAAGCCGATTTTCAAGGGAGGAGGAATGTCATGACCCAGGCTACCTGTGGTAATGTAGTGGGCCAATGTATGGGCTCATCAAGTGAATGGGCCAACTTATGGATTAGAAGGAGCCAACAATACATAAAGACAGGCCACGATAGAGAAGAGCATCGGACAGATAGTGACATCGTCTTCCTCCTCAAGACTGCCTTCCCGTTATCCCTTTGCTGTTCTTGATTCCTAACCCTAGTTCATGCTATTCCCTGCCTAATCTCTCCAATTCTCCTTCAAAATTGTACCCAGATTACTTATTGTACTCTTGCTATTGTGATTTGAAGGTGAAGGTTCATAACAGAGTCTAGCTCGGTCGCCCCTGCGCTAATCCCGTACGATAATTCACATGTGCTGGCGACCTGTTTCTTGCATTGACAGAGTGGGAAAAAGTCAAAGAAAGGAAAAAATATATTATGTTTTCGGCCATGAATTGTCGTTTCTCTATGTAGATGTTAACATGATTCGGGATTCAGGTCATCATGCATACTTTCAAGGAAGATTCAGAACAAACTGAGATTGGATTCAGGTCATCCAAATTGAGATTGGAAAAATTAGATGGGTGGGAGAAGGAAATAATCAAAGTGCTCACCAAACGGCTTACATCCAACTGATCACATTTGGAAAAGGGGAAACTAATAAATGATTTGTATTCTCGTTTGGATGGAGAGAAGGTAAAGGCTTGAACATCGGCAGGAATTTTTAAACATGCCATTGTTCCAAAAGTATAGCTTTTTGTCCTTGCTTGAGCAATTAGCTGTTTAATTAAGCACCTCTTTTTGTGATCAGTTGCTCTGTATCTGCTGTGGTTCCGTCCATTTTCTGTAACTAGCATAGTGCCCGTGCGTTGCTACGGGTAATATAATAGATCTACATAATATCAGCAAAATAATATCACCAACTTTGTGCTCATTCTTCGTGTATGGGCCATGTTGTGATCATGCTAGACACCGATTGTCTGGGATCCGATGGGATTCCGATTGATTATTCGAGTCCGATTATGATTATGATTGATTTGTCCAAGTTCCAATTAGAATTCCGATTAATGAAAGACTAATCCAACTCGCATACGGAATAAACTAAGGTCCACTTGTCAATGACTTAGAACGAACCAAACCAAAAAATTGGGTGAAAACCTTACTCGCTTTATAACCGTACGTGTTTCAAAAAATCCTAATACATAATAAATTTATATTATAAAAGTTGTAGAGACTAACAATATTTTATTTATAAAAAAGATATACATGTTGCAAAGGACTTTCAAAAGTTTTAGCAAAAAAAAAGTTCAGTAACCAATAGTTTTGCAAAAAAATAAAGAGATTTTATATTCATAGAAAACTAATAAACAAGAATCATCTTGTCTCCAATGTCCAGGAGACCAGGACCTTGATCGACCTTGCTTCGGCTCGAGGGGAGCAGGCGGATGTGGCGGTCACCGGCGGGCTGGATCAAGGAAACCAAGGAAATCACGATGGTCTATAGAAGGAAATCACGAAAGGCCGCCGGCTGCAATCACGGATGGCCAAAGCTCTTCCACGTGGCCGCCGGCTGCAATCACGGAAGGGCAAAGCGCACCCGCCTGGCCGCCGGATGAGTTGTGTCCATCACGGAAAGGCAGCGATCAAGGAGGGTAGGTTTCGCGGGGAGGGTAGGTTTCGCGGTGAGAAAAAAAGAGTTCGGACGGCAGAAACATTGCGGAATCATTGGTTTTAACGATGGTCCGTTTCGTCGAGGCTGGGAGCGACGAAAAACTTGCTGATCAGTGGGCCCCCTGTGACAGGGTGGAGGTAATTTTTTTGGTGGGAGGCAATATCAATTGTTTTGGTTTCTTATAGTATAATAAAATATAGATAGACTCATGTTTTTTGCTGATGTTGACTGTAGGTAGGATGGAATCTTGTCTTGTACCAAAAGGCAGAAAGTTTCCCAACGAACGTGTGGTTAGCTTCTAACTCTACGCTTTGAGGATTGTCTTGAAGCTGCGTTTTTGTAACTCTCTTTCTCTTAATAAATACATGCTGAAGTATGTGTAAAAAAAAAAACGGGTAGCCTACGCTACCTGTAACAATTATCAACTACCGTGTTTACCCAAAAAAACTTGCGAGTAGTAGACCATAGATCGTTACCAATAGACGCACAACACAGCGGAAGATATGTTGAAGTAGACTCGATCTAACGTAATCAAGCGTCGAGGTAGAGGAAGTACTCGATCATGTCACTAACGGATCGTCTCCTTCTCGCCGATCAGCACTGCAACATTAGCAACACTTTCATGGAGTCCACACATACGAGAGATGGAATGCCGTGCGCCGATGTGCTAGCACCGCGCGCAAGGCCGGAAGGGAGCCATGGCTAGGAGGGAGGGCGGCTAGGGTTTAGGGCGTAGCAAGATGGTGGCGCCCTTAGTCCCCTCCCATGCATATATACGCTGTGTTCTCTTGGCTTGTCAACCAACCAGCCAACAGTACTGTTCTCTCATACTAAATCAACACCAGCCACCAGCTATCAGGCAGTCAGCAGTACTGTTCTCTCATAACAAATCTGCACCAGCCACCAGCCACAGCCAAACGAACACAACGATAGAGTGTGCTAATGGGTCTCGACCATGTAGACCTATTACTAACTCTAATTGCTCATGGATCAATATCCATAGGGGCTTTTAATTCACATTATTATGATTGGTCTCTTGGGCATATCACCAACAATAATAGGGTCTCGGAAAAAAAGATCGGTGATTGTTGTAAATCATCATTGCCCTGTTGATGAAGTACACGCTTTATTTCTCTATATGAAACTAGAGTGGTTACATGACATGACTGCTGTTGGGAAGGCGGTTTTGTCTTCGACAACAGCAATGAGTATAATGAAACTGTCAAACAGCACCATTCCCGCTTCGTTTTCATTTTGCTGGAATATAACTATATATGATATACGAAATAATAGGACTGGGGATCCCAAGCTGCCGTATCCTGAGGTTAGCGATTATCTGACCCTGCCAAACATGTTGTTTCTGATCTGATCTTAGCCAGTCGACAGGCACTTCTTTCTTGGGTGTGGGTGTGGGATGGGATGCCCTGGTACGAGCCACTGATATCCAATTTCTAAAAAAACAAGGAAAGGTGCTTTGTCAGGCAAAGTGAAAGCTAAAGATAGGATTACCATCTACTATAGAATTGCTGGTACCAGAAACCGCAACAGAAATCTAGCTTCTCTGTCCGAAAGCCGTCGTTCCAGAAAGGAATGATGGGATTGGAATGTAGTACACAGGAGGAGAGTGTTGCATTGTATGCCGATTCCACATGCAATTTTGACAATAGAATGAACGAAGGCCATGTGCAGACTGATGACTCATGTGGCAGTTAACCTGCTGCCTAATCCTCTGCATAATAATGGAACTGCAATCTATGTACCTCAAATTAAACCAGGTGCAAAGACGGGAGCGCGATCCACGGGCACAAGGATCCGTGATGCTGACGCGCCACGGGGAGGGTTACAGCTGCGGGCATTCGCCGGCGACGGCTCACCTCCACCACCAGCACTGTGCACAGTGCGGACTGAGGAGGATAGCTAGCTATAGCTCTCCGGCCGGCCGGCTGGTCGGAGTACCTAACCTGAATCACGCAGTCGCGCTCACTCTTTTCTTGCCGGCCGGTTCCTTACAGGTCACTGAAGTTGCGTAGCCACGGAAAAGGCTTGTGTGCTGACGAAGCAACAGCTAGCCTCGCTGCCCACGGCCATGGTTAAGGTCAGGTCAGCCGACACATCCGCCTGCCTGCAGCGCCGCATGGCCGGATGCAGTCCATGTACAGTACTGCAAAACCCAGTTGAGTTTTCTGTATTAAAAATATTAATTAATTAATTGCTGGTCGTTTACGATGCTTGAAGGTGCGAAAAAGCTGGCTGTCTCTTTTCCGCATCCAAAGCGTCAACGGATCTCACATCCAAGGCGCGACATGCATCTGCAATCAAGTCTCTATTCTCCTCCTTTTGCAAAATCGCCCAAGTCCTGGTAAGATAAGTGGCTCAGAAAAGAATTTGAAGAACATTTTGTTTTTGAGTATTATGAAAAACTACATCATTTCTGGATAACCAGATTGATCAGAGAAACGCACATAAACCCGTAAACATAACTTTTTTTTCTTTTCCCACATAAAACCCTGGTCTTCTTTGTACCTCCTGAAAACTGAAAACTCGAGTGGGAATGTGGGATCTGCAGATGCGACAGTGCCCGCCCGGCCCTTTCGCGTCGCAGACGCTTTGTGCCCAAGGAAAATTAAAGATTAGTTTTGCATGATAGAGGAGGTTAGTATTAGCTGCGCCTTCCCTGTCCCCTTTCTCCTCTCGATCGCCCAAATGATTCCACACCATGGATATCATCTTTATAAGCAGCATCGCAATCCAGCCTCATCAGATCCTGCCTGGTCCACCCTGTCTCTCACTCCCTCACTGATCACTCGCCGCACTGCATGCGAGCCAACCGGCCGAGCAACTTAGAGCTTCGCGCCGGCGCTAGCTGCTGGCTGCTGCACTTGCACGGTATATATAGGCGATGCTGGCCGTGACGGTGAGCCAGGTGGTGGCCCTGCTCTCCTCGGCCCTGTCCGGCGGCGGCATGGAGGTCGGGACGAAGGTGGCGGCCGACGGCGAGCGCTGGCGACACCGCGGCGGGCACGACCGCGCGGCGGGGTACTGCTGTGTGTGCATATCGGCGTGCCGCGACGGGGAGGAGATCCGGAGCCTGCCGTGCGGCCACGCCTTCCACCGGGACTGCGTCGACCGCTGGCTGGCGCGCTGCCGGCGGACGTGCCCGCTCTGCCGCCTGCACGTTGGCGGCGGCGCTGTGGGCCTCGCCGGCGAGGAGCAGCACCAGCTCAGCGAGGACCTCGTCATCTGGTTCTCTTCGCTTTTCGTCTCCGGCTTGTAGGACTGGCCGTAGGATCGACAAGCTAAGCAATGCGCATCTCTGCTGTAAGCGTATAAATATACGGGCAAGGAGTAGGATCGTCACTCGTAGTTGGCTTCTTTAGTTCCTTTGCTGGCTTGTTAGCTTTCTTTGTCATAAAGATTACTCGAAGGATAAAAGTTTCTTCGATCGTGCTAAATATTTCCATATCAACTCCTGCAAAAAAAAAAACAGCCCGTACACAGAATTATTTGGCACTACTGGGGCATGATTGCTCAAACAAAGGAAAAAGGTAGAAAAGTCGCTTTTATAGTCACTGCAAAAAGAGAGAGAATAATATAATGATATAGTAAATAAAATTTAGATAATGGAAAAAAATTCCGGCTTCACCTCATCCAAAAGAAGAATGATAGCCAAGCACTACTCACACCAAATAGTTTAAAATAACAAAAGGCCCAACTCAAGTTCTAATTCGCAAACTAAAACGCTATGCATCCATGGAAAGTAAAAAAAAATGTAGCCGACAGTTCTGGTGTACGACACGTCTGAATCAATTGGTCTTAGGCTTAATGTCGCTACAACTGAGCCTATAACCATAGCCAATATATTTCCTAAACAGAACATGCAGAAAAGTTTTACTTTAGCTTTTATAAAAAATAATATAATTCCTGGTAAGCTATTTAGCCCACCACTGCAGCACAAGGCTGCCATCCCGTCAACAAGCTAATGTTCGATTTTTGTCTCCATCCCTTGATCTATCCATTTGTTGAACATATTATTCAAATTTATTGGTGGACTAATGCCAACCAATTCATAAATAGCACATCGTAGAATTTGGCATAATGGCATTTTAAGAAGAGATGGTTAATAGTGTCGTCGGAACTACTAACGTTGTCCTTTGTGAGGATAATCTCTCATTTTAAATATTACAAGAAGATCTTTAGTGGTAATTTTGTCGCAGAAACTCGAAGACAATTTGGGTTCCACTCGGACTCAGATTGATTTTGACCCAAAATATACTCGGGTTGAGACTCTCCCTGCTCGACCCATCTTTGGGCATCTTTGGATTGCGCAACGCATCATCTACTAACCAACAGATAATCAAATCCATCTATCCTTCCCATGAAGATAGCTTGGACAAAACACTAGGTTCGAGAACACTTCAGCCACCGCTAGCAGGGGGGCACTCGTTTTCGACGTCTACTCAGATTCAGATGAGTCATCTCATGACAGTCTGGATTCGATCATCGATGCGTTGGCAAAGTTTCAACTTAAGTCCTGCCATGACTACTCATTCGCAGGACTACTCGACAACCTTCGAGAAGTTGCCAGCATCGATGATCTTCCGTTCCAACACGGTACCCCCTTTACACCCATACGGGAAACCGGATCTGGGGGAACCGAACTAGCTGATTATGGATCAGACCTTGAAAGTTATACTCCAGAACGTCTGGTCTCCTTGATCAATCGGCAAGATGGGGGTGCTCCCAGCCAGCATGACCCCAATGAAACTCCGGATCAGATCTCAGTTGATGATCTGACCCAAGACGCCCCCCAAGACAAAGATGAAGCTACTCGAACAGCCCGCAGAGCAAGAAATCAACGTAGGGGAGAGCACAGGGCCCGAGCTGCTGAGCGCGCTCGCATCAACAAGGATATAATGGACGCGTATGTTGAAGAAATCAGAAAGCTCGAGAACAAGTTCTCAGGATTGGAAATCCACCACATAGACTGTGACAACAACGTGGGAGCCGATGTCCTTTCCAAACTTGGATCTACTCGAGCAGCCGTTCCACCCGGAGTTTTTGTACATGAATTAAATCATCCATCAGTCAAGGTTCAAAGTCAACAAACTACTGACGCGGAGGCCTCGGCCACAGTCAGGGAGGTATTGATGATCGAAGAAGACTGGCGGATACAATTCATCGACTTCATCAAGGAATTCAAGCTTCCACCGCATGTCGAAGCCAAAAGCGCTGAAGCAGCACGCATCATCAGGTGAAGCAAGGGTTTCGTCTTCGTTGGCGACAACCTGTACAAACGCTCCGCCTCTGGCACCCTCATGAAGTTTGTTACTCTTGAAGAAGGCAAGGACATCCTCAGGGAAATACATGAAGGAGTCTGTGGTAATCATGCTGCATCAAGGACACTAGTCGGTAAGGCTTACATATCAGGTTTTTTCTGGTCAACTGCCGTATCAGGCGCAGAAGAACTTGTCAGAAGATGTCCCGGCTGTCAATTTTTTGGAAAAAAGACTTATGTCCCAGCACACAACTTAATTACAATCCCTCCATCGTGGCCGTTCGCCTGCTGGAGTCTGAACATGATCGGACCCCTCACCGTAGCTCCAGGAGGATTCAATCATGTGCTGGTAGCAGTCGACAAATTTACCAAGTGGATCGAGTACAAGCTCATTGTCAAAATCTCATCAGATAGAGCAGTGGATTTCATCTCCGACATCATACATCGGTTTGGTTTCCCTCACACTATCATTACAGATCTGGGTTCTAACTTTACCTCGCAATCATTTTGGGATTTCTGTGAGAATTCTTGCATAGAGGTCAAATACGCTTGAGTGGCTCACCCACGGGCAAATGGTTAAGTGGAACGCATCAATGGCTTGGTACTCGATGGCTTAAAAAAGAGACTCTACGACGCCAACTCTAAGAAAGGTGGAAAGTGGATTCAAGAACTACCCCATGTAGTCTGGGGGCTGCGAACGCAGCCCAGCAAGGCAACTAGTCAATCTTCTTTCTTCCTCACTTATGGATCAGAAGCTATACTATCTGCAGATATCATGTGGAAATCTCCAAGAGTAGAGGCTTATCAAGAGGGAGAAGTAGATGAAGCTCGACAACTTGAGTTAGATACAGTCGAAGAAGCTAGGATCAATGCTTTGACCCAATCGGCTAGATATCTTCAAGGAGTCAGATGCTTATCATGACCGTAATGTCTAGCAAAGATCCTTTAACATAGGAGATATAGTTCTACGATGAATCCAAGATGAAACAGGACTGCACAAGTTGAATTCCAGATGGGAGGGACCTTTCATTATGTTTAAAGTTACAAGACCAGGATCTTACAGAATTACCGATGCTGATGGTAATGAGGTACCCAATTCTTGGAACATCGAACACTTGCGCAAGTTTTATCTTTGATTTAGTTGTACGATGATGTCAGTTGATCTCTTTAATAAGGAAAAATGGTTCCTATTACCTCCCGATTACATTAAAGGCAGCAATCAACCTGATACCATCAATGATCGACTACTTATCAAAGGGTTTTTCCAACCAGGGTAATCTTTTCAGATTCATATGATAACCCAATTTCAATACCATCAATGATCGACTACTTATCAAAGGGTTTTTCCAACCAAGGTAATCTTTTTAGATTCATACCAACCTGGATAGCCCAATTTGGATAGCCTACACCGTTTTTTCTACTAGGATAACCTATTAAGTTTCATCCGAACTGGATAACTATACATGCCACATCCTTGTCCGTTATATAGGACATAACCTACTCGCTGGCTCGAGTAGGTCCATGAATACCTTTACTAGTTTGTCCAACTTGGGTAACCCAACAGGGTTCATCCTAACAGGTCAACTCTAAAGGTACTTCCAGCCTTGAGTTCAAGGCACAATTACTCGCTCGCTCGAGTATGTTTTGGATACTGTCAAAATTTGTCCTATTGGGGTAACCCGACGGGGTTCATCCTAACTGGTCAATCTTAATAGTTACTCCAGTCTACGAGTTAGACACTCTACTCGCTCGCTCGGGTAGATTATGGATATCTCTATACAGTTTTTTCTATCTGGATAATCTGACAGGATTCATCCTAACTGATAAACTACAGAGGTTACTCCATGAAAACACTCTACTCGCTCGCTCGAGTAGTTTGTATATCGACTGCTTATCCTACGGTCTCAAATCAAGTCTCTGAAGATGCACCAATAGGATAAAACAGTGATTTACACAAAGACAAGTCTGTACAGATCCAAGGATTTATTTCAGGCAGATCATTCTGCTAGGTTCATCAAGATCTCCTCAGCAATTATTTTTGTTTCCTTACAATAGCCTTGGCGACATTGATGAAGATGTTAGGCATAGAATTTCAGCTGGCTGGTTGAAATGGCGGCAAGCTTCTGGCATCCTTTGTGACAAGAGGGTGCCATAAAAGCTAAAAGGCAAATTCTATAGGACAGCAATTCGTCCGGCGATGCTATACGGTGCTGAATGTTGGCCTACAAAAAGGCGACATGTCCAGCAACTGAGTGTAGCAGAGATGCGGATGTTGCGGTGGTTTTGCGGGCACACAAGGAGGGATAGATTCCGGAACGAAGTTATTCAGGATAGGGTCGGAGTAGCACCAATTGAGGAGAAACTTACCCAGCATCGGCTGAGATGGTTTGGACATGTCCAACGAAGGCCTCCTGAAGCGCCGGTGCGTAATGGGGTTCTTGAGCGGGTCGGTAATGTAAAGAGGGGTAGAGGTAGACCTAAACTGACGTGGGATGAGTCGGTTAAGAGGGACCTTAAGGACTGGAATATCTCTAAAGAGATAGCTTTGGATAGGAGCGCTTGGAGACTAGCTATCAATGTGCCTGAACCTTGAACTAATTTCTTTCGGGTTTCATCTCTAGCCTACCCCAACTTGCTTGGGAAAAAAGGCTATGTTGATGTTGATGTTGATGTTGATGTTGATGTTGATGTTGATGTTGACAATAGCCTTGGAAGTCCTGATCCGAGCAATCAGCGGCTATTCCTTTTGCTATTGGAGCTAAATTGTTCTGAGGCCAGTAAGACTTTACAATCGCGAGCATGTGCGACAGGTAGTTCTTCGAGGTTGCCGTCGTGAAGTCAATAATCTTTCTGGGAGCTCCTTCCAAGCGCTCGACCAGAGATTGACTACTCGATGCTTCTCCTTCTTGAGGATCAACCACATCTACAATAGCTTGAGCTGCAGCTAGAAGCCGAACTTGTTCGCTCGAGGGACCTGTCAAAGGACATTCCGGTGATTTTGCAATTACTGGCCAAAGACTATCAAGTGGAGTTCAAGTACTTATAGGCCTGGGTGGTTCGTAGTTGTTCTTGAAGCTTGGTTTTCTCTTCTTCAAGGTTCTTGATATGCTGTTTCATCTTATAAAGCTCTCGCGTGTGCTCACGGTTAGCTTCATAAAGCTTGTTCTGAGCAGCGAGAGCTTGATCAAGATGCTTGGCAATCTCTGCATTCTTTTGTGCCAAGGTGTCCCAGTTATCCACGGTCTGATACAAAGCATGAGACTTCAAGAAGGACCGGTTGGCAACATCCTTCAAACACAAAATATGATATGTCAGAGATCATAAACTACTCAATATTTGGTGAAATCGGGAAGAAGAAGACTAACCTTGGTGAATTTGAAGCTCCACTGCATATAATCCGCAAGCTTCTATACATTCTGCACAGTGAGCAGCGGACCATCAAAGAGTTCTTTGCCCAACTCTTCTTGGGCAGATTCAAGGAGCGAATCCTTTACCAGAAGGCTGATAGGATAAGTACTCGTCTCGGTTCTCAGGATGGAGTACTAACTCACATCCACCGACGATGGCGGATTTGCTAGCATCAAGAATTGGTATAAGGATGAAAAAATGCTGGAAAAGATGAAAATGAGGGAGGATGCCAAGGAATGCTTCACAAAAAATGGGTGAATATCGCAAGATGCAAGATAGACTGTGGGGTCAGATGATGCAATTGGATTCCCCAGAATTGAAGAAGGGCGTGGAAGAATTCTGAGATAGGCACTGCAAGACCGCGCTCCACGAAGTCGCAGAACATGACAGTTTCAAAAGTACCTTCGTATGGATAATCCTCTCCTTCGACTGCACGCCATTGAATCATAGCTTGACTCTAGAGCAGCTTCATATTTTCTAATTCTTGCATGGCCGCTTCGGACATTTTGCTCTTTCGCCAGCCCGTGGAGAGATCAGGAACTTCCTCAACGTCAAGCTTGGATTTGTTCTTTTTAGGAGCCATCTCAGCATCACGAGCAGAAATATTGGCTCGTGGGCTACGAGAGGGGCTAATGGAAAGCAAACAGAGTAGGAGAAAGCTTGGGGAAGTTTAGATCTAAAAATGGCGGCAGCCGGGTATCGACAGGGTAAAAATCCTAGAAGTTACCAAGGTTGCGAATGACAATTTTGTAAACATTTGGAAGCCCAACGGTCCTTGACTATTCTGAGCGGTTTCCAAAAATCATCAGGATATTACTGTTTGTCACGAGTTTTGGATCCTTAAATCCAAATTAAAAGATTTATATTCAAGGCTCGGGGGCTACATGATATGTGCATCAGAGATTTACTTTTTAATTTTTTTTTGAAAAATAAAAGAAGGAAAAGACTGAAGTGACCCTCAGCCTGATTCTGCGATTCAACCTAAGGCTCGGGGGCTAATCCATCTGGAGCACAAGAATTTCGCGCACCATATATGATCAAGATTTCGGGGCTTGAGCACCTCACAATCTCGGAGCAACCAGAAGTAGTTGGAAGACTACTCGACGTATCTGAAGGAAGGTCTGGAGGCAACCAGAAAGATGATCAGACCATCTGAAGTACTTGAAGACACCTCGCCAAGTACTCAACGCCTGCAGGACTCGGCTACGAAGAGCTTGGGGGCTTGTCAGACCCGGGGCAGCGGGACTGCTTATAGGCATAGAATGTTCTAGAGTAAGGGATAGCACATGGATGTACCTTACCTCTTTTGTAACTACCCGAATTGGCGTAGAATTAGCTGCAGTACAAGGAAACTACCCAATCGTGTTGTAGTAGAACTCCAACTGTACTCGGCTAGGACTTTTCATGTAACCCTGTGCCCCCAGATATATAAGGGTGGGCAGGGACCCCCTCAAAAGACATCAACACCTAAGGCAATACAAGCAACCACACAGGACGTAGGGTATTACGCATCTCGCGGTCCGAACCTGTCTAAATCCTTGTGTTCATTGCACCATCGAGTTCCAGAGCAGTCGATCCCTACCTACAATCCTACTGCTAATGGTATCCCTGAGCAGGCTTGGCGGTAAACACCGACAACTTCAGCCTTGAATATTTTGAATTTATCTAATGACTCGGATCGATCTCGAATGGGGTAAATATAACCATAACGAGAGAAGTCATCTGCGAAAGTAATGAACGAATCAAAACCATCAATAGACTTTACTGGAAACGGGCCGTAAATATCAGTATGAACTATTTCTAATAGGCCCGAACTCCGAGTAGCTCCTTTCTTAATTGTCTTAGTGAATTTCCCCTTTAATACAATCAACACATTGTTGATCTAAGTCTGAAAGATCTAATGAATGGAGTATCTCTTCTCTTATGAGACGCTCAATCCCCCCCCCAAATGTGGCACAAACGACAGTGCCATAATTTCGAAGAAGCCTCATCATCACGCTTACACTTATGCGATACATCATTTACATTTATTTCTGAATAATCATTATCAAGAGAGTGCAAATAAAGACCGCCTTGCAAATGACCAAGGCCAACACTCATATTATGAAACTTAATGTTGACTTGTTATATTAGCAGGTAATGTAATGATGATAGTATAAGAAATACACTTAGAGTTATCCACTATCATTTAGCAAGAGCAAGAAGATTAATTGAAGTTAAGTCTAAACATCAAATCCATCACTTGGAGCTAGCATATGACAATGCAAAACAGCAGTAGTATCATGCTTCTTGACAAGGACAGAAAAAGGAAGAAGATTTATGCTGCCATCGTAATTAGCCAAATATCTGAAGTTTTCCTAAAATATTAAAGATGCAACAATGCTAATTAAACAATGTTACAAATAAGATAGACTCTTGGAAACTTTGTGGCGATGCATCATTAACTACTTGGGCATTCTGATAAATGCACTTTGAAAGATTCCATGATGATGCCTTCTTCTTCTTCCTTGGCTTAGAAATAGTGCCTGTTTAGCTTTTTCTTCTCCCTTAGTTGAGCAGATGGTAAAAATTACAATACATCAGTTTCAGAACAAAGCGTTGGTTCACTTCGTAGTTAAATTTGCTGTCCGCTGAGCATAACTATATATATACTACGAATAGCACAAACTGCTCTAAATTTCGACAGTGAATTAGACAGCAATATATATAGGTCCCCGAATAAGCATCGTTGAACAAATCGAAATAAGATGGATAAGTAAGATTTCCATTATCTAAAAAAAGATGCATAAGTAAGAAGTGTGGATTCACCTCGTTGCTGCGGCCACATTTTTTCTTGCGGCAGTTTGTAGCCCCCATGGGAAGCCGTGCATAGCACCTATATATGCAATCAGAAAATTTCCAAAGAGGTTAGGAAGACGTCGAGTTGTACATAGAAAGCACAAAATAAAAGTTAGTAGGATCTCCAAAAAAAAGTTCCACACAGAAAAATACTTAATTTGAAAGAGAGAGAGAGAGAGAGAGAGAGAGAGAGAGAGAGAGAGAGAGAGAGAGAGAGAGAGAGAGAGAGAGAGAGAGAGAGGTTTCACGTACTTGCGGCAGATCATCTTCGCCTCATTGTGCTTGAGCGCGAGCTTAAGGAGATTAGGCTCGATGGTGTACGGGTAACAACCATGACCGCCTCGGAGACGAAGAACCAGGTGAAGAGTCGACTCTTTCTGGATGTTGTAGTCTGCCAGGGTGCGGCCATCCTCCAGCTGCTTCCCGGAGAAGATCAGACGCTGCTGGTCCGGCGGGATGCCTTCCTTGTCCTGTACCTTGGCTTTGACGTTGTGGATCGTGTCGCTGCTCTCGACCTCCAGTGTGATCGTCTTTCCCGTCAGCGTCTTCACGAAGATCTGCATCTTGCCGGGTGCCCAGGATTCGTCTAGCTAGGTTTGTTGCGAAACTAGCGGACGACGTGATTTTCTTATATCCAGGGCCGGCCGGGCTAGGCCGGCTTGGAGCTAGTACGCTTCTTGTGCGTGTAATTCGCTTCGGTTTGGAGGCCGCCAGTTGATTGGAACCCAAGAAAGTCCATAGTTCCGTTTCCTAAAACCGTACGTACTTTCAAATTTGCGTCGAAGTACCAACATGGAACTGACAGAGCGTTCAATGGAATTGCCGTAGGCGACAAGGCCTACAACAATTAATTAACGGTTCCCAATCGGAAGCCGTCAGGTTTTGCCATTTTATTGTATTTTCCAACTTGGTTTCAGAAAATATGAAGAAACTATCAAAGGTGACTAGATATTCTCATTTATTCCTCTTTTTGATATAAATTCTATAATTCAAATGAAAAACTCTGTCATGATAAATATTTTTCTATATAAACACTTCCAGATTAATTAATATACACCACAACAAGTGGCCTGTAGTGGCAGATACGGCTTCGTCGCTGCAAATGCGGCCCTGTACTGGCGGTCCAACGTGCCCCGCCACTACAAAGCCTTTGTGCCGGTGGGCTTAGCCACGGGCCGTAACAAAGGCCGCCGCTACAGAAGCCCATTGTAGTGGCGGGCTGCAACAGAGGCCGGCGCAGCAGGTAAGGTTTGTTGTTATCTACCAGACCCAATAACATGCAATAACATGCGATGGCGGCGTGACCTAGGAAACTAGGGCGGAGGCGACTCTCAGCGACAACCGCCGGGAGGATTTCGACGCTGCTCCCAATCGGATCTTCGATCCCCACGATTCCTGCTGCTCGGGCTGAACAAGGGGCTTGCTTTGTCCAGCTTCCCGGCCTTGGCATGCAGTGATCTGGGGTTTGGGTCGAGGCTGACAGGGAGCACCATGGCGGCGGAGGGGAACAGAAGGAAGGTAGAAGGGAGAGAAGTAGATGTGAACGCCTTGCTGCAGAAGTTGAAGCTGAGTGAGGCGGAGAAGGAGGGGGTGTTTTTGGCGAAGGAGGATCGGGATAAACTCTCGAATGTTAAGTGGGTGGCTGCGGCAAAATTGTTGACAACAAAGGAGTTCAGTGATGCATCACTGATAACTACCATGAAGTCGACGTGGGATTTGGCGAAGGACGTGTCGTTCCGCCGGATAGGAAAAAAAATCTTTTTGTCGTCAAGGCGTATTGCTTTGGTGATTGGAAACGCATTATGGAGGAAGGGCCATGGTTCTTTCGGGGATGTGCGCTGATGCCGGAGGAATTTGACGGATCAACTATTGTTCCGACGATAATACCCCACAAGGTCCCGGCCTGGGTGCAGATTCACAGGATGCCGCACCTGTACAGGGCGAAGGCGATCCTGGAGCAAATTGTTGAACGGATTGGTGACAAGGTAGAAGTGGAGATGAGAGCTTATGCAACACATGAAGGCGATTTCTTTCGCGCTCGAGTTATGCTGGAAGCCACAAAGCATTTGGTGTGCTGTGTAACGTTGACGCCAGAAGGGCGGGATGCAGTGGTGCTCCTGATCAAGTATGAAAAGCTGCCTCGCTTCTGTTCCCACTGTGGTCTAATGGGCCATGTCCACCTGGAGTGTGGAACAAGAGAATTCTCGGAAGAAGACTTGCAGTTTGGAGAATGGATGATTGCTGGAGAGGAGACGTGGCGGCCGGGAACGCCCCGGGTGCGGAGTAATCAGGCACCAGAGGTGAATTGGCGTAGAGGAGAAGCTAGTGATCGTGGCGGGTGGACTGCGGGGCGGTCTGCAGGACGGGGTCGAGGAGGCCGTCATGGTCCGGTTTGGAGAGAAAAGGAGACGGGGGCAGATAGGAGTGGCTCCCGGAAGCGTTCATCATTAGATCACTACTACAAAACAGGCCTTTGTTCCTGGCCATTTGTCCCGGCAGCCTTTGGGCCCGGGACAATAGATGACTTTTGTCCCGGGTCCAACGGCTAGCCGGGCCAGCGGGGGGACGGGGGCCTTTTGTCCCGGTTGGAGACACCAACCGGGACAAAATGGGAGCCTTTTGTCCCGGTTGGTGGTTCCAATCGGGACAAAAGGCCCGCGTAGCCTTTTGTCCCGGTTGGAACCACCAACCGGGACAAAAGTCCCCCCTTTTGTCCCGGTTCGTGCCTCCAACCGGGACAAAAGGCCTTGCGCCCCTTGTCCCCTTCCCTCTCCCCCCGCCCGAGCCATTCAGCTCACTTGTTTTCTTGCTGTTCTTGGCTCGGGACAGAGGAGTTCTTGCTTATTTCTTCACCACATTTGTGAAGATCTTTGATTCCCCGTCCATCCGTCTGCTCTAAAGGTTTGGGGCTTGTTTTTCTCTTCTTCCTTGGCTTATAGCTCATTTCATACTTTAGAAATAGAGAAAATGTGTAGCTAGCTCATTTCTTGGACATTTATTAGCTAGCTAGATTGCATATGTAGGTGTAATTTTCTTTTAGATTTAGATGAGTATATGGATAGTAGAAATTTTTAGAATGAGTGTAGATACTTCATGTGATGTACTTGTATATATGACCATATTGTGGATAGTTGATTTTTTATTCGTGAATGAATTAATGAAATGAGTATATTATAGAATTTTTTGTATTATGAATGGATTATTTTGACACTCTAGTGATGCATTTAATCAGGCTCACATTGAAACCATCTAGAAGCTAAAAAAATCTTTATTTCGAAACAAGTATACGTCGTTAATCTCCATCCAACAGTGATGGCACTACCTTTCAGGGATACACGATGCGCTATAAGGACGTCGCAAATCGGTTGGTCGCATCACCAGCACTTTCCGATTGATAAGAAGACAGCATTTGACGCAGTCAGCATGCCGTTGTTGTACTGAGAGCATATGAACGAGCATGCTGCCTGTGCCAAGTGCTGTGCCTATTAATCGTAAATGTTGGTGCTGCGACTAGCCGATTGGTGACATCCTTGTACCGCACCGTGTCCCCCCGAAAGGCAGTGTCATCACCGCAGGGTTGAGGTTACTGACATATACATTTTCAGAAATAAAGGTTTATTTTTCTTCTAGAGGGTTTCTGGATATTGAAAAGAGTGTACTCCTGGAACTGAAGGGTGTCAAAGTAATTAGAAGTTATAGAGATTTCTTTCAATTAATTAGAGATTTCTTGAGGATTAATGATACATTTCGTCTTTTTTTTATATAATTTCATTGTTATTTGCAAGAGTTATTAATCTAATCATTGTAATTGTAATAGTAAATAATTTTTTGCTTTGTAATGGTAAGAATTTATAATTTTGTGGAAAATAAAGGTATTTTTCAGTAAAATATGGCTTCAGCAGCTGGAGGGAGTGGCGCCGGTGGGGGTGATCGTTGTCCTTCTGGAGAGAAGGGCACAACTCGAGTAGGTCGTCGGTCCAAAAAACCTAGTGCTTTTCATAGGGCAGCGCTCCGTTATTTGGAAAAAGAATATAGAGAATGCATGGCAAGGGGCGAGGAACCTCCGTTTGATCTTGAGGATTTATTGCGGCGTTACGGTTCGTCACCACCAAACTCGGAGGTTTCAGCTCCGCCATCTTATTCTGCGCCAGCAAGAAATCCGTTAGAACATTCTGCGTTCCAACGCAAGGACGGTTGAAAACCTATGTGTTGTTGACCGAATTTTTAAATTTCATGTATAGTACTCCTTTGTTAAGTTCTGTAATGGATTAAGTACCCCTTTTAATTAATCAAGATGTATGATAGATATTGCATATCTTTTAATTATTCATGTTATGTTACATTTAGTTTAATTTAGGTTTGATATATTTTATTTATTCGATACGTGTAAAGAATTCAAATCGATTTATTTAAAATGCAGATGGACCGGCAATGGATGTACAATGCTGACCGACGTTCGAAAGAATTCATTGATGGCCTGCATTATTTTTTGTCTGTGGCTGAGGCAAACAAGCAGAATGGTTTTATGTGCTGCCCGTGTGTTCATTGCAACAATAACAAGGATTACTCATCTTCAAGAATCCTACACAGCCACATTTTCGCAAATGGTTTCATGAAAAAGTATGTTTGTTGGACGAAGCACGGAGAACAGGGGGTTACCATGGAAGACAATGAAGAAGAAGATTTTGACGACCACTTTCCCGGGAATGCTGGAATCGGTGCATTCGATGACGATATTCCCATGGAAGAGCCCGAAGTAGATGTAGCAGAAAATGATCCCAGCGACGATCTGGGGCAAGCATTGCACAATGTGCAGGCAGACTGTGAGAGTGAAACGGAGAGGTTGAAGTTCCAGAAGTTGTTAGAGGACCACCATAAGTTGTTGTACCCAGATTGTCAAAATGGATTTAAGAAACTTGGCACCACCTTGGAGTTGCTGCAATGGAAGGCGACAAATGGTGTATCCGACAAGGGATTTGGTGAATTACTCAAACTTGTTAAAAAAATGCTTCCTAAGGACAGTGAATTGCCTGCCACAACGTATGAAGCCAAACAACTTGTTTGCCCTTTGGGACTGGAAGTGCAAAAGATACATGCATGCCCCAACGACTGCATCCTCTACCGAGGCGAGTACGAGAATTTGGATGCATGTCCCGTATGCAGTGCATTGCGTTACAAGATTAGAAAAGATGATCCTGGAGATGTCGAGGGGGAGCCTCCCCGGAAGAGAGTTCCTGCGAAGGTCATGTGGTATTTGCCTATAATACCACGTTTGAAGCGTCTGTTTAGAAATAAAGATAATGCTAAGTTGATGCGATGGCACAAAGAGGAACGCAAGAAAGACTCGATGTTGAGACACCCCGCTGATGGGTCGCAGTGGAGAAAAATAGATAGAACGTACCCTAAATTTGATTTGGATGCGAGAAACATAAGGTTCGGTTTGAGTACGGATGGCATGAATCCTTTTGGTGAGATGAGCAGTGGTCATAGCACTTGGCCTGTGACTCTTTGTCTGTACAATCTTCCACCATGGCTCTGCATGAAACGAAAGTTCATCATGATGCCAGTGCTTATCCCGGGTCCAAAGCAGCCCGGAAATGACATTGATGTGTACCTAAGACCATTGGTCGAAGAACTCTTATTGCTCTGGGGCGATGAAGGTGTACGGATGTGGGATGAATACAAACAGGAAAACTTCAACCTACGAGCATTGCTGTTCATAACGATCAATGACTGGCCTGCTCTTAGTAACTTGTCAGGACATTCGAACAAGGGATACAAAGCATGCACACACTGTTTAGATGATACCGATAATATATGGTTGACTCACTGTAAGAAGGTTGTATACATGGGTCATCGTCGGTTTCTTCCCATCAGGCATGCGGTACGAAAGAAGGGCAAGCATTTCAAAGGCCAAGCGGACCACCGAACAAAACCGATGCACCGTAGTGGTAAAGACGTCTTCAACATGGTAAAAGATCTAGAAGTTGTTTTTGGAAAGGGATCTGGTAGCCAACCTGTTCCGAACGAAAACGGAATGGCGCCCATGTGGAAGAAGAAATCTATATTTTGGGAGCTACCATATTGGGAAGTCTTAGATGTTCGTCATGCAATTGATGTGATGCACCTCACGAAGAATTTTTGCGTCAACCTGATAGCATTCTTGGGAGTGTACGGAAAGACAAAAGATACAGTAGAAGCACGTCAAGAATTGCAACGTATGAAAGAACGAGATGTCTTACATCCACAACAGCGAGATAATGGACGACAATACGCCGCCCAGAGCCCGCCCCGACCTCACGCCGCCGCCAAGGTGCTCAAATTTAGTGCAAAGAAGTAGTAAAACTTTTGCATCGTTAAGGGAGTTAGAGGTTCAATTTTGGCACCTCATATTTTTGTACAACAATATTCTTATGCAAAAATTTTATTGTGATTTGAGCAAGATATTAAATTCGTGACGATTTCTACTTTCATTTTGTGACGTTTTCAGATGTTTGCCACAGAAACTGGGCCCAAACTAGAGTCCATATGGATTATTTGCAAATATATAATGAAAATTTATAAATTGTCATAGATCCTGTCTATTTATGGCAGTTTTCGTAAATTTCACCAAAAATCTATCATACATTTAAGGATTTCTTGTAGCAGTAGAAATGAGTTATTTTTTGATTCGCTCCTTAAAAAAAAAGGGGTTTTCCTACAAATTATTTTTGTAGTAGTAATAAAAGGGTACACTAATAAGTCTTTAGATAGATGAAGTTTGAACAGGGGTGAAAAGACATATACTTAGGGTTCCACAAATTACTACAGAATATCAACAACGGTATTATGTAAAAAAATGAATAAATTAAAAGAGAGAAACAGTAAAGATATCAGCAGAAGCAGTGATTTGACGACTAAAGTACTAATTAACCCAGTAACGGAGACTAAAGAAATACAATTATTTTGTTGCAATTGGGTTCTCCAACGGAGAGTTAAAGAAGATGATTCCTTGTGTCGATTCACAAAGCAAATAGCCTTCTCTCAATCTTGAGGGGAATTTCAAAATAGCATCCGTACGAGATCAATACAAACACAGGTACATCATAAACTGGCCCAGCTCAGCTGGCACATGCATGACTCTTCAACAAACGCGCACACATGCAAACAATTCTTGTTTAGGCCCAGAGAATATTACTTAGAGAATATTACTCGACCTCGTCCATCGATCGGTACTTAGTCAAATGCTCGCAAATATGTGGATTATTTAGATAATTTTTTAAGGGTTTTATTTGTATTCATATTTTAGTTACGATGGACCCGCGACACACAGACGCGGAAGACGAACAGTTCTTGTTGAATATGATTGGCGAAGGTCAAGGAGATGTCGCTGAACAAGCTGATGATGGCAGCAATACCGACATATATTTGAATATATCCGGTGATGGAATTGAGGCACCATCTATTCAGGATGACGCTGCTGCTGAACAAAGTGCTAATGTACATATCACAACTATAATTATTTGTAGTGACAATCATATTTTCATCTGAATCTATATGAATACTATGAATGTTTTTTTATAGCCGTCTGGATCATCGTCGCAGCAGAAAAAGACGAAGCGAGGCCCAACAAAAAAACTGGAAGGGCGGTTCATTATAACGGAAGTTGGTCCAGATGGCGAACCGATCGCTCCAGAAGCTGCCGCCAAAAAATTCATAAGACAATCCGGATGTATTGTCAGGGACCACATCCCGATCAGCTTCAAGCTCTGGAAAGCTTCCAATCCAAGCGAGGAACGGGATGCGGTACCCGAAAGAGAAAAAGAATGGTGCTGGCGGGAGCTTAAGAAAAACTTCACGGTTCCAGCTGAATCCGAAGAGATATGCAAGCACTGGACCCTGAGTAAGATGGCCGAACAGCTGCGATCATTCAAGAAAATTTTGACGAAGAAATATATCAAGACCGGGACCACACCCGTATTTACCGGCGAGCTCGAAAAGCTCAGGGGTCACTGGGATGCATTTGTAGAATACAAGTCTTCAGAGCTTGGGCTTCAGAAGGTGCAGAAGGCCAAAGACAACGCCTCGAAGAAAGTGTACCATCACACTCTAGGCCAAGGAGGCTACAAGCTTGCAGTACCCAAATGGGAGAAGATGGAGCAGGATCTGCTTGACAGAGGCATCCAACCTGCGACCATGAACTGGCCTGAAAGGTCAAGGACCTGGTTTTATGGTCACGGGGGAAGCTTGGACCCATTGACTGGTGACTGCGTCTATGGGCCAAACATCCAGCGAGCAGCCCAGAGACTACAGGAGGCCATACAAGTAGCGGCCGAGGGAACATTCAAGCCGGATAGAGAGAGGGACGAGCTGACTTACGCCCTTGGGAATCCAGAGCATCCGGGCCGCACAAGAGGCAAAGGCGTGGTTCCGTGGAAGTATGGGTTCAGGGATTACATTGAGTCATATAGAAGCCGGCAAAGAAGAAAGAATGATGAGCGGGAGCACTTGCGAAGGCTAGAGGAACGGCTCATGTCACACGATCAAAGACTGGAGGAAGAGGTTCAACGCCAAGTGGCCGTAGCAATGAGCCAGCAACAGCAAGCGCAAACGTTGCCTCCAGAGCCTAGTGTCGCAGCCGATCACCTGTCTCAGCGGAAAAGCAGCTGCGCTTCCACAGACGTCGCCGCCGCCGAGCCCACGGGGATCCAGGCCGCAGTTGAAGCGTCGGCCCCGCAGCGATTTCCAGTGGATGAGATCACCCACCGGACACCTTGTGACCTGCAGACTGCCGTTAAGAACTTAATGTTCACTGTTGCGTACGGTACCGCCATGCCAACCGAACTAGGCGACGTGTACCATGGGCAACAAATTCCGTCTAGATACACAAGAGTTGGCGTGGAGCAGGTGTGCCAGGGTTGGGAGACGCTCGAGCTTGATATTCCTGGAGGCGATGGGGAGAGGACACTAGCAGAAGCCATTCATGGCTACATCCTATGGGATAAGCGCTACATTGTCCTAAAGTCGGATGATCAAACACCAAGACCGGCATCTCAGCATGCCTCTCCAAGACCGGCATCTCCGCCAAACTCCCCAAGGGCAGCACTGTCTCGGCAAGGTTCACCGGCACATTCTCCATCACCATCATCTCATGCGCCGATGAACACTCAAGCGTCACCGTCGCCTCCATGGTCACCCCCTCCGCCGCCGGCAAAGAAGCAGAAACGGCCGCCGGCAAAGAAGGTAGCTGCACCGGCTAGGGAGCCTCCAAAGAAGAAGGAAAAGAAGAAGAAAACCAAGGAGGCTCCTATTAAACCCTGGGACATGAGCCTTGAAGAATGCGATCGGATAACTCAAGAAAGAGTTAAAGAGCACTTCAAGCCGAAGCCGAAGCCGGAGCCCGAGAAAGTGATAAATCCGATAGATTTGAAATTTTTTAAGGGAATGTGCGAAGCAAATAAGAGAAAATTCATTCCGAGAGACCCCCCTTCAGACTACGAACGCACAATTATCAAAACTACTGAGAAAAAGAAGAGACAATCAAAGTCGTCGTCGTCCGACGTTCCACAGCTCGGAGCCCAAAAGAAACAATCAATAGAGCCTCTCGTAGTGGGACAGACGACGCAAGAACAAGACTTTGTTACATTTCTGAAAGAATCAAACCTGACGGCCGCTCAGATTGCAGGGGGAGAAGATATTCCAAAGGCCGATGTGGTCGTCAAATGGACGTTTGAGATCGGCAAAACTCTTGTACCCCCCGAAGTAGTGTCTGTGCTTCCAACGCAAATGTATAAGCTGCACCAGCACTACATGCGTGCGATGGCCGATTGCATCTTCATGCAGGGCGCAAAGATTAAAGATGACGATTTCTTAAGGGGGGAGGCCATTATATGGATAAACTGGGAAGAAATTTACCAACTATTCCATCAGGAGGCCCTCGACATCTCTATGGTCGGCTTGTGGGTTCTGTAAGTATTTTACTCTCCTTACGTATTGTTTTGCATGATCTCAACATACTGATCTCTTGATTTATTCGGTATCATGTAGAATGGAGATACATACTTGCAGAAGAAAGGGATACTCTCACCTCGGCTTCATCGACCCAATTACTTGTAATTGGAGGCTTCTACGGGACAATCCCGATGACATATTCCAAAACTTGTTCAAGTACATAAGCGTTCATCACAACAAGCAAATGATATTGTTTCCTTACAACTTTGCGTGAGTGATTCCTTCCGTCTAACTCTTTCTATTCTATAATCGAATTGTTTAAACCTTAACTATCAAGAACTGCCTCCGTATAATCTTGCAGTGAACACTTTGTCCTAATTGTCATAATTCCCGAGAAGAGCCTACTCGTGGTTATGGACTCATTGAGGAGACCTCCAGAACAATACGAAAATCTTCTTAACATGATGAAAAAGTAATTCTACCACTACTCCGTCCATGACCAATAATTTGAATCACTTTGTTACTTGACTATAATTGTTCTAATCATGCACAGGGTTTGGAAAGAATTCGCTAAAAATCATCCAGGCAAATTTGACAAGGAATTGAAGATCAAGACAGATTTTCCGGTACGCGCTTGGATGATTCGTTGCACGATTCATTAGTTTTATTATATATTCATGTAAATACCTGATAATTTCTTCTCTCTTAAAGTGTATGAGGCAGAAACCAGGCACTGTATTGTGCGCATACTATGTATGCAAGAACATCCATGGTCTGGTAGGTCCTCCAAAGGGCTGGACAGATTGGGAGGAGGAAGTAAGTAAAAAAACTTGTTAATATTTGAACTCGTATTTTAATTAGTCGAAATTAATTATCCCCTTTTTCCATAGGTCGGGGAGATGCGCGATAAACTCATACCGGAGGAAAAGGTTATGGCGATTCAAGAACAATTCTCCGGATTTATTGTTGAGCAAATCCTCGACCCAAAAGGCGAATTCTACTATGATGGAATATCTAATATTGACAATCACAACAAATATGACAATATACGCGTATATATGTAATTAAGAACGAATATAAATATGTAAATATATATGTGACTCATAGGTATTAAATTTCTATTTATGAGTATGTATGTATGTATTAAATTTCCAAAAGGCGAATTCTACTATGTAATTAAGAACGAATATACCTATGCAAATATGATGGAGTATGTATGTATTATATATATAAGCACTCCAATAATATATATGTGTATATATATATTTATATAATATTGGTCATAAACATTTTCATATGTAAAAGAATTCACATGTATAGATATGTGTATACATATATATATAGGTGAATTAATTTATATATGAAAACTATCTAGGACAAATATTATATAAGTAACTATATATATATGTATATATTAGTGGAGATCATACACACTGAATTCCAATACATAAGTTTAATTGAAATGCAAAAGTATAATTGAAATAGAAAAAGAATTGAGAAAAGAAAAACATGAAAAAAAAAGAGACCTTTTGTCCCGGTTGGTAACACCAACCGGGACAAAAGGGTGTGCCAGCCACGTGGGCGCTGGCTGCACCTTTTGTCCCGGTTGGTGTTACCAACCGGGACAAAAGGTCCTCTTTTGTCCCGGTTGCCACACCCGGGACAAAAGGGCACCCCCCTTTTGTCCCGGACAGGCGTTCCCGGTTGGGAAACCGGGACAACAGCGGTTTCCCAACCGGGACAAATCAACGTTTTTGTAGTAGTGGATGTCGTGGGAGACGAATTTGAAGAGGTGAATGATACTACTTCTAGCCCGCTCAAACCGCAGGTGAATCGGGAGGAGGAGGGAAGGGAGAAGACTGGCGCGCAAAAATCTCTTAATTTGAACCTGAAAGAGAGTGGCGGGTCGAGGTCTGTTCCTCGACCGCCTCCTAAGTATGTGCCACCGAGAGATGTGAAGCGAGCTAAGAAGGACACAATGAAGAAGGCGACTACAACATGTGATCAAGAGCGGGCGGGCTCCCTCGAGGAGTGCCGCCAGGGACAATGAGTTGTTTTAGTTGGAATTGTTGCGGACTTGGCAACGCCGCGACAATAAAGGAACTTCGTAGCCTGACGAAGGAAGTTGTCCCCTTGGTCGTGTGTGTCCTTGAAACTCAAGTTTCGAAGGAGAGGGTTGAAGGTCTGAAGAGTAGTTTTGGCTTTGATAAATCTTTTGCTGTTAGTAGTACAGGCTGCAGTGGCGGTTTGGGGATCTTTTGGAATAATAATGAAGTGTGCAAATTTTGCCTTATTCGAGATATCATATTGATGTTATAATCTCAGAAGGGAATTCAGGTCCGTGGAGATTGACGGCAGTTTATGGTGAAGCCCAAGTTGTGGACAGATACAAAACTTGGGATATGTTGAAGTCGATAAAGCCCACATCAAGCTGACCCTGGGTGTGTATTGGTGACTTCAATGAAGTTTTACATCGAGCGGAACATGTTGGTGTGCAAGAGAGGAGCTTTGCTCAAATGGTGGGTTTCCGTGAGATGGTAGATGTATGCGGCCTGACAGACCTTGGTTATGTTGGTCGCAGCTGGAATTCTGAAAAAAAGGTGGTCTGGGGATCGTATAGTCGAACTCGCCTTGATCGAGCCCTGGCTTCACCGGAGTGGAGTAGCAGGTTCCCAGAAGCGAAGCTAAGTCATCTAACGGCTGCGGCTTCCGACCACTGCCCGATCTTGTTGCAGTGACGGGAAGCACCACAGCAGCAGAAGAAGAAACGGGGTTTCAAATATGAAGTCATGTGGGAAACACATGAGGATTTCTCGACCATGATGATGGAGACATGGCAAAGTGAAGCGAAGGCGACAACAGTGCAGGAGCTCCATAATAAACTGTCTGATGTCGCAACTAAGCTCCATAAGAATGACATTCGGCCATGTGAAGCGTGAGATGCGAAGGCTGAAAGGAGAGCTGGAAATCATGCAAGCGGACCCACTCCGCCAAGGGCCAACGCATGCTGAGTTGAAGGTGGTAGAGAGAATTATGGAACTTAATTATAGAGAGGAACTAATGTGGAAACAAAGGGCGCGACTCCAGCGGCTGGCAGCAGGGGACAAGAACACTCGTTTCTTTTATATTCGTGTGTAACGAACATGGCCCCATTTAAGCCATTTCGAGTGATTTTAGTGATCGAGTGACAACGCAATTAATGAGATTAACGAGTTTGCGAGATCATATTTGTAGGGTTTTTTAGGTCCCTTGGATGGAGTCCAAACCATATCTGAGACATCCAATTCACTGCGAGACGTCCAAACCATCGTTGAGACATCCAAGTCACAGTGAAAAAGCAGAGATAGAATATATTTGGAGTGTGTAAATGACCGCTGCGACGAGTTGGACAAGTGTAACAAGGAACAAGAAAAACACAGAAGAGACCGGATGATCCGAAGCCAGAGACCAGATTATCCGACGACCCCCCCTCCCACGTCGGACTAACCGACCGCAAAGGACCGGGCTGATTCTGACAGGTCCTGGTTGCAGCTGAAGAAACCTAGTGAGACCGGATGATCCGACGCCAGCAAGAGGACTCGTCGGACTAATCGTCGGAGCATTCTTCAGAGAGCATGTTTTGGGGTTCTAGAAATTTGCCTTCAGGACCGGATGATCCGACGCCTTCGTCGGACTAATTGCGTCAGCATAACACTTTTTAGAAGTAACGGCTACCGTTTGGTCTCAGAGAGACTAGATGATACGACGCCACCCCGTCGGATGATCCGATGCCGACGCAGAAAAAGGCATAACGGCTCCAAACAGCTAACTCGACTTGGTGGGCTATTTAAGCGCCTCACCCCGGTCATTTTGGAGTTGCTGGAGTTCAGAGAAGACCCACACACATCCAAGAACACCTCCAAGCCAAACAAAGTGCTTAGTGATCAAATTCTTAGGTTTAGCACAAGCTTTGTAAGTGAGAGTGCTAGGCTAGCTCAAGTTTGAGTGTGACAGCAAGGTTGTGTGCCTTGTGTGCTGTGCTTGAGAGCGTCTCAAGCTTGTACTCGGTGTGCCGGCCATCCTTGGAGTCTTGGTGGCTCACCGGCAACGTCAACGAACTTCCGACTTGGTGTGGAGCGGCGTCGACACTCTTTGTGCGGGGGGACGTGGAGACCCCACCCTTCTTGGTGAAGCTCCTTAGTGGAAAGCGGGATCAAGGTGACTGTGATTGTGTTCAGGAAGAGACTTGATTGCCGGAAAGCAATACTCTTTGTGAGTGCTTCAACAACGTGTATGTAGGTGTGCCTTTGTGGCTAACCGAACAACGAGATAAATCCTCGTGTTAAGAGTTTGCTTCCTCTCATCCCTCCTTTAAGCTTTCACATTTCCTTATTGCAATTTTTGTATGCCTCTACTTTCATAGAATAGTATCTTGATAGGATTGGCTATAGGTTGCATAACTCTTTTGGGATAAGAGTTTTCACATTAGAATAACACTAATTGCACATCTAGATAGTATGACTTAATTTAATTTATGTGCAAATTAGTTGGAGGTTGAGGTTAAGATTTTTGTTTTCCTAATTCACCCCATTCCCCTCTTAGGCTACGAGCACCCGATTCCTTTCATCGTGCTATCAGGAGGAAATGGAGAAACAAAATCTCTAAACTGAAGAAACAGGTTGCAACACTGAGCCTATAACCATAGCCAATATATTTCCTAAATGCAGAAAAGTTTTATGTTTACTTTTTAATAAAAACAACAACATAATTTCTTCTGGTAAGCTATATGTTGCCCAGCACGGCAGCACAAGGCTGCCATCCCGTCAACAAGCTAATGTTCGAATTTTGTTTCCCTTGACCTACCCATTTGTTAAACATATCATAAATAGCACATCATATAATTTGGCATAATGACATTTTAAGAAGAGATGGTTAATAATGTCCTCGGAACTATAAAAGTAGTCCATTGTGAGGATAGCCTCTCGTTTTAAATATTACAAAAAAATCTTTAGTAGTAATTTTATTTTCCAAATTCCCTGGTGACTCTTATCCTACTATTGAGGAGATGTCTATATATTAAATGGATAGTAAAGGAACCGTTCCCATTGGAACAAAATAAATATATCCTTCCCCTCCTATAGATTCAAATTTGTAATTGCAAAAGAGCCTGTAGCCTAGTGGTTACAAGTGCCTCAGTAACACCTCAGATCCAAGATTTGACTTATCGTGAGAGCGAATATTCTAGGATTTTACATCATTGTGCTTTCAGTGAGGCGACCATTCCCGTCAACAGTGAGACGCCTGTGATGATTTCGTCAATTTTGAGAATTTACTGACTCAGTCTTTGAAGATGCTTATAGGGGTTCGCGTACCTTCGTTCATAGGGGTCAGCGTGCTTAAGTTGTAAGTGTCTGAGTTGTGGGTGCCTAAGTTGTACGGTATAATCATAAAAAAATAGCATTTGTAATTCTAGCTACTAGGCTATGTTGTTCACTCAATCCATTTGTTTCTCCTAAATTATACTCCCTCCGTCCTGAAACACAGGGCATTGTAGCCTTTTGCCAACAAAATAAAGAGATAGGAAAAAGATGCATGTACCCCTCATTAGCTCTTTGTTTGGTTAATTAATTGCAAGATTATCAGCCAGATATTGGTTGCCGCACCAAAATCTAGGAAATCTTCACTCCTTTTATTTATTCTGGGCGACTGGAATTAATGGTTGAGAGAGACACATTGCATTCATTGGACTTTAGGATGTTTTATATTTGGGTACAAATTTTAAACTCTCCAATACCTTATATTTCAGGATGGAGGGGTAGGTCGTTTTTGCATTTCTAAGTGTGTACTTTTTGCTATGTGTCTAGATATAGGTGTATATTTAGGTGGATAATAAAAACAATATATCTAAAAAAGCCAAAACTATTCATGATTTGGAAGGGAGGCAGTATTAGACTATGCACTTCAGCCACAACATCGTATTCTTTTTCCTAACAATGTTATATAGGTCGGGGTTTTAGGATTTCAGTGCCCAGCCATGTCTTTCATAATCTCATCTATGTTCCCTATTCAACCTTGAACCGCCGTAAAGTAAGAAACTGAACTTCCATATTAAATTTTGAATCATCACTTTTTGATATACCTGACCTAGTGATTTGTCCTATCACTTTTATAGAGCCACATTAGTTTTTACCTTTAGTCCCGGTTATATTTGGATCCGGAACTAATCTAGTCATTATTCCTAGATCCAACTGCTAGGGGGAGCTATAGTCCCGATTGGAACTATCAATCAGGACTAAAGTTCACCTTTTAGTTCCGGTTGGTGGCTCCAGCTGGGACTAAAAGTTCTGAACATTTAGTTCAAGTTGATAACACCAATCGAGATTAAATGTGACCTTTTAGTCTCGGTGGGTGGCTCCAACCGGAACTAAACGCGTGTTAGTTTAAATGAAAGTCATCCCATCCAAAGTTACATATGTTGTGTAGATGGGGTCGTAAAATTGTGTAGGTGGGGGTGATAAGAAGCTATATCCAAGGCAAGGGGTTTTAGGTTTGAGTCCTAGGTGCAAAGTAAATTTATTTTTTTTGCCTTCATAATCACGGTGACTAAAGATCTTTTTGTACTAGTGTATAAACATTTGTCCCGGATTAAGTCCTGCAACATCCCATCTTCGTTGCACAATTTGAACAACCACTTACTTAGCGGATATTTATTTTGAATGTTTAAATAAAAAGGTTCTAACTATTATCCATTATTATTTTTTTAATGTCAAACCCTCGATTGTTGGAGCTGGTTGTCTCCAGCCATTTTTCTGTGCGCAGCCAACAAATTTGCCCATTGTTTCAGTTCTCTTATTCAATCAATTTTCAATGTCGCCGGTTGCGTCGACTGAATAAAGCATACTGCCATTAAATACTAGAATATTCGCTTTCATAGAAAGTTGAATTCAAAATCTGAGCTATTGAAGCTCCTGAGCCTTTCGCTATTGCTGTGTAGGTGCTTCTGGTAAAATACAAAAGAAAAAGGAAAGATGGGTCATGTAATTATGTTGCTGCCATGCCATGGCCTCCTATTTCTTGGCGCGTGTTCACTGTTCAGCAGCAGGTCCACTTCTGTCCGGTAACACAACAGAGGCCCATTGTGGCTCATTCATCACAGCATCAGCGCGCGCTGGTAATTTTTGAAGTGTGGCCTCACTCATCTCGGCCAAGCTAAGTGTGGAGACAAGGCGCCAGCATTCTGCGTAAGATGACCGTAGGCGCAATGAAAGTTAGCTACAGCCAGAGCCAGGTACCTTTTGGCATGATGATTTAATGAAGAATTTTGGCTTCCACTATTGTATATAAAGCGGGGGCCGTCTATATGTAGCGCGAGTGATTTTACGCCAACCAATCATAGAAGCCATTTCAATTCAGGCAACTTGAAGGTGCACCCTCCCCAGGAACTTGTGGGTCGAAACTGGATCCGTTAATGGAATGTTCCAACTAACATCCCAAAAAGTTCATTACCTACTTCAGAATGTTTCGAACATCTGAAAATGTTCCAAGAGATTAAATTTTTTTGACCTCTTGAAAATGTTCTTCGATCATTTCAGAATGTTTCAAACATTTTAAATTGTTCCAAAATATTCCAAAAAAGATCAGACATCTTAAAAAGGTTCTACATGTATTTCAAAATATTTAGAGCGTTTAAAGTTATTATAAACTGATCAATATGGGAAGATGCTGGCGGGAAAAAATGAAAAGAAGAAGACAAGAGCGTCCAACTTAGTTTTTTTTTTGAGAAACCAGGTTGTATTTCATTTATTTATATAACAAGCTACATTCCATTGCTTACAAAGACGTCCCTGAGTAAAACTAAAAATACATGTAGGTCCTTGTAAGCTCCACATGGTCATCTTCATCAACGACGATCGGAGCCACCACTCATCGGGCCAGCTCTGCTGACAGATGAACACGACGAGCTTGCAGCTTGAAACCGGTCCCCATCTCGACGAAGAAGCTTTAAAGTTTTTTGATGCCGCAACTATTGGCACATCGAAAGCTTCGATCTGCACTTGGAACGTTGAACGCACAGGCAGTATTTGACGGCCATTGGCCATCGCATCGCCGAAAGCTCCAGGAACAGCCGCCTCAAGCGACGCAGGCGACCCCGAGTCGTCGGCCGATAAAGCAACCCAAAAGGGGAAAAGACCGCCGCAGCGGGAAAGCAAACACCAACCCGATGAACATAGCAACCTGTGATGCAGAAGAAGCCGCCACCTCCGTCGCCTTCATCCACATCACCATGGAGGGAAACTAGACTTCGCATCGGCAGCACCAAAACAAAGGACACTAACCTTAACCTAGCAAGCCCTAAGGTAATAGGATAGGTAATATACATGGCCGCCGACCCCGCAGCCCCTCCCCATCTCCGGCGCCGGAACGGCTGCCGGAGGTGAGGAGGCGCCGGCAGAATCGACGCCGAGAAGCCAATCGCCTCCTCTCCGCCTCGATGTGCTGTAGCTAGAGGATAAGGACGGAAGGATCGAGAGTCTGTCCGAGCTTACGCGCTCCTTGAACTTAGTATGAGCCCTAAAAGCTTAATGAGCCTCCTCCAGTCGAACGACACAGAAGAGTGAGCGTGCTCCGTGAGTCAAATGCTGCTTCTGCGACAGGACCATGAGTCCATGACACAGCAGCGCGATAAATAGAAGTCCCGTAAAAAACGTGACCACATAATAGGACGGGGCGAGGGGGCAAGAAATAAACACAATCTGCTTAAACGATAATGCAAAACTAGTGGATCAAAAGCCTGCAACGCATACGCACAATCTGCTCCTGTCCATCCGAATAAATGATATATAGTGTGGCTTATTTTTGTTTCCATTTAGCCAAAGCAAAAATTAGAACAAATAAGAATAATAAGAACAAGTGAAGAACCAAACGTGAACTCTATCACGGTCGATGGCCGCCCTTCTCAGTTTCTCATCTACTCGGGTATTGCCGCTCTAACATTTAGCGACAGCATCAGAATCCAAAAGCACCGTTTTTACGAGGCAATTAACTTAGCGTGGCTCCGTATCGGGTTCATCGGAAGAGTATCGTAGTCACTAGTCACGCTGTAGAAGAGCCACAAGTAGATGGCTGCGTATGTACTTGCCTAGCTATTTAAACCACTCTGAGGCACACCCACTTGATGCACCGTACCCACGGAGTGTCAAGTGTAAGGCTACGTACGCAGGCTTGTCCGATCCAGCACGAGCCAGGCCGAGAGCAATGGCGGCGAGCGCCAAGCTTGCGGCCCTGGCTGTGCTCGTCGTGCTGAAACCCCGGCGGTGATGACTGTGAACGGGTTCCAGCGCGGCGAGACCGGCGGCAGGCCGTCGGAGTGCGACGGCAAGTACCACGACGACCGCCTGATGCTGGCGGCGCTGTCCACGCGGTGGTACGCGGGGGGCAGCCGGTGCTTCCAGAAGATCCGCATCACGAGCGCGCAGACCGGACGCGCCGTGCTCGCGCAGGTCGTGGACGAGTGCGACACCGGCCACGGCTGCCGGGACAACATCGTCGACACGTCCAAGGCCGTCTGGGCGGCGCTCGGGATCGACACCAACGTCGGCGAGGTTCCCGTCACCTGGTCCGATGCCTGAAACGCGCGCGTGATGCATAGATCGGTTGTTACTAAGTATGCTGAGGAATGTTGAGTACTCTATCCTGCATGTGATGAGTGAATTGTCAATCGTGTGGTGTGATCGTGCGCTTGGTCTTTGGATTGCAGGTACATGGGCGTCGAGTGTCGACGGGGAGCTGCCGTGGAGGTGCTGTGACCGATGGACCGTGCGGAGGACGGCGGTGAAGGGCAGCCGGGACCGGAGCTCGGACCGGGTGGCAGCTGTGGCGTCCACTCCTAGATCGAGGGCGCAAGCGGCGACGGAAGGCGGGTTTCTTGGTTTGCGCCACAAAACCAAGGAGGCGGACGACGGTCGAAGACGCCAAGTCGTGGAGGCACGGACGTCGGTCTCGGGACTGACGGAGGCGACGGGCGTCGACGGCGTCTAGGGCCTCGCTGCGGGCGAGGAGGTGACGGGCGTTGGGCGGCGTCTAGGGCCGTTAGAAGGCCGAGGCGGGAACGGCGTCTAGGGCCACGGCGTGGAGGCGGGAATCTTCCCGCGCGTGAGGTTTTGGCAGTTTTCTCAAAACCGGCCACCTACCCGGGTTTCGCGGACCCTCCAAAACTGCGGACCTGATCTTCATCAAGATGGCGGCATCGCGGAGAAGACTTCGTTTCGAAGAAAGAACCTCGGCCGTCGGATGAGATCGTGTACAGGGGTGTTGCAGGCCAACCGGTCTGATCGGTCCCTGGCACCGGTCCGACCGGTCTAACCAACCGGTCTGACCGGTCCAGCGTACCGGTCTGACCGGTCCCGCGGGTTTAAATACCCCTTCACTTGTGTTAGGTTAATTGCGGCTTTTGTAATCCATTCGTGGACTCTTCTGTTCTCCAGGCCGCTGCCCCTATGTCTCCCTCCCTCTGTTCTTTTCTTTAGAGTAGAATTTGATTATGGTTTTGTGAGACTTTGTATTGGATTTGATTGGGAAAGGAGGCACCATCCTCCTTGTGCCCTCTGGGCTTTTTGAATCAATCCAATCCCCTCGTTTTTGTGCCCTTGTGTGATGGATTTCGATTTCGTTTTTGCTGCACATGATTGCGAGGATTCTACGAGCTCTTTGTTGTGATTCACGTGGTTCTAATCCTGTCCTAAACCCTCTGGAATCACGAGCTCTTTTGAATTGGATTTCTTGAGTTCTTGAGAAAACTCCAATCCTTCTTGATCTCCCCTCGAATTCTCAAGATTCTTTAATCTTTAGGACGAGATCTCTTGGGGATATGTTCACGGGGTAGGGCGAAGCAATCTCCCAAGTTTCATCGAGTTTCGTGGTCGTTTGGTCGAGATTGATCGTTTGAATCAGAGTTTTTCGGGGTTTTCTGGGTGCCACCGGTCAGACCGGTAGGAAAGACCGGTCAGACTGGTCTGCTAGTTTTTGCACAGACTCGACTGGTCAGACCGGTCCAGGCAGATCAGTTCTGCAGTTTTCCCAATTCGCTTCCGATTTGTTTCGTGGTTTCGCTCACTCGTTCGAGGCCTTTTGTGTTGGTTTAGCTTTTCTATAGCTATTCCAAACTCTGGTCATAACGCTTGATGGCTTGGGTGATTTTTGGGATATAGGCCGACGATTCGAATTTCGAAGAAATTTTGATCGGCTCCCATTCACCCCCCGCTGGTCGCCGGCTTCGGTCCCTCAATTGGTATTAGAGCTCGGTTGAGGTTTTCAGTACCTTAACCGGTTCGAAAACCACTCGGTGACCATGGCGAGTCTTGGTAAGATCCCGGTGTTTTCCGGCGAGGATTATGCCTACTGGAAGGTTCGCATGAGAGCCTTCTTGCAGAGCATGGGAGCCGATGTCTGGGAGATTACCACGAACCAGCTTTACGAGATGCTTGCTGTTCGGACCACACCTCTCCAGGTGACCCAGCACGAGGCTAACGCCAAGGCCGTCAATGCCTTATTCGCTGGCGTTTCTCGTGCGGAGTTCTCACGCGTCCAGGGTTTTCAGGAAGCCCACAAAATTTGGACGTGCCTTGAGAACTATCACGAGGGTACACCTCAGGTGAAGGCCAGACTGTTCGAGACTCACCGGCATGAGTACGAGAACTTCACACAGGAGCAGGGTGAGAGCATTGACTTGATATTCAGTTATTTTCAGTCGATTGTGAACAAAGTCAATGCGAACAGATCTACTTGAGCCCTTGAGTACACAGAGCACGAGAAGGCTCTCAAGTTGCTTTACGCACTTGACTGCTCTGTGTGGGATCTCAAGGTGAACACGATCATTGAGTCTGCATGCTATGAGACTCTGACCGTGAACGAGCTTTTCAGCAAGCTCAAGGCCACGGAGGTGGATAACCAGACACGAGCCAAGCTCAATGGTGCCCCTCCTTCCAAGAGCATCGCTCTTGTGACTGGCCCAGGCGGTGGATCGAGCTCTAACGCTAACTCTGCTCTTGGCTTTTCTCTTGCCTCTTTGCCTTCTGTTTCAGATGAGCAGCTGGAGACGCTGGGCGACGACGACTTGTGCCTCCTCATCAGCAAGTTCCAGCGCGTCTACCACAACATGCAGAGGAAGAAGAACCCCGGGTGCTACAACTGCGGCGATCTGAACCACTTCATCGCCGATTGCCCCAAGAAGTCTGGCGGTGGCCAAAACAACTCCTTCGACTACTACCACCACCGCGACAGCGATGAGGGAGGCTCCAACAAGGAGCGTCGGCGCCACAAGCACCGCAGTCGTGACTAGGGTGGACGCTTCGACAAGGAGTCGCTCCACGCTTCCAGTACAAGGCCAAGAAGCGGGAGAAGGCCTTCCTGGCGCAGCTCAGCGACCTCGACAAGAGCTCCGACACTGACCGCTCTTCTTCACCGACCTCCGACGACGACGACAAGAAGAAGAAGAAGAAGCGGGACAAGGAAGCCACCGGCTTCATCGGCCTTTGCTTGGTGGCCGGTCGGCGCAAGAGCTTCTGCACCATGGCGGGCGAAGCCGATGGTGCTCATGCGTCTTCAGGTGGACATGCTACACCGACGCACTCCGACTCTTCTCCTGGATCCGAGAGCGATTCAGAGGTAAACTCCACAATCGACCTGCTTGATATAGAGGTTAGGGAGTTGTACGCCGCTCTCAACAACCAGAAGAGGCTGCTTAAGGAAGCAGCTAGAGAGCGTAGAAAGCTTAGGGCTGAGCTGGCTTGTGCTAGGGAGAAATCTAGTGAGGATGAGTGCGCTGGCTACATATCTCACATGAATGATCTTGTTGCTCTCCGTACCAAGCATGATGAGAACATCGCGAACTTAGATGTTGCTAAGACTTCGCTTTCTGACTTGTCTCACGAGCTAGCCAAGGCCAAGCATGAGCTTGAACTTGTCAAGGACACTCCCATTGTTGGTGATGTGCTTGAATGCGATGAGTGTCCTATCTTCAAGTCTGATATAGCTTATTTGCAGTCCAAGTTTGCTACTGTTGTTTGTGAACTAGAGGAGCTTAGATCTAGGCCTGCTTTGCTTGGCGCTTGTAAGCTTTGTCCCACGCTTAGGTTGGAGCTAGAGGAGAAGAACGCTTTGATCAAGTCTTTTGGAAAGACTAAGGTCGTAGAGTCTAGCCCACCTATTGACTGCTCTGTTTGCCCTGATTTGATCTCTGATTTGGATAATCTTGCGGTAGAGAAAGCCAACTTGGAGAATGAGAACACATACCTTAGGGCGATTCTGAGTTGGGTTTCTAGCAGTGAGCCGCAGTTGGGCATGATGATTAAGCAGTTCAAGCGTGGTGATGGGTTTGGAGTTGGTTACACATACACGAAGTCAGACTTTGACAGGTTGTATGGTAAGATTGGCAAGGCTGCTGGAAACACTGCTAGCATGAGCACGCAGCCTTCGCTTGTTGACCCTGCGGATGGTGTGCTTAAAGAACCACCGAAAGCACCTCCGCAGAAGCAGGTTTGGGTTCCAAAGCCCAATGAGCTGAGGAATCCCCTCGACATGCTCCCTGCTGCCACAGCCCAGGTTGCCCAGAAGAAGAGGGCTGCTCCTCCCCGTCCGCAGGCTAGGTCTCCACCTCCCAAGCGTGAGGTGAGGTACCACTGCGAGTTCTGTGACAGGGAAGGTCACCTAGAGGAGTTTTGCTTCAGGAGGAAGCGGGCTGTGAGGAGATAGCAGGAGAGACGAAACGCGGACATGTACTCTGCTCGGGTGCATGGTCCTTCTCGGCGTGGTGATAGGCAAGATGCTAGGGCGCGCCGTGTAGGTGGAGGTCAGGGAGACGGTGGTGGTTACCGTGCTCCAGCAGGTGGTCGCTTTGCCAGTCGTGCTCCTGGTCGTTTTCAATACGGCTATGGACCACGAGACCGAGGCTTTGGAGGAGGTTTTGAGGCTCCACGCTTTCCTCGCGGTGGTGATCGCCAGCCTCGCGGTAGACGGGACAGGGGATACGCTTTGCCTGACTTTGGTTACCCTTCTGTAGAGCAAATGGCTCGTCACTGGTTTGCTTCTCACTTTGCTAACCCCAGTGTCGAGACGTTTGCTCCCCCTATGTCTCGTTGGTGATGCAGGTTGGTGGCTTGGAGAACAAGTGCTCAATGGATCTTGGTCTTATGCAGGTTTGATCAAGACTTGATGGTTCTCCAAGGCTGATGGATAGCCTGTGGTGGTTTGTGTATCATTTGTACATTTGAGTTTGCTCTTTGAGTTCTTTGTACACTTTCTGCTTGTGACTTGTTGTAGATTCTTTATCTCATACTTGCTTTGCTTGCTAGGCCTGTACTTGTGCTATGGTGGACTAGTCACTTTGTATGCTAGTTTTTGTGGTTTTCATATTGTCATGACTCTTGCTAGCTCAGGGTGTGTGCTTTGTTCAGTTCCCCTCATGCTTGTGTAGCTTGTGCTCCTTAGGTCTGGTTGCTAGCTCAAGTATCTTCTTCATATAGTCTTGCTGCCTTGGTTCGTGTTGTTGAGTGCCCTTAGACTTTTCTAGGAATATCTTTTGTCTTGATATGTTCTAGAGTGTCTTTTGGTATACCTTTGCATGTAGCTTGACTAACACCTAATCGTTTGCTTGAGTTTTGCTCTGGTTTTTTGGTGTTTGCTATTTTCTTGTGTCCTAGCTTCTCTTGTGCTAGGTATCACTTGTTGAGGGGGAGCTCTACCTCAGGTGCCGATGATGATCGGAGTTACTGCGCCGGCTGCAGGCTCCGGCCCCTTCTGTTTCGACTACCTCAGCTCAGGAGGACGATCCAGTACCACTACTTCCACTTCGATCGTTCACCTCTACAAGAACCTGTTCGAGTAGAAGGTGGACCCGCTGAGGACGCAGGGGAGGTGACCTCGAGCTTGCTATGCTCTAGGTCCAGTGGGATCTTCATCGAGGTATGTGAGCGTTCGGCTTGTACGTTTTCCTCTCAGGATGGACTTGTGGTTTTCTGATTGTTGCCTTTTCCATGGTACTCAGTTGGATCCATTTGGTCTAGTCCTGTGTGTCTTTGAGCCGTTGTATTTGCTGACTTTTCTTTGGTTAGCTTTGTAGATTTTATTTGCTTCTCTTTGTTTTCTAGGTTTGGTAGTTGCATTGTGCATATGCATTGTACATGTTTGCATTTTGCATTGTCTCACTTGCACTAGCATTCTTGTATACATTGCTATGATCTTCTAGTGCCTGCTAGTGTGAGTTGATAAATTTGATCATGTATAGCTTGCTCCATTGTGTATATGACATCATCTGAGTTAAACTATTTTGATTTGAAAATCTGAAAATATGATCACCCTGTCTTGGCTACTAGCATATTAGGGCGTGTTGATATGCTTTGCAATCTTATTCATGCTAGTGTAGCTTTTCGTTCAGCAATACATACTTGAAATGATCTAAATCTGATAAAATTGCTTGAACTGTTCTTGAAATGGATTGAAAAGATCCAGGTCGGATTGCTTGTCGCACTGATCGAGTTTTCGGGACGGCTCACTTTGCACTTGTGAGAACCCGGACAAGGCTGTGCATGACTGAAACGAGTGCTTTAAGCTTCTGATTGTCTTTTGGCATAGGCTTGGCCTTGTTGCTAAGTAAAACATGACAAGCTTTCAACCCCTGGCATTAGGAATTGATTGCTATAAATTTAATTGTAAAATGAATGTTGGCAACTTGTTTTGGCTGCTTTGGCTCACCTGTATGAGTTTGATTAGCACCGCTTTCCATTCTCTACTTGTTAGTGCTAGATCATGGGTGATGCTTTTATTTCTCCTAAACTGAACGTACCTAGCTCTAGACTGATTTGATATACCCTGTTGAGCTAGATGCAGGTCTTGTTTATGGATGCACACGTGCTTGTGACTAGATGTTGCTCATATCATTGTATCCCTGAATGCTTTCACTTACACCTCCTGCATCGCATTCATTGCATAACATCTGTTCAGGGGGAGTCTCAGCTTCAGGGGGAGCTTTAGGTCTTTTTAGACTTGATGTGTGCATGTGCCAACAAGGGGGAGAATTTGAGAGAAGTGATCGAACAAGGGGGAGACTTGTTTGATTTTTGGGAGTGCATCATTTTGGGAGAATTGCACTTGTGAGAGGGAAAAGCTTTGGTTTGGGAGTTTTTGCTTTGGTTTTGGCTCCTGGTTTCCTCATTTTCCCTCTGCTTCTTGCATGACTGCGTTGAGCGTTACCTCTGTCTTTGAGGAGTCATGTTTTGGCTTTTGATCGATTGCGTCAAGCCGTTGCCCTTGTCTTAGGGGATCGATCTCTGCTTGAGTAAGTGACTGTTTCTGCTTTTCTGAGCTTTGTGTCACTTACTTGAGTTCTTCACTTTCTTGTTTCTCTTTTTATCACTTCTCTGGTTTCAGGTGGTGTGTTGACAATGCACTCATCAAGGGGGAGATTGAGGAATGTTGAGTACTCTATCCTACTTGTGATGAGTGAATTGTCAACAGTGCGGTGTGATCGTGCGCTTGGTCTTTGGATTGCAGGTACACGGGCGTCGAGTGTCGACGGGGAGCTGCCGTGGAGGTGCTGTGACCGATGGACCGTGCGGTGGACGGCGGTGAAGGGCAGCCGGGATCGGAGCTCGGACCGGGCGGCAGCTGTGGCGTCCACTCCTGGATCGAGGGCGCAAGCGGCGACGGAAGGCGGGTTTCTTGATTTGCGCCACAAAACCAAGGAGGCGGACGGCGGGCGAAGACGCCAAGTCGTGGAGGCACGGGCGTCGGTCTCGGGACTGACGGAGGCGACAGGCGTCGACGGCGTCTAGGGCCTCGCTGCGGGCGAGGAGGTGACGGGCGTCGGGCGGCGTCTAGGGCCGTCAGAAGGCCGAGGCGGGAACGGTGTCTAGGGCCACGGCGTGGAGGCGGGAATCTTCCCGCGCGTGAGGTTTTGGCGGTTTTCTCAAAACCGGCCACCTACCCGGGTTTCGCGGACCCTCCAAAACCGCAGGCCTGATCTTCATCAAGATGGCGGCATCGCGGAGAAGACTTCGTTTCGAAGAAAGAACCTCGGCCATCGGATGAGATCATGTACAGGGGGTGCTGCAGGCCAACCGGTCTGATCGGTCACTGGCACCGGTCTGACCGGTCTAACCAACAGGTCTGACCGGTCCAGCGTACCGGTCTGACCGGTCCCGCGGGTATAAATACCCCTTCACTTGTGTTAGGTTAATTGCAGCTTTTGTAATCCATTCATGGACTCCTCTGTTCTCTAGGCCGCCGCCCCTGTGTCTCCCTCTCTCTGTTCTTCTTTTTAGAGTAGAATTTGATTATGGTTTTGTGAGACTTTGTATTGAATTTGATTGGGAAAGGAGGCCCCATCCTCCTTGTGCCCTCTGGGCTTTTTGAATCAATCCAATCCCCTCGTTTTTGTGCCCTTGTGTGATGGATTTCAATTTCGTTTTTGGTGCACATGATTGCGAGGATTCTACGAGCTCTTTGTTGTGATTCACGTGGTTCTAATCCTGTCCCAAACCCTCTGGAATCACGAGCTCTTTTGAATTGGATTTCTTGAGTTCTTGAGAAAACCCCAATCCTTCTTAATCTCCCCTCGAATTCTCAATATTTTTTGATCTTTAGGACGAGATCTCTTGGGGATATGTTCACGGGGTAGGGGCGAAGCAATCTCCCAAGTTTCATCGAGTTTCGTGGTCGTTTGGTCGAGATTTGTCGTTTGAATCAGAGTTTTTCGGGGTTTTCTGGGTGACACCGGTCAGACCGGTAGGAAAGACCGGTCAGACCGGTCTGCTAGTTTTTGCACAGACTCGACCGGTCAGACCGGTCCAGTGCACCGATCAGACCGGTCCAGGCAGATCAGTTCTGCAGTTTTCCTAATTCGCTTCCGATTTGTTTCGTGGTTTCGCTCGCTCGTTCGAGGCCTTTTGTGTTGGTTTAGATTTTCTATAGCTATTCCAAACTCTGGTCAGAACGCTTGAGGGCTTGGGAGATTTTCGGGATATAGGCCGACGATTCGAATTTCGAAGAAATTTTGATCGGCTCCCATTCACCCCCCTCTGGTCACCGGCTTCGGTCCCTCAGATGCAGGTTTCAATGGGTTGATCCAATAAGCCATTACCCAAAATGTAAAAACTAGTGTAAATACCCGTTGGGTCGGCCCAAACAAATTTAGTGTCTAGCAGTGCCAATCTCACTGGGTCTATCGGGTACCCACACGATGAGATCGAAACCTCCTGGACTTGGATGCGGTGGCGGCGGCGTGGCGGCCGCGAGCCGATCGGCTTGGAGTGCTGCGGCCGGGGACGCCAGATCCGACCCCTCCTCCCCATCCCAGACTATGGCGGTCGCGCCCGCGCCCACGCCCGTGAGTTCACTGGCGGTGGTTGCGAGCAAGTCGGCCATGGGCGCAGCGGCCGCGAGCAGGTCCGCCACGAGCGCGGCGGCCGGGGATGCCAGGTCCGACCCCTCCTCCCCCGTCCCAAACCACGATGGCCGTGCCCGAGCTCGCGGCCGTGCCCTCAAGCTCGGCGGCGGGGGCTGCGCCGGCTTGCTGATGAAGGGGTACGTGCATGTACCAGCGTCCGCTCTTCTCCCATCCCAAGAACATCCTTCCTCGATCCAGGCTGCGTCGTCATCGTCCGCAGGTGATGCCAATTCCTAGTTTCTGTTTTAGTTGAATACGTTAGCCTGAATTAACAGAGGCAAGATAATTTCAGTTACTACTCTCTGCATTTGTTGCTCATTTACGAAATAAAATGCTCAAATAAAATGCTCGCTCCTGAGTGAAGGCTGTTTGAAATGATCAGAAAGTCACCTAATCTAACTAGATTCTGCTTTGAAATGTTACTACCAGAGAGCGATGTTGAGGAATTTCAGTGGCTTAGGCTGATGTTGTTTGTTGTTGTTCAGAGAGCGATGTTGAGGAATTTCAGTGGCTTAGACTGATGTTGTTTGTTGTTGTTCCGTTTCCAGGAACAGGGGCATGGACAGGAGCGATCGTTGCATCCGTCTTAGGCATGTTGTTCTGGTCAGGTTTCACGGCAAACTTTGTCGTAGTCATCCTAGCAGGACTGCTGGTGAACTTGCTCATGAATCTCGGTCTGAAATAAGCTTATTAATTTAATTTCTGGGTAACCCAATGGGTTTTGGGTAACCCAGTGCTTAATTTTTGGGTCAACCCACTAACCCAACAGTTCCCACTGGGTTGAATGGGTTGGGTACTGGTTGATCCAAAACCAACCCACTTGCATCCTGAGTTGTTACCCTCGATCGAGAGTCAGAACGTACTGATGGGGCGTCAGAACGTACTGAAACGAGCTGCAGGGTGCACGCGAATTATCCGTAAAGGCTGTTGCTGCCAGAGCCTCCGTTTTTTTTTAAAAAAAATGTTGTTTGAGTTAAGTGGCACGTGTTTGTCATGCGAAGAAAATAGGGCTGGAGCTCTACCATTTGCGTAATTTTTGTCGAGTTTCGTCCACGCATCTGCTTGCCGTAAAGAATTTTACCTAATCCTGTACTGATAGAACGAGCAAGTTTTACAGAACCAAGCTTCAGAACATCAGAAGATTTCATAGGAGCATATTACTCAAACCAGACACCACAAAGCCTGTGCTGCGGCACAGTCATTCCACATGAATTTTACAACAGCATCACTCAGATGAAGATTATGAAACCAATCATAATGAATATGCATGGTTAAGAGAAAATAAACTTTGAACCCCAAAACAAACATTAAGCATCCAAAAAATCATCACCAGATTACATTTGAGAGAGTTGTCTCTAACAGATAAATTCTGGTTCTTCGAATAATAGCATAAAATACTTTTTTGCCAGTTTTTGTATCTCAAAAATCACAAGCTAGCGCATAAAATTTTTCATAGTAAGTAAATCATGACTAAAAACCATTGGCGTATAGTGTCTTCACTTCAGTTGTTTTAGAGGTAGGTATACCTCCCACCCTATGCGCTTTCGGATTTTCCCATCCTACATACAACATGGAAGTAGAAGATATTTAAGTATGGAATGTTAACCAAGAATTTGGAAGCATTTAGGGAGAAAACCTACCAATACTTCAACCTCATTTGAAGGTAGTATAGAGTCCAATATAAATTTCATATCAGTAGTTTTAGAGAAAACCTGAAAAACACAAACGGAATAAGAAGAGACGGAGATTTTTCATGAATCTAATAACAAAATAGTCACATCCCTTAATAAGAAAGAAAACTATTGATCAAGTTGAGCATGTAATCTTACTTTTTTAAAACCAGCAATATGCGTCAATGGGACCCAACCCTGCTGATTCATTCTCTCCCTTAGAAATGCATCGTTCTCCAAGTTTTTAGCACTAGCAAACGTACAAAAAAAATCAATAAATTGACCCAACGATAGTTACAACATACTATAAATTGCTTAAAGAGTTTGTAGGGATCACCTAAAATAGTATTCGATCTGTTGGCGGATCTCATGTCGCATCTGCTCTGGATCTTGCTGTTGTACCTGATTTTGATGAGCTTGTTGACCTTGCATAGGTTGCTGCTGTGGAGCATGTTGCGGCTCCGTTTGTGAGGGGCCTGCTGCTTCCTTATCCAAATTTAAATGCATCATGTGGTTCTCCAGTGCAGCGTACTGCATGAATGACGGTAGAACTTCTGGCATGAATGGTGGTAGAGCTTCTGGAACGTGTGCAGCGAAGAACCCTGTGACAAATTCTAAAAAACAAGATGAAATCAAGATTGCTTAATAAAAACCCTATTTTACATAATAAAAAAAACTCGATCGGGGGGTTGAAACGGTCCCCACCCGTGTTTCATTAAGAGGAAGCGACTGCCTCGGCTCTTAACCCGACCGAGAAACCCCCCGAACCCTGGCCCACCAGCGAGGGGGATTTTTTACCCCGCGGCATCGGAAATTCGCGTCCCCCAGGACTCAAACCCGCGCCGCGGGGGTGCCGCCAGCCCCAGCCGGCCAACTGGTCGTAGGGGCCTTAGGCCCTATTTTACATAATGACTGTTCAAACCCGAAACCTACCAGGATATCCATATCCATAGGATACCGGCGGTCCATAGTAGAAGGGGTATGGTGGTGGAACCATGGGCATGAACGGCGGCGGCAATGGTGGTGGATGCATGTGATGCGGTGCTTCGACATATCCCGCTGGAGGACCCAAGGGCGTGTGCCCGTCCTCGTGATCCCTCCCACGCGGTTGCCTGTTGAACCCTCCACGGTGCTCTTGCCCGTGCCGGCCGCCGCCTCTGTTGAGGTAGGTGGGGCTGCCATTGGCATTGGCGTTGCCTCTGCCGTTAGCGCCGCCGGCCGCCGGCCTCCTGCTCCCTCGTCCTCCGTTGAACCCTTCGCCGCCTCGGCCGTGGGTGTGCGGCACGAAACGGCCACTCTGGTGGTGGTGGCCTCGCACACCGGCATTGCTGATCCTGTGGCTCGACGCGTGCATCGGCGGCTGCTCCGGCGCAGCAGCGCGCCTCTCCCTGTTGTTTGGCGCATTTGTGGACGACGGTTCCACGGCAGCAGTCGGAGCGCCGCGGATTTGATTATTGCTGGTTGTTCCCTGCTGATATATAACCAAAGACACGAGAACCATAGAAAGATTAAAACCCCATCTGACAATAGGTTGAAAGTACATGGACGAGGACACATGGTAATGCTGTCGAACAGACAAAGTTCAAAAGAGAAGAAACACCTAGCAGTCATGGTTTTGGAGCAGTTGTACCTTCAAAACAAAGTACATGGACCCATAGAAAACAAACGCACCAGTACCTGTTCACGGAGCGCAACCATGGGTATTAGAGCAGCGGCAGTGGTGGAGGAAGAGGCTGCCGGCGCCTTGTTCCCTTTGGACGCCGCCACGCTGCACGACAGTTCAGGCCACAGCTCGGCGGCGCCCAAGATGGGCATGCAGGCATCTGACGCACGGGGCGCATCTCTCCAGGGGGATGGAACAAATGCGTCGTCCATCTTGGCTGATGCTGCGGCGGCGTCTGCACAGGTCTTTACTGGCGCTGCAGCTTCATCGTCGGCATGATCAGGAGCCATCTCGTGGGCGATGGAAACTCGGCGATGTGCGCGCGGCAGGGTCTTGACGATCCGTTACACCAGAAGCAGCGCCATCACAGAGCTTGGGTTTTGTTGAACGAGAGTTGCAGTTGGAGTCGGCTTCTAGGTGTCACGGCAAGCCGGCCGGTGTCAGGGTCGAAGTCGGAGAAGCCCCGACGTTTCCGCGGGTCTCCATGAGCGCCGGCTCTGCTGTCCTCTTCCTCTGGTTTATTAGATTAGATGGGATCTTAACCTCTTTTGTTTATTGGGACCCTCTACATATCTGGACTTTTAGTTACCATGTGTACGTTTTCTGTTTTCCACGTATCCGGCGGTGCTTTTCTGCGGGCAGGGACTGTGCAACCGAGCTTCGCCAGTGGTCGACGAGGCTTATTAGTGCGTTTTTCTCCTTTTTATTTGATTTTTTGTTTTTCGTTGGTACAAGATTCATAATTGTTTTAAAATAACTATGAACAAACAGAGCTCTAAACCAATTTGGAATAAACATAAGTTACGGATAAGCACTGAGCTACGGATCGGACGGCAAGCATGCCTCGGCCACGGTGCATCCATCGGCGCTGAAACTATAGGCCAGAACCAAGAGACGGTGGAGGATACGACGAAGGCCACACGAAACAGATCGCAAAACTCTTCTCCGATCAATCGGTGGATCAGTAGACGAACTGTTGGTAGGTGGTGTAGGTCTGGCCGAACTGCCACCACGCCGGCGCCATGTTTAGGAACTGGATGTACTGCCCGCCGGTGCTGGTCACGGCAAAGCTGAGCCCCTGGCCGACGAGCCCGGCCAGCGCTTGCCAGTTGGCGCCCCAGTTCCTGCCTTCCTGGACATCTGGATCCAGCCAGTCTTGTCACCCTTGACCCAGGAGGCTGCCACGGAGCCGCTGCCGGCGAGGTTCTGGATGTTGACGAGCAGGAAGTAGTTGGAGCCGGCGATGCTGAAGCCCACGCCGCCGCTGCGCGAGCACTTGACCTGCTGGTACATGACCGGGATGATGCCGGCCTGGGCGATGCCGATTTGCTCCCACGCCGGCTGCGCCATGTCGAAGTGGGGCCGCCCCGGGCCGCACCAGCCGCCGTTGGGCAGCGCGTAGTTGGGCGGGCAGAGGTTGGTGGCCGTGACGGTGACGCTGTTGCCGGGCTTGCAGTACTGGCCGCCCGGGCGCGAGCCGTCGCAGGTGATGGTGTAGCACTGCCCGCACGACGCGCCGTCGTTGAACAGCGCCGTGCTCAGCGCCGCGTTGTTGATGCCGTACCCGGCGTTGTAGAGGTTGCCGTAGCCGCACGCGCCGCCCATAGTCCCGGACCCGTCGGCGCCGCCGTAGAAGGTCGCCGTGCCCGGGGACCAGGCCGCCACGCCGGCTGCGGCGCAAGCCGCCACGACGCCCCACAAGGCCAACCAACTCGGCGCCATGACTGCGACGAGCTGCTTGCAACGAGTACGAGCACGTACCACGTAAATAATCAGAAAAGGAATGGATTGTCTTGTTGTGTCTGGTGATCGGCTTCGAGCTGCTGCTACCGTAGTTGGTGGGTGATCTACCTGAAGCAGGTACAGTGCTTAAATAGGATGAGGAACTAGCAGTCAGGAGAGATTAAGGGAGCTGGAGCTGAAGCTTGTCAAGTAGGCGAAGAAGATCAGATTCAGATCAGCAGCGTTAATGTCGGTGCCAATCGATCGATGATTCTCATGTCATGGAACACGTAATGCTCGCTCGGTACGAACTGGAAGCACATGCGTGCTGCTGATTTTGTTTAGGCAACCAACTCATTCCTTCCACACGTAGGCGCGGCGCTTAGTTTAGTGGGCGTGGATTGGATCCAATCAGAAGCGTTTATTTGTGGAGGGATTAGTGATGCGTTTGTGGGAGGATTCCGGCTTAGATTAGGGCCGTCGCACGTTGGGTGTTGACGGTATCCCAGTCGATGGAATGAACGAACGAGCGGCGAGCATGTGCGTTTGGATAGATGATTATTGGAGCTAGTAGGAAGAATGTGTAGCTATATATGTTGAATTTATGTTTACTAGTATAGTACTCGTGTATTGCTACGGTTAATATAATAGATCTAAATAATATCATCAACTTTGTGTTCGTTCACTCCGTGTATAAATCGTGTTGTGATCGTACGAGACATTTATTGTCCGAGATCTGATTGGGTTTCTGTGTCCGGATTCTGATTATGATTCCGACTGATTTGTTCGGGTTCCAATTAGGATTTCGATTGATGAAAAGCTAGAGACTCATATACGAGATGAACTAAGACCCACCTGCCAATGACATAAGACAAACCAAACCAAAATTTGAGGTGTAGACCTTACTCGTTTTAGTAATAGATATAGATATCAATATAGATATACTGTTATGCAGGCTAGCAGCCGGTCCAGGTTTGGCCAAAAGCCGGTATTCTTCGATTCCCCGGCCAGCAATGGGGATACAACAGGTGGTGTGCTTTTTGTTCTTTTTTTTAGGTGTCAGGGGGTCCCACCTGAATTTCATTCACGAAGGTGGCCCTGAAAGGCCAGGTCGAGTAAAGGTTCATTTTACATTTTTGCTAAGGGCTTATATTGCCAAAGAGAAGAGATTACACCATTGATCACTTATGTGGCGATCAGCACTAGGGAGCCTGCAGCTCCAAGCAGCTGCTGTGGACCTGCACGTTTGCAGGGTCTGTCGAAGCCCCATTGTCTCACCACGGAAGGTGAAGCCATTCCGTCGCTTCCACAACTGCCAGCAGCACAACAAAGTGAAGGTGTCGAAGTGGGCAGCTGGTATATTCGCCGGCCGCGGCAGGCAGTGTACATCAGTGACCGTCAGTTGTGCAGTGCAGGTAACTCAAATCCCAGGGAGCGCCAGAAGGATGAAGCAAAGGTGCAGTGAAAGAGCAGGTGGGAAGCAGTTTCAGGTTCCGTGCTGCAGAGTTCACAGATATTGTCCTCCAAAAACTTACGGCGGTGGAGATTGGCCTTACATTGGATTCGGTCATTTTGAAGCAACCAGGCAAAGAATTGAACCCTGGGCGGCGCGCAGCACTTCCAGAAACTTGTGGCAATGCTCCCAGATTGGCTTTGCATCGACTTGAGCAAAGAGTAAAGCCCCAACGTTTGGAGCACCCCATTTGTGCCCGTGAACGGAGAGTGGCAATGCTTTTTGTTCTTCAATACAGCAGTGCTAGGTGTTTACGATGGTGAGAGACATGCGAGAATGACGGGCCAGGTTGTTCTCGAACCTTATACTGTACTGATAGATAACCGATCATGCTTTTGTTCTTGAGCGTCTTGCCGGCTCAAATTATGAATTTTGACAATGTCACTGGAGTATATATTAGTAATTTTAAGGCTCCATTTTGTCAAGATTTGAAGCCATTTTGCCAACTGGGACACGAGGGTTTTTTTTTTCTTTGCAAGTGTTTTATGGGGTGTGTTTAGTTCGTGAAAAGTTTGCGAAAAAGTTGCCGTAGCACGTTTCGGTTTTATTTGGCAACTATTGTCCAACCATGGAGTAATTAGTCTTAAAAGATTCGTCTCGTCATTTACAACCAAACTGTACAATTCGTTATATTTTTTAACTATATTTAATATTCCATGCATGTATCGTAAGATTCGATGTGATGTGCGTCAGTGAAAAATTTTGGGAACTTTTCGCGGAACTAAACACAGCCATGCTTTCTACCGACGACGAATTATGTCAAAGGTACCTGTTGTAAGGACCTTAAGCGCATCAGCACATGCCCGGAATTTCCAAACTTTGACTTCCTCGAGCTAATGATTGAGTCCCAGGCATCCGTTTTGATTGCTCTAGCTCTCCGGCTCCCGCCGGCCGTTAGAATTTCCTCAATAGAAAATAGCCTCAGTTCGTCCCCTCGTCCAAGCAAATCATGTTGGCGATGAATTCCCCACATGCTTAATCATGCATCTTTCGGTCCGTTTAAACCGCGTAGTTGTGTAACATATAGGAGTACTTTTAAAATGGATCTTTTGTTGACGTTTTCAATGAAGCTAGTTTGGATTGGGTGGAGATGCGTATCGTGCTTGATCATTTTGGTTTAAAGAACAAAACCAAAGAGTTTGAATTTACGAATAAATCGCTATAATGTAGAAATCAATGCTAAGATGTTGCAATTGTCGACTGTGATCCTATATTGGATTGCATCACATCAGAAATCGTATATAACCAAAAAGCACATCTTTGCAACTAAAGAGCAGAGGTTGTCAAAATTGTACATTCTAGGTCCACTTGGAGGTCTTTAGATAAGATCACAATCATAAGGTCGTAAACATAAAAAATATTGGATTATTAGAATTGTAGAACCAGGACCTCTAATTCTGATCGTTAAGTCGTAAAAATCAGACAACATAACCAATGCAAGATTTTTTGACAGCCATGAAAAAGAGACCCTTGCACCTTTTCTTTTGGGATATGAATTACTATGTGTGTTCGCCGGAGAGGTATTGTTCATCGTACTGCGGTGATCTGAATTGGAATACTCTGTTTTTTTCTTGTCCCTTTGTAAATTCTATTTTTAATGAAATATGTGCAGTACACGTCTCGGAACACATAAAGTGTAAAAATATCTACAGCATTGAAAAAAAAATGTAGTGGGACTTGGGGTATATGTGGCCCATTGGAAAACTCTACTTCCCTTGCCATTTTCTCCTGCAGTTAAGGGGAGATGATGGCACGGTCAGGCCGGCGGTCGCCAAGGAAGCCATGGCAAGTCCAGCCGGACTAGTTTTAGTAGTAGAAGTTCTGATTCGTGGTGTAGGTCTCGCCGAACTGCCACCACGCCGGCACGACGTTGAGGAACTGGATGTACTGCCCGCCGGTGCTGGTCACGGCGAAGCTGAGCCCCTGGCCGGCGAGCCCGGCGAGCGCCTGCCAGTTGGCTCCCTAGTTCCTGGACATCTGGATCCACCCCGTGCTGTCGCCCTTGATCCACGCGGCGCCGACGGAGCCGCTGCCGCCGAGGTTCTGGATGTTGACGAGCAGGAAGTAGTTGCACCCAGGTTCTGGATGTTGACGAGCAGGAAGTAGTTGCACCCGGCGATGCTGAAGCGCACGCCGCCGCTGCGCGAGCACTCGACCTGCTGGTACACGACGGGGATGATGCCGGCCTGGTACACGCCGATGTGCTCCCACGCCAGCTGCGCCATGTCGAAGTGGGGGCGCCCCGGAGAGCGGGGAAGCGTCGCTCTCGACCGCTCGCGTCGCCCCGGGCGGCTCGGGCGGACCGCCGCCGCCTCCCCAGAGCCCCTCCCGTCGCTGCCCCTCCACCTTGCCACCGCCGGAGCGTGCCGCCGGAAGTCCGCGCGGGCGCAGGGATGGCGGCGGCGAGGCCTCCATCCACGCATCTCCCTCTCCTGAGTTGCCCTCCCCCAAACTCTAGGTCACCATGGCTGGGCGTGCTCCACACGTGGCGCAGGTCCCACAGGTCGCCGGCGCGCAGATCCAGCCCCTTCACGGCCGGATCTCGCGTCCCCTGTGCCGGTACCCAGGTGGGGTGCTGGGCGGGGCTTTGGTGTCCGGGCGGGGCTCTGCCGGTGGAGCCAGTCCTGCAGGTCACCGGCGGGTAGATCCAGCACCATCCCGGCCGGATCTCGCATCCCCTGTGCCGACGCCTAGGTGGGGCGCTGGGCGGGGCTCCGGTGGCCTGTTGTGCTCTGCCAGTGGATCCAGTTTTGCTGGTCGCCGGCGGCTAGATGTGGCCACTTTCTGGCCGCCTGTGCCGTGGGGAGCCAGTACTTGTGTCAGCCATTTCAGAGCTCCTGCGTTGAGCTTGCCTGCTAGTGCGGGAGCATTGGGAGAAATCCCTACCTGGCGTTCTGCCGGCCGGCAATGGCGACACTGCAGTGTCGTGTTCCTTGTTGGAGGCTTTGTCGCAGCGCTCCCTTACCTACAGGCACGCACACCGGTGCCTTCTTGAAGGCGTCATCAAAGGGCCTCCTCTTCCTTGCGCCATTGCCACTGGTGACCACTACTCCACCGCCGTCTTCCACAAGTGTCTGTTGTTGCTGCCTCTACTTCGTCGATGCTCTCCTTGTTGTTGGAGATACCATATCAAATGCCGGGCATCGCCATTACCGGCCCTCCCTCCTTTGGGGCTTCCTCCCCCCGAAGGGCGTTGGATGGCGGTATGCGGCGTTCGGATGTGCTCCACTAGTATTAATATCAGCTCGAAGGGAGATCGTCGTTTCCTGTGACGTCTTGGTCAGGCTGATCCTCCCCACCCTTAGCCCCATTCTGTTGGCAAGCCCTCCCAGTTCGTTGGAGGGTGGCCACAGGACAGCGTAGCCGCGACGGGTGTGGTGGTGGCACTTTGGTTATGGTGAACTTGGCAAGTAAGTATCTTGGCAGTGGCTCCCTCGGAAGACCACCACTCCCCCTTCGCGTCTGCAATCATTTTACAAGCCTGTTGTGTTCCTTTGGATTCTGCTGTTGCTCCACAAGTACCAGCTGCTGGCGCCTCTACTTCGTCGGTGCTCTCCTTGTTGACGGGATATCAAAATCAAATGCTGGTCGTCACCTCTACCGGCCTTCCCTCCTTTGGGGCTTCCTCCACTCGAAGGGCGTTGGATGGCGGTATGCGGCGTCTGGATGTGCCTCATTTGGTAGTACCGTCAGTTTGAAGGGAGGTCGTCGTTTCCGGTGACATTTGGGTCAAGATGCCCCCGCTTACCCTTAGCCCCCATTCGGTCGGTAAACCTTCCCAAATCGTTGGAGGGTGACCACAGAGCGGCGTAGCTGTGAGGGGTGTTGTCGTAGCACTTTGACTGCGGTGAATCTGGCAAGCAAGTTGTTCGGCGCTGGTCCCATGGACGATTGGTAGAATATATTTGGTGTACTCTTGAGCTGTATTAGAATTTGTGATGTGTCCATGTAACCTCTCCTGTATTTTCTCTCTTTCCGGCCTAGCCGACCTCACGTTGTTCTCCCTCGGCTTGCCGAGATAATCTTTGTAAGTGCCTTTCGATCAATGAAATAGTAGGTGGGAATCCCTCCGAGTTTGTTCGAAAAAAAAAAGTGGGGGCGCCCCGGGCCGCACCAGCCGCCGTTGGCAGCGCGTAGTTGGCCGGGCACAGGTTGGTGGCCGACACGGTGATCGACGTGCTGGGCTTGCAGTACTCGCCGCCCGGGCGCGACCCGTCGCAGGTGATGAGGTAGCACTGGCCGCAGGACGCGCCGTCGTTGAAGAGCGTCTGGCTCAGCGCCGCGTTGAGCACGCCGTACCCGGCGTCGTAGAGGTTGCCGTACCCGCACGCGCCACCTGCATTGCGTTTCATCGTGCAGTCCATTAGTACGCGCGATGCTAGCAAAATGTGAGATGGATTGTCAACCGAAGTGCGGGGCTTCCACCAAGCTTACCCATGGTGCCGGAGCCGTCGGCTTCGCCGTAGAACGTGGCGGTGCCCGGAGACCCCTGCGCGGCGGTGAGCTCGAGGCACGCCGCAAGAATGAGCGTAGACAAGGTCAGGGACTTACTGGCCATACCCACCGGAGATGGAAGGGAAGGTGTGTTCGTGATGAGGGCGAGGTGTGGCCGGCCGGGCAATGTACGTAATGGAATAAGGCTAACAATTTTTGAGATTTTGGAATGAGATGCATGGAGATAGGGGCGCCGATATGCTTATATTGTGTTGAGGAGGAGGTGTCGAGGCTACTAATTAACCAAGGAAGAAACTGACGAGAATTCCGTACTCGCGTTAGGTTCGGGATTGGGAGAATGATGATGGTCGAGCCTTGCGTCAGAACCTAGTCAGTCAGACCTCAAGACATCCGTGTTCCACTTCCATCGAAGCAAGCACATGGGTTCAGCTGCATAATCCACCACCGGACTGGCTGCGAGGCTAAGCTCCGGGGCCTGACTTTTGGAGATAGAATTAATCATGGATGCTGGCATTAATTATATAAGTTCAGATTCTAATTACCTTAATTTATATACCTGATTAGCTTAATCCTTTGAGAACATTACTAATGCGCATTGCGATGAATGATCGTCTAATTAATTAACCTGAATGAAACTGGATCTGCTCGTCCCATACTATTTGACACACAGGAAATGTGTAATGTATATACCAGCTGCAACGACCTTAACGCATCAGACCATCAGTACATACGCCTTTGACTTGCATGAGCTGATTGACTGCTAGGTCTTTTTCGTCGCCTCTAGACTGTTAGAATTGCTTAATCTATCACGTAACCAACTTCAGCTTACGGCCTTACCTTACGGGTCCATGAAGATCATGACCTAGTAATGGATGCTCCACTATGACTAACAATCATTTCTGGTGGTTTTAATTAACCGCGGAAGTTGTAGAGTACCTACTCGTATATATAATCCACCATTTATTGACAATGTCCACTAATAAGCTAGTGAAAGTGATCGGGTGCTCTAGCCTAAGAGGGGGAGGGGGTGAATTAGGCTCTAATAAAAACTTAGACCTATGGCTCCAACTAGTTTGCACAAAGCTTAAACTAAAACAAGCTATCTAGATGTGCAACTAGGTTGTTCTAGTGTAAAACCCCTATCCCAAAAGAGTTTAGCAACCTATAGCCTTTCCTATCAAGAAACTATTCTATGAAAGTAAAGGCATACAAATTACTAGAATGAAATGCGGAAGCTTAAAGAGCGGGATAGGAGATAGCAAACTCTTGACGCGGGTGTTTATCCCGTGGTTCGGTTAGCCACAAAGGCACACCTACATCCACGTTGTTGTAGCACTCACTAAGAGTATTGCTACTCGGCCACCAAGTCTCTTCCGTGAACACAATCACGGTCACCTTGGCCCCGGGTTCCACTAAGGAGCTTCTCCACAAAGGATGGGGGTCTCCACGTCCCCCGCACAAAGGTGTCGTCGCCGCTCCACACCAAGTCGGAGGGTCGATGACGTTGCCGGCGAGCTCCACGCTCCAAGGTGCCGGCGCACCAAGCTCTTGTTTTGGTTCACTAATGAACCACAGCACAAAGGCTCTAAGCCTTGCAAACTCACTCACTAAGAGCTAATCCTTTACACAACACTCTCAAAGTGTGCTAAGGGCTAAGGATATGATCTTGATGCTTTTGTATGGCTTGGAGATGTTCTTGGGTGTGTGTGGGATGTCCAGCAACTCCAGCAATCTTCAAATGGCCGGGGTGAGGCGTATATATAGGCCACCAAGTCTTGTAGCCGTTGCTCCAACGGTTAGCTGAAAATCTGCGTACCACCGGAAGAACCGATGCCTCTTGGCAGGGTAGCGTCGGTTCATCCGGTCACTCATAACACGAAGTAGCCGTTGGACTCCTGATGGCTGACGCAGAGACCACCGGTTGAACCGATGCTTTGCACCGATGCCTCACCGGTTCAACCGGTGCTGAAGGAATCTTCTCCTGGACGCTGACGTCATTACACCGGTGGTATGCACCGATGCACCGTCGGTTGAACCGGTGCTGAAGAAACTTCTTCTGGGCACTTGACATCGTCTCTGGTACAAAGGACGGCCATTGCACCGATGCCCTATTTTAGACCGTCGGTTCAACCGGTGCCTATAGGCTGACTTGGCTTCGATTCCCTTCTGCACCAAAGTATCAAGGCGTCGGTTCTTCCGACTACCATCGGATGCTCCGATGCCCTGGCGTCGGTTCTTCCGGTGCTCCTGAATCGAAGAGCTTTCAGGGCGCTGCCCTGAGACCCGCGAGGGGCGGCTCCCCCTCGACCCCCGTCCGCTAACCGGGTAGCGGAACCCCCGTAGGGGCAGTCCATCGGGCCTTGCTACGCCTATCTTCTCTTTCTCTTTGTCATCACTTGAACCTAAAAGCCTGAGAATGATTATCTTAACAATCATATTAGTCCAAGTGTTGTGTTGTCATTCGATCACCAAAATCACTCGAAATGGCATCAATGGTGCCATGTTCGTTACAATCTCCCCCTTTTTGGTGATTGATGACAACACAATCAAAGCAAGCATAATTTGCATAAAATTGACAAATTTAACAACTTGATACCAATTGAAATTAATTGAAAACCGCTTACGCTTGCTTGGATGTTTACCACCATCCAATGACGACTTGGCCTCCCCCTAAAACCATGATTCCCCCTTTTAACCTCCCCCTATGTTGCTACTTCTCCCTCATGACTTGATTCACTTAGGTATTTCTCCCCCTTTGGGATATACTTCTTTTCCTTGAGAAAAATACCTTGCTTTGATCCACATTTCTCCCCCTTTGGAATCAAATCACCTAAAAGGTCTTGTTCCTAAAAACAAGGTCTTGCAAAACAATATAGCTCAAGAGAAGATTAGTAGCCTAGGGAGTTAGTTCATGATTCATGATCCAATTGTATGATATCAATGAAGATACCAATTGAAAACTATACTATGGTGGATCACAAAATCACGAAACTAGCATGACATGAGCTAAGCTTTCCATAAGTATGTGCACAAAATGATAATGTGAAAATCAAGTGCACAACTAGAAGTAATAATTAGAAAGCTTAGATCATATCATGCACGGAGGTAGCTCTAAAGTAAATAGGATATGACAAAGATACCAATTTAATTAGTTTAGAACCTTACATACCTCCGGGGGTTTCTTTGTTTACCTTGCATGTACTAAAAGAAAGTGACTTGCAATCAATTGAAAGTCTTTAAACAAGAAGCACTTGGTACACCAAGGTTAAGCAAATGTATGAGTACATAGCCTATGAACTTAGATATGAGCATTTAAGTTCAATAGAGCATGACTCAATATGCATGAAGCACAATTTATCTAATCACTCTTGTAGAGTTGTTTATTCACATTGATCGTGAGAAACATTCTCTTAGAGTGTTAACTCCACGTGAGACTACAAAAGATAAGCTAGAAAACATGTTAGTCTCAAAAATCACAACCTATAGGATGAGCTCCCCCTAAAAGTGTGCATTTAGTGTTTGAATCACCAAGCAAAAGTATGCACAAAGTTTTTGACAACAATGGGAAGTTTACCCTATAGCTTGTGCTCATGGTACACATATGAAAAACATACCTTATGAAGTCCGTGTACCATGAAGAGTAATCTTGTGTAGCTTTCTACACACTTATCAAATCATGTAGGTTGCTCATGGGTTAGAGTCATGACACAAACAACCCACCATATATATAACACTAGGAAATGCAATGCAACTATCCTAGCAAAAAGCAATGGAGCTATATGATGCTTGAATTGAACTTTACCTACCATTACCTTATGGGGGACTTGGGCAATAAATGTCCAAGTTGTGAGCTTAGCTATATGAGGGTTGTAGTAACTCCAGCAATCTTCAAATGGCTGGGGGATGGCATATATATAGGCATCCAAGTCGAACTAGCCGTTTAGAGCTATTGCCCAACTTTCTGCGCATGCACCGGTGTATCCGAAGGTATAGCACCGGTGCATCCGGTCACTCTGAGCTTCAGGGTATCCGTTGGGGCTCTGACAGCTGACGTGGTGCCATCGGATAGACCGGTGCCTAGTCACCGGTGCAACCGGTGCAACTCTTCTCCTTGCAACTGTCACAGCCTTACACCTGTCCAATGCTCCGGTTGGGTACCGGTGTATCCGGTGCAGAAGCGTCCTTGGCGACCACTCTGACAGGCTCTCTGAACACTCCTCCGGTGCTTGCACCGACGGCTCTTTTGGCACCACCGGTGCATCCGGTGCTGCTTGCACCTTCCCTCGTGGCCTGGGCACTGCTCGGCCCTAATGCACCGGTCATAGGGCACCGGTGCATCCGATGCCAACCGGTTAGACCGGTGTGGCATCACCGGTGTATCCGGTCCTACTGGTTCGTGTAGAACTCGTCCAGTTCGATATTTTTTTGAGTTTTTTCTTCGTGTTTTGCTTTGCTTGGCCTTTTTGCTTCATCCCTGGGATCTATTATTATTCACTTGACAAACGCATTAGTCACATTGATTGCGTTGTTACTCAATCACCAAAATCACAAAACAATGGATTAATGAGGCCATTTTCCTTACAAGAAATAAAGCTACAAGGTTAAGCTTAAATCTTCTTCTTCTTTCTCGCTTCAACCTTGCAATGTCTTCACACAATATCAATCCAATCACATCTCTCGTCTGCTTAGAAACTTGATGCTCGGATCATATGTTGAATGCAATGTCTCTTAACGTAAACCTCCTCCTAACACATGGTTGTGAGGAGAAATCAACATCACCTCTAGGAAGCGGAATGGCACCAAAAGGTGTCGCCAATGTCGACGCCGGCGTAATGCTGACTAGGATTCCCTCAAACAATTTCCTGTTGCACTCGGCTTAACATGGACCTGTAAGTAGGGTAGTGCATCGACAAAAACTACACGAAGGAAAGCAACGCCATTGCCGGTCGGTGTGAGGCTGGACTGGGATTTCTCCCTATACTCTTCGAAGCTATATCCGCATGCCTGCGCTAGCCGGCCGAACCTCGATGAGGTCTTCACCTTGCACTTCACCGACTAGACACGAGCGGTGCGCCCACCAGTAGTAGTTCACTTCCAAAGGGCCAATGAGCCTCAGCACCGCCTCCTCTCGCGAGACGTAGCTGCCGCCTCCATCCTGCCAACGCTTGCACCTCGGGCGAGAGCGGACCTGGCCTCACCATCCTAGGATGCGACGCCACCTCTCCCGCCTCGATGCAGGCTCGCCGCGTAGCGGTGCTTAATTAGGCCGCATGGGAAGGGAGCGGAGGAGTTGGTGAAGGGAGCCTTCGCTGTCGGCCTACCGCCGAGTGGCCGCGGCAAGGGTGGGAGGGGCGGCGCTGGTCAGCGCAACTCTCATCCGTGCGCTGAGCCCAAACGTGGCCACCGCCATGCACCGCGCGATCACCGCGCTACCCCCTCTCGCTGTTGTGCGCCACCGCACCATCTCGGCCATGCCGAGGCCTTCGGCACCTCCTCTCCTCACAGACCGCATGGTAGAATCGAGAATCGAGCGAGATTGCCCCGCCGTTGGCCTCCCATCTACCACATGGCCTCCGCCGGCCAGCTCCGCTAGAAGCATAGGTGGTGACGCTAGAGCTTCACCCCAGATGGCTGGAGCCAGGGAGGAGGGATGGAAGCAAAATCGCCCGGCCGCCACCTTCGTCCAGCCTGCGCGGGCTTCTGGCGAAGCTCTCCAGCGGTGGTGTGGGGCGAGGAGCAGAGGGGGCGAGCTATGGGGCGGCGCTGGCGGTTCTTCCGTGTCGTCCTTGGGGGTGACACGGGGGACCTGTTCTCTCGAATCAAATACTTCTACAGTCTTTAGGTTTGAGTTGAGATCTGTGCTCCACGTGTAGAATGTTAATTCGGAACTTTAGATCAATGCTGAACAAGTCATCTGGTTCGTCATTTACCAAAGTTATACTAATAAACAATTAATAAGACCATGTGTGGTATTGTGTTTTCCACCTAGTAGCCCACGAGAAATTAGTGGATGTTGACCATATGAGACAGCAGGTTATGTACAATGATTGTGCATTTCACACCTTAATGAAAGCGTACATTGCTAAGAATTAGCACAGATGTGTTTAGTGCAAAAAATATGGGACTAGTGTTAAAAAAGTAAGCACGGTGTTTTTGTCATCCATTTGGCCAGAATTTTTCTTACTATAACTAAATAAAATTTGTAATCCATCTGTATTTTTTGTTTGTTTGTTAGATACTTAGATAGTTAAGGTTGATCGTTTAGTGCAGTGATAGTTCCTATGAATTTGCTTTGTGCTAACTTCTGTACAGCGTTGAAGCCTTCTGGCTTTCCTTCTTCTTATTAATATGACAGACAGGTCTCCTACCAGTTCCGTTTCAAAAAAGATAGTTTCTATGAATTTAGCTAGTGCTGACAATTTTCTCCAGTTAGCTAGGAGTAGAACTTGAACTGATGAAGTGGACTAGCTGCATAATTTGGATGACTTTACACTTTATAATCCACCGCTCTTTGATGATTTCAGCTAATACGTTAATAGTTAGTTAGGCATTGCATGATATAACCAAATGAGAACACTCGGGTTGGTGAATCAATAATTACAATGTGCAAGTCTATGCTAAGGGGTCTGTTTAGTTCACTTTGCATTTTGGATTTTGGAATTTTGGCAGAATTTTTTTCAATATTTGAAGTATTAAATGTAGACTAATAACAAAACTAATTACAGATCTCATCTGTAAACTACGAGACGAATCTAATGAGCCCAATTAATCCATCGTTAGCACATGTTACTGTAGTTTTACTGTATCAATTTAGTGTCCAAACACGACCTAATTAGGCTCATTAGATTCGCCTCGCGATTTACAGTCCATTTGTGTAATGCGAAATATTTTTCGACTATATTTAGTACACCATGCAAACGATTTATAAAAATTTTGCATTTTAGATTTTTGGATTAAACAGAGCCAAGATGTTGCAACGATCGCTTCTGATCATTGGCCTCATTGAATAGGGGATGACAAATCCCATTACATCACAAAGACAATCTAGAGGCCGTACATCACGGCCTGCAGTTACGTACGTAAGGGATGGTGTTTTATCACATTGTTTTTTTTTTGCTGACGAGCGAGACATGTGCTTAATATGATTACCAATTAGAGTATTAAACTAACCGGTAAGATCATGTGCTCTTAATTTGCTTTCCACTGTTAGCCCAAATGGAAATAGAAGGACATTGAATCTCTGTGTACATTGCAAAGAAGAGGTTCACACAGGAACGAAAATGTGGGCGCATTCTGTTACCGAGTATGGAATTCAAAGGAACTAATTAATGATAAACACCTTATTAATCATGTCAAATTTGTACCTTGGATAGTTTAACCTTGAACTTTTTTTATTTCCTTTAGAAACTGTTGAGTTGAGTATCTCTCATGGTGTAGAAGTTTTAACGTACATTGAAGAAAAAATGAATGCAAAATTACACACCATTTTAATTTTGATTTTCCCAAAATAAAGTAACAATAATTATTGGTAAATTAATTGACTACGTACTACAACCATTGCAAATCCATGTATGCTTCTCCATAACCAACTCTACCTTGATATATATTAAAATAAAAGAATAAAGCAAGGGCCAGCAAAATAGGCAATACAGCATAAATAATATGGAAGTTTTATCGCACAATGCATGTATTTAAGATAGACTTGAGCACTTTTTGAGCTTGGCCGATGGAAGGCTTGGTCGTTTTGGGCCTAAATTGAATATAATGGTTGCCGAATATACTAACTAGTCCAATAACACCACTAGGCAAAAATAAAAAGAGTAAAATTGATTTTTGGGCAGGGCAATGCAAGCACAAGTAGTACGTCCGGAAGCCCAAGATGGCCAAGATAAAAAAAAATGCACTCCAGCACTCTTTGAGCAATCGGGGCAAATTCATATGGGCATCTTTGAGCAACTCCAGTACCCTCTAAACAGCTCCCAATCTCAAATTTAGATGGCTAAGATAAAAAAATGCACTTCAGCAGACTCTTTACTTGACTCTATATTTTTGGTAGGCCTCCAACTTATCCCTCTACCATCTATTCCTAGAGGGTCTTTAGGAGCTCTCCATTATGTGTTAGAATTGAAGACTTTTGCTGGAGTTGATCCAAATTTGAAGGGTCTCAAAAAAATAGAGAAAACTCCTATTTAGCACTCAGAGTGTCTAATTTAAAGGTTGTTACTGGAGATGCTCTTATCTCTATCCAAGGAAGCCCCATCCAATAACAATCAGGGGTTTTATTTTTATGGTTTTTTTTCGGTCCAGGTTGCGGGCAGGCCTGGCCAAATTTGCTCATCAGGTCTAGCAAGAGATAAAATTAAAATTAAAATGATATTATGTTGTAAAAAATACAATGAAAATAGATATATGCGTGTATATAAAGAGAGAATAACATAAAAGAGTAGTAATTTTGAATCGGATATATATGAACTCGGACCAATCTGTTGATGACCAAAATCGGCAGACTGTGCAGACCGGTCAGACCGGTATGCACAAACCGGTCTGACCGGTCAAGGTGACTTTGCCAAAATGCAAATTGGACTTCACCATTGCGTAGCTCTCGTCGAGACGATCGAAATGCATATGTAGAATGCCCAATTTAGAGTTGCGGATGAGAGAGTTATGGCTTCTGGAAGACTTGATACAGGGTCGGACCGGTCAGACCGGTCCAAACTGCACAGTCCGGATTTGGAGTTGTATTTTGACACGGGATTTGAATAAAATTTTACTCCTAATGGGGTACGACCTCCCCTCCCTATAAATATAAAGGGCCACGGCCGATTGAGGGTTATCCAATTGAATCTATCAAACACTTTTATCTTTTTTACCTTTTCTTTGTGCTAATCTTTTCCAACACTATGTGCTGTTCGTCTCTCGTCTCCATGGCGTGAGGGGGCGCCCTAGATGGCCTGCCAAGCCTAGGGCAATTCAGCGTGCGCTGCCCTAACGGGGTCCCTCCCGGGCGAGCGTTCATTGGACCTTTGTCGGGCTACCCGACGAAACCGGTCTGATCGGATCTCGTGGAGGTGCTGCAAGGAGCCCTCAGCGAGGTGCACGTGACGTGCTCGTGTGACGGCGCGTTTTAGCGTCAACACACTTTTTGCCGACTCCACTGGAGAATGAGAATCAGGATATCATGGTCGATCCGTCAACCCCTAGCAACATGACGTTTTATGAGGAGCTACGGAAGGAGTATAGACGAGAATTCGACAAAGCAATTGAATGTTTACTTTTGTCATGTTTCCGTAAAACAGAACAAGGTGTCATCAAGATAAAGGAGTTGCAGACACCATCCACCATAGATATATTGATGGAGATGCAATCGTCAGGTACATTGTCCGATGCTCTATCCAATTATGTCGAGTATTTGATTGATAAAGAAAATAGTGCAATTCCAATTTTTGTTATTCAAAAGTCGGCTATAGAAAAGCCGGCTAATAATCCTTGCATAAGTTTGCCTGATGCTGCTAATCAAGATACAATTTATTCGTTTCAAGCCGAATTTGTCAACTCGAAATCCTCTAGCAAGAGCATAGAAACTATATCTAGTACCTCAATGCTCGGGGGGCAACAGAATAAAGGCAAAGGTTCTAGTTGTACCGCGACCAGTTTGATCAGTCTTAAGACCGGTCTAACCGGCTCATCTGGAGTTTTGCAGAACAAAGCAAAACCTAAGATGGTTAAACCCAAAAAAACCAGAGATTGCCGTTTTGAAAACTGTTGAAGCCAAAGGCCGTAGAAAGTATTAGAAGGAAAAGCCGAAGCCCGTTCTTGGAGAGCTTCCGGCTAAATCCAAAAAATAAAATAATAATGCTAGTCGGTCTAAAAATTACAAGCAAGCCAAATCTGTTCCAAAACAGAAATTCTATGATCGAAATCGGCAATTGAGTAATCCTCACATGTCAATGCTATTTCCATCATATGGATCATCATTACATGTGCCATGGGAATTTTGTTTTATTATGCATTATTCTTATCCTCCGTGGTCTTATAATTCGTATATGTCGTTTCCTCCTAGATATTTTTGTTAAGATTATATTACATATAAGGAATCAGCAATTAAAAAGTCACCACCTACCAGCAATGACCATGTTAATCATAAAAATTGGTCTGTGCAGAAAAGGACACATAAGGTGACTAAACAAGTCTATCATGTCAAAAAAGATGGGAGGTTAGGCAAAAATTCAGATTTGACACAAAGGATAAAAAAGCGACTGTTGAAGAAACATCGGCTAGTTCTATTGAACAAATTGCCCCAGATGTTGAATATGTTTCAAATAATATACCTGAGCAAAAATCAAGTTCGGCTGGGGGGCAAGATGATCTCAAAGCGACTGGTTCTGATGGAATCGGCCTAACCGGTGTCCCGACCGGTCTGACCGGTACAACCGGTCTGACCGGCGCCAACACTTGTCTGACCGGTGCATCCAGTGAATCTAGGAATTCTTCCAAAGCCAAGAATTAGATAAGGCCAAGCTTCAAGGAGCTTCTGGCCAAATATGAGAAGATGGGAGCCACCCAGAAGCAAAGGAGACGGCCAAACAAAGCTAGAGGTGAGAAGGCATCATCAAGATCTTGCGAGCAAGTGGATCCTCATTCATCTCAAGATAACTGTGCCACTATGCCATACTCAGGACCGATTGCTCCATGGTTTTGGCCGAATCCTTATTATTTTACGCCTTTTGGATTATAACATGATGCACATGCAACCATATGGTATACAATATCGTATTTCATATTCAAAGTATAGTTCATCACAATGACCGATTACTGCTAATGGTAATTTGGCCAAGATCGGTGCATGTGCTAAACAGTGTGAGAATAATGGCAAACAAGGTTCTAGGTATACACAAGCCGAGGTGGTGTCCCTCAGGCTTATCTCACACCAAAAAGAGGAGGTTGCAACGAATGCGCAAGAAAGAGTCTATGGAACAACAAGCGGAGGTTGTACCAGCAAGGTCGGCGACCATGAAGCAGGTATGGAGGCCTAAGCAAGTTGTTTCATCATCAGCTTGAAGAAGAAGCAAGATACGGCTGGTAAAGTTTATCGCCCTTAGAATAAAATATGGCCGATGTATGTTTATTATCGTCATTAGACAATTTTGGTCCAGAGGCTTGTTTTTTGGCATGCAAGCATTACCAAAAAACAGAGGGGCATATGTTGATGACCAAAATTGGCAAACTGTGCAGACTGGTCGGACTGGTATGCACAAACCGGTCTGACCGGTCAAGATTACTTTGTGAAAATGCAAATTGGACATCACCATTGCATAGCTCTCGTTGAGACGATCGAAATGCATTTGTAGAATGTCCAATTTGGAGTTCAGATAAGAGAGTTATGGCTTCTGGAAGACTTGACACAGGATCGGACCGGTCCGGTGGACCAGTCAGACCGGTCCAAACTGCACAATCCGGATTTAGAGTTGTATTTTGACATGTGATTTGTACAAAATTAGACTCCTAATGGGGTACGACCTCCCCTCCCTATAAATATAAAGGGCCACGGCCGATTGAGGGTTATCCAATTGAATCTATCAAACACTTTTATCTTTTTTATCTTTTCTTTGCCCTAATCTTTTCCAACCCTATGTGCTATTTGTCTATCGTCTCCATGGCGTGAGGGGGCGTCCTAGATGGCCTGCCGAGCCTAGGGCAATCCAGCGTGCGCTTGCCCTGATGGGGTCCCTCCCGGGCGAGCGTTCATTAGACCTTTGTCGGGCTACCCGACGAAACCGGTCTGACCGGCCTACCAAACCGGTCTGACCGAATCTCGTGGAGGTGCTGCAAGGAGCCCTCGATGAGGTGCACGTGACATGCTCGTGTGACGGCGCGTTTTAGCGTCAACACAAACATCAATCCATTCCTGGTAACAGTGAAAGATGCTGTCTGCAAACAATATGAGGTGGAAGTAGCATGTAAAATAAAAAACAACATTGCTAACAAAATAATTTTTAGGGACGGGTAAAACACCATTTGTATAGATAGATGTGGTATCTGTTCTTACTTTTTGCAGCTACAAATAACTGTTTGAAGGGACGGGTAATATGTCCGTCCCTGCAAATCGATTTCTAGGTACGGATCATGTCATCACCCATCTCTAGAAATGCATTTCTAGGGATAGGTGACGATGTGACCTGTTTCTAATTGATTTCTAGGATCGGATCGTAACCTTTTGTACTAATCAAATTTTAGAAAAGAATCAAAAATAATAAAATAGAAAATAAAAAATAATCCTAACCAACCATCCACCACTGCAAGCCCCGGTACAACTTTTTTGACAAAATATACTAACTTGCATCAACTGGGATTCGCTTACATCAAGCCTTGCTTGTACCCTCCTCTCCACTAAATTACATGGCCACTTATAACTCTATGGGTATGCTATATTTTTTATTAACTTCGAAATAGATTTGTAGGAGCGGGTGATGCCATCACCCGCCCATAATATAGAAATCTATTTTCAGGGGCGGGTGAGGCCATCATTGTCACACTTGGTTTATGAAAGAAACTGAATGCATCTCATATGTATGTCAGGATCAAGTTCCATACATACGGTAGAAAAATAAAGTGAAATACCATTACAGTGCCATAATGAAAGAGAGTATATAAAAACTTTATTACATGACCGACTGTCTTATCTTAAGCGAATAATAAACATTTCGGAGTAAACAACGGAATCTTCATCAGCACAGGCAGTTGACTGGGAGACATACGACTAAAAATCTTCGAAGTCTTCAGGATAATCTGGGCAATTATCTTGGTTTGAACAACGTTTATGCAAAGGTGAGTACACTTATGGTTGGTACTCAACAAGTGGTAGGGAATAACTATATTACATGCAAGGCTAAATCAAGGATAAGGCTGATATGATTTTACTGCGATAAGCAATTTTAGTTGGTCAAGTTTTATTAGCAAGCATTAACTAAGGGTAAGTTTATACTATTAACCCAAGTAAGTAAAGAGTAATTACAACAATATCATAAGTAAACCATCGATTTAGATCATCTTCAAGTTCAATTATCATGTGAGGATCCAAGCCGCTTATGACCGTGAGCACGACTAATATATCAGTTTTACACTCTGCAGAGATTGTACACTTTCCCCACAATTTGTGTTCTCCTGTGTCGCCCGGGTTTGCAAGGCCCTTAAACATTTTCTTTGGTGAGTGGCGAGAGGTTCACTACGAGGCCTTTACAAAGATTCCCTAACAATTGACAACCCGCTAAGGTTTCAAGTCAAAGCAGAGCATAAACCTCCCTAATGGTCAGCACCTTAGCAAAGGCTGCTGCCCCAAGAGGATCGGGCTATACCCAATCGATGCATCCCCTATTTCCCTTTCGGTAAGACCATCAAGTATTAGTTTCTAATTAATCAGCCAAGACCAGAGCCATGTAGTATTGTGGTTGTACTATTTTCCTAGGTGGTTCTCCATGTTCCAATTAAAGCATATGATCTTATTTAACAATATTAATCAGTGAACATGAAGTAACATAGATATAACAAGTATTTCATATGTATCGAACCATGACCCAAGGTAAAAGCAAGTAGCAATGCTACCCAACATAATTAAAGTAACCCAAGTTTGATCAAGGATGGGTAAAGTAAACTAGGCATATCCTTAATTGGGATTTCATCAGATTATAGACACATGCATGCAATAAAAATAAATATGAATAGTCGGTGAATTATATGGGATAACAAGCATGATCAAGGACCAATTGCCTTCCTCAAACTACTGCTGCTGCTCCGCATCCTCAAATCCTTGCGCGGGCTGCTGCTCGAATTGCGTACTGTCTATCACACATGTACATATAAACAAACAAGTGCAATAAATAAGAAACAATACACCAATCAGTATAAATAGTACAAAATAACATGACAAAACTGTTTACACATTGCAAGGATCGTGTGAGTGCAAGAATCGCTTAAAACGGAGTTAAAATGAGAAAGTTATGGCCAAAACATGGTTCTAGGGGCTTATTTGCTAAAATTTTGAATGAATAGGGGCTCTGACTAAAGAAATTAGGGTCTAAAATGTAATTAAACCTAATTCTCAGGGCCTAGCATGAAAAACTATAGGTTAAGTATGGCGGGTTCCATTTTAGAAAAGTCCAGGGGCCTAAATTAAAAATAAAATGGTTGTTTTGTAGTTATTTTTGAACTGAGATGGACCACGGGTTGATTTCAAGAAAACAGAGGAAGGTCTTTTGCAAAAGGAGCCGGAGTTGACTGGTGTTTGGTTCGGTTGACTCGGGTCAGATCCAATCTGACCCGTTGGATCCGGATCGGACGGCTGGGATGAAAGGGGCCCTTTTATTTTTTTTAGCTAGTGGTTCGCCGGCGATTCGCGAGCACGCGAATCCGGCCGGGGTTTTGGTTTGGGTCTAGCTGAGAAGGACGATTGCGAGGCCGCCAAGCTATCTAGGGTATCAGCTCGGCGAGGCGGAGGCAGGCAAAGACGAGCGGTGGTGAAGGGCAGCACGGGCCGTCGGAGCTTGCTCCGGTGAGCCACCCCGCATGGGACAGAGGTGCGGGGAGGGAAAGGAGGGACCGGCGAGTGTCTTTACCACAACGTGAAACTCCGAGGCAGGAAAGTCATCGAGGAACGGTGGTGGAGCGGCGGTGTGTCAGTGGCGGCTCTGAGCTCAAGCAAAGGCGGCAGCACTGCTAGGGTTTAGGCGACGGTGGCGGCTGCGACTTTGAAAGAGGAGTCAAGGGGGTCACGGGTGCCTTTTAAAGGAGGAATTTCGATATTTGACACTCAATCCGATTGCCTCACTGTTTTTGACATTCAATTCGATCGATCTTTGAAATTTGACATCAAGACCACAAATTTCTTCAATCCAGGGGATTTTCCCCTTTTTCCATCTTTTCATTTACTTTTCTTATTTCTTAATCTTTATTTCACATGATACTGGACACATTTGCCCCTAGCCTTATCTATCTCTTCTTCCTATGTCGTGAAGTTGAGCCCAGACTGTTCTCCTCTCCCTCGTGTTCCCTCTCTTGCAAGAACAGGCCACCGGCCCAGCTGCCGCCGCTCCCCATCCATCGTAGGAGTTGGAGCCCCCAAACCTTGATGGCTGATTTTGGGCACAACGGTGCCGTGAATTGCCATGATCCCCTTTGAGGTTCCTCCCAGGTAAGCCCACAACCCTAACCCTAACCTCTCTGCCGTGAATTTAATTTGATTTGGGGAAGACGCATCAGAGATCGAATCGAGCAGCATGCTGACTGATGTGTCTTCTTTTCTTTTTTGTTGCACTGGTTAGGATCGATCCAGATGTGGCTTTTAGGTTGTGTGTTCGGACTCCACAGTTCTCAGCAAAGCTAGATGATGGTAGCTCTGTCGATGTGCCTCGAAAATGTGTTGAATCGGTTGTGAACTATAGTTCTTTTACCTTAGAGATGCTAGAGGTAGAACTGGCAAAATGGATAACTTGGGGGAAGTGCCAGGAACTGAAAATTTATGAATTTGACCCTAGCAGTAGTGATGAAAGATAACTGGTGGATGATAAAACTCTTTGACTTGCGTTCTCTGAAAAGCAGACATCTAGAAGGATGGTTCTATTTGTAGATGTTGTGGACAAACCTTCAGATTTGCTTGGAAATTCTGGTGTTACAAAGATTGTCATGAGCAGTGTCACAGATATTGGTAGTGCACAAGCACATTCAAGCATGGAAGAACATGGCGTAATTGATTGGGACAGCCTAGATGTCATTCCTATCCTAGAGGAGCATATTGGTTCAACAGTTACACTAATGGATGTGGATGCTATGTATGAGTTTCTTGGTCTTGCAACAAAGGATGAGAGAGCACAGCAAGAAAAAATGGATGCTGAACAGGAAGGTGATGAAGATATAGACCTACAAGGTGCAGAGCTGCCAGTTGATGATCTAATCCCTGTGGATGATGTTATAGGTTATGATAAGGAAGACCCTCCAATGGATGTTGGTACCATATATCCTTGTATGAATGAATTTAGGGTAGCAGTGAGACACAATGCCATAAAGGGCTAGTTTGAACTTGGGACAGAAAAATCTACTAAGCGTTTGTTTAGAGGATATTGCAAAGCAAATGGGTGTGAGTGGTCTATTGTTGCAAGGTTGATGTCTGATGAAAAGCAAGTCAGGGTATACTTTTTTCCATCTTTTTTACCTTCAACTTGATTTGTTTTGTGAAACACTAGTCCTGTTTCTATTTTGGCAGGTTACTCTTAATAAAGGGGAGCATTTTTATGCATCAACTTGTAAATTCAGGACAAAAATGACATTATATCATTGGACCGGAGTCAGCGGATGGGACCCCGGTCACATCCACTATGGGAATGGCGGCCCGACGCCGCCTGTCCTGGGTGCCGTGGTGGAGTGGCTGGCCTTTAATGCCTTCGTACGACGGGCGGGTGAGCGGCAGGGCCATTTGTCCCTTATGCCGAGAGGTGGCCTCGAGCGAGGCGGAGATGAGTTACTCCCTCGAGGGTAGGTTTGCCACCCTCGAGCGAGGCGGAGATGTTTTGCCCGCTCGAGGGTAGGTGACCTACCCTCGAGCGAATCGGAGATGCGGGGCGCAGTCGAGGGGTCTCGACGGGGACCCTCGAGCGAGGCGGGGATCGTCCCGCGGGTTCGAGAGGGATGCGAATGGGCCACACGCTGGGCTTCTTTGAGTCCTTTCCTTTCTTTCAGATTGGAAGGAGGTCGTGGGCCTTCGTGGGCCCAATTGCTTTAACATGTGTTTGTGTTTTAAGGCGATCTTAGTACCCCGATTAGGGTGTCCCTAATCGTGGTACCCGACAGTAGCCCCCAAGGCTTTGGTCGAGTCAGGGGATTCGGCCAAAGGGTGATTCGGTGATTTCCCCCTTGACGTGATCAGTCAAGGTCATGCACCCGCCAGACGCGCCTGAGCGCCAGCCCGGCGGATGTGACAACACGCCGGTCGGGGTAGTGCGCCCGCGGGAGGAGTACTTCGAGGCGCGCACCTCTTTGTTTGTTTGTTTCAAGGACCAGATATGTCCGCGTGCTGAGGGAGGCCAGGGTGACGACGGCGTCCGCTACTCGGCAGGAGGCGCTTCCGTCGCACTGTCCCGCACTCAGGGCCTTGGCCCTACCTTCCCTAGTTGCCTGGCGGCACGCCGTTCGAGGGCGGTCGGCCTGGGCCGATGCTGCTCCACTTAGCGTCCAGGGGCTCAGCTCCACTTTATTTCGTTTGGTCGCATCTTGGCGTGGTGACTGAAGGCATCTTTCTTTCGTGGAGGATCGCGTTGTCACGGGTAGTCCAAGCCTCCGCCCTTCGGCAGGGCCGAAGCTTGGCGCCCGGCGCAGCTATAAATAGGGGTCGTGGGACTCCCTTTCCTCTCCAACCTCCCAGCTCTGTCTTCTAGCATTATCCAAGTCTTAATGTTTTCCTTTGCCATTCGTGGCCGGCCCCCAGATGGGGTGGCCTGGCTTTTTTAGGCCTTGGCGCCAGAAGAATGCTTGCGAGCGGTGGGGGAAGACCGGAGTGGGTGTGTGCACCATCCCTTAGCTTAAGTGGGATCCGCAGAAGAGCATTGGGCCTGTGGGGTCCTGCTCCTGCGATGTCCCCTAGCATGAAGGGGGATGGAGACGCCTAACCATGGCGTTAGTGCCAGGTTGGGTGGCTGTTCTTCGTATCGTCCCCCTGGCAACAAGGTTACTCTCGGGGAGACGGTGCGGAGGGTGTTGTCCGCCAGCTGGACCCCCCACGTAGTCTTCGGTGGAGGAGACGCTAGAAGAAGGCATGCGAGGAGAGCATTCCCCTGGTGGACCCGTGCGGCCTGGGGGCCGCTCCTCGCATCCCTAGCAGCCTGGCCGTTGCATCAGCCAGGGGCTCGGTGCCTTTCTTCGTCACTCGTTCCTCCCCAAGACAGGGAAAATTGCCACATAGGTGGCAATGTGTTTGTATTTTGCGACGGCTTCGCGCCGGTAACCCTTTGTAATCTTTATTTGCATTTGAGCAATAAAGTTCCCTTTCTCCCCTACGGGGAGGATGACCGAGGGTATAGGGGTGTACAGAGAGTTGCGACCCTCGAATATGCGTGAAGTCTCCTTCGCGGGGGCGCGTCAGCGCACCCGCGGGTGTAGCCCCCGAGACCTTGGAGGAGAGTTTGTGCTCGTCCAAGGGCTATAAACGTTGTCCCACAGGGTTGCCTCACCGGGGTGGCCATCCAGCATCTTTTTTTAGCCGGCAACGGCACTCTTTCAGCCGCCCTCGGCATTCTCTGTGCCGGTACAGCGACCCGGTGTTCAGCTTAACTATCGGGGGAGCGTACATCAATAGCGGGGGGTTTGATTATACACGTGGATCTTCATAATTGACGGTCGTCGATTTATTCGAGGGTGCGTTTGAACCGTGGTGTGCGAGGAGCCCCCGTGCCTAGGCCCGTGTGAAGGCGTTCAGGGGAACCCTCGACTTTGATTACGACCCTCGTCGCCCTTCCGCAGGGAGGAGGGGTGAAGCGCACCATGCTACCCATGCCCGGGCCGCGAGCAATGGTTGCTTCGGTGAGCTATTATCGGGTAGTTCAAGCGGACGTCCATGCCCCGTTCGATAGGGGTCAGCTCGTGGTCCATGGACACGTCTCATAGAGCGCTCGCGAGGGTTCGCTAGGCGGGGCTCGGACCCGTTCGATAGGGTCCGAGGGCTCGATGCTCTCCCTCGATGGGATCCCCCTTCTAGGCACCCTCGACTGGCCTTGAACACTGCGTAGGGTGTCTCGAACTCCGCGTTCGAGGGTGGCTTGTACGGCACATCCCTGCAGTCCCTGACTCTGGAGATCTAGGGCGCCAGTCGAACCTCCGAAGGGCCAGGCTTCGAACCCCTGATCTGTAAGGCCTCAAAATACGGTTCCTTCGAGGGTAAAGGGACCCCTGAAGGAGTATTCCGTCTTGATTTGAAAACGACGCAGAGTCGAGAGTCACGCGCGCGGGTCTTCCGCTGGTGGTGGGCGACATGGCCCAATTCGTGCGGTGCGGTGTGGGCGCGTCTTTTCAGGCGGCAGCCTCGGGTAGATGAAGCGGCGTGGGTGGCGGCTAGTGGATGGGATAGTGCAACAATCGTGCCGTGCCCGCCGGTTACCGTGCCGCAGTTATTGCTGCGTGTGCGCGTGGGAGACTCCGTGGACGCGGGGCCTAGCCATCAGTGATAGCGAATTTTACTGCATTCAATGCGGCAGATTCGGGTTGAGGTGGCGGACCCGCTCATCGTGGTGAATAAAAACAAAAAGAAGGGGGATGTTTGGGCTCACATGGCTATTTGCCTTCATCTCACTTTGCCTTCTCCGCCTCCCCTGCATCCTGAGCCCGTAGCCAAGAGCGAAATGGAGGAAGAAGGTGGTGAAGAAAAGAGGGAGAGAGAGAGCACCTTAGCCATCCCGGAGCATTCATTCCCCTGTCCCCCTTGACTTGGAGAGATGTCGGACATCCAGGAGCCATTGCCATGGGGGAAATCCTCCGCCACCGTGGCGGTTCTGGAGCAGTTGGTCGCCGACCGGCTGCTGCCGCGGATCACCGACTCGGGGGTGCCGCGTGGATTTCCCCGCATCCAGACGAGACCGAGCCGAAGCCCCCACAAGGCTACGTCATGAGCTTCGTGCGCCTTCATGAGCGAGGCTCCGGCGTCCCCGTCAGCAGATTCATGCGGGCGCTGTGCGACTATTATGGAGCGGAGCTTCACAACTTCATCCCCAACTCCATCTCGCAGGCGGCAGTCTTCCTCGTCATCTGTGAGGGGTACCTCGGGATAGAAGTGCACTGGGATCTCTGGATCCACCTGTTCCACGGCGAACTCTTCATCGAGAGCAGGCGGGGCCAACCGAGGGGGTTCGCGTGCGCCGGCTGTTGTCGGTCGAAACCCACCGGCGAGCAGCGACAGGCAACACGAAGAGCCGGGAGGTTGCCGGGGCGCTGGCAGGCACTGCTCTCTCGTCGACGGCCCACAATTCCAGCACACGCCGCGGCTTATGAAGACGCAGGGCGTGCCACCTGACCTATACCCGATCAAGAAGGTGCGGACGTGCTTGCAATGGTTTACTTGCATACACAAACACGTGGAAACATAAGTCCGAGCCGTAGTCGGCTCCCCGGGACGACTCTTGCATCGGCTTTAAAGAGCCAATCGAGTTCCGGTGTCAGATTGGATCTGTTTGCATCCGGATATCGATAAATAAAGCAAATAACTGTAAAGCTGCTTCAATTAAATCTAATTAATCTAATCCACGATGGTAAGAGCTTCACTGTTAGATCGGAACATCCTACACATGATTGTGCCTAATAAACGTAACAGATAACTAAACCATAACCAAAACAGAGGCCTAAGAACTAGCAAGAGCCGATTCCCGGATCAATTCCCTGTTAAGACTAGAGCAGAGCATCTAAGACGCCACCGGATCATCCAACCCGTTTGCAAGGCCTAACCTAGCAGATATTACGCCAACTCTTAAGAATAAGAGCAAACCATAACAGATTAGATCTACCAAACATAAAAGAAGCAGGGTGTTGCCTTTACGCAGCTAACTCTATGCAACAAGAGTTAGTATAAGATGATGGCATGATCGCGTAAAGACAACATGATGTTCATAGATGATAAGCAACAAAATACAACAGATCTACTAAAACCATGCTACGAACATCGAGATAACTAGTACTACTCGCCATAAAAAATGCTTCAGTACGAGTAACACCAAGGTAAAAGCAAGAACAACGCTGCCCTGATCGCGAGAAGCGATCAGGGCAGGATGGCGCTTACTTGGATGAAAACCCTAAGATTAGGGATGGCGATGTGTCGAGAGTTGTTATTTGTGAGACGTGATGACATTCTTCCTTCATGAATAACATAGGGTACATTATAGTCCGGAGACTTGGGAAACAATCTAAACTAATCTTGTCCCGATTGGACTCTATCTCTAATCTTGGACTAAATCTAAAGATACATGGCCCATGTGGCCCAAATGCTTATGCAGGAGCCGATTTACAAGCCTTCTTATTCTCTTGCTTCAAGCCCATATTGCTTTCGGCCCATAAATTAATCCTGTTAATTTATGGCGATAACACCGGCGGCCTGACGTTCCACGTGCGTCACTCCCGGAGGAACCTCTACATCCACAGCAAGATAACCACAAACAACGCCGGGTGGAGCCGAGGGTGGTTCTATCTTCGGAACTACGACGGCGCGCTCCCGGCATTCACCAACAGGGTGCTCCGGGAGCGGCCACCGAAGTGGGATTGGGGGGTGTCGCCCAAAGCACAACAAGACAAACTCGAAGTCCTCACCGACGCGCTGGCGCATCTGGCGAGGAAGGGGTTGACGGCGGCGGCCGTCATCGCAAACTTCCACCGGCAGAGGGTGATCCCTGTCATGGAAAAGGCCCTGCCGATCTTCCAGCTCACCCCCGGGAGCTAGGTTGAGGGCTCAAGGACATCGTACAAGCTGCTCTCCCGCACCACCGCCGCCCGGAGGGCAAAGTACGCAGTGGCGGAGTTCCCCCAAAATCCCGAGGATCTTTGGAGGATCAAGATGCGCCCCGAGACGGGGTACATTTCTCTGGTAAGTTTTGACTTCGAATCTGGTGTGGGTTGTGTAGCCCCCTTTTCCAGACTCCATCTCCGTCGTGCTTTGCAGGGGTTGAGGTGCGGTACCTCGAAGCCCCCGGTCCCGGAACAACGCCTGATCAACCGCCTCCGTGCGGAGAAGATGAAAAGGCGGAAGGATGCGGCAGAGGCGAAGGTTGAGAGGAAGAGGAAAAGGAAAACGAAGCACGACAAGGCGTGCAAGCTCGCTCGCGCGGAGGGGAAGCCACGGCCCACCACGCCCGAGTCCTCGGAGGAGGACGAGGAGGAGGCCTCGGATGCCGAGGACCACGCTCTGGGGGGCGACGGGACAGCAGTGGGTGCGAGCCCCCCGCCGACCTACCAGTGGGAAGATGACGAGGGGGCACCCGTGGCGCCAGAAGAGATGAGGGCCGTGATGGAGTTATCAGCGAATCCCTCCCTCGAGGGTGCGGAGCGGGAGTCGTCCCCGCCGGCGACCGGTGAGGAGACGCCCGTACCCCAGGAGTCGTCCGTGGCGACGAGGCTGTGGCGGGCGAGGAGTCGTCCGTGCTGGCAGCCTCAATTCAGCAGGCCGACACGAGGGGGGCGCCCTCGGGGCAGTCTTCGAGGGGCGGTACGGTGACTCGGGCCCGAAGAAGCGCCACGAGGAAGCGGAGCATGAGTGCTCGATCCGGGTAAGTAAACTTGGGTTTTGTTTTTATTGTGTGTTTGGTCGATTTCTCGATCTTGTTGTCCTCAACTTGTGTTCCTCGATTTTTTAGCCCTGGGGCCATCGCCAAGGATGCGGTGCAGCTTGCCCAGCTAAGGCCCTCAAGACCGGGGCACGCAGCACGCCGCACACGGCGTCACAGCCCCTGCCTGCCGTGGACCTCGAGGCGGCGGCCGCGAAGCTACGGGAGGCCATGGCTCGAGGGGCCCAGGCGGCGCAGCAAGCTCGGGCACAGGAGGAGGAGGGTGACGTCGGCCAGAGCGGTGCCGAAGCAGCCGCTCAGGCTGCCGATGCCGAGGAGACCGGTCGGGGCGGCGTGGATGGCGCCGTCCTGGCAGTCACGTAAGTCGAGGCCGGTCAGGGCAATGCGGTTAGTGCCGGCCGATCGGACACAGGAGGAGAGACCGGCGGGAGCGCACAGGAGCGCCCTGCTGACCAAGCAGAGGAGAAGACCCTCGTCCTCGAGCCCCCGAGGGCCGAGGGCGAGGGCGTCGCAGAGGAGGAGGCGGCATTGAGGGCGCCGGGGGCAGAGGGAGCCCCCATTTCGGAGCGCACCGAGGCCCAGGACGAGGGCATCGTCACGGTGGTGCCCGCGCCAACGGCGCAAGGGAGCGCGGCAGTGGTGGTGGGGCTGCCGGACAGCAGCGAGGAGTACGGGGACTCGATGGACATCGACCCCGCTACTGCGGCGAGCGCCGCCGCGCACATTGCCGAGTTCACATCGACCAGCGCGGGTGTGCTCGAGGCGGGGACGTCCGAGGGTCCCCATCACGGGGCGATCGTCCCGTCTGGGCCCCTCTCGGAGTTTCTCTGCAAGGAGCAAGAGGAGGAGGAGGCCTGGAACACGCAGATGAGCGTTGGTCGCGAGATCTTGCAAGCCCTCGACCGTGCCTTCCAGCTCCACCAGAATACGGATTACCAGGTCAGCCAGGTAAATATTTCCCCCGAAAATTGCTCGGATTCTGTTAACTTTAATGTGTCTTCACCCACATCTTTCCTCTTGCAGCGGTTGAGGGAATTCTCGCGCGAGAAGAGCGCCGAGATGACCCGGATGTACTCCCAGATGAGCCAGCTTGGGCAGCACAATGCCGAGCTAGTGCTCAAGAACATCAAGGCCAATACTAAAATGGCGAATCTGGGAGCGTGTCAGCAGGCGCTTGAGGAGGACTTGGCGCGGGTAACCGGTGATCGGGATGTCCAGAGGGCCGCGGCGAAGCAGAAAGCTCGGGACGCCGAGGCGCAGGCTGCCGAGCTGCAGCGCCTCCGGGCGGCGCTCGAGGAGAAGGCTCGGGAAGCCGAGGCACAGAGTGCCGAGCTGCAGCGCCTCGGGACAGCGCTCGAGCAGTAGAAGGCCGAGCTCCTCCACAAGGAGGTGGTCGTGGTTGCGCTCACCGGGACCCTACGGGAAAAGGGTGAGGCCCTCGAGGAGAAGGAGGTGGCCCTCCAGAATGTGGGGGCCGCCCTCAAAGAGAAGGAAGCCTCCTTGTCCTTGCTCGCAGAGGCCGCCCGAGCCCAGAGGGAGGAGGCACAGAGGAACATCACAGGTGAGTACCTTCGAGTTTTCGTCGATTTGTTTCCTTTCATAGCTTACGTTGATTTCCTTTGCCCAGAGCTGAGGCAGAAGGTGGCGGACGAGTCTGCGGAGAAGGAAGCAGTCTACACGGCGCTCACGGTGGCGCAAATGGAGTTTGCTGAGCTGGAGCAAACCGTCGTGAGCGTGTGTCAAGAGCTCGATGGGGAGGGTGCTGTCTCGGGCAGTTCGGTGATCAGCCGCCTGCGCGCGCTGGGCGGTCGGATTGCCGAAGACGCCAAGAGCACCTTCCGTCTCGGTGTCCTGCGGGCCCTCTTCGTGGCCTCGACACACTACCTCATGGATCTCCAGAGGGTGTTGTCGCGGTACGTCGTTCCCGATGATGCTGATGCGGACGCCTCGTCGGCCATCATGGACGAAGCCGACGCAGCCGCGGAGGAGTTCGCCGCCGTCCTCGCCGAGAAGCTCGAGGCAGACATCCCTCCCATCGCCGAATTCGATGCCACTGAAGACCCGCAAGGGGGGATGGTAGCCCGTAGGAAATCTGGGCCTCGAAGCCCGTGTAATAGATTAGTGAACATGTCATAGTCGCGCCTTTGTAATCGCATCTTATGAATATAAGAGATTTATTTTTGTTAAATCAACTGTGTGGCCCATCGAGGCCTTGTGCATTCGAGCCTATGTTTCTTTACTTTATTTCCGTGTTCTCGTATGCGACTTAGATAAACGTCTGCGAGGAATTTCGCGTTCATAAGCAATGTAGGCGTAGGGTGGTGAGGGGGTTGCCATATCCCGGAGGCGTAGGTGGCCCCACGACTCGACCGGCCCCGTACCGTAGTTGCTTACGCCTCGCGTCTGTTTTTTTCGAGGATACGAGAAGCTTAGAGGCGAGATGGAAATATTTCAAAAAACATTGGCGACTTTTTGGGGACGTTCGGGGGTTCCCCCCGTAGTAGCCCCCGAGGGAGGCTCGGCTTTGCCGAGGGTAAAGCCGAGCGTACCTCAGTGTTAGCGCGCATCCGAGCCTTCTAGGGTCCGGAAGGTTCCCAAAAATAAACAAGTAATGTGTACTTCTCTATTATTTCAGGAAATTGAAAATGCGAGCGCAAACAAGGTACAAAGAGCTCGAAATTCTAAGGATAGAAGCGACGTAGCTATTGTATGTTCCAAGCATTGGTGAGGACTTCGCCTTTGTCGTTCGCTAGCTTGTACGTGCCGGGTTTGAGCACCTCAGCGATTATGTACGGTCCTTCCCATGGAGGTGAGAGCTTGTGGCGGCCCCTGTTGTCCTGTCGAAGCCTCAGCACCAAGTCCCCTTCGTTGAGGTCTCGGCGCTAGACCATCTATGCTTGATACCTTCGTAAGGACTGCTGGTAGCGCGCAGAGTGGAGGAGCGCCATGTCTCGAGCCTCGTCCACTTGGTCCAGCGAGTCTTCGCGAGCTCGCTGGTTTTGTTGCTCTTGTATGCCTTGAGCCTTGGCGATCCGTACTGCAAGTCAGTGGGGAGTATGGCCTCGGCGCCATAGATGAGGAAGAATTCTCGGGGAAAAGCCTGTGGCTCTGCTTGGGGTCATCCTCAGGCTCCAGATGACCGAGGGTAGCTCCGTGGGCCACCTGCGGCCAAATTTGTTCAGCTTGTTGAAGATTCTCGGCTTCAATCCTTGGAGGATCATGCCATTGGCACGCTCCACTTGCCCGTTCGTCTGTGGGTGCGCCACAGCCGACCAGTCCACACGTATGTGGAAGCTGTCGCAGAATGCCAAGAACTTCTTGCCTGTGAACTGGGTGCCGTTGTCGGTGATGATCGAGTTCGGGACCCCGAACCTGAAGACGATGTCAGTGAAGAATAGGACTGCTTCCTCGGATTTGATCTTGCCGATGGGTCGAACCTCGATCCACTTGGAGAATTTGTCGACTGCCACCAGCAAGTGGGTGAAGCCCCCGGGCGCCTTCTGCAGCGGACCGACGAGGTCCAGTCCCCACACGGCGAACGGCCACGTGATGGGGATGGTCTGCAGAGCATGGGCCGGGAGGTATATCTTTCGAGCGTAGAACTGGCAACCCCCGCAGGTCCGCACGACGTTAGTGGCGTCGGCGACTGCAGTGGGCCAATAGAAACCTTGCCGAAATGCGTTACCCACGAGGGTGCGCGGTGCAGCGTGATGGCCACAGATGCCGGTGTGGATGTCGTGGATCAGCTCCTTGCCCTCGGGGACGGGGATGCATCGCTGCATGACGTCCGAGGGACTGCGCTTGTATAGCACGTCGTCGATTAGAACAAAGGACTTGGCCCTCCTGGCAAGGTGCCGCGCCTGAGCACGGTTCGAGGGTAGGGTCCCTCGAATCATCCAGTCGAGATACTGGACGCGCCAATCATGCGAAGTGGGGGCCTCATCAACTTCCATTGCTTCGGCCTCGTCCGCGGAGGTGATCCCGAAGTCAATGTCCATGGCCTCGGCCTCGTCCGCCGGGGGGTTCTAGTTGGAGGGTCCGGCGGACGAGGGGCCCGTCTCCGTCGGATCCTTGAATTCAACGGAGGGCTTGGTGATGTCGCGGGCGAAGATATTCGGAGGGACGGTGGTCCGCCCCGAAGCAATCTTGGCCAGTTCGTCGGCGTCCTCGTTGTACTTGCGCGGGACATGATTGAGCTCTAGGCCATCGAATTTGTCTTCGAGGCGGCGCACTGCATTGCAGTACGCCTCCATCTTTGGGTCGTGGCAGCTAGATTCCTTCATCACTTGGTCGATGACGAGTTGAGAGTCGCCGTGCACGTCGAGGCATTTGACGCCGAGCTCGATGGCGATGCGGAGGCCACTGAGGAGGGCCTCATACTCCGCCATGTTGTTCGAAGCAGGGAAATGCAAGCGTATTACGTACCGCATGTGTTCTCCGAGGGGTGAGATGAAGAGGAGGCCAGCACCGGCGCCGGTTTTCATCACCGACCCGTCGAAGTACATAGTCCAGCATTCGCCCTGGATTTGTGGTGGGGGTCGCTGAATGTCCATCCATTCAGCCACGAAGTCGGCCAAGATTTGGGACATGATTGCTTTGCGGGGAGCGTAGGTAAGAGTTTCTCCCATCAGCTCCACAGACCATTTGGCAATCCTACCCTCAGCTTCCCGGTTGCGGACTATCTCTCCCAAAGGGAAAGACGAGACCACAGTGATGGGATGGGCCTTGAAGTAGTGGCGTAACTTACGCCGAGCCAAAACCACTGCGTAGAGCAGCTTCTGAATCTACGGATAGCGTGTCTTAGTTTCAGACAACATCTCGCTGATGTAGTACACTGGCCGTTGGATGGGCAGAGCATGGCCCTCCTCTTGTCTTTCGACCACGATCACCGCGCTGACCACTTGGGTCGTTGCAGCTACGTACAAATAGAGGGGCTCGCCGTCCGTGGGTGGCGTGAGAATGGGGGCGCGAGTGAGCGACGCCTTCAGCCTTTCAAGGGCTTCTTGGGCTTCGGGGGTCCACGTGAAGCGTTCGGTTTTCCTCAAGAGTCGGTACAGGGGTAAGCCTTTCTCACCGAGACGCGAGATGAACCGGCTAAGGGACGCTAGGCATCCCATGACCCTCTGTACCCCCTTTAGGTCTCGGATTGGTCCCATCCGAGTGATGGCCGAGACTTTTTCAGGGTTGGGCTCGATGCCCCGTTGGGAGACAATGAAACCCAAAAGCATACCTCGAGGCACCCCGAACACGCACTTCTCGGGGTTGAGTGTTACCCCCTTGTCCCGTAGGCAATCGAATGCGACCCTGAGGTCAGCAACCAGGTCGTCCGCCTTCCTGATTTTTACAATGATATCATCGACATATGCCTCTACGCTGTGCCCGAGATGATCTTCGAAAACGTGGAGCATACACCGCTGGTATGTGGCTCCGGCGTTTCTGAGGCCAAAGGGCATCGTAACGTAGCAGTACATGCCGAAAGGTGTGATAAAAGAAGTCGCGAGCTGGTCGGACTCTTTCATCTTGATTTGGTGGTAACCGGAGTAAGCATCAAGAAAGGATAGAAGTTTGCATCCCGCAGTAGAATCTACAATCTGATCAATTCGTGGCAAAAGAAAGGGAACCTTCGGACATGTCTTATTTAAACTAGTGTAATCTACACACATCCTCCAGTTTCCACTCTTTTTCTTCACTAATACTTGATTAGCTAGCCACTCGGGATGGAATACCTCCTTGATGAATCCAGCCGCCAGAAGTTTCTGCAACTCCTCGCCGATCGCCCGGCGCTTGAGCTCGTCGAAGCATCGCAGGCGCTGCTTCACCGGCTTGGAGTTGGGTCGGACATCAAGGGATTGCTCGGTGAACACCCTCGGTATGCCAGGCATATCCGAGGGGCTCCACGCGAAGATGTCAGCATTGGCGCGAAGAAAATCGACGAGCACCACTTCCTATTTGCCGTCGAGGGTGGCGCTGATCTGCAACGCCTTGTCGTAGGGATGGCTCGGGTCAAGGGGCACCTTCTTGATACCCTCGGCGGGTTCGAAGCTCCCGGCGTGTCGGTGCGTGGAGTCCAAGGCCTCGCTCGCCATTTTGTCGAGGGTGGCTGCGAGGGCCTCGTCCTCTGCTTGAGCCTCCGCGCGCTCAAAACACTCGACGTCGCACTCGTAGGCGTGTTCGAACAAAGAGCCGATGGTGATGACGCCCTTTGGACCCAGCATCTTGAGCTTGAGGTAGGTGTAGTTGGGGACGGCCATGAACTTGGCGTAGCAAGGACGGCCAAGGTTGGCATGATAGGATCCTCGAAACCCCACCACCTCAAAAGTGAGTAACTCCTTGCAGAAGTTGGCTGCCGTACCGAAGCATACATGCAGATCGATCTGGCCGAGGGGTTGGACGTGCTTCCCCGGCGCAACGCCATGGAATGGCGACTTGCTGGGGCGAAGCTTGTCCAGTCCGATCCCCATGTGCTCCAAGGTGTGGGCGTACATGATGTTGAGGTTGCTACCTCCGTCCATGAGCACCTTGGAGAAACGGGTGTTGCCGATGATGGGATCGACAACGAGCGGATACCATCCCGGATGCGGGACGTAGTTGGGGTGGTCCTCGCGGCCAAAGGAAATGGTGTCCTTCGACCAGTCGAGGTAGGATGGCGTGGCCTTGGTGACGGAGAAAACTTCCCGGCGCTCACGCTTGTGTTGCCGAGATGTCATGTTTGTCGTTGCTCCTCCAAAGATGAAGAAAGCGTTCTCCACTGGGGGGAACTCGTCATCTCCACCTTTGTCGTCCGCATCCTTCTTCTTATCTTCATCGCGATGCGCGACGCGGTTGTAGTATTTCTTGAGCATCTCACACTGCTCAAGAGTGTGGTTGACTGGGCCCTTGTGGTAAGGGCATGGCTTCTTAAGCATGTCGTCGAACTAGCCACCACCGCCCCGAGGGGGGCCTCGAGGTCCTTTGCGGTCCGGGGCGGCAGCGAAAGCCTCCTCGGAGTCCTCTGCCTGCCCCGACCCGCACTGGTTCGGTGGGACCGGCTTCTTTCCCTTCCTCCCCCGCTTCTGTTTCTTGGCGGGGGCCCTGGGTTTGACGTTGCTGCCCTCCGCGGGCGCATCGTCCTTGCGCTTGCTCGACTTGTCATCGAAGATGGCACCAACAGCCTCCTCGCCGGCGGCGTAGTTGGTGGCAGCGTCGAACAGCTCGTTGGTGTTGGTCGGACGGCTTCTCGCGAGCTCATGCACCAGGTTCCTGCACGTCGTACCCTCGAGGAAGGCGTTGATGACCTCGACGTGGGTGACGCTGGGGAGCTCGATGCATCGCTTGGAGAAGCGCCGCACGTAGTTGCGCAGGGACTCGTTGGACTTTTGGCGACACCCTTTGAGGTCCCAGGAGTTCCCAGGGCGCACGTATGTGCCCTGGAAATTGCCCACGAAGATCTGGACCAAGTCGGCCCAGTTGTGGATCTGATCCGCAGGCAGATGCTCGAGCCACGTTCGTGTGGCGTCAGCAAGGTGAAGAGCAAGGTTGCGGATAATGACCGCATCCTCCGTCGCACCGCCTAGCTGGCACGCTAGGCGGTAGTCGTTGAGCCAGACTGCAGGGTCAGTCTCGCCCGAGTACTTGATGAGGGTGTTGGGTTGTCGAAAGCGCGGGGAAAAAGATGATGTTCGGATTTCCCGGCTGAACACCCGGGTGCCCGGAGGCTCCAGTGACTCACCCCTATCGTCATCAGGGTCGAAGCGTCCACCCCGTCGAGGGGTGTACCTCCTGTCATCGATGATGTTGCGGGCGTCGCCGTCACCGACATGCCCGCGCGTGTCACGGATTCGCTCCCTTACAGGAACTCTGCCGACGCGCTCGTGCACTTAGGGTGCCTTCGCACCGGGCGCTACGGTTGCCTTGCCCTTCCCTGCTGGTGGTGTGTGCACAGAAACCTCGCGGTCCTGGTGCGCAATCCCACCAGGCTGCTCCGGGGCTTTCGAGCGCATACGAGACGCAGAACTCTCGGCCTGCTGCACGGCAGCTTGCTCGATGAGCTCCTGTGCCTCGCGGCGCAGGTTGCGGCCCGAAGGTGTCGATGGCTCGGGCATAGCTTGGAGTAGATAGGCCACAGCGACGAGTTTTTCAACGGCCGTCTTCAGTTCCGGGGGTTTGTCGACGTTGTCATCGGCCAGGATGCGCTCCCGGGCAACACATCCCGCCGCCTGGGCATGTGCGCCACGCGCGGTATGCTGCTGCTCGAGTGCGGTGCGCAGCTCCTGAGTTTGCTGACGCTGCTCGTCAAGCTTGGCTTGAAGCTCCTTGAGCTGTGCTTGCCGCGCCGCCGAGCTTGACGAAGAAGAAGGGGCTGCAGGTGGCACCACCGGTGGGTTCGCCTGCGCGTCCGCCCCGCCATTCCCGTCGTTACCCAGGGTGTTGTCGTCTCACCCGTCTGCGAGTTGGACCATGAAGCACTCCCGGGAAGGATCGAAATCCCCCTCGCTGGAGTCTTCGGAGCAGGTGAGGCAGTAAGCCGTCGCCAGCTGGAATGAGCGGAGAGCGTCGGGGTCGCAGACCCCGGAGTAGTCCTCGGCCTCCTCGGCCATGAAGTTGTTCATGAAGAAGTTGATGTCGTCGGCGATTGAGCTCGCCGTCTCGGAGTAAGATTCGTCGGGAGACGATGCGATGAGGCTGCGGATGAACAGAAGATGAGGACCCGACAGATCCTCATGCTTGGTGAAGATAGTGTTGATCGAAGAGGTGTAGGTGCGAGCGGCAGTGCTGCGCATCCCAAAGGGGAAAGACGAAGGCGAGGTCGAGCCCCCCTGGGAGGCACTAGTGCTGCAGCAGATAACAGTGCCGGCGCAGATGACGCCAAGACACGTGATGATGAGGCGATGGCCCCGTTGGGCGCAATGCTGGGTTGCGACATGCCAGCCTCAACCCACGTGGGGGAGCTATGGCGTGCCGCATGGTGCCGCTCCGCGCGTGCTTGTCGCGAACGGTGGCCCGAACGCCTGTTGCGCTGGGCTGGTGGTGTCGAAGCGACGAGGTCGCGTCTGGGCGAGAGGAGCTGCATGAGGTAACCGTTGCCGGTCGCTCTGAACTCGAGACTCCCGAACCAGATCATGAATCCCGCTGGGAGCGGATCCGAAACACCCATAGGGTATGGGTTGGATCTGCCTGCCATCCCTGGAGATCAAAATGGGAACAAGAGAGAAAATGTCACGCATAGCCCCTACCTGGCGCGCCAACTGTCGGTGTCCCGACCCGGGGGCCTGGATCCCAACTAGTAAATGCTGCGTGTTTCCTCGTCCCAGATGATGATGCAAGAGGCAACACAGTAATGCACGGTTTATCCTGGTTCCGGCCGCGGGGCCGTACGTCCAGCAAAGGAGGTGTGCGAGGGCACTGTACTATCTTGCACCCAATGTGCTTGTAGTAGGGGGTACAAGCGAGGCGAGAGAGGGAGGAAGGCTCCCAAGTCTCTGCTAGAAGAGGGGTTGAATGGGGCGAATAGGGATGCCGGAGCGTAAGTGATGATGGATCTCGTCTGGAAGCGTCTGAGTGTCCTCCGAGAGAGAGCGTCCACCGAGGGCAGAGAATGCCCGCCTCCTTCTTTTATAGTCACAAGGAGGGGCGGCGCACATGGGTGGGGGCGTGGAAGTCGTAGTTTTCCCCGAATCGCGGGGTACAGTGACCGAATACTGTAGGAAGTACACTGTGGGGCATGGCGTCAGGCGTGGCAGGCGTCCTGGATATCGTCCTTGGTCCTGCGAAGATCGCGCCGGTTGTCCTGCCAGCCCCTTCAGGCGGCGTGGTCGTCGCTGGTGTATGGTCTTCTATATACGGCGCGGTGGCGTTCAGTGGGCCCTGCGGACTAGAGTCCTGTATGCACCAGCGACAGCGGGGCGCGCGACGGCCCCGGACCCCCTGGTCGGAGTGCAGGCGTGCACACTAGGAGGTCCGGGGGACACGTGGAGGTCCCGGACTCATCGAGGGGGGAAGTCTGGGACCCCGTCCATGTGTGCTGAACGCCCCTCTCTGAAGGACACGTGACGTTGCCGGACCCCTTCCTCAGCGGGAGGCGGGTCCGGTTGGTCGGTGTAGGCAGAATAGTAACGGGAGCAGTGCAGAGCCTGTCTTGTCTCGCGTCGCAGGTCCAACAGTGCTGCTACAGCATCCGGGATGGCAGAGCGGTGACCGGAGTCAGCGGGTGGGACCCCGGTCACATCCACTGTGGGAATGGCGGCCCGACGCCGCCTGTCCTGGGTGGCGTGGTGGAGTGGCTGGCCTTTAATGCCTTCGTACGACGGGCGGGTGAGCGGCAGGGCCGTTTGTCCCTTATGCCGAGAGGTGGCCTCGAGCGAGGTGGAGATGAGTTACACCCTCGAGGGTAGGTTTGCCACCCTCGAGTGAGGCGGAGATGTTTTGCCCGCTCAAGGGTAGGTGACCTACCCTCGATCGAATCGGAGATGCGGGGCGCAGTCGAGGGGTCTCGACGGGGACCCTCGAGCGAGGCGGGGATCGTCCCGCGGGTTCGAGAGGGATGCGAATGGGCCGCACGCTGGGCTTCTTTGAGTCCTTTCCTTTCTTTCAGATTGGAAGGAGGTCGTGGGCCTTCGTGGGCCCAGTTGCTTTAACATGTGTTTGCGTTTTAAGGCGATATTAGTACCCCGATTAGGGTGTCCCTAATCGTGGTACCCGACACAATTGGATACTCAACAGTGTGGCTTGGTAGGCAGAAAGCAGCTGAACAGATATTTGGTTCATGGGTAGAAAGTTTTGCATATTTATTTAATTTCAAGGCTGAGGTTGACTCCAGAGGCCTGGAAGTGTTGTAGAAGTAGATGTCATACAGAAAGAAGATGGAGTGTATTTTCATAGATTCTTTTGTTGCTCCAAAGCCAATATAGATGGTTTTTTAAATGGTTGTAGGCCATATTTGAGCATAGATTCTACAGCTCTGAATGGAAGGTGGAATGGACACCTTGCATTAGCTACTGGTTTGGATGAGCACAATTGGATGTTTCCAGTTGCCTTTGGATTTTTTGACAATGAGACAACTGATAATTGGACATGGTTTATGCAGCAGTTGCAAAAGGCCATTGGAAACCCACCATATTTTGCAGTTAGTTCATATGCTTGCAAGGGTTTGGAGAATGCTGTGAAGGCAGTGTACCCTTGGGCAGAGCATGGAGAGTGTTCTTTCACTTGATGAGGAATTTTGTCAAGAGGTTTCAAGGTCCTGTGTATGGAAGAATGTATCCAGCAGCTAGGACTTTCCAGCCTGAATATTATGAGTATTGCATGAACAAGATGTATGAAGCAAATAGAAGGGTTAAGCCTTATCTAGATAAATATCACAAACTACTGTGCATGAGGAGCAAGTTTTCAGAACATATCAAGTGTGATCATATTACCAATAATGTTGCTGAGGTTTGGAACAATGGGTGAAGGAGATTAAGGACCTTCCCATAGCAGAGCTGGCTGACACTTTAAGGTCAAAGTTCATGGAACTGTATGCAAAAAGAAGGAAAATTGGTGAGAAATTAGAAGGATATGTAATGCTGCCTATTGTAGTACCCCAGCTCAATGCAATGAGTAGGTAATTGGGACACCTCAATCTGAAAGAAGGTGGAAGAGATGAAGCAGAGGTCACAGAGGTTACAACTACCCATAAGGTCATCAGACATGTGGTCAATATTAGGAACCATACATGCACATGCATAGAGTGTCAGATTTCAGGGAAACCATGTGCTCATGCTTTGGTTCTTATAGTAACAATTAGAAATTTTCTAATCTTTAGAGCAGCTGGGCTCGGCAGCCTCTCGGTATGGCCACGTGGTTTAAAAAAGTTGCGGCCCTTCGATCCGGTATAAACAGCTGTGATTTTGTTTATGTTCACCATTCCTGATGCATGATATCTTGAGGATGTCTCAACGGTCACACTAGCAGACGATTTCTAGCGTTCATACTCTACCAGTGTTCCAGTACCACGGAAGTCAAAGAAAAGCAGCTCGTTTAGTTCCCAAAAATTTTCAACTCCCTTTTAAACACATGTATGAAGCACTAAATGTAATTAAATAACAAAACTAATTACACAGTTTGGATGTACACGACGAGACGAATCTTTTGAGCCTAATTAGGGCATCATTAGACATAAGTGCTACAGTAACCCATATGTGCTAATGATGCGGTCAAAGACCTCAAAAGATTCGTCTTGCGGTTTTCAAGTGAGTTCTGAAATTAGTTTTTTAATTAGTGTTCGAAAAGCCCTCTCGACATCTGGTCAAACGCTGATGTGACACCCAAAATTTTTTGTTTTTGAGAACTAAAAGCCCCCTTACTCTCGCACCTTCCGCTCCTCCCCACCGCGTCTTCATCTTCCTGCTTCCTGCGGATCTCCAAACGCCGATCCATCCTAGTGGTCTCGCAGCTCCATGGCCGAGATTCGGTCGCCGTCACTCATCCATAACTGGCGTTAGATCAAGGCCGTCGGCACGGCCCGATGCGGCGGCGACGCGGAGGCCTCGGCGGCACCCGACTCTGGTAATGTCTCACTGCGCGGCCTTCGCCGCATCCAGCGTCACTCGAGTTCGACTGCCTCAAGTGAGGTCTACACCGCCGCCGCCACGCTCGGGTCCCCCAATAACTGTGTCTGCAGCTCGAGATGTGGTTTCTTGGGCGTCTCGCAACTCGACTCCCTCAAGCAGCTGGCGGCCAGCGGACGCTTGATGCTCACCACCACCCTGCTCCACTCCCCGCAAGACAAGGAGCCAGGTTAGGCAACAGGGGCGGCGGCGCGCAAGCCCGCGCACGCAGGTGGTGGCGGCGGCGCGCCGGCCCTCGCGCGCATATACAGCAAGTCAGCAACGACGGCGGCACCGCACAGCTCCACAGGTGGTCATGGCTCCCCATCTCCTCTCCGCCCGCACGCATCGGTCCCTCCCTAGCTCCTAGCTGGTAGCCTGTGCCATGCAGCGTCGAACTCCGGCGGTGGCTCGGTGCGCAGCGGCTGAGCGGGCAGCTCAAGCGTCCAGCACGTTAGCTGCCTCCACGGCGGCCCGTAGGCATGGTCACGCGGCCAGGCATGCAGCCTCGCCACCCCACGGGTCGGATGAGGTGGTTCTCCTCCGCAGGCTCATCCACCGGCGGCTGCTGCATCCAACTCAGCAAACAACAGTTCAGGTTTGCATAATATTTAGACCTTTTCCACCACTCGACCATCTCCTTCCCTCCATTATGGTTGTGCTTAAGGACCAAGCAGCAGGCAACAGCGGCCATACCTGGTCCATGGGAGTGACGGACCTCCTCCATGCCCCCTTGATCCCCATGTTCATAGCCTACTAAAATTTATCCATTTCTGCTTCTACTTGCAGTTCAACTCACGCTATAATTGCTGCCTACAAGGTGCTCGATAGAATGCTCCAGTGACGACATGATGTTTGGAGCTCTGTTTGCAAAGTTGAAGCTGGGTTAGCATATTTGCTCACTACTGCTATTTCGTCTACAATTTCATACATTCGAGTTCTTCCTTTCTTGCCCCTAACTGTGTGTTGGTCTTGTTAGTTGTTCCACTTCTGATTTAGACTCACTAATTTGTGTCGAGAGGACAACAACTCAAGTGACTTTAGAGATAGAATTCTATAGAGCCTTTGCAACGGAATTTAGTGTTTTAGATACTCACCTTATATCGATTCCTTTTTCTGGAATCAAATGTCTTCCTTGCGACCCAGCATTGAGGGATTCTGGAAGAAAGGTCCTCGGTAATATCATTATTCTCCTCTTATGCCGGTCAAAACATTGTCATGTACCACGACATATATAATATCTTTCGACCTTTTACAAATTATATGAGTTGTTATATCCAAATTTGCTTGATGCAGGTATGCAACTATGATCTGTTTCTCCTTTCAAAAAAAACATATTACCTATTTCATGATTACAATATGAATAAGTGCAAAAAAAAAGTTGATTACAATAGTTTTGTGACTACAAAGATATGCCTTTATTTTCTTCTACCTGCTTTCTATTATTTTCAGACTTCAGTGAATTAGTGTGATACAAGGTGTCCTACGCTAGAAGCAGGTAAACCTACTAAATCAGATATGGGTTCCAAGCTAATTTCGTTGTCTGTCACTTGAGATGGAGAGAGCAATTCTTTACTTGCACTTGAAATCTTCGATAAGCTTCCTCCTAAAATTATGTTCTTGCTATCATGTGTTGCCCGTGTTAAGCAAGGTTCAAATTTAATGCTACTTGCGATGATCTGATAGTTCTGCATGTTTAGAACTGATTGGTGCTCAAAATATTCATGACATTTGGATATTTAAATATTTATCTTATGTCCAAAAGTCTGAACGTTAAATAGGCTGCCTCACGTATGCACCTCCTATTGGATTGGACTATGGGTAGCATGTCCACAGCTGATAAATTTACGGTCTGAATTATGGTTTCCATGTACTAAGAAAAACAGTGGACACATCATTTATGTTGGAGATAAATTGATTATGATGAAAGAGACCTTAAACATCTAAGCAAGCAGGTTTCCTACCTTGTCCATTGGATTCTTATTACTGATACAATGTTATTGAATATCTCCAAGCTTTTAAAGAATTGAACTGAAAATACAAAATGAAAAAATGGAATTACGGTATGTCCAAAAATAGTCAAACAATTTCTACTATTCCTTCGCTACGATGATGATTGGTCCGGTGCAGGCAAGGAAGGGGGGCCGCCTCTTGGACCATGGAGTCTCTGGTTCACATACTGTTCCTTGTCCAGCTCCTCCACATAAGTCAGATGCTCTCATACTGTGTCGCCTCTGCCATCCCTCCACTACGAGGGGAAAAAAATGCCGCTGCTTCGGCCCGTTTCTCATAAGTCAAAAAGGTATCACTCTCCTTCCATGAAATTTCTCACTGCTCCTCCTGCTATTTCTGCTTGTCTTCGTACACCAAAGGTCAATTTTACTGTTTGTCCACCTTCCCCACGCCAAGCATGTACTAATTTGCAAAGTGAATAATATAAAAACCCAATATTTTAACTCCAGTGTGCTCATTCAGGTCAAGTGTTACCCAAGGATCCATAAATAATCACGGATTATCTCTAACAAGCAGATTAGTGCCTTTTTATGTATCTTTAGTTATCATATAATATAATATCCAGATAAGTCAACATCAATTATTTATGTACCTATATTCTTTACAAATGTACCTATATATTCTTTAACCTGTATTCTACATCAACTTCAGTTATTTAATCAATTACAAGGAATTTATGCGCGCGCAACGCGCGCGCAAGGGACTAGTCCTAGAATGGAAGAGTATTTGGATCCTTAATACTCAGTGAACCATTTTAGGCTTGCATACGCTGGTGTCATTAAGCCACTGACAGACAAGTCTCGTTGGGCACATGTGGAGCTGGGGTTCAAGCTAAAGCCACCTTTGCAAAAGAGACCAGTTAAGAGACATAGAAAGAATCGGACAGCTAGTTGCTTGGAGATGAAGGGAAACAACTCTAAGAACAAAGGCATGTGGCAAGTGCAGTGTAGTAATTGCTTACAGTTTGGACATAGAACTACTTCATCTAAGTGCCCTCTAAGTGGAACTAAAAAGAGATAATAATCTGAAATGCACCAATGCCTTGTATTTTGCTTGTTGTGCATTTCAATTACAACTCCTCCTTGTGACATTTGCAGGAAGAGCCGTGCCAAACCAGGAAGGCCATTGGGTTCTGCTTCCAACAAAGCTGATGCAAGCACCAGTACACCCAAACGGAAGAAAGTTGCAAGGGATGATGCTGCACTGAACACTAGTCCTGCAATGAACACTAGAAGGTAAACTAATTTTGCCATGCATAGTCCTTCATATCCATGAACACTAGAGGGTAAACTAATTCTTCCATTCTACTTATTAGGCAACTGGCCCTAAGCAAGCAAGCTGAAGCAGGGACAAGTCAGGAGGTTAGCACCACACCGAATATGGAAGTAGCTACTCCAACAAAAAAATAATCTATCAAAAAGAAGCTGGACTCAAGGAAGGGAAAGAAATAGATGCCGTGGTGGAACTTTCTTAGAATCTTTTGTTGGAACTGTATGCCTGCTTTTGTTGGAAGTTAGGAAACTATGAACCTGTAATCTTATTTAGCTTAACTACTGGATGATGTATGCGTGCTTTTGATGGAAGTTAGGAAACTATGAACCTGTAATCTTATTTAGCTCAATTACTAGATGACGTATGAATTTCTGGACAAATTTGGTTCCCAAATTTTTAAGAATTGCCTGTCAAAATTAAGAACCCATTCATTCATTTCAAAAAAGAAGCACAGACAAGGTCTCATAGACCAACTCATTTCATGGATACACAGATAACATCATGGATTACAAACCATCTATTCATTTTAACAAATAAGCACATACAAGGGCTCATAGACCAACTCATTTCATGGATACACAGACAACATCATGGATTACAAACCATCTATTCATTTCAACAAATAAGCACAGACAACTATAGCATCGAAGGCTCTGGGCCTTTCCCCGCCCGACATCTATTCCATCAAAACACTTTGACAGCTTTGTTCTGTTGATCTGTTGGAACCTCTGGAAGCACAGGAACGAGGTGATATTCAGAAGCCTCCCACCCTCACATCGAAGGCTCTGGGACGCCTGCCGGAGCGAGGCACGGGAATGGAGTTATAGATGGAAGAGGGAAGACTACATTGTGTGTGATGCCTGGTGCGCTGTGTTCTCCAATATGTAGACAACTATAGCATGTTTTTCTTCTCCCCCTATGTTTCCTGCTAAAGATCCTTGTTGTAAGACTTTTGGCCTTGAAAAGGCCCATGGAATGAAATTCAGGTGGGGATGCTCTCCCCCCCGGTGACCCTCAAAAAAAAACAAATAAGCACAGACAAGAGTTCATAGACCAACTCATTTCATGGATACACAGACAACATCATGGATTCATAGACAAGTTCATCTACTTCATTACAATGAAAATGATGGCTGCCAATAAAAACAACACAACACGAGCATATTTCTGATTCCTTCATTCTTCAACTCAACCAATTCCAGCTTTATCTTGGCCAACTCATCCTGCATGTCGTGCAATCCGACCTTCACTTGTTCAATTTCTTCCATCACCAAATCAGGGCCACCATCCATCGCCTCAAGGCCAGCATCCATCCCACGCTCAGCCCCGACATTCTCCATTGGTCCTAAGGTGCCATTCATACTTGTCTTGAAACATGTAAATGCCACATCTTTTTCCCCCTGCAAGATTTTAAACAAATCATCAATATTACATACAAATCAATAGCAATCAAAAGAAAATTCAGAGAACTCTCACTAACTCACCATATCACAAGCACTTGAAAAATCTCTTTCCACGATTTTCAATCCACTTACAGGTGAATGGAACGAGCCTCAAATCCCTGCAGCTTGGACACAACATGAGCGGCAATCCGGTGATATCGTCCATCACAGGCGGCGGGACAACCTCCAGCGGCTGCGGTGCTACGCCAAACAGCACATGCAGAGGAGGTGGACGAACCCTAGCAGGTGCCCTCCTATACATCCCTGCAGACAAACTAGATACCTGAGACATGGGGTGTGGGGCGGCGTCGGGAGCGGTGCGCCACCTCGGAGAGGACGGTGGCAGGGGTGGACGGCCGGCAGCGGGCTTCTCTTGCTAGCGGCGGGGGTGAGCTGTTCTTACGAGGGGCCAGCGGCGACCTGTCCAGTTGAGAGCGGAGAATAGGGGAGGGCGACTGAGAAAACAGAGAGGTGAGGAAGGGACCGATCGGATCCGTACAGGGTAAATAGAGCCAAGGGCAAATGTGTCCAGTCACATGTGCAATAAGGATTAAGAAATACGAAAAGTAAATGAAAAGATGGAGAATGGGGAGAATCCCCTGGATTGAAGAAATTCATGGTCTTGATGTCAAATTTCGAAGATTGATCGAATTGAATGTCAAAAAATAGTGAGGCGATCCGATTGAGTTTCAAATATCGAAATTCCTCCTTTTAAAGAGGTCAAGAGGGGGCCTAGGCGTGCATGCTAGGGGCGGACTCAGGCGGCGCGAGGCATGGCCGGACTCGGGCTCGAGTTCGAGCCTGGCGCGGCGAAGAAGGCGGATCCGACAGGTGGGTCCCACCTGGCAGCGAGAGTGGGAGAGGGGAGCGGTGGAGCGGGCCGAGCGCGGGGATCGGGCCGGGAAAACGGGCTAGTAAGGGGAAGGAAGGGAGAAGGGGAAAGAGAAGTGGGTCGGCGGGACTTGGGCTGTGGAAAAGGAAGAAAAGAAAGAAAGGGAAAGAGGTGAGGGAGTTTGGGCAGGGCTAGAAACGAGAGAGGGGGAGAGAAAAGTTTTGCATTTTTTTGAAATAGAGTCAAATAAATTCAATTTGAATTCAAATTTAGGGAATTCAAATCCAAATTGAACAACAAGCAATAAATGATGCAAAGGCAACATGAAATGCACAAAACCTATTTTTCTTATATTTATTTTTATGGCTAAGTAATTTATTCGATTCACGATAAATGCTCTAAGAACAAGATAAATTTAAATAAAATCTTATCGAACCTATAGCAAATTAAATTAAATTTATTTGGGTTCCTAAATTGAAAATTAGGGTGTTACAATCACCTACCCCTAAAAATATTTTTCTATTTTAGCCCAAAAATTCATTTAAATCTTTAAGTATAGCAGAAGTAAATAAAAAATGTAAAACTTCTACACCTTGATTGTTGTGAACTATAAATACCTGAAAAATATATCAAATATCTTTTAGTGTATATAAAAGTCAAGATTATGGAAACCTAATTTGAGTTGTATGAGATACTATACAATCATAGCTAGTATATGGCACAACTATGATAAGATCTTGTGATTCTAAATGTTCTTAAATAAATAATGTATAAACTATAAAATTTTAGATCTTACCACTGAACTTTGCTATAGAACTACTCTACATCCAAGGTTGTTTGAAAAAAAATCAAAACTTCTAGGTTTGAAATTAGAGAACTTATAATAATTTTTTGAACTCCTAAATGACCTTAAATGATAAAATATTAGCTACAAAATTTTAGGTCTCATCAAGTTCTACAATTTTTGATATAAAGTTTGACTTTATCCGAGATCATATGAAAATATTACGACTTGGATATTAATAGAATAAGTAATTCTTAAATAATTTTCAATAAGTAGTTCTCAAATAATTTTCTTCTAGGCCGTTACCTCAAAATTTTCAGAAGCCATGACTTCCTTGTCATCGACCACCTCGCAATTTTAAAATACTCAACCGACATGGAAGTTACAACTGGCATGTTAGCGCCGGCAGCTTAACTCCGAATTAGCGAACCGCATGGTTTCTCTGCAGTCTCCTCTATTCGGGTAGAGGGATATGATAGATTAAGTGTCTATATATGATACATATAATTATTAAAAAACTTCAGATTCCTAGTTCCTTATTCCGGAACGAGCCAACCAAGTCAGCGTTTCTGATCGGTTGCTCAATCAACATTCACATTCTCACAACCACATGCAGAACATGCACATGACAGGGTTTCAACTAATCTGGAAGGAATTTAGGTTAGTTGATCGTTCGTTGCCGCGCAAATTCTCTTGACAAAACGAGGTAGCAGTTAGCACCGTACCTACCGTACCTCCTCGTCCCCTATATAAGCAGCAAGGGTATCCGCAACGCCATGAATCTCGTCCCAGAAGCTCAGATCAAAGACGGTTAACCTCGATTGCCCAGCCAACTAACCAACACAAACCTGCTTGGCTTCCATCCCCTTCTTCTCTGGAGCTAGCTCTGCATTGACGCCCATGGAAACGACCAAGTCCCTGGTCTTACTATGCACAGTCCTTGCGGCGTGCCTCGCGCTCGCCGCAGCTGGCTGGTCTCCGGGCACCGCCACGTTCTACGGCGGAGCCGATGGCTCCGGCACAATGGGTAAGTGGATATTTCTGTGTGCATTTCGGCTCAAATGGCAATCTACACATGCATCATCCCAGTTTCGGACATTTTTACTTCTTGTACTTTGCTGATGTGTGCATGTGTTTGGCAAAGAATAGGCGGCGCGTGCGGCTACGACAACCTGTACAACGCGGGGTACGGCGTCAACAACGCGGCGCTGAGCACGGCGCTGTTCAACGACGGCGCGTCTTGCGGGCAGTGCTACAAGATCATCTGCGACCGGTCACGCTCGGGCGGCCAGTACTGCAAGCCCGGCAACAGCATCACCGTCACGGCCACCAACCTGTGCCCGCCCAACTACGCGCTCCCCAACGGCGGCTGGTGCGGCCCGGGGCGCCCCCACTTCGACATGGCGCAGCCGGCGTGGGAGCACATCGGCGTCTACCAGGCCGGCGTCGTCCCCGTCCTCTACCAGCAGGTCAAGTGCTCGCGCAGCGGCGGCGTGCGCTTCAGCATCGCCGGCTCCAACTACTTCCTGCTCGTCAACATCCAGAACCTCGCCGGCAGCGGCTCCGTGGCCGCGGCCTGGGTCAAGGGCGACAAGACGGGGTGGATCCAGATGTCCAGGAACTGGGGCGCCAACTGGCAGGCGCTCTCCGGGCTCGTCGGCCAGAGCCTCAGCTTCGCCGTGACCAGCACCGGTGGGCAGTACATTCAGTTCCTGAACGTCGTGCCGAGCTGGTGGCAGTTCGGCATGGCCTTCTCCACCAACAAGAATTTCGTCCGCTAGCTGAACCGTGGAAGCAGCATAGTTCTCGTATCTCCTTTGCAACCAATTTCGGGGTGTTGTTGTGTCGAATGGCGAGTGCGTGCTCTTGATTTTGATGGAGCCATTTAAATGCACTTGTGCCATTGCATCCTAGTTGGCCACCTGAATGGCTTGTCTCCTAGACTCCTACGTGATGCTCCGACTGCGGGAGGAAATGGCAAGGGTCTTTGGAATGTTGCATAGACCTTATTAAGGCTGACCTCTGTTTTCATCAAGAAAAATTGGGTTTTACAAGCAACCATATATGTCTAGCACTGGGGTTGCTTGTAAAACTCAATTAGTCTCGATCTACAAGCAACAATGTATGAGTTTTCAATATTCCAGCCTCGATCTACAACTCTCAATGTTCTCTGATATAGTTAGTAAGAAGGGGCAATAAATTAGTCAGTAACACTGCAAGTCATAATTCAAAAAGGAGACTACGCTTTTATGTTTTTCCCTTTGAACAAAACACGATCCCACATCTCTTTACGGTGAATGTTACCTTCAAGTTTTTCTAGTTGGATATTGTTAGATTTAGTCCAACATCAAAATTGATGGTGGGTGAGCACAACATATAATGTGGGGCAGTCCTCACCCAATAGGCTAGTTTTTTCGGTTGAGTTAGGCCTAAGGCCTGGGTTAGTTGGGCTCCGGTGAACCTGAGACCTGGTAGAGAGCCAGCTCGTGGGTATAGCGGCCTAGATCGGATTCCGCTGCGCACTCTAACAGATATGATAAAACGCATGATTCACTACTACATAAACGATTTGTAGGAACGCCCCGATTCTTTTTCAGGGGAGGACCAAAATTCTATCCGTTGCTACAAATAGAGTGGGGTTACTGTAGCATCCGACCCGCTCCTAGAAAAATATTTTTAGAGGCGGGTCACCACCTCACCCGCTCTTAAAAATGAGCGTCATTTTCCCTAAAAATGGTGGCATTTATAGGGGCGGATCATGGCATCACCCGTTCCTACGAATCCATTTTTAGGGGCGGGAGATGGCATGGCCCGCCCCTACACATAGTTCCATGTAAAAAAATTATAACTTTTTCATATGATCTCAGATGAAGTCAAACTTTATATAAAATTGTAGAGAATTACGAGATCTAGAACTTGGTAGTTGACAACTTTTTCATTTAAAGTCATCTAATAGTCCAAAAAATTATTACAAGTTCTCTAATAGCTATAACTAATTATATAGTATCTCATATAACTCAAGTCATACTTTGAAGTTTCCACAATCTTAACCTTTATATACACTTAAATATACTTGGCATATTTTTTTTATATTTTTATAGTTCACAATAACCATAAGAACCATAGTGTAGAAGTTTCACAATTTTTTTATTTGTTTTGTTATATGTAAACAATTAAATAAATTTTAAGATAAATTAGAAAATATTTTTAGAGACGAGTGGTGGCATCACCCGCCCCTACAAATGATTTTTAGGGACGGGTGATGGCATCACCCGCACCTACAAATCAATTTTAGAATTAATATAAAACAATACTCCCTCCATTCTCTTTTGATAGTCCTATTTCCAAAATTCAAATATTCACAAATGATAGTCCTATTTGCTATTGATAAGGACCATGACAATAAATAGCACCAGTAACGAGGAGTTTCTAGCAAAGGCATTGGAGGACTAGTAAAAAGTCTTGTGTTACATTAATTAGATGATAAGCAAGATTACTTTTCCTTGGTCATTGTGTCAAGGTGAAATAGGACTATCAATAGAGAATGGAGGGAGTAGTATACACTGAAGTCACAAGTGACTGTGTAGTGTGGCGGTAAGGAAGGTAAACGCGAGGCTTGAGGTTGGCGGTTCGAATTCCGGTTTACGCAAGTGTGCATATCTCGTCAAAAAAAATTGTAATTCAATAGAGAGGAGCTTGTGGTGGTGGTTGGTTAGTATGGATATTTTTTATTTTTTTATTTTGTTGTTTTCAAGTTTTTTTTCTATTTTTTTCATGTCCTGGAAAAGGATTTGTAGGGGTAGGTGATGGCCTCACCCGCCCCTACAAATCGATTTGTAAGCGCGGGTGAGCCCATGACCCGTCCCTACAAATTATTTGTAGGGGCGGTCATATTACCCGTCCCTACAAATCTGATTTTTAACTGCGAAAACTAGAGGCGGGTAAAAATAAGTTTTTACCCATCCCTAAAAATCATTTTTGTGGTAGTGATTTTGATGACCTGTGCTCTTGCAATCCACCGTCACTTGAAATTTTTGTTAAACTAGCTAGTTAGATTGGGTGGAGACCGATGTACCAGTTGTTAGGCGATGATTGATCTTTCTTTTTCTACGTGATCATTTTGGACATCCTTGATGGGAATAAATGATTGGTGAATCAATCATCCCAATGTGCAAGTCAACGCTCAACGTTGCAATGATATTGAGCTTTCCATCGTTGATTTGAACAACGATCATTTAAATATTGCATTACTTCATCACAAAGACAATCTAGAGGCATTACTTTATAAAGTGCATTGTACCTAAGTGCATAACTGAACAAAGTACATTTTTAGATCTAAGACTGGAGTTTTCTCAAAAACTTAGATTAGTGTAGCGTGTTACATTAGCTAAGTACCGAACCAATCATGCGCACTAACTACTTAGACTAATTGATAGAATCACATGCTTCTGTTTTCCACTTAACACAAAGGGGGGCTGGGGGGGGGAGGGGGTACCTACACTCTTACGGAACATATTATATGTACATGCAAATTATTTTAATGCCTTCAAACACTACTACAAAATAATTTATAGGAACATCCTAGGGGCGGATCAAAAGGTAACGCCATCACCCGGCCCTAGAAATTTACTTTTAGGGAGAGCTGACGCCATCATCTACCCCTGGAAATTTACTTAAGACAATAAAAAATGTTCTTATGCATAAAATTTCATAACTTTTTCATATGATCTCAAATGAAGACAAACATTATGCCAAAATTGTAGAGGGTGATGAGATCTAACACTTTGTAGTTGATAACCCTTTCATTTAAGGTCATTTAATAGTCCCATAAGTTATTATAAGTTTTATAGTTTCAAAATCTATAAATTTTGATTTATTTTCAAACAATCTCTGATGTAGAATGTAGAGTTGTTTCATCTTAAAACTTTATAGTTTACACATTATTCATTTAAGAACGTTAAGTATCACAAGATAATTTACTAGTTGTGTACTACATATAGCTATGACTATATAGCATCTCATACAACTCAGTCATATTTTCAAGTTTCCACAATTTTAACCTTATATACACTGAAGTATATTTGACATATTTTTTCTTTGTCTATAGTTCACAATAACCATAGTGACATTTCACTTTTTTTTTGTTCAGCTATAATTAAATATATTAATGATTGTTAGTAATAAAATAGAAAAATATTTTTAGAGGCCGGTGATACCGTCACCCGGCCCTGGAAATGGATTTGTACGAGCAGGTCATGGCCTCACTGTCCCCTACATATCAATTTTAGAATTAATATAAAAGAATAGCACATCATATAGTCACAAGTGACTGTGTATAGTAGTGTGTTGGAAAGAAGGGTACATGCGAGGCTTGAGGTAAGCGGTTCGAACCCCGGCTTACACAAGTATACATATTTCACCACAAAATTTAACCTCGATAGTAGAGGGATTTGTGGTGGTGGCCTGTTAGCTACTAGGATATGTTTTTCCTTTTATTTTGTTGTTTACAAGTTTTTTAATTATTTTTTATTTTCAGGAAAATAATTTGTACGGGTGAGGCCATGCCCCTACAAATCGATTTTTAGCTATGAAAACTAGGGACGAGTATTGCACCCGCTCCTAAAAATACATTTTTACCCGCCTCTAAAATTTTTTTATAGTAGTGAAAGAAACAGGAGACAGAAGTTCAAGATATAAGAAACTAACATAGGCTAGGTGTATGAGTTTATAAGTTTTTGCTTCTCATGGGAGATATTTAGCAAAGAAATCAGGGCCATGCATGTGTTAAGTAGTAGGGAACATTCATGGCCAGGCCATCCCTTCAATTTGGCCTAAAACAATTCTTTAAACCAGAACCCTAAAAATGTAATTCGTAGGAACAGTAAGTAAAATAGCTTGTGAATGATGTCCAATCATCCGCTTCAAACATGCGTTTAATAGTGCTTGAAATTACGACTTTGCCCCTTTTTCTGTTTTTATTTTTATAGTGACGGTTATGTTCATTGAAATTAAGATAGTTTTAATGAATTCAGATATCGGGATAGTGATGCAGACATTTACTCTAATAAAAATAGAGCACAATATGCAACTGCTTATACCTAGGTAATCATTCCACTTGGACGATTTCTACTATTATTGTAATCAACCACTATTTGAGTTAAGGTAGTTTAATTTGGATTGGGCGGAATGATACAGAAGTGTTGTAAGCCAAGTTTATTAGATGAACAAAACGAGGTGGCGGGAATAATCATTAGCTAATGCTAGAATATTGCAATGATAGCGTGCGATAATTGTTGTATTGAACAACGCACATCCCACATTGCGTTTTTACACTTACACATTCACGAAGAGACTATCCAGAGGCATAGCAACCAAGAATAAATTGTACATAAGTACTTTGTATATCCAAAATGCACATTTTTGGATGTAAACACTACTACCGTGTGTTTGGTTGAATGGTAGGGTCCAACCCGGATGGGTTGAACCCCTTTTTCTGATGTTTGGATGGAGGTTGGAGGGGGTTGGGTCCGACCCGGAGGGGAATATTCGGCTCAGATCCGGGTCGGACTCGTCCGCCAAAATCGAGCGGACGAGTCCAACCCCGTTTCCTCCATCTGGGTTCCGTGACGGGCGGACGACTGGGCGACGGGCGGGGCGACGGCCACGGCGACGGCGAAGGTGACGGGCGGAGGAGGCCGGGGCGACGTCGACGGGCGGATGAGGCCGGGGCCACGGTGCGCGGGGTGGGCCGCAGCGACAAGCAGAGGAGGCGGGCCGGCCGCGGCGGAGGGCGAAAGAGGAGGGGCCGGCAGCGGCGGCGGCGGGCGGAGGAAGCCGGGCCGGCCACCCGGCACCCTCCCGGAGCGAGCCAAGGCCAAGGCCGGGCCGGCCACGGCGGCGGCCGCAGGGCAAGGCGGAGGAGGCGGGGACGGCAAGCAGAGGAGGCGGGCCGGCCGCGGCCGAGGGCGAAGGAGGCCGGGCGCAGGCCGTCGGGGGCCGCGCAGCGTGGCCGGTGGCGGAAGGCCGGCGGCGGGGGGCCGGGCGCAGCAGGCGGGGGGGGGGGGGGGACGAGCTGCGCGACAGGCGCCCCCCTCCCGTCGGGTTGAGGAAGAAGATAAGGGAGAGAAAAAAAATAAAAATAAAAAGAAAAAAGTGAGAGATTGACAGGTGGGTCCATTGGTGGCAAGTGGGATCCTCATTAACGGTGTTATCATGTCATCCAACCCGTATTCCCAATTCCTTCAACCAAACATGAAATGGGTTCACTCCGTCCCCAAAATTAGAAGTACAATCAAACAATGAATGGGTCGGCTCCGTCCCCAAAATCCGGGTTGGATCCAACCCAACCCATTCATCCCGCAACCAAACACACGGCTAGAGAAGTTTCTGCAATGGTACTGCACAGCCGAGACAAAGTCTCGGGCAGTAGCACCTGTTGCATAGCTGGGTACTAAAGGTTCCCAGACTTTTCCATCTATCCACCCAAAAATACCAATTTTCTTGGGTTGGACCAATGTGTTGTTTTCTAGTAGTGAATTGTTGCTCTAGTATGTAGCTTAATTATATTGATCTAGCTAATAAGTGCTGAACAAATCATAGGTTAGTGTTATACTTATGTTTGGTAATTGCTCTTGCGCTTCTATTTTCCACTTAGCCCAGGAGATATCCACAGGTCATTGTCTATTTTCCAAGCTTCAAAGAAAGCAGGTTAGTGTTATCGAAGTTATTCACGACAACTAACTCTTTTTCCTTTTTTGAATATTAGAGCATGGTAATCAACATGTTAACCACTAATATATGAACATTTTTATACTTTTTCTCTTTTTTTGGTAACGGTTAGTTCTCGAGTTTGCTCAAATTTTAATATATAGTCTTTCAAACATGGCGACCACATGTCTAAAACTAATTCTCAACCTGTCAATATGGTGTTAAAAATATATAGCACTGTCAGCTTAATCCTGAAGTACAGATCTTTTTGAACAAATGAATTAGTGAATCCTATCAGGCTGTCACCTTTGAACGTTATCGCTAACGGTACTCAAATTAGTAAGGAGATATGACTAATCCTGAATTATTACTGGATCTTGTTTGATCCCATTCCTATGGTAAATGAACCAACAAACATTCGTGCTTCATATTGGTAGTACGTGCTTGACCTTGGATATAATGCAGATGCAACTTCGGTGAGGGTTTCAACTAATGCAGATGGAACACCGGTTGGTTGAGTTCGTTGCCACGCGAATCTTCTAAACATATATACTAACGGCTGGTTAAGGTCAGCATCCATGCATGATTAGTTTCCAACAACGCCGAGGTCAGAGGCCTCGGTGCCTAGCTTGCCCGTCCGTGACGACGCGTCTTCCTGTGCTTCGATGGAACACGGATTTTCGTATGTTTCTAATGATCAGCTTCTGACACAAGGCAAAGATCGGCCAGCATCATTCATCTAGTCCTCAACCAATCGTGATTATGATTAACAATTTAATATATAATAATGAATTAAAACCGTATCTTCTCCTGCATACCTCTGGTGGCCTCTTCTCGATCTATTTAAGCAACGGTATCCCAGCGTCATGCAACATCCCTCAACATCATCCTCTGCTCTTTACAGCCACACCTCACTCCCATCTCGTTCTCGTCCACGGAAATGGCTAAACTCCTGATGCTGTGCACGATGGTTGCGGCGTGCCTCGCACTTGCCGCCGCCGACTGGTCTCCCGGCACCTCCACATTCTACGGCGGCGTCGACGGCTCCGGCACCATGGGTAAGCATGCACATATAGCCCGGTACAAGAGCTAGCAGCTCAAGAGAACTACATCGAACACGTTGCAGCTGACATTGCATGCATACATGTCCTGTCTCCGGCGATGCACAGGAGGCGCGTGCGGGTACGACAACCTGTACAACGCCGGGTACGGCGTGCTCAACGCGGCGCTGAGCCAGACGCTCTTCAACGACGGCGCGTCGTGCGGGCAGTGCTACCTCATCACCTGCGACGGGTCACGCCCGGGCGGCCAGTACTGCAAACCCGGCAACAGCATCACCGTCTCGGCCACCAACCTGTGCCCGCCCAACTACGCGCTCCCCGACGGCGGCTGGTGCGGCCCGGGGCGCCCCCACTTCGACATGTCGCAGCCGGCGTGGGAGCACATCGGCGTCTACCAGGCCGGCATCGTGCCGGTCCTCTACCAGCGGGTCCAGTGCACGCGCACTGGCGGCGTGCGCTTTAGCATGGCCGGCTCCAACTACTTCCTGCTCGTCAACATCCAGAACCTCGGCGGCAGCGGCTCCGTGGCGGCGGCATGGGTCAAGGGCGACAACACAGGGTGGATCCAGATGTCCAGGAACTGGGGAGCCAACTGGCAGGCGCTCGCCGGGCTCGTCGGCCAGGGGCTCAGCTTCGCCGTGACCAGCACCGGCGGGCAGTACATTCAGTTCCTGAACGTCGTGCCGGCGTGGTGGCAGTTCGGCATGGCCTTCTCCACCAACCAGAACTTCGTCTACTAGCCAAAACGTGCAAGTGATATAGTTGTCGATGCCCTTGGCCGTTTATTGCGGTTCAGTCGAAACGGTGAGTGCATGCTCTTGATTTTGATGGAGCCATATGCACTCGCCGTTCTTTATTTCAACGTTGTAGACATATATATAATATGTTATCCATTATATATTTATCTATGATCTCCGATTTTTCTGAATTTGGTCCGATATTTTGGATATATCTTATTTATCTATAACCTCCGACAAATTTTAATTTCCGAAAAAGAAAACCTTGGCAGCAAGATGAGAGGTGCGATTAACTAAAATAATTAAGCCTGCTAAGTGCAAAGATAGCATGTATCAAACTATCTCGTGAGAGCTATTATTCCCTCTCATGAAAATGGCTCGCCTCTCATGAAAATCATTTCATGAGAGTTGGTAATGCCTCCACGAAATATACATAATTTTTATGAGAGTGTTGGGATCATCTACTTAAAAATAAATATTTTCATGATGGTTCAAATAATACCTCCATGAAATGATGAAAATATATTTTTGTAAAAGTCTTTTTTTCACCTTCACGAAAATAAACATTTCAGGGTGGTTCAAATAATACCTCCATGAAAATATATTTTCATGAGTTTTTTCCTTTCTCACCTTCACGAAAATAAACATTTTCATGAGGGTTGCTCGTTCCTCTCACGAAAATGATGTTCCTCTCACAAAATCTTCATTTTCTGGCAGTGATGTCGCCAACTAATGTAACCACCTTTAGCCTATGACTTCCCTCTTTTGATTTTTATGTCGCCAACTAATGACAGTCCTAATGTATGCAAGTCATTTTCTCTCAAATCTTTCACTACCGGGGTTGGCCTGTTTGCTGTGTGCAAGTACACGGCAAAGACTCTTTTGCACACGATAAATGGCATTTGCCGAGTGCTAAAAATCACTCAGCAAAGAATTTTTTAAAAAAGTGATATTAAAAATAGGAAACAAAAAAGATTTAATACGGGAAGGACCCCACCGATCAGCCACACACCCGCTCCCCCGAAGTCGCAAGTTGCGGCATTTTTTGCGCACTACGCAGCCAATGGGATTTGAACTCCCTCACTTGTAACTTTCTCTACCACTACACCATAAACTCACTTGTGTTTATACTACATTTTCTTTCCCCCTATATTATACTAAACCGAGTGTAAATTGCTTGTTTGAGACCCTAAACGAATTCAAATGAAAAATTTGTCAACTACAAAGTTTCATAACTTTTCGAGATCTACAACTTCATTTTGGGTGTTTCCCCATTCAAGGTCGTTTACGAAATTTGAATTTAATTTTGTTGTGTGCCAGATCTAGGGCACACGTCAAAGACTTGTTTTGTCGTGTGTCTTTCAGTTGGCACACGGCAAAGTCTATTTGAAATAATTATTTTTACTTTCAATTTTTTACCATTCAATTTGTTCCACTATTTCATGTTTACATAACTTTGTCATAATTTTTACCTTGTCAAAGTGACTCAACAATTCATGTTTGATGATTCTATGTGAAAAATTATTATTTCATGCGTTTCAAGCTTAAATTCAAATTATATATTAATTCTGTAATTGCTCTTTTTACATTAAAATTATCAATCGGTTCCAAAAAATTACCAAAATTTTATATGACACAATTTTTATTGTCCATTGGCTATAGAAAAAAATTTCAAAGTCAAACCCGAATTTGATCCTCACTCTCACTCCAAACCTAACCACTTCCTTCTTAGCTCTCTGATTCTTCTCCGCAGATATTTCTATTGTAAGCATTGTAAGTGAAAATTTTCCGAAACCAACTCAAATTTTTACCAACCTCCACGTATGATATCATGAGATATTGACAAATCTCATAATTTTCGGACTTCATTTTCTTTTTTTAGAATTTTAAAATCATTCGAACACACGTTCATGGTCGTGTTTCCTAGACAAGATGTTCGAAATTTCTTTTTATTTGGTGGGTAAGGCCACAAACTAGGTTAAATAACATGAATATCATTTTTCATTTATTTTATTCTATTATTTTAATCATTTTCGGTTCAAATTTGATTTAATTCAAAAAATTGCTTGAAATGCAATTAATTAGTTAAATATAGCGAATAAACACAAAAACATACCAAATTTTGACATGGAGTAGCATATATTATATGTGAAGAGTAGAAAAAGTTTCGAGGTGAGAAGAATTTTTTTTTGTACTTTGCCGTGTGCCTAAATAAAACACACGGTAAAGCATGACTTTGCCGTGTGATAGAAAAAAAACACATGGCAAAGTATGGCTTTGTCGTGTGCCAAGAAGAAGCACACGGTTAATAATTTCTTTGTTGTGTGCTTTCTATCGGGCACACGGCAAACTACCGGGAACACGGCAAATACGCATTTTTCGTAGTGTTTCACCATCAAATATCTAAAATATATTAGTAATCAGATTAAAATTTCTGCTCATACAAATTATGATATAGTTATGAATCTTCCGTAATGAATATAACCTTTTCGATTTGGGAATTGGCGTTCTTGCCCCTGTTTTAATCTGCAATGGTGATTTTGCACCTGCCTTTTGAGTTGTGCGATTTTGCCCCCGCTTTATTGAAATGAATTCTCCATTTGCCCATCCTTTTAACACCTTGAGGTGTATGTCTAGTAAAACAATTAAAATAAATAAGAGGAAAATTGAGAGGAAAAGGAAAAGACGTTGATACCCTTAATCCTATCCTCATCTCTCTCCTTTCTCATTCCACTGTCTCACATTTCCAATCTCGTGGCTCACTAACCCTAGCAGCAGGTGGAGGCGGCGGATCTTGCGGGCGCGAGCAGGCAGGCAAGCCAAGGCGAGCGAGCGCCAGCCAGGGCGTGCGCTTGTTGGCATTTCTTAGCGTCGCCACTAGGAGTGGTTAGTTCCTAGCAACGGCGCCTCGAAGATGCCGTGTGGTATGTTTTTAACGTTTACAGAAGGATACACAAGTGCACGGATATACCGTTGTAGCATTTCACCTGGAAGTATTCAGGGTATCGTTATTTATATTTTCCCAAGGGATGGCTAGGTTGTGTAAAGTGTATTTACTTAGTTGCATAACCATGACACGTATGAGCAAGATGAAGACCACTGACTATACTGGGGTAAGTGATATATAATAAGGATAATCAAGGGTAATGTGACACACATAGAACAGTCAACTCTCATGAATAAAGAATAAACAAGCAATTCTAAGGTTAGTGGGAGCATAGGCAAAGATTCTTGTTACTAATCATATTAGCGGATAAGTTAGTTAGCTGCGTTGCTTAGAGCTGCAGGTGCCGGGTGTAAGGATCGATGGACCAAGAGAGGGGGTGAATTGGGCCTTTTTCAAATTTCTAAAACAAAATAAAGCAACCTTAACCTATGCAATACTAGTAAGGCTCAATTCACCAACCGGCTAACTAAGCAAACTACACAAGTTATAAAGCATATATCAAGATATGAAACTAAGCAAGGTAGAGCTAAGTTATGATCTCTAAGGTCAAGCACATGAATAATTGCATGAAAGTAAGTGCTTGAAAGTAAAGAGTGGGCAAGAGATGACCGGATTTTGTCCCGTGGTATCGATGCGTTGGCACACACCCCTAATCCACATTGTGCCACTCACTAAGAGTCTTGTCACCTCCCATGTCACCGAGACGAGGGTGCTCACTAAGAGTCTCCGTTCACCATCCAGGTGTGGTGGAGCTCAAGCCACGTACAAACTTCTTCGGGCTCCCATAATCAACTTGGCAAGCTCCGCAAGAAACACCTCAATCACCAAGATCGCCTAGGTGCTGCCAATCACCAAGAGTAGCAAGCTAGGGCCTTCAGTTGAGCAAGTACCGATCACCAAGAACGGATGCACACAAGCTTCTCTCTACTCAAGTCCTTAGTCTTGCTTCTTGAATGATTGAATGATCAAATGTGTGGAATATGAAGCTCAAGGTGGCTCTCAACAATAGTATGAGTGTATGAATGTTACCTGGTGTCAAGAGACTTCAAAATGACCCATTGGAGGGGTATATATAGGCAGCTCACGCGGATAGAGCCATTGGAGAAAAGTTGCTAGAAAAGTACGCAACGCCGGTTAATCCGACGGTCCTCCAAAAGTCATCGTCGGTTTAACCGATGAATGTAAACTGCCCATTTGGAAAACTAGCCATTACAACTCAGTCAGATTAACCGACATATCATCGGTTTAACCGGTGAGTGTAGTTGTCCACTGATCAACTGAAAAACCAACTCTCTGGACAACTGCACCGACGCTAACTCAAATCCATCGTCGGTTTAACCGGTGAGTATAACCTTAGAAACACCCTGGAAAACCAACGTTCTGGACAACTGCACCGACATTAATTTCAAATATCGTCGGTTTAACCGGTGTATGTACTTGTCCAGACTCTGATAACTGCATTTAACCGACGTATAGAAAATTGGAGTCGTCAGTTAAACCGGTGTATAGATTTTTTCTGATTTTTCCTTTTCTAATTTGAGTCTTGAATGAAATCCAAATATTCTTGAGATATAAGTTGAAAACCACTTATTTGAACTTCTAAGAACCTGAGTGACCATAGTGTGCATCCATTTTTGATTGACTATGTTCATGCTCAAGTTACTTGGCCTTAACCCCCCTTAATAGTGCGATCTCTACAAAACTATAAAACCTATACTAACCAAAGTGTCCTTCTCAACCTTGCGACACATAGGACTAGAAAGATCCTTAGTCCTGTTATGTGCTTGAGTTGAATACCGAGATCGCCTTTTTGAATAATGAAATTGAGGGGCCTCTTTAACATATGATCCAATGAGCGATAATATTTCATTAAGCTGCATAAACTCATTAGTCACAATAATGGTTGTCATTAATCACCGAAACAAACCTTAAGAGCCTAGATGCTTACAATCTCTCCCTTTTTGGTGATTGATGACAACACAAACATAAAAATACTGAGAGAGCGAGAAAGATAAACAGGAGAAACTCAAGCAAACTCGAAAAAGAACCAAAGAGCTCAACGGCTCAAACGGAATCCATAGATATGTCTCAAAACACAGCATACGCAAGAGTCAAATGTACATATCCATGAACTAACATCAAATGAGATATAAAACATCAAAGTCCTATAACTACGAGCTCTCTCTAGCTCTACCCTCCCCTGACTCCAACTCCCCCTAACTCTCTCCCCCTTTGGCATCAAAGCACCAAAAAGGCGAGCTAAGGGTCCTGCTATCGCGGCACGACGAGGAAGCGGTCAAGGTCGTCGTCGTCGGACGGAGAACCCTCGGTGACGGACGGGAGCTGTGGGTCTGAGCTGACTGGAGGTGTAGTTGTCGTGGAGGCTCTCGTGCTAGCATTGCCTGGGAGAGGGTCCGTAGAAGTGGTAACCGGGTCAGCAGAAGAAGTGTCAACATCTGAAGTCATGACTGCTGAAGCTGCCGGCTACGTCGACTGCGGAAGTATAGACTCCTCTCCTCCTCCTCCCCCTGAAAGTGGTGTTTGTGGTACGACAGGGAGGGCGACTGACTGAACCACTGACGGTGAGTCCTGAAAGAGCGTAGTCGCTGGCAGTGGCGAGAAGAGCGGACGACCGGCAGACCAAAGAAGTGCGGACATCAAGAACGTGGTCTCCGGTGTGGTCGAAGAAGCTGGAGCTGCAGTAGGGGCTGGAGCTGGAGTGACTGCAAGCTGAGGTGCTCCAACACCCTGAAGTCCTGGCTACTGCGAGGCGAGTCCGGTGTGAGTGTAAAGTTGTGTGATCATCCCGAATATCGCCATCATGCCCTGCTGCATCTGCTGGAACTGAGCTTCTGTCCTCTGAGAGACTCGGTCAATGAGCCCGACAAAACGCTCCTCGGCTGCAGCACGCTCTCGGGCAGCCTCCCTCTGAATAGCTACAAGTTGAGCCTCATGGGCTCTCCTGGCCTCCTCCTGTGCGATCCGATCCTCTCTCTGCTGAGTGACAAGCTGCTGAAAAAGAGAGGTGAGCTCGGACGGCTGAGTCACCTGGGACTCTAAGACAATAGCAACTGCTGGTGACGATGGAGGTGGCTCTCTGGACCCTCCTGCCTCGTGGTCGTGACTGGCTGGTGCTGCATGAAAGTACTCGTTATCCTCGGAGGAGTCTGACTCAAGCTCAGACCAGTGAATCTCATCATCTCCTCCGGAAAGCTGTGCCTCTGCAGCTAGTAGTGTCTCGTCCTCCTCTGCTACTCGGGCCTGCACCTCAGCTGACAGCCGTGCCATAGCAGCTCTGTCTACCTGTCTGCCCCTCCTCCGGTCCTGTGGTGCAGTGGGACGGTAGACTGGAAACCTGGGAGCCTCATCCTGATGGTAGACACCACTGATCGGCGAGTCAGCGGGCACGATCATAGAACAGATATAGCTGATCCAGTGTGCATAAGGGAACTGCCTCACGACCCCCATCCCGTCAGTGATCACATCCTCGATCTCAGCCAAAATAAAATCTACAATGTCGAAAGGCTCATGAGTGAGGATGTGTAGTAGTAGCAGCTGCTGCAGTCCTGTGAACCCCTCTGGGTAGCCACTCCTCGGTAACAAGGTCCTCCAGAGGGCCATGTGAACTGTGTACGCCTCTGGGGTCAGCAAGCTGGGGACTCTGGCATACGAGGCTAGAAATGGCTGGCGGAAGCACTGAGAGATCGCCTCATGAGAAGGTGCAATCCCGCCAATCATCGCCCTGCGAGGTGGATCTGCATCTCCGTATACTCTCTCGTGCAGGGAGACATCGACCAAGTCAACTCCAAGGATCCCTGCAATCGTCGCCCTTGACAAACCAAAGACCTGACCTCCAAACATGAAGTGCACGGCTTTGCGCTCGGGAGCAATCCAGGCTGTGGCATAGAACACTCTGACCTAGTCCTCAATATATCTGTTCTGCTCCATCTCAAGTAGCCTGGGCAGACCTCTAAAGTGTGCAAAGTGTTCTCTGACATCTGCTCCCCCTGCGGCTGTCCTCAGTGAAACCCAGTCGAGCACTCTGTGCGGAAAGATCCGATGTCCCCGCCTCTGATAGGTCTCGTAGAAACTGGCTAGAAGAAGCGTCCAGAACCTACGGTCAACCTTGTTGTCACGTGTCACGGGGAACCAGTCCTCCTCTGTCACACTCCACCTGAGCCTCTTGACCTTCGCCGCATTGGCCTTGGTCAAGTTCTGGAGTAGCACACCTGGCTCCAGATGCACAACAGTATCCATCCTGAACACTGCGCGCTCGGCCTCTAGGGCCTCGGCTCTGCGAGCTGCTACTGCTGCAGCTGTGGACCTACGAGGCTCCTGTGGCTGGTGACCTCCTCGTGTCCTCGGTCTAGTGCGACGCTCGGTCGCTGGTGGAGACTCTGCTCCTGGGGACGTCTGCCGAGTGCGGCCAGAACATCGTGGAGTCGGTGACACCTGTGTACTCTGCCCTGAGACTGCTCTGACTGCGCTGTATCTAAATCTGCATCTGAATCTGCAGCTGCCGGCTCCCCCTCAGGCGAATCTCCCTCTGTCTACTGTGTAGTGGCCTTGGTGACCCTGGCACCTCGGACCCTGCCCATACCTCTGCCTCTGCCCCTGGCTGGCTGCTCCCTGATACTGAACGGACGAGCACGCCCCGTAGCCTGCTCCTCGGCGGCCTAGGCCACCATCTCGGCCCTCTCGGACTCCCTCTCTGCACGGGTCCATTTGCGGACCAGCTTCTCGACCACGATCTCCTTCCCCTTCCTCTTCTCGCGGCCCATCTCGGTTCAGGCAAAATGTCAAGCACCCTGCGAGCACTGAGCGAGTGTGTGGGCTGCGGCGCGAAGTGAACAGCATGCAAGCGCTGCTGTGTGCGTGGCGTGAGATGTACGCAGTGGCGGCTCTGAGCACGTGGCGGCGGCGCGGAGGCGTACGGCGGCGCGTGGCGGCGTCGGTGGCGGCGTGGAGCGGCGCGGGCGCAAGCTGCGTGTGAGCGGGGTGCGGGCAGCGGTGGAGCAGGCTGTGCGTGGGCGGCGTGGATGGCGCGCGGTGGTGCGATGATGAGTTGGCGGCGGCTCGGGCCTGCGGCGTGCAGGCGGGCGGCGTGGAATCGGCGAGCGGGGGCGCGGCGGCGTGAAGAGAGAAAGAGAAACAGAGGCCGGCGGCGCGGGCAAGAAACATATATGACAAGTGGGCCCCGCGATTTTCCTTAACGCCGGTTAAACCGGTGCTTAGGTCTAGATCGCCGGTTGAATGCATCGGTTCAGTTCACCTGAGACTCCAGCAGAAACCCATCTGAACGCCGGTTGAACCGACGATATGAATTTTGAACTCGCTAGTTGAACACTGCTTTCACCTGTTGATTGTTAGGTCAGATCTGCATTACGTTCACCGGTTGATCCGATGATGTGACAATTGCATACGTCGGTTGAACGCCTAGATTTGACTGAGCTGAGACAGAACTTAGTAACGCCGGTTAAACTGATGGTGTAGATCCATTAAGCGTCGGTTTAACCGGTGAACCCGAAAAACCTTCACTCAGCTCACTCTTCTATGCTGAGTCCAATAAACTTATAAAATTCAACCAAACTCAAGTTAATGGACTTGCATAGGCGACTTTACCCCTCAAAATAATTAGGATAGCACACTAGCTTAATAGTTTTCTTTTCAAAACCAAGGAAAAGCCGCAAAGCGAGACAAAGCACCAAATAAAATGTATGAGCCATATTATAGGAATATTGAAGATAGAGAGCTTCAAACTCATCATGACATGACTCACTAGGCAATAACGCACCTGACACTTTGCTCTTTTCACTTTTCATGAATTAAGATCTTGCATATGAAACAAGTCTCATTTTCATCAAGTGATCTCCTTTGTGACCCTTACGCATGCAATGATGGTGCAAGCTAAAACCACATGCGAGAGAAGGGTAAACATGAAGTGCACATCTATATGACAAGAAATGCATAACAAGAGTTTAAGTTCTACTTGTCAAGTTTGAACCCATGGGAAGTTTCTTTATGATGAGCCTTTCTACAAGCCTAGAGGAAAACAAGTGGACCACCACCTCTAGCTAAACCCATGCTCATCACTATCTTACCATGGTTAGACAAGTATCCTATATGTATATATTTTTCTATATGACATGGCAACTTACATGACATTTGCCGCATCTAATACATTAAGCTCATTCCTTAGCCTAACAAATGTACTCTCGTCTAATGGTTTTGTGAAAATATCCGCCAATTGCTCCTCGGATCTCACAACTTGAAGAGATATGTCTCCTTTAGCTTCGTGATCATGCAAGAAGTGATGGCGAATATCAATGTGCTTTGTGCGAGAGTGTTGAACCAGATTTTTGGTAATTTTTACGGCACTTTCATTGTCACAAAGGAGTGGAATCCTATCTAGTTTCACACCAAAGTCCAAAAGGGTTTGCTTCATATATAGGATTTGGGCACAACATGCACCAGCCGCTATATATTCCGCTTCCGCGGTGGACAAAGCCACGGAATTTTGCTTCTTACTCGACCAAGAAACTAGAGAATGCCCAAGCAAGTGGCAACCCCCGGAGGTACTCTTGCGATCCACACGGCTTCCGGCAAAATCCGAATTCGAGTATCCCAAGAGATCTAAGCTAGCGCCCTTGGGGTACCACAAGCCTATGCTTGGGGTGTGCTTGAGATACCGAAGGATCCTATTCACAGCCGAGAGGTGTGATTCCTTTGGGTTTGCTTGAAAGCGGGCACACAAGCACACACTAAATATTATATCGGGCCTAGATGCGGTAAGGTAAAGCAAAGACCCTATCATAGAACGATAGAGGGATTGATCAACCGGTTTACCGTCCACATCCAAGTCGAGATGCCCATTGGTTGCCATGGGTGTCTTGATCGGCTTGCATTCATCCATCTTGAACTTCTTCAAGATATCTTTAGTATATTTTTCTTGATGGATGAATGTCCCTTCCTTCAATTGTTTGACTTGAAAACCAAGGAAGAAGGTCAATTCGCCGATCATGGACATCTCGAATTCCCTAGACATCATGGTAGCAAACTCATGGCTTAGTAAATCATTAGTTGAGCCAAAGATAATATCGTCAACATAGAATTGACAAATGAAAAGATCCCCGTTGACGTCTTTTGTGGACAATGTGGTGTCCACCCTCCCGATCTTGAAGCCTTGCATGATTAGGAAGTCACGAAGCCTCTCATACCAAGCCCTTGGAGCTTGTTTGAGCCCATAGAGTGCCTTGTGCAACCTATAAACATGGTTAGGATTCCTCGGATCTTCAAACCCGGGAGGTTGCTCAACTTAAATAAGTTCGTTAATAATGCCATTTAAGAATGCACTTCTCACATCCATTTGATATAATTTGATATTATGATGTGAAGAGTAAGCAAGAAGGATGTGGATAGCTTCAAGTCTTGCAACCGGAGCAAAAGTTTCACCAAAATCCAAACCTTCGACTCGAGAAAACCCTTTTGCCACAAGTCTTGCTTTATTGCGTACCACCACCCCATGTTCATCTTGCTTGTTTCGGAAGACCCACTTAGTGCCGATGATGTTCTTATTTTTTGGAGGGGCTTCGAGGACCCAAACTTCATTGCGGGTGAAGTTGTTCAATTCTTCTTGCATGGCCATCACCCAATCCGAGTCCTCAAGCGCTTCGTCTATGCTAGTGGGTTCAATACAAGAAACAAACGAGTAATGTTCACAAAATGAAGCATGCTTAGAACGAGATCTTACTCCCTTGGAAGGACTACCAATGATTTGATCAATTGGATGATCCTTGGAGATACGACCGTGCTTCACTAGCGGTACATGCGTGGGTGTTTATTGAGGTGGATCATTGATGACTTGTGCTTGTGGTGGAATATTTTGCTCTTCTTGTTCTTGGACTTGGGGTGTTGGCGTTGGAACACTTTCTTGAGATTGTGGATCATCTTTTTCTTTATCTTCATCCACTTGGGGTGCCATGGAGGTGCTTGGTGTAGACGAGGAAGGTCCTCCCCCTTGATCATTGCCTTCTTGCACCTCTTCTGGCTTGATATCCCCAATGGACATCTTCTTCAACGCTTCTTCAATCTCCTCATCACCTACATTGTCATAGCCAACAACCTCCTCTTGGGAGCCATTAGATTCATCAAACTCCACATCACATGTTTCTTCAACTAACCCGGAGGTTTCATTGAATACTCTATATGCTTTAGAGTTTGATGCATAACCAAGAAAGAATCCTTCATCACATCTACTCTCAAACTTACCGAGCCTTTTCTTCTTATAAATAAAGCATTTGCAACCAAAGACTCGAAAGTAGGATATGTTTGGTTTCTTCCCGGTGATGAGTTCATATGGCATTTTCTTGAGGAGTCGGTGGGGATACACTCGGTTGGATGCATGGCAAGCCGTATTGATTGCTTCCGCCCAAAACTTCTCGGACGTGCGATATCATCCAACATTGCTCTTGCTAGAGTGATTAGTGTTTTGTTCTTTCTTTCCACCACTCCATTTTGTTGAGGCATGTAGGTGGCGGAGAACTCATGCTTGATGCCCTCTTCATCGCACCATTCTTCAATCTTCACATTCTTGAACTCGGTGCCGTTGTCACTCCGGATCTTCACATTGGGGAGTTGTACTCCCTTTGAGCTCTTCTTGCAAATGTTTTGAAGACTTCCGAAGTTTCACTCTTACCGCCTAGAAACATGACCCAAGTATAACGTGAAAAATCATCAACGATTACTAGGCAATAGAGATTACCATCAATGCCCTTGTATGTGGTTGGACCAAAAAGATCCATGTGAAGTAGCTCGAGCGGCTTGGAGGTAGACAACATCGTCTTGATGGGATGATATGTTGCAACTTGCTTTCCGGCTTGACATGCACTACATAGCTTGTTCTTGTCAAAGGTGACATCCTTCAAGCCGGTGATCATCCCTCTCTTGTGGGCTTTCTTGAGGTTGCTCATGCCAATATGTGCAATTCTTCTATGCCAAAGCCACCCAAGAGACGACTTGGTGAAGAGGCATGTCATGGAGCTTGTTTGCTTTGAAGAGAAATTCACCAAGTAAATGTTGCCATGCCTAAACCCCATGAATACCAATGACTTGTCTTCTTCAAGGGTTACTACAACACCATTCTTGTCAAAGGTACACGTTAGTCCAAGATCACATAATTGAGTAATTGAAATAAGATTAAAACTAAGTGATTCTACAAACAAGACATTAGAAATGGATAAATCTTTAGAAATAGCTATTCTACCCAAACCTAAAACTTTTCCCCTTGAGTTATCACCATAGGTGACATGTTCATGATCGCCGGGGTCTTCAAGAGAGGTGAACATGCTATCATTGCCGGTCATGTGTTGAGAGCAACCGCTATCAAGTACCCAATGTTTTCCACCGGCTTTGTAGTTCACCTACACACATGAGAATCAATTTTGAGTTTTTGGAACCCAAGCGAGCTTTGGGCCTTACACATGTGTGACAAGAGCTTTGGGAACCCAAAGTTGCTTGGGGAGCTTCTTCTTTGCTTCCTTTGTGATTTTGCCAATGAATTTGGCCTTCACCTTGCCCTTTACCTTACTCAAAAGAAAATGGTTATTTTGATGCATAGATGAGTAATTTTTTGGTAAAGTAGGGAAAGGACGTGATGGCAAGGGACACTCCCTAGTGTGGTGCCCGGTGACTTGGCAATGTTGACAATATAATCCAACTTCTTTTATGAAGCTAGTCTTGATCTCCGGAGAAGGAGTAGTGCCTTGATTTGGCTCCGGAAATGAACCAAGACCTCCTTTGCCATAGTCACGAGCATTGTTGAAGAGAATTTCCTTGTGGATGTATTCTCCTCATGGGAGCTTCTCCACACTACTCTTGAGGTTGCCACTTGATCCATCAATTCCTTTTCCCTAGAAGGAGGAAGCTTGGGCACAACATTAGTAGCATGTGCATCATTGAGTAGGTCATCACATGAAGTAGAAGCATTGACCTTTTCAATATTTTCATTGAAAGAGTTCTCAAGACTTGGGTCAATTGCTTCATAGGCAAACTCAAGCTCTTGATATTTGTGAGCTAACTCCCTATGCTCTTGCTTGAGCTTTTTGTGACTCTCTTCAACTTGCTTAGCAAGTGCAAGTGACTCATGGTGCTTTTTGAGCAAGTCATTGTACTTGCCAAGCAAATCGGAGTGAGCTAGCTCTAGCTTGGCATGAGTGCTCTCAAGAATCTTGACCTTGCCCTTTTCCCTCTTGATGACGGATGTATACTCATTGATGAGGTTAGCAAATTCATTAGGATCAAGCTCATCATCACTATCACTATCACTATCTTCCTCACATACCTTTGTGTTACCTTTGCCATGAGGCACATGGGAGGTGGAGGTAGTGATGGTTCTTCATTGGTGAGAGCAATGGTGACGATGTCTTCTTCATCACTTGATTCTTCACTTGATGAGATATCGGTCACCCATTCTTGTTTTTCCACCAAGAAGCTTCTCTTGGTGTGGCGTTTCTTCTTTGGGAAGAGCTTGGTCTTCTTGTCATGGCTCTTCTTCTTCCCAAATTTCTTGTTCTAGTTTTTCTTTTCACCTTCATCATCATCGCTTGAATCATGGCGATGCTTGCTCTTGTTGTCCTTCTTTCTCTTGTCCGGCTTGGGGCAATCGGGAGAGATGTGACATTTTTCTCCACAATTGTAGCATGTTTTGTTCTTGACATCTTCCCTTGGCCGGAACATTCTTCTCTTAGGGTCAAAGTTGTAACACTTCTTGTTGATTTTGTCACTCAAGCGTGTGAACTTTCTCATCATGAGAGCAAGTTCTCCATCATCTTCATCATCGGATGAGCTTTCATGATGATCATCTTCTTGATTGCTTGAGCTTGATTCTTGCTTGATCATCTTGAGCTTGCGGGGCTTGTTGGCCTTGGTTTTGAGAGCGATTGATTTGCTTGAAGTTGGCTCTTCGGACATACCAAGAATACCCATTTCATGAGCGCGAATTTTGCCCACAAACTCTCCCACTTCCATCGTATCAAGATTCTCCTTTTGAAGCATAGCATTGATAATATTGTACTTGGGCTTCGGAAGGAGTATGAGTATCTTGCGGTTGATGGAGCCACTGTCAATTTTAGATATTTCAAGTGCATTAATGTCCTTGACAATGACATTCAAGCGAGAATACATATCATTGCAATTTTCATGAGCTACCATTTTAAAAGAATCATACTTAGCTCTAAACAAGTGATATTTTTGCTCACGAACTTTTATGGAGCCTTCATGAATTTCAATGAGCTCTTTCCAAATATCACTTGCCAAGTCCATGCCATTAACTCTAGCAAAGACTGTCTCACTAATAGCTTCGAAAATTGCATTTCTAGCCTTAGCATTCCACTTTAATTGTTCGGGGGTGGGATTTCCGGTGAACCCGGTCTTAGTCGCTAACCACACTTCGGGGTCAATCGCATCAAGATATGCGGCCATGCGAACTTTCCAATAGGCAAAGTTCTTGCCCTCGAAGTGAGGAGGCGATCCACCCATCTTGGCCATAGGTCTAGGCGGTGAAGCCTAATGATCCAAATGAGCAACGAGACTCTGATACCAATTGTATGGATCGATGGACCAAGAGGGGGGGTGAATTGGGCCTTTTTCAAATTTCTAAAATAAAATAAAGCAACCTTAACCTATGCAATACTAGTAAGGCTCAATTCACCAACCGGCTAACTAAGCAAACTACACAAGCTATAAAGGATATAACAAGATATGAAACTAAGCAAGGTAGAGCTAAGTTATGATCTCTAAGGTCAAGTACATGAATAATTTCATGAAAGTAAGTGCTTGAAAGTAAAGAGTGGGCAAGAGACGACCGGATTTTTTCCCGTGGTGTCGATGTGTTGGCACACACCCCTAATCCACGTTGTGACACTCACTAAGAGTCTTGTCACCTCCCATGTCACCGAGACGAGGGCGCTCACTAAGAGTCTCCGTTCACCATCCCGCGCGTGGTGGAGCTCAAGACACGTACAAACTTCTTCGGGCTCCCACAATCAACTTGGCCAGCTCTGGAAGAAACACCTCAATCACCAAGATCGCCTAGGTGCTGCCAATCACCAAGAGTAACAAGCTAGGGCCTTCACTTGAGCAAGAACCGATCACCAAGAACGGATTCACACAAGCTTCTCTCTACTCAAGTCCTTAGTCTTGCTTCTTGAATGATTGAATGATCAAATGTGTGGAATATGAAGCTCAAGGCGGCTCTCAACAATAGTATGAGTGTATGAATGTTGCCTGGTGTCAAGAGACTTCAAAATGACCCATTGGAGAGGTATATATAGGCAGCTCACGCGGATAGAGCCATTGGAGAAAAGCTGCCAGAAAAGTACGCAACGCCGGTTAATCCGACGGTCCTCCAAAAGTCATCGTCGGTTTAACCGATGAATTTAAACTGCCCATTTGGAAAACTAGCCGTTACAACTCAGGCAGATTAACCGACATATCATCGGTTTAACCGGTGAGTGTAGTTGTCCACTGATCAACTGAAAAACCAACTCTCTGGACAACTGCACCGACGCTAACTCAAATCCATCGTCGGTTTAACCGGTGAGTATAACCTTAGAAACACCCTGGAAAACCAACGTTCTGGACAACTGCACCGACGTTAATTTCAAATATTGTCGGTTTAACCGGTGTATGTACTTCTCCAGAATCTGATTACTGCGTTTAACCGACGTATAGAAAATTGGAGTCGTCGGTTAAACCAGTGTATAGACTTTTTCTGATTTTGCCTTTTCTGATTTGAGTCTTGAATGAAATCCAAATATTCTTGAGATATAAGTTGAAAACCACTTATTTGAACTTCTAAGAACCTGAGTGACCATAGTGTGCATCCATTTTTGATTGACCATGTCCATGCTCAAGTTACTTGGCCTTAGCCCCTCTTAATAGTGCGATCTCAACAAAACTATAAAACCTATACTAACCTAAGTGTCCTTCTCAACCATGCGACACTTAGGACTAGAAAGATCCTTTGTCTTGTTATGTGCTTGAGTTGAATACCGAGATCGTCTTTTTAAATAATGAAATTGAGGGGCCTCTTTAACATATGATCCAATGAGCGATAATATTTCATTAAGCTGCACAAACTCATTAGTTACAATAATGGTTGTCATTAATCACCGAAACAAATCTTAAGAGCCTAGATGCTTACACCGGGAAATTAGGGACATCGGGGAGAATGACCCGCACTGGAGAACATCCAGTCTCGTTTCATCTTTGCATGAACTCCTACACCGTACCCGAATGTCGGGGAGTACGCTAACCGAGAAGCAACTTCCCGGCGGACCGACAAGGCTGTCACCACCTGCGGTCTACCCCAATCACACCGTGGAGCACCGTCATATCCGAAGGATCCCGCATACCTGGGCACCATACCCGCATAAGAGGTCACTACCCTAGCACCCCCGGGTCCCCCACCCTTCGGATGGACAGGTAAGATGCTAAGGCAAGCCCGAAAGCACAACGAATCGATATCCTTACCCAGATCATCTGGTCTAAGCATGCAACTACTATAACTTGATAAAGCACAACTCAAGGCTAAACAAGCTACGAACATAGCAAGATAACCAAGAACGAACTCTGAATGATTAACATAAAGAAAGTCAGAATACAAAGCCATACCAGAGGCCGAGGATTGCTCGCCGACCCCGAGGACGACTAGATTCGCTAAGGAGATGAAGTACTAGCCTAGCTCCACTACCCTAAAGAGTACAAGTCACAAGAGAGTGTAGAGAGAGAGGCTTCCAAGTGGTGTGTGAGAGAGAGTGGTGGGAGGCCCCTTTTATAGCTTGAGAGGTCGGTTCCCGCCATCTCTAAATATGGAAACATGCCTAACCGACCTCAGGAGGATAGGATCAGTCTTCCCGCCAAAACTCAGCGGGAGAACTTTCCATAGGGGGTCGGCCGACCCCCTCTTCCCGCCTCTGGCCACCGTCCTTCTCTGGTACACTGCCTGGTGGGTCCTGATGTCAGATGGTCGGTGCCGGGGCTTGGTTGGTCGGTTTGCTCTGGTTTGTGGGTCTCCTTTGCTCATGTTACGCAGGACACGATCCTCTGCGACTTCTGTCTGCGTATTCGTCGTGTTTTCGTCTTATTCCGGACTTGTTCCCCTGAAATCATAAATTCTCGAAAACAACTGTGGAGCTAGGTTAGTGATACAAATATGCGAGTACGAGATATAGTTCTCCTTCTTAAATGAGTATAGTTGACGGTCATATTTCGCACTTAACGACCGTCAACAGCGTTGCAGGCGCGGGGGCCACGGCGGGGCGCGCGAGCGCCAAGCCGGCGCAGGCGCGTGGCCAGGCCGCCGCGGGCGCGTGGCAAGGCCGGTGCGCATGCTCACAGGAGGCCAAACGCATGGCAGCGTGGTGGGGGGATGCGTGCGGGGCGAGTCAAAGAGGCAGCAGGCGGCGGCAGCAGCAGTAGAGGTGGAGGCTGCAGGCAGATGCGGGAGCATGGAAGAATCAAGGTAAAATCGACGGTGTGATTCAGTTCATGTAGATTGAAATTTGTTTGTAGGACAAATTAGATGCGGCCTCTAGACAGTTTTAGCTAACTTTAGATTTCGGTGTTGTGATTTTTAGGTTAAATCACAGAGATATGCAATTGGTTATTAGAGTTCGGTCCTTTTTCAGCTTGCCTGATGGGGGGCCAAAGACTTGGTGGCTGGGGAAAACTTTGCCAACACAAATTGTTCACTTTATTAGAGTTCGGTCTTTTTTCAGCTTGCCTGATGGTGGGCCAAAGACTTGGTTGCAGTTAGTTAACTTCATTGCTGAACACTACATGTGGGGTTCAAAGCAACATCTATCTTTGTGGCGTGAGTTGGAGAGTGACTCTATTGAGATAAAATTTGATGAGCAGTTGTTTGAGTGGTTTGATCTCAATGTAGACAAAGGAACAATTCATATTGTTCCTCAGATAGATTATTTTGAGGGACCATTGCAGTGTTCACCAACAAAACGTAGGTGTCACCCTTCCATAAGAAATAGAGTAGCCACAATTGAGAGAGCTACAAATGTGAGAGGCAAATCCACATCCAAAAAGAAGACAACCACAAATGACAGTGTAGGTGTCGATGAGGAGGGCATGTACTCAGACACAGATTCACTTGTGGCAGCTAGTGATAGCAGCTATGGCATAGATTTGGCTGCACCTTCTGACTCTAATGATGAAGGCTCTGACCCTGAGTTTGACCCTGATGGTGAAATAGTTGATGAGGATGATGAGTTTGATCCTCCCCCATTTTCATATGATGTTGATGCTCCATGTATTGATGTTGATGTACTCTTTCCGGATGTTGATGCTGTCAATTTGGAGCAAAAAACATGTACCTGTAGAGCTTGGCAAGTAACTGGAAAGCCCTGCAGCCATGCATTAGCTTTCCTTGCAAAGCTCAGTAGGAAGGTACAAATGGATGAGTTTGTCCATGAATACTTCTCTGTTGATAGGTTCAGAAAGACATGCATTTACATTCAATCCAATGATATCCAAAGACAGCTGGCCACATGTTGATTTAGGCTACAAAATCAACAAGCCCAAGTTGAGAAAGAAACCTGGGAGGCCAAGAAAATCTAGGATCAAGGCATATGATGAGGTTGGCCCAAGTAAGAAAAGGAAGACATGTTCAGAGTGCCATGAGCTAGGCCATATAGCTAAGAATTGCCAGGGAGGTCTCACTGCTAGTCAAAAGAGAAAACTCTCATCTTCACAAAATGGACCTGGAGAGGGGAGTACTGACCCAAGTGCATCACAAACATCAAAGTAAGTGATGGATGTCCACAAATATTTTTTGCATATTAAGATTCTTTATTCTTTTCTTCACTATCAACTTGTCCACTAACACAATTTAACTATCTTCAAGTACAAGTGCAAGTGCAAGTGCTGCAAGAGGAAGAGGAAGAGGACGGGGAAGAGGAGAGGGAACAGTAGGAGCAACAACAACTGGACCAGGGAGGGGAAGGAGAGGAGGAATATCAAGAGGAAGAGCGACAAGGAGTTTGGCTGTATTGTTAGGCATAGATTCTCATATGTGATGCTTGTCATTTGACCTGTATAAGCTCTCCAATACTTTGCTTTTGTTAGACTTTAGTGTTGGAATCTGATATGGATATGTTAGTACCTATGTTTGGACATGCTGGAATGTGATAGGTTGCTTTTGGTGGACATATATAAGTGTGTTATGCAAGTTATGTGAATTTGAACTTATCATATTGTGTCATGTTGCTGCCAAAACTTTGAAGAATTTATCAAATATTGGTCATTTTTGCAACTTATAAAAATCTGGTTTGAATTTGATAGAGAAAGTTTGTTTCAAATCTGTAAAAAAATTGTTCTATTTAAAACAGGGGTACGTAAAATCACCAAACTCAGATAATAGTAGGGGCAAAATCACCATTTCACTTCGAAACAGGGGCAAGAATGCCAAAGCCCCTTTCAGTTTCAATGTATTTATGAATGTTCCATATCGAATATATGACTTGTGTCTGTGCAGTATAGTTGGTGTCTTTTACTAGTAGACAAAATTCAGCTCAGTTGTTAAGGTATAGGTCCAAGTTTGTTAGATAGTTAGGAAACTAATTGATCATTTTGGGTGAACCGTAAGAATTTTGGTTGTTGAATCAATAATCATTGCAATGAGCGGGTCAATGCTATGATGTTGCAATGATCATATATGTGCTTGTGATTGATGGATTGAATAAGGTCAGGATTCTGTATCGCATGGCGTCCAAAAAAGTATCTAGAGGTGTAATATACAGGAATTTATCATTAGTTTATTTTGATAATGACAATGCAACTTCGGGCCTGCTGCACCCATGATTAGTTCAGTGCCATAGTTTCGAGCCCTTGGGGATTAGGGGAATGACGATGGCTGTGCCTCCAGTCATCAGGTGATATGCAAGATTGATGGCATTAGCGCATCGTCTTCAAGTGGTTCTGTCTATAGCTTCTGACACACAGAGTCACAGATTATATATAAACCACATCATTCTTTTACCCCGCCCCAGATACACACACATCTCTCTTCCTATGGTAATTACTAGCTATACACGTTATTTGGTTGGTTTAACAACTTAGCATCAGGCACCCTAAGGGGTGCCGTAGTTTCTTTAAAAAAGAACACTTAGCGCTGAATACACTGTTTACGTTGAAACATTCAGCTAAGTTAGTTTAGTCTGGCCGGAGGAGTCAGTTAAGGGCGTTTCTTGATCACTTACGATGAACAAAACCAAAAGAATCTTGGATGTTGGATCAATCATTGCAATGTGCAGGTCAATGCTTTGATGTTGCAATACATATGTTCTTGTGATCTTTTGATTGAACAGGGGTCATCAGAGAGACTATCTCTAGAACCACTTTACGTTCAGTAGCGCTATACCTAACTACATCGATCATTAGTCAACTAAGAAAGGTACACTATTAATTATATAAACAAAAAATACATTTTTGGAACAAAGAGGTTTAAAGAGAAATATCAAGGGAGGATCAACAGTCCGACAGAAGATGTTACACTCCTTCATGGATCTAATCTAATGTCCACACTTGCAGAGAGTTTCCCTTGTCATGAAAGCTCAAAAGTATGCGCCCTGTGTTCAAAAGTAGGGAACTCGATCATATAGAAACTTCAGATCAAACATCAAGGGCAATCATCCATGTCAGATTTGTAGATTCTAAGCAAAGCCCCAGTGTTTTGTTTGAATTTGAATATTTTTTCATATTGTCATTGTGATTCCTGAGTCGTTGAAAACTGCAGTCCTCTTGACAGTTTTCTAGTCCAGTCCCTCAAACAATTCAGAACCCTTAAGCTTAAAGCAAACATGCCCAATTATTCTCCTGACCGATATGGAGTTACAACTGGCACATTTGAGCTTGCAGTTCTAAATTAATGAGTTTTTTCAACCGTATGAATTAGTGAACCATACAATCTATCTCCATTATTCTTTCTCTGAGCTAATAATGTTTTTCATATATATATATATAGGAACCATACATATGAATTGTACTTTTCATATAGGAAACCTAATGTTTAAACAACTGCCAGGCTCCTTGTGTTAATCTCACTCTGAACGAACTGGTGGTCAGATGTGGTGTTCGGTTGCACCTCCTTCTGAGGCCTCAACTAATGTGGAAGGGATCTTTCGTTGCTGTGCAAATCGTCTTGACGGAGGCAGCTACACACACTGCGTCTATACTCTGCAAGTTTTTATATAGGATGATAACACAACTCCCTGCTGCCAACATCCATATGATTAGTTCGTGTCAACGCCACATTATATTGCTTTGATGTTGCAATACATAATAAGTACGTACATCCTTGTGACTTTTTGATTGATCAGGGTCATCAGAGCTAGAGACTATCTCTAGAGCCACTTTACATTCCATAGTGCTATACCTAACTACATCGATCATTAGTCAACTATGAAAGGTACAATATTAATTATATATATAATCAGAAAGCACATTTTTGGAACCAAGAGGATTAAAGTTTTCTCCAATGTAGATTGCTAATTTAGGTAACGTGAACAACCATTCATCTGTCTTGATTAGCTAGTTAGATTTGCATATAGTATATAAGATCCCATTTCATCACTACCGGAAATTGAGCATTTGTCGTGAGCTTGATCGTTTGTTGTCTGCAAATTATCGAGCACACGGCAAATGCAACACACACCGCAAATCAATACTTTGTCGTCTGCTTGTCTACAAGCACACGACACACATCTGGCATACGGCAAAATAGACAATTTGCCGTGTGCAGGACTTGAAAAACATGACACATGTATGGCACACGGCAAAATAGCCAATTTGCCGTGTGCCCATACAAGCCCACGGCAAAACAAAATATTGCCATGTGCTTTCCTGCTTTGCCGTGTACATGGAAAATTATTTGGAAAAATGCCCTCCAAACTTTTTCTGCTATGCACACACTGTACATGGTACTCCATGTTAAATTTTGGCTTGTTTCTCGATCTTTTTGCTATATTTAGTCATTTTATTTTGTTAAACGGATTTCCTGGGATAAGTCAAATTTGAACTGCAAGTGTTTTGAATAATAGAATATAATAAATAAAAAATGATATTCATCTTATTGAGTTCAATGTGAGGCTTATCCATGAAATGGAAGGAAATTTTGAACATCTTTCTCATGAACCATGACCACAAATGTGTGGTCGAATCGTTTTAAAATTGTATAAAAAGTTAACAAAGTCTGAAAATCATAAGATTTGTCATGATATTATGATTTCATATGTGGAGGCTAAGGTAAAAAAAACTTAGAAGGTTTCACTCAAATTATGACGTACGATTCTTACAAATCGAAGCATCTCCGGGGAAGATTCATAGAGTTGATAAGTAGTCGTTCAGATTTCAAGTCAACGTGACGGTCTAATGGAGTTGTAGTACAAAACTTTTTCTATATACAATTGACAACTTAGATTGTTTCATGCCAAATTTTTGTTATTTTTCGTAGCCGTTTGATAATTTTAAATTTTTTATTCATTAAACAATATCATGTGATATATATTAAAATTGAGCTATAACTGCATGAAATAATGAATTTTTTAGATTCATCAAACATGAATTGTTGAGTCATTTTGGCAAGATATTTAATATACATTCAATCAAATTTACTTAAACACAGTACGCAAATGATTTAGTTATTTAATATAATTTATAGGTGGCGGACCTTCCGCCGGTCAAGAAGTTCGGGTGTTCGAACCGTAGAAGTTTCGGATGTCCGAACGTCTTGAACGATGGACGGTCCGCCCATCGGGAGCAGACGGTCTGCCACCTAAAAATGGGTCATTTAAAATTTGAAATTCACTTGCTGTGTGCCAAATCCAGAGCACTCGGCAAAGCAAGTGTTTGCCGTGTGCCAGATCAAGAGCCTCAAACAACCAATTTACTCTCGGTTTAGTATAATATATGGGGAAAGAAACAGAGTATAGACACAAGTGATAGTGTGGTCAGTAGTAGAGGAGGTTACGCGCGAGGGGGAGGTTGCGGGTTCGAATCCCGCTGGCCGCTTAGCGCGCGAATATTGCGCGAAAAATGCCACGACTTGCGACTTTGACGGAGTGGGCGGGTGGCTGGGCAGTGGGGTTTTCCCGAATTAAAATAATTTTTTGGCTATTTGTTTCAGGTTTTTTTGGATCCAAATTTTGCCAAGTGTCTCTTTGCCAGCTCATGTTTGCCGTGCAGCCCGTTGTCGTGTGTCACACACAGCAAAACCTTTGCCGTGTGCAATCATGTTGCACTTGTCCTAAGAGAGATCAAGGAAGATCAACATACAGTCTGACACAAAACGGTACACTCCTTCATGGATCTAATCTAATCTCTGTAGAATTTGCCCCCTCTCATGGAAGTTCAAAAGTAGGCTCTGTGTTGAAAAGTAGGGGATTCATCATTCATAGAAACTTGAGATCAAACAGCAACGCAATCATTCATGTCAGATTTCTAGATTCCCTAACAAAGCCCGTGTTTGAATTGGAATATTTTTTCTTTTTCCATTGCGATTCTTGAGTCGTTGAACTGCAGTCACCTTGACAGTTTTCTAGTCCAGTCCCTCAAACAATTCAGAAGCTTAAAGAAAACATAGTCCCAATCATTCTCCTAATAATCGCTATGGAGTTACAATTGGCACGTTTGAGCAGTTCTAAACTAAAGAGTTTTCTTTCAACCATGAATTATAGTGAACCATACAATCTATCTCCATTATTCTCCCCTCTCTCTGAACTAATGTTTTTCAGATTTACTCCTCGTCAATCGATTGAAATCTTGCTTATCCATCAACCATCAAGATTTATACTAAAAATTAAATAAAGACGGAAGATTTCAATTTAGGATTGGGGGGCTACCCTCGGTGCCCGGTTATAGAGGGAGCTTCGGGCTGCTCGCCGGCCGGTGGTGGAGGCGGGGGAGAGACGGCGGTGGAGTTCGTATAGAACCATACATGAATTATGCTTTTCATATAAAAAAACTAATGTTTAAACAACTGCCCAGGCTCCTTGTGTTAATCTCACTCTGAACGAGAACTGGTCTGAGGCACTACCGGAAATGGCATGTGTTGCCGTGTGCCACACAGTTTACCTTGCGCAATTTCTCGAGCACACGGCAACAATCTTTTGCCGAGTGCGGAAAAATAAACGCACAGCAAAAACTAGGCATACGGCAAATAAGCTCCCGTAGTGCCGTCGTGTTCAGTTGCACCTCCTTCTGAAGCCTCAACTAACGTGGAAGGAATTTTTGTTAGTTGATCGTTCGTTGCTGTGCAAATCATCTTGACGTACGGAGGCAGGTACTTCAGCGCGTCTATATACTCTGCATGTTTTCATATAGGATGAAAACACTCCTGCTGCCAACATCCATATGATTAGTTAGTTCGTTCCAACGCCACATTATATTTTGATGCCATGGAGAGCCGGGGTAGTTCGCATGGATGGGCTCGGTACGGTGGAACACAGATTTCCGTTCAGAGACTAGCTTCTGCCACAAACCACGACGACCATCACCCCACCAATAATCCCCCAGAGCTGTTTTTAATGAACTCTCGCACCTTCAGTTAGTAGCTGCCTCCCCCGCGATCTCCTATTTAAGCAGCGGCGTCCCTGGTGCTTTGCATCTCATCGTCCCACAGGCCACAGCTGAAACCAAAGAAAACCCGCCCTCGCTACTGCCATCTCGTTCTCGACACTCTTCAGCTACCTCTAGTCCTCTACACTGACGACCACGGAAATGGTCAAGTCCCTGATCTTCTTGTGCACAGCGTTCGCAGCGTGCCTCGCGCTCGCCGCCGCCGACTGGTCTCCGGGCACCGCCACGTTCTACGGCGGACCCGACGGCTCCGACACCATGGGTAAGCTTACTATACTAATAGTGTTGCACTTTGGTCCAAGAGCTGATGAGCTACGTGAACATTTTTGCCAACGGCGCACGCACGCACTTACTATGGCGTCGCCGCTAATGAATAATGTGTGTATGTGTGTGTGTATGACGATACAGGCGGCGCGTGTGGATACGGTAACCTGTACGACGCCGGGTACGGCATCAACAACGCGGCTCTGAGCGAGACGCTGTTCAAGGACGGCGCGTCGTGCGGGCAGTGCTACGTGGTCATCTGCGACGGGTCGCGCCCGGGCGGCCAGTACTGCAAGCCCGGCACGGCGATCACGGTCTCGGCCACCAACCTGTGCCCGGCCAACTACGAGCTGCCCAACGGCGGCTGGTGCGGCCCGGGGCGCCCCCACTTCGACATGGCGCAGCCGGCGTGGGAGAACATCGGCATCTACCAGGCCGGCGTCATCCCGGTGCTGTACCAGCAGGTCAAGTGCTGGCGCAACGGCGGCGTGCGCTTCAGCATCGCCGGGTTCAACTACTTCCTGCTCGTCAACATCCAGAACCTCGCCGGCAGCGGCTCCGTGGGCGCAGCCTGGATCAAGGGCGACAACACCGGGTGGATCCAGATGTCCAGGAACTGGGGAGCCAACTGGCAGGCGCTCTCTGGACTAGTCGGCCAGGGGCTCAGCTTCGCCGTGGTCAGCACCGGCGGGCAGTACATTCAGTTCCTCAACGTCGTGCCAGCGTGGTGGCAGTTCGGCATGGCCTTCAACACATACCAGAATTTCGACTACTGAACCTTACAGGTAGCAGAGGGATCGATCCCCCTTAGGCCCTTATAGCCATCTCTTGATGGCAGGGTTGGATGAAGAAGGGATGCAACACTACTTTTATTTATTTTTTCCTCCTGAAGATACAACGCATATTATGCTTTTCTTTTTCTTTTTTTTTTGCGAGAATCATTCTTTTCAACATTCTATTGTCAAATTATATAAGTTCTGTACGTAGACAATATAATGTGCCATGTGTAGACTTCCAAATTTTATTGGTCAATATACATATATACTATATTGATGTATCTGAAATCAGGTGCGGATCCATGAAGAAAAAAATACACGGGGGGTCTCAGTGTATACAAGCGCTAGACACCTAGACCAACATAAGTTCATAATGTCCTATATATACAAGACAATTCTTGTATCTTAAAGCAGTAGTGCATACCAAACCAAGACACCAAGCAGTTGACTCAATAAGTCACAAGGTAAATATATTAATTTCTAAACTCGTTTTATGAATTGTACAACTAAATTCTTTGAGGAACTAACGTACGACAGTGTTTCATCTCTTCAAGCAGGTTTATGATTTTATCAATGCAATATTGTCTATCCCAGTGTAGCATATATATCATCAAGTCATTAAGCCATTCATCATTTGTTTTGCTCCGCAAATCTGCCTTTATAATAGACATCAAAATCGGGTTTCTTAAAGACAACTCGCTTCTCCTAGCTCGGGGCGCAAGTGCGCATGAGGGCGCACAAGAGCACTGTGTCTGGTGCTACTCCGAGCCCTCATGAACCCACGCGTCTTATTGTCTCCACCTCTTATATCCTCTCAACCACTTAGCATCCTTTCTGCCCAGCTGTCCCTTCTCTCTCTCAACCAACAACAACGGCGGCGCTCAGTTTAGAGAGGGAAGAAGGCAGCGGGCTGTAAAACAACAGCAACTGAGCGCCCCCCCCCCCCCCTCTTTCGTCTTGCATCGCAAAGAACAGACCACCGCCGCATCTTTTTCAGTAGCATTCCAGCCATTCTCCCCTTGTCGTTGGCAGCAAGCAAGGTATAAAACAGAGAGTACATTCCCTAAGTGCTATAGAAATTTTGACTTCTTTCTATGCCACAAAATTTTGAGAAGTTCCTTCAGTGCCATCGAAATTTCGATTTATCCCCTCAGGGCCATTCCGTATCTATTTCAGCCAATGTGTTGTTAACTGATATGCAAAAAGACAATTTCACCCTTGGCCCATTCTCTCTCCCATCCTTTTCTCCCCTTGGTCTCCCATCAGCTTGAGCACCTCCTCCACCCCGACTGCCGGCGCGAACAGCCAACACTGCCACGACTCAAGCACTGGCAAGTCCACAACGTCCTCGGTGAGGCTGAGCTCGACGATCCATAGGAGGTCGAGCATTGGCCAGGTCCTAGTGCAGCTTTTGCACCTCCTACTCGATCTCATCGGATAACCTCAGCATGCCATGATGCATTGGAACACCACGCACCTGCCCTGAGGCAAGCGACGGGGCGCCGGACGGCCTAGCGAGCACGGCGGTGACAGGGCCGACGACGAGGATGACGCGAAAGATGGTGTCAGAGGAGCTTGGTGAGGAAGGGGAGGGGGAGGGCCTTGGATGCAGGGGAGGAGGAGGCAGAGAGTGCCTAGAGGCAGTCGGCGACATTGGTCTGTTGGGCATCGAGCACGAGGAGAGAACGAGGAGAGCGATGTCGTCCTGCGCAGGTTGAAGGATGCAACAATGGTGGCATTGCGGGCAAGTGGGCGGGGAGAGCAACAGAGAAGTTGGGTACTGACAGATGGGGCCAAGGGTAAAATTGTCTTTTCAAAGCACACTTATCAGCATATGGATGGAGGTGTTGACAGAATGACACTAGGGGATAAATCAAAATTTCTATAGTACTGAAGGAACTTCTCAAATTTATAGCATAGAAGGGAGTCATCAAAATTTCTATGACACTGAGAGAATTTACTCTAAAACAGAATGCCCTCGAGCTCCTCTATCTATTCCCCGTCTCTCTTCACGCTTTCCTATGCCTCGAATCGTTGGGAATCTAGCCAATAGTAGCCACCAGCCATCATAGCTCTGTTGTGAAGCATTTTGCAGATTGGCCCTCAAGAAACAATGTAATAATTAAATTCTTTCTTATTGCCAATTATTTTGCAAATTGGCCCTCGACAAACAGTATAATAATTATGTTCTTTCTTGTTGCCATGTGTCCCCTGGCTATCTTACAAAGCCCCCTCTATTCTGAATAAAATTATCCCGCAGTGCAAAACATTCTCTCTTCTTCCACCAGCGCCGATGCTCATGCCTGCTTCTGTCCCCTGCAGTTCCTTCATTGGAGATTACATGTCTAATAAGGAAAAGAAATTTCTTCAACTAGAACTCACATTTACTCAGTTTGGCTGATTTTCCCAAAGCTACATTTACTCAGTTTGGCTGATTTTCCCAAAGCTTTTGTAACACTGATCTTAAATGTTCCTCATGTTCTTCTTCATTCCGTGAAAATACCAAGATATCATTAATAAAAACTACCACAAACTTGTCGAGGTATTCCTTGGTTGGCATCTTTGTGCCAGGGGAACTTTCCATCGAGGATCTTATCCATGCCTTCCTAGTTGAGGGAGATGCGTGGATGAGGTCGATCAGCTATGATGACTATATTGTTGGATCCTCGCTTGCGGTCTTGACTCCTGAACGACTCGAGTCAGTCGCCGTAGTGATTGTTGTGTAGAGGAGGTCGGACATCATTGTGTCGATCTGAGCGGTCGTCGTTATGACGGTTGGAGCGGTCGTCTGAGCACCACTTTGGCTCATCCTAGGTATGCCAATCTTTATGCTATCGATGTGCTTTTCTGGTGTCCTCCATGTTGATCTGCTTGGTGACGACCATCGTCATCTCACATACTGTCCTGGGATTGCTCTTAAACATCTAGCACCATAGCTCTATTTTGTGCAAGCCTTGGTTGGAAGTAGTGGATAACGTCCCTACCATCAACAACCGCAATGGTGTTATGATTAGCGAAGCACCTTTTGTTGTAATCACGGAGGGGTCATTGTGCTGCTCAGTGATGCTGCCTAGATCCCATCTGGTCTTGGAACCCAGGCAGGACGCTTGGAAGTGCTTGATAAAGACAGCGCATAGGTCCTGCCAGATGTTGATGGATTCGAGGCACAATTTTTCCAGCCAACTCTGCGCTTGTTCACTCATCATGACGAGGAAATAGACGTCCATCATATTGCTGGTATCGTTGGCTACCCGTACCGCAATGGGGGAGTTGCGGATCCATTTCTTCGGATTGGAGTCACCGTCAAACTTTTTGATTCTGATTGGATTGAACATACATGGCCAATGGATGCCCACACTACTACAAAAAAGCATTAACCACGACCTTTTAAAATGAGCTCGGAGGCAAGCAGGCTGGCGGCCCGTCTGGGTTAATCCATGATTAACGGTGACCTTATGTCCGAGATGGTTGGCATGCTGAAGCGTCCTCACATAAGTAGAGATTAAATGTGATACAAATATCTATCCCAGGAGGCTGATAGCGTATTTATTCAACAGATAGTTCAATCGTTGTACAACTCCCGGGGAGCGGGCACTCAATACACATAATAATAAGAAGTAAAAAGGCCACAACAATACTCCAAAGCATGATCAAGATGGGGTCCAGATCGGGCTCAGAGTAACTCACCAGTGGAAGCATCCTGCATAGGGCCAACACCACAGGCAATGTTGGGTGCGGAAGTGACCACGAACTCGACGTCCTTAATAACGAAGTCCGGGTCTTCATCTGAAGCAACAAAATAGGGGTGAGTACAAAAGTACTCAACAAGTTCAAACTTCTCCACGGAGGGGGATACCAAATAATATGCACAGGATATAACAAGGATGAGGCTGAGATTAATTTGCAGTAAAGCCAGGTTTTACTCATACAAGGGTTTAATTTTATAAAATGTTTTCTCAAAACAATTCTTAAGTAACCGATTAATAAGAGGGGTTGATCCAACACAAAGGATCCAAGTTGTAAATGCTACCAAACTCCTCATCCGTCGTAGCACACGGCACAATTGTCGGACACCTTCCAAGACAACTCACACCATAAAACCATCCCTGCCCAAAGATCTAGTTATGTGACCAAACTGTAACTCGCCCAATGCCATGGGCATGACTATTCCAATAGGTTTTAATTCTGCAAAGGTGTACACTTTCCCCACAACAAGGGTACCATAGCACGATCACCTTAGTGTCAGTGCGGATCCTATCAAAGCTATTACCCATCTTAACTAGACCTGACTAGCCAACACGAGATCCACCAAGGGGTCGTCAACCAACTAGTGAGGTCCAACCGGGGCATAAGTCACCCAGATCTTATCCCGTCTCCTTGATCACCGATCACTCACCAGTTCTCCTGACGACTAACAGACTAGCTTGTGGAATTTATGCTAAGCCGTTGCTACACACAATGGTCGAGTGGTTGTACGATAATTTGAGTTAGGTAAGATAACACATCAACTCGGTCCTTAATTATGACAAGGTGGATATCTCCCAACCTTGCTCAACCACTAAGGTACGAGCCCATCATGGCATTTCACACAAGAAACACCCATCCATCTCATCTAAGCATCTCTTTCTTTTATCTTCCAAAAATATCATTTTTCTCCTTTTAAATACTCACACATTTCTTCTTTAAAACACATTGTAATCATATTTGAAGTGTAATAAAATGAGTAACAAGGTCCTAATCATTCTAGCAAGGTTTGTCATCCAAACAAAGCAAATCATATTTAGAGACAAACCTAGGTCATTAAGGAATGATCATAGCAATCAAGGGGTGGCTATCCAACCATGTTTCAGCAGGAAAACAATATGCAAGTTTATAAATAGGTCAATAGGTTGTGTATATAAAACTGGGTTAAATATCCATCAACAGATGAGATTGGACTTGCCGTCTTCAAAGGCTTCCAGGAGCTCCTGCTCGCGGTACTGGTTTTGGGGCTCCGGCTCATGGTACTGCTCTGCAAACTCCTCGACGGGTTCTCCCTCAATCACACCATGATCTACTGGGCACACAAACAAGCACACAATAAAGAAAAAGACATAAAGGCTTTACCGTTGAGCTCGAATCAGGACAAATAAAGAAATGAAGGTAGGAAGAATATTTTTGGGACATTTTCAGATGGAATCGGTCAAAATAATATTGGCGTGGTCAAATTCAGGGTAATTGGTGGATTTTTGGCGCATGAAATGATAGTTTAAAGAGGTGGTTAGGGGCTAAACTGGGGTTCAGGGGCCTATTTGTAAATACTTTTGGGAGGGAAAAAAAGGACTTGGTTGGAATTTCTGGAAATACCGGGCCACTCTAGAAAGGGGCAGGGGTCTATTTATATTTATCTCTGTATGGTGGAATGGTTTACTTTTGAATAGAAAAGGAGGGTAAGGGCTTCTTTGGAAAAGGGCATAGAGGGGGGTCTCAATCTAAAGGGAAGGAAGGGAGGGGGCTAATGGAAAAATAGCCCTTCTTCTTCCTCCCCTCGACAGAACAGAGGAGGGGGAGGGGCGCATGGCGGCGGCGCTGCCCCGGCAGCCTTGGGGTGCGGCAGTGACCGGGAGGAGGGAGAAAACAGTGATAGGGTCAAAGGGGTTCGATCCCCCCCCCCCCGACCCCCTCACCTTGGGAGGAGGCGGTGCGAGGAGGCCGGGCCTATACGGCTGGCAGAAGGCGGGCGGTTGTGGTCGCGGTAGCGGCGCTGCAGAGCTGGGGAGGTGGCCGGTGGTGGCAAGCGTGGTTGTGGATGTGGAGGGCCGCACGAAGGGCCTATTTATAGGCTGGGCGAGGCATGGAAGGGGGGCGCACGGTGGCATTGCCTGGCAAGCTCTGCGACGCTTTAGTGGCGCTGGGGCTGGCTCGGCATCACAGAGTGACACAGTGGCGCTAAGGCAACGGAGCGCAGGGGTGGGCGGTGGCGCGTAGCAGCGACGTGCTGCGTGTGGTGGTGGTGTTTGGCACATGGTGATGGCTTTTAGCCGTGAGGAAGGGGAGAGAGGGAGAAGGCAGAGGGAATAGAAAAGGGGAAAAATAAAAAGGGAAGGAGAGAGAGAGGAAAAAGAGAAAAAGAGTGGGGGCGTCGGCAGGATTTGCAGCGAGGGTCACGAGCATGCATAGTGGCTTCGGGCAGTCAGCAACACGCACGCGGAATGACGAAAAATAAGAAAGGATGGGACGTGGATTGATTTGGGTGTCATGACGGCGAAGTCGCTGGTAAAGATTGGAGCTCTGCAATGGAAAAGTTTTGAAATGCATTTTAATGAGTAATTTATTTTGGTGAAAGTTTACGGATGTTACACTTGCCCGCCTCGGTTAACCCTTTTTTGCTTGCCTCCGTTAAGTTTTCTGTAGTAGTGCCACAGCCGAGTTGAAAAGGTGGAAAACCCAATCAATGTCATCGTGGTTGTCATCACGGGCGTTGTTGATGATTCCGTGGGCCAGCAATCGATAGGGCTGGTAGCACTCAGCCTGTCCATGCCTATGGTGGTAGCCTCGATTTCCACTAAAAGGGCCATACTTGTCGCCATATCTCTTTTGCTCATGCTCAATCTAGTCACGATCCCGGTGTTGACTGTTCAGGTTGACACAGAGATCCCAATTCTTATTGATGTTGGAACGCAGATCTAGAGGCTGGTCAGCTTCCTTGTTGTCTGGACAATATCTTGCAACGTGCCTGGTAGTGAGCCGGGGCGGTAACAATGCGCAAGCGAGCGTGGGCATGTTCGATTTTCGGCGTTGGAACTAGGTTCTCGAGCGTTTGCAGGACGGCTGCCATGTTGGCAGATGGAGCGGTGAAGACTTCGTGGCCGTTCATTGTGAGGATAAGGTGTGACTCCAGGTCATCGTGCCCTAGGGTTCCGTCGATCTGTGCCCAGAGTTGATGGCGGCTTCATTTTTGCATCATTGGTATGGTTTAGGTTCACTATGTAAGAAATGCCCAAATGTGACAAGTATCATGGCGCTAAGGTGACAGACATTATGCCCATCACCTTCAACATGTCACTAATGACTACTCAAAAGTGACAAGCTGAAGCTCGTCACCTATGTCATCACAGAGGTGACAGGCATCAGTATTAGCCCATCACCTATGGTAGTTTTAGCCTGTCACCTATATCAACACATAGGTGACAGGCATCATTTTTTTTGCATGTTAAAATAAAAAATTTTAGTGTGAATAAAAATCCAAAAAATATTTTCTTGTTCCCAAGGCACTCGCGCCTCAATTCGCAAGTCGCGCGATTTTTCCCACCATTAGCAATTCGAACCCACAACCTTAGCCTCATGCATACTCTTCCCTACCACTGGACCACACCATCACATGTGACCAACAATGAGATATTTTCCTTTTATCATCACTTTCAAATGTCTTGTATCACCCATTTCACAGCTATAACAATCTCAAATAAAAATCTTTTCAACTACAAAGTTGTAGATCTGGTCGGGACCTTCAACTTTTATATATACTATTTTTTCATCTGTGGTCATCTGAAAATATTGAAAATTTGATAATCAAAACTAAAACCATGTATTTGGGTGCCAAGAAAACTTCAACTTAAAAAATTTTCAACTACAAAGTTGTACATCTAGTTGAGACCTACAACTTTTGTATGGACCATTTTTTTAATCTGAAATCACTGAATGTAGGCGGACAATTTGCGCCCCCTTATCGGACCGTTTGCTGTACAAAAAGCTCGAACATCCAAAACTAATTGGTTTCATTTAGGTGGCTGACAGTGCGCACCACCTTGGCGAACTGTCCACATTACAAAATATTCGGACATCTGAACCGTCAGCATGTTGCCCATCACCTATGTCATCTAAAATGTTCGGACAACCGAAACTGATCGGTTTTGGTTATGTGGCGGACAGTCCGCACCACCTTGGCGGACTGTCCGCAATATAAAATGTTCGAACATCCAAACCGTCAGCATATTGCCTGTCACCTATGTCATCATAAAGTTTTGGACATCCGAAACTGATCGTTTTTGGTTAGGTGGTGGACTGTCCGCACCCCTTAGCGGACCATCTGCGGTACAAAATGTTCGGACATCCGAACCGTCAGCCTGTTGCTCGCCACCTATGTGATCACAAAGGTGACACGCTTTAATGTTGCCCATCACCTTTGTCTTGTCAAAGCCCGTCACCTATACTAGACTTATTGGTGACGTGTTTTAATGTTGTCCGTCACCTTTATGGAACTTAAAAATAAAAGTGATGTGCTTTGATATTGCACGTCACCTATTCATAACAATGGTGACGGGCAACATTTTAGGGAGGCCCCCAATGGTCCAAAGGTGACGTGCATCATCTTCATGTGTCACCCATATAACAAAGGTGATGCGCAACAATAACTTGTCACCTTTGTAAGCATCACCTTAGGGCGTTTCTTACATAGTGGTTTTGTGCAAATCGTAGAGTTCATTGCTCATCATTTTCGCCATCGATTGTGCGTTCATCTTCAGAGACAGTCCTGGCGATGCTAAGGGCTCGCGATTTAGGTGGCGTGATTGGGTGGGATGATAAACAATGCTTCTTTGAACTTGCCAACCGGCTCTAAGGCTGTATGTGTTTCGATCTGGACAATACGGGGACATTCATGATCCATCCTTTGAGTATCTGTAGAGAGATAGCAAGAGGGGGAAAACACCACACACCCATTTGTGGGGGGGGGTGACCTTTCATATATATAGCCGAGATGGCTTGATGTACAAGTAAGAGTTAAGTAGACTTAGAGTACAAGACAAGTCAGCTATACATATCTCTAATACCCGCCCGCAGTATGAGCGGGAGGATCCCGGACGCAAAGACTGGACCCAAAATCAGTAAAATAACTGTACATGCAAGCCTTTGGTCATAATATCCGCGAACTGGTGAGACGACGGAACGCGTAGCACACGAACCTGTCCCAAAGCCACCTGGTCGCGGACGAAGTAAATATCGATCTCTATAGGCTTCGTGCGCCGATGATGTACTGGATTTGCTGTCATGTATACAACACTGACATTATCGCAGTAGACAATCATCGCCGAAGATAGAGGTGCATGAAGCTCCTGAAGAAGCTGCCGAAGCCAGCAGGTCTCAGCCACAGCATGCGCCACAGCACAATACTCAGCCTCCGCACTCGAACGAGAGACAGTAGTCTGTCGTTTGGGTGACCGAGACACCAGGTTGTCGCCGAGGAAGACACAGTAGCCCAAAGTAGATCGCCGAGAGTCTGGACAGCCAGCCCAGTCTGCATCTGAGTATGCAGTGAGGGAGGAAACTGGACCAGCACCGATGTGCAAGCCAGTAGACAGCGTACCCTTCACATATCGCAGGATCCGTTTGAGCAACGCAAGATGAGGCTCCCGTGGATCGTGCATGAAGAGGCACACCTGCTGAATAGCGTAGGCGAGGTCGGGGCGCGTTAGTGTCAAGTACTGAAGGGCACCAGCCAGACTCCGATACTGGGTGGCGTCGGCCACCGGAGCTCCATCTGTGGCTGATAGCTTGGCATGAGTGTCCACTGGTGTCGACGTGGAGTGACACTCGGCCATGCCGGCGCGCTGGAGGAGATCCACCGCATACTGTCGCTGAGACAGAAAGGGGCCATACGACGAGCGTGTGACCGAAATCCCGAGGAAGTGATGGAGATCCCCGAGATCGGTCATGGCGAATTCGGAGTGGAGTAGCCCTGTGAGCCGGTGAAGAAGATCCGTCGAGGACGCCATCAAGATGATGTCATCGACGTAGAGCAGCAATTAAGCAGTGGCAGCACCCTCTTTGTAAACAAAGAGAGACGTATCCGTAGCCGAGGCTGCGAAGCCAAGGCCACGAATGTATGTGGCGAAACGCTGGTACCACGCTCGAGGTGCCTGCTTGAGCCCATATAAGGACTTCTGCAAAAAACAGACATGATCAGGCGCAGTGGGGTCGACGAAGCCGGGCGGCTGCTGGCAGTAGACCGTCTTGTCTAGATGACCATGAAGAAAAGTGTTCTTCACGTCCAGCTAGTGTATAGGCCAAGCGCGAGAAGCGGCGATGCTGAGGACGACCCGAATAGTGGCCGGTTTGACAACCGGACTGAACGTCTCGTCGTAGTCGATGCCGTACTGCTGTGAGAACCCGCAAACGACCCATCTTGCTTTGTGGCAAGCAAGAGAGCCGTCGGAGTTGTACTTGTGCTTGAAGATCCATTTGCCGGAGACGACGTTGGCACCAGGTGGTCGAGGAACTAGGCGCCAGGTGCCATTGTCAATCAGCGCCTTGTACTCGTCCTCCATCGTGGCACGCCAATTAGGATCGGCAAGGGCACTCCGGTAGTTAGCCGAAAGTGGAGAGGCGTGGACGGCGGAGTACGTCAGACGATCAGCAGGCCCTAGAAGAGAGCCAGCCTGCGCCCTCGTCACAACACGATGAGGTGGATCCGGGGGGCGGGCGCGGAACAACCACCTGGGGCGAGGACTGGAGAGCCCGCGCCTGAGGGATCGGGGACGGCGAGGTAGTCATGGACGATCGTCGAGGCGGCAGCGGACCGTTGATGTGCGCTGGAGGCGGGCGACGATCGTAGACGAAACGGAACTCGCGTCCCGCAGGGGGCGGCTGGGGCGCAGCCGCGGTCGGAGCAGGAGCCGGTGAACGACCGGCGGCCAGGGCCGACGTAGGAGCGGGCGAAGGGGCCGGTCTAGGGACCGGCGGAGGCTCGCCAATGGCTGCCGCAGTCGGGAGAACAGGACTGCACCAGAGAATGGCGGGGTCATCCTCCAGGGGGTCGACCAGATTCCGCCCAGCGACAGGAGCCTGGGAGGGCTCGCTGGTCACAAGAGGCGAGGGAGAGACGTGACGACAATCCTGCAGGAGAAAATCAAGAGCCTCTGCAGACGACTTTGTAGCCGAAAACAGAAAATTAGTCTCATAAAAAATCACATGACGGGAGACAATCACACGTCTGGTAGAGATATCGAGGCAGCGGTAGCCCTTTTGGGAGGAGGGATAACCGATGAACACGCAAGCAGAAGAGCGTGGAGCCAGTTTGTGAGGTGTCGTGGCACTAAGGTTTGGGTAGCACAGGCAGCCAAAAACTCGAAGAGAGGAATAGTCTAGCATATAGCGATGCAGGAGATGATGTGGTATACCGTTACTGATGGATGAGGAGGGCCGCCTGTTGAGCAGGAAAACGGCGGTCGCCAGTGCCTCCATCCAGTAGGAGGGAGGCATAGAAGCATGAAACAAGAGGGTGCGCACCATGTTGTTGAGTGTGCGCAACATCTGTTCAGCCTTGCCATTCTGTGCGGAGGTATAGGGGCACGAGGTGCGAAGCAAGACACCGCGACTAGCAAGGAAGGTAGAAGTGGCGTTGTTGATGAACTCGGTGCCGTTGTCCGCCTGAAAGCACTTGACAGACAAGCTGAACTGGGTATGAGCATAAGCAACAAACTCAGCAATATGCCTATGGACCTCAAATTTATGCCGAAGAGGAAAAGCCCAACAGTAATGTGTGAAATCATCAACCATCACAAGATAGTACTTAAAACCTGAGATGCTAAGCACCGGTGATGTCCAGACATCGCGATGAACGAGTTCAAAGGGGGCAGAAGTGCTAGATGATGAACTAGTAAAGGGCAGACGCGTGTGTTTGCCGAGCTGGCAAGCATGACAAAGACCACGTGCTGCATTATTACATGAAATAGCTAAAATTTTATTAAGTTCACTAATGGCGGCTAGTGCAGGATGACCAAGACGTGAGTGCCACAGCGAGGATGAAGCAGAGGGGACGTGACAGGCGGCTGCGGAGGAGCTGGCGTGGGCGGGTGGAATGGTGTAGAGATCCCCGCCACTATTGCAGTGAAGAATCACGGTCTTGGTCTTCAGATCCTTAATAGAGAAGCCAAAAGCGTCAAACTCAACGGAACAGTTATTATCGCGAGTAAGCTATCGAACAGATAACAGGTTACGAACAAGATGCGGAGCGATAAGAACATTATTGAGTTGAAAAATATAATCAGCTATAGGAATACTGGAAGTGCCATGACAAGAAATTGGTATGGAATTTCTATTGCCGACTGTGATGAAGGACGGCAAATGGGAAAGACGGGATAGAAATATACCGTCGTTGGAGGACATATGAGATGTCGCTCCAGTGTCGAGGACCCAAGGGCTGTTGCGCTTCACCGCCATCTGGTTGAGGGCGGCGATGAGACCCGCCTGGTCCCATGCGCCCATCATGGAAGGGCCTGGTGCAGGGTAGCCGGCGGGCACTAGCGCAGGAGTTGACACCTGCGGCGGTGCGAAGGCGGTGTGAGCCTGAGGGAAGTACGCCATGGGCGGGCACCACTGTTGCTGTGGGCCCCAGGCCCACGGGTTGAAGCAGATCCATGGACCGGCGGGCTGGGGTCCGCCGCGCGCTCCTCCTTGGGAACCCTGGCCCATCTGCTGTTGCTACTACTTGCGGCGGCCGCTACCGCCGCCACCGTTGCTGCTGCCGCCTTTGCCCTTGCCCTTGCCTCCGCCGCCGCTGCAGGGCTGCGAAGCAGGAGAGGACGTAGAGCGGCGGGATGCAGAGGTGCAGGCTGCCGTCGTGGAGGCAATAAGGGCAGTGTTGGAGGCGACCTTGTTGTCGTTGGCGAGGAGAAGTTCCTTCAGGCGAAGCATGTTCACTGCCTCGGTGAAGGTTGGTAGTGGCCTCATGTTGGCGATGATGTCGGCGGTGTTGGCGAGGCGTGGGTTGATGCCGTTCAGCAGGTTGAGCACCAGTTGGTGATCCTGGATGGGGTGGCCGATGTCGCGAAGAGCGTCAGCAGTCTGCTTCAGTTGTGAGGCGTAAGCCTCGATGGGAAGGTCGCCCTGAGACAAGGAGGCAAACTCCTGGTTCAGGATGACGGCACGCGGCTCCTGGTTTGCCTGGAACAGATCACGGATGGCCGTGTAGAGAGCACGGGCGGTCTGATCTGGTGCCATGGCGAGGTCAAGAACCCCATCGGAGACGGAGCCGTACATCCAACTGCGCACACAAGCGACCGGCTAATTCCAGGTAGGATCAGTCGGACGGGACGTGATGGTGCCGTCGATGTGTCCTAGAAGGCCAAACTTTCCGCACATGGCAGTGAAGAAGGCGTTTCACTTGTTGCAGTTTGGCAGCCGGAGGTCGAGCTCGATGGGGACGTGGGTCTTGACTTTGACGGAGGCATACGGGTTGATGAAGACCGAGAGGACCGAGTCGGAGGAGCTAGGGCTGGACGACGACGAGGTGGACGAATCCGTCGACATGACGCCGGATCAGATTGATCGGCGCTGGGGGCGGCGCAGCCTGGGAAGCGGCGTAGGGGCAGCGCGGCCAGGGAGGCAACACCTGGGGCGGCGCGGCCAGGTGGGGTGGTGGCCTTGCAGGCCGGGTGGCGGCGCACGGGAATTAGGGCAGCGGAGGGGTTGGGAGCTAGGGAATTAGGGCCCGGACTCTGATACTATGTTGAGTTGCATACACCTACCAATTCAACCCAAAAACTTAAGCTGAAGGGGAGAGGTGGGCAATTCACTTATATTCCAACACTCCCCCTCACGTGGAGGCTCCCTCAGACCACAGACGTGGAATAGGAGCGAGCAGCAATTATTTTATTTAATTGCGCTAACCAGGATTCGAACTCGAGACCTCTGGCTCTGATACCATATAGAGAGATAGCGAGAGAGGGAAAACACCACACACCCATTGCGTGGGGGGTTGACCTTTCATATATATAGCCGAGACGGCTTGATGTACAAGTAAGAGTCAAGTAGACTTAGAGTACAAGACAAGTCAGCTATACATATCTCTAATAGTATCTTCTATCAGATGTTGGATCCAATCTGATTAGGATGAGGCGTTGCACAGGCTGAGTTGTCATCAGGGCAGATCACGTGCCGAATCACTTGGGCACCGAAAAGTGAGATGCACTCAATGATCATTTGGCCAATTTCACTACAAGAAATCATTTATTCTGTGACGATTTTTCTGTGATGTTTTCAAAGAACGTCATTAACGGCACTGCATCTATGACATTTTTCTATTTTCCATCATGGATCTGCATTGTGGATATTGAAGCCCAAAATACAGTGACGTTTTGTTAAATTCGTCACAATCCGGCCCAGTTAGCTATGACGTTATAGTAAATTCGTCACTATCAATTCGTCACACTCCATTTCTTAGCCTGTTGCCACATCATCCCGGATGCCAAGCGCCATGTCACCGCCACGTGGCTGCCTGCACGCACCATGTCACCACCATGTGGTGGCAAGCTCCATGTCACCATCAGCTGAACAAATGAGTTTTTTTTCAAAAATAAAGAGCAGGCGGGGGTTCGAACCTGCGTTGCAGGCCTTTGGTTCGAACCTGCGTTGTAGGACTAAAGGCCGGCGTGCATTACCACTGGGCTATTTGCTCGGTTGTGAAATAGTGTGGCTTGCTATCTTTTTTATTCTCTAATAAATGGATTATTTTCTCAGCCCACAAAATTAATAGGGGTCGCATCGCATCGGGCCTATCCCGTCGCACTGCTTCCGCTGCCGCCATGCTCGACGTCGCCGTAACCGCCGTCATGGGCGTCCCCGTACCCCTGCCGCCCCCCATTGCCTGAGACTCACACCATTGGCACCGCCGCCTTCAAGCGCCGCCCCCTTCAAGACTCGCCTCCCACCATTCGCCGGTTCCGGATTTGACAGCACCCCACCGTCACCGCTTACCATTCGCCGCTACCTCCACTACCGCCTGCCACAGCCGCCACATCACGCACGCCTGCTGGCACCATTGCCGTCCGCCACAACCGCCAAATCACGCACGCCTGCAGCCGTCATTGCCACACCAACATCATCAACGGCCACGCGAGCACGACACCGAGAGCATCACAGTCATGCTGCCCTGACTCCTCTTGCGAGGCACACCTTCTTCCCCACCTAAACACTGACCGATAGTGAAGGTATGGACCCTCTGTCATCCTTTCCTTTTATTTGTTGAATTCAGCTTCTGAAATAGTGCAAGAGTAGCTTGTTTATTTGGGTTGTTCTGCAATGTTTCATTAAATGGATCGAAGCTGGGTGAATGGCAGATTATTTTCACCTGAATACATTGATTGTGTCAAGGAATTTATGAGCTTTGTTCAAGTAAAATTCACTGACAATGTTGACAGAGCTTAGTGACTTGCTTTGCTACTTTTGGTTGGAACCAAACTGGTGAAGTTGCAGCCCATCTTTTGTAGTGTTTGTCGCTATAGTGCCTTGTGTGTACTGGTAGCAGGGTTTTAATATCCGACCGGTGCCCGGTAACCGCCGGCCTCCGGTACCGGTATACCGGTCCGGTTTGGCCGGTTACCGGTCGGAACCGGTGGAATTCAAATTTGAATTCAAATGGCGCAGTTCAACCGGTTCGTACCGGTATACCGGCCGGTTAGCTAGACCGGTATACCGGCCGGTTTGACCGGTAACCGGTCAAATTCAATTTTTTTTTCTTTTTTTATTTAAATTCAAATGCCCGCAAAGTATACTAAATAAATGTTTGTATAACATATTTTAGTCTAAATGAACCCTCCAACCCTCTTTTGTACTACATTTACATTGTATTTGTATACTTTTGTATGCACGTTTTTTTTCTTTAACTTCAAATCCCCGCAAACTATACTAAATGAACGAATTTTTGAGAAAATTTGACACCATTAGATTCGTCGCACCTTGAAGTATTTTTAGGATTTTTTTGGGAATTTTTCATTTTTTGAATTTAAATTTAAATTTTGAATTTGGGCCGGTTTGGTACCGGCCCAAACCGGAACCGGACCGGACCGGTTTGACCAGTAACCGGTCAAACCGGACCGGTTCTACCGGTTAGGTGAACCTTGACTGGTAGTGGAACAATTGGGAATTTTTGTGCTGTGGGCAGAATTTTTGTGTTGTGCGGAGAATTGTGCTGTGGGCAGAATTCTTGAACTGCTCTGCTGGTAACTTGGATGATGAATTCTGTATGGCTGGATTGAACCAGATTTGAGCTACTATTTGTAATTTTGATGATACATTTTGTATGTCTCATGGGCTCATTTGATTATTCTAATAAATGGGCTAAATTTCCGTTTGGGTATTTAGTGGTATTCAATCTAAGTGGATTTGTAATGGGCTGAAAATTGGCCCATTGTAACAGCCCATTTCCAAAATGGAACCAATATAAAACATGCCACTTCATTAGCCATGTTGGCCGCCACATCAGCTGCCACATCATTTGCCACATCAGCCGCCGCATTGGATGCCACATCAGCCGCCATATCATTGGCCACGTTGGATGCCACGTCAATGTCTATGTCATTCATGGTTGAACACGTGGCAATATCTATGATAAAATCTTTTTTTTGTCATAGATATTGGGTTTGAGTAGGGCTAAGTGGGCTTCGGGTCATTTCATGATGGTTTACAAACGTCATATATCGTGTTAATCTGTGATGTTTACGCAAAAAAAGTCGATCGATTTAATCTGTGACGCTCATTCCATGACGTTATCCAAAATCGTCATGAAACCATCATAGATTATATTTTGCGATATTTTTACAACAATCCATGACGAATTTATTTTGTCATAGGTTAAATGATTTCTTGTAGTGATCTAATCTAGAGATCAGATCATCTGAGTTGACGGTAAGATAATGGGTCATCACGATATGACTTTGGGTCGAGTCATCGAGTGAAAGACCACTGACTAGTTTGATGAAGGAGCTGGGGAGGAGGATGTGGAACCTTGAAAATCCCATGTCTCGGAGGTCAAGGCATCGTTGCTAGGACTTCGAACGAAGGTCATCTCCGGTAGGGTGTTGAATAAACTAGCTGTCGGTGGCTTCAATCTGCAGTGAGACTTGCTTGGAGAAGAAGACATCGTGGCGAGCTTCCATGAGGTTCGCTTTAAGGATTCTGGCGACCCCCCCCCCCCCCCCCCCCCGGCGTGCCCACTAACGAATTTGTACTCCATTAAGTGCACCCAGTGTATTCTCGTGTAGTAATTTATAGGTGAGGGAAATTGTAAAGACAAGAACCTTGATGATATCACAAGGCACAAGGATTGAATAGGTTCGGGCCGCTAGGAGCGTAATAGCCTACATCCTATATTGTTTGCTATGCTTGATTGCTGGGAGGCGTAGTGCAAGGCTTCTTCGAGCTGTTGCTAGGGAGTTGTTGCTAGGGTTTACAGTTGGATTGGTTTTCCCCTATGTCTTATATAGTTTGACAGCCATGGGTTATAAGTTAGGTTACAGACCTATATCAAGGGTTGTTTTATAAGGAATGTGTATGTTACCAGGGTACCATGATTTGTAGTTGTAATGACAAGCATGAAGAATGAATGACATAACCATGCAATTATTTACAAAAATAATCACGAACTACAACAATCAAGCACTAATACTAACTTAGCAAGAAAGACACTAAGCATAAGCATTAATACTAACTTAGCAAGAAAGACACTAAGCATATATTAGCACCAATGAAACTATAAAACAATCATAAATCTTGAAATACATTACATGCAGAGGGCATCCATATGAACCCATGGACTTGCAGCAAAGCAGTTTTATACAGTTAATTAAAATGGGATGATTTTCAGCTTGAGATATATAAATCATGAAAGACATGAAAAAACTTCAAACAATTTCGAAAAAAATTACAATATAAACTAGACAGAGATACCAGACTAAAGGAAGTGGTTTTACTATTCTAACATTGTTCAGTTAAAAGTTATGCAATAAACAAGCATTCAGGAAGCAAACATGAAATCAATATAAAGCCCTAATAAACATGTAAGTTCCAGAATAACAAGTTGCATCATTAGAAAGAGCAATTAGCAAGTGGTCTAAAAAATTAAGTTCAGCATTTTTAGAGAAGATCAAAATTTGTGAAGTAATTAATTCACTTTCACAAAAGAATGCATAAGTAAAATACTGTAACAGAAACATGGCATATATTAATTTGAAATGATAGACCATATCTAGTGGAAGCTAACAAAACAAGTTCTACAAAACTTGAAGATCTATTCAATTTTCTACGAATTTTACAACTTCACCGCATTACCGATGTTGGTCTAACAAAATTAAAGCCACCCGGCTCCAGCTACCCACAGGCGCCAAATGGTGAGGTCTGGGTCACCCAAGCGTGATGCGGCGCAGCACGAGCGACAGGCAGCGAGAGCAGCCTGGTGCGCGTTGATGCTTATCAAATAACGGTCCTGTTTGGATACTTTAACTGAGTTAGATGTTAGAGTTAGTTTCTAACTTATAACTAACCCTGAATTAACTCTAACCAAAGAGATGTTTGGATGAAAATGTTAGATGGACAATAGATACACTTTTTCAATCATTTGGTTCCTTTAAGCCTCTTTCCAGCCGGATTTGGTGTGGTTGCCTCTTGTGTGTCCTTCCTCCCAAATGATCGAGGCATACTGCTGGCCACTCCTCGCCTTCTTCCTCTGCTCTCCCACTCTCGCTGCCTTGCATCTACTAGCAGGGACCCATTGGTCGGCTTGCAGGGACCCCCCCTTCCACCTCATCGCTGCCGGCGGCCTCTTCATGTCCATGGCGTACATGTCCGCCGTCGCGAACAGATGCTGGAGCAGCTCGGTCGCCCCTCCGCCGACGGAGAAGGAGATGTCGGAGCCGCCATCGGCGCAGCCTAGCAGGCAGCCGAGGTGTCTCCCCAGGTCCGAGGCCGGCACGGGTATACGGTCGCCACCACCGTGCTTGGGCAGGACGAGGCTCTAGCTCCGCCGCGGGGGCACGGCGCGCGCCCTCCTTGGTCGTTGCAGGGCTCCGGGCCCCCACCGCCCGCACGACCTCCTGGACCTCCGCATAACGGACCGGTCACCTGTCCGACTTGAACAGGCATGCGAGGAGGCGCGGCAGCTCCGCCTACGCTGCCACCTCCGACCGGCTCCTCTCCACGTGCGCCGTCGGTCGAGCGGAGGGGCGGCGAGGGTGGGGGGGTGGCCGACGGCGGACTCGGGGCCGGCGGCCGGCAGCTGGCGGCAGCCTTGGGGGACGGCGGCCAGCTGCGGACACGGGGCGGCGGCCGGCGATGATAGGAGGGTGCGGGCGAGGAGGAGCCGTGGCGCCCCCTGGATCGAGAAGAGGGATCGTGGTGGAGGCAGCGAATCGGGCGCAGAAGGGTCTGAGGAGGGGAGAGAGGGGGAAACAAGGTGGGCCCCACCTCATCTAACCCAAATAAACACCCTTTAGGGGGGATAGTTTTTTGTGGTGAGTTAGATGCATCTAACCCCAATCTAACCCTCCTATTTGGATACTTTAGGGTTAGATGACCCCCAAAAAGCCAAATCTAACTCTAACTCATGGATCCAAACAGGGCCACCAAAAAAATCGACCATCAATCCCATAAGAAAATTTAACATACAAAGGAGAGCTTTCATTTCTTGCTCGCATATTTATTTAGCATAATGCTATGAAGAAAATTGAGAAGAATTAATGAGAAATAAACCCTAGGTGGCAAGAAACACAACCCCGATAAATGACGTGACACCACGATGCACGGATACCGACATAGGACCCACAAATCAGCCACCATAAAGGCCAGTGGCCAAAGATGGTTACGATCTGGTTCAGCCGACCCCCGGTTCGGCCGAACCAGGTGTGGACCCTTTGGCCCTAGCTTGCACGTGGCGACTTATGGTCACTCCTTAATGGCGGTTGTGCATGCTGCTTGTACCTATTTTACTAGTCAGGAACTGCATAACCGAGGTTGTGCAGACCGTGCTCATAAGAGCAAGTATTATAACATGCTATATGCTGACTGAATGCTGGGATGGAGGAAAGAGAAGACGAGACAGAGGAGAGGTGGCTTCGACACAAGAACTAAGAGATGTTCTGAGAGAGACAAGTGAGCTATATATTAGTTATTAAAAATTAACCACTATAAGTAGTGGCAGATCTAGAATTTGAATTTAGAGGGGGATCATTTTCCTCTGCTTCTTCCTTCCCTCTCTCTTATTCTTCTTCTTCCTCCTCATTTCGTCTTTCTCCTCTTGATTTATGGTTGAAAATTGTAGAGGGGCTTTGGGGGGCTCGATGGGCTGCATGTAGGTAGGGGACTAGAGCCCCCCAGTAGCTCCGCCACTGACTATACGAGTAGACTGAGAGATAGACTATAAAAATTCTTACGTACTCTAAGTTTTGATGAGCCCTACAACACTTACTACAATAAGAAAAAAAATGTGGGAGGACAGAGTCTTTGGCGTCGCACCATCATTGGGGAACTGCGTTCAGGCACACGCCAACTACTTGCCACTCACTTTATCCCTCGACTCCGGGCATCCAGTTCCCTTTATTTGCTTTGATCGCTTTTCCCCTCCTGATAAGTGATAGTAAACCACAAGAGCTACTCGGCACATTCATGGTGTCCCGATCGACGCTCCCACTCCCACCCATAAGCTAAGACTCTGTTTGGGAGAGCTTCACCTCCAAATAACTCCTTAAACTCCAATCCATAGATTTCACTCCAGCTATTTCACTTCATCATATTTGGGAGAGCTCTACTCCACAAATCTCATACGCCCTGTTCCATTCGCTCGCTGGCCAAATGTGCAAGCAGTGGCCCAGCTCAGCCTATCTAAACTCCCCTCGCTTCCACACGGGGCCTGCTTGTCAGTTTATCTTCCCGTTCTTCCTCTTCTTCCTGTGTGCGAAACAAGCAATGGTGACGGATCTTCCCAGCGAGCTGTGCCGGCAGCGGCTTTCCCCGCCGCGTGGCGGCTTTCCCCGACGAGTAGCGGCGGGAGATCGATCGCCTCGGGCAGCTCTTCCCGGTAGGCAGCAACGGGCCCTGGCGAGCAAAGGTGGCATCGGGTGTCGGCAAGCGGTGGGCCCGACCGGCAGCAGCACCAGCGCCGCCCCGGACATGGTCGGAGCGCAGCGCCCAATGCTCGCGGGCCTCCTCGCCGCCCTGCTAGCCGGGTGGTGCTTGCTCCTCCTCCCCCGTGTGCCCTACAACGACGCGAACCGATGAAGGCGGCGGCGCGACCCGAGGTCGGCGACGACGGCGTGACCCAATGACGGTGGCGCAAATCGAGCGTGGCGGCAGTGGCGCAAATCAAGCGCTGCGGTGGGGGTGACTTGATGGGTGGCGGCGGCACGATTCGACGGGCGGCGGCGGCGGCAAGACTCGGACTCCGAAGCGGCGGGGGCGTGGTCTGGGGTGGGACGGCGTCAAGATTGCGGTGGCCCTTGGCGCTCGCGGCCTTGCCTAGCCTCCGTGACTCTCCTATGTGGCCAGCCATGAGCTCGCCCTCCTGGACGCCGCGCTCGCTATGGTACCCCTCTCCCCCAGGCATGACCACCGCGTCACCACGACCTCGCCTTCGTCGCCCTTCCACGTCAGTCTCATCTATGAGGTGATCCGTGCCGCGCCTGCGGCTCCGCCCCGCCTCTCGCCGACGCCAACTGGAACAACTTCGCGCCGGCCAAAGTTCAGTTCGCCTTCTGGCTACTGCGCCTTGGGAGGACCAGAACGCGGGAATGCCTGCATTGCCATGGTTGCCTCGACACCGACACCGACATCTGTCCATTCTTCCACGGGGTTGAAGATGTTGTGCACCTCTTTTGTGACGTGGCCCCGCCTCCGTGGTCTCTGGGACCGGATCTTCCCCGACGCCCTCGCTCCAACTGACGTGCCCTCCATCCACTCCTCTCTCGCCTCTACTGTAGGTTTGGATGAACCCTCCACCAACACCGCGCTGCTTCTCGTCCTCTGGTGCGTCTGGAAAGCCAGAAACCGTATGGTCTTCCACAACATCTCTCTCGGCGTGGACGGCATCATCATGTCGATGCGTGCGCACCTCCGGCTCTGGGTCTTTCGTGCTCCCCGCCGGGTCAACTCGTCTCGGATTTTGCTCTGGTGTAACTCTCTTAGTGATGTAACATAAACTTTAGTAGCAAAACCCTCCTCCTCCCCTATGGTATCTCACCCCTGGAGCCCGACGCTTGCTCCAAAATGCAAGTGACCACTTGTAAAACTTGGCTGCTTCGGCAGCTACCGATTGAATTCAAGTTCAGGTGGGCATCTTGCCCCCGTTGGTTCGTCAAAAAAAGATTTGACGGGAAGCAGCCGGGAAGATGAAGATCAAGGTTGACTGTGACGGATATAAGATCGAACCGTTTTTTTCCCACTTACCAGTGGTATGGTGGGTAAATAATCCCAACTCTACTAGCTTTAGGAATCGGTGGAGTAGCTCTTGAGATGCTCCAAAAAAAAGTGGAGTGGATCTACTTTTTTGTGAAATAGAATAAGGTGATCTATTTTGACAAAATTTTTGGAAGTGGTGCTGATTTTGGTGGTGTAAAACTGCCAAATAGACCCTTCCTCATCGGCATCATATCCAACTAGCAAAGCATGGCTTTATTCTATTGCCCTTTCCATAAAGGCAGCGAGTGAGGGGCGGCGATTAAATGCGCTGTCTTATATTAAGCGCGCGCCTCACATGCAGCTGAGCAGAAGCATCGTTCTCCTCTCTACAGTATCTCTCTCGCGCTCCCATCACTCGCCACCCTAATTAATGCCATCGCGATCATCACACGAACACGCACGGCGCAATTATATTAGCGCTGCAGGTTATCGCCGGTAGTTGCAGCCTTGCAGTGCACTTATAGATACACACATGAATAATCGTTTCTCCATCCTAACAAACCACGCGACGTCCTTATGTATACGTATCTGCTCCACTACACAGTGTAGAGTGTACAGACGCATATATATAAGCACCGCACCTTACCCGTCCCGTCAGATACACCACTGCAAGAAGCTACCACCGTATCGTCGTCGTCTTCAGTTGTTTGCAATGTCGTCGGCACTCCACTTCCGGAGGCACTTGCCGTGGTTGATCTTCTCCTGCTTCTTGCTTCACGGCGGCGGAAGAGTACTGGCGGCGGCCGGGAAGGGGAAGGTGCCGGCGATCATCGTGTTCGGCGACTCGTCCGTGGACACGGGCAACAACAACTTCATCCCGACCGTCGCGCGGAGCAACTTCTGGCCGTACGGGCGCGACTACGCCAACGGCCTCCCCACGGGCCGCTTCTCCAACGGCCGCCTCGCCACCGAATTCATCTCCGAGGCCTTCGGCCTGCCGCCCTCCATCCCCGCCTACCTCGACGCCAACTGCACCATCGACCAGCTCGCCGCCGGCGTCTCCTTCGCCTCCGCCGCCACCGGCCTCGACAACGCCACCGCCGGCGTCCTCTCGGTGATCACGCTGGCCCAGCAGCTGGCCTACTTCAAGGAGTACACCGACCGCCTCAAGGCCGCCAAGGGCGAAGCGGCGGCCGCGGAGATCATCGGCGAGGCGCTCTACATCTGGAGCATCGGCACCAACGACTTCATCGAGAACTACTACAACCTGCCGGAGCGGCGGCTGCAGTACACGGTGGGCGAGTACCAGGCCTACCTGCTGGGGCTTGCCGAGGCCGCCATCCGCCGCGTGCACGCGCTCGGCGGCCGCAAGATGGACTTCACGGGCCTCACGCCCATGGGCTGCCTCCCCGCCGAGCGGATCGGCAACCGCGACGACCCCGGGGAGTGCAACGAGCAGTACAACGCCGTTGCCAGGACCTTCAACGCCAAGCTGCAGGAGCTCGTCGCCAAGCTCAACAGCCAGCTCCCGGGGCTGCACCTCGTCTTCGCCGACACCTACCAGCTCCTCGCCGCCGTCGTCAACAGGCCGGCCGACTACGGTAACCACACTCACTCCATTGATTCTTTTCTTGCACCATCACAAGATTGCCATGCAATGCTGGCGGTAGCTCGCAGCATTCATGTGGGGTGGTCGTCTCCGATTCTGCATTAATAAATGGCGCTCTGCTCTGCTCAGCTCCGCGGAGAGCGAGCCAGCTAGAGGCCGGCATGCGCGCCACATGCCCATGTATTGGCAACACGTCGCAGCCAGCGGCTGCAGAATTCATTCAACAGTGCCCTCAACTCATTACTACAAGTTTCTGCCGCTGCTCTTCTCTTCGCTTTGCACACAGTTTTTCGGTTGACATGTTCGTGATTGCTAGTACTCTTGTATTTGTATATATGTTCATATTGGCAGATTTAAATTAAAACTTTACTAGGATGTATACAAAGTATTGTATAAAGCAATGATTATTTAACTATTTTTCTTTTCTGAACCTTCTTATATATCATTAATTGGAAGTAGTAATTACTCCCTCCGTTCATTAAAATTTATTTGACATTTTTATTTCAAATTTGACCACTCATCTTATTTGAAAATTTGGGAAAAACCTCACTTTTTTGTGGTTTGCTTTATTAATAAAAGTTCTTTAAGAATGATTTAAATTTGATTATATCTATATAAATTTTTAAATAAGACATGTGTTCAAACGGATTATAATTTGGAATGGAGAGAGTAATAATCAAGACTGCAGTGCAAAGAGGCTAGCTACTAATGTAATCATTTTCCCTTTCCTGGTGCGTGGGCAGGATTTGAGAATGCAGTGCAAGGTTGCTGTGGCACAGGGCTTTTCGAGGCAGGCTACTTTTGCAGCTTCAGCACCTCGATGCTATGTGGAAACGCCAACAAGTATGTGTTCTTCGACGCAATCCATCCCACGGAGAAGATGTACAAGCTGCTAGCCGACACCGTCATCAACACCACGTTGCATGTATTCATGTGAAAATACTTTATCTTGGTGATGGAGACAACAGGCAAGGCATGGATGGGTGTGCTACGGTAGTGTATATTGTATACAGGCACCACACAGTTTTCCACATACTGCACCCTTGAGAGCATGTCATATTGTTACATGGTAATATGGTAGAGGCCACTTGTGCTGTAAACTGGTCTTCTCAATTTTGTGATTTCTCTTGAATACATACAAAGTGTACTCATTTGTTTTGTATTTTTAGAACAAAAATTCAGCTTACACCCTCGAACTATCAAAAATCCAATTTTCAACGTCCAACTACAAAACTGCATAACAAGGGCTATCCAACTGTTAAAATCCGACAAGTTTGATCCTTTGGGTAGTTAAATGTGATTTCACATTTAAGAAAAATAAAAAATCTGGTTAGATTTAAAAAATTAAATCTAACTCATTTTAAATAAAAATATGAAACAATTGTAACTTATTTTTTGTTGCTCTATTTGGATCTTATTTACTGAATGTAATAGGTATAACTACAAGCAAACAAATAACATAAGCATAAGAACGTATGATACGAATAACTGATAAGTGGGGTACAAATAAATATATCATATTTTTCTAAAAGTACCGGCACCCGTTTAGTATGTTTTCATTTAATATAACTTACCTATAATTTTTAGTCTAAATTTGAATATCTTTATTTTTATAAAATAAAAAAAATCACCTAAAGGTTTAATTTAATCGGATTAGCCGGTTAGATGGCCTCCATTATTCAGTTTTGTAATTAAAGCATGAAAGTCAGATTTTTATAATAGTTTAAGTGTGTAAATTGGACTATTTTTTTTCATGATGTTGCATGCATTCGCATGCTGCAGCCTGCAAAAGGATTTCCTTGTTTCCCCTATGGTACGAAGTACTGCTCTGCTGCCCCCTATTGAGCATCTACCTGTGGTCCACAATCAATAGGCGTCGCGTGGTCGCACGGGCTGGATGCGCTCCATGTCTTGTTTATCAAAGAATGAAAGATAAAAGAAAAGCAAAAAGGAAGCTACTAACTGTCCCCATTTAAGCATTTGGAGGAATGTACCTATGTAATTTTTTATGCCATTCAAGCTTTATTATAATTAGTCGAATCATATCCAACAATGTGCGTGTATGTCCATCTCTAGGCACTTTTATAGAGTCATTCTAATAATTAATGGTTGTCTTGGACCAAAAAAAAAACAATGTTTGTATATCCATTGCAGAAAGCGGCGCTGCCTGTGCATGTACGTTTTCAAGTTCCTCTATCATCCTCGTTGTCCCAAACTATCAAGACTGCATCAACCTGCACTAGCTGTTTTCCTCGTTTTAATCTCCTATGATTGCATCAAAACAATAAAGTTTGCACCTTTCAACTATGAAAAATAGCAGAGTCCTTTTGTTACGATCCGATTGGCAAAAAGTATAGAAGTACACAACAGCAGCTACTGTTTAGTTAAATATGAGTTGATCTATCACCGTCTGACTCTTTCGAAAGTAAGGGTGTGTTTAGTTGGTGAAAAGGTTTGGATTTTGGTACTATAGCATATTTCGTTGTTACTTGACAAATAATATCTAATTATAGACTAATTAGGCTTAAAGATTCAGCTCGTGCTAATTAGTTAGACTGTGTAATTAGTTATTTTTTTAATTGTATTTAATGCTCCATATATGTGTTCGAAGATTTGATGTGACGGATACTATGAATTTTTTTTTTGAAAACTAAACAGGGCGTAAGAGTGCATGACATGTAGGAACATCATAGGTTCTCCCCTTGCATTAAATTGCTAACAAGATCACATTTTATTATTCTTTCCCACTTCAGATATTTAATTTTAAACATCTATATTAATTTGTCCAAAACGTCATATATATTTAAAATAAAAGGGAGAACCTTTAGTTTAAAGACAACAAAGTACTTCTATGTCCCCTTTTACATGTCGCTCAGGAAGCGTGATTGCGAGGGAGTTGTGCTTCCTTACCTTAGGCCAAAATGTAAAATATAAAAATTTTGTAAATCGCTTGTATGGTATACTAAATGTAGTAAAAAAATAAATCACATTACACAAATGGACTGTAAATCGCGAGACGAATCTAATGAGCCTAATTAGGACGTGATTAGACACTAAATTGCTACAATAATACTGCAGTAAACATGCTTTAATGATGAATTAATTATACTCATTAGATTCGTCTCGTAGTTTACAACGAGATCTGTAATTAATTTTGTGATTAGTCTATATTTAATACTCCAAATGTTGAAGATTTTTTTTCAAAAATCTAAAAATACAAAATGCAAAGTGATCTAAACATGGCTTTAGTGACCAATAAAGCGGGACAGAGGGAGTAGTCATCATTGGGCCATTGGGCGATCAGATCAATGATGTTCGGTACCAGCTGCACTGTTGCACAAAGTACTGAAGGACAGCGTGGTTTGACGACGGAAGTGTATCCATCCGTCACTGTTTGACTTTTTTTTTCCAAAGCATGCCATCAAGGAGGACCAAACCAACAATTTCAGGCCTGCATTGAAGAGCCTCCCTATTTCATCAAATCAAGATGATCCGACCATAAGCCAAGAAAAAGACATACGCGCGCATAGCCACTCTTCACCAAAACTAATGCAGATATTTCCAAATACCTAATAACAACTAGTGCTGAGAGCTACAGTGACATTGAATGCTCATCAAAGATGAGGCTGACAAGGCTTGCATGCACATGAGTGCTTAACCATTTTTAGTGCAAGTCAGCTTTTGTATTGGTAATTATTTTGCCACCAGTACTGAAGACTTCTCTGAAATACAAATATTGTCACGCAGTATTAGGTAGGTAAGACCTGCCGTGTTATCTTTTGTAAAGTTGGATGATTAGATTGTGTTTGAGGTGTGGCTTTTCAAAAAAGTAGATGTAAGCTATAGAAAATCGTATTTTTAGGAACGGGCGTGATATCTGCATCTAGTTTTCGCTGCTACAAATACTATTTGTAGGAACATGTAATACGACCGTCTCTAAAAATATGTTTGTAGGGGCGGATCACCTCTAAACCGTCCTAAAAAATAATTTGTAGGGGCAGGTCACGACGTGATCCGCCTCTACAGATTGAATAAAAAATAAAAAACGACGGGGTCAGAGCCGTGGCATCGGCGGCGCCACTGCTGCTCCAGGCCGCCACTCCCCACGGTGCAGCCCGCTCGGCTGCTGCTCCATGCTGCGGCCCTGCGCCGCTACGGCTGCTCCGTGTTGTGGCGCTCCAGCAGCTGCCGCCGGTGGCCATCCAGTAGAGCGGAACCGATTGTTGTGTTGCTTTCCTCAGACTTGAAATAAACTACTATAAAAACAGTTTTTAGAGACGGCTAAAAACGTATTTTTAGGGAGGGCGTGATACCCGCCTCTAGTTTTCACTGTTACAAATACTATTTGTAGGAACGGGTAACGCGACCGCCCCTAAAAATACATTTGTAGGGGTAGATTACCCCCTAACCCATCTCTAGAACCCCCTAACCCATCTCTAGAAATTGATTTGTAGGGACGGGTCACGACGTGATCTGCCTCTACAGAATCAATAAAAAATTAAAAAAATTAACGGGGTGGGAGCCGTGGCATTGAGGCGCCGCCACTGCTCTGGGCCACTGCTCCTTACGTTGTAGCCCGTCCAGCCGCTACTCTGCACCGCGCCCTACGCCACTGCGGCTGCTCCGCGTCATGGCGTTCCAGCAAATACTACTACAAAAATCTTTTCTGAGCCGGTTAAAAACTATTAACAGAGGCGGCCAACACCAACCGCCTCTGAGCTAACGTCAGTGTAAATAGAGTATTAACTAAGGCGGTTTCCTGACTGCCTAGTTAATAGAATAGTAAAAACAAAAAAGGGTAAACCCACCAAATCCATCTAGGGCCCAAAAAGCCCATCTGGAGCCTGCCAAGCCCATCTAGAGCCCGCTCCCGTCCGGCCACCGCGCCGGCCGCCGACCACCGCGCCGCTCGCCGCCCACCGCTGACGTCGCCAGTGCCCACCGCAGTCGCCACCGGCGGCCGCCACCCACCGCGCGCTGTCTTCGCCGCCCGCCGCCATGGAGGTGCGCCGGCCATGGAGAGGGAGAGGGAGGGAGGGAGGTGCGCCTGTCAGACCCGGGGCAGCGGGACTGCTCATAGGCATAGAACGTTTTAGAGTAAGGGATGGCACATGGATGTAACTTACCTCTTTTGTAACTACCCGAATAGGTGTAGAACTAGCTAAAAGTACAAGAAAACTAACCGATCGGGTTGTAGTAGGACTCCATTTGTACTCGGCTAGGACTTTCCATATAACCCTGTCCCCCTGAGTATATAAGGGCGGGCAGGGACCCCCTCAAAACATCAACACCTAAGTCAATACAAGTAACCACACAGGACGTAGGGTATTACGCACCTCGCAGCCCGAACCTTTCTAAATCCTTGTGTTTCTTGCACCATCGAATTCCAGAGTAGTCGATCCCTTACCTACAATCCTACTGCTAAGGGTATCCGCGAGTAGGCTTGGCGGCTAAACACCGACAGCTGGCGCGCCAGGTAGGGGATTCGGCGAGTTCATCGGCGAATTTGATGGCAACTTTTGCTTCCACCACCATGGCGCTTCCCCAAGGCGTCACATTCGTTTTTGGCTCATGGGTCTGTGTCGCCAATGGTTCAGGCAGCTTTGACAGCCACCTAGCCAACCCCAAGGAGCCGGAGATGACTTCTTCAGAAAGCTGCAACTCCATCGCCGGATCAAGCAATCTCGGAGACATGCTGCTTCCCGATCTCGCCCAAGAGATCGAGCTGAAACTCGACACCAACTCGAGTTCTACTCAGACTCAAATTGATCTTAACCCGAGTTCCACCACCTTTGGAACCTTTGGGTTACGCAACTCATCATCTACTTATCAGTAGATGATCAAATCCATCTACTCCTCTCACGGAACTAACTTGGGTCATACTACACACGTCAAGAATTCTCTCGCCACCTCCAGTCGGGAGGCACCCGTTTTCGACATATACTCGGATTCAAATGAGTCATCTCACGACAATCTGGATCTGATCATCGACGCATTGGCAAAACTCCAAGTCAAGTCCTGCTATGGTTACACACCCGCAGAACTACTCGACAGCCTACGAGAAGTTACCAGCATCGATGACCTACCGTATCAGCACGGTACCCCCCCCCTTACACCTTTACGGGAAACTGGATCTGGGGGAACTGAACTAGCCGACTATGGGTCAGACCTCGAAAGTTACACACCAGAGCATCAGATCTTCGTGATCATTCACAATCAGCAAGACCCGGACGCCCTTAGTCAGCATGACCCCAATGAAAGTCCAGATCAGATCTCGGAGGATGATCTAACTGCAAACACCCCACAAGATGAGGATGAAGCTAGGCGAATAGCTCGCAGGGGGAAGAACCAATGCAGGGAACAACACAGGGTCTGAGCGGCTGAACGTGCGCGCATTGACCCGTGTGACCTCAACCGGGAATTCGACAACGCAGCTGACGCAATTTTCAATACTCCTTTTGCTGCAATGGCGAAAGCTACCCTCTGCCTCATGCAGCTACCAAGGAATCCAGAGACTGAACGCATAATTCAGCTCACCCACAATGTTGTCGAACAACTCGAGCACCAAAATCCCTTATCCTCATTACGCGGTACACCATCCAGGGCCACCGCGTCAGCGGCTCCGCAAGCAAGCGGCACACCGGGCGGCCACTGTAGCACCCCAGGTGTTAATTACCAGTAGTTAGGATTAATCTTGTATTTAACATCATCATTAGCATTGATCGTGCATGCAAAAAAATTATTATTTGATTAAATTTTGCTAGCACTTTAACACCTGAAATGATGCCTAGATTTCAATCCAATAAAACATGCTTTAAAAATAACTTTTAAATTCTTGCTCAAATAAACTTTTGCCTAAAACCAAAGTTGTAGGGTTTCAAATGATGAACAACTTTCATATTCAAAGTTTTCAAATTTGCTACACAAAAGTTGAAAAAATTTTGAGTTTAAACTTGAATAGGGCCATATTTCGAATTTGCAAGAGTTTGAAATTAACTTTTAAAGTAGGCTTCAAATGAAAAAGTGCCTACAATAAAAGTTGTAGATCTCGAAATTTTAAGCAAGTTTGGTATTCACAAGTTTTTCATTTGAGGTCATGAAGAAGGAGAAAAATTGAGTTTACAAAAAGAAATTTTGAACTTTGCTTTAATTACGTAATTGCCCTCACCTCCATCTCCTCCTCAGCTCACGCCATCGCCGCCTCGGCTTTGGGGCCTTCACGTTGGCGCCGCCTCTGGCCGGCCACGCGCCGTGCCATGAGCCAAACCACCCTCGCGCCCCCTATTTTCGCCCCAAACCGCTCTCCCTAGCAGTGCCTCGCACTTGCCACGCGTCTACGACGCTTGGCCGGGCGACACACCGCCAAACGCCGTCGCCCGCCCGCCGTCGCTTCGCTCCAGCCCAGCCAGCCATGTAGCCCTCCCTAGGCAGCACACCTATGCCCAACTCGTCCTTCTCCTGCCCCATGCCAGATAAGGGGGCCGCGACCTCCCCTGCTTGCCTAGGAGCACCCGCCGCCCACCATGGTCGCCGCCGCCCCCTAGGCCATCGTCGATCCCCTCCCTCCGGCCCTCCTTCGCCTAAATCGAGCACCCGGTGAGCAGCATAGCACCACCCCTCGACCTCCCTGGCCCCTTCCCTGACCTCCACCAGCCACCCCCTCGCCGGAAACCGAGCTCCACTACCGCTACCACCACTGCTCCACCGCCAGGCCTCCTCCGGCCATCTCAGCCCCAACCGTACCCACCTACAGGTAGCTCTTGATTTCCTCATGCTTCTCTATCACTCCCCGGCCGCCGACATGGCTTCCTCTCGCCAAATCGAGCTCCCAAGCACCTCCTCTGTTCCTACTCGCGAGAAGGACCTCGTGCAGCAATTGGAACAAGTCTAGGGGGTTTTCTGCAATGTCATAGACTCATAGGAATAGTGTTTTAGGGACCAAATCACTTGAAACTTTGAAAATACATAGTAAATTGTAGAAAAATGCTAAAAATACAAAATCAGTTTTGTTAGCTGTATATTTTTATGCTCTATGTGATAGAACCATGAAATTTGTTGTTTGACAATTTTTTCAGTACAGTTTTAATTATGCGAGATAAATGTGTATGTAGATTGTTAATTGCATAAATGGAGATAGGAGCATACTAAAAATATAAAATTAATTGGGACAACTTTGTATTGACATGTTGTACTTAGAAAAATATTAAACCTACTGTTTGGTTAATTTTTCTATGATGTATTGATTTAATCATGAGTAATGCTTGTTTACGCTTGTTTAATTAATATCTGCAGTTCTGAAAGTTGAAAAAGTATGAAATTTAGGCAGTATCTTACTTTTTGCATATTTAGTTCACTGTAAAAATTTCAAATCCAGAAGCTATGTGCATGTTTGTAAATCTATTTTTGTTCAGGTGGTCTTGTTGAGGCTAAAATAAATGCTTTCTGTTATCAATAATTGTTGGTAAATTTTTATTGCATGCCCTATCAATAGCTCCTCATGCTGGTAAATTTTGGTTACTATACCATGTCCTCTAGTTAAGTTTTTGCATTTGTTTAGTTCCCAACTATAGCTTTCACTTTCCAAAAATATTGCTAAGTAATTCTTTCTGCATGGTTCAATACAGCAAGCTATGTCATTTTTGGGTAAATCATGTTAACTCTTGTTTGGCTAGACAGGTTTGGCTAATTCTTAATTGGTGAGTGCTTGCAATGGTTTGATTTAAGTTAACTTGTATGTCATGTTGGGGTTAATTTAATTAATTCCTATTATCAATAAATGCTGGAAAAATCATAGTTGCTTGTTAAAGTCAACAATTTGTGTTAGTCCTGTATAAATCATGTTAACCTTTTGAGAACCAGTTTATGGGTTGCTTTTATTTAACTTTTGTGACTTGTGGATTAAATAAATTGTCTTAATTGCTCTTTCTTGTTTTATGTCTTTGCTTAGCCTTTTCTAAATAAGTTAGTGATACTTTTCAGTAGAAAACACTTCAGGCTAAAATAAGTTGAATGAACTCTCGTATTGCAGCCCCGAACCGTTGTCGTTATGAATTGGTTTATTGTGTTTACTCGATAAATAATTGTCCAACCATGTTGTTTCTGTTAATCACATTGCATTGCATCGTGAGCACTCATGCATACTGTGTTGTTTTCCTTAAGTTCATGTGCTTGCATGATTGCATATCATTTAGGTACGCTAGATGCGCGACGCGTGGAACTAAAGGACAAAGTTGAAGCTGAGCTAGAAGATGGTGTACTGGTGGGCCGATCCAGAAGATGGAAGGACTGACTGGAGTCATGCTTGGGCCAGAGATGCTATCAAGCTGGAGCAAATGAAGACCCAGCCCAAGGTCGGAAGGGCCCAAGGCCTTGTTTCTACTAACACTGACTTAGTGTTACCCCAAGCAAGCCCTGGAGCATAATCCTTATTTTCAGTATTCAATGTTTATTTAAGTATTTGTGCATTTACGTTTCTAGGAGTCTCTCCCTAGGTACCTATGAGTCTCTACTAGTATATAGGCACCGTTAGAAATGCTTTGCTAAGTAGGAATTCGGTAGAAGTCGAGTGATTCCTGTCACTCGCGAGATATAGGTCCTTGTTACTTATGGAAAAGTTGCTGGAGAATGAATCAATGAGGAAAAAAAGTGGAGACCAGGCGGAGGTGAATCTGATTATGGATATGGAAGAAATGGCAAGTAAGACTCTTCCTGTGTTAGTTAAGGACCGCACCGTTGTTGGCAGTGTTGATCGAGGATTGAACAGTACTAACCATATGCTGGAAGTAGGAGGTAGTCGAAACCGGTAAGCTAATTACCTAATTGCAACGAAATCTGACTCTCTACCCGCTAGTCTGGCGTAGGGGTGAGGGGCGGATGATGTAGTCGTCCACGGGTTCACAAGGTGTTTGCACGTGTGGGACTCATCATCCGAGTGTTTGCGGCCGCGAGTCAGACATTGAGGTAATTATGGGAACAGTTGCTCGGTGTGACTCGACGGGGTTGCACTTGGCGTGTGAGTTAGGTCCACCTTGCAAGGTTAAATCAGATCGATTCGCCGTGACTTACGGATATGAGAGCCTAGATCTCTTTGTCACATTGTAGCAAGAATTGGAATGAGAATGGAACGATGATGAGATGAATATGATGATGTTATTGTTGGAGGCTTAATGTAGTCCACCATACTTGTTCTAGATGTTGGTGCAAACCTAGTTGGTATGTGTACATTAACTTTGAGCTAAAATATTGAAAGTAAGGATCCACTATTAGTAGCTTTGCAGCAAAATAAATTCCAGAGCCAAAGAGCTTTGCATGTCTAGATAGCGGACTAAGTATATCCATAGTCGGGTAAGCCTTGCTGAATATTAGTATACTCAGGGTTTGTTGTTACCCTATTTTCAGGTATTTGTTGCTGGTTGAAGCTAACCAGGATTCACACCGGTGGGCTCGATGTGACATCCTCACGTCTTCGTAGTATCGAGATTTTTTAAATCAAACTTCTATCTAAATTTCACTGCATTTTGAACTCTGATATTTTACATAAACTCATTTCGTTAAGCTCTGTTTTGTAATTTATATTTGAGAAACTTTTATCTGCTTGTAATCATCCGTGCTCGCTTTCGGGTGAGACTTCTAGTGTTTTCGATCCTTAACCCAATAAGCTGCCGAATTACACCGTTTTAAGTGCGCTGCAACTTGATTAACGCTTAAAATGATAGTTAGCGCACTTAAGCCGGTTTAATTTAGGCAGTTCTGTGACAGCCACCACCGTCAACAGCAACGTCAGAGAAATCGAGAGGAGCAGGAAGTTGCTAGCGCCCAGGGTCCCAGAGGAGGACAATCTGCAGCTAACCTAGCTCCGAGGAATCAACCAAGTCACGATCAGAATAATGGATGTGGCTATAACCATGAGGAGGTAGCCGATTCTGGGATAGATGCTTGGGAGATCATCAATGCAAGACGTCAAGCGCACCTCTTGGATAACTCCGATCGGTTTCCAGCCCTTAGCAGTGTTTACGACAACGTCCAATACCCGAAGGACTTTAAACCCACTAACGTCCAAAAGTATGATGGTAAGCAAGATCCTGCTCAATGGTTACGTTTATATTCGCCGGCTATTAATGTTGCAGGAGGAGACACCGCTACTAAGGTCCTCTACTTCCCCATGGTCCCGGAACCCGCGCCTCTTACCTGGCTGGAGAGCCTGAAGCGCGAATCCATACATTCGTGGGAGGATCTAAAGAAAGCCTTCATCGACAACTTCCAAGGATATCTACATCGGGTAGCTACTCGCCACGCTCTCGCAATGTGCAAACAAGAGCCAGGCGAGGCCATAAGATCCTACATTAAGTGCTTCTTTGACACAAGGGCCACCATTGCCAACGTCTCCGATGAGGACGTCATCGACTACTTCCACGATGGCATCACCACCCAATCACTTTACCGTGACTTTGGACGAAACCGTCTGGAAACCGTGGTAAAACTGCGCGACATGATGCAGCGCTGGGCAGACAAGGAGGAACAAGAGCACAACCGTTTCCCGCACCGTAACAACGATAACAACGGGAAGCACAACAACAATCGTGGAGGTAGCAACAACCAGTGGGACCCTACGCGCAAGCGTCAGCCAGATGACATTGTCAGGGTTATTGATCGTAGCCCGTGTGGTAAAAAAACAGGAAAGCCTCAGGACCAGTTCGACAAGATCCTACACAACAAAAGTGCCTGATCCACCCAAAAGAGTAACCACTCGATGTTTGAGTGCACACTCATTCGCAAGTCCTTCCAGTCTCCTCTGCCAGATGTACCTAAGAAAAAGACAAACAAAGATGACGACGATGATGACAAGAAAGATCCTGACGGGTTTCAAAAGCCCGAAAACAGTCAATGTCATCTTTGGAGGAGATCCAAGCTTCTCCAAACGTGCCCAAAAGCTGCTGCTATGGGAGATCCTTTCAGTTGAACCGGCAATTCAGAGACCTTTGAAGTACAGTGAGGTCCCTATCACATTCTCCAGGGAGGATCAATGGACTAGCTTCTCTGAGATAGGAAAATTTCCACTAGTACTCGATCCGGTCGTCCAAGGATCCAAGCTTACTCGACTACTCATAGACGGTGGAAAGCGGGCTCAACCTGATCTTCGCAAGCACTCTAATCAAGATGGGCCTCAACTACATGAGCTTGCTCCCACCAAGCAAAGCTACCTTCTACAGCATCGTCCCAGGAAACTCCTCTACACCAATTGGCTCGGTTACTCTCCCGATCACATTTGGTACGAAGCAAAACATCCGAACAGAACACATCAAGTTCGAAGTAGCCGACTTCGAATCCTCATACCACGCCAACTTGGGAAGACCAACATTGGCCAAGTTTATGGCCATACCTCACTACGTATACTTACTCCTCAAGATGCCAGGAAATATAGGAGTCCTCTCTCTACGCGGGGACCTCCTCAACTCCTTCGAGTGCGACAAGGAAGTAATTGTCCATGCCTCCAGCATTCGAGTACCTAGATCCATGAGCGAGATACTCGCTGCCGCCAAGGAGCTATCCCTCAACAAGGACTCGATGCTTTCTAAGAAGCCAAGCCAGTCATCGGTAAAACCAGCCGGGGACGTCGGCACCAAGACCATACAACTACAAGGAGATGACTCTAAAACTGCCATCATTGGAGTAGGCTTGAGCGACAAATAGGAACTCGAGCTCGTCAACTTCCTTAGGGACAATCGAGACGTATTCGCGTGGAAACCAACGGATATGCCAGGGGTGCCCAAGGAGTTGATCGAGCATGCACTAAAAGTCGACTCCAAAGCCACGCCAAAGAAGCAGCGACTATGACGCTTCTCCCCGGACAAGCGATAAGCCATCAAGAAAGAGCTAGCAAAACTACTCGCAGCAGGGTTTATTAAAGAGATCTACCACCCCGAGTGGCTGGCCAACCCCGTACTCGTCCAAAAGAAGAACAACAATGAGTGGAGGATGTGCGTCGACTACACTGACCTGAACAAGCATTGCCCAAAGGATCCCTTTGGGCTACCCCGCATCGATTAAGCAATCGACTCCACAGCAGGATGTGTGCTGCTATCCTTCCTTGATTGTTACTCAGGCTACCATCAGATAGCCCTCAAAGAAGAAGATCAAATCAAGATGACATTCATCACCCCATACGGGGCATACGCCTACAAGACCATGTCTTTTGGGTTGAAGAACGTAGGTGCTACCTACCAGCGTACGATACAACTGTGCTTTGCTGATCAGCTACATCGCAATGTGGAAGCTTATATTGACGGTGTCGTTGTCAAGACCAAAAGCCAAGATCAATTGATATCTAATTTGGAAGAAACCTTCAATAGCCTCCGCAAATTTCGCTGGAAACTTAACCCAACCAAGTGTGTCTTTGGCATACCCTCTGGAAAACTACTCGGATTTATAGTTAGCCACCGAGGAATTGAAGCCAATCCAGAGAAGATCAATGCCATCATGGCCATGGATGCTCCAGCAACTGTCAAGGATGTCCAGAAGCTTACAGGCTGCATGGAAGCCCTAAACCGATTCTTGTCTAGACTTGGTGATCGGGGCTTACCCTTCTTCAAGCTCCTTAAACAGCAAGATAAATTCGAGTGGACTACAGAAGCGGCAGAAGCACTCGAGAATCTCAAGTATCACCTCCAGTCACCGCTAATTCTCATAGCTCCATTACCAGGAGAAGAACTACTCCTCTATATCGCTGTGACTACCCACGTAGTCAGCACAGCGATTGTGGTTGAACGCCCGGAGCAAGGCCATGCCTATGGCATCCAAAGACTACTATATTTCATCAGTGAAGTCCTTTCTGAATCAAAGGTCAGGTACCCTTCAATTCAGAAAATTCTCTGCGGAATCCTAATCACCTCCAGGAAGCTTCGCCACTACTTCGATGAATACAACATCTGAGTTGTCACTGACTTCCCATTGGCGGATATACTCCACAATCGGGATGCCACCGGAAGGATTTCAAAGTGGGTAGTAGAATTGGGAGTCTTGGAGATCAAGTTCAAGCCAAGAACAACCATCAAGTCGCAAGCACTAGTCGACTCTCTAGCTGAATGGCGGGAGAACCAAATCCCAGCACCCCTTAATATCCCAGAGCATTGGGTAATGTACTTTGATGGCTCACTCAAGCTCGAGGGAGGTGGCGCGGGAGTTTTATTCATCTCTCCCAAGGGAGAGCAACTCAAGTATGTTTTCCAGATCCTATTCAAAGTCTCCAACAATGAAGCAGAATACGAGGCACACCTGCACGGGCTTCACCTGGCAGTCTCCCTTGGTATCAAGCGACTACTGGTTTACGGCGATTCTCTACTCGTCATCCAGCAACTTAACAAAGAGTGGAACATCAACAAGGAAACAATGGGTGTGTACGTGGAAGAAATCAGAAAACTCGAGAACAAGTTCTCAGGATTGGAAATCCACCACATGGATAGTGATGATAAAGTGGGAGCTGATGTCCTTTCCAAACTTGGATCTACTCGAGCCAGTGTTCCACCCGGAGTTTTCATCCATGAGTTACATCATCCATCAGTCAAGATTCAAAATCAACTAACCACCGATGCAGAGGCTTTGACCACAGTCAGGGAGGTGATGATGACCGAAGAAGATTGGCTGATGCTGTTCATTGACTTCATCAAGGAATTCAAACTTCCATCGGGTGTCGAAGCTAAATGCGCTCAAGCAGTACTCATCATCCTGCGAAGCAAAGGTTTTGTTTTAGTTTGTGACAACTTGTACAAGCGCTCTGCCTCAGGCATCCTCATGAAGTGTGTCACTCTTGAGGAAGGCAAGGATATCCTAAGGGAAATCCACAAAGAAGTCTGCGGCAACCATGCCGCATCAAGGACACTAGTCGGCAAGGCCTATAGATCAGGTTTCTTCTGGCCAACTGCCGTATCTGAAGCGGAAGACCTCGTCAGAAGATGCCCTGGTTTTCGGCAAACAAGCTCATGTCCCAATTCATAACCTGATCACAATTCCTCCGTTGTGGCCGTTCGCATGTTGGAGTCTGGACATGATCGGACCTCTAACTACAGCGCCAGGAGGATTGAATCATGTGCTGGTGGTAGTCGACAAGTTTACCAAGTGGATCGAGTACAAGCCAATTGTAAAGATCTCATCAGATAGAGCAATGGATTTCATCTCTGACATCATACATCGGTTTGGTTTCCCTCACAAAATCATCACGGATTTGGGTTCTTAATTTTACCTCACAATATTTCTGGGATTTCTGTGACAATTCCTGCAATGAAGTCAAATACGCTTCAGTGGCTCATCCACAGGCCAATGGTCAAGTGGAATGCATCAACGGCTTGATACTCGATGGCCTAAAAAAGAGGATCTATGATGCCAATTCTAAAAAGGGTGGCAAGTGGATTCACGAGTTGCCGCATGTGATCTGGGGGCTGCGAACTCAACCTAGCAAAGCAACTGGACAATCTCCTTTTTTTTCCTTACTTACCGATCAGAAGCCATATTGCCTGCAGACATAATGTGGAGATCTCCAAGAGTCGAGGATTATCATGAAGGAGAAGCAGATGAAGCTCGACAACTTGAGTTAGATACAGTCAAAGAAGCAAGAATCAATGCTATAACTCTGTCGGCTAGATATCTACAAGGAGTCAGATGCTATCATGATCGCAATGTCCAGCAAAGATCTTTTAACGTAGGAGATCTAGTTCTTCGACGGATTCAAGATGAAACAGAATTGCACAAGCTCAATTCCAGATGGGAAGGACCTTTCATAATCTCTAAAGTTACAAGACCAGAATCCTACAGAATTACTGATGCTGATGGTAACGAAGTACCCAATCCTTGGTATATCGAGCACTTGCGCAAGTTTTATCCTTGATTCAGTTGTATGATAAAGGTGTCAGTTGATCTCTTTGATAAAGCAATGGTTCACAATACCTTTCGACTACATTGAAGGAAGCAATCAAACTGACATTATCAAGATCAACTACTACAATCAAAGGGTTTCCAACCAGGGTAATCTTATGAGATTCACACCGACCTGGGTGACCCAACATGGATACCTATACAGTTTTTCCTACTGGGATAACCTACCAAGGTTTATCTAAACTAGATAACTATACAGGCCACATCCCTGTCCTTAGAACGGGACACACCTTACTCGCCCACTCGAGTAGGTTTTTGGATACCTTCAAAAGTTAGTCCTACTTGGGTAACCTGACGGGGTTCATCCTAATCGGTCAACTTTAAAGGTTACTCCAGCCTTCCACCAAGGCACAACTACTCGCTTGCTCGAGTATGTTATGGATATCTTTAAAATTAGTCTCACTTGGGTAACCTGATAGGGTTAATCCTAATCGGTCAATTTTAAGGGTTACTCCAGTCCACCAGATGGACACTCTACTCGCTTGCTCTAGTAGATTTTGGATATCTCTATAAAGTTTTTTCTATCTGGGTAATCCGACGGGGTTCACCTTAACTGATAAACTATGGAGGTTACTTTGTTGGTATTTCTTAACGTTCACAGAATAATCCGCAAGCGCACGGAAGATACCGTTGTAGCACTTCACTCGGAGAGTATTCAGGGTATCGTAATTTCATAGAGAACGGATGTGTAACGATCTTCTGGCTAGCTTAACCCAGGAGAATAAGAAGTAGGAGAGCTTTGGGTAGTGTGGTTTATCTAAGGTTAAGGGTCAAGGCAAGGTAAACTTAGGCTCGTCACTTGTTTACTTCGGGCACTGGTCTGACCCAGGTACTGCTAGGGACCTTCGGCTCGTGGCTCTATGCCGTACTCGGACAGGGGGAGTGCACTAACCACGAAGTAGCTTCGTAGCGGACCGACAGGGCTGTCACCACCTGCGGTCTACCCCGCAATTCTGTGGAGCACGAGACAAACAAAGGCAATCTAGGATCTAAGCACCACGCTTAAGCCTTTGACTACATACTCTAGCGTTGCGTAGGGTTACCCATCTTTATCAGGGGCCCTCTACCAGAGTATCCGTTACGAGAACAGACGATGAACCCATAAACAAATGAATAACTTAAGAATACTGAACCAAGAACTTAACAGAAGATGAACTCCGGATACTTACTCAAGTGATTCGTACCCGTCGAAGTACAAGATGAAGAGAGGCCGACACGTCCGGCTCTTCTCCAATCCTCCACCTCGCACACTTCCTCTACTCTAATGATACAAGTAGAGTCCTACTATTACTCCTTCTCCTTGGGGAATGAATGAAAATTGTGTGTCCTTGAGAGGGTCTGTGGAGGCTCCTTTTATAGCTTCAAAGGTTGGTTCCCGCCATCTTCTGATATGGAAACTTGCTCCACCGTCTTTGGATGGATCAGAGAGAATCACTGGCCAAAGTGCACCTGGACATGTGCCTGTCTGGGTTCGGCCAGCCCCACAGCACCGCCTCTGGCCACTGTCTTTTTCTGGGTGACTAGTGAGTGGGCCCTCTCTTGTGTATGTCGGTGCCGGGGTTTCATTTGTCAGTTTGCTCTGTTTTGTGGGCCCTCTTTGTAAGTGTGACGCAGGGTTGGATATTCTGTGCAATTGTGTTGCGTCTTTTGTCTATTTTTGCCTTATTCCGTGTATGGGTGCCTGCAATCCAAGAATCACCAAAACTTGTGGAAATGGTTAGAAATAAACCCTATAACTACTTTTGGTGTTCGAAAGTTATGAAAAGATGCAGGAGTTGACAGCTTTATTTCTGTCTTAAGGACCGTCAACATACTCCAGAAAGATACCTAACTTGCTCGCTCGAGTAGATTGTATATATCGACTACTTGTCCTATGATCTCGGAACAAGTTTCTAATAATGCATCAACTGGACAAAACATTGATTTATACATCAATAATGCATGTTTTTACAGATCTGAGAACTATTACAAGCAAATCATTCTGCCAAGTTCTTCATGATCTCCTCAGCAATTGGCTCAGCTTCTTCACGATATCGGAGGAAATCTACATCCGGGCAATCAGAAGCAATTCCTAAAGCTATAGGAGCCAAGTTGTACTGAGTCAAATAGGAGTTTACAATGCCAAGCAAGTGAGCAATATAATTCTTGGTGCTCGTAGAAAGATAGTCGAGGATCTTCCTGGGAGCTTCTTCGAAGCGTTCAACCAAGGATTTACTACCCGACGTTCCTTCTTCTTGAGGATCCACCATATCTACAATTACCTATGCCACAGCTACTAGCCACTCATGCTCACTTGATGGACCTATACAAGGAAAAAGACTTCAGTGACTCTGAAAACAACTGCTAAAAGCTACAAGGTACGATTCGAGTACTTACAGGCTTGGGCAGATTGCAGTTGTTCTTGGAGCTTTGTCTTCTCCTCTTCCAAGCTCTTGATCTGCTGTTTAAGATGTTAAGTCTCTTGCGTATGCTTCCGGTTGGTTGCATAAAGTTCATTTCGCATAGCGAGAGCTTCATCAATCCGCTTGGCAATCTGCACATCTTTTTCAGCAAGGAGTTTTTGGTTATCCAAAGTCTTGTACAAAGCATTTGACTTCAGAGACGACCGATTGGCAACATCATACAAGAAGAGATGACACATCAGTTGTTAAACTACTCGACTCTATGAAGCACTTGGAGGAAGTTGGCTTACCTGCGTAAACTTGAAACTCCACTTCATGCAGTCCTGGAGCTTCCTCATGTTATCAGGAGTAAGAAGAGGATCATCAAAAAGATCCTTACACAGTTCTTCTTGAACAGAGGTTGGGAGAGACTGGAAGGGTATTATTCGGGTGCCAGAACTACCCGACCCTCCAGCCTCTACAGCAGTAGTAGTCGCAGATGGAGAAGTTCCTTCAGCATTAGCTAAAAGCAGAGCAGATTTTTCTACCCCTGGAATATCTTTCTGTGCATTATCATCTGCACTCGCCTCCTGGGTCACCGCATGACCAGAACCTTTGACCACCCCAATTATTGGAGAATCGGGAGCAGATCGAGTAGATGCTTTTGGGTTTGCTTCGCACCAGTTACGGAAATCTTGAATCTGAGCTTTCTCTTGTTCAGGGAGATGTTGCATCCTGAAGAAACCCAGGATCAATATAAGGCAACCAGGCATAAATTGGTATCGAGACAGTCAAGATACTTACTCGACACTATCAGTACAGTAATTTTTTTTTCCGCAACAGAGATGGTCATGGGCTCTCCTTTCGCTTCTTTCCAATGACATCAGCCAAAGTCTGATTGTCATCATCAGACCGTGCATCAGTTATCAAAGAGTTTCAGAAGGAGGTGGAGGCATACAATACCACACCTTATAATTTACCTGCATGAATGATTGCATCAAGAAGCTAAAGAAACTAAACAAGGAAAGTACTCGAATATGATTATCGACCACTTACCTAGGCATTTTCAGGCGGATTTGCTGCATAGAATTAAACTGGGAGAGTTAGTGACTTGTCAAAATTGTTGAGTACTTTACAACATCTCTTTAATAGGTCAAACTGATGGATTTTCTCAGGGGAAAATCTGGACGGATCCTCCAGACTTTCATATCTGAATCCTGGATGTATCTGACGCTGTAGAGGTTGTACTCGATGACCAAGGAAGGAGTACACTACATTGTCTCCAATCACCCCCCCCCCCCCCTCTTCTTCAGTTTCTCCAGGGCGCCACAAATTTTTCCAACTTGATTCCCCCAGGGCTGGCGCTCATCCAGTTTGCTTGTGCTTTTGGGGCTCCGGGAATACGCTCTGGCAAAGGAGACTCAAAATTCTCGACATAGAACCAATAACTTTTCCAGTCGACTCCTTTACCAGAGGGTTGATAAGATAAGTACTCGTTCTCTTTCTCAAGGTGGAGTACTAGCTCAGCTCCGCCAACTTTGACAGGCATGCTGGCATTGGGAATTGGGCGGAGGAAGAAGAAGTGTTGGAAGAAATGGAAATGTGGCAAGACGCCAAGGAAAGCTTCACATAAATGAGTGAAGATAGAAATATGGGGAATGGATTGTGGGGTAAGATGATGCAGTTGAACACCCCAGAAGCGAAGAAGAGCATGGAGGAAATCGAAAACCGGAACCGCAAGACTGCGTTCTACGAAATCACGAAAGATAACGGTCTCAAAAGTAACTTCGTACAGGCGGTCTTCTCCTTCAGCAGGAAGCCATTGGATAATGGCATGGCTCTGCAGCATCCTCATATCCTCCAATTCTTGCACATTGGCTTCGGATATCTTGCACTTCTTCCAGCCCGTTGCCAGATCAGGAGTTTCTTCAACTTGCGACTTTCCCTTGGACCTTTTGGGAGCCATCTTGATGTCACGAGTTGATCTTCCACTTGACGCTTGGGGGCTGACGGAGAGGTTCATGGAATCAGAGAACAAGCAGGAGAAAAGTTGGGAGATTGAATCTGAAAATGACGGCGGCTAGGAGTGAAAGGGGTAAAAACCTAAGGAGTCACCGTACGGTTAAATAACCCTGCGGGTGGCAGTTTAGTGAATTATTCAGAAGACCAACGGTCCTTCTCTGTCTGAATCAACTTTTGAGCGGTTTTTTACAAACCATCAGAACATGGTTACATGCCACGAGTTTTGGGTCCTCAAATCTAAAGTAAGAAATTTACATTCAAGGCTCGGGGGCTGCGAGAAATGTGGCGTCAGAGATTTATTTTTCAATTTTTTTGAAAACAAAGGAAAAAAAAGGCTGAAGTGACCCTCAGCCTGATTTTGCGATTCAACCTAAGGCTCGGGAGCTACTCCATATGGAGCACGAGTACTTCGCGCACCATATATGATCAAGAATCGGGGCTTGAGTACCTCACAGCCTCGAAGCAACCGGAAGAACTTGAAAGACTACTCGATGTACTCGAAGAAAGGCTCAGAAGCAACCAGAAGGATGTTCTAACTACTTGAAGTACTCGAAGACGTCTCACCAAGTACTCGACACCTGTAGGACTCAATTACGAAGAGCTCAGGGGCTTGTCAGACCCAGGAAAGCGGGACTGCTCATAGGCATAGAACATTCTAGAGTAAGGGATAGCGCATGAATGTACCTTACCTCTTTTGTAACTACCCGAATAGATGTAGAACTAGCTGAAAGTACAATGAATCTACCCGACCAGGTTGTAGGAGGACTCCAACTGTACTCGGCTAGAACTTTCCATATAACCCTGTCCCCCCAGAGTATATAAGGTCAGGCAGGGACCCCCTCAAAACATCAACACCTAAGGCAATACAAACAACAACACATGACATATGGTATTACGTACCTCGCGGCCCAAACCTGTCTAAATCCTTGTGTTCCTTGCACCATCGAATTCCAAAGCTAGTCGATCCCTTGCCTACAATCCTACTGCTAAGGGTATCCCCGAGCAGGCTTGGCAAACACTGACAGCGCCAGCCATGGAGAGGGAGAGGGAGGGAGGGAGGTGCGCCAGCCATGGAGAGGGGAGAGGAGGGAGGGAGATGCGCCGTCAGGCTGCTAAGAGAGAGAGATAGATTGTATATATACGTGTGCTCGCAACTGGGTCTCCTGGGCTAGCGGGCTGGGCCCCATTTTCTGAGGTGGTTGGATTACAATGACTACCTCGATTAATGTATAACCGAGGTGTTTATGTTACAATAAACGCATCAGTTAATGTCTATTAACTGAGGCAGACATTTTAAGGCGTCCCTCTCTGTTAATAGATTTTGAGTGACGGTTTTTTGTAACCGCCTTCAATTAATCTTAGGCGGTTTAAAATTATGCTCGCCTCATAGCTGCTAAAAAAGTCGTTGTTAATCAATTTTTGTAGTAATGACACCGCCAGAGGGCCCCCAACAGAGTAAATCTACTGCAGGTCGCCGGCGGGAGAGCTCTGAGCCGTGCGTCCGTGAGAGGACGTCGGGGAGGAGGCCACGGTCGCGCGCCGCCCGATCCCACGAGCTGCATGAACCGTGCCCAGTCGTGGCGCTGCCCCGCTCCGCGCGCGTCGCCTAGCACTGTGGCCGCGAACCCCGCGCGGCTGCAGCTGCTCCATCCCATGCGGCTGCATCTGCTCCACCCTGGGTGCCGCTGCTCCGCGTCGGGCCCCGCGTGGCCTCTGCCTCGCGCTACGGTTGCTTCGTGCCAATTGCGCGGCAAGGGAGACGGAGGGGAGGGTGGGTGGAGGCGCTAGCTGCAGAGGCCGGGGAGGAGATGGTGGCACGTGGGAGAGCAGAGATGGGGGAGAAGACCAAACAGATAAGAAAGACTGAAAGAGAGGGGTCTGTGAGGCACTGCAATGCATGTGCTGCTGCAGAGATAAAGAAGAAATAGAGGCTCAATTGCTACCGCCGCTCGCGCAACTACGTTTCAATTTTTGCAAAATGACGCTCTATTTTTAGGAGCGGGTGACGCTATGACCTACTCTTGAAAAAACACATATTTTCAGAGTTGGTCGATGGTGTCACTCGCCTCTAATGTTTTTTAGGGGCGGGTGAGATGCTACAGTAGCTCTCCATTTGTAACGGTTACATTTTAACTCATCTCTGGAAAAATGAGTCGTTGCTATAAATTATTTTTGTAGTAGTGATAGAAACCGAGAAAGAGAAATTGAGCTGCATCTCAGATAGAAGAAAAGGAGAAGACGCTGGATGCTTGGCTGTTGCGTGCCCATTGGACAAGGGAGGAGTGCTAGAGTGGGCAGAGCTTGTGGAAGGGAGCAGCGGCGTCCGGCTGCTCTCGTTACCGGAGAAGGGGCACTGACGCAAGAGAAACAGTGGCGGAACTGGAGATAAAATTTGAGAGGGCCAGACAAACATACGGAATTGTCAATTTCATTCTCAAATTTTCAGCCGAAGTTTAACTTCATTCTTAAATTTTTCAAAACAACTATTTTAGTTCTAAAACTTCTCCATTGACCTTAATTTGCCATGTTGGCACCTTATCACATTTAGTGAGCTATAATTCATAAAAAATAACATTTCTATAAATTTGATCATTATAAAATTTCATCCTTTGTAATTCTCCAATACTTGGAATACATGTATAGTTATTTATATTTGCATGACTTATACTCTATGGTTTCAGAAATATACTTCATGATTCATTTGTATTTATACTTTATACATTGCATGATTAGACAAGTAACATTAGTACGATGGTACCCATTCTACTATTCAAATGTTTAATTTGCTCTAGTATGATGTATGTCCATCCAGAGGATAGGGGCATTGTGCATAATACTAGAGTATCGCTTATTAATGTAGACATGTTGTCTAGATTAATCAAGTGTTACCGGATGTCTGCCATTTCCATTGTAGACATAGCAAGCAAGTGGTGACAACTGTCACCGTAATCCTCCATGTTCGATGAGGGTGTAGGAGGTCCATAAAGTACTATGATATGCTAGACAATCTTATCTGTATTTCATGAGCGGTCTCCGTGTTTGGATGTTGTCTAGAGCTAGGATAGTCATTTGTTGTGTAAATGTATAGTATGAACTGTATAATTAACTAGAAGTACAGAAAAGCCAAATAGCTAACTTATTCCTTTTTCCCTGCCTTAGCCTTATCTTGAGACTGAGAATGAAAAACTTTTGTGTCACACTACCTCTTATTCATTATTTATATTACACCTATTTATACAATTGAATATCCAAGAAAAAATTATTCATCAATTTACCTATTTACTAACCGCCACCTTCTCCCTACGGAAATATAAATGATAACCCTGGTTTATTACTCCTGGCTAAAATGCTACAACGGTATTCCGTGCGCTTGCAGATTTATTAGTAACACACAAAATACCCTCTTTGTGTTTGCGGACGTGTTGTCTAGGAACACTCACCTAGAAATGATGTTGATAAATGTCAACAAGCATTTTTTGCGTCGTTTGCCCTGCAAAATAACCATACCGATCAGACCGGTGCAATGATAGCCTGACCAGCGACACCCGCGCCGATTGCATCGATTAATATTTCTAGTTCGGCAGCCCCTAGCCGAACCAATCAATTGGCCAATTTTGTACCTCGTTACACCACAGTGGGATATAGTGTGCCGCCTATTACCCCACAGGGATCTGGTGTCCCTCGCGAACAATTCCTGATAATAATGTATATGACGAGCTTTTGAAGCATGCACCGACACATTCAGTACAGACGATGGCGCCTATTATAATCCTAGCACACATCATCTCACAGCACAAGCCTCAACTAGTGGAAATTGCGAAGCCGATTTCTCTAGATCTGGCTAATATGATTAAAACCAAATTTGGAGTAGATATGGGTAATTCTCGCTTGTATCAAAAACCATATTCCGCTGACTTTGATTTTGTTTCTTATCCTACAGGTTGGCATTTTCTCATTGTGAAATTTAATGGTGATGATAACTGAACAGCTTGGGAACATGCTAGCCAATATATTTCTCTTGGAGAAGCTAGTTTTAGTGATACTTTTTGCGTGTTTGATTATTTTCTTTGTCTTTAACTGGAATTACTTTTTCTTGGTTTTCTTCGTTGGCCCCAAATTCTAAGTTTTGGAATTAGTTTCACAATCACTTTAATAGTTCGGACAATCAAGCGAAGTTGTCAGATTTGTTATCGATTAGACTGGGATGAATCTATTACTAAATATTTTAAAGATTTAAAGATATTAAAATTGGTTTTTAAAGTACAAGTTAGAGCCTTGAGTTTGGAGTGAAAATTCAAAAATGCGAAAGATACTTATAGAACTCATCGGTCCAACACACATGCTGTTGATTGTGAATCCGGTACATCGGATGATAAGGGAAAAAAAAGTCTATGCCACTGAATTTGTTTGGCCATCTAAGACCAAACCGTGTTCTTGTCCATCTCTTAAGCCGACTCAAAAGAATCAGCAAGAAGAAGTACACTTTACATTTGATGTTCCTAATTAAATTCGATCATATTTTTGATGAATTGCTTAAGAACGAAAACATCAAATTATCTCATGCCATATCGCCGCTTGATTAGTTAAAGCAGTGTGCATACTGCAAGTGGCATAATTTTTCATCTCATGCAACTAACGATTGCAATATTTTTCGTCAATAGGTATAACCGGCTATTAGTGAAGGATGATTGGTTTTGTCTGAGATGCAAATTGATAAAACACGGTTCCCTGTCCATACAATTTGAGTTCAAGAGAAACTTAGGTGGTCGAGACTCGAGAAGACACATGAAGTTTAGTATTCATGTAGGTCATGATCTTGTTATGAATGTTTCATGGTGCTTAATCATTTCCAGTAGGTTTAACCACCTAGCTGAACTACCAATTTAGATTGACTTGCCACAATGTGCTAGTCGAGATTGGGATGGAGCTGATGTGGTTACTTATGGGAGTAGTTTGACCATCATGTATGGAAAAAAAGAGAGAGAGAAAATTGAGCTAGTGAATAAATCATTGCAATACGAAAAGTCAATGTTTGAATGATATTGCAATGATCATGTGCTTTGCGATCATTGATTGAACAGAGGATTCTCTATTGAATTACATACAAAAGACAATCTAGAACTATCATTGCATCACAAAATGCATTGTACCCTCACTACGGACTGTGCCTATTTGCCGTGTGCCAAAGACACACGGCAAAGGCCGGTTTACACTCGGCGAAGTGTTTGCCGAGTGTAACACACGGCAAACAGCTCACAGCAAACAACGGCCGGCAAAGAGCTAGTTTGTCGTGTGCTACATCTCGGGCACACGGCAAACACTTTGCCGTGTGCATTATTGGGCCCACGGCAAAATAAAGTGCACTAGCATAACCCCCTGTTGAACAGACTGTTTGCCGTGTGCCGTAACGGCTTGGCACATGGCAAACACAGCCCCTTTGCCGTGTGCCCTGTCCTAGGCACACGGCAAACACAGCCAGCTTTGCCGTGTGCCAAGTGGACAGGCACACGGCAAAGAATGGCAGATTTGCCGTGTGCCTTGCCATGGCACACGACAAAAAATGGTGGCACACGGCAAAATTAATTTTCAGATTAATTTTTTTTGTTTAATCACAAATATTTCAGATTCCAATCAAATTAACATCACAGGCAATTCATATATATTGCATCAAATGTCACGATCATTTCATATATCACAATTTGCATCACATTCAATCCATAGAAGTCCAAATGCAAATATAGCAAATATCGCAATGCATACAAGCCCAAATGTAGTCAATACAAGTCCATACAAGCACTGGTAGTTCATACATGTCCATACAAGCACACGTTCAAACGATTGTCTATACAAAGAGTGCATGTCCATACAACCACAACTCACGACTACGGCGGCGGCGGTGGCGGGTGCTGCGACCACGAAGGGTTCTACTGGAATTGCTGCATGTAAGTCACCCAATGAGGAGGCGGCCACACATTCTGAGGCATCGGCAAAGGGGACAACTGCGACCACGAAGGGTTCTACTGGAATTGCTGCATGTAAGTCACCCAATGAGGAGGCGGCCACACATTCTGAGGCATCGGCAAAGGGGACATTTCTGTTGGCCCATCATTTGATGCCGCCGATTGAGGCTGCAAATTCAAAGTCATTAATTTGAAGTCTTTATTTCTAAGACATTGTTTCTAAGTCTTTGTTTCTAAGGCATTGTTTCTAAGTCATGATAGAGTTGTTTATTAGTCAAATAACGATAAATGAAATTAGAAGGTTGTGAAATCACTCACAGGAGTAGGGGTAGCTGCACGCGCAGGGATATTAGTCTGAGGGAATTGCGGTGGCGAAAGACCCATTTGCGAGCCCAGAGTCTTCATGAACTGAAAAGCCAGGGCCAGCTGCATCTGATTCTGCTGGGAAGCTTCCTGTGTCTGCCGAAGGTCTTGCTGCATCCTCTCCCGCTCGACCGCCCACCCTTGCTGCTGTGCCTGCTGCTGTGCCGCCCACGCCTACTGCTGTGCTAGGAGCTGTGCTTCAAAGTCCCATTGCATCTGGGCCTACAAAATTAGATTGCATGGTTAGAGTACCAAGAAACATATGTCAAAATTAATAAACATTTGCTGTAACAGAAATAACCTTCAGTGCCTCCATCTGGATCTCCGTAATGCTTTGACGTGGGCGTATGGCCGGGCTAGAGCTGGTGCCCCTGGCTCGAATCTGCGCGAGAGTAGGAGTACTGGCGGTGTCAATCAAGCTATCTCCAATCCAGTACCGGCCATGCTTCTTTCCCTCCTCCCACCCTCATCACGACTTCTGCATCAATGGGCTCCGTGCTTGGATCAAAGTCCGGCCCATTCACCTCTCTTGCCATCAAGTTGTACTCACTGAGGCGACTGAGGACAGTCACGTGGCTGTACGCTTCTGGGGGGGTCCGTCGGGTTGTAGTTGACATCCGATGTCGCCTTCCCTTTGTGGGCCAAAGCCCACGCCTTGATCGGGGGGCAAGGCTCGCTTCCATGTGAGGCCGACTGTGAAAAAAGAAAGATGATTACAAATTGTGTACGGTTGAGTGTTAAAATGAAGAAATGAATTCACTTACCCATCTGGCCGCATACTGTCGTAGGTGACTGTTGCCCTGATGGTGTGTTGCACCTGGCATCATCAAACGCCACTGCCGACAAGACTCGTGCATCACCACCCAACCTTCCGCATACCACCTATCGATTATCATGTCCCAGCACTGTTCATTCCCGGCTAACCACCAAGGAATCACCTGCAGGTCATACATGACATATAAGAAGATCAACCGTAGCGTACTTCATTTTAGTAAAAGTCAATTTTAATAATATTGTATATTTACCCTCATATATTGTTCCCGAGTTAGCCTGAGGTTTCACACAACCCCTTTGTTGGTCTTCACTTTTTCGATGCGATGTTTGTAATCACAGTTGACCTGGATGCGTGCCTCGTAGAGCATATCCGCCACCAGCTTGTGACAGGTCCGTGTTTGCCACCTCGCGTGCCACGGTCATCATTCCCTCCTCGCACCTGTAGAAATCCTGCACATGATGATGAACGAAGCCATTATATCAAGAATGTCCAATTAATGAGATGTATTGACAATTATAGCGCATACAAGACTTACCCCCAGTTCCTGCAACACCCGCTCTGCCTTGCTCGCAAAGCACCTGCCTTCCCGGTCCGGTCTATCGATGGCTTGGATGTAGTGCTCCCAAGCCGACACCGGCTGAAGACAGCCGTCAATCTCGATGCATCCAGGGTAGTGGTCCTTGCAAAGCAGGCCCAGAATGCCATTGGGGATGCGTTTGTGAACACCTGGAACGACGATTACAAAATTCCTGCCAAAAATATTTGTATAAAATTGGAATTGAAATATATAAGTACGAAATGTAATAAAATAGGCTAAAGTTACTTACCTTTTACCGTCCGGCCGAATAATCGGCCGTTGCTCGAGCGGTATAGGTCGGTTCGGGAGACGAGCGGAGCCTCGTATCCAGACGGCAGGTATGTCTCCTGCCACCCCTCCCTGGTCGTCGTCCTCCTCACTAGAGGCCTCCTCCTCCTCCTCCTGGCCCTGCTCCTGCTGCTGCTGGTCCTCCTCCTGATCCTGCTCCTGGTCCTCCTCCTCCTGCTACTGCTGGTCTTACTCTTGGTCCTCCTCCTGGTCCTGCTCTTGCTCCTCCTCGTCCTCAGGGGAGGGTGACCTCGTGTGAGGCCCCCTCGTCCTCCTGCTACTCCTGCCGCTCCTCGTCGTCTGTGACGTGCCGGCGTCCTCATCTAGTGGAGGCACCGACGAACTTGCCTCACCCCTCCTCCTCCTCGTCCTCCCTCCAGCCATCTGGGAGGACTCACCTCTCCCAGCAACTCTGCGCAGCACGGCCTCCAACGACTGCATCATACCTCCGCCGCGCCCCACCATATTTGATCTATCACCTGAAATTAAAGGGGCAAACCAATCAGAATAATATTTAGAAATTAATTAATGCAAGTAGTAAAAAACATAATCCGAACATGTATTAGAAATTAATTGTTGCAAGTAGTAAAAAACAAAAATAATTAGAACAAGTGAAAAACTGATATAATTGTTGCAAATACGGATCTTACATGTATTAGAAATACTCTTCAAGATCGGGATTAGCTGGATCATAAGTCTCATCATCGCTATAACGTCCGTCGATATCATCAACGGCGTGCTCCAAAGGAGGAATGCTTTCATCATCACTGTCATTGCCTAAACGTAATCGCTCAAGTAATTCCAAGTCCTTCGCATTATGAACCTCATCCCTGGCATCCTCGTGAACAAAACTTTCATTGTCTACTTCCATTCCGATTGCTTCGGTTAAATCTATTTTGAAACTCCCTTGTAGCCCATCTTCTTGAAAGAACTCTCCTGTATTATGAACTCTCCTTGTAGCCCATCTAACATGTCTGCAACCCCGGCATCAGCGTCATGTTCTTCGATGCGTTGCCTAACAACTTTGTCTCTCATACGATTGGCTTCGCCATGGTAGGTCCACCGGGTATAATTTCTCGTAAATCCATAATTGCAAAGATGATTCGTCATGATTTCGCGTGTTTGCACATTTGTTGCACAAACACCAGGTGGTATTGCCTCCTTTGAGCTTTGCAAATGCTCCGTCCAAGAAAGCCTCGGTCTTTTCAATCCACTCCCCGGACAACTGACCCCCACATTTCCATCCAGTATACATCCACACACGGTCATCCATCCTCTATCATATCAATGAGTAATATAATATAAAAGATCATCCTTGCATCTACATGATGTCTACCAATTCTAATAGGTTAAGATAGGTCCTAATCCCACCCGAGAGGATGCGTAGCTGGGGCTGGTTCTCATGCTCTACACTGATCCGAGACAGAATTTTGGCAGCACCTCCCCGCTGTTCTCCAAATACACGTCTCGAAAAAGGAGATTGTGTATCCGGAGAACAGCAAGGAGATGATGCCGAGACTCTGTCTCGAATCGGCGTAGACCATGAGAACTAACCCCATTTACGCACCCTATCAGGTTGTCCAAAAAACGTGGACAATTTGAAACAGATACGGTCATACATTTGCAAAGATCTTCATATATCCAACCGTATCTCCTTCGAACGGGTGACGCCTAACTCGGTTACTCCTATACGAACATGAAACTGGAATGAAGTGTTGTTTGCATCGTCCTCACCTAGGGCTCGATGGTGGCCTAGGCAATGTCACGTGTGTCGGTGCGGACAGCTCGAGGACGGTGTGCACAATAGCCTCTCCTGCCAAAACAGATACAAAATGGTGTCAATTGAAAATTTTAGTACCACCTCTCCCCTCGAAATTGAAGTTTTCTAACCCTGCAAAAAAGCATCAATGCACTGGCTCACCTATGGGATGTTGAGCCACAGCGGGGCGGCAAAGCGTCGGTGGAGCGGTGGAGCGCCGCGGCGGGGCGCCAGTGCATAGCCGGCATGGCGCTGGGGTGGGGCAGGGCGCCGGAACTCAGGGCCGGCGTGGCGCCGGGGCGGGGCAAGGCACTGGGCCGAGGCAGCCGGCCGGCGTGGTGTCGGGGCGAGGCATCGGGGTGCGGCGTGGCCTCGAGGTGTGGCGGCCAGCGTGGCGACGGGGCACGGCGAGACGGCAGCTCGGCGAAGGCGGCGGCGGGCACACGTGGCGGCACGGTGGGGCCGCGGCTCGGCTCGGCGAGGAGGCGGAGGCCCCCCGCCAGCGGGGCGGCGGCTCGGCTAGCCAAGGTGGCGGAGGCCACGCGCGGCGGCGTAGCGGGACTGCGGCTCGGCGAGGTGGTGGAGGCCCCGCGCGGCGGCACGGTGGGGCACCGCCTCGGCGTGGTTGCGGAGGCCCCACGCGGCGGCATGGCGGGGCGGCGGCTCGGCGAGGTGGGTGGGGGGAGAGGGTGTTGGCATGACGGTGTGCACGGCGGCTCGGCGAGATGGGCGAGGTGGCGAGGGCGGCGGAGGGCGCGCGCGGCGGCACGGCGGCTGGGCGAGGTGGCGGAGCGGCGGCACGGCGGGGTGGGTGGCGCGCGCGCGGCGGCTCGGTGCGCGTGGCGGGGTGGGGGGGAGGGCGTTGGCACGACGGTGCGCGCGGCGGCTCGGCGAGGTGGGCGAGGTGGCGAGGGCAGGCGGAGGGCGCGCACGGCGGCACGGCGGCGCGGCGGCTGGGCGAGGTGGCGGAGCGGCGGCATGGCGGGGTGGGTGGCGCGCACGCGGCGGCTCAGCCTGTGCATGTGCGTGTGTGGTGTGCGTGGGGGGCGACAAAGCAAACGGCTAAGTGTTGGGCGAGCGTGTTTGCCGTGCGCCAAGATCCAGGGCACACGGCAATTAGGTCCTTTGCCGTTTGCCACGATCTAGGGCACACGGCAAATAGGTCCTTTGCCGTGTGCCACGATCCATGGCACACGGCAAATAACCTATTTGCCGTGTGTCCCAGGCACGGCACACGGCAAAATAGGTTTTTTAAAATTTCTCCAAATTCAAATTCAAAATTGGTTATACAAAATTGTATCTAATGAACATTGAAAATACATTGCCAAAGACACTAAATAATTCAAGTTTTATGGTTTTATGAAAAAAATTCTATTATTTCATGCGTTTCTATATCACATGATTCTATTTAACTGAAAAAATAAAATAAAAATACAAAACAGAAGCGAAAAATTACCAAATTTTGGAATCAAGGAATCTAAGTTGGGTATTGCATATACAAAAAGTTTAGAAGTCAAAATCAAAATCAACCGTAAGTTTCATTCGAAATCTGAACTGTTATTTCTCAACTCTACAGCTCTTCTACGCATATTCTCGGATTTTTAACAAGCATACAACGAAACTTCAACGGATCCTTCTTAAAAAAATTTCATGGCTTCCACACATGAAATTATGATGTCATGCCAAATTTTATGATTTTTTGACTACATATGTAATTTATATAATTTTAATACGATTCGGCCAAAAGATCCTAGTCATGGTTCGTGAACAAGATCTTCAAAATTTACTTTGGTTTTCAGGCATATGTCCTCACATTGACCTCCTGAACTTGAATATCATTTTTGGGTTCATTATATTCCACCACTCAAAACACTTCCAGCTTAATCGCAAGAAATTTGATTAAACAAATTAAATCATTAAATATAGTAAAACTATAAATACAAATACCAAAGTTTACTAGGGAGCAACATGTATTGTATGCACATAAAAAAAAGTTGGGACGCCAGAATCAAAAAAAATTTGAAAACTTTGTCATGTGCCTAATAATATGCACTCGGCAAACAAAGAAAACACATGGTAAATCAGTACATTTGCCGTGCGTTTTCTTCAGCACACGGCAAAGAAAAATGAACGGTGGACGGGGCTCCTTTGCCGTGTGCCAAACGGCCGGCACATGGCAAACAAAACGGCCACTGCCATTCCTAACGGTGCCAGAATGTTTGTCGTGTGCCCAACGTCTGGCACACGGCAAAGAAGAAAGCTTTGCCGTGTGCTTCGCTTTGCCGTGTTTTTTTTTCACAAGTCCACGGTCAATGTAAGATTTTTACCGGACGTCTAATCTTTACCGTGTGTCTTTTTAGGGGGCACACGGCAAAGGCCCTCTTTGCCGTGTGCTATATCTTTTCCGTGTGCTGCAGTTCGGGCACACGGCAAAGGCCCTCTTTACCATGTGCCCGAGATATAGCACACGGCAAAACCTAAGGCACACGGCAAATACGCACAGTCCCATAGTGCCTGAACCCACACTTAATAACAAAAGGCGTGTTTTTGGAGCTTAACTGACATGCCTCTAATGTATGATGTTTATTTGGCTAATAAGTACTATACCAATCATGTGCCTTGAGTACCAAGTTAGAGTAACTCATTTTATCTTGTGCTTATGTTTTCGACTTAGCCTAGTCCAAGAAAATCAGGGAAGATTGATAATCTGATACATGTATATATGTTTGTGCTTTTCACGCTTCAAAGAAAGAGGACAGAGGTAAGAGTGGAGATACTTTATCACAGAAACGGGTCCCATATTAAACAAAGAAATTTTATACTGTAAGATGTAGAAACTGTAAGGGGCAATAATCATGAGTAATTGAGTATTATGAAAATGGATGGCTCCAGAAAATATGTTTGTCGTTTTATTATAGAGATAATCGAGTTCATAGAAATAATTGCAAGAGTTCTTTTAAAGTCGGATAGTACTGAACAAACTTTCTCCACCGGTTTGGTTAGCAATACAACGTGCAACTGCAATGTACTACCTAATTGCGTAGTTTGGATGATTTTGTTTCGTAGTACTAATATGTCCACACTATTTGAAAATTTCAGCTAAGCTAGTTTAGATTGGGTGGACATCATGCATGATATGTTAGCTAGGGACGCTGCTTGATCACTTGGGACAACCAATATGGTTCGAGAAGGATTGAATTAGTAAATCAATCATAGGAATGTTGAAGTCAATGTAGGGATGTTATCATCATGCAGTATCGAACTGCAGGCTTCGCGTGTATTATTGCATTAAATCCAAAACAAAATTATTATAATACATCAAGGAATCCTAGATAGTTTTTTTTTCCAATTTAGGGTTTTTAATTTAGCAAGTGCTGATCGATCCAGTCATGTGCTTTAACTACCAAGTTAGACTAACCGTGCCGAGATCATGTGCTTCAGTTTTCCACCCTGAGCAAGCAAGAGGAAATCAAGGGAGATCCGCATTCTATCTGACACAACATGCTGCAGTGATCCCATTCCCATGGGCCATGGGGGAAGTTTTTTACTGCAGAAATACGAGGCCTCGGTTGAAATATAATGTAGGGATCGGAATTCATATATGCGAACGAAGTTGAAAATGTGCCGGTGGTGTTTAAATTTTGTTTTCGTTCCCGTAGAAAGACGGTCGAGTTGGTTGAACTTGGGACATTCCCTCTGCTGTTTCAGTAGAAAACTTGCTGCCTCGCGTAGTTCATTTGAAACTCCCAACCGACATGTCGTTACGACTGGCACGTCATGAGTGAGCGCTGAATCTGTGGGTTGTTGTGCCGCCGTCATCTTTTCTCCGCATTTCTTCCGCCGGCAGGCTGATGATGATACGTTTAATTAATTGTGTTTTTTCATCACAAGATAATGAATACGCGTGTTCACATTCTTGATCGGTTGCTCGACCGGTCTTGAGAAGCCACAGAACATGCGCAGGACAGGGCTTCAACTAATCTGGACGCATCTGCAGTTAGTTGAGTTCGTTGCCGCGCGAATCTCTCTAGCTTGATGGAGAGAGAGAGAGGTAGACGCGACGCCAAAGTCAGTGGCCTCGGAGGTTAGCAGCTAAGTCATCGCCTCCAGATCGTAGCGGTGCATGATGATGCATCATCAGCTGCATGCATGCATCCATGTGCCTCGACGGAACACGGATTTCCTGCGTTCTGACACACGGCAAGAGAGACCATTATTCCCCTAATCCCCTGCCTATTGTGGTTAACAAACTCCTGCGTGCTCTATCGGCGGATAGGCTGGCCTCATTCGATCCCTATTTAAGCACGAGCCTCTCCAATGCCATGCATCTCATCCCTCAAGCTCAGAAGCAATTGGCCTCCATTACCAAGCCTAGCTCCTCGCCTGCTCCCATTTCCATCTCGGTCGACTCCTGCAGCTACACCTCTGCATTTACGTCCATGGATACGGCCAAGTCCCTGATCCTGTGCACAGTCCTTGCGGCGGGCCTCGCGCTCTCCGCCGCCGACTGGTCTCAGGGCACCGCCACGAACTACGGCGGAGCCGACGGCTCCGGCACCATGGGTAAGCTTCCTTAGCTTGCATGCGTCCCCATTTCTGTGCAAGAAACATTTTGTGTTGTGCGCATTTTGCTTACCCCGCCGATAGCCGCACGCCTGCACGTACTGATACGATGCATGTACTATGTAGGTGGCGCGTGCGGGTACGACAACCTGTACAACGCCGGGTACGGCGTGCTCAACGCGGCGCTGAGCCAGACGCTCTTCAACGACGGCGCGTCCTGCGGCCAGTGCTACCTCATCACCTGCGACGGGTCACGCCCGGGCGGCCAGTACTGCAAGCCCGGCAACAGCATCACCGTGTCGGCCACCAACCTGTGCCCGCCCAACTACGGGCTGGCCAACGGCGGCTGGTGCGGCCCGGGGCGCCCCCACTTCGACATGTCGCAGCCGGCGTTCGAGAACATCGGCGTCTACCAGGCCGGCATCATCCCGGTCCTCTACCAGCGGGTCCAGTGCAAGCGCAGCGGCGGCGTGCGCTTCAGCATCGCCGGCTCCAACTACTTCCTGCTCGTCAACATCCAGAACCTCGCCGGCAGCGGCTCCGTGGCCGCGGCCTGGGTCAAGGGCGACAAGACGGGCTGGATCCAGATGTCTAGGAACTGGGGCGCCAACTGGCAGGCGCTCGCCGGCCTCGTCGGCCAGGGGCTCAGCTTCGCCGTGACCAGCACCGGCGGGCAGTACATTCAGTTCCTCAACGTCGCGCCGGGGTGGTGGCAGTTCGGCCAGACCTACACCAACAACTACCAGAACTTCGCCTACTGAAACTTGCAAGCACGAGAGCGCTTTGTTTCCTCCACCATTTCTTGCAATTCGGTCGAATGGCGAGTGCGCGCTCCTGGTTTTTTACGGGAGCTAGCTCAACTTGGCATTGCATCCTTGGTGACCGCCTGACATAGCATCTGTCCTAGCTAGGTGATGCCCCGACTGCAAGAGGAGGTGCGCGCCATGTATAACTTCAAATTTGGACCTTAATTTATTTTATTTCTCTCATAATTTTTTCCTAATGTTTTTAAATGTAATGGGAATATTGTGCCTACTGAAATATTGTGTTAGTTGAGTCTTACATATACATGTAATCTATAAAAATTAAATGAATCAATGGATATTCATTGTTGAGTCAACAGAAAACCGCTATACTGTATGACGAAATACATTGTAAATGTACCATAACTGCAATATATTTTGGACATTGGTCGAATGGTTTGTATTGAATAATACATGGCATTTTATGGTATAATGTTAAAATATGTAGTATAATGATCTTACTAGACTTTGCGAATACAATGCAGACAATACAGCTAGGTGAATAAAGTTGTCTTTTCCAAATAGGTTTCGCTGAAATTAAAAGAAATATTTCCTTACAGAGTTGCCAGGTCTAGAAATGCTAAGCTTGTTGCATGTGCCCGGAGGTTGAATTATCAAATAGGTCTGTAATTTCTTTGACAAAAAAACAAGAAAATGGTTGTAGTTTTATTTTTTCTTGATAATAGGTCCTGTTCCTATACAAGCTAGTGCAAGTTATAGTAAATCTGCACTTTTATTTGATCTGAGGAACCATATATTTTTTAGTGAAAACAGCTGAAAAATAAAGCTAATTACTTACACTCATTTAATTTCAAAGCTACATCTCCAGAGACAAATCCTATATATATACTAGTTAATATTCACACTCCAGAGAAAATGAACTTAAAATTAACCAGCCATGCATGTACCAAGGAACTAATAATTGCGCTGTATTTCCATTGAAAACAAAATACTCTCTGCTGTTCTAGTGCCAGATGATTACTCATAGTCAGCATCTAATGAGGCCATTCTTTTGGAGTTTATTAAGTGGTTGTGTAGGTTTTCTGACTTTTTGGTGCATCACATGCTCAAGGTGTACTTTTAAAAAGCAACAATAGCGTGCTGTCAATTATTGGTTTCTCATGCATTTGTATGTAATTTTAGACTGCTGGGTTTACACGTACAAGCAGGGGTTTGAGAAAAGAAATGGTTGCTGTCAAATGAGTTACTATATATATAGGGATGTTCTGATAAAATTCCCAGGTCTAAGTCGAAGTGGAAAAAACAATACAATAAAATCGATGTACATACGTATACCTGTAGAAACAAAAATCAACAAAATAATGTGATTGCAGATCAAAATCCCAGATCAACCCACACATTATATTACACACACACACACACACCGCCATTAAGTCAACTGATGTAATTATAATGATTAATTAATCCCAGATCAGCCAGGCACACGCACATGCAATTATGCGTCGTGAACTAACTAATAACTAGTAGGCGAACTGGTAGTTGCTGGTGAACGTCATGCCGAAGGTCCACCACGCCGGCGCGACGTTGTTCATGTACAGCGTCTGGCCGCCGGTGGAGGTGACGGCGAAGGAGAGCGGCTCGCCGACGAGCGCCGAGCTGCACTGCCACAGCGCGCCCCAGTTCCGCGTCATGGCGATCCACCCGGTGCTGGCGCCCTTCACCGACATGGACCGGATGGAGCCGCTGCCGGCGACGTTGGTGATGAGCACCAGCTGGAAGTAGTTGAAGCCGGAGATGGTGAGCCTCACCCCTCCCTGCCTCGTGCACGGAACCCTGCACATTACACCAGATGATGGTGATGATCGGCGGCGACGGCGTTCATCGATCACAATTGCGTGCGTATATATGTATACATACCGCTGGTAGAGGACGGGGATGATGCCGGCGCGGTAGATGCCGATCTGCTCCCACGCCGGCTGCGACATGTCGAAGTGGGGGCGCGGCGGGTTGCACCAGCCTCCCCCGTTGGTGGTGATGGCGTAGTTGGGCGGGCACAGGTTGGTGGCGGTGACGGTGACGGAGTTGCCGGGCTTGCACCAAGCGGACTTGCTGGTGTCGCACGTGATGGTGTAGCACTGGCCGCAGGAGGCGCCGTCGTTGAACAGCACCTGGCTCAGCGCCGCGTTCAGCACGCCGTACCCCTGGTTGTACAGGTTGTCGTACCCGCACGCGCCGCCTGCAAATTAAACATCAGCTGCTGTTACTATGCAAATGCGTGAGCGATCGATCGAGCTCGATCGCCATCGGCGATATGGTGCGGCGTGCGTACATAGAGGGTATATAATAACGTACCCATCGTCCCGGAACCGTCCCTGCCGCCGTAGAACGTTGCCGTCCCGCTGTTCTGCGCCGCCGCCGTCGTTGCCGTCGTGGCGAGGAGCGCCAGGACGGCGACGGACCTGAGCAGCATCGCCGCGGCGGCGCTGCCCATCTAGCTTGTTGGCAGCTAGCTAGCGATGGCACCTGATGAGATGATCGAGCTGAGGATCTAGGAGGAACTAACAAGCTATTAGAGAAGCTAGCTAGGATCAGTCTATCTCGATTGAGGATCGGATCGGAGTGATGGTATTGATGGACTGTTAATTACGAGCACGACCGGCATCAGTACGGCTTAAATAAGAGCTAGCTTGCTAGCAGGAGAATTGAAGCGAGGCCGGGTGCTGATGCCCTGATGGTCAATCATGGCAGGGAATGATCGAATGATGGTCGTTGGCAAGGAATATAGGGCGGGCCCTTGCGATCCTAGCGCTAGCAAGCTAAGCTCATCATCACATGGCGTCCATGCAATGCGAGGCGCGCGCCATGTCAAAGCTAGCAGCATTGACAATCCGGCGGGCGCCACGCCATGCATGTTGAGAGAGAACGAAGATAGATAGAGCTCCATGCTGGATACGTGCATGATTAATCCCTTAAGAGAGAGACTGGCAAAGCAAGTTCCATTTAAGTAATCGGCACCGCTTGTTTCTTGCTGTAATGTCCAAGGAATAGTGAGCAGGGCCTCCCAGTTGCAGGGTTAACAAGTTAGCATTAAGAGCTCAGGAGGAGGAGGAGGAGAGCATGGCAAGATAAGAGGAGAGAAAGGAAGGACCCCACATGGGGCCACGAGAGGGCAGCGAAGTGGCCACATGGCTGGCCGTTGGGGACGGGCCGGGCAGGAGGACAGCGGCGAGGATTAGCGCGCCGGCCGTGCACGGTCCATGACGAGGCCCTCGTCAGCGCTGAGTTCATGGGTTCTCTCGCTCGCCGGCGCCACGACTCAGCCAAAGAGCCGTCTCGGCCACGATCCGCGCTGGCCCGCGCAAAGATCCTTGTACGGCGTGTCTTTTTTGTTATCTTTTTTTTTGCGTACTGAAATGGACCGTGACCCGTCTGTGTGCCGCCTATGTGACAGTGGGCATTATGGCCCAGTTACATAATAGAGTAAAATGCACTGGGGGTCCTTAAATTAGTGAGGGTGTGTCAAGTAGTTCCACAAACTCCGAAAATACAAATTCAGCCCCCTAATCTATATAAGTGTGTCACTGGAAGTCCAAAACCCCTTTGACCGGGTCTGACTGCCTACGTGGCCTGCCACGTCGGATCCAACGTGGCCGTTGGCCCACGCCCCTGCCCCCCGGCGGCTCCGCTCCCCTCCCGGCGCCGGGCAGCGAGGCTCCGCGGCGACGGGCGAGCGGGCGGCCGGCTCGCCCCCTTCTCCCCTTCATGCTCCGACTTGCCGGCTGGGTCCGCGCGAGGCAGGGTGGGCGGCCGGCGCTGCGGCGGCGCAGCCTAGATACGGAGCGCCACCACCTCCGCCCGAAGCGCCACCGCCTCTATCCGCGAAGGAGGAGCCGTCACCGCACTCGTGGTCCTCTCACGCAGCCGTTGGTGCCATGCGGGGACCTGAGGGAGCATGGGAGGGCCACGCCGCGCCGCCCATGGCCGCCGAGAGGAGGCGCAGCGCTCGACCACGACCGCCGCGCCCCGTGCCATGCGGGCCTCCACCGTGCCCCGCCGCCGCGCGGGCCTCCGCCTTCGCCGCTCTGCCCCGCAGTACGCAGGTCGCCCCTGCTCCTGCGCGCACTGCCTTTGCGTCGCGTAGCTGGAGCTCCCCTGCTCCACCACGCGCACCTCCGCCTCCGCCGTGCAGCTCGAGCAGCTCGCGGGCGTGACCTTGGCGCCCCAGCGGCGCGCGCTCTCGGCCATGGCGGCCGTGACCTCGCTCTTGGACTACGTGAGGAAGAGGTGGTTCGCCGTGCGGCCCCCACTCACGGCCGCCGATCGGGAGCTCCGCCGGGCCAGTGCGCGCGAGCTCCGCCACGGCCGACGCGAGGACCCGAGGAGGAGCTTGGGAGGGAGGAGAGAGGCGGCGAGGAGGAGGGAGGCGTGGAGGGATAGGGCGAGGAGCGGAGGGGAGGTGGTTCGCCGCCGTGGCCTGCTCGCCGGCCGCGCCGCGGCCGCCGGTCCGCCCCGCCGCGGCCGCCGCATGGAGGGGACAGGGGATCCGCCGTAGCCGGCCGAGGAGAGGGAGGAGGGGCGAGCTCGGCGTGGCGAGGAGGGAGGAGGGACGGCGGTGCTCACGGGCGGCGTCGCCGCCGTCCAGGTGGGTCGGGGCTTGGGCACCAGAGGAAAGGGAGGAAAGAGGGGGGGCAGCGTTTCACGGGTGTAGCTCCTCCGCCTCCGCGCCAGCATGGGCCAACGGCCACGTTGGATCCGACGTGGCAGTCCACGTAGGCAGTCAGACCCGGTCAAAGGGGTTTTGGACCTCCAGTGACACACTTAAATAGATTAGGGGGCCGAATCTGCATTTTCGGAGTTCGTGAACCTACTTGACACACCCTCACTAGTTTAAGGACCCCCAGTGCATTTTACTCTACAGAATATATGTCGCCCCAAGGCCCCAGCACTTTCCTCTTTGTGGAAACCGTGATGCACCCGAAACAAGTACGACTGGTCCACACTCCACAGTACACTCATGAGAGCTTCTCCATGAGACTCTCTGAAAACATCAATCCAATCGACTCGCTATTCGTTGCCCCTTGACAACCGGCTCATGATTCCTCCCCCCTCGCTTGGCATCTTTGTCAAGCCGCCGCCGCTCGGCATCTCGCTCCGCGCCTCTTTTCCCCGTAGGCTTCCCGTCCAAGCCAGCAGCAGCACCGTTCAGGGCTACTTTGCTTGGCATGGACAAGGAGGATGTTGTGCGGCTCTCGTTGTCAGTATTTAACTGCCAAGCCCATCTACAAATTATTGGAAATATGCATTTAAAGAGATCAGATTTCAATTTGAGCCAAAATAGAAGTAACAGCGCTACTGCTATCTCAAACAGGATTGAAAGCTAATAGAGTAAAACGAGCTGAAACATACTCATGTTAAATTCGATTACTTTTACCGATCAGCGCTCCGTCCTCGTGAAGAGACAATGCAGTGCATATTGTAGCAGTGTAGAATGTAGTCGTTCGGCCATGTGCGGTCGCACAGTTGCACTGCCCAGAAACCTTATTGCCGTCCCTCGTGCAGGCTTCACGACGGCAAGGGTCCGGAGATACCGCTCACCCTTCTCCTCAGTGCACGCCAATGGAAAGGCCAGCGAGATCTAGCAGCTCGACGACACAGCACAACAAGAGGTCGAAAATGGCAGAGAAAAATTGAGAGGGTTTTACCTGGATGTTTCCAGTCCACTTATATAGGCACGGCTGCCCTCAAGGAGCCATTATCACTTTGATGACGCCCATAAAAGACACTAAAACTCATTCAGGATGATTATGATAATTTACTGGGAATTATGACATTAATCGGATATTAATTAGCACCTAATCAGTGCACAATAGTTCAAAATATAAGAGACACAAGTGGCAAAATATGTGCTGAATTACAGCCACACGACCGCACGTCGCAAGTCACAAGTCACAATACACACACGCAAAAATACGCGGATATGCGTGCGCGTGCGTGCATTAGTGTGTGTTTAGTAAAGCTTTACACACTCTATCTCTTGGGTTCTCCATTCAACGTATGGAAAGTGCTCCAATATTTAAATTAGTGTCCACTTGCTTGTACTAGCAAGATGGGACTATACCAACGTGACCAGTCACATGTTGCTTTGGAATTTTTCTGAATAGGTCATAAATGGACCAAATTCCAACACGGATACTTCAAGGTGGTAGGTTTGTAGGAGGGGATTCATCAAGGTCTGGAACCGATGGTGCAAGAAACACAAAGCTTTAGAAAAATTCGGACCGCGAGATGCGTAATACCCTACGTCTTGTGTGTTTGTTTGTATTGTCTTAGATGAGTTATGCTTCGAGGGGGTTTCTGCCCCACCCTTATATAGTCTGGGGGATAGGGTTACATAGAAATCCTAATCGAATATTATACAAGGAGTCCTTCCCAACATCTATCGGTTAGTTTCCTTTTATTTGATTGGTCCTACTTTTGTCTGAGTAGTTACAGTAGGATAAGGTACATGCTATGTGCCATCCCTTATTCTAGAACAATCTACACCTGTGAGCAGTCCCGCTATCCTAGGTCTGACACTCGTGCCTCGCAACCTCCGGAAGGAACTGTCTCGAGCAGCAAGCAGCCAATGACTCCTCCGCGAGCCGGCGACAGTGTCGGTGCCTGCCCCAAGCGACGGGTCGAGCAGCGATAGCCCGAGCTAGACTCGCTCCGAGCACCACCATCACGACCTCTGCTCGCCATTAACGCCGGTGCCCTCCTCCTACCCCCCCCTCCGCCCGATCTGAGCCTCTGAACCGACTCCCCATGGTCTCCTGAAGCTCCCTGACCCGTCCCCGCTGCCTCTCCATCACCGGAGCCATGCTCCCCACCGCCAGAGTTCCGGCCACCATTGCGCCCCCTACCCCGGCCATCCCCGACCCTATATGTGACAACCTAGGTTTTTGGGGCTAAAACCATTCAATTAAAAATATAGCTTTTGTTTTCGTTTAAAAATTTAAACCATGATTTTAATAAGCAAGGGTATTTTTGTAATTGTAGAATAGGTGCAAAGTCTTTTTTTAAAAAAATAGTTTTGCAAAAGGCAAAGTTTTAAAATTTATGAGGGGTTAAAATGTATATTTTACTTTTCACTTTTACCCTCATAAAAAGATATTTTTAAACTTAGAGCTACCCTTGCGATTTTAAAATTTAAGTTAGGTTTATTTGCAAATGAAAGTTTTAACGGATTTCAAAATAATTTCAAAACCTTTGACCTAGTGAATTTTTGCACAATATAAAAGTTGTAGGTCTTGAAAAACTACACAACTTTCATATTGAACACTTTTTGATTTAAGCCCTAGATCACTGGGAAATTTTAGTTAGGCCCCTGGAATTTTAGAAAATCACAAAACCACCCTTGTCTCAACTGTTCTTCTTCCTCTCTCTGCTGGGAAACAGGGGCGCCGCCCCGCCGCCGCTCGCCGTTGATTCCGGCCACCGCCGTCGGTTTCTCTGCCAGACAACAGTCCCGCGCCGCCCTACGCGTCGCCCTGAAGCAACCCGCCGCCACTTCATCGCCTCTGCTGGTTCCTCGCATGCGCGCCACGCCGCCGCGCCCTGCCACCTCGCGCGGCCGCCCGTGGATAAGCACCGCGGCCGTCGAATCCTCGCCCACAAGCTCCCGGCGAGCTCACCCCTTTCCCTCTAGTGCTCATCCCCTGCTCAAACGGGCTACAAATAGCCCGTCCATCCCTTTCCCATCCAACCCCCGCCGCCCCTCCCCTCCATTAGCACCGCCGCTCACCGTCCGCCCGCGGAGCCACTTCTCCTCCCTCTCACTGCCCAAACCAACCTCCACACTAGCTTATCCTTGCCCCAGTGAAGCTCTCAAGCCTGACCATTACTTCCTTGCCTTGCCGGAGCGCCGCCACCACGGCTCAGTCCACCGCCGGAGCTCGCGGACCCGCCGCTACAGCCCACCCCAGCCCCAACCAAGCCCATCTACAGGTCGCTCTCGACGCCCTCTTACTTTTCCCCCACCTCTGGCTCGCCGCCGGCGACCCATGCTGCCGGGATCGGCCGGCCTTTCCTTCCCCTATTTTTCTTCCCCATGACCCAGGGACCCGATTGCTTGGTTTTAAATCTTTCTAGGGTCTTCCTTGCAAAAAGTCCAAAACCCTTTTATGTATTTCTTGTGAACTTTGAAAAATCCTAGAAAATAGTAGAAAAATCAGAAAAATGTGAAATTAATTTTGTTGTGTTCCTCTTGACTAGATCTATAATTTTGGCCACTAAAGTTTGTATGAAACATTTTATTGAATGCTCTAGTTTAAATGTTAGAAAATGAGTGTTTTTTTTGTTTTATCTCTTGAACCATAGTTGTTCTGGACTTCATCTTTGAACCATGCAACCTATGTGCTATGCATGTTCTTGTGTAAAAATTGTGGCCCTAATACTTGATTTTTGCTTGTTATTTCATGTGTTTTATTAAAAATGTTAAGAAATGCATGTTTTATTTATATCTCATGTTCCAATAATGTGTTGTTTGTGATTTTTGAACCATGTGTTGTTCATGTTATGTGTAGCATTGTATAAATTTTGTGGGACCAATACTAGCCTCTAGCATGAGTTCTTAAATATTTTGATATTTAATGCTTGATCCATGTTTACTTTGTAAAATACTACAACTACTTCATCAATGTTTGTTAAATTGAAGTAATTAAATGTTGGATCATGCCATATTTGTAATTAGGTCTTAGTTGTTTGTCTACTCTTGAATTCAAACTTTGGATTTGAATGAAACCACTCTTTGATGCTTAAATAGTCAGCCATGTTATTTTATGGAGTTCCTTGTGTTGACTTTTACTCCATAAATGACTGCCCAATAATTACACAATGAAATAGTTGTTTTCTTGACTTGAATTTATCAGATAATAACTTTTTTAGTGAAGGAAAGCTATACTCAAGCACTTCACTAATTTACATTTACTGCATTGCATATAGAAATAATATCGTTAGTCAATGGAACATACGAACTCATCCAGGATCTAGACGGGGATATTTCTGAAGCCCATATCAACATTGTGGAATTGACTGAAGTGCCGAACTTTGATTCGAAAGAATCAAGATTTACTGACTTTATAGACGTCACTAAAGGCAAGCCCCGGTGCATAATCCTATTATTTTATGCAACTTTTTATACCTATTTTCTTGTGCATTTAAGTTATTAGAGTTGAATGAAAACCTAGATGCATAATCCTAGTTACCTATTGATTAAACACTAGAAATAGAGTTCGACTAGATGCTATGCTAATAGGACCGGTAAAAGTCGGGTGATTTCCTGTCACTCGCGAGCTTATAGGAGTTGATTGTTTACTTTATGCAATCACTATAAGGACCATGGACAGATTGGGATATAAGTTTTAAGGTGATAATCCGTCTGTGTTGATAAATCTACTAAGGCCGCAGCGGGTGGTAGTGGTGGTTAAGCGTTTGAAAGTACTAGCCACATGCCGTAAATATGGTACGCGGCAAGCCTAGTAACTTCTCGTCCCGGCAAGTGGACATACCTCCCACTCTCTTTTAGGGATAAGATGAATAAAATGGATAAAATGGAATTGGTAGCGCTACACTACGACTATGAGGGACGAGGAGTGGTGCCCTATAGTCGGGGAGAGTGGCACTGATCCACGAACTAGAATGAGAAGCCAAAGATTGCTTGGGAGTGACTCTACGGTGCTCCAAGCGTGTGTGTTAGGTTTATCCTTGCAAGGTTTGGAATTTCGATTCAGAATGGTCCGCCTCTTACGATGCATGAGACTGCTTAATCCCTTTACTGCATAGACTAAGAAGTTGAACAATGATGATATTCAATATGGTTGGATGCAAATAATTCTACCATGTTTGTATAGATAGGTGCTTACCTAGAATAATGATAAAAACTAGAACCTGAAAGCTAAAATACTAAAAATAAAGATCAACTATTAGTAGCTTTTTAGCAAAAGAAAACCCCAGAGCTTTTATAAGCATGTCTAGCTAAAGGGATATTATATACCCTTTTTCGGGTAAGCTTTGCTAAGTATTAGTATACTCAGCCTTACTTGTGACTTTGTTTTCAGGTAACTTGGTGAGATTGACGCCATGTACATGATGTCATGTATCGTCACTAGTTGTCGTTTTCTGCTTTTAAATTTTCTGAGGTACTCCATCTGAATCTTCAAACTTAGTTTGTGATAACTTTTACTATTAAAGTTATATTATGGTTATCGTAATCTCTGGACTCACCTTCGCGTGAGGTATGTTGTTTTGATCCGAAATTCAGTAGTTTTATCGGGATTTTACCCGATAGACTGTCAAATTATTCTGTTTTAAGTGCGTATGAACCATTTTAGAGGTAGTAGTGATGGTTGACGCATTTAATCCAGATTAATTTTGGCAGTTCTGCCACACTATAAAAAGCTACTGAAAGTTAGCCTCAGCATCCTCTTGCTCCTCCCCCACCTTTTCCTCTCTACCGACGAATGGGGTCGCCAGATTTCGGACGGACGGACCCTCCCCCACCATGAACAGCGACTAGGGACCCAATTGCTTTGATTGCAAAACTTCTAGAGCGCTTTCTAGTAGATCCAGGGACCTATCTGCGAGAACTTGAGTTAACTTATAAAACTGAGAGTCAAGATTTGAGAGTCCGTTGGTTTCCCCACCCTATAGGAAGTCTTCTGTTTTTTACAGAGCTCGTAAAACTCTAAATTTAGCTAGGATTATACCTAGTCTATTGAAAATGCTTTGATGCCAATCTCTACTTCACCCCTCTCCCCTTTTCAATCTCCGGCTCTCCACCTTCTAGACTAACTAATAATGTATAGATTATTTTTCCCTTAAAAATAATGTATATTATTTCAGTGAGTTTCAGTTTGCAATATTTTTCCCGTTTGGTTATTTAGGCCGTTTTGTTGGTCGAACAATTAAATTGTGAAAATTCATGTGAAAAACGTTTTTGCCCCATGGATGCTTAAGGAAAGTTATTTCATTAGAATACTTGTCTGTTTGGTTGGAACAAAAGTCTTACATAAGGAATAAAATCTTTTATATCTCACGCAAATCATACAAACTAAATAAAAAAAGTTGTACTCTTGGAACAGATTATACATGGAACAAAATATTATGGACAACCAATGTTACAAATTGATAAAGACATATTATGTTATCAGTATAAATTTAGAACGTCAGATACACACTTGCAAAATAAAGTTTGTGTACACCTAGAACAAAATTTATCGTGTCAAATGTAAGCAAGTCTTCAATTTTGGTTTGGGATGCCATCTATGTCCACAAACTTCGAAATTGTACACTCAAATTCTCAGACTTGTTTGTACATTCAAATTCTCAGACTTGTTAATTCTATCACGTGAAGTTCAAATTACCGTTGCTTAAGAAAAACTGCAGGTGTGTCTGCTGTAGTGGAGCCAACATATAGGGCCCACATGTCTACTCCACCCATTCACCACCATTTTTTGTACTAAATCTATATTTCCAATTTTTATCTTCAAATTTTTTGTTTTATAAATGTTTCTCTAAAACTTATCTCAAAACTTTGCCCCCAAATATTTTGCCAATTTTCTCCCCAAATTTGTTGGATTTTGTTTTCTAATTTTTTGTAGGGATTTTGTCATATGAGTAAATTTGTTATGCAATTTTTTCTACAAATTTCATATATAATTTTGTATTTTAATAAATTTTGCATACAAATCTTTGTATTTGAAGTAAGAAAGGATGAAGAATTCCGCTTCACTTCAGCAGACACACTTGTGATTTAACTAAGCAACGGTAATCTCAAGTGATATGATTAGAAAGTTTGAGGGTCTAAGTGTGCAGTTTGAAAGCTTGGATATCTGGATGGTACCCTGAGCTAAGTTTGACGAATGTTGCTATATTTTACTCAAAATTATAACACTTCTAAAAAATATTACTAACAAAATAACAAGAAAATTTTACCAAAGGAAAAGGAAAAGTGCTATCACACTCAAAACATGTCATTTGGGCTAAAATCAAATCTTACCTGCACTCCAAAACCAACGAGGGCTGACATTGTATGCTAGTGGGCCAAATACAGATACTTCAAAAGGTAGGGATCAGCCCCGCATTCCAGGAACTTTGCTTATAACCGCTGAAACCACGTAATAGCGTGACAAAGAGACCGGGAGAGGGGGGCGGGGGAATTTTTTGTCGTTGTAGATGATGGTCCGAAACACACGATTCCACGGTTGGGCCGGTCCATTTAATTGATTGAGTGTTGCGAGCCACCTAAAAGCAACTCCAACAGTTTCTTTATTTTGATGAATCAGCTAAAAATAAAAAACTAGAGAAATGCACATCCAACAGCTTAGCTAAACAACTCGGTTATCTATCTTCATAGCCATATCGGCTCACCTGGGAGGCAAAAATGCAGAAGCCAGCGATTCGGTATCCTTTTGATTCACGTGGGCCCACCTCTTCGCCGACACCCCCGCCGCCGTGCGCCCCTCTGCGGAGCTCCTGCTGCGCGCCCCTCCGAGGAGGCCTCCGTCGTGCGCCCCGCCGAGGAGACCTCCGCCGCTCGCCTCTCCGAGGAGGCCTCCGTGTGCGCCCCTTCGCACCGCTCGCTGCCGCGCGCCCCTCCGCAGCACACACCTCCACCAAGCTCGCCGCCGCTTCACGAAGCTCGACGCCGAGCGTGCCGCCGCCGCCCGCCCCTCCATGAAGCTCGACCGCCGCCTTCTCCTCGCAGGCGGTCGTGCCCCGCCCGCTCGCCCTCCGGCCGCGCACCCTCGGCCTGTTCACCACGCACCCGCTCGCCCTCCGGTTGCCGCACTCCGCCCGCTCGCCGCGCACCAGCTCCTCCTCCGCCGCCTCCACCCGCTCCTCCACCTCCGGCCACCGCCCACCGCTCACTCGCAGCGCAACCGCTCCTCCTCCGATCACACGCCCTTGGCCCGCTCGCCCTCCGACCACCGCCCTACGGCCACGCGCCCTCCGGCTGGCCGTGGCTGCCCAGTCGCCGGGGCGGAGAGGAGTAGAGAGCAGAGTGTGGGCGAGAGGAAGAGGATAACGCGTGGGAGGAGGGATGGATAGATTAACTGTTGGATTTCCCATCCATTATATAGCTAAATAGCTAGCTAAATGAAATTTGACTAGTGTAATTTGAAGAAGCCGTTGGAGTTGCTCTAAATAGGAGAGATTGTTCGTATATATGTAGAAAAGACAACAAAGATTATGTCACCCACATATATGCAAATTCAAAATTAAAAAAAATTACAAGTATTAAATCGAGTATCCAAATTAAATTTAAGTTGCACCATTATTTTTCTTATAACAAGATTTTGAAAATAAGACCACACTTGCCTATATTTAGATGATATTTTTAAAAACATTTTCTTTAATACTAAATAATTAATCTTGGATCTTGAGGACAGATAATTTAGCAAAAGGAATAACTAATTATTTCCACAAACAAAAAATGATACATAACGAACAAGTAATAATGTACAATGAACAAAATATTATATTTTATAAATATTTAATTATATAGAATAAATAATGAATATGCGAATAAATAAGTCAACACCGCCGATCAATTTAATCTAAAAAATGAACAAATATTTTGGTACTGCGAATAAATTAGTTACACACACTCAAATAATTTTACATAAGTAAAGAATATATTATATATCTACGTCATAAAAAATATTCTTACAATACACGTGCTAAACATGCTAGTATATACAGGAAAGAAATAATAAAAAAACTCTACGCGACATGGCCACGTCTTACCGAAATTCTAAAACACGGTTAACAAGTTAGTTATATAAAATATGAAATAAAAAAACAGTCCAGCACGTGTTGCTGTTTAGGTCCAAGAAAAAGAAATGTAAAGAGAAAAAAAGAAAATGTTATAATGCGCCGAACCTAACAGTCCTCCAGTTTGGTCCAACAATAACAAAACATCCAACCAAATATGTTGGACCGTAAAACTTCTCGGTGGGCCGGTTTGGGCTGAAGACCTGAAGTGCAGCACGTGGCCAATAAAAGGGCCTTTTGTCCGGCGTGCGATGCATAGCTTGGGGGGGGGGGGGGGGGGGTTAAAACATAGAAAAGTGTTTCTGCAAAATTTCAACTAAATAGCTTCGCAACAGTTTTCACAAAAAAGGAATAGAGCATAGACTTTTGTGAAAGTTACCCTTAAGACCACAACATCCTATTTCTCCCTCTATTCCAAAATATGTATAATTTTATTTTGTTCTAAGTCAAATTATCCCAAGATTCACCAAACTTGTAGAAAGGAGAAGTAGTATTAATGGTATAAAATGAGAATAATTATATCTATTACAAAATATATTTATAATTTATTTTTCTTTGATGTTTAGATGTTAATGATCTTCTCTATAATTTTGGCCAACTTAGAATAGTTTGACTTAAAACAAACCAACATACCTTATATTTCAAGACCAAGGAAATACTACACACATGTACATGCTTAAAACCATACTTCTGCCGTATCCATAATGTACCTCGCTTTAGACATATGTACTATACCAAATGTATATTGTCTTCTCTAGAGTATTAGATCAACTCAAAACTCATTAAACAACAAATGTGTATTCCAAATTTAGAAAGTGGGGAAAAAAACTAAAGGGGTGACTATGACTGATGATGGAAAGGTAAACATATGGTTACTTCACCCACACTCTTCTAACTCTTTTGTGCAAATCTAAAATGATTTACATTTTTTTAATCAGAGAAGGTGTACATGCATGGCCAGCTAGGCGCTAGCGCGACATGGAGTCCGAATTACTGCCAATAAGTTACACATACAAATTGAAAATGAAGAACATATTTGCACATCATGCAAGTGCTCCAGCCGGAGAGCTTTCCGGCCTCCAATAATCTATCTACTGACGGTCGATCTGAAGAATGCTATAGCCAACAGTCAGTGCTCCGTCGTCCTAGCTAGGCGCTAAGTGCAGGCAGAGGCAGGGTGAGTGATCAGTAGGAGAACTGCAGGTTGCTCATGAAGGACATGCCGAATGCCCAGTTGGGCGGCACGACGTTCTGGAAGATGATGGTCTGTCCGCCGGTGGTGGTGACGCCGAAGGTGAGCGCCTGTCCGGCGATCCCGGCGAGCGACTGCCAGTTGGCGCCCCAGTTCCTGCTCATGGGCACCCGGTTGGTGGAGGTGCCCTGAACCCAGGCGCTGGCGACGGAGCCGCTGCCGCCGACGTTGGAGATGAGTGTTAGGAATAAACACGCCATGGTGTGCAGCGTGGGTCGCGTGTGTGTTCTGTTGTGCCTGCAGGCTAGCTGCGGCAAGGTTGAGTCAGGGCCGGTGCGTGCGGAGGATAGCTCCGCCGTGGCTTTGTATGCGCGTCACGTACGTCCAGCTCGTGTACGTGTGCGTGTGTTAGTTTGGATAGAGTCTAGGCTGTAGGATGGAGTGGTGTGCGTGGTTGCCGGTTCGCACGGAGAAGCCGTGATGCCCGGAAGGAGCGAGAGGCTCTCGGGTGCTGCTGAGCGAGACGTGCGGATCATGGCACGAAGGCCGGACGTGGAGGTTTCGCTCCCGGCAGTCCGTGGCCTATTTGTAGCCCCTGTGCTCCATTGTTCTTGGAGCCAAGTCCAGTGAATAAAGTCGCCAACATACAGGCCGTTCGTCGGCCGGGGCGTTCATCGCCATTGCTGCTCTGAGTTCGTGCTCGAGTTCAGTTCTTGAGAGCGAGAGAGATAGAGAGTTCCTGGGCAAAGCCAACAATTGGTATCAAGAGCTTGGTTGAGGAGAGGGGAGGCGGCCAAGCTGCGCGGCGGCCGGCGGAGCCGTGGGCTGCGTCACGCATCAGGGCGCGGGCGCAACGTGCTGCGAGGTTGCCGGTGGCGGCGTGTGGGCGCTGACGCAGGCGCGGCGCACGGCGTGAGGCGGCTTGGAGGGCCGCAACATGGCACACATGTGATGCTCGACGCGGCTACAGCACGCGCTCCAGCCAGCAGTGTGCGCGGACGGCGAAGCAGCGGTGGTTCAGTGCAGCGGCGAAGAGCGCGCTGGCGGCGGCAAGGCGAGGTCGCCGGGCCATGTGTCGGCCTGTGCGTAGTCGCCAATGGTGACACTGCGGCAGTGGATCGTGTGTCGATCCTGCAGGGCGTGATATGCTCGACGGAGTGTGTCGCCGGAGCCGAAGAAGTCGGCGTGTGTCGCCGGAGACGTAGACGACGGCGTGTGCCGACGTTAGGCGTGTGTGGCCGGCGTCGATAGAGCTCGGCGTGTGTCGCGGGCAGAGAAGAAGACGGCGTGTGTCGCCGAGGAAGAAGGAGGCTGTGGTCGCGTCACGTCGAGAGGCTGTAGCGGCGGCCGTGGCGACGTCGACGAAGAGCTAGCTGGCGCTGCTGTGAAGATCGTCTTCACCATGTCGTATTTAGGGGGGAGTTTGTTAGGAATAAACACGCCATGGTGTGCAGCGTGGGTCGCGTGTGTGTTCTGTTGTGCCTGCAGGCTAGCTGCGGCAAGGTTGAGTCAGGGCCGGTGCGTGCGGAGGATAGCTCTGTTGGAATTGATCTCCAACGGCCAGATCCAAAGATCTGGCCAATCCCTTGATTTGCGCCCTGATCGGGGGCGTTCAGCCAAACATGGCTGGTGGGCCCCCGTCGCCCGCGCTATAAAGAATAGGGAGAGGGCCCGGGGCACGCAATCCTAAGTTCACCGCCGCCACAACCCTCTCCCACAGTCCCTACCGATCTAGGGTTAGCGCGAGGCCGACGGGAAGATCCGCCACCGCAACCACAACGTCCTCCTCCGCCAACCCCGTCATCGGCCAGTGCCGGTGGAGGCCTGAAGGACGCCGGGACTTGCACCGTCCACTGCCGCCACCGGATCAGCGCCTCGAAGAGCCAGACTTCCTCGCCTCCATCCTCGGCTCCATCGACGCGATGGCACCCACCGGCAATGGCTCCTCTGCATCCACTCCCGCGGATGGTCTGTGTCTCTCATCCACCTCTCTCTCTGTCTCTCCCTTGTACTAGGTCTAGAATGAATCACTTGATATTATACCTAGAACTTGTTCCCCAGTACTCGATTCGTACACTAGATGTGATCCTAGTCTAGAAACAGAGAAGAATACAATCTATCATTGGTATTAGGAGCCGATCTAGTTGTAGATCGTGGTTTTTGGGGTTCATTTTACTCAGATCTACACTCAGAAAGTAGAAGGAGGTGACAGAAATGAAAATCGATCTCGGATCGACAAAGAACACCCACCGAAAACCTAACCCTAACCCTAGAATCCAAGAAACCAAGAAGAAAAAGGCGGCGGGCTTACCTGTTGCGCGCGCCGGCCACCGCCGCGCACCAGAGCTCCGGCCACCGCCGGCACAGAACCACCTCGGGCCGCTGCTCGCTTGGGTCCATCACGGATCGGGTGCGCGGGCTTGAGCACCGCCGTCAGGCCGCTCGACGGCGGCGCGCTCCCACTTGGGTGAGCGCGCTCGCCGGCGAGGGGGCCGGCTGCGGCGCCGCCGCTTCCTCTCCGACCGGCCATGGCGGCCGCTGCTCCTCAGTCGCGGGCGGAAGAAACGGAGGAAGGGGGAAGAAATGGGCCTAGAGTTTGGGCGCCCCGTCGCCGACGTCGGTTTTGATCCGGCGAGATGGCCGGGCAGCCATCGGATCAGATCCGACGGTCTGCATCTGCCGGCCGGCGAACGGGCTGATTGAGGCCTAGGCGGAGGGTGCGCGCGGGCCGTTTCGGCGGCCCGGCCGTCGGCTGCTGGGCCGCGGGCCCAGGCGCGGGGGAGCGGCCGCGCGGAAACGGGCCGTGGGCCGTTTTTCCGTCTCGGGCCGCATAAACAGTTCCAGAATTCGCTTTTTCTTTTATTTCAGAAGCATTTTGAATATGAATTTGAATGATTTTGCTTAGAATTTGATCTCTGTAAATACATGCACCAACGTGTATTATTTTTAGAGCAGAAATTTACAAGAATTATGCTTCTGAATATTTAGAATTTTACATGTTTCCGCTGCACAGAATTTATTTTGTCTCTATGTTAATTTGAACCAACGAGATAATTGATATAGAGGCTTATAGAATTTATTTCTCAGAATTTTTCAGTATATTATAATTTTGTAATTTCTGACCAAAGTTGATATTGCAATATTATAATTTTGTTCAGAATTTTGTTCACATTATATCTTTTTCTTCCCAACGGTGATTTAGATTTAATGTACAGATTGTTGCATGTTTTAATTTTGACCAACGTTAAATTGATACATGCATTTATTGTTGTCCTCACAAATTTTGAATTCAAATTTCAGGCTCCAATGCTATGACTTATTTGAATGCCATTCCTGAACTTGATGGCAACAACTATGGGAAATGGTACCAGAAATTGGAGATAGCTCTGGCGATGGCCAATATAGATTTGGCCATCACAACGCCAGCTCCACAAGAACCAGAAAAGCCAGTAAGGGCACAGAATGAAGAAGCTGCTGCTTGGGCTATCCGAGAGAAGAATTATGACTCTGCTATGACCAGATATGATGCTGACAAGACACGTTGGAATGATTCCAACCGCAAGTGTCTTATGGTCATGAAGGGTTCCACTTCAGATGCCATCAAGATGGCGATCCCAGATTGTGACACCGCTTCAGAATATTTAGCAAAGGTGAAGAGTCAGTTTACTGGTTCTTCCAAGGCTTATGCTGCCATTCTTGCTGAGCAGCTTATCACCAAGAAATACACTGGCGGTGGCATCAGAGAACATATCTTAGAAATGAGCCACATGGCCAACAAGCTTAAGACAATGGACATGCCTTTGCCAGAAAAGTTCATTGTTCAGCTGGTCTTCAAGTCCCTACCAAAGGCGTTTGAGGCATTTCATGTCAACTATAACGCTTTTCCTAGAAGATTGGGGTACTGACAAGCTAATTGGCATGTGTGTTCAAGAAGAAGATCGCCTTAAGAACTCCAATGGTGGTGAGCTTGCTTTTCAAGTTCAACACAAGAAAAAGAATTTTCAGAATAAGAACTTCCAGCATAACAAGAGACCTTTCCCACCAGGCAAGAATCAGCATGAGAGTGGTCCTTCCAGACCACCTCCACAGAAAGACTGGGAAAATTTTCCAGTTGAACAAGACCAGTGCCTGAAGTGCAAAAAGAGAGGGCACTACAAGAGGGACTGCCCAGAATTCCTGAAAGAGTTGTTAAGAAAGGGTGAGGACACCATTACTTTTGTAGATGAATCCCTGTATTTAAGTTATGACAAATCCACTTGGTGGATTGATTCTGGTGCAACTACTCATGTTGCTAATTCTTTATAGGGATCAAGTATGAGGAGGACCCTGCCAAGAGGCGCAAGAAGAATTAAAGTTGCAAACGGTGTAGAAGCTGAAGTCGAAGCCATTGCAGAATTTCATTTAGAATTACATAGTGGCTTTGTACTTTGTTTGAGAGATGTTCTTTATGTACCGTCTTTGCAACGAAACTTAATAAGTGTGTCTAAATTAGATGATGACGCTATTGCTTGTCATTTTGGTGATGGCAAGTGTAAGATAAAAGTTAATTCAGAATGTGTTGGTCTTGCCTTCCGACAAGACAAATTATATTTGCTTTCATTATCTGAGAATGTGAATGCAGTATGTTCTAAGAATAAAAATGCCTCCTCATATGAGAATGTTACTAAGAAACGCAAACGAATTGATGCAATTTCGTCGAAATTATGGCACTGTCGTTTAGGCCATATTTCGAGGGGGAGAATAGAGCGCTTAGTGACAGCATCAATTCTTCCACCGTTAGAATTTTCAGATTTAGAATAATGTATTGATTGCATTAAAGGAAAATTCGTTAAGAACATAAAGAAAGGTGCCAAACGAAGTGCGGGAATTCTAGAAATAATTCACACAGATATATGTGGACCATTCCCTGTCACTACTGTAGATGGTTATGTTTCTTTCATAACATTTACAGACGATTACTCGCGTTATGGCTATATTTATCCAATTAAAGAACGATCAGAAGCATTGGATAAATTCAAAATATTCAAAGCAGAAGTAGAAAACCAACATGATTTAAAGATTAAGATAGTCAGATCCGACCATGGGGGAGAGTACTACGGTCGACACACCCCCTATGGCCAAGTTCCAGGACCTTTTGCAAGGTTCCTTATGGAAAATGGCATAGTTGCCCAGTATTCTACACCGGGCGAGCCTCAGCAGAACGGAGTAGCAGAAAGAAGAAACCGTACCCTGATGGATATGGTCAGAAGTATGATGAGCTACTCCACGTTACCGATTAATTTGTGGATGGAGGCATTAAAAACCGCCATTTACATTCTTAATCGGGTGCCAAGTAAATCAGTGCCGAAAACACCGTATGAACTATGGACAGGAAGAGAACCCTCGCTTAATCATTTTCGCGTATGGGGCTGTCCAGCTGAGGCCAAAGTGTTTAATCCGAACATTGGGAAGCTAGATCCCAAGACAGTCAGTTGCCATTTTATTGGCTACCCAGAAAAGTCTAAGGGATATTGCTTTTATTGTCCTGACAGACACACGAAGTTTGTAGAAACAAGACACACTGCTTTCTTAGAGGATCAGATGATCAGGGGGAGCATAGTAGCCAGAAAAATTGACCTTGAGGAGAAGCGGGTATACGTTCCCACTCCGATGATTCAAGAGCCTTATTTCTCGTTACCTGTGGTTGTGGCACCGATAGAGCAGGAAACTGCAGTGCCAACACCTGCTGTTAGTCTACCTGACGTTGCAGTGCAAGAAACTACGGTGCCACCACCTGTTGTTGGTTCTCCTGGCTTGGCATTAAATGGAAATGAGGACCCTGTTCCTCAGGACCAAGTAGAACCCGTTGCCATGGATGAGGGGGAGCAACAACAGCCTCCTGTGCAAGAAATACCATTCGCAGTGGCCCCGAGAAGGTCACAAAGAACTAGAAAACCAGCTATTTCTAAAGACTATGAAGTCTATCATAGTGAAGAAATACAGAATGAGGGTGATCCCACCTCTTTTGAAGAAGCCATGAAAAGCGCCAATTCATCAAAATGGTCTGCAGCCATGGAAGATGAAATGAGATCCATGAATACCAATAAAGTTTGGGAATTAGAAGAAATTCCCAAAGGAGCCAAAACAGTAGGCTGCAAGTGGGTCTACAAAACGAAATGTGACTCCAAAGGGAATATAGAAAGATATAAAGCGCGGCTCGTGGCAAAAGGCTTCACGCAAAGAGAAGGAATAGATTACAATGAGACATTCTCTCCGGTCTCATGTAAAGACTCTTTCAGAATAATAATGGCCTTAGTGGCACATTATGATTTAGAATTGCATCAGATGGATGTAAAAACGGCATTTCTAAATGGGGATTTGTATGAAGATGTCTACATGGCACAGCCCAAAGGTTTTGTCATGGAAGGCAAAGAAAATTTAGGATGCCGCTTGAGAAAATCGATTTATGGCTTGAAGCAAGCCTCGAGGTAGTGGTACTTGAAATTTGATGAAACAATTAGAAAGTTTGGATTTAAAGAAAATGAAGAGGACAATTGTATTTATGCGAAGTTCAAGAACGGAAAATTTATTTTCCTCATCTTGTATGTGGATGACATTCTGCTAGCTAGCAGTGATGTTAATCTACTACTGGAGATAAAGAAATTCTTGTCCTCGAAATTTGATATGAAAGATCTTGGTGAAGCTTCGTTCGTCTTAGGAATTGAGATTCACCGAGATAGAAGAAGAGGGGTTTTAGGATTATCACAGAAAGCATACTTAGAAAAGATATTAAAGAAATACGGTATGCATGCGAGCAAGCCCACACCTGCTCCAATAGTCAAGGGCGACAGTTTCGGGAAACATCAGTGTCCCAAGAACCAGTATGAGCTCGAGCAAATGAAGGCAGTGCCTTATGCTTCAGCTGTCGGAAGCTTACAGTATGCACAAGTGTGCACACGCCCTGACTTAAGTTTCGTTACCGGGGGTACTTGGCAGATACCAGAGTAATCCAGGCATAGAGCACTAAAAAATGGTAAAGAAAGCTTTGCGCTATGTGAGGGGCACAACTGGCCTCATGCTAACATATAGAAAATCAGAAACTTTAGAAATAGAAGGGTATTCAGATTCAGATTTTGCAGGAGATGCAGATGATAGAAAGTCCACATCTGGATACATCTTCACTCTTGCGAAAGGAGCAATATCGTGGAAAAGCTCCAAACAGACAGTTACAGCATCCTCCACGATGTATGCTGAATTTGTGGCATGTTATGAGGCCTCGGGGCAGGTCACATGGCTAAAGAAATTCGTACCCGGATTAAAAGCTGGTCGACAGCATAGAAAAACCACTGAAATTATACTGCGATAACGAGCCAGTAGTATTCTATGCTCATAACAACAAGTCGAGTGGTGCTGCCAAACACATCGACATCAAGTTTTATGTTGTTAAGGAGCAAGTCCAGGATCAAACTATTTGTCTAGAACATATCAGAACGAACAAGATGTTAGCGAATCCGCTTACAAAAGGCCTACCACCCAATGTGTTCAGAGAACACTTAGCCGGCATGGGTTTAAGGGAAAGCCTATGATTCCTGGACAAAGAGGGCCCTAGAATGAGAATCTGTTTCAGACCGGAAAGGTGATTGTGGCTGTTAATCTGACAGTAATAATTGTCATGACGAGGCACGCCCTATACACTGATCTGCGATGGGATGGATAAACTCAGATACAGAACAAGAATAAGAACATTGAGAGATCAAGGGGGAGAATGTTGGAATTGATCTCCAACGGCCAGATCCAAAGATCTGGCCAATCCCTTGATTTGCGCCCTGATCGGGGGCGTTCAGCCAAACATGGCTGGTGGGCCCCCGTCGCCCGCGCTATAAAGAATAGGGAGAGGGCCCGGGGCACGCAATCCTAAGTTCACCACCGCCACAACCCTCTCCCACAGTCCCTACCGATCTAGGGTTAGCGCGAGGCCGACGGGAAGCTCCGCCACCGCAACCACGACGTCCTCCTCCGCCAACCCCGTCATCGGCCAGTGCCGGTGGAGGCCTGAAGGACGCCGGGACTTGCGCCGTCCACTGCCGCCGCCGGATCAGCGCCTCGAAGAGCCATACTTCCTCGCCTCCATCCTCGGCTCCATCGACGCGATGGCACCCACCGGCAATGGCTCCTCTGCATCCACTCCCGCGGATGGTCTGTGTCTCTCATTCACCTCTCTCTCTCTGTCTCTCCCTTGTACTAGGTCTAGAATGAATCACTTGATATTATACCTAGAACTTGTTCCCCAGTACTCGATTCGTACACTAGATGTGATCCTAGTCTAGAAACAGAGAAGAATACAATCTATCAAGCTCCGCCGTGGCTTTGCAGTTTGCGTCGTGTATGCGCGTCACGTACGTCCAGCTCGTGTACGTGTGCGTGTGTTAGTTTGGATAGAGTCTAGGCTGTAGGATGGAGTGGTGTGCGTGGTTGCCGGTTCGCACGGAGAAGCCGTGATGCCCGGAAGGAGCGAGAGGCTCTCGGGTGCTGCTGAGCGAGACGTGCGGATCATGGCACGAAGGCCGGACGTGGAGGTTTCGCTCCCGGCAGTCCGTGGCCTATTTGTAGCCCCTGTGCTCCATTGTTCCTGGTGCCAAGTCCAGTGAATAAAGTCGCCAACATACAGGCCGTTCGTCGGCCGGGGCGTTCATCGCCATTGCTGCTCTGAGTTCGTGCTCGAGTTCAGTTCTTGAGAGCGAGAGAGATAGAGAGTTCCTGGGCAAAGCCAACAATGAGCACGAGCTCGTAGTAGTTGAATCCCGTGATGGTGAAGCGCACGCCGCCCTGCGTGGCGCACGCCACGCGCTGGTACAGCACGGGGATGATGCCGCCCTGGTAGACGCCGATCTTGACCCAGGCCGGCTGCGCCATGTCGAAGTGCGTCCGCGGCGGGTTGCACCAGCCGCCGTTGTCGCTGGGGAGCGCGTAGTTGGGCGGGCAGAGGTTGGTGGCGGTGACCGTCACGGGGCCGGCGCCCGGGAGGCACCACCGCCCGTCCGTCTGGGAGTCGCAGGCGATCTGGAAGCACTGGCCGCACGACGCGCCGCCGCTGAAGAGCGCCTGGCTCAGCGCCGTCGTGGCCGTGCCGTACCCCGTCGTGTACAGGTTGCCGTACCCGCACGCCCCGCCTGCAGTACACACGTTTTGCGGCATGGTCGGTCAGGATTGTTATTAATTAGTCTTCGATCATCAGGGCGACTCACCCATTGTGCCTAATAATTAGTCACGCACGTACCCATTGTGCCGGAGGCGTCGCTGCCGCCGTAGAACGTGGCCGTGGCCTTGGACCAGGCCGCCACGGCGGCCGGCGCGGCGAGCAGCGCGGCGACGGTGAGGAAGAAAGCCAGAGGCAGTTTGGGCGTCTCCATTGCCACCCCCGGCGGCGTCTCGATCAAACGGTAGGATCTAGCTAGATAGTGAAAACCGGCCACGAAGCTCACGATCGGAGGATAGATCGAGCAAGAAGAACTGTTGGCAAGAAGTGGTTTGCGCTCTTCTACTGTTGCTACAAGCGAGTCACTGGCCAGGCCTTGGGATCGGTTCTTAAATAAGAAGCGCGCGCTAGATGTCCAGCAGACCGACCAGCCGCTGAGGTCGACGGATCTTCTGAGAACGAAGCAGGCGAGATCGATCGGACGAGCTGAGAGCACGACGCACGGCACGTGCGCACACAGCTACAGTTGCGCATCGGTCAGATCTCTATCGGCGATCGGATTCTCTAACGAGCTCGATCCGGGGCTTGTTAATTCCGCAGCGTAACATGCATGCATGGACGAATGACGATGGCCATCCAGCAGGGTTTAGAAGATTCTGATCTGCAATTACTCCCATTCCTTGTCTGTCTGTCGATCGATCGTAGTCAGCTCTTAGAGTCTGAATCTGGAGTCTGAGTAGCAGCGGAGAGTATTATATACACCAAAACGGGTTGAATTCCGTGGACAGAATGATTGGCGATGAGCAGGCGGTCGCCCATTGGGCGCGCTAGCTGATAAGTACTAACAGGCTGATAATAAGCAAGGGCTCGACAGATGGTATCACGGCACCTGCCGACTCTGACCAACTGACGAAGCTGCTGAACCCATTTGCTATTCGAAGCACCGCACATGTTGGTCACGTGAGGAGCTCGGCGGCCGGCGGCCGTGAGGGAACGATCGTGCCGAGATGGTGGGTGATTAAGCAGTCGTGGTGGTGGGCTGGTGGCGGTGGCGGCCGGATCAGCATCCGGCGGGCTTCACGTCTCCAACAAGCTTCAGGCTTCAGCATCCCCTGCGATGCGGATATTCTACCGCGGCAACAAGCTTCCCGCGCCGCCCACCTTGTTCTTGTTGGGCTTCGATCGAACATGATGCGAAACGCGGTGGGAGAGGATCTCGGGTGCGGGTCGGGTCTCTGCCAGAACGCGCGCGGCACAGGGAGACATGCGGCACGGGCCCGCGAGGCCAACTGCTAGCTGGCCAGGAGTGCACGAATAAAAAATATCTCCAGCAGGGGGCAGATTAGTCGTATCTCCCTATTGGGTTTGAATCCACACGGAGCATAAACTTTAACCAATAATAATAATAAAGGATGCTAAGGCCTCGTTTGGTTCGCGTTTGGTTGGCGCGCTAGAATTCTAACGCGCCTTTTCTAATTTCCGCATGAAAGACCAAATGAAGTCTATTTGCAAAAAAATTTTAAGGGAAGAGTGTAACTTTTTGCGACGAATCTAATGGCGGTAATTAATCGATGATTTGCTACAGTGACGCTACAGTAATCATCATCTAATCGCGTGGTCAAAGGTCTCATTAGATTCTTCAGGGTCACTAGCGCGGGGTTCTGAAGTTGATTTTGTAAACTGGCTTTGTTTGACACCGTAATTAGCGGTCAAAGTGTCACGATTCACTAGCACGCTGCAAACCAAACGGGGCCTAAATAAAAGCAGTTTACAAAAATACTCTCTCCTTTTCAAATTATAAATCATTCCAAGAATCTTGGAGAGTCAAAGTTTTTCAAATTTGACTAAATATATATAACAAGATAATAACCTTTATGATACAAATTAAGTACCATTACACTCTTTGTTAGCTATATTTTCATAGTATATCTATTTGATTTCATAAATCGTTGTATTCTCTCTATAATTTTGGTCAAACTTTGAGATAGTTTGACTCTTCAAGATTCTTGGAGTGACTTATAATTTGGAACGGAGGGAGTAACTCCATAACACCTGCGTTACTTCGCAAGACGAATCTAATGATGCCTTTGACCACACGATTAGAGGTGGTTACTGTAGCACTACTGTAACCAATCATTGATTAATTACCGTCATTAGATTCGTTGCGAAAAGTTACACCCATCCGTGAAAAGATTTTGCAAATAAATTTCATTTAGTACTACATGCATGAAAAAAAAGTTGCGCTAGAAAGTAGCACAACTAACCAAACAAGGTTATTGTTGTAGCACATTACTCAAAGAATAGGGGTAAAGGAAACCAATCATCTATATATTTTCTCTTTCCATCACCAATAATACTATTTACATTTTTTATAACTAGTGTTGCAGCACATTACTCAAAGGATAGGGGTAAAGGAAACAATCTATCTAGTGTATATATGGGAGTGTTAAAAAAAGGTAAAGTCTATTTTTTAACTCTGAACTATCATAGTCATCCGATTTTAAACCCTAAGCTACAAAACTAGACGTCTTACACCAGCAAACTAACGAAATCGTGCAAAATACCCCCACTAAACTGAAATCACTCCGGTTTTGGGCAGATCACCCGTCCGCGTGGCGCTACTTGTCGAGTCAGCTCCCGCGCGTTCTCTCACTCTCCCTTCTGTCGTACCTCACAGCCAGCCGGTAAGCACACCCACCACCACCGCGGTCCACCGCCTCGCCCCTCAGATCCCCACCGGCGGCGACCACCATGCAAAGAGCAGCGGGTGGTGGCCCCGTTGGCACCCACGGCCCACGGCAAACTTCCACTCTGCTGGCTCGATCGCTACCCGAAGCGGCGCGCGCTCATCGAGTCCACAGCGAGGGCGTGTGGTTCGCCGAGGCCACGGCAAGCTGTACCCTCGAGGACGTGGACTAGGACTACCTCGAGTCTTAAAGTACCCTCTCATGGTGCCCAAGGATGAGCTCCTGCAGCACCCCATCTGACCCCCTCCCTGAGGACCCCCGCGCTTGAAAGATCGGATGGGGTCCTCTAGCCTAAGAGGGGGAGGGGGTGAATTAGGCAACTTAAAACCTTAACCTTTAGCTCCAACTAAATTGCACAATATTAAACTAAATCATGCTATCTATATGTGCAACTACGACTTTTCTAATGAGAAATCTCTATCCCAAAAGAGTTTAGCAACCTATATCCTTTCCTATCAATATACTACTCTAAGAAAGTAAAGGAAAAAAAGCAAGCTAGTATGAAATGCGGAAATGTAAGGAGCAGGATAGGAGGAAGCAAACTCTCGACGCGGGTGTTTATCCCGTGGTTCGGTTAGCCACAAAGGCACACCTACATCCACGTTGTTGAAGCACTTACTAAGAGTATCGCTTCTCGGTAATCAAGTCTCTTCCGTGGACAACACCACGGTCACCTTGATCCCGATTTCCACTAAGGAGCTTGTCCATGAAGGAAGGGGGTCTCCACGTCCCTCGTACAAGATTGTCTTTGCCGCTCCACACCAAGTCAGAGGGTCGATGATGTGCCGGCAAGCCACCAATGCTCCAAAGGGCCGGCGCACCGAGATCTTCTTGTTGGTTCACTCAAGAACCAGCCACAATGAACAACACCTTACTTGCTCACTCACTCAAGAGCTAATCTAGCACTTACACTCTTAAAGCTAGTGCTAAACCTAAGGATTTGATCAATATGCACTTGGGTTGCCTTGGAGAGTTTTCTGGGTGTGTTTGAGACTTGTAGCAACTCCAGCAACCTTGAAATGCCCGGGAGATGGCATATATATAGGACTCCAAGCCCAAAGAGCCGTTACTAGCCGTTATCCAAATTCCTGCGAAGCCGTCGGATAGACCGTTGGGTCTTCTGGCAAGTGACGTAGGTGTCACCGGATAAACCGGTCAGGGGTCGTCGGTTCATCCGGTGCTTGTCGGTTCATCCGGTGCTTGTCGGTTCATCTGGTGCTGAAGGAATCTTTGGCTTGCTGCTGATGTCATTACTCCGATGCATTGCACCGGTGCCCATCATATCATCCGGTGCTGAAGGCTTTGCTTTAGTGCACTTGGCATCGTCTCTGCACGATCCTCTGGTGCTTGCTCCGACGCTCCAACTTGGCACCGTCATATCATCCGGTGCCACTTGGCTCGTTCCACGGGGTCTGCCTCCACTACTGCATATTACTCTGATGACCTGGCGTCAATTTATCCGATGCTAACTGGATAGACCGGTGCCCTTGCATCGTTTCATCCGTTGCAGTTGTTCTGTGTAGAACTCGTCTATATCATCGTTTCTTTGAGTTCTTTCTTCGTGTTTTGCTTTGCTTGGCCTTTTCGCTTCATCCCTGGGATCTATAAATGTTCACTAGACAAACTCATTAGTCTCATTGATTGCAGTGTCACTCAATCACCAAAATCACAAAACAATGGTCTAATGGGGCCATGTTCCTTACAATCTCCCTCCTTTTTGGTGATTGATGACAACACAATCAAAGCAAGCATAAATTTTGTAAAAAATTGACAAATTGAACTACTTACACTTGCTTGGATGCTTACCATCATCTAATGTTAACTTAGCCACCCCCTAAATTCATCATCCTCTTTGTTTCTCCCTATGTTTGCTGCTACATTCATCTTGTTGTGATCATTTACTTTGATCACTTGCTTCGTTTCTCCCCCTTTGTCAAAGCCACTAAGTTTTGATCCATAATCACCTTGCTTTGATCCAAACTTCTCCCCTTTGGAATCAAATCACCTAAAAAGGCCATGCGAAATAATATATCTCAAAGGGAAAAAGTTAGTAGCCTAGGGAGTTAGTCCCATGAATCATGATCCAGTTGTATGATATCAATGAAGATATCAATTTAGCAATTACTAAGGTGGATCACAAAACATGAAACTTGCATGATATGAGCAAAGCTTTCCACAAGTGTGTGCACGAAATGATGATGTGAAAATCAAGTGCACAACTAGATATTTGAGCAAGAAAACTTAGACCATATCATACACGGAGGTAGCTCTATAATAACAAGAAATTGACAGAGATACCAATTGAATGAGTTTTAGAACCTTACAAACTGTCAGACCCGTGGCAGCGGGACTGCTTATAGGCATAGAATGTTCTAGAGTAAGGGATAACTCATTGATGTACCTTACCTCTCTTGTAAAACTACCCGAATAGGCATAGAACTAGCTGCAGTACAAAGGAAACTACCCGATTGTGTTGTAGTAGGACTCCAACTGTACTCGGCTAGGACTTTCCATGTAACCCTGTCCCCGCGAATATATAAGGGCGGGCAGGGACCCCCTCCAAACAATCATCAACACCTAAGGCAATACAAACCACACAGGACGTATGGTATTACGCAAACTCGCGGCCCGAACCTGTCTAAATCTTTGTGTTCCTTGTACCATCGAGCTCTAGAGCAATCGATCTCTACCAACAAACCCTACTGCTAAGGGTATCCCTGAGCAGGCTTGGCGGTAAACACCGACAGCTGGCGCGCCAGGTAGGGGATTCGGCGAGTTCACCAGCAAATTCGATGGTCGGATCAAGCAACGCCAACAACATGTAACCCTGTCCCCGCGAATATATAAGGGCGGGCAGGGACCCCCTCCAAACAATCATCAACACCTAAGGCAATACAAACCACACAGGACGTATGGTATTACGCAAACTCGCGGCCCGAACCTATCTAAATCTTTGTGTTCCTTGTACCATCGAGCTCTAGAGCAATCGATCTCTACCAACAAACCCTACTGCTAAGGGTATCCCTGAGCAGGCTTGGCGGTAAACACCGACAGCTGGCGCGCCAGGTAGGGGATTCGGCGAGTTCACTAGCAAATTCGATGGTCGGATCAAGCAACGCCAACAATGTGCCGGAAGGCACAACCCTCGTTTTTGGTTCCTGGGCATGCACGGTTGACGGAACGGGAGGCTTCTCCAGTCACCTTGCCACGCCCAATTCGCCTAAGCCAAGAACCCGTTCCCAGCTCGCCGGCATCCGCGAGTATGCGGATCTCGACAAAAAAAAAGAGTTCTACCCGAACTCGACTCGGATAATCCAGAAAACGTGTCAACTTCGATCCGAACTCTCGGTTCAGACAAGTTCGACACAAACTCTGACTCCAAAAAAACTCATCTTTCCAAAACTCTTGGAAAATACTTGACTCATCTCATGACAATCAAACGCCCTAAGATTAAAAACTCAGGACTACTCGCTGGAGTAAATCAAGTTTTGTGGTCAATTGAGGGTTGCATCAAACTTGCAGAAACTGCTCTTGGCTCATATACGTCGCAGCAGGTCCCTGAAGCGTTAAACCCACCACAGAAGAGGTCGGGTGATATGCTCTCAGGGATCGATCGGGTGAATTCGAAGCTTTCCGACTGCATTAAGGTGGCCGAAAGTACTCTGCAAAACAAAGAGCAGAAAGCGGGAGGAGGAATCTGCGGTGGAGCTGGTGAGACAAACCCCCGGCTTGTTCGGATGGGACCGCCTATCTCCAAGATACCTCAGAGCCCTTCACCGAAACCTGCTCACACTCGGACACCGAAACCAGTCGAGTCATAGTTCAATCAGGACTTTGATCGTTTCATGAACGGTCTCGAGAACTTTGAACCATTCGACGATCTCGAAGATTGGTCAGACAATGTCGAGCTATTCATGGATGCTATGGCCAAACCAACCGAGCATGCTGATGCTCTTTGGAAACTGGCCAAGCTTAAAAAGAGAAAAGCCAAAGCTCTAGAACAATCCAGTGATTCAATCTATGACAAACCTTGGATCAAGGAGCCTGAGTGGCTGACTCCTACTCAATCATGGCTACACTGGATGAACGAGAACGCCCTCCGTGCAGAGATGGGCGTCCCGCTTCTCACTCACCCAAAGCACACATACTCTAAAATCAGTGGGCTAACCGACTCTGAATCTGAGTACTCTTCCGATCCGGAGGACCAGCTGGATGACCTAATCCAGTACAGTAAACAAGTCGAGTCCAACTCGGCTAAGAATCTCAAGTCCGATCAGGACTCCCTCCCTAACTTGGTTGTATATGCAACGCCGCAAGGACGGATAGTGCATCTGAGGAAGGCAGAAGATCTCAACGATTCCGCCTCACAGCCAGCGAATCTGCCCTACCAACAGAGCACTCCTTTAGACCCGTCCTCAAGCAAACAAAACCAAGAAGTTCAAGACCTCTGCCCGTGAAATCCTCATGGTTCGTATCTCTGAAGAACCTGAGGGCAATTCTACGGAGCGTCTCAACCTCGACGACTACAATTCTGAGGACTTCGACGAGTACCTTTCGACAACATGGAAACTACACATCCCACAATCATTGAAGCCCAAGCTACTACCAAGGAAAATCTACCCGCTCCTCCCCCACCAGCGGTGACCGTCACCGTCCAACTGGATGAGCAGTATCCAGTAGAAGATCTCTACGAACGTCGTCGCCAGCTCAACCAGAAGAGGGCGTTCAGGCATCAGTGCCTCGCTAACACCCTACAAGAACAACATGGCGACAACTACGACTACTCCAACTGCGACCTCCGCAGCGTGATCAACGTTGGGTGCGATGCGCGCAACATCATCATCTCAAGGAGAAAGGAATTGGGGGAAGTCGAGGCGTACAACCCTTCTTCCAACTACCGCATCCCGCCAAAGGCTTCCGCATCCTTCAAGAAGCACAAGCCGGCAACCACCAGTACCGTCTTCAGGGTAAACCACGCACCCCGCACCAGGGTGAATCGTCTCAGGGTGGCAACAGGATTAACAAAGTACTGCTATGCAAGTGCTTTATCCACCCAAAGAGCTCTCACACGATCTTCCAGTGTGACTCACTCCGCAAGGCCCTTGGGACACCTCCCTTGAAGGATACCCTTCCACAAATCTAGTCGACCCCTATACCGACTAGTACCATCTTCGAATAAGTTTAATTCAGTCATATAAACCATTGCTCATGTCATACGAGCAAGTGGTAGGTCTTAAGAGTCAGAGTCTGTCACTTTACAGATTTTCCTATATCGACTACTTGGCTCTTGCTCACTCAAACCAATACCCCATCTCGAAAGCTACGCTCAGCATTGGAGCAGCTAGCGAGTAGTTTTATGGTTTTTTCCGAGTGCTTCTTCGACATTTATGTCTTGGGCAACCCGATGGGGTTTGTACCTAACAGTTCTGTCTTAAAAGACACTCTAGTCCTCAGGTAGGGCACCCTACTCGCCCTGCCCGAGTAGGTATTGGATACTCTTTTGGCACCTTCATCTTGGGCAACCCGACGTGGTTAGTACCTAACAGACTTGCCCAAGAGTTACTCCAGTCCTTGGTTAAAAGGACACCTTACTCGCCTCGCTCGAGTAAGTTTTGGATATCTTTCTGACATTTACGTCCTGGGCATCCCGACGGGGTTCGTACCTAACAGTTCTGTCTTAAGGATTACTCCAGTCCTTGATTAAAAGGACACCTTACTCCCCTCACTCGAGTAAGTTTTGGATATCCCTTCGACATTTACATCTTGGGCAACCCGACAGGGTTCATACTTAACAGTTCTGTCTTAAGGATTACTCCAGTCCTTGGTTAAAGGACATCTTACTCGCTGGCTCGAGTAGGTTTTGGATACTCTTTCGGCACCTTTGTCTTGGGCAACTCGACGGGGTTAGTACCTAACAGACTTGCTCTAGAGTTACTCCAGTCCTCAGGTAGGACGCCTTACTCGCCTTGCTCAAGTAAGTTAGGGATATTTCTAGAATATTTAATTCTTGGTTAACTCGACGGAGTTCAATCCTAACAGTCCTATTGTAGAAATCAATCTTGTCCGTGTATATGATATACTACTCGATCCGATCAAGTAGTTTGGGGGACATTTTCGCAACAGTTGCACACTATCTGGGTGACCATGCAAGGTCTATCCTAACTAGTCAACTACTAAAATTCCTCATGGAGTACAGATAAGTTCTTGATACTCTAAAATAAGTTAACACAAGTTTCCCGCTTGCTTAGTTTACTATGGGAAACTCCATTACAGAACCTTTTTGCCTCGAGTACTTGACGGGTACTACTCGCTTGCTCGAGATACAGAAGGAACTCCTATTTTCCCTTAGTACTCTGAGTAGTTGTCGAGAGTGGCCTGCCTTCTTATCTATCAAGAAACTTCTTATACCTCCTAAAAACTCAATAAGAGTTCTTCCCTTGATGGGACAACAAAGTCCATATTAGCTTGGTGCTAATAAAACACTTCCTTCAAAATGGAAATCCATACTAAGCCACGCCTTTTTACACCTCTATAGTGCTATTCCCACTTGGTTAATCCTGAGGGATTCAATCCTAACCGGTCAGCACCGTGGTTTCAAATCAGAACCATACAAACTTGATCTTATTCGAGAATGCTTTGCCTCTCAAGGCGCCAATGGATACAATTCCTTGTATCTAATACTATGACTGAGTGGGCGCGATGCTGCCTACACTCAGGATCTTCGAGTACAACTACTCGATACACCAAAGGATTCCACAATCCAAATACAAGTACTTAACATTTCACAAATATTCAAGTATTTGTTCAATCCTGGCCCACACGCCAATTCAATTACAATAAAAAGTTCAAGGGGACTCTGCCTTGCTCAAGGATTCTACAATTTGATCGGCCACTCTGGAAGTCTCTGTCAAATACTGACGAAATTTGTGTTCCGTACAATCAGCTTTGGCTCCTTGTCCAAGGGCGTCCAGATGAGTGGTTGGCCAATAGGACTTTACCAACCCCAGTACGTGACCCACGTACTGGCGGGTGATGGTGGAAACAAACCTCTCAAAGGCTCCGGGAACTTTGCGAAGCCTCCCTGCCAGCGTGAGCGGTTCATCTCCATCCCTAACTGGGATATCCATGGCCTCGGCTATCGCCAGGGCGGCATCATTGACTTCTTTCAGCTCCATGAGTTCTTGGTGCATCGAGTCTCGTGACTCTGACAAGGTCTTGAGCTGCTGGAGAGTCGACGCCGCCTCCCGATCAGAGTCCTCCTTGATCTTCTTAAGCTTCTCTATTTCATCTGCGTTGCGGTACATAAGAATCTTTAGATCTAGTACCAAGCTTTCCTGAATCTTTAAAGATTTTGCACAAGCTATGTACTCGATAGAAAGAAAATCTTATAAACACTAAGCAGATCTACTAGTCGAATGCATATCAAATGCTAAAGACTAACCTTTCTTAGACTGGGAGAGCTTCTTCAGCTTTCCCTCAAGAGCAGTCTTCTCAGACGAGAGTGTCTTAACCCTCTCTTTCTGGGCATTCAGCTCTGCCTCGTCCTAGGACTGGCGACCCTTCCGTCCCAGCGCTTCTTGCAAAAACAAAAAGATCAGTATACTACTCGATCTACTATAAAAAAGTACTCGAAGCATTCGACTACTTATCTTCCAGCAGCTTGACAGCAAGCTCCACCTTCTCTCGTGGCAAGACACTTCCCGATGTGACCTGGGAAGTACTCGCCAGCACCTCAGCTACGGCCCTTTTGGGCACATCTTCAGCTCTCCCTGAGCCTTCCCCATGGTTTGGGAGTCTAAAGAGAGAACATGCTACTTAATCTTATTAATAGCAATAAAAAGATGCCTTTCCTACAAGGTATTACAAGCTTACCTGCAGGGGTCTCCTCGGGCTGTTCATCAGTGCCTTCCTCAGGAAGCTTTTTACCTTCTCCCCCTTCTGGAAGTTTGCCGCTCCCGTCACCTTCCGGGATTTCCTCACTGGCCCTTACAGGATCGGGCAAAGGAGAATCCCGAAGTATGGAGTCAACCATAGCCTCCGCATCATGAACACTCATCTCAGGAGTGTTCGGGGGCTTCTCCACCTCTAATTGGGAAGCTGAGTTGCCCTCAGTCCCCGCGTCTCCCTCAAGGACTGCATCTCTGCAAAGACAAAGTAGTTAAAAAACTACTAGACTCAAAATCAGATCCTATAGTTACAAGTTCTAAGGAACTTACGTAGGAGCTCTTATCAAAGTGAGCCCCTTGATGCCAAATCTGCGGGCAGGCTTGGAAACAATGGCCCTCTTACCCGCATCACCAGTAATATTTACATCGGAACTACTCGCTGAATGAGTAGCCCCGATCCCACTCGACAGATCCACTGTGGTGGAGGGGACAGTCTGTTCCACCGCAGCATCATCCCCAGATGCTGAGATCCATGGCATCTTAGCCGCCGAACTTGGAAAAACAAAAACATAAATCAAAACTTGCAAATCGACAACTAGAAAGTACTCGATTGCAAAACAACTAGCTACTTACCTGTCGCTAGTAGTGTGGGAGGAGCCGCTATGCTTCCTCGCCACTGACCGAGTACTCCTTAGGCGCTCGGTCTGGGTATCAGCACTCGGAGTGGGGCTGTGCTCCCCATCACTCCTTTCCCCAGATGCTGCCTCATCTGCACAACCAAGTCTAGACATCGGTACTGATTATATGAAACCTCATATAAGCATACTAAGATTTGATTAACAGATCGATGAAATTGGAAGAACAAAAGGGCGAATAAATGCCTGGTAGCGAAGGACTACTCTTAAAGCGATCCACGTCCTCCTACAGAAAGCAAATCCTATCAGATTTACACTATGGTAAAGTACTCGATTTCTACGTATCGACTACTCTTATCAAGTACTTGCTTCGGCGGATTCACAGCAGAAAAGGTATTAGGAACAATCGGAACTTTCTTTACGTTCCTCAGCAGTTGTTGTACTCGACTAAATGCATCTTGACAAATCAGCAGTTCCCTGATACTGAAATCCAAGTGATTCCCGAGCCTGTAATGGCTAGATCCTTCTCTTCATCCAGTCGAATACGACTGCTTCCCAAGTCAACATATTTTGCCTTAGAACGGCAATTCGTTCGAGTAGTTCAGAAACCTGACTCTTGTCGATTGGTTTTTTATTCCATTCAGGCCATTGGATTGGAGGGCCAGGAGTAATAGGTGGAAAGCATCCTGACTGGTTCTCAACATAGAACCACATGGATTTCCATTCGATCACCTTATTACTAAGACTATATGAGATATACTCTCTATGTTTCCCTTGCCTAAATCTAAGACGTAGGAGTCGGGCTGAGGCTTCAAATGGAAAAAAAAATCAGAAAAGCTGAAAATGGGGCTCGATGCCCAGGAAAGCTTCGCACAAATGCACGAAGATAGAAATATGAACAAAGGAATTGGGGTCAGATGATGCAGCTGGATCCTGTAGTAGCGCAGGAGTCCAGAAAAGAAAGAAGAACAACGAAACCCCAATCCCCGTTCCAAGAATGAGGTGAAAGCAACAACTTCCCCTGTATTTTCATACGGATTATCCTTCCCCAAGGCAGGACGCCATTGGATAGCAGATCTGGGAGGCAAAAGGCCTTGCTTTACCAACAACTCTAAGTCAGATTGGGAACACTCACTTGTGTTCTAGCCTTCTTCCTGAGTCGGCTCCGCAGCCGCACTTTTCCCCTTGACTACTTTCTTGGGTGCCATCCGAAAATCCACAGGTCGCTTCACGCACATACAATGGCGGAAACCCTAGGGATGAGGATGGGGAGCGCAAGGGAAGCAAGAACTCTAGATATGGGGGCTTGAGAGCGAAAACAGATCTAAGGCAGTGAAAATAAATGGCGGCCGGTGGGGTAAAACCTAAGTTATTGTTTCATTTTATAATAGCGGTAGCAACATGGTTACAACACCCAACAGGCCAACAGTCCGTCGCAAATCGCAGAAAAAATGGGATCTTAAAGAGACATTCCTTTTTCTGAAGATTACATTCTGGAAAAGAAAAAACACTCACATCCCTAGTCAACTACTCGACTTTCCTTTCCTTAACTGGGATTACATTCCAAGAACAAGGAAAATTACTCGACATAGTACAACTACTCGATATTATAACTCGAATACTTTTTACATAACTTTACAAATGACTCGGGTCTGCACGCACACTTCTTGGCTTCCTGAGAAGCCTGCTGCAGCTAGATCGTCCTAAGGCCGTGACAAAGTACAAACTTGTTATTCCCATCAAGGGAATAATGATACTCGTATTCTGGGAGAAAAGTTTCAAGAGTATGGAGGCAGATTACAGTAATCACCTCGCAAGTCCTCTTGTAGCATCTTCTGGAGAAACTTCTCCTTCTCCCAGAATATGTTGTGGCAAGATTAAGCTTCCCTGCCAGAGATGTCAGTTCTTGGGCACCCAGAAACAGGCAACCCCAAGGATGTGACACAACAAGACTCAACCCAGTGACCCCAAATCTGCCTCATTGGAAGATGCAAGGACATGATGTCCAGCATGGATCCGATGAGAGCATTGGGGATGCATGAGGAGGCAGCAAAGACTTCTCTTGTCACTCGCAAGTTCTCTTCTTGCATCTTTTGTTGGAAGGAACTACATAAAATTCAGGAGGACGAGAGCAAGAACACCAAAGATAAGCCATGGCTACTACACTTTGATGCCTCTAGCAAAGGTCTCTCTCCCACCTTTTATAGCCACAAAGGGGCTTACTGAAGGAAAACCCGTGACTCAACAGTGCATGTTTCACGGACGTATTCATGGCAGCATTCACGGACGTAGTCAAAGATGCAATAATGCAGCAAAAGGGATTTTGATTTAAGGCTCGGGGGCTGCGGGATATAGGCACTAGAGATTTATTTTTCAATTTTTTTGGAAAATAAAGAAGAAAAAGACTGAAGTGACCCTCAGCCTGATTTTGCGATTCAACGTAAGACTCGGGGGCTACTCCATATGGAGCGCGAGTACTTCGCGCACCATATATGATCAAGATTTTGGGGCTTGAGCACCTCACAGCCTCGAAACAACCGGAAGTACTTGGAGGACTACTCGACGTATCTGAAGGAAGGCCCAAAACAACCAGAAGGATGTACTGACTACTTGAAGTACTCGAAGACGCCCAGCCAAGTACTCGACGCCTGCAGGACTCGGCTACGAAGAGCTCGGGGGCTTGTCAGACCCGGGGCAGCAGGACTGCTTATAGGCATAGAATGTTCTAGAGTAAGGGATAGCTCATGGATGTACCTTACCTCTCTTGTAAAACTACCCGAATAGGCGTAGAACTAGCTGTAGTACAAACGAAACTACCCGATTGTGTTGTAGTAGGACTCCAACTGTACTCGCCTAGGACTTTTCATGTAACCCTGTCCCCCCGAATATATAAGGGCGGGCAGGGGCCCCCTCCAAATAATCACCAACACCTAAGGCAATACAAACCACACAGGACGTAGGGTATTACGCAAACTCGTGTCCCGAACCTGTCTAAATCTTTGTGTTCCTATACCATCGAGTTCTAGAGAAGTTAATCCCTACCTACAAACCCTACTGCTAAGGGTATCCCTGAGCAGGCTTGGCGGTAAACACCGACACATACCTCCAGGGGTTTTAATTACCTGCATGTACCAATTTGAAAGAGACTTGTGCCAAATGATACCAATTGAAATTAGAAACCAATTGAAAGTCTTTGAGGTCAAAAACACTTGGTACACCAAGGTGAGCACATGCATGAGCACATACCCTATGAACTTAGATATGGAAATTTAGTTCAATAGATCATGTCTCAATATGAGACTACAAAAGATAAGCTTGAAAATATGTTAGTCTCAAAATCACAAATCATAGGATGAACTCCTCCTAAATATGTGCATTTAGTGTTTGAATCACTAATCAAGTGTATGCACATTGTTTTTGACAACAATAGAAAGTTTACCCTATAGCTTGTGCTCATGGTACACAAATGAAATATATACCTCATGAAGCTCATGTACCATGAAGAGCAACCTTGTGTAGCTTTTTTACACACTTATCAAACCATGTAGGTTGCTCATGGGTTAGATCATGACACAAGCAACCCACCATATATAGCACTAGGCGATGCAATACAAACAACTTAGCAAGGCAATGGAGCTACATGATGATTGAATTGAAATCTAGCTACCATTACTTTATGGGAGACTTGGGCAACAAATGTCCAAGATGCGAGCTTGGCTTCTTTAGTATCAATCCTTCATCTTCTAGTTAGCCAAGTCTCCAAATCCCCCGAAGCCGTTCTTGGGCTTCAAGTCTCCTTTGGAACCCACACCATTTGAGGCCCTTCATATTGGCGATGATATCCTTGGGCACCCAAATGGAGTGATTCCAACTCCTTCCCTTCTTCCCAACCTTGTGAGCAACCATCTTGTTATTGGTTTTCTTCTTGAACACATAGGAGGTGCTATTGCTTTTGTTCCTCCGATTGGGCTTGGTGTATTGTTGGTGCTCCTTAAGTACCCATTTTGTTATACAATTAGGAGAGGTTTTGGTAAATTCTTCGGGATGATTCATGTACTAACCCGCCACTTGGCACCCGAACTTGACTGTTTTCGATTTTGTCCTGGATTTTGGAGCGTGTTGTATTTTGGCAGGAAATTGGACATTTTCGGAGATGTTTCGACGAGACTCATGATCACGCAATAACACGAGGGAAGACGAAGGCCAAAGCCCAAGCAAAGGACCAAAGGCCATGGCGACTAGAAGCCCGTTCATGCACATCCACCCTCCAATGAAGCCCAAAGGACAAAGCCCACAAGATGAGATCGAGATATTTCAGGGCTCAGCAAAGCAAATAGAGATTTAAGGAAGGATTCTCCGTCCTATCCTTTCCCTCGAAGAAATCTCTAAGATAATGACGTCCAACAGGGTATAATCGTGAAAGGTATAAACTCCAGAAGACTTGGGGAGAAAGGAGGACGCGAGGCGGCGAGAAAATGGGCCAGGCCGGCCGGCCTGGGGCCATTGAGCCGGCCGGCCCAGGCCCTTTCCAGGGAGTCTCGGCCTCCCCTTCGACCTAGGGTTTCCTGAGGCTATTTAAAGACCCCTCCCCCAGGCTCACGTGGAGAGCATTCGGTGAGACGACGTCAAGGAGCAGAATCGAGTTAGACACAAGAGAAAGGCGACATCGGAGGCCTCATCGTCCCTTGGTGCCGCTGCAAGTTGGAGGACAGCAAGGGATCCATCCCATGCCGGAGATTTCGTCACCATGATCGACTACGCTTCGCCTAGCTTCATGGGGTAAAGTCCTCGTTTGTTCATGGGGTTGTAAGGAGATCTTGAGTTGTAATTGCCGAATCCTTTATGAGATTGATCTATCACGATTCTTGTTGATGATGCTTTGATGCGTAATAGTTCGCGATTTGGCTTTGGGTTTGCTTTGCTCTTGCATGGTTTACTTAGATTACATCAACTATCGTGTTCTTGCTGATTCGTTACCGATTATCCTCGTGTAGTGACAGTATGCGGGAGGGAAAGGTTTTGATCTTGGAACACACCTTTGGTAGATTAGATCCGTTCTTTGTTGCTTGGCGATTACATCTCTAGTGATCCTAGACCCTATGGACAAATGCTCTTCATATCTTGTGCACACACCTATCATTGCTCACTAGTCTAGATTAGATTAGATTGGTCAGATTAGATCTATTTCGCACTCGATCACTCAATATAGATCTTTTACCAACATCATTAGTGCTTAGTTGAGCATAGTAATACACTTGTTCCGTGGATTGATAAACCTTAGGGGAATACTCTAAGGGAAAAGATACACGATCCGTGCGCTTGCGGTACGTAAATTGGCGCTCTAAGGAGCATCAACAAGCTTTTCTGGCGCCGTTGCCGGGGAACAAGCGATTTTGCTACGTTTAACTTTGTGTTAATTTTGTTGGTTACTAACACCCAGCCTTTTCCCTAGAAAAATTTTGTTTTTTTGTTTTTGTTTTGATTGTCTAGATGGCCCATCTCATTCAACACGTGGAGGAAGGAGAAAAATCATTAAGGGATTATGTAAGCCCGCGATCGGAGGACTTCGACATCCAAAAATCAGATTCGGTGTTGCAAGCCACCGAGTATGAGATCAAGCCTCAAATCATCAAGATGGCGACGGCAAACCCCTTTAGAGGAGATGAGACGGACAACCCATATAGACATATCAAGTGGTTCACAATGCTATGCAACACGGTACAACAAGACGGAGTTCCGCTAGCTTGGTTTAGATGGAATCTTTTCCTATACTCACTTGCGGAAGAAGCGAGAAGACGGTTTGCACTTGCATCCTTCGAGGTAAAAGGAAATTGGGATGACTTGATGAAGAAATTTTGCGAGCGGTTCTTTCCGTTAAGAAAGGTTCAATATATTCAGAAGCAAGTGATCAACTTCGCGCAAGGAGAAGAAGAAGGGATAGATCAAGCATGGGATAGATTCAATGGATTGATTGAATAAGGACCGAAGCTCGGATTTTACGGTGATGTACTCTTAAATACCTTTTATTTTTCCCTAACCCCTGAGTGCATGCAATTTGTTCAAATGTGTGCAGGAGGAGATCTCATGGAGAAAACACTCACGGAAGCCGCCCAACTCCTACAAAAAATCAGCAAGGGTGCGGCCATGCGAAGAGATTGGGAAAAATGATGTTCGGCAAGCTCCGAGGAAGAATCTCAAGTGCGGGTGCTTGATGGAATTTTCAGAAAAGAGACATCGGAAGTGAGGGAAGAACAACCGAAGCATGGGAAAATCATAGAGACAAACCACGATGAAGAAGCATTGATCCGGAGTGCAACGAAAGACGACCCGGAAAAGAAAGGAAGAACCTTGGGCACCGCCAAATTGCTAAGGGAATTCGAGCAAATGGATTGGATACCAATTGACTTCGGAAGATTGTTCGACAAAGCAAGACCGCATCCAAATCAGCGAGGAATGGCGAAGGTGATAGCGGAAGACTTTTCGCCGGATAATCACACGGGATATACATTTGGCAAGGAATCGGTCGGTGATATTATTCGGAAACTTTTTGAAGAAAAAGAAGAAGAGATTGACTTGGACGAAGTGCTGGAGGTCAAAAGGATCATGGGAGTGAAATCGGAATCATCACCCTACGCGCACATAGCCCAAGTATATGCGATTGGAAGCGATCAAGATGAAGGTAATCCATCACCCACACCTCGTGTTGATTGCATGATAGACGGAATAAAATGTTACAATGTTTTATGTGATGTTGGCGCCCATGTTAGTGTGATGAGTTCCAAGGTTTATGCTATGTTTTTTAACAAAACACCGAACCTAGATGTTACAATCATTAAATTGATCATGGGAGATGGTAGATTAATGAAACTGCTAGGAGTGCTTAGAAATCTAAATGTTGCCATAGCGGGTAAAGAAATTCCTATCGACTTCTTTGTGATTAATGCTAGTGATGATGAACATGAAAGCATAATTCTTGGAAAACCCTTTCTCAAATTAGTAAATGCTATTCTAGATGTTGGGAAAGGGATTGTTACTTTTGATCTAGATGGAGAGAAGCACACTTTCAAATTTCAATCAAAACCGCCTCGTGCTTTACCTCTACCTCTTGATAACGAAGGGGTAGAGAGCATTCGTTTCATTGATTCTTTCAGGGATCCTCTCCAACGCGCTTTGGAGAATGGGGACGCTCAAGACGATCAAGATGGAGAACTAGTGGAAACAATGGAAGAGTTGAAGCCGCAACACGGGAATTTGGAGGAAGAAAAATTTGAAGACATTGGAGAATTAGATCAAGAAGAGGATGGTGCGCCCGATGTTGAGATGAAGCCGCTCCCCAAGGGATTGAAATATGAATTCTTGGGAGATGGCAAGACTTTCCCGGTGATTGTTAGCGACGAATTGAGCCCGGAAGAGACGAAGAAGTTGCTGAATTTATTAAAGAAACACAAAAAGGTGATCGGCTACTCGATTAAAGACTTGAAAGGTATTAGCCCCGCTTTTTGCACACATCGTATACAACTCGAGGAGCAATACAAGCCGGTCGTAGAGCATCAAAGAAGGTTGAGCCATGCTATGTGTAATGTGGTGAAGAAGGAGGTTATCAAATTGTTGAATGACGGAATAATATACCCCGTGCCACATAGTGAATAGGTAAGCCCCGTGCATTGCGTTCCGAAGAAAGGAGGACTCACGGTTGTGAAAAATGAGAGGGAGCAATTGATACCGCAAAAAACCATCACGGGATGGAGGATGTGCATTGATTATAGAAAATTGAATAAGGCAACGAGGAAGGATCATTTTCCACTACCATTCATTGACGAGATGCTAGAAAGGTTAGCAAAACATTCACACTTTTGTTACCTTGATGGATACTCGGAATTCTTCCAAATACCTATTCATCTGGATGATCAACATAAGACCACATTTACTTGCTCGTATGGAACTTTTGCATATCGGAGGATGCCTTTTTGATTGTGCAATGCGCCCGCTTCTTTTCAAAGGTGCATAATCACTATATTTTCAGATTTCATAGAAGAGATTATGGAGGTATTCATGGATGATTTCTCGGTGCATGGTACTAGTTTTGAAAATTGCTTGGCAAATTTGGAGAAAGTTCTTAAAAGATGTGGAGAGGTTGATCTTGTGCTTAACTGGGAGAAGTGTCATTTCATGGTGAAAGAAGGAATTGTTCTCGGTCATGTTATCTCTGAGAGAGGGATAGAGGTGGACAAAGCAAAGATAGAAACCATGGAGAAATTTCCACCACCTACGGACATCAAATCTTTGAGGAGCTTCCTCGGTCATGCCGGATTCTATAGGAGGTTCATAAAGGATTTTTCAAAAATCACCGAGTCATTGTCACAACTTCTCCAAAAAGATGTGAAATACACCTTCTATGGTAATTGTCTTCACGCCTTTCGAACACTCAAGCAATCTCTCATAAGTGCTCCTATCATGCAACCTCCGGATTGGAATCTACTTTTCGAAATCATGTGTGATGCAAGCGACTACACCGTAGGAGCCGTTCTTGGACAAAGAAAAGAGGGGAAGGTAAATGCTATCTACTACGCAAGCAAGACTCTCAATGAAGCCCAAGTTAATTATGCAACAACGGAGAAAGAATTGCTTGCCGTGATATTCGCCTTTGAAAAATTCAGATCATACATAGTAAATTCTAAGGTTATAGTTTATACAGACCATGCGGTAATCAAGTATCTCTTGTCCAAGAAAGATGCTAAGCCACGCTTGATTCGATGGATCCTATTGCTACAAGAATTCGATGTGGAGATAAGGGACAAGAAAGGGGCAGAGAACGTTGTGGCCGACCACCTATCAAGGATGAACCATGGAGATGATGGAAAAGAACCTATCGAGGATCAAATGAGAGATGATCACCTATATAGAATTCTCGACCAAGATAGTTGGATGAATGATATAATAAGGGCAATAAAAGGGATGCCCTTGGATCACTTGGACAAGAATGCAAGGAAAAGAGTGATCGCGGAAAGAAGAAAATACTATTGGGATCCACCATACTTATATAGATATGGAGAAGATGGAGTCCTAAGAAGATGCATACCGAGGGAGGAACGTGAAGAAGTTCTAAGAAAGTGTCACTCGTCGGGATATGGAGGACATTATGGGCACTTTAGAACTCAAGCTAAGGTATGGGCTAGTGGATTCTATTGGCCCGAGATGCATGAAGACGCGAAAAGATTTGTTTCGACTTGTCCGGAATGCCAAAGGACGGGGAATATCTCGCAAAGGAATGCCATGCAGTTGAACTACAACTTGCAAATTGATCTATTTGATGTCTGGGGAATCGATTTCATGGGACCATTCGTGAACTCACATGGGTTTGAGCATATATTGGTGATGATGGACTATGTTTCAAAGTGGGTTGAAGCTAGGCCATGTCGGAAGGCATCAACGGAGGAGTCCATACACATGATTAAATCGGTTATCTTCCCTCGATATGGCGTCCCAAGAATCTTGATAAGCGATGGAGGAACACACTTCACGGGCAAAGACTTTGGTAAATGCTTGAAGAAATTGGGAATTGAACATAGAGTGTCCACGGCTTATCACCCCCAAACAAACGGACAAGCGGAAACTTCGAACAAGCAATTGAAGAACATTTTAAAGAAGACCGTGATAAAAGGAGGAAAAGATTGGTTGAAGAGACTAGATGATGCACTATGGGCATATCATACGGCACACAAAACCCCGATCGGTATGACTCCTTATCAATTTGTTTATGGAAAAACATGCCACTTGCCTGTTGAGCTAGAACATAAGGCGTATTGGGCGATGAAGGAGATGAACTTTGATGCGGAAGCCGCTGGAATTAAAAGGAGAATCCAAATAAGCGAATTGGAGGAGTTAAGATTGAAAGCGTACAATAGTGCAACAATTTACAAAGAAAGGATGAAGAGATTGTACGACAAGCGATTACAAAACAAGGAATTCAAAGGAGACAAGGTCCAACTCTACAATTCAAGATTCAAACTTTTTGGCAAAGGAAAATTGCAAAGCAAATGGGATGGACCATACGTCGTACACTCGGTTTCACCCACAGGAGCGGTGACAATCATGGATGTGAAAGGCGACCAATATGTGGTGAACGGACAGCGACTAAAGGTATTCTTGGAGCCCGACATCGTGCCCCTTCATTACATCGACATATATACCATGGATGAGAAACCGGAACGTCAAGCCTAACGACGTTAAGCAAAGTAAGTTTGTAAATATTCTCTTTTAGATTTTATTTTTGCAGTTTTATTTTTATTCTGGACGAACTTTGAGTAAAACATAGGCTCATAATTTGTTGGTTGGCACCTCGGAAAAATTTGGAGTCTAGGGGGCCGAAAACCCCCTGGGCCGGCCGGCCCAACACCCCTAGGCCGGCCGGCCTGAGCCTCCTCGTGCGCGACTCGGTCTCGATTTTTGGTAGGTACGAGATAAGGAAATTTTAAACCCGTGTCTTATAGATTTCGCATGCCAAATACGCAGAGATATTGGACTTCTCGTCCAAGTCTTTTCAGGACTTAAATAGAGGCACGGTTTAGATCTATTCTCTCATACTTTTCAATCTACACCACCTCGTGAGAGACATCAACAATGACCATTCCAGCGAGCGCAAGAGCCATGATTGCAGCAATGGAGATCAAGGAGAGGGGCATGGCACCCGACACCCCCACGCCAAACCAGCAGATGCCTAGCCCCATCTTGGCAACCGCTGCGCCGCCCCTCCTTGTCGAAGCAAAGCGATGTGAAGCGAAGGCCCCTCCGAAGAAATTTAACACCCAAGTACGGATGAGCGTCGGAGGGAAGGGCCTTCTGTGGTGCAAGAAGAAGCTAGCTCAAGCCCAAAGGGAGGTCGTCGTCATCAGCGACGAAGACGAGGGCGAGAAGCGACAAGACAAAGAGCCACCCGCACCTAGGCGTTCCTTGCGCCTTCTCGGAGTTAAAAGGAAAAAACTACATCGAGCACACCCCGGAGCTGAAGGACTATGCGGGGGACAGCGATTGGGAGAGCTACATGAGCCCCGGTTCATGGGGCGCCACCGGTCGTGACTACAATAATGATTGGCCGGGGTGGGCCGAAGAGGAGAGAAGTGAGGAAGACAACCCCTCCGGAGGTGACAGCGGCAAGGAGAAGAAGAAGGACGACGACGAGCCCGAGGACGATGACCCCAACCGCGGCGGCCATCACTTCGGGTGCTGTTTCAAGTGCCGCAATGAAATCGCGGATCTCCACACCACCATCGATAGGTGTCACGATCGAATCGTGGCAATGGATCGAAGGATGGACGACATCGAGCGCTTGGTCGAAGGAGATTACAACTTCCTTCTCCGCAACATAAGGAAGTTATTCGGGATGGTCGGAGATCTACAAAAGCAAGGAGGAGGAGGGCGCCCTAGATGCAATTGCCCTAGGTGCCGTTGAGAACACCGACGAGCATCACACCCGTCTTTTATATCATTGCGACGAGGACGCCGCATAATCTAAGCATGGGGGGAGAGGTGTGACGGCTCGTAGATTGAATTTTGTTAGTCTTTGTTTAGTCGAAAGTTCGTCGTGTGCATGTCTTTAATTTCGTTTGTGTGAGAGTCATAGTCTAGCGTTGTGTGCTTTATTTTTCGCATGTGTGAGAGTGAGTCTTAAATTAGTGTTGAGTCATGAAAACAAAATAAAAAAGAGTCTTTGTTTTTTTTGTTTTTGTTGGATCGTGCAATTTTATTTATGCATTCAGTTTTACATTATTTTCTTTAAAGCAATTGTTCACGAGCGTTGTCATGAAAATTAATTCTTATTTGTGGAGCTTAGTAAATTATTCGTCCATGTTAATACCCACACTTGAGTTTTGATCTAGCGCTTGGTTTTGATTATGCTTGCGAGTAAGGCATGATTTGGAGGACTTTAATTTCATAAAACTAATAAAGCCCCTACAAACATAAGGTTGATCAAGTTCTTGGCAAGTTGAGAGTAAAAATCCTATCATCCACAAGCTATATTCGTTCCACCATAAGTATTGGATGTACATTGAGTTGAGTTAGGATTTCTTTCTCTTGGGAGTTTTAATTTCGAGCAATGATCATGTCCGTATTTTTCATCTCTGAATTGCTAGCCCCGTCAATATTCGGTAATGAGAATTCCTTATTGGAACAACTCATGAAATCTACCAGATTCCAAAACCTAAACCTGAGATTATCTTGTTTATTATCCTCTTCCTTGACCACAACCCAATTATGAGTATACGTTCTGTTCCTGCGCATGAGTTGTATAAAACATAATTTTGGGATGAAGAAAGGAAGGAGTACTGGAAAGACGGACCGAAGCCGCCCTGGGAAAGCCCCAGGCCGGCCGGCCTACACTCCTTGGTCCAGCCGACCTAGGCCCCTCTGGCCTCGGCTCGGGCTCCAAAAATTCAGGGGGCCACTTTGGAGATTTGCGTATCTATGTTTCATAGAAAGTGTCCTATGAAAAGGTTCGGAAAAGAGAAGGAAAATTCGGGAGAAAGAAAAAAAGAGAGGAAAAAATAAGAAGAAGAAAAGAAAAGAATAAATGAAGGGATTCTATGAGTAGAGAAGTGCAAGGAGATATCACCTTGTTGTTTGAACAATATCCTCAATTCCAACCATGTGCAATTCGACAATGAGGACGACGCTTGTGCCTTGAAGTCAATCTTTTTGTATGCCTTTGCACATGTCCACCATTCTAAATCTTCTTACCCTTGAACCCCTTACATTATGGAGAAACTCTCATGATCATTGGCTCGGAAGGTAAGCAATCATTAGAAGGTTTTCTTAACTTGACAATATATGTATATGCTTTGCTAGCCTCACCTATAGCCCCACTTTATACTTAAGAGACTTTTGGGAGATGAGAGTTTGCAAATAATAATAGGATAGCCACTTATATCGAGAGACATGAAAGGACTTGTGCAAGAATTTTTTGTCTAACCTTTGTTGCAGGGTATTTTCCTTCTAAAAACTAAAAAAAAAAGAGAAGAAAGAAAAAAACCTCCAAGGATGGCAAGAAAAGCAAGTGTTGTCGATATTCAAGTTGCCGGTTAAAGGTAAGAGTCGTGGAGTAATATTGGATGAGTTTTTAAATGCCCATGATATGATTATCCTCGCTGCTCCTCTGACCTTTGTTTGAAAAAATATTGTTGGACATGTTTGCATAAGCAAATTTTGCAGTTTGAGAACTCTCGAGCAACCCATGGAAGGGCTTGATGATTTGATTTGCTCGAGGATGAGCAAAAGCTAAGCATGGGGGGGAATGTTGGCGCTCCTTAAGTACCCATTTTGTTATACAATTAGGAGAGGTTTTGGTAAATTCTTCGTGATGATTCATGTACTAACCCGCCACTTGGCACCCGAACTTGACCGTTTTCGATTTTGTCCTAGATTTTGGAGCATGTTGTATTTTGGCAGGAAATTGGACATTTTCGGAGATGTTTCGACGAGACTCATGATCACGCAATAACACGAAGGAAGACGAAGGCCAAAGCCCAAGCAAAGGACCAAAGGCCATGGCGACTAGAAGCCCGTTCATGCACATCACCCTCCAATGAAGCCCAAAGGACAAAGCCCACAAGATGAGATCGAGATACTTCAGGGCTAAGCAAAGCAAATAGAGATTTAAGGAAGGATTCTCCGTCCTATCCTTTCCCTCGAAGAAATCTCGAAGATAACGACGTCCAACGGGGTATAATCGTGAAAGGTATAAACTCCAGAAGACTTGGGGAGAAAAGAGGACGCGAGGCGGCGAGAAAATGGGCCAGGCTGGCCAGCCTGGGCCCATTGAGCCGGCCGGCCCAGGCCCTTTCTAGGGAGTCTCGGCCTCCCCTTCGACCTAGGGTTTCCTGAGGCTATTTAAAGACCCCTCCCCCACGCTCACGCGGAGAGCATTCGGTGAGACGACGTCAAGGAGCAGAATCGAGTTAGACACAAGAGAAAGGCGACATCAGAGGCCTCATCATCCCTCGGCGCCGCTGCAAGTTGGAGGACAGAAAGGGATCCATCCCTTGCTGGAGATTTCGTCACCATGATCGACTACGCTTCGCCTAGCTTCATGGGGGTAAAGTCCTCATTTGTTCATGGGGTTGTAAGGAGATCTTGAGTTGTAATTGCCGAATCCTTTATGAGATTGATCTATCACGATTCTTGTTGTTGATGCTTAATAGTTCGCGACTTGGCTTTGGGTTTGCTTTGCTCTTACATGGTTTACTTAGATTACATCAACTATCGTGTTCTTGCTGATTCGTTACCGATTATCCTCGTGTAGTGACAGTATGCGGGAGGGAAATGTTTTGATCTTGGAACACACCTTTGGTAGATTAGATCCGTTCTTCGTTGCTTGGCGATTACATCTCTAGTGATCCTAGACCCTATGGACAAATGCTCTTCATATCTTGTGCACACACCTATCATTGCTCACTAGTCTAGATTAGATTAGATTGGTTAGATTAGATCTATTTCACACTCGATCACTCAATATAGATCTTTTACCAACATCATTAGTGCTTAGTTGAGCATAGTAATACACTTGTTCCGTGGATTGATAAACCTTGGGGGAATACTCTAAGGGAAAAGCTACACGATCAGTGTGCTTGCGGTTTGTAAATTGGCGCTCTAAGGAGGGTCAATAGTGTAGATGAGAGAACTCTTGATTGTGAGCTTCTTCTTGTTCTTCTCATTCGAAAGCTTCTTCTTTGGTTGAGGGCACTTGTTGGACTTGTGGCCTTTTTTATGGCACTTGAAGCATATCACGGTGGATCCCTTCTCAAGCTTCTTCGCCATATCTTCACTGTTATCTTGAGAAGGTTGGACAATGCACTTGTCCTTCAATCTTGTCAAGTCCTTCATGAGCCTTTCTATTTCTTACTTGAGCTCAACACTTTCCTTGGCATTTTTCATTGCAAGGGTTAGAGCAAGAATCATCAATTAAATCAGAACAAGAAGTTGAAGCATCTACCTTAGGAATTGAGTTTGTACTAGAGGTAGATTGCTTAGTTTCCAAAGAGTCATTAATTTTTGTAATGCTCTCAATTTCTAAATTGAGCTCTTCATGCTCCTTGCCAAGCAATTGGAATTTGCGCAACAAATCATCATAATTTATTGTAACAGTAGCATTACGACTATTAGAAGCTTCACATTTTTTAGATTGCTTTTTAATGGCTCTTTGGTGCTCATGAACTAGTTCAATAAGTTCATCATATGAAGGAGAATCGGAGTCATCATCACTTACATCGCTTTCCATACCTTAGGCCATAAGGCAAGTGTTTGATGATGATTCCATGTTGGTGCGGGTGGTGAATTTCTTGTTTGATTCATCACTTGAGCTTGCGCTTGATTCTTCTCCACCACTAACCTATTCACCAAAAATGGCAAATGATTCATGTTTGGGCTTCTTCTCCTTCTTTTGTTGCTTCTTCTTGAACCTCTTCTCAACCTTCATGTGTTTGAGACTTGTAGCAACTCCAGCAACCTTGAAATGCCCGGGGAATGGCATATATATAGGACTCCAAGCCCAAAGATCCGTTACTAGCCATTATCCAAATTCCTGCGAAGGTGTCAGATAGACTGACGGTAGGGCACCGGTTCATCCAGTCACTCTGCGCCCCGAGGTAGCCGTTGGGTCTTCTGACAAGTGACGTAGGTGTCACCGGATAAACCGGTCAGGGGTCGTCGGTTCATCCGGTGCTGAAGGAATCTTCGGCTTGCTGCTGACGTCATTGCTCCATTGCCTTGCACCGGTGCCCGTCGGATCATCCGGTGCTGAAGGCTTTGCTTCAGTGCGCTTGGCATCGTCTCTGCACGATCCTCCGGTGCTTGCTCCGATGCTCCAACTTGGCACCGTCGGATCATCCGGTGCCACTTGGCTCATTCCACGTGGCCTACCTCCACTACCGCACATTACTCCAATGACCTGGCATCGGTTTACCCGATGCTAACCGGATAGACCGGTGCCCCTGCATCGTTTCATCCGGTGCAGCTGTTCTGTGTAGAACTCGTCTATATCATCATTTCTTTGAGTTCTTTCTTCATGTTTTGCTTTGCTTGGCCTTTTTGCTTCATCCCTGGGATCTATAAATGTTCACTAGACAAACTCATTAGTCCCATTGATTGCGGTGTCACTCAATCACCAAAATCACAAAACAATGGCCTAATGGGCCCATGTTCCTTACAGCGCTCATCCACCTCGTTCATATGAACATCAAGCAAAGTTTGAATCTTTCTTTTGTTCTTACGCATTCGCGTCGAGGAAGAAATCAATTGAGGTCAATGGCTCAGCAATGGTGTCTGATCAATTCGATTCCCCACACCCGCAATGTAGGTGACGTAGTTCACGTGCAACGGCTTCATGCTCGGGTTCTAGTTCAGCCATGCAGTGGCCGACGGCCCCGACCGGCGTGGCGCAGTTCATGGCCGCCGCCGCCGCCGCACCTTGCCAATCAAGGGTTCTTGGCGAGTGGGAAATTTCAAAGTGGGAGGGAGGTGGGGAGGGAGAGCACAGGCGGGGCGGGGAAGATGGCCTTTCAAAGCCCGCGTGGATGCTACGGGCAAGTAGCGCCACGTCGGATAGGTGATGTGGCACAAAATCGGGTGGTTTTGGTTTAGGGGGGGTAATTTTCACGGTTTCATTAGTTCACTGGTGTAGGATATCTGGTTTTGCAGTTTAAGGTTCAAAGTTGGACTATCTTGATAGTTCAAGGTTGAAAAACGGATTTTACCCTAAAACAAGCATCACATTCGTCGAGAGGGTATACAAATTCCCACGTTGATCTAAGAAAGAGAAGGATTTGCATCATTGAATTTTATAAAGATCTAACAATCTAAACTAACATAAAAAGTCTAGAGTACGACTAATAAATAATATAAATTAAGAATTAGAAAAATTAGAAAAATATAACATGAGTACGTGACCAGTGTCCATGCCGAATACACTCTGGATGCAACAAAAATTGGAATTCAAAAAATAAGCAAATTAGTAGTTGACCAAAGTCCATATCAAATATGATATATCAAATACGATTAGTAAATAAGTAAATTAAGATATATAAAAATAAGAAAATTAACAATTGGCAGAAAAAAGTTAAAATTTGTAAATAGCCAAATTCAAAATTAAATGCATAAGAAAACTAGAAGTTGACCATAGGGTAAAACGATTAATTAATAGATAAATTCACGAATTATAAAATAGTAAAAATAATATATAATTTGTATAGTAATTAAGAAGCAAATTACAAAGGAAAATAGCTTTTGGTAAAATTCCACCAGATACCTAAAGTATTAGGGTATGTTTGTTTGCAGGGTTTCTCTGATAATTTTTTTTAAGTTCCACCAAATACATAAAAGAAAACGGCCTCGCACAAGAAGCCCAAATGAAATTCCGGAATAGCTTACAATAGAGAGGAGAAGAATTACCACATTACCAACAAGAAGCTGTTTTGATAAATATTTTTAGAAACATAGTTTCGTCTCCATAAACAATATGATTTCACCATTGAAGTCAAAGTTAAAGCAATTTTAGAAGGAAATGAGGTTAACCAAACATGTCTGTGCAATTTAGGGAGCATGTGACAATCTTGAAAAAATTATTCAAATAATGATGGAGAAGCACAGTTAATAGCATTAATTTATAGGGAACAAATATAAGCAAAATAAAATAGAGAAAAAAGCGAATCAGATTTCAAGATAGTGGTGACGGCCATAGAGGATGATGAGCATAATGGAGGGTAGGGGATAATATAAGTGGGGATTGAAGATGGGAGAATAAAAAACTAGCTAGCAGCGCTATTTGCACGGGACACCTTACTAGTTCTTCTATATTTGAGTAAGAAAGAGGTATTTTTTTTGTACTCGCTAAAAATACATAGTACTGGGGATGCAATTAATAATTCCTAGAGCACCTCCTACTACTAAAATGATAGTTTTTTTAGTTTAGGGAGAGGGATGAGTAATTTGCTGGAGATGCTCTAACACGGCGAGGTTGCTGCTGGAGTATTTTCCACACACAAGAACGTAGGACATATTCGTCATGTTGAACTGGTGTGATGCATGGTGTCGCCGTTGACGGCCATTAATTCATATTTTTTCCGTCAACTTCTCGTGAATAAATAGAGTTTTACACTGTGTTCCATACTCATGAATAAATAGAGTTTTACACTGTGTTCCATACATAACTAGCTTATTTCAACAAGTGCAACAAATTTTAAGTGAGGTGTGATTGCAGGAACATGTGGTACAAAAATGAGCCAAAATGGGAAAAATCCTTTTGAGCTCAGACTTTACCAGTAGGCAAGAAACACACTGAAGTTGTTCCCATCGTGCAATCAACATTGGTTTGATCAAATGGACCGAAAGGCTTCACCCATGGATTGAAAGGTCCAGATGCAAGCAAGACTTGGGCAAAAGAATAGCGAACCACTTCCCTGGATAAATCACAGTCGGTGATCATCACATAGGTGGAACAGAGGGCCGAAATGCGCTGAAGCCAGGCCGACCGGCCTTGACCAGGCCGGCCGTACCAACTGTCAAACTTCGGACCAACACAACCTTGCACCGACTCCAAGAGGCAATTAGAGACGTCCACGAGAAGGTCGATGCTAGGTGGCACCATCCCAAGGCTGGCCGACCAAGAGGCACTACAAAAAAATCTTTGTTTCCATGATAAAATGATAAGGTCATGTAAAGTACAAAAATGGTCATAGCAAGTATCGTATGACAAAAATCCACCGTCATAAGGGTCGTCACAAAAGGACAGTCACAAAATGTACCTTGTGACAATAAAAAGGTAAACCGTCACAGAATGTGAGGACCTTATGTGACGGTACATTACAGCATCATATATTGTTGATATTATATGACAACTTAAATTGTCACATAACATTAGTCAAATCGTCTCAATTGGTGCGCTCAGGCCCTTATTTAGTATGTATGTTGTGATGAACTGACATCGTCATATGTTGCTATGCAGAATTCATGACCACAGATTCAGGACGAGCTGACATCATATATATATATATATATATATATATATATATATATATATATATATATATATATATATATATATATATATATATATATATATATATATATCGAGACCACTCATTGTTGCCACAAAAATACATATATATATATATATATATATATATATATATATATATATATATATATATATATATATATATATATATATATATCGAGACCACTCATTGTTGCCACAAAAATACATTCATTCCATGAGCACACATTCACTCTCATCATAGGTCAAGAAACACACATAACAGCAAAACCATCATCCACATACAATCGAAAGCATAATGCATTACACACTGGTTTAAACATCACACAAGTACCAAGTTCTAGGTTTGATCACACACAGTTCCATCATACCAACTGAAGCACTTAAGGTGGACATAAGTTTCCAGAGTGCACATATAGTTCCGACAAAGATTTGTTGTTCTGGCAATGCAGCAAAAGACTAGGCAAAAGCCATCATCAATTCAAACATCATGTCGACCTACCTCCAGCATCTTTCTGAAGATTCAACATAGCTCGCAGCAGTGCATTAGTCTCTTCGATCTTGGTCTGCATCCCCTTCACCTCTTCTTGGGTCTGGCGTAGCAAAGATTGGTTTTATTCAAGTGCAGCTTGGTTTGCTTGAATTGTGGCTTGTTGAGCCTGAATTTGTGCTTCAAATTGTTCATGCTTCCTAGCAACTTCCTCTCTTTCTGCTTGGATTGTGGCCTCAAACTGAGAACGCAGTCGTGCTGCTGTGGCTGATGTAGACCTAGCAGTCTTTGACACTGGAGTTGCACCCATGTTTGGAAGGAAGGTTGATGAAGGACTGATCTAGCTAAGACTGTCAGCAACAATCTGAGTGGGAGACTTTTGTGCTTCACCTTCTTCTGGTTCTCTTTCCTTCTCAGCTACCATTTCCTCCTACACAGAATAATTCCACTTATCAGGTACATTCATTTACAAATCTGCAACTGACTTGACAAAAGGACAGGATTCAAACTATTTAGCTTACATATATCTGACTTGTATAATCAGTACGACCAGTTCGTAGACTAGTCATACATTCCCCAAAGAATTCAACAGCATCTGGTTCCATGTTGTTGTACTTAGCCCTCTACAGCATTCATATAATATGGATTACAATTTTTTCAGCGAAGGTAAAGAAAGTTGTCTACAAAATTGTAACTGGAATACACTGGAACAGTTAGTTCTCATACCAGGCTATAACGGTGGGCAATATAGGATCTAGCTCCTGTCATTTGGTGAAGCCGAACTTTGCCTCGGTTATGTTTATTCGTAGCACAATGCTTCTGCACCACAAATGCAGTTTTTGGGTTACATCCAGATGCATAGTTTGTAATTCATACTAACACAGGTAGACAGGATTGAAATAAACATAGCTAGATAATGCAATAATGGACCTGAACTTTTGGGTCACACCAATATTCTACCAGCTTTCTCCATTCTTCTTCCTTCATTTTAGGTGGAGGTTCTTTGGCCAACAATTGTTCTCTTGTGAGTGATTCATCGAAGTACTGCTTTTTTATGAGATACCTTTGCTGCTTTACTCCCTTCTTAATGGTATCATTGCATGCCTCTTTGCTCAGACCATCATTCCTGACATCCACATCCAACCTTGACTGGAGAAAAAAATGACTTAGTAGATACAATTTTTCACAAAGGAAACTTGTATGGAATGAAAATGTTAGAAACAATGAAATAGTTATCTCACCGCTACTTTCCTAAGGACTTTTCCTACTTCTTCCTGCCCCTCCGTATTTAATGTCACATTAAACTAACCACCTTCTTCCTTTGTAGCATGTATAGGGCAGAGTTGGAACAACAACAGGTCAACAATATTGATAAAATGATGTCAACACAATTTCCAGCATGGTTTGAGAAACATGTAAGTGCATCTTTTACAACCTATTCATTATTGTTTCCTGTAGCTTACCTATTCATTATTGTTTCCTACAGCTTACCCGTCTAAAAATGAAGGTACAACAATTGATGAAGACCTGTACTCACTCGCATGTCGACCTGATAGGCACGTGCGATCATATTCAGCGTGTATAATTAATGGGGTACGGTACCACACAATGGATCATGAGGCACAAAGGAAAACACAGAACTGCACCATCAAGACTTTAGGTAAGCACAATGGTGATACTATTGATTTCTACGGGACAGTGACAGAAATTATTGAGTTGAATTACATTGCAAACAACAGAGGACCTAGATCTGTTATCTTACTACAGTGTGAATGGTACAATCTTGAGGGAAGGACATACCAGATGAAAGATGGTGGTTACTTCAAAAGCATTAACATTGAAAGTCGATGGTATAAGAATGATCCATTCATTCTAGCCACAGATGCATCACAAATATTTTTCTTGGAAGATACAAAGTTTGGTGATGCTTGGCGAGTTGTACAAGACTTTGGTCACCGCCATATATATGATGTTGAAGAGGCTGCCACAAATCAACAAATCCACGAACAAATACAGATGAGATGTCAGGAGGCATATCAAAAGGATAATACTTTGCCGGAAGATTGTACTCTGGGAGACATTGTTCCTGATATGGATTTGTTGCACATGGATAATCAACCAGGAAGCCCTGTTACTGCACACCTTGTTCAGAGCATTCGTCTAAATCAACAAACACCTGAACGTGGTGAAGCTGTGAGTGCAGATGAAGATGAGACCTTCCTTGAGTACCATAGTGATGGCGAACCGACTATATCAGAAGATGACAGTGACGATGACTAACCTTTGCATCACATTTCTGGATATATTTGTGAACCATGCTACTGAAATTTGTATCTAAATTATGAGCTTGCTGGAGGTTTTAGTCAACCAAGACCTTGTATCTGAAATTTGTGAACCTTTGTATCTAAAATTCTGTTGTATGCCTCGTTGAATTTGTATCTGAAATTTGAACCTAAGACCTTGTATGGAATGGTTCTGTTTAAATTAAATTTTGTTGTATGCCTTGCTGGATTAATTGCATGGTTATGTTACATGCTGCCAAAATTTTAATGGATATATTATGCTGCCAAACATTTCATGGTTAGGTTATATGCTGATAAAAATTTCATGTTTATGTTATATGCTGACAAAAATTTCATGTTTACTGCTAACATATAATCACACAGATCACAATCATGCACAAGAGATGTCAAACAGCACGAAGGCACATATTTCATAGACTGCAAATGTGCAAATACATCCAGGTTAATAGCCAATCCAACCTACTTCATAACATTGAAGTTAAATGGCCTACTTCAACACTACAGTTACAACCAACAAGATGGCCAACACCAGGAATGTTACATTCAAACAGCCACACACAAGACAAATCCAACTTCCCAAGCCATCCATGTCAGACACGGGGCAACGGGACTGCTCATAGGCATAGAACATTCTAGAGTAAGGGATAGCTCATGGATGTACCTTACCTCTTTTGTAATTACCTGAATAGGCATAGAACTAGCTGCAGTACAATGAAACTACCCCGATCGTGATGAAGTAGGACTCCAACTGTACTCGACTAGGACTTTCCATGTAACCCAGTTCCCCCGGATATATAAGGGCGGACAGGGACCCCCTCGAAACACATCTACACCAAAGGCAATACAAACCACCACACAAGACGTAGGGTATTACGCAACTCGCGGCCCGAACCTGTCTAAATCTTTGTGTTCCTTGCACCATCGAGTTCCAGAGCCGTCGATCCTTACCTACAAACCCTACTGCTAAGGGTATCCCTGAGCAGGCTTGGCAGTAAACACCGACAGCTGACGCGCCAGGTAGGGGACTCGGCGAGTTCATCGGCGAGTTCGATGGCCACTTTCGCTTTCAGCACCACGACGCCTCCCAGAGGTGACAACTTCATCTTCGGTTCGTTGGTCTGCGTCGCCAATGGTTCAGGCGGCTTTGATAGCCATTTAACCAATTCTCCCACGCTGAAGAATCCTACGTCGGAAGATTCTAACAAGTTCACCAGATCCCATGATCGCGGCTTTACATTGCTTCCCGACCCCGCCAAGGAGATCGAGCCGAAACTCGAAGACAACTCGAGTTCTACTCTGACTCAGATTGATCTCAAACCAAAATCTACTCGGATTGGGACTATTCTTACGCAGCCTATCTTTGGTCTGCGCAATTCATCATCTGTTTACAAACAGATGATTAAATCCATCTATGAAAGTAGCTTGGATCGCCCACTTCACGTCGAAAACCAATCAGTCACCGCTAGCCGGGAGGCACCCGTTTTTTGATGTTTACCCAGATCCAGTCGAGTCGCCTCAAGACAGCCTGGATTTCATCACCAATGTGTTGGCCAATATGCAACTCAAATCTTGCCAAGGCCACACTCTCGCAGAACTACTCGACAACCTGCGAGAAGTCGCCTGCATTGACGATCTCCCGTTCCAACACGGCGCTCCCCTCGTAACCAAGAGGGAAACTGGCTCCGGTGGAACTGTCCTAGCAGATTACGGATCAGACCTGGAAAGCTTCTCTCACGAATGTCTGGTTCTGGTAATCATCCAGCACGGGGAAGCTCCAAGCCACCATGATCCAAACGAAGCCTTGGATCAGATCTCAGCAGACAATCTGACCCAAGATGCTCCAGCTGATGAAGACGAAGTCACTCGTATAGCCCGCAAGGAAAGGAATCAACGCAAAGAAGTGTGCAGGACTCGTGCAGCCGAAGGTGCTCATCTCCCGCCATGCAACCTCAACAACGAATTCAACAATGCTGCGGATCCCATCTTCAGAACACCGATCGCCGCAATGATAGAAGCAACCCTGTGACTCATGACGATGCCCCAGAATTCCGAGTTGGAACGAGTCATAAATCTCACCAAAAATGATGTTGAACAACTCGAGAAACAGAACCCCCTGCCCTCGCTTCGCGGTACGTGATCAAGGGCTACCGCAACAGCAATACCTCAAGCAAGCCGTACCCCCGGAGGCCACTAGCGTCAACAGCAGCAGGAACAGCAGAACCGAAGAAACCAAGAGGATCAGGAAGCTGCGAGTAGTCATCGCCCCAGAGATGGCCAACCACAAGCAAATCAAGCTCCTGGCCCTCAGCCAAACCGCAACAACAACAACTGTGGGAACAACAGGGAAGAGGTAGCCAATTCCATCATGGACGCACGGGACATCATCAACGCAAGACGCAGAGCACAGCTTGCAGTCAACTCCGATCGTTTCCCCACCCTCAGCAGTGTCTTCGACAACGTCGAGTACCCAAAGGATTTCAAGCCGACAAACATACAGAAGTACGACGGTAAGCAAGACCCTGCTCAATGGTTATGTTTATATTTGACCGCTGTTAGTGTTGCAGGGGGAGACATCAACACCAAGGTCCTCTACTTCCCGATGGCCCTGGAGCCCGCACCCCTCACGTGACTCGAAAGCTTGGCGCGCGAGTCCATTCACTCGTGGGATGACCTCAAGAAGGCCTTCATCGATAACTTCCAAGGGTCGCTACACCGTGTAGCTACACGACACGCCCTATCCATGTAAAAGCAAGAACAAGGCGAGTCGATCAGATCCTACATCAAGCGCTTCTTCGACACAAGAGCCACCATCCCCAACGTCGCCGACGACGACGTCATCGACTACTTCCAGAGCGGCATCACTGTCCAATCACTATACCGCGACTTTGGGCGTAATCGGCCCAAAACAGTGGTAGATCTACATGACATGATGCAGCGCTGGGCAGATGAAGAGGAGCAAGAACACAGTCGCTTTCCCCACCGCAACAACGACAATAACGGGAAGCACCACAACGATCGTGGAGGGCCCAGCAACCAGCGGGATCCTACGTGTAAGCGTAAGCCTGATGACACTGTCGGCACCATGGATCGCACACCGCGTGGTAAGAAGGGCGACAAACTGCAGGACCAGTTCAACAAGATACTTCACAACAAAAGATGCCCAATCCACCCCAAGAGCAACCACTCGATGTGGGAGTGCACGATCCTGCGCAAATCCTTCCAGTCGGCACCTGCAACTACTCCAAAGAAAGAATAAGACAAAGATGATGAAGACGACAAGAAAGACCGTGATGGTTTCCAACAACAGCAAAACGTCGTCAACGTCATATTTGGAGGAGACTCTAGCTTTTCCAAGCGAGCTCAGAAGCTCCTACTCAGAGAGATCCTCTCAGTCGAACCAGCAATTCAGAGGCCACTCAAATATAGCGAGGTCCCCATTACCTTCTCCAGGGAGGATCAGTGGACCAGCTTCTCTAAACCTGGAAAGTTCCCGCTAGTACTCGATCCAGTCGTTCAGGACTCCAAGCTTACTCGAGTACTCATCGACGGTGGAAGTGGGCACAATCTAATCTTTGCAAGCACATTGGTAAAGATGGGCCTCAACTATATGAGTCTGCTTACTCCAAGCAAGGCTCTGTTCTACGGCATCGTCCCCAGAAATTCCTCTACTCCAATTGGCTCGGTTACCCTCCCAGTCACATTTGGTACAGAACAGAACTTCCGGACAGAATACATCAAATTCGAAGTAGCTGACTTCGAGACCTCTTATCATGCTATCTTGGGAAGACCTGCACTAGCCAAGTTCATGGTAGTGCCACACTATGTCTACCTGCTCCTCAAGATGCCAGGCAACACATGAGTCCTTTCACTATGGGGAGACCTCCTCAAATACTTCGAGTGTGACAAGGAGGCAATAGATCATGCTTCTACTATCCGGGTTCCTAGCTCTGTCTGCGAAATACTTGCCGCTGCTAAAGAACTCTCACTCAAGGAGTCCATGCCTTCCAAGAAGCCAAGCCAATCATTGGTTAAACCAACCAACAGTGTGGGCACTAAGACTATCCAGCTACAAGAGGGAGACGACTCCAAAACAGCCATCATCGGAGCAGGACTGGGTGACAAATAGGAACTCGAGCTCGTCAACTTCCTTAGGGCCAACTGAGACGTATTCGCGTGGAAACCAGCGGATATGCCAGGGGTGCCCAAGGAGTTGATCGAACATGCCTTGAAGGTCAACCCTAAAGAAACACCAAAAAAGCAACGGTTACGGTGGTTCTCACCGGACAAATGAGAAGCCATCAAGAAAGAGCTGGCAAAACTACTCGCAGCTGGGTTCATCAAGGAAGTCTACCACCCTGATTGGTTGGCCAACCGTGTGCTCGTCTAGAAGAAGAATAACAACGAGTGGAGGATGTGTGTCGACTACACTGATCTAAAAAAGCATTGCCCGAAGGATCCTTTCGGGCTACCACGTATTGATCAACTAATCGACTTGACAGTAGGATGTGTCCTGTTATCCTTCCTCGACTGCTACTCAGGATATCATCAGATCGCCCTAAAAGAAGAAGACCAAATCAAGACGGCCTTCATCACCCCTTACGGGGCATACGCCTACAAGACCATGTCCTTCGGGTTGAAGAACGCGGGCGCTACTTACCAGCGCGCGATACAGCTGTGCTTCTCCGACTAGCTACATCGCAATGTGGAAGCTTATGTTGATGACGTCGTCGTAAACAAAGACCCAGGATAAATTCATTACTGACCTGGAAGAGACCTTCAACAGCCTCCGAAAATTCCGCTGGAAGCTCAACCCAACAAAGTACGTCTTCGGTGTACCCTCTGAAAACTACTCGAATTCATCATCAGCAACCGAGGAATTGAGGCTAATCCAGAGAAGATCAATGCCATCATGGCCATGGATGCCCCAACTACCATCAAGGACGTCCAGAAGCTTACAGGCTGCATGGCAGCCTTGAATCGATTCTTGTCCAGGCTTGGCGAACGGGGATTACCCTTCTTCAAACTCCTAAAGCGACAAGATAAATTTGAGTGGACTACAGAAGCCGCGGAAGCACTCGAGAATCTCAAGCAACATATCCAGTCACCGCCGATTGTACCTCATGGAACGGGGATAGCTCACGGATGTACATTACCTCTTTTGTAATTACCCGAATAGGTGTAGAACTAGCTGCAGTACAAGGAAACTATCCGATCATGATGAAGTAGGACTCCAACTGTACTCGACTAGGACTTTCCATGTAACTCTGTTCCCCCGGATATATAAGAGCGGACAGGGAAACCCTTGAAACACATCTACACCAAAGGCAATACAAACCACCACACAGGACGTAGGGTATTACGCAACTCGCGGCCGAACCTGTCTAAATCTTTGTGTTCCTTGCACCATCGAGTTCCAGAGCCGTCGATCTCTACCTACAAACCCTACTGCTAAGGGTATCCCTGAGTAGGCTTGGCGGTAAACACCGACAATCCCTGCTCTTGCCAACCATTCTTTTCACCTCGTTTAGATTCAGCTAAATTCTATCCACCAGCTCAGGAATGTTTGTTGTCGAAGCTGCTCCAATGGTCGAGAAAGCGCACGGAAGATATCCATTATCACTAAGGAACACCACATATTCTTCCTCAAACCAGAACCTGGAACATGTCACAGGAACATGCATCCAGATGAAAAGCTATAGGCAAATTAACATCAATAGTGCAGCCAACAGAAACTATGCTTAAGCTAGCAAAATTAGCCCATTCTTGAGTGTGATTCAGGCTTCGCCACTGCTAACAAGAATGAAATTTGGCCACTTCATAAAGATTAAAACACTTAAATTTCAAAATTTCTTCCTGGGGCACTTGAAATATCTCTTGCCAATGTTATGCTCAGAATTCGTGGTAGTGGCAGCAAACACCCTCACGTCCTTGCAATCCGGGCACCATATCAATGGCAACCCACTCACATCATCAATCGGCACCGGGAGCTGAACATCTGTGGGCGGCAGCTCTGCTGCAACAATGGCAAAGGGTGCGGCTTGCAGGGGAACTCTAGGTGCGCTTGAGCGCCGAGTGCGAGTGGTCGACGACGATGCCTGTGACATGAGTACTAGAGAGAGAGCAGGGATTGAGTAGGCCTGAGGCATCAAATGGACGAGGAACGACAGGGGGAAGGCGAGGCAGGAGGACCGGGGGGCGGGGGTGATGAGGCCCGCACTACCGAGATGGAGAATGGAGCACCTGGGGACGAGGAGAGTGCCAGCACCGAGATGGAGATCCCGCCGGTCACCGGAGATCCGCGCTCTGCCGGCCGGACTGCAGCTGATCTGCGCTTCGCCGCCAAGGGGTTGCCGTCGTCGGGGGAGACAGACTGAGAGAGATGGCGACCAAATGAACCCTGTCAACGCACACGGGTACAAGTCCTGGGGGTATATTCACATTTTGGGCCGTCATATTTGTAAAAGCATTCAGTGATGCCGCGCTGCCGTCACATATAAACAACACACATCGTCATATATTCGGAACCGTCAGTTGGATGTCTTAGACATACATTTTATGACGACCCTTGCTACCTATACGTGACGAAATAAAGGCCATCATCATAAATAGTTCTGAATGTCCTGAGTTTATGACGCTTCAGAATTTGGCGTCATATTATCATACATTATATGACGAACATTTGCTCCGTCATGAGCATTTTCGTCATAGAAAGAAGGTATTCTTGTAGTGAGGAGGCTGGCCGGCTCCACTTTCCATCATCTCGAGAGCTCAACTTCGCATGGAAGTTACTTCAACCGCCCTACCTACCTACAATGCACGCACCACTTCATACCGGCCTTCAAACATTATAAACTAGGCGTATGGCCCGCGCATTTGCGCGGCTAGTATTGAAAATTCAAAAATTTGTGTATCATTGTATCCTTACTATTTTTGAAAAATTATACTATTTGTTACCATATATCACCCTATTCATTATCGTAAATTATGTCTTATTGTTGGTTAAAACAATTCAAATATGATCTACCTGTAATAACAATTTGATTTGTTTAGCTCTAATAATATAATGCATATAATTATTCTTATTTTCTTTTTCTTTTGATTGATTGTTGTTAGCTTTGATTTTATTAATAGTATATGTTTGTAACTGATACATAGTTAAATAGTATTTTATATTTAATTTTTCATAATGGCATTGGTGGGTGATTTTTAGTTAGTCACACAGGTATTTTAGGCTAATTTTTACTATAATGGCAGTGGTGGGTAAGGCTATTCTTTATCGTAATAGCAGTGGTTGGTATTTTTTATTTTTTTTATTTTTCTCCGATTAACGTGGGAATTTCTAGACCTTGAGAGCGAACGTGGAGGCTCAGTTTATTGGCCAAATATAAGATAATAGTATGTGTATATAACTTATACATAGCCAAAATAGTATTTTATATTTAATTTTTCATAATGGCATTAGTGGGTGATTTTTAATTAGGCATAGGGGTATTTTAGACTAATTTTTATCGTAATGGCAGTGGTGGATAATTTTTTTTTCTATTTTTCTTTGATTAATGTGGAAATTTCTAGACCTTGAGAGCAAACGTGGAGCCTCTGTTTGTTGACCAAATAATAAGATAATAGATTGAGAGCAACCCTCTCACTTGTATAACACACGCACACACCAAAGGAGTTCTCTCTTCTTATTTTTACTTTCTGAGTAGGTTTAGTAGTCTGGGCATTTGAGTCAAGTCGTCATCGAAAGTCTAGTATAAACTCTTGTATCTTTTCCTTTAACATTTATCAATATAAGTTATCTTCTTTAACTTTTCGAGTCAGCTTTATTTTCCACATTTATTTATCTTGATGCTTGTGTGCGGAAGTAAGTTATCTAGCTTAGCCTTTGTATCTCTCTTGTTTATCAGGATATAACCCTAGGGGTTTTCTCGCCCAGACTAGGCGACTCAAGTCAGTTCCCTAGGTTGAAGGGGGTTTCTCTTGTTCACGACAAGGGAAATCCTAACACCGAGTGTAGATGTGGTGTCTGACTTAGTGTTAGCTAGGAAGTGTGTTGCACCAGCGATACCGCAGTGGTAGGCAACAGGTGGTAACAACCATATCTGTCCTTTGTAGTCCACCAGACCACCACATTTGGGTGTTTTTATAGCGGTAGTAGCATATTGTTGTTGGAGTCCCCCCTCACCCTTTTATGAAGTCCTTTCTCTTCTAGCCGCCGAAATAAGCTTTAAATTCTCAATAAGTAGTGAGAAACAATGTTTAGTCTAGTGAGGCAAGTTTGATAGTTCAGAAGTTTTTTAGGAGTCTTTCTTGCTCATTGTCCTCCCAACTGCTTACCTCTCTGAGGATTAGAGTCTCCCATGTCAAACGGCCATTACCTGGCCATTATCTTATTTATCCTATCTAGCTTACCCCCACTAAGTTAGTCGGTTGATTCAATCAATAAAGTTGTCATTCGATTCTTCGATACATATTTTTTATACATAGTGCTTCCCTGAGGAAATTTACAATACTCAAGAATTCTCCAATGTTAAGTGCTACAACGGTGATTCTGTGCGCCTACGGAATACATATTCTATTGGTCACAGTAAAAGCCGACAGTCGCCGAAGGCCCATCAATGGTACCGTCGGAGCTTTGACGCCACCGTCAGTCGTCAAGCCACCAAGTTAGAGGTTGGTGTTACCAGGGTTGAGTTTCAAGGTCACTGGGTTTCAAGGATCAGACCTATAGTGAATCATAGGGAGTCGCTGGCCCCACAGCAGTGGGGCTACATGATACGGTAGTAAGGTAGACGAGGTGCCAAAGGGTGGAGGAGCACAGCAAACCTAGTCATCAGCTCTTTCTGCGAGCTCCAAGCTCACTTGTTAGGGGCATGTTTGGTAGGGCTCCGGCTCCTATGGTGGAGCAGCTTCTCTGATAAAGCTGAAACTGTTTTGAAAATTGTTTAGCAAAACGACTTCATCTGGTTGTTTAGAATATAAAAAAGTTAAGTGTCCTTAATACCCCTCTTTTTTATTTTCTCATTTTTCTTCCTATTTTCTTTTTTCCCCTTCGTTTCTCTTTCCTTCTTATCCATTCTTCCTCTGTCTACTTCGCGTCGTCCTCCTCCCACCCGCTGCCCGACTCCTACCCGCCTCCACACATCGCCGGTCACGCAGCCCGGCTCCCGCCCGCCTCCGCGCACACCGCTCCTCGCTCCCTCCATCCCCCGACGCACCTCGCGTAGCCGGCTTGCTCCGTTGCCGGCTGCCAACTACCACCTCAGCTTCGAGCACCACCTCCCCCGCCACCATTGACGATAATGCAGCTGCCCTATCGAGGCTACGCAGACAGGCCACACTCGTCGCGGGCGCCCATCATCCCTGGCTCACCGAATTGATCGACTTCACCAAGGGCAATGCTTCTTTGTTTGCGGGTGGAGATGGGGTAAAGTGGGACCATTGGATGGAGCCTGCTTGTGGAGCCACGTGGAACCTCATTTTCTGATTCCACCTCCTGCGTGGAAGATGCAAGGGGCTCTAGATGCAGCTCCAGGCCCGAAGCTGCTGCAAAATGAACCCTTTGGTAGATTGGAGCCGGTTTGGGAGCCCTTCCAAAGGGGCTCTAGCAATAAACTCCCCCGGATGTGTTGTGCCACACTAGCCTGCAGGCTCGCTTATCCAGGCATGACATGAGACCTTAACAGTGCCACGCTGGCTTGGTGAGCCTGTTCAGTTTGTCAAATGTCAAGTAAAGCGCAAACTCTAAGAAAACCTTCCTTAAATCTGAAATATAGATCAATCTCATCCTAAAATGGTCAAATCCTAAATATAGATCTAGAAATTAGGCGGTATTTCATTTCTCTAAGAAGCTAGACATGGATGTTGGGGGAGCCACCTTCGGGTACGGTGCGAAGACGCCGGGACACGACGAGGCACGAGACGATCGTGCAAAGACCTCGAAGCGAAGACCCCGAAGCGAAGACTTCAGAGCGAAGTGCCTTCGGCGAAGGCCCCAGAGCAGCGACGCGACGATCAACTCATGTCCTGCGGAACCGTGAAGGGTAGACAGCGAAGAGGCGAGGATGAAGGGTAACCAAACGGAGGAAGGGCGACGGACTCGTCCGGCGAAGGCCAGGCCCGAAGTCTCGATCGAAGGCACCCAGTGGCGAAGTACCTGGAGCAAGACTAAGGCCCACATGTCGGGCCAGCTGTAATCCATAAAGTGTTTGTAAACCTGATGTTACCTAAAAGCCCACGGAATATTCTGTATTTGTGGCAGTTAGAGGGTATTGTAGGAATTTTAGCAAGTGGGTAGGTGAGCCGTTGGGCTATAAATACCCCTCCTGTAACTATGCAGAGGATGATTGAATACAGAGCAATTACTTTGCTGCTTTGATTTTCGTGCTGTCACTTTGGTCTTGATTGTTTCACCTGGGCTTCGCCCCTGACGAATCGAGTTGTTGTGACATTCCTCCAGTATGAAGAGTGTCCTACACCAACAGTTTTGCCGCCCACCCGCGGTTCGTCCTCGGCACGACCACATGGCAGCGAAGAAGAAACCAAAACCCTGGCACTTCGGAGGCCAACGCCTCGACCGAAGCCCCGCCTTCGACGGACAACACCCTCGTCATGACAAACGGCAACAACAACAACACCGAAGACTTTGAGACTGAAGACCTCGCTGACGGGGACTTCGAGGTCGATCTCCATGACCTCGGCATCTCCGCCGAAGACATCTGAGTCATGAGGAGAATCGACGCACGCCTCTCCGAGCGTCTCCGTCAAGCGCAGCAAGCACAAGCCGGCACATCAAATGTGCCGGCAGCTACAAGAGCGAAGGGAAAAGGGCAAGAGCTCACCGCCGAAGCATTAGAGGAGCAACTCAACAAGTTAAAGGAAGAAGAACTTCGCTGCAAGGCAATGTGGCAAGCCATTCGAGATCGTCTCGTAATGATGAAGCCCCTTCGCCAAGACCCCAGACCCATGCAACAGGCGCCTCAACCTCAAAGGCTTCGCCAACAACCCATTCTCATTGAAGGAGAACAGTACTCGGACGAGGAGGAAGGCGAGTACGTGATACCACATCAGCTTCGTCTACAACACCTTCATCCACAACAAGACCTCGCCACGCCTCTCTCAATAGAATTCGAAGAGCTCCCGTGGCCACCACGCTTCAACCCCACTATTCTCCCACAGTTCGATGGGGACTCCGACCCAAAAGATTTCCTCCTCAAGTATGAAGCGGCTATCGAAGCTTCCGGAGGCGGCGCGACATGCAAAGTAAAAGCATTTGTCCTCTCGCTGAAAGCCTCGCTCAGCATTGGTACTCCAACCTCCCAGGTGGACACATCCACATGTGGGACCAGCTCCGAAGAGAGCTCACCGCTGCCTTCAGAGCGACGAAGCCTGAAGAAGTCAACTCATGTGACTTCCACAACCTGAAGCAAGAAGGATCCACACTGCAAGAGTATTTGCACCATCTCGTCAGGCTTCGCGCAAGAGCACCAGATATAGCGGAGAAGACCATCATCGATGCCGCATACCTCGAGCGCCGCAGGCCGAAGACCCTGAACAGGCTCTTCGAGATTATGCAAGAGTATTGCATTTCAGACAAAGGAAAGCGCCGGTGAATCGAAGAGATGAATGAGACGTGGTCGCGCAATCGCGACCGACCGAAGCCACATCAGCCCGATCAGGCGAAGACCACAAAGGTTGTGAACACGGTCTCCGTGACGAAGCCCGCGACTCCCGGCCTCAGAGCAACAGAGGAGGGAGGAGCGACCGAAGTAACTCCAATCGGGGCCGGAAGGAAAATTCTGGCCGAAAGCAAAAAGTGCCCTACTGCTGCATTCATGGCAGAGACAAAGGTCATTGGACGAGTGAGTGCCCCCTCGTCAAGGAGAAGAAAGAAGAATTGGATAGAGCCGCAAACATCGAACAACCGCCGAAGCCCGTCAACTATACCCACAACAACCAGCCGCGAGGCCTGCCACCACAAATTCAGTGGCAGCCCCCGCAGCAACCTCACTGGACTTCGGCATATCCTACCCTATCACCATCATTCCCAACTTTCCACTACAACACCACATACACTCTACCGGCCCTTCTAGCGCCTTCGGCACCACACCTCCCGCAAATCCACACCCCTTCGGCGCCACATCAAGGGTGATACCCTCAACCTCAGCCACAAGCCTCCAACTACCTCCCTCCACCACCGAAGCTAGAACCTGGTATGATTCCAGAGAGAGCCAATGATCCGGTCAGAGGCATGGTGAATGTCATCAATGCCATCTTCGGTGGATCGAATGAGCCAGTGCACGAGACAAAGCGTCAGAGGAAAGAATACCTCCGCACCGTCTCGCAATTCTGCGAAGGCAAGCATTTCCGCACTCCCTGGTCCCACGTCCCTATCACCTTCTCCGAAGCCGACCTTAGGCTTCAACACTGCCCACACAACGACCCTCTTGTTATCTGGGCGAACATTGGCAGAAATTCTATACACTTCACGGGAAATGACGTAGGTCGGATCCTCGTTGACAACGGCAGCTCTGCAGACGTCCTCACTTGGCAATGCTTCGTGAAAATGGGATTCACAGAAAAGAACCTACACAAGTCTCAATACTCACTTATTGGCTTCGGGGGCAAAAGAATCGAAGCCCTCAGCAAAATAGAGTTGAATGTGACTTTTGGCGAAGGCAATACCCAGAGAACATAGCTCATAACCTTCGACGTGGAAGACATCGCCTACCCATACAATGCCATCTTCGGCAGCAACAGTATCATCAAATTCGCAGCAGTTATCAACCAAGCCTACCTATGCATGAAGATCCCAACAGCTGGAGGAGTCATCACGATCCTCGGCAACCAACAAGAAGCCAGGAGATGCGAAGACAATGCAGCATGTGCCATGAAAAATGTGCACGCAATCGAAGTCATTGACAATGATGGCGAAGAAGAGGAAGCGAAGCCACTCAATTCTGAGCGGCACGACAAAGAAGGGGTCATGCAGGCTGAGCACACCAAAAAAGTTTTGCTCTACGAAGATGTTCCGGATCGAACAGTAACGATAGGCAGAGGCCGAAGAGTCCAGGTTGATCCAGTTCTTGAGAAATAACCAGGATGTCTTTGCATGGTCATCTTCGGACCTGCGAGGAGTCAGTCGCGAAGTCATGGAGCACGAGCTGAGGGTGGATCCGAAGGTTAAGCCGTGTAAGCAGCGTCTTCGCACAATGTCCGAAGACTGCAAAAAAGCCGCACAAAGCGAAGTTCAGAAGTTACTCGATGCAGGTGTAATCCGCGAGTACAGTACCCAGAATGGCTAGTAAATGTAGTCATGGTACCAAAGAAGAATGGAAGTTGGAGAATGTGCATCGACTTCACCACCCTCAACAAGTTTTGCCCGAAGGATGAGTTTCCTCTGCCTCGCATCGACACTTTGGTAGATGCGGCGGCAGGGTCGGAGATGTTAAGCATGTTAGACTGCTTTTCTAGCTACCATCAAATCTTCATTAAGAAGTCAGATGAGGAGAAGACCAGCTTTACCACTCCCTTCGGCACTTACTGCTATGTAAGAATGCCCGAGGGGCTTCGCAACGCAGGCTGCACGTTCAATAGAACCATTTCAGCAGTTCTTGACACACAACTGGACAGGAATATCTCCGCGTACGTCGACGATGTCGTCGTGCGAAGCAAAAAACACGAAGACCACATTTCAGACCTTCGGGAGACCTTTGCCAACCTTCGCAAGCATGGGCTCAAACTGAACCCAGAAAAGTGTGTCTTCGGGGTCAGAAGGGGAAAGCTTCTTGGATGCATGATCACAGAGAGGGGCATCGAGGCAAATCCAGTAAAGATCGAAGCCATCAAAAGAACAGGACCACCTTCGACCAAGAAGGAGGTACAGAAGTTGACAGGCCATTTGGCTTCGCTAAACAGATTCATTTCGCGGTCTGCAGAAAAGTCACTCCCTTTCTTCAAGGTGCTGAAGGGCACTGAAAAATTTTCACTGGGGTACTAAGCAAGACAAAGCCTTCGAAGACCTGAAGAAATACTTGGAAAACCTCGCGGTAATGACAAGCCCTTCGCCTGGAGCAGAGCTCCTGTTATACATTGCAAGCTCAAGCTCCGCGGTGAGCGCGACACTAGTCGAAGAAAGAATGGTCGAAGGCAGTTTGAAACAGTTACCAATCTACTTCGTATCCGAAGCCCTAAATGGATCGAAGTTGCTCTACTCTGAAATGGAGAAGATGGCCTATACAGTGGTAATGGCAGCTAGGAAGCTTCGCCATTATTTCCAGAGTTTCAAGATCAAGGTCCCAACATCTTTGCCCCTTCGGGACATGTTTGAGAACATAGAGGCTTCAGGAAGAATCGGAAAATGGGCAACGCTGTTGGCATCGCACACCATTGATTTTGTCCCACAAAGCACAATCAAATCTCAGGTCTTGGCAGACTTCGTTGCTGACTGAACACCGTCAGCACCTTCGCAAAGCCCTCCGGTGATTGAAGCAATCTGGCAGCTAGAATGTGACGGAGCCTATTGCAAGAATGGCTCAGGTGCTTCGGCAATCATCACAACACCTTTGGGGACTCAGCTCAAGTATGCAGGGAGGCTGGAATTTCCAGGATGCACAAACAATGTTACAGAATATGAAGGCTTGCTTCTAGGCCTTCGCAAGGCACGAGCACTTGGGGCAAGGAGGCTGTCTATCAAGTCCGACTCCGAGCTCATCACTAACCACATTGGCAAGACATACAGAGCACTCAAACCAGAGCTAGCGAAGTATATGGCAGCTGTCCGCAGTATGGAAAAATATTTTCTAGGTTTCAGTGTGCGAAGCTTCCCCAGAATACAGAACAAACAGGTAGATGTCTTGGCGAAGGCAGCAGCAGAGAATAATCCTTTGCCTCCGGATGTGTTTTTTGAAACAATCAGAAGTGGTTCAGTAAATTGTGCCGAAGAGCCGGCAAAGTTTGTTAATGCAATTTCAAGTGAAGACTGGAGGTCGAAAATAATGGCTTACCTTCGAGGACATTTCTTACCAGAGGACGAGAAAGAGGAAAAACAACTTGCCCTTCGGGCACGAAGCTACTCAATAGTCAATGACACATTGTATCGAGGGGGTGTCTGTGCACCGTTGCTGAAATGTATCTCGCAAGTCGAAGGCAGGCAGTTGCTACAAGAAATACACGCAGGAATGTGCTCATCGCACATCGGCACGAGGGCTCTGGTGGGAAAAGCTTTCCGCGAAGGTTTCTGTTGGCCTTTGGCCGTGGCGGATGCCCACGAAATCGTGTGCACCTGCCCAAATTGTCAGAAGCACGCCCACTACAGCAAGTTCCCACCAGAAGAAGTCCATCTAATACCTCCGGTCTGGCCCCTCGCGCGATGGGGTATCGACATAGTGGGCCCCCTCCCAATAGCTCCCGGAAACTTCAAGTACGCAGCAGTCGCAGTAGAGTACTTCTCGAAGTGGATCGAAGCCAAGGCACTTCGCGACATCACGGCTGCTACCTTGCAGAAATTTTTCTGGCAGAACATCGTATGCCGCTTCGGCGTACCCAAAGAAGTAACAGTTGACAATGGCAAGCAATTTGACTACACCACATTCAGAGAGTTTTGTCATCAATTGGGCACCAAGTTGTGCTTCGCCTCAGTGTACCATCCGCAGTCAAACGGGGCAGTCGAAAGAGCGAATAGTATCATCTTCTTCGGAAGCAAGAAGAACATCACGGAACAGCTGAAGGGCAAGTGGGTTGACGAGCTACCAAAAGTAATCTGGTCTCATAACACGACAGAATCGAGAGCAACAAAATTCACTCCTTTCAAGCTCCTCTACGGCGAAGACGCAATGACACCAGAAGAACTTCGACATGGGTCGTACAGAACTGAAGTGCCGGACGAGGACATCAAACCAACGATCGATACAATCAAAGCCATCAAGACACAAGCGGCAATCAACCTCGGCAGGTACTAGGAGGAAACCCGAAGGTGGCGCAACAAGAAGGTGAGGCCTCGGGAAATCAGAGAGGGCGACCTCGTACTCCGTCGCATCCCGAAGAGCAAGCAACAAGGTAAAATGCACAACAAATGGGAAGGACCCTTCCTGGTCACTTCGATGGCAAGACCTGAAGCCTGCAGGCTACGCACACTTGAAGGAGTCGAAGAACCGTACTCCTGGAACAAAGACATGCTTCAGCGCTACTATGTCTAGTCTCCCTTCATATTCCTTTTTGTAATAAATTGTAATATTATTCAATTAGTTTGAACAATGTATTCAAGAGCCCGTACTCTTTTTCTCACAGGGGAAGCCTTCGCGCAATCGCTGTGATTGCCGAAGGTGTGAGGTTTTTAACGAAGCGGCAACCTGATGTAACCCCTTGTGAAATATAAATAAGGTCCCCATAAAAAACTATCCTTCAATAAGGCACCAAAGCATCTATCCCCCTTCGTCATAGCGAAGGGGGGAGTCATCGGTGTGTTGTGCGTGATTAACACTTCGAGAAATGAGACCAGGGCTCGCAGAGCTGAACGGTCCGCAGCACCCTTGGGCCTCAATTCTTATTTTTTTCCCAATCGAAAAGACCTTCCGCACAGAGTGCCGAAGGCAATAAAAGTCCCTCCGCACCAAAGCGCCGAGGGTAGGGAAAGTCCTATCGAGCGCAAGCCGAAGGCACAGGGCTTGCCTAAGCGTGCTAAAGAGCCGAAGGCCCCCTACAAAAAGTCCCTCCACGCAAAAGCGCCGAGAGCATGGAAAGTCCTATCGAGCGAAAGCCGAAGGCCCAGGGCCTGCCTAAACGTGCTAAAGAACTGGAGGCCCCCCACAAATAAAATTCCTTCCGCGCCAAAGAGCCGAGGGCACAGAAAGCACCATCGTGTGAAAACCGAAGGCATTGAAAACCTTCGAAATGATGAAAGTAATGTGCCCCACCCCTCCAAGAACGCAAAAGGGGGGTGGCGCTTCGCGAACAAAAATATCGCGTACTTGTAGTCGTGGGGCACCCCGAACAAACAAAATAGGGGTGGCGCTTCGCAAATTATAAATGGCTTCACAAAATATATAAGAATCATTTCAATTATGAATGTCGCCCTCCGATCACGCAAAAGGGGGTGGCGCTTCGCAAGCACTATAAAGCGTCCTCGAAGGGACAGGTACTCACCTTAATAGGGGTGGCGCTTCGAAAAATAAAATAAAAAGTAGGGATTCGCGTAGCCGAAGACCCACATTCGCGAAACAAAAAATACCATCCTCCAAGCACAATGAAGGGGGGGTGGCGCTTCGCTTACAAAAACAACACTGTCCTCGAAGGGACTCACATCCCGATCAAACAACATTTACACAATTATATTTACAAAAAGGGCTTCGCCCATCAAATTGATTACATTGTTACACTCGATGTTTCCTCTACGAAAACAATGTGGTCCACATCTTCGATGACCATGCGGACCGCGCGGTCAATTATCTCTTCGGCCGTCTTCCGCAAATATTCTTCGAATTCCGGTCTTGAAAATGAGCGAAGCCCGCCGTGAGTCTCATTCGGACATAATGTCCCCTTGCAAACGATATGCAAAGCATCCAACGTCAGAGACTTCGTCGACAGGTTCCGGCTTAGGTTCAAGCAGACCCCTCGCGGGTGTATAAGGGCGCTCTGTGTCTAAAATACACTTCGTCTTGCGACGAAGTGACCTATCAGCAAGAATCTTAGCTTGTTTCTCCGAGTCACGCGAAAACTCAGCCCAAAATTGTTTGGACTTCGCGTTATCCCTATCATATTTCCGCTCCAAGTGCTCCAACCATTCCGCAAACGAACCCCAGGGATGCTCATAATGATACTTAGCCCAGGCCTGACCGGCAACAAGAAAATAACCAAATCGCATCCATAAAGGCAAGGTACCTTCGGTGATCCGTACAGGTTCCAGTGCAGGGTCCTGCGCAGACACCGAAGGCATTAGTTTTTTACAAAACATTTGTCTACTTCAAAATAGTTACATCCAAAAGTCATTGCCCCCATGGCATTTACATTGTCTGCTGAAGGAGCGCCAAGGCCACCTTCGCCTGCGGCAGTCGCTGTCGCGCCGCCTGCTGAAGTACCTTGCAGGTTTCCAGCATTGGCAGGGCTGAGGAAGGAGCTTGCGAAGGCTTGGGCATTGTCTTGAAGCTGTAAAAGAATGCGAAGTCAATACCAAGACAAACAAAAAGCTACAATACCACGAGCCAAAACACACCTGTTTCTGAAGCCGTTCTGCTTCGGCGCGGACGAGATCCCTCCCGCTTGTCTTGAAGAAGCTTGTTGTGAAGTTCTTGGCAATGATTTTCGGAAGAGGAGGCAACGCTTCAGGGCGGACCTCGTCTGGCGAAGGCCACTCGAAAGCGGCATCACGCATCGACCGGAGTTGGGTCTTCGTCACAACTGCCTCAGCACCGCCACCTTCAGGAAGAAGTTTGCAGACCGCAGCACTAAGGGATCGCACCGCCACCGCAGCGCTAAGGTCACCCATCGCACGGTTGCCGGATGTAGCCATGGTGACACAGGCGCAAAGCCAGTGGAACAGCTCAGAAATAGAAATTGAGTTGGCAGTCGGAGAGAGGTCGGGGGCATACAGGCCAACAGTTCCAAGGAAGGCGATGATATCGCGTTGCAGGGGTTTGGCACCAGCACGAACGGCTTCGTAGTATGCATTAACCGCCTACGTAGCAGCCTACTCACGACACTCCGCATCCTTTAGCTCTTCAGTCTTCGCTTCCAGCGACCGGCGAAGCTCGGCTGCCTCAGATTTGGCGGTTTCGACTTTGCGGCGGGCGGCTTGTAGCTCAGTCTTCGCGCTGGCGCGAAGCAGACAGTTCAGCTTCAAGCGTGGCCTTCTCCTCCTCCAGGCTACAAGCTTTTTGCTCCAGACTGGCAATGCGCAGAGGCTGATCGCGCTCCGCATCCAACAGTCGGCTGGCGCACCTCGCCGCAACATATGACTTCAGCGCGAGGTCTTCGGCACATCGTAAAGTGTTCCTGGCACCGGTCAGCATGAGCCTTCACTCCATGAGCGGGAAACAGAACGAGCCACCCGCTTCGGCCAGGTAGTCCCGCTCGTGCTGCCCGCTCTCAAAGCGAATTTTCCCGACAACCTGGCCGCCAATTATCTTCGCGTGTCTCATCCCAAGAGCCTCCACAATCTCAGAAGGGTTAGACTGACTCATCAAATATCCGCTACTGTCCGAGGAGTCCGAGACTTCTAAGCTACCCTCGGCGGCGAACTGCCTCCTCTTCGCGGCCGCATCAGAATCCACAACATTAACATTCTCCTCCTCCTCCTCCTCCTCCTCCTCCTCCTCCTCCTCTTCGCCCGAGGAGGACGAAGCCATCTTCTCGGCATGTTTCTCAACTTCCGCAGCTGAGCCAGCAGCATCGTGAGTCTTCGGTGCGACTTCGTCATCACTTTCCGGCTCCGGCTCGCTAAATTAAAGCGACAAAGCGGGTACCGCACGCTCTGGAGCCACTTTGATCGGAGCAACGGGGCTTCGCGTGACCACCGCACTGTCCCCGCTCGATTCCACCTTATCTCTAGAATCTCCTGTACTGCGAAGAGAGGACTGAGTGAGGACAGCATCAATGAGATGGGAACACTTTTTGGGAAGCGCCCCGCCACCTTCGCCCCTGCACTTTTTCTTCTCCAGGGCCCCGGTGTTGCCACCGTCCTTGGACATTTTCTTGCGCTTGCCCCCAGCCACACCCGAAGGCTCCCCCTTCGCTTTCTTCTTCTCCTCGGCCTCAGCCAGTCGAGCGTCGGCCGCGCGCCGAGGGGCCTCAATCTCGAAGAAGGCAAACACAATGTTGGTCCGAGTGCCCCCCAGCTTGGACTCGAGCAGAGTCCGTTCTTTCGCAGCCTCGTCCCCAATAGCTTCGTCCGCAAGAATTTCTATAGCGACGGGGTCAACACCTGCGCAAAAGAGACGAAGGAACATTAAAAAAAAAAGCGAGCGAAGGTAAGGCCAGGGGCTTACCGTCCCTCGCAATCCCGAAGGATGTTGAGAAATTGGGCATCGGAAGACAACCCACACGCCTCTCTTTTCCCGCCCACGAGGTTATGGACCACCCTTCGCAAACGGGAAAACATTTGCAAGCAATATACTCCTCAACAATATCTCGTGTCGAAAATACCTTGGACACCTCGCGGAGCATCGCGACGTGAGCTTTCGCTTCCTCCGTCCCTTCGTCAACTTCCATGGACGGGGGTTGTTCCCGGAGCGGTCCGAACTCTTTCACTACCAGAGGGTGGGTTCGCGCGGCTTCGTTGAGGGAGACCTTGTGGTAAAACCACATTGAAGTCCACTCCCCCCACCTGTTGCGATAGGCAGCGACTGGGCTCGGAACGCTGGTGTGGAGAGCGAAGGTGTACACACCGAATTGAGGCTCCGCCTCCGAAGATGTAGCCTCTTCGCTCTCCTTCACGAACACCATCTTCGGCTGGAAGTGGCATCTGAAAAGGCGAGCGAAGCCAGTGGCAGTGGGCTTCAGCTTATAGGTCTTCGTCGGCCACATGTACAGGTTCAGCCGAACGAAGGCTGTTGGCGTCATCTGATGAGTGTAGACATCGAAGAGCTTGAAAATTTCAACCACCACCGGATCCAACGGGAAGCGAAGACCGGCGATAAAGAAGTCACGGAAGACTACGATTTCGTCAGGGCCAGGCTTCGCTTCAATCTCACAGTCCGGAGGAGGCCGCGCGAGGCCAGCTTTGAGGACACCTCGCTTCTCCAGGTCATCGATCATGCCTTGAGTCATGTAGCTCTTTCCGAGGATCTTAGTTGGAGGAAAACGAACTCTTTCGTGGGGCGCCATGTCCTCGGAAGAATCCGTCGCGCCCGAAGTAGGAAGCTGCACCGAGCCAGACAATCAGCGCCGCGCAAAGATGTCGGAGAGGCTAGGGGCTGAAGCGTGGAGGACGTGAGCTCTGACCCCCCCCCCCCCCCCGCGCGCGGGCCAGCTTATATACTACCGGCCCCTCAGCCCGTGGTGCTTGGGAGGGCGCATTGTCTACGTAAAATGTCAATTTTGCCCTAGCACCACATAGAAGGAATCCGAAGAGGTGCGGGGGTGGCGCCATCCTTTGTCAAAAACCTTATCCGCATCTTTTTTCAAATTTATTATTTTGATCAATTTTGTGGAAAAGGACAGAAACATTACTTAACTTCGCCAACAGGCCTTCCTTTTTTCTTTTTTATTGACTCCATAGTTTCAGGACGTCCTCGCATGCTCGCACGCCCGAAGGGTGGCGCTTGAGGCTGCGTTTCACGCGCCGGATGGTCGAGCCTTCGGGCGCCCCAAGGAGCACCCGAAGCCTCGAGGGGCTACTGTTGGGGGAGCCACCTTCGGGTACGGTGCGAAGACGCCGGGACACGACGAGGCACGAGACGATCGTGCAAAGACCTCGAAGCGAAGACCCCGAAGCGAGGACCTCAGAGCGAAGTGCCTTCGGCGAAGGCCCCAGAGCAGCGACGCGACGATCAACTCATGTCCTGCGCAACCGTGAAGGGTAGACAGCGAAGAGGCGAGGACGAAGGGTAACCAAACGGAGGAAGGGCGACGGACTCGTCCGGCGAAGGCCAGGCCCGAAGTCCCGATCGAAGGCACCCAACGGCGAAGTACCTGGAGCAAGACTAAGGCCCACATGTCGGGCCAGCTGTAATCCATAAAGTGTTTGTAAACCTGATGTTACCTAAAAGCCCACGGAATATTCTGTATTTGTGGCAGTTAGAGGGTATTGTAGAAATTTTAGCAAGTGGGTAGGTGAGCCGTTGGGCTATAAATATCCCTCCTGTAACTGTGCAGAGAATGATTGAATACAAAGCAATTACATTGATGCTTTGATTTTCGTGCTGTCACTTTGGTCTTGATTGTTTGACCTGGGCTTCGTCCCTGACGAATCAAGCTGTTGTGACATTCCTTGTACGAAGAGTGTCCTACACCAACAATGGACCCGCGCGCTGAGTCATACCGTGCATGGGTCGGACAAACAATCTGAAAGTCATAACGACCCATCTAGCTGAGGAAGGAACCCCAACAGATCACCAGTGCTCGGGCTTTCACTCTTTTCCTGACCCAACGTAGCAAGATTAACATTAGGTTCTCCTTATGTGGGCTATGCAACAACTTATGTAAATCACTTTGAAGTGGTAAAAAGAGAGAGAGTGTGGTAAAAATTCGTTTCCAACAGAGACTAAATTTGTGGCTTCTGTTTCTCCTCCATCCCGGGAAAGCCGGTAGGCTTCTTTGCCTACTCCCCGCCGTTCGCCATCCTGCCTTTCGCGCGCACCCGTCGCCCTCCCGCGCGCCGTTCCCGTGCGCCAGCAATCCCTCCCGCGCCCGCCGTCAAGCCGCTCAGGGAGGCGCCCCTCCGCTCACCGTCAAGCCGCCCAGGCACGCGTGCCTCCGCCCGCCGTCGAGCAGACCAGGGAGGCGCCCCTCCACCCGCCGTCGAGCCGCCCAAGGAGGCACCCCTCCGCTCGCCGTCGAGCCGCCAGGGAGGCGTGCCTCCGCCCACCGTCGAGCTGCCCAGGGAGCCGTGCCTCCGCCCGCCGTCGAGGACCCCCCGGCGTCGAGGATCCCCGCCGTCCTCATGTACAGGCCGCCGCGCTGGTCGACGGCAGATCGTGCGGCGGGGATGTGGAATCCTCCCTCCGGTACTGTTCCCTTTGGTCAAGATGTTCAGGGAAAGGTTCGATCCGGAGGCCCATCGCTCCAATGGAGAATTTGATCCCTCCGTTGTCAGATTGATGCGCTGCTGTCGAGTAGTTCCTCCCACAAACAGCCAAGTCCAGTTGGTAGATGGTTGCTGAAACTGCAGCATGCCCTTGTTCAAAGTATGCCTGTTTTTGCTCATGAGAGTTGCTTGTATGTGCCTGCATATTTTGCATATGTGCTTGACAGTTTCAGATATACATATATATGTGCTACTACTGAAAATTAGAAATTGGCAGTCTGAACACAGGTTCAGTTTGTGTCAGGGCTTGAACTTGACAGGTTCAGACATATATATTCATATATATATGCTACTTTGTGACAGGCTTAAACTTGACAGATTTAGTTCGTGTCATAACAATGGTTTTCCTTCACTAGTGAATATCAGAAATACTGCTGTTTTGCTGCCAGTGACCATGTTTTCTCTATGCTAGTGAATATCAGAATTCAGTTCAGGTTTCATGATGCATGACGAATTCAGTGACCTGTTCACTGAATTCAGTTCAGGTTTGTTCACTCACTCAGTTCACTGAATTGATCTCAATCATGCTAAGCATTTTGTCCAGTTCAGGTAATGAGGGATCAGTAGTCACCTAGAATTTGTAGATATGACCAGGTGAACACTTGCATATGGCCCCATTTTATTCAAGTTGCATGCCCTAGGCAGGAACAATCAGCAAACATAGATTTTGCCTCCACATTTTTTAAGAACATGTTCTGTAAACTTTTAAGCTCTACATTCATCTGTTTTGGATCGCGTGTTTTTGTGATGGTCAGGACGGCCTGCTGTAGGTGGCTCTTTCTGGTCTTGCAAAAATCGTAGTTGCCTGGCCACCGACGGAGAGGAGGATTGGAGGGAGCAACTGCAGCGTGCAGGAATGAATCAGAGGCGGCGTGCAGGGCCTGGACACCAAAGGAGAGGAGGATTGGAAGGGGGCCGCTGCAGGGAGGAAGCACGGCGGCGTCGCAGGGAGTCAGAGACGCGCGGCGTCGTCCGAAAAGAGGAAAAAAATCGTCGGACGCTAGAGTCCCACACAATTTGAATATGAAGAGTCCATATTATACCTACTCTGTTGGTTTCCCCGCTCTTAAGGAACCTCTGTATTTTTTTACAAACCTTCCAACTAGTTAAATTTAGCTAGAATTATTGCTAACCTGTTGGAGTTGCTCTTAATTGACAAAGTTTTTTCTTCAGAATAGATAGCTCCGGATGGCAACAATTTTTAAACAGTTAATGTGACTGATGATTTATTCAAACAGTTAGTTTCCTTGCAATTACACCTACGATTTATGATAGTACTCGGCTATATTTAAAATTCACATATCATATTTTTAAATGTGATAGTTTTTTTGCGGTTAAAATTCAGTCACTCTTTTGTGCTCCAGATTTTGGCACCGGCCCAGTTTCTGAAAGCATTTTCAACAAATGAGATCGTATCATTTGGTAGCGAACAACAGTGCCTCAAAAACGTTTGACTTTGGAATATTTTCCTTAGCTATTTCTTAACAGCGTCCACGGCCAGGTCTATGATTCAAGGCCCTCGGGCAAACTCGACGTCATGGAACTTTAAAGCTAAATATACTTTTCAAGTAATCTATCCTCGCAATAGTGTTACAAATACATTGATGACACAAATCAAGTAATTAACTTCCAACCACATGTTCTTAGTTCTTGATGATTGGTGAACAATGCTAACATTAGAATAAAAATTATAGAAGTACTACATAATAGAACTTTCGGTTTTGATCACCGGCTAATAATTGTGCCGCGCGCTTCTGCGTAGCTCGATAGCTAGCACTTAGATAGCACTCAAAGACAAGAGATTTAGGGGAAAATTCCCTGGAAGGCCCTGGAACAAATCAGGCTCCCTTCTATGGCCCTGAAGAGTTGAAACTTCCCTCTTTGACCCGATTTTTATGTTGCATCCCTTGTATGGCCTTCCCGTGACCTCCGTGGCTCCTCCGTTAGGCGGCACGCCAACGCCGTGCTTCCAGCGCGGCCACAGGCTCTCGGCGCCCAACTGACAGGTGGGGCCCGCCCCTTCCCCAACCTCCCGCCTGGGCGGCCACGGCGGAGGGGCCACGACGGGCGGCCGGAGCGGCCCCGGCGGTGGCGAGCGGGCCGAGCGGAGGGGCCACGACGGGCGGCCGGAGCGGCCACGGCGGTGGCGAGCGGGCCGAGCGGCCCCGGCACACGACGACGCGCGGGCCGGCCACGGGTACTGCCAGCTCCCCTCCCCTATCTCTCTCCCCTCTTCTTCCCCACACGGCCGGCGCTCCTGCTCCCTCCCCCTCCCTCTCCCTTGCCGGCGGTGGAAGATGCGCGGGGCGGGCCCCGGATCCAGCCTGCGCGGCCATGGCGGCGCTCGGATCCAGCGCGGGTGGCCTCCCTCCCCGGCGCTCCGGCACGCGCGAGGGATTTGTCCCTCTGCACTCCACCGGAGGACCGGCTCGAGCTCGAGCACCGCCGCTGCCCCTGCACCCCGGCGTCGGCGCCTCACCGGTGGATCTCGCGGCGGCGCCCTCCGCCCATGCTCTCCCTCCTCCGACGGCGGGGCCGCCTCCCCTCAGTGGTGCTCCTCCCTCCACGGCGGCCGCCTGCGGGGGGACTGCTCGGCCCGGGGCGGGGCAGGCCTTCGCGGCGGCGCCGGGGCGGCCTGCACGGCGGGGGCCGGGCTGCTCGGCTTTGCTTGAGCGGCCTGCTCCCTCCGGCGCGCCTCCTCGCCGGCTCCGGCGGCAGAGCTCACGTGGGCCGCCGTCCGCCTCCTCGTCTTCCTCAACCCGGCGCGAGCTCCTTCCTTCGGCGTCCGCGGCAGCCACGGTGGAGCAGAGCCTCGGCTTCCCAACGGTGGTGGTGGCGGTGGAGCCCGGGGCGGCGGCGGCGGCGGCGGCGGCGACCCATCCTCTGGCGCGGGCGCGCGCGAGCCAAGCGGGAGGGAGCTCGCCGGGGCCGGCGTGCGGCACGGGGCCGGGGCTCCCCAGGCGGGAGGTTGGGGAAGGGGCGGGCCCCACCTGTCAGTTGGGCGCCGAGAGCCTGTGGCCGCGCTGGAAGCACGGCGTTGGCGTGCCGCCTAACGGAGGAGCCACGGAGGTCACGGGAAGGCCATACAAGGGATGCAACATAAAAATCGGGTCAAAGAGGGAAGTTTCAACTCTTCAGGGCCATAGAAGGGAGCCTGATTTGTTCCAGGGCCTTCCAGGGAATTTTCCCGAGATTTAGACTGGTTACAGCAATCGCCCTACGTCTGGTATGGGAGTGGTGCACTTTGTATTCTTAAGTTCGAGTGCTGGATGCTTACAACGGGGTGCTTGTAAGCAAGCGAGTGCGAGTGCGTGCATGTGTCCAGAAGTTGAAATATCAGAACGTCCCGAGAGAAGGCCCGATTCCACCTTTTATATCCCGATGGGTCGGGATATATTGCGAGAAGAAAGGGTGCCTCACCCCGCGGGTCGACACCCCGGTGGAGAAAACCGGAGGTCTACCCACGGTGACGATCTGGGCGATAATTCAATTGGAGCAACAAGGGCTCTATAATTTTTTAAAATTAACTTTATGAAAATATATTAGTGTGAGAAGTGAATTAGGAGAAACTAGATTTTCCAGGTCCCAGATTCTTAATTTATTTTAGAGAATCACTTTACGGAACAGAATCACTTCTTTTAGAAAAGAAGTTTGTTTGGGAGGGTTTTATCGATTTCGGCTTCACTTGTTTTACGCAAAAAATGGAGGCACTATAGCGTGATGAGGTGGTTTTGTAAACCGCATTAAAAAAAAGAATAAGAAGCCAGGTGAAGCTACTTTTTTTAGCTTCATCGGAAGGATGAAGCCGTGCAGAGCTTCCTCTAATTTAGCATAAAAGCTGCTTTGGGAGGTACGCACAACGGGATCTAAATTTCCCCTAAAATTTGATTGAAGAAAGCGGCGGAGGGGCTGCGTAGTGCGTACTACTTTCTTTTTTGAATAAAGGCTGTGTTTGGTTGGGATGGTGAAAAAATTTGGTGAATCTTTTTGTATCTTTGACCACTAATTAGTAGTATTAAATAAAATCTAATTATAAAACCATCTCCAAAACCTTGGGTACTGTAGCAAAGTTGTACCTTATGAGGGCTTTGACCGTGCGATTAGAGAAAGATTTGACCTTGGTACTGTAGTATTACTGTATCTAATCATGGATTAATTAGGCTCATTAAATTCGACGCGCAAAATTACATCTATCTGTGAAAAGGTTTTGCAAGCAGACTTCGTTTCGTACATCATTCATAGAAGATTCTCTTTGTATCTACAGTAACCAAACACGGCCAAAAGGGGCTGCGTACTACGGGGGCAGTATGGGACCGCACCATCTGTTTCTGTTAAACAGTAAACACACTTGTAACGACCAGGCAGGGACCCAATCCGGAGGGCCGAGACCTACATTTTTAGGGTTTTTAGTTCTCCTGCCTGCCCTGCCGCTCGTCCTCGCGCGCCGTCTAGGGTTTCGCCGCCGCAACCGGATCCACTCCACCGCCGCGTCCCGCGCCGCCGCCATGGACTTCGACGAGTACGAGTACCTGGAGAAGGCGGTGGAGCCCGCCGCCCCGCGGGCCAACGGCTCCGGCGCCGGCGAGAAGGACCGCGGTTCGCGCCGCCGCGAGGGCGGCGAGGACCGCGTATCGAAGCGCTCCCGCTCCGGGGAGGACCGCGACCGGGAGCGGGAGCGGGAGCGGCACCGCAGCAGCCGCGAGCACCGCGAACGGGACCGGGACCGGGATGACGGCAAGGATAAGGAGAAGAGCCGCGACAGCCGCGGGAAGGACAGGGACCGTGAGGGAAGGGACCGGGAGAAGGAGAGAGGGGACAGGCACCGACCCAGGGAGAGGGAAGTGGAACGGGAGCGGAGGAGCCGGAGCCGTTCGGAGCGGCAGCGCGCCGAGGAGGAGATGGTGAGGGAGCTGGAGCGGGAGCGGGAGCGCAGCGAGCGCCACCACTACCGCGACCGTGATGTCAGGTGCGATTTCGTGGTCTCTCCTTACGCTGTATTGCTATTGGGACATGTACGATGCAATTCAAGTCAATTGTCTAGCTAGCCCTTCGGATTGTCAATTGGGAAAAGGTTGATGTGATTCGTCGAGGCCATTTTTTTTTTGCACATGCCCATTGGATTATCACTTACAAATTGTCGTCATTATTGCCTGACTGCTTGTACATACTGTTAAGATACTATTGCTTAGGGTTCATTTTGTTTGGTTGAGTGTTTATGATTCTCTATTCTGTAGGAATCTTGTAGCTATGTCTATATGTTGCAATATGCAATTTATGGCTGTAGGTCTGACTGTAGTTTACTGTTACTATCATCTAGGGTTGTTAAGTTTTAATATTGAATATTAATATGGGGAACTCGCAGATATGATACGCTAGAGCTCTCTTCAGATGGTATCTGCAATTGGGCCTGACTCAAGATATCAGGTCACCATTCTTTGTTATTTAAATCCTTGTGGAATAATTGCAAATTAGCAACAGGGCTTGTGTTGTCACAGCTGGGGTGCTTGAAGCCATTTCATAGTTTGTGCATATCAGGGTTGTAAATTATAAAACATCATGTCATATATAGTCGAAGCTCTATTTCTTTCTGTTTCATGCATTGCTTATGCTGCTTTGTTAAATACCATTTCTTTTCTTGTTGTTGTGCAGGCGTAGGAAAGATGATGGTGCAGAGCCAGAAGTTGATCCAGAAAGGGACCAGAGGACTGTATTTGCCTTCCAGGTTGATTTTTAATAGTGTACTTTGTTAGTTTATACTTTACACATGAACTCATTAAGCTAATGTCTGTAAGCATTACCACAGCTATCATTGAAGGCGGACGAAAGAGATGTTTATGAGTTCTTCTCAAGGGCTGGAAAGGTGAGAGCATACTGTCCTTGTACTACTTCCTGAATATATAAAATGTTCCTTGTTTCGGTATGTTTTTCATGTCATATCAACTGTAAGGGCTTATGTAGGAATGTTGCATGCTTACAATCTCACATGTGTCTGAACTCTGTGAAAGAGGATAATGTTTCCCCTGTTGCATGTTTGGGATTCTGATAGATATTCTAATTTTTTGGTTGTTAACTTTTTACAGGTTCGTGATGTTCGCCTTATTATGGATCGAAACTCACGGCGTTCTAAAGGAGTTGGGTGAGTACTGTATACTTTTATAATCCAGATTCACTGTCTTGCTGTAATGTAGAGATGCACAAAGCCCTGTGTGTGTGTCAGTATTTGAGGTTAGTATGTTTAGCGTGGCATCGCCAGGAGTTTAGCTTTCATCTATCCAGAATCAGGCGACCAAAAGGGGCAATTTACGATTTTCGTTGTGTCCTGGATGGCTAGGAGCACACAATTGTGCACATGAAACCCTTCAAAAATGCATACAGCAGAAGAAAAATAATGGAATACTTATCAGACATTATCATTTGTTAGTTGGTAGTTTCGTCACGTGCAATAAGACATCTTTTTAAATGATGGTCCTACTCTTTGATCTTTAAGTATGTTTTACTTCCTGCAAAGGTATCAGTGCTTTAGCATGGTGTTTAGGAATAATATTGTTGAGCAACTTGTGCATATTGGGGATTTGCATCTTATCAAAATAGACAGCTGATTTTCTGACTGTTGCCTATCAGATTTTGTTAAGTTCATTCTTTTAATTTTTGCAGCCATATGATTGCGTGAGCATCTTTTGTAGTACATATTTGGCATTTTCCTGGGGATCATTTTTCATCAATTTGTCATACTCAACAGGATTGCACACTGAAATTTTATTATATAGGGAGCAGAAGAAGGACTTGCACATGGTCTTCATTGACCTTGAGAAGGCATATGACAAAGTACCGAGAAATGTCATGTGGTGGGCTTTGGAGAAGCACAAAGTCCCAACTAAGTACATTACCCTCATTAAGGATATGTACAAGGATGCGACGACGTTTGTCCGGACATGTGATGGCAACACCACTGACTTTCCTATTAACATAGTCCTACACCAGGGGTCAGCATTGAGCCCTTATTTATTTGCTTTAGTGATGGATGAGGTCACAAGGGATATACAAGGTGAGATCCCTTGGTGTATGCTCTTTGCTGATGATGTGGTGCTAGTTGACGAGAGTAGGGCAGGGGTTAATAGGAAGTTAGAGCTGTGGAGACGCACGTTAGAGTTGAAAGGGTTCAGACTTAGTAGGACCAAGACCGAGTACATGATGTGCGATTTCAGCGCGACTAGGCATGAGGGGGGAGACGTTAGTCTAGATGGGCAAGTGGTGGTCTAGAAGGATACTTTTCGGTATTTAGGATTGGTGCTACAAAAGGATGGCGACATTGATGAAGATGTTAGGCATAGAATTTCAGCTGGCTGGTTGAAATGGCGGCAAGCTTCTGGCATCTTTTGTGATAAGAGGGTGCCACAAAAGCTAAAAGGCAAATTCTATAGGACAACAATTCGTCCGGCGATGTTATACGGTGCTGAATGTTGGCCTACAAAAAGGCGACATGTCCAGCAACTGAGTGTAGCAGAGATGCGGATGTTGTGGTGGTTTTGCGGGCACACAAGGAGGGATAGAGTCCGGAACAAAGTTATTCGGGATAGGGTTGGGGTGGCACCAATTGAGGAGAAACTTATCTAGCATCGGCTGAGATGGTTTGGACATGTCCAACGAAGGCCTCCTGAGGCGTCGGTGCGTAATGGGGTTCTTGAGCGGGTCGATAATGTAAAGAGGGGTAGAGGTAGACCTAAACTGACGTGGGATGAGTCGGTTAAGAGAGACCTTAAGGATTGGAATATCTCTAAAGAGATAGCTTTGGATAGGAGCGCTTGGAGACTAGCTATCAATGTGCCTGAACTTTGAACTTATTTCTTTTGGGTTTCATCTCTAGCCTACCCCAACTTGCTTGTGAAAAAAGGCTATGTTGTTGTTGTTGTTGTTGTGGTCTTCCTGTTGGGATTATCGGCAATTTACAAGTAAGATGGAATATTAGATCATTCTGATGTCAGTCAGCAGTCGAGGACAGTTTGATTCTAGTGTATTTGACAAAAACTTGGTGCAGGTTTCTAGGCAATAAAGGGGGCAACCAAGAACCAAGTTCGAAAACCTCCTACACAAATTTTGATCAAAATGCCTGAAGTTTTCTGTGAAAATATGAAATATCATAACATATGACGCCCAATTATTGACTTTCTTTCAATTTTTGACAGGAAAATATCTTTTTTTTATGCTTTGATGTTTGTACTAAACATATATCTAAATTTTCAGGTACATTGAGTTTTACGACGTTATGTCTGTTCCCATGGCAATCGCTCTGTCTGGTCAACCGCTTCTTGGGCAAGCAGTGATGGTTAAGCCATCCGAGGCCGAAAAGAACTTAGTTCAGTCCAACGCGACATCTGGTGGTGCAGCTTCTGGTGGAGCAAGAAAGTTGTATGTTGGCAATCTTCACTCTAATATCACTGAAGACCAATTGAGACAGGTTAATCATCGTATCTAATTCTGATCTTGTTTTACTTACCTCCTTAAATACATGCATACGATTTTCTATAGTTTGATGAAGAAAATACGAGCAATTAAAGTGACATTTTTTGAATATTGTATTCGCTTAGATGTATTGGGATGTGTTGATGCTTGACTTAGTAAATAACTTTTGGTCTACATGAAGTTCCTGTCAGTTTAAGGGTTTCACTTGTGTAGTCTGGAATATAAATATATAATGAATAAAGCTACTTGTTAGTTTTTTTTGCTTGCTGGGTTCCCCAAATCCATATTTATAATTATATTTTAGTTGAGGAATGCTTTCCCTTCTCTTCTAAGAGGAATGACTTGTATTTAGTTCCTTGCTCTCGGTTGTGTGTCATTATGAATTTTTCCCTTCAGGTATTTGAACCATTTGGGCAAGTGGAGCTTGTACAGCTGCCCCTAGATCCAATGACTGGACTTTGCAAAGGTTATGGTTTCATTCAGGTAGGTTCTTCCCCTGAAGTTCTGCCACTGGCTCATGTCTCATTGTCTACTCAATTTCTCAAGACATTGTTGCACCATGCAGTTTGCACGGCTTGAAGACGCAAAAGCTGCTCAGAGCTTGAATGGGCAGCTTGATATTGCTGGCAGAGTTATTAAGGTAACATTTCATAGCTTTCGTACGGTTTGCTGAACAGATTAATACATACATGGTAGATACTGTTCATCCATCTAACATTTTTCTCTGATTGCTTTAACCAGGTTTCAGCTGTTACCGATCATGTGGGAGTCCAAGTTAGTGGAGCAACTACTGGAGATTTAGATGATGATGAAGGTGGAGGCTTGGTGGGTAAACTTTGTTTATTATTTGGTTCAACATGTCTGATAACCTTATATAACTGGGGATTGTTTATGCTTTCACTATATGAATGTTGAGCCTTGCAAGTATATCAAAAACTTAATCTTGGTTCCTTTTTTTGGATTCATTTACATTATGCTCTCTGTATCTTGTCATAGCTGTAGGTTTAGCAACATGCTGGCAATGACTGTATGTGCCTATTATTTTTGTTTTTCATCATTTAGAGTGTTTTTTAGGCTTCTAAAGTTTTTCTGCTCTTGCCATCCTAGGGGGTGGAAAGGGGGTGGGTGGGGTGGTTAACCTTTCGATCTACATATATCAGTGTTTGCTAAGGGATTATGCCCGTGATTCTGAGACATGTATTAAACGTGTGCAGGCATTAAATGCAAGCTCCAGAGCTGCTCTTATGCTCAAATTGGACAGGAGTGGCACTGCAACAAGGTATTTCTTAAATATTTTCTAACAGAAAGAATGCAAAATGCATGAAATGATTAGTTTTGCTTGATTCCTGTCATGCTTTAGTTGCTAACTTTAACTAGGATATTTTTGTCGTAAGTAAATTACAAAAGAAAAATTGTCTAGTGTAAAAGCTATACAATCAAGCTAACAATTGTGCACTAAAATTCTCTACCCCTGTTCCGCTAGGCGCTAGGCACTAGGCGGAATCTAGGCGGTGACCCACAGCCTAGAGCCTAGTCGGGAGTAAGCGGAGCCTAGGCGCTCCTAGGCGCTTCCTAGGCGTTTTAAATCCATTCATATTTTACAATAAAAGTGTGTAAGAAAAAGAAAAACAGGACACATGTAGGCCAATAGTTGTATAGAAAGGCCCATAAACAGCCCAAGCCCATCCTAACCTCATCCCCTCTCCTCATCCCCTGCTCACGTGCTCCAGCCGCCCGCCTCTCCTCCACCCGCTGCTCCCGCGCCGCCCGCCTCAACTCGCCCCCTGCTTCCGCGCCGCCCGACGCCCGCCACTCCTCGCCCCTGCTCCCGTGTTGCCCGCCGCCCGCCTCTCCTCGCCCTCTGCTCGCGCGCCGTCCGCCGCCCGCCGCCATCTCTTTCTCTAGCCCGCCTGCTGCCGCCTGCTCCTCCCTCGCCAGTGACCCAGCCCGCCTAGGGTTCCGCCTCCCCCCATAGGCGAGGCGGGGACCCTCCGCCTCGCGCTTAAGCGCGCCTAGGCGCCGCCTGGGCGCCGCCTAGCGGAACAGGGTTCTCTACGCATGTCCAACGTTGTTACCTGTCGCAGTCCACAAATTTTCTCTTAGCATTGGGGATGTGATTCCATTCCTAATTAGAATGATAGTTCTTGTCTCTGTGGATGCTGATAAAATGATGCTTGGTAGCATCATTTTTTCACTGAACTATTTTAGTGAGATCTACATATTAACTTGAGGACTATTTTTCTCAGCATGTTTACTGTCAAGTTCATCCTTCGTGGAGCTCCAGCTTGTTTTTACAATGTTTCGGTCGTACTTGTACATAATTACGCATAAACAATATGCTAGGTGTGTTTCCCTAATTCCCTTGGTTTCCTTTTTTTTTTGGTTTACTACAGCTTAACTGGTGGTATTGGTGCTGCTGGAGTGGCTATACCAGGGCCAGCTGCATCAGTTGTTGGGGCTCCAGCAGTTGCTTCTCTTGTACCACCTACAATTCCTGCTGTTGGATCAGTTCCTGGGGCACCTGTGCTTCCTATCACTACTCAATCTGCGGTCATGTCTACGCCTACAGAATTCTTATTGCTTAAGAACATGTTTGACCCTGCAGTGGAGGTATTCCTCTTTTGGACACACTTATATTTTTATTTTAGGAGCGTGTGATCAGTTTTTTACTTTTGTTTGCTGATTCAAATGTATAATAATTAGTGGGATGGTATTGTTTGCAATTCTTTTATGTCTAATTTTATGCACCTGTCTCCATCTTACCATCTTGACTGATGTCATTTTCATTTTGCAGACAGATCCTGATTTTGATTTGGATATAAGAGATGATGTGCAAGATGAATGTTCCAAGTTTGGTGCAGTGAGGCACATTTTTGTTGACAAGTAAGTTGGCTTTCTCATTCTGTTATACAAATTATCTTGGGTATCCTTTGTTGGTAATGTAATGCAATTGCAGTCAGCTTACATAACTACATATTTGTGGTCTATCTACCAAATCCGAGTCAATGGCCCTTTTTGAACTTATATACCAACATTTACTATACTCCTTTTTTATTTGCGATTACTTTGATCTTATTATTTCTGAAACTCCAGTAGTCGATAGGTTCATTTTACATAGCAGTGTTTTCTCAACTTCCAACTCTCTAACCTGTCGAACCTGTTGCTGTTGGAGCAGAAATACTGCAGGCTTTGTGTACCTGCATTTGGATAGTGTGACGGCAGCAGCAAAGGCCCAACAAGCACTCCATGGAAGATGGTTCGCTGGGAAAATGATTACAGCAACATTTATGGTAATGGCGTAATGTAACATGAGATCTCCATGGCTTGTTCTTTAGTATCAACTTGTTCATTTTTATTTAACCTTCCTCTTTTCAAAACCTCCCTTTTGTTTTATGCAGTCCGCACAGGAATACAATGCGAAGTTCCCAAACTTGTGAACAGCTTATGCGGGCAAGATTTGGCAATACCCGCTTAGATCGTTTTGAGTGACAGCAAGTGTTGTATTTTTGGAGGTTAGACGAATACCTTTGTACGGAATAGTTGTGAATCTGGCGTCAGTTCCAATGTTTGATGATGTACTATAGGGCTTCACATGGTGACCAAGCCTTTAATCCTAGTATACAGCATGCTTGATTTACGTGTTGATTCATTTGGTTTTCACGCTGAAATGAGCAGAACGGGGAAGTTTGTGGCTGAACCGGCGTGGTGGGGAAAAAAAAGATATTTGTGGTTTTATACTTGCGATCGGTCCTGAAATCCTCCCAAACGTCAAGATGGTGTAGTGGGCCTGCTCCTGTATCATTGTCCGTTTGTGGTATTAATATGGGTCAAATTAATAAACACTGCTCGCAGTTCTCTTTCGCTCTATGAGCCTGCTCTAGTACTTTGCTGGACTCCGACGAAGCATAATTGCTGCTGTCATGGGGGATCTATTCATCGCGCGCGCGATTTTCGGCCATCTCGCAGAAGCGGAGGCGGAGGCGGCGGGAGCTGCGGCGGAGGTGGTGGAAGTGGTTGTGGAGGCGGTGAGAGCGGTGGAGGGCGGCAGCAGCATCGCCAAAGCAGGGAGGCGGGAGCGGCGGAGGTGGCGGAAGTGGTTGTGGCGGATGCGGCGGCGGCGGGAGCGATGGTGGAGGGTGCCGGGAGCAGTGGTGGAGGGCGCTGGAGCCGGAGGAAGTCGGGGGAGCAACGCTTCTACGATTGGAGCGCCAAAAATCGCGAATGCGATGAATAGATCCCCCGCTGCACGGCCTTGCTTTGGGTTCCTGCTGTCGTCTTATTGGGAGAACAGGCCCACAAGCGCCGCGGAGCGTGACGGCCCACCTAGTTCTACAGGGACCATACGAAGTGAAAATCTGTTCCGGAAAAAAAATGAAGTGGAAATCAGCCATCTCAAGTCTTATAACCTCCTAGTCCTGATATGGCTTTATCATACCCGGTTGAAAATTTTCTTCCCCACACTCGAATTCTCCTTTATGGTCAAGATTTCTTTAATCCCATGAGAGTCCAATTTCTTTTTTGCGAGGATTGAAAGTCCGCAGTCAGTAGTGGGGACTATTAGCGGTCACGCGCATAACTGTGATGAAAACTATCACATAAGCGCCGGCCTCATCCCATCTCTCCTCATCTTCTTGCTCTAGCCTCCCCCATGCTCTCGTCCACAAACCCAGCCGGCAGCCCCCGCTGCCGCTCCACCCGCCCTCCCAACACCTGCCACCACGCTACCTTAGCGCCGGCCTTCTTTTTGCCCCCACCGCCGACCCCGCCCACCGGAGGTCCAACCCCGTGCCACCTCGCTGTTGCCGCCAGTCGAACCACCACCGCCAAGTTGCCGCCACCCCCGACCTTCCCTCTATAGCCGTCGGTCGTGGAGCCGCCCCAACCGGTAACCCGAAACCCTAAAGGCCGCCACCTCGACGACCACACACACGCACCCTACCCCCTTGCCAGTCCGCCCACCTCCCACCCTAACCTGCCGACGTTGCAAGGAGGAAGAAGTTGCCGACGTCACGAGGAGGAAGCACAGTGGATTGGGTCCACCGATCAGCGAGGTGCAGCGCGTTTCTGCGATGCTTCGCATCGTAGCAACGCACGTGACTTCGAATATTTGCGGTCGATAGTGGGCATGATTTCAAAGGACCATCTATGAATTTTTTTTCTCTTACTCCAATATGTGGGTCAAATATCTAGTTGGAAGAGAATTCAAAGAAAAAAAGTGGGGAAACTGAACTGATTGTCTACCTTCAGCTAGGGACACAAGATGATCTCATCACAATACAAATGTCTGAAAGGTGATCTCTATTATACACCTGGTTATTTTCTCATCCACCCCACACCTGAATTCCGGGCCATTGTATCCAAAATCAATAGTCAAGATCAAATCACCCTCCTCATCTCCTTCCCGCACGTCTCTCCGGTGCTCCGCCCTTCGCCTTGTGGTGCCGTCCCTAGCACCGGCGAGGTCCGCCACTTGCATCTTCCTCCATCTCTACTCCTTTCTTTCTTAGTGCCTCCTGGCGCTCACGGCCACTGCATTGTTCCACAATGGGACTCAGGCGACCTAAAAGACCAGGAGGTGGAAGGAAGAGGAAATTTCAGGTGTAGGTGAGGGATTTACACTTGGGTATATATGATGTAGCAACCGTTTTTTTTTTTTTGAGGAAGGCAACCGTATATTTAACAAGAGGGTAGTCCAAATGGTTGGACATACATAATGTTTGTGACAAACTTATTTCCTCCCGCTCTATCAAGCTAAGCACACAATCAATCATGAATTGTGCCACATTGGCTCGTTACTATAGCACATGATACATGTTGCTTCAATCACGCATTAACCGGAGCAATGCGGGTAACTGGTTGCAACATAAGGCCTATGTTCTTCTTTCCGATCAGTCCGGAAGCCTCCCAAACCTCGACGTCATCAGGCTCCACTCCGTTGGGCAGCTTCCAGTCAAAGTGGTATAGAAGGCTCGCCAGTGCGAGTTCGATGTTGGCGAGCCCAAGGTTCGCACCAGGGCACAAACGGCGACCGGATCCAAATGGGAGAAACTCATAGCTCGTCCCTTTGTAGTCAAGATTCGTGTTCTCAAACCGCTCCGGTCTGAACTCCTCCGCGTCGTCCCAGTAGTTAGGGTCCCTGCAGATCGCCCACACGTTGACGAACACGGACGTGCCCTTGGGGATGTCGTAGCCCATGACCTGGCACGTCTCGCGGCATTGCCGGGGGAGCAGGAGCGGCAGCGGGCAGTGCAGCCTGAGAGCCTCCTTGATCACGAGCTTGAGGTACCAAAGCTCTGCGCTGGCGAGGTCTGTTAGATTTATGGGCTTGGCCCATATAAATAATTCTAATAAACCTCAAAGGCCCATTAGCGCTAAGAGGAGGTACACTGTCTATTAGTCTCGTATTGCTAATGGACGATGGTGTAGGGGGTTTTTCTCTCTTTAAATACGAACCACCTCCCTCATGAAAAAAGTGCACCATAGATCGCTATACGTGGAGTCCCCAAGTTTTATGAATTCATAAGAAGATCTAATCTGAGTTAGGGTTTTGTCTCCTCTCGTTGCTGCGCCGCCACCGTATTCTTCTCCATCCCGAGCGCCGGCGTGCACCGGCGAACGGGAGAGCAGGTCTCGGAACCGCTCGCTCTTGTGATCCTGCACCGGCAGAGGGCGAATAAGGTTTTTTGGGAAGCGCTAAGCGCGACTGCTCATCTTCTTCGCCACGGCTCGTCCTCTGTCCAAGTCAGGAGCTGCGGCGTACCGTCGTCTGCAACGCCGGTTGCTGCGCACCATTCGAAGGACCGTCTTCGTCTCGTCTGCGCCTTTCGTCTTCCCGGCGGCTTTTGCACAGTACGTATTTTGTGATCAGATCTGTTTCATAATCATGTTTTCTGAGATCATGTTTATTATACACGTACTGTCTAGTATGTTAGAGTCATGCATGCTAGGTTTAATTCTCGTCATGATAAATCTAGTTCGGAATTTAAACTTACAGTTGTCTATTTTTTCAACAATCCAAAAATCTTATTATAGGCAATCTGTTGATTTAACAATGGCTGGTTTCGCTGAGTCACTGAGGCCAGAAAAGTTTACTGGCGTGAACTTTAAGATCTGGAAGTCCAAGGTTCGCCTTTGGTTTACTGCTATGCACATCTGAGACATGAGACTTGGCAAGCCTGAGGGCGTACTTACTGCTGAAGAGCAGAAGAAGTACGATGAGGCCAATAATCTCTTTATCGGATGTATTATTAGCAATCTATCAGACGGATTAGTCCGTGTGTACATTGATGAGACAGAGGCGAAGACGCTGTGGGATGCTCTGGTTGCAAAGTATGATGCAACAGATGCGGGCAATGAACTGTACCTCATGGAGAGTTTTCATGACTACAGGATGGTGAATAACCGTTCTGTGGTGGAACAGGCGCATGAGGTGTAGTGCATTGTCAAGGATCTTGATCTCCTTAAGTGTCCTATTCCCGACAAGTTTGTGGCTGAATGCATTATTACAAAGTTGTCTTCCTAGTGGAGGAACTTCGCCACAACTTTGAAACACAAGAGACAGGAGATATCAGTTGAAAATCTGAAAGCGACTCTTAATGTTGAGGAGAAGGCTCGAAAGAAGGACGTGCCTGAGAAAGGAGATCAAGGTCAGTCCAGCGCCAACCTGGTCCAAAAGTTCCCACACGGCAAGAACAAAGGGAACAACAAGCCTAACAAGACCACTACCTTCAAGAAGAAAAAGAACAAGACTTTGGAAAAGTGCTATGCATGTGGTAAGCTTGGACACTTCTCCAAGGAGTGCCCAGATCGGGCAGACCGCAGGGCCAAGAAAGCAAATGAGTCCAAGAATGTCAACATGATGGCCATGAGCAATACTGGAGATGGGTACGGTAATTTACCTACAGTTCTTTCAATTTTTCAATCCACGAGTTGGTGGCTTGATACGGGTGCTAATGTTCATGTGTGTGCTGACATCTCTATGTTTTCTTCTTACCAGACCGTCCGGGACTTCTCCGTGCTGATGGGGAACGGCTCACATGCTTCTGTTCATGGTGTTGGCACGGTAGATCTGAAGTTTACTTCATGGAAGATCGTGCAGCTGAGGAACGTGCAGCATGTGCCCACTATCAACAAGAATCTGATCAGCGGGTCAGTCCTATGCAAGGACGGATTTAAGGTAGTGTTAGAATCCAATAAATTTGTCATGTCGAAACATGGACAATTCGTTGGTAAAAGCTATGATTGCGGAGGCTTGTTCCGCTTTTTTCTTGCTGAATTTTGTAATAAGTAGGTGAACCATATTTGTGGCAACGTTAGTGATGATGCGAGTGTTTGGCATTCACGTTTGTGTCATGTTAATTTTGGTTTGATGTCTTGGCTTTCCAGCATGTGTTTAATTCCGAAATTCACCACTGCCAAAGGTTCTAAGTGCCATAGTTGTGTGTAATCAAAGCAACCTCGGAAGCCTCACAAGGCTGCTGAGGAGAGACACTTGGCACCTCTAGAACTCATACATTCTGATCTATGTTTAAACCCTCTCTAAGAAAAAATGCAATACTCTCAGTTGCTGTAAGGCAGGTTGGCTATTTGCCTTAATGTGTTTCTGTTGGCTCTAATGAGCAAAGGTGCTGTCCTACAGAACATTCTTGAAAGAACACACCTATATGAGTCTGACTGTCTAACATCGCAGTCTGTGAGATTTGGGTGATCTCTAGTAAACTCATGAAGAGACCAGGGAGTATGACGTATATGCTCCACCCGCGGAGAAGGCTACTGGCAGCCATGTACTGGTTATGACTTTGAGTGAAACTTGTTCGGACCAAACTTGCAATTCAAGGCGTAGTCTATTGTTCAAGTTGTGGATAAGTGTAGCTTGGAGCTCTAGGTGAGAGTTCAACTTAACAGTCCTCACTAAATCACTGGTATGTCAAAAAGTAGTGAGAAACATGCAAAATCTATAAATAGATATTTGAGATCTGGTGGTGGATTGTTAGATTTATGGGCTTGGCCCATATAAATAATCCTAATAAATCTCAAAGGCCCATTAGCGCTAAGAGGAGGTACACCATTTATTAGTCCCATATTGCTAATGGACGATGGTGTAGGGGGTTTTTCTCCCTTTAAATACGGACCACCTCCCTCATGGAAAAAGTGCACCATAGATCGCTATACGTGGAGTCCCTAAGGTTTGGGAATTCATAAGAAGATCTAATCTGAGTTAGGGTTTTGCCTCCTCTCGTTGCTGCGCCGCCGCCGTATTCTTCTCCATCCCGAGCGCCGGCGTGCACCGGCGAACGGGAGAGCAGGTCTCTGGAACCGCTCGCTCTTGTGATCCTGCACCGGGAGAGGGCGAATAAGGTTTTTTGAGAAGCACTAAGCGCGACTGCTCATCTTCTTCACCACGGCTCGTCCTCCGTCCAAGTCAGGAGCTGTGGCGTACCGTCGTCTGCAATGCCGGTTGCTGCGCTCCGTTCGAAGGACCGTCTTTGTCTCGTCTGCGCCTTTCGTATTCCCGGCGGCTCCCGCACAGTATGTATTGTGTAATCAGATCTGTTCCATAATAATGTTTTCTGAGATCATGTTTATGATATATGTACTGTCTAGTATGTTAGAGTCATGCATGCTAGGTTTAATTCTCGTCATGATAAATCTAGTTCGGAATTTAAACTTATAGTTGTCTATTTTTCCAACAAAATCATCCTCGGTGATCGTGCTCTTCCCCTTGAAGGCCTCCCGGACCTCTGCGGCTCTGCCTGCGCTCTGGCCATCACCGCCGGGTACCGGATCAGCTCCGTCATGCACCAGTTCAGAGTGGTCGACGAGGTGTCGCTGCCGGCGCCAAACAAGTCCTGCAAGGAAATATTATTGTCACACACGCAGTGTTTCAGCTCATTGGTGATCATCGATCGGAACAAGATCACTTACAAACATGAGCGCGACAATGGCGTCATTGGTGAGGGGTGTGGACAAGGTGGCCTCTCTCTGGATCCTGAGCAGGACGCCGAGCAAGCCCTCGTGCTCCGTCCAGTCGCCGCGGTCCATGGCTTCCATCTTCTCGCGGATGATCTGCTCGAGGATGCGCGTGATCTTGTCCCGGCACGCGAGCGCCTTGCGCGGCGCCGTGCCAAGGAGCTGCATGAGCCTAGACGACGGGAAGAGGTCAGCGACGGTCAGCACCGAGGTCTGCCGGACCGTGGTGTCGAAGGCCTCCAGGTACTCGTCCTGGTACTTGCACCGGCTGCCGATGGACTCCCTGACGAAGGTGTCGTTGACGAACCGAGAGATCATCTTGGTGAGGTCGACAGTGGCGCCGGCGGCCGCGGCGAGGGTTTGCACGAACCGCGCCGCCTCCTCCTCGCGGATGCGCTGGAAGGACTGCACGCGCGCGACGCTGAGCAGCTCCAGCACGGTGATCTTGCGGAGCTGGCGCCACCGCTCGCCGTAGGTGCCGTCGTAGGTGAGCACGGCGATGGTGGCGTTCAGGTAGCGGTCGGCGAACGTGATGTCGTGCGTCTTCATGACCGCCCACGCGGCCTCTGTCACGGCCCACGGGCCGACTGGGCCGCGCGAGTTACTGTAGCACATGGCTACTGTAGCGCCGCAGGGCTCAGCTTTTTAGTCCCGAACTGAAAACAGAGAGGGAGTCGAACCAGCTTAAATAGCCGGTCCCTGTGAAGCTAATAAATCCGGTTCGAAACTTTTGCGCGAAGCGAGGACGAAAACACAAGAGAGTTATTTAGCAGGTGTGATTTACTCAAAGAGCCGAACTCTCGCGGTTTCACGCCACATACGGGCAGAAGTGCGCGTACATGAGCACGTGCGCACAGATTCACGCCACATACGGGCAGAAGTGCGCGTACATGAGCACGTGCGCGCGTGGGGACACAGATGCCACCGGCATGTGGACGGACACACATGGACTGCTGGCAGTGAATCCACGGACGTGGCACATGGGATCGTTAGCACTAGACGTATGGGACGTGACCAAGAGAGGAAATCATGCTCCTTTGTCCCGTAATGGGTAAGTTGGTTCGACGGGGACGTCGAATCCTAACGGGGAGATTGTCACGACCCACGGGCCGACTGGGCCGCGTGAGTACTGTAGCGCATGGTACTGTAGCGCGGGCCGACTGGGCCGCGCGAGTACTGTAGCGCATGGTTACTGTAGCGCGGGCCGACTGGGCCGCGCGAGTTACTGTAGCGCCGCGGGACTCAGCTCTCCCGAACTGAAAATAGAGAGGGAGCCGAACCAGCTTAAATAGCCGGTTCCTGGGAAGCTAGTAACTCCGGTTCGAACCTTTTGCGCGAAGCGAGGACGAAAGCGCAAGATAGTTATTTAGCAGGTGTGGTTTACTCAATATGTAGAGTAGATCTTAACCGTTATTCCGGACCGGGTCGTTACAGCCTCCGGCGACGACACCACCAGCGTGGGCGCCTTGCCCAGCCGGAGCATCATGAGCGGGCCGTGCCGCCGCGCGAGGTCACGAGGGGCTGGTGACGAGGTGGTGGAGACTGCCGATCAGCGGCAGCGTCCATTGTCCGGGGGGGGGGGGGAGGTTGAGCTTGGGTTTGGCGGCGAGCAGGGACTTAGCTTGGCGAGGACGACGACCAGCACGGCCACGGCCACGGCGAGGAGTGCCTTGTCCTCCATAGTGGCTAGCTACTTAAATTTGCAGGAAGGTTTACTTGCTTGCTCGATCGTGTTGGGGACGAGAAGTCTGCCGTGGCTAAATTTATAGCTGCAGTGGCGGGAGGATGCTTGCATTTTTGAATTATTATCGTGGTGGAAAGAAACAAAACGGTCCGGTTCAGACATTGTTTGGACCATGTGTCAACTAACTACTCCTTGGGCCTTGGCTCCTTGCATGATTGTCAGATTAAGAGAGAAGGATGATTTGGCAACTCACGCAGTAATTTAGAAACTCAATTTTTGCGGGAAAAAGAGATAAAATGTATTTTTTTTATGAAACATAGTACCGACGCAGATGCTCACAAACGCACGCACACTCACATCTATGAAAACACACACGCAACCCTATCCCTATTAGCACTTTCGAGAGAAAAAAATGTACTTATTCGTTGTTATTTTCGGTAGTGGGTTCATTTTCTTTCTTTTTCTTTACAAAATACAGTACAGATGCAAACCTTTATATACACGCGCACACGCCCCTATAAATATAGCCATGTGCTCTCAACATAATAGGATACGCCGGTTAAATTATAAAATAATTCAGTAAATTATAAGCATCCGTATGGAGTCTAGGGTTACCGGATGAGCAGCAGGCCCGTCCCCGTGGGCGTGCAACATGTTCGACCGAACAGGGCCCCCAATTCCAAGGGGCCCCCAAATTCTCACGCTACAGCCCATTAGGCCTATTAGAATTAGGCAATTAGCCCATGTTTCCTAGTTGCTGATGCTGGATTTGCCTTTTCCACGGCCGCAGCGCACCAGCGACGTCTCGTCTTCTCTCGCAGCTCGCACATCGTCGCGATTAGGGCAGTAGCGCGAGCAGGGTCCGGCCGGCCGTCTGCGTCTCCGTAGCGCAGGCCGTAGGGCAATAGGGCATCGCCGCATCGGCGAGACGCCGCACCATCTGGACGACTTGACCGGCCGACTCGCGGTCCGCACGCCTGCAGGGTGTTGATTGCCTGAACTGAACTTCAAGAACCGTAAGTCGGTGCTACTTATTGGTTACTGCTAGTGCTTGTCTTCCACAAGTCATTATACTTCTTTTGTTTAATGGATAAATGATGATTATGAATGAATCGATAATTGATTGATATTTGCATATGTGTGCATCAGTTGGTCTAGGTGTTTATTGTTTCAAGATCAAATCGTGTCTTCCGCAAACCGGTCTAGAAAATATGATTCAGATTCTCAAAAGTGTAAAAGAAAGCAACTCAATCTCAGAAATGAGTTATGGATACATTTATTATAAAAGATTTAACACAAGAAAGGCTTAATGATTTGGCCATGATAGCACTTGAGAGTGACATATTGGAAAAGATTGATTGAGTCTATCATTGAAAATTTTATTTCAAGAAATACGAAAAGAATGATGCTATTCACGAAAAGATTTAACACTAGGTATGACTTGATGTTTCCCGTTGCTATTTCATATTATACTGTATTTATTAATTTTATGTTATATTTTGCTAATCAAGTAAGTAGGCCACACTTTAGGCATTTGTACAGGGCCCCCGTTTTTGTCGGGACGGCCCTGATGAGCAGGTACTACATACCACAACGAATCTTGCCAGCTAATATCTGTAAAAAAAATCTTACCAGCTAAACAATGCTCAATTCGTGGGTATATTTTCAAATAAATGCTTGGATCACTTTATATTTCATTCAGTCTTAGTGTCTTAATGCGTTATCCAAATGTCTATGATGACAGCTGCGGTTAACAGCAGTTCAAAATTGCTGGTCACTCTCACTTTGAGATGTCATGCATATTTCATATATAAATAAATACTACGACTGCTACATAAAAACGTGCTCGACTACTACTTCTCCTATATAGAACATAGAATTAAATAATAAATCAACCTCGGTGTCTTAATTTAGGGTAAAATTTGTTCCGTACTGTCGAATCCTTTCCATCTCAAAAGCATGTGTCCGATCCCCACCGTTTCTAGAGTCCCACACCCTCACGTCACCTCTTTCTCTTCTCGCTCCAGTAAAACAATTTACCATCACATATTTATATGTTATAAAAATCTAACCTAAATTATGCAAATAAAAATTAACCAAACTTATACAAATAATTTTAAAGCTTTGAGAAAAAATTGAAATGAAACTCCAAACATAAAAATTCCGTGAAAATTTAGGCTAGAATATTTTGAGATCGATAAATCTTGAAAAGAAAATCATGGTGCAAAATTTTGTACAAGAAAAAAATTTGGGAGCTACAAAACTTCAAGCAAAAGATTTCGAGATAGAGAACTTGGAAATAAATGTTCTGACACAAAATTTTGAAATAATAAAAAATCAAAGAAATAAAAAATTGAGCCGTGAAGGGCAAGATCACATCCTGGGTTAGCTGTCGTGGGCCCATTGACCCCCAGTCCCCACGTGCACGGCCACTCGGGGCAGCGCATCGAGCAGTCGACCGAAAAATCAGAGTTCCGAAACTATAGAGTTGAAGGAAGAGAGGCGCGCAACCATCCCATCCACACACGATGTCATGATGAAGCAAGACACACACCTTAGAGAAAGCTTAATAATTTAATTAGCTTGCTGCTGGTTGTAAAGATTTTTATAGTCTAACTTTCAGTCTACTCGTATAGTGGTTTAGTCCTTCATCATTAATACATGATCCACATGTCTCCCTCACACCCTCATAGGATTTCTTGGCTACTCGGCAAGACCTCCTCACAAGAACAAGAGGCGATGGTCCGGACAAAGCTAGGCTCGTATAGCGAACGAGATTCCACAGTGTCTGATCCACTATGCTGATTCTACGATTGACCGTGAGGTTTGAAACCTACAATCGATTGAACCGACTCTTGCAGCTCTTTTCCACTCACCGTATATGGTGGCCCCCACCAGAGCCCTACTCACTGTGCTCCTTCTCCTCTTTTTTTTCTTCAATCGGTCCCTCTTCCTTCTTCTCTTTCCCTTTTCCTCCCGAATCCAGCTTCCTCCCTATCTAGCGGGAGGCTGACTAATGTGGGGTTAGGCGGAGGAGGTGCATCCGCGACGGGGAGGCGCGGCGGGGAGGCAGTGGGTTGGTGCGGCAGCGGCGGGTTGACTCGGCGTAGCGGGGAGGCGCGGCGGGGCCGGTAGCGGGAAGACGCCGCGGCGGGCTAGTGGCGGAGGCGGTGACCTCCCCAGTATGGTTTTTTTCTTTTTTCATTTTTTTTCATTTTTTGATGTAAAACATTTTACAAAAAATTATAACCCGAGCTTTTTTTTATTTCTGGATGCAAAATTTTTTTACATCGAGCTTTTTCTTTAGGATACAAAAAGTTTTTACCCAAGCTTTTATTTATGTTAAGTTTTCTCCTTCAAATTTTTCAATTTTTGTTTCTTAAATTTTCTCATCAATTTTTTTCAGACTCCATTTCTTCATGAAAATTTTATCCAAAAATAATTTATCAAAAAATGATAAAAATTACTAAAAAGAAAAAATTATCAGAGAATCAACCGTACGGAGCACTTTTGTACGGTCAGCTCGTAAACTAGCATGGCCCCTCTGATCCCTACTGGCAAGTGGCAATCGATCGACCAACGCGCCCATGGAACGCAAATCCAATCTGGCAAGCGAGCGTCAGCGAGCTTTGCAACAATGGATAAGCCGCGTGCAAGACCCTTCCACGTGCGTGGCCCTACAACTGCATTTTTCCCTTCCGTTTTTCTTTTGCACGTGAAGAATCTCTTCCCTAAATCCAATTACAGTCGAGCGTTAACTAGAATATAAGAGTCTCGTGTATGTATAGGCTATATAAGAGTCTCGTTGTCTAGTTGGAATATGCCCATACCAGTTGCATACGTGAGGGTCTCAGCCACAAATTTCTATGTATTCTAACTCTTTCATCAATACGGTTAATTAATATATTAGTACATACCAATATGATGTGCCTGGGTATCAATTACTTTCTTTTTTTTTGTTTTTTTCTTTTCCTTTCTAATTTTTTTCTTTTGCATTTTGCGATACCTAGTATTCTCTTTTTTGTTTCTTTTTTCAGTCTTTTTGTTTACCTTCTTTATCTTTTGTTTCTGAGATGTTTTTTTGATAAATATTTTATACAAAGTATGCTTAAAGTTATATACAGAAGTTTTATTTTTTTACACATGTATGCCGATCATATGTATCAAAATTGCTTGAGAAATTTTTCTGATATAACATTTACATGAAAGTTATGTTCAAAATTAAAGGAAGTAGGCTGAAAGAGTTATGAGTAAAAGTTTTACATGTCGTGAAATTTATGTTAAAATTATTCTATAAAAAATTGATTGGAAAAAGTTATGGGAAAAAGTGATATATATATATATATATATATAGTAGAAGATGTGCTGAGAAATTATCATATGAGAAGCTATGCTGAAAAAATATTATTGATAGTTATCTGAAATAAGTTATACACGTAGGGATAGTTAACGGAAACTTTGTGAACAATTAGCGGCGGCAAGTTTGATAAGCTCGGAACCACGACGGTGCGGGTGCACTTCCCTAGCACCGAAATAAAACGAGAGTGGCCCGTACACGCACGGGTGATTGGAAAGGAAAAGCTAATACTTGTCGGATCGCTAGTTTCCGTCGTGGCGCGCGCCCGCAAATTAGTCGACCCCCTCGTCGCCACATCACCGTCATTCTTACTCCTCCCTGTGCGCCTAGGCCACATCACGTCTTGGTCGTTACCTGCAAATGGGTTGGAAACCAAATTATACCCACACCAATCCATTCTCATAAGAAAAATTAATATTACCCACACCACTCCAAACCACCACAACCACAAACCAATCCAACCCAAACATTTCAACTCATGATGTAATAAATTATTAGCCAAACTATAGTTACAACCCAATAAGAACTCATTTCCCAAAAAAACAAATTATAGTGTAGATTTTGCCACGTCATTTTGCACAGAGTAGCTGTCAGTTATCCCGAGCCATCTCCAATAAATTTCAGATAATTTCGATAAAATTTTATAGTGTGAACGCGAGGTTTTATTTTTAGGGTCCGGCTCTTGACATGAGACCCACGTATAATTCTAGCCACACTGCTTTGTACAAAGTAGCTGCTAGTCATACCGAGTCATCTCTAACAAATTTCAGTTAATTTCGATAAAAAAATTTATAGTGTGAACGCGAGATCTTATTTCTAGGGTCCGGCTCTTGACGTGGGACCCACGTATAATCCTAGCTACGCTGCTTTGCACAGAGTAGCTGCTAGTCATACCGAGCCATCTCCAACAAATTTCAGTCAATTTCGATAAAATTTTATAGTGTAAACGCGAGATTTTATTTTTAGGGTTCAGTTCTTGACGCGGGATCCACGTGTAATTCAAGCCACGCTGCTTTGCACATAGTAGCTCCTAGTCATACTGAGTCAGCTCCAACAAATTTCAGTAAAGTTCGATAAAATTTTATAGTGTGAACATGAGGTATTTTTAAGGTCCGGCTCTTACGGAACCGACAATTCTATATAATCATACTGTTTTACATAAAAAAATTCATTACAGCCCACTCCAATTCATATTTACATAAAACTCACTCCACCCCAACCCATTAGATAATATAACTCATTTGAATCCACACAATCATAATTCATATCAAAATCCAATCTATTAAATCCATTTCAGCCCAAACCATTAGCAGAGTGACTTGGTCGGTGATGTGGCGAGCCCCGCAGGCGGCGCACGAGGCCAGCGGCAAGCACTGCGATGGCGGCTGTACAGGAGGCCGACGGTGAGCCCCAAGCGGGCGGCGGCAAGCTCCAGGCTGGCGGCGGGAGATCCAGGGGTGGCGAGGCCGATAGTGCTGCCTAGAATTTTTTTAAATGTTGCAATGTTTGATTCGAGATGTTGAGGTCAAAATTCATGTTACAACTGGGGTATCCCTCTTGCGGGTTGATTTTGTGAAGACTGTAGTCTTGTTTTAATATTGCATGAATTTAAATGGATGTTGCAAGAAACAGATCTATGATGTAGTGGTGGGAATTTTACTCTTTGCATCCAGATGTTTTGAATGTTTTGGTACATTTCAGTACATATTTTTGATGTTGCATGTTGCAAACATTGATTTCTTTTTCATATTGCAAACGTGTTTTCTTGATTATTCTTGATTTGAGAGCGTCTAATGGAAAATCTCCATGACGTCCGGACACGCAACGCCGTTCTATCTCGGCAGTCTTGTCTTGTTTGCCATCTGTCGTTGACGTCACCCTCCATGATAATGGTACAGCGATTTCCTTTTTCTAGAGGAATTAATGGAGAGACTAAGCTCCACATGAGAATACAAGGATTACCAGTCTTTTCGCAAAAGGAAAGAAATAGAGGTCTGTCAAAAGATTCAACAAGACTAACTGATGGAAAGACTAAGACCAGACGAACGGGCGTGCTGAGCCGCTTTCCGCACACGTGCTTCCACCGGTGCATGCCGTCCCGACAAGTATCCAACTTCTGCCAGTACCTAGCACAAAGCTAGCATCCACAAATCATCAAAGGGAGGAAGAAAAGATGAAATGAGCTTTGGCACTAGAAAACCGGTGCGATTAGAAAAGGAAGAATAAAATTTCCAGGAACGAACATTCTTACAACCCAAAACGGACTTGGTTTGATAGAAGTTACGTTGAACGCTCAATATGGCTTATCTAACTATAAAAATGAGCAAGACGGCTTCAAATCTTCTTATCTTCAAACTCGAAGAAGATGAAAAGGAAGTTTGGTGAACCCTTAAAAACTCTTGGAGCAGACCATTGTCACCAAAGCAGGGTACGTCACTTTGGGATACCCATTTACGTCTCAAACACTACTACAAAAACAGCCATTTGTCCCGGTTCCATATGGCCATTTGTCCCGGTTTTGGAACCGGGATTCGGCCGCCGGGACAAAAGCGCTGGAGGCTTTTGTCCCGGGTGGTAGAACCGGGACAAAATGTCCCTCGTGCTAAAAAATATTTGCGCCCTGCAGGGATTGGAACCCAAGACCTATTGTCTAGCGCATGGCCTGCTTGCCAACTCACCTAAGTAGTACATGTGACTCAGTAAAGAATAACTCCCTTTTGAACTATCACGTGGAGGGGCCTTTTATCCCGGTTGGTGGCTCCACCCGGGACAAAAAGGGCCTTTTGTCCCGGGTGGAGCCACCAACCGGGATAAAAGGGTCACCCTTTTGTCCCGGTTGGTACCACCAACCGGGATAAAAAGGGTTGGACCTTTTGTCCCGGGTGGAGCCACCAACCGGGACAAAAGGGGGGTCTTTTGTCCCGGTTGGTGGCTCCACCCGGGACAAAAGGCCCCTGTCCCCCCCGCTCCTTTGGACCCGGGACAAAAGCCACCTTTTGTCCCGGGTCCAAAGGTAACCGGGACAAATGACTTGGAACAAAGGCTGTTTTTGTAGTAGTGAAAACTGCGGGCTCCAAACAACAGAGTTTATTCCATATATAAAAATTCGACAAGAGATAGTCGCGTTTTATTTGGAGGCCCTCGTAGGGATACAGTATTTATGGGTGTGTTCATGCGTGCGTTCATACGAGCATGTACTTTTGTTGACGTAAACATCTGTGTCTGTATTATATTTCAATTATAAAATAGACATTATAACAGAAAATTGAATATTGCTGCCGTTACCGCTGTCGTTACAAATTGAATATAGCTGCCGTTACCGCTGTTGTTACTTCAATTAGACAATATCACCGTTGGAGCCATGCATTGTCCTTGACTCCTTGTCAGTTTTTTTTTATGCTAAGAGCCGTTAGCACATCTGTTTTCTTCTTGTTTCTTTCATCCTTCCAATCTCCCACAAAACTGGTTCTACGGCAACAGCAGCTTCCCCTCCGAACAGGACGCACACCAGAGCAGATGCAGCACACGAGCTCCCTAGTTCTTCCTAGCTGAGCAACAGATCCAAGTACGAATACAACGTACGATCAGCTTGGTTTCCAGCACACATACATGCTACACATGAGTAGAAGCATAATCTGCAGCAGAAACAATAGTGGGAATTTGCTATACATGCCATCACGATGCAAAAGAATTTTAAAATAAAAATAAGTTTGCTTTTTACCGTACATGGTTTCAAATGCAATAACATAGCGTAGCCTTTCTAATATCTGAATACCTCAAACACATAATGTCACGGCCCACGGCCCACGGGCCGACTGGGCCGCGTGGGTTACTGTAGCGCACGGCTACTGTAGCACCGCACACAGGACCTTTAGTTCCACGGTGAGGTATGTAGGGTCGAGATGGCGGACTAGAGGGGGTGAATAGTCCTTTCTAAAATTAATTATGCCGGCTAACCGAAACTTATGCGGAATTGAAACTATTCGCTTAATCAAGACTTCACCCCTCTAACTATGACTCTAAGGCACCTCCAAAAAAATCCTACACAAAACAAATGGAGTGCCAAGCTAGTAAGAGCTCTCCTAACAATTCTAATGCCAAGCCACACAAGTCTAAGCACTAGTACTTCACAAACCGGGGGAGCTCCTACACAATTCTAATGAGCAAAAGCACAAAGGCAAACCTAAGCTCACTAGATGCTCAAGGACAAGGATACACAATCCAAATCCAAGAGCTCAACTTGCTTAGCTACACAATCTAAGCAAGAGCAACTAATTAAGCTACACAAGCTAACTAGTTACACTAGGATCTCTACTTCTAGCCACACAAGCAAGAAAATGATTAGCAAGCTACACAAGCTAACTAATCACTAGAAAGCAACTACACAAGCACAAGATATAGATGAATGTAAATACAAGGCTTATGATTTGGAGAATGCAAACCACCGAGAAGAGTGGACAAGATTGACACGGTGATTTTTATCCCGAGGTTCACTTGGTTGCCACCAAGCTAATCCCCGTTGAGACGAGCTCCAAGGTTGCCGCCGATCCTCTTGCTAGTGGTGACTCTCAAGTCACACTCTCCCACGTGGAGTGCTCACACCGAGCTCTAGCACATGATCCGGCCGGACCACTTGTTGCTCTTCACGTCTCGCTCAACTAGAGTTGCTCTTCGCGGCTCCCGCGGGGTGAGCACCATACCCCTCACAATCTCTTCTCCGGAGCACCGCACAATCTTCTTGCGGGCTTCAACGGAGCCTCTTGCCACCAGGCCGTCTAGGAGGTGGCAACCTCCAAGAGTAACAAGCACACCGGCTTGCAACACGATCACCTAGTGCCACTCGATGCAATCTCTCAAAGCAATCGCACTAGAATCGCTCTCTCACTCGATCGGATGATTACTATCAAGTTAGAGTGAGTAGAGGGCTCTCAAGCACTCTCACACATGGACACCAAGTCCCTAAGGTGCTCAGCAACCTCAAATGGCCGGCCACACCCTCTATTTATAGAGGGAGGCCCCAAACTAGCCGTTACACTCAAATCCCGTGAAAACAGAGTTTTCGCGGACTATCCGCCTCACAGAGACCGGACCGTCCGCCATTTAAAACCAACAGCTAGAACTACAATGATTATGTGTCAGAGTCGACCGTTAGAGCCCCGGGCGGACTGTCCGCACACCTGGGGCGGACCGTCCGCGGTTCAAAACTTTGAACCAACCGATTTGCAAACGTCTCTGACTAAATCTGGAAGTGACCGGCGGACTGTCCGCTCTCCAGGGGCGGACCGTCCGCCGTTCAAAAAGTGAGCACACACAGAAACCGCAGTGTTTTTGTCTCAGAATTTTCAGTAGGAGGCGGACCGTCCGCCCCCAAGGGCCAGACCGTCCGCAGTACAATTTGGACACCCAAAACAAAATTACAAAGTTTCTGCGCCCGTTTCAGCTTTTAAAGGCGGACCGTCCGCCCCCATGGACCGAACGGTCCGCAGTTCATTTTGAACCACCAACAGAGCCAAAAACGATTCTGCTCGAGCTCATCCGAGATAACGGTGGACCGTCCGCCCCCCTTGGAGCGGACCGTCCGCAGGTCTATTTCCAGCAAAAATGTACCTCGATACAACGGCCATAACTCTTAGCTCCAATGTCAAATTTGGTGATCTTGGACTCTATGGAAAGCTTATTCAGAGGGCTACACAACCCAACTGAATATTTGATCCAAAACACAATGGATCAAAGCAGTATTTTACTCCAAGAGCCAACCTAATCTCCGAAGAACACCGAAAAGCCTTTCTTGCTTCCCCAAGTTGATAAATATCAACTCCAACTCTTTCTCTTTTGCAAATGTGCCAACACCACCACGTGAACAACACCATGTCCATGTGTGTTAGCATTTCACAAATGTTTTCAAAGGATTTTCACTTGATCTCACCGCGCCACTCGATCCTAGCAACATCGCAATGTTAGATCGCTCAAGTGGCACTAGATGACCGATATGCAAACAAGTTTGCCCCTCTTGATAGTACGGCCATCTATCCTAAATCCGGTCATGCACTTCTCTACATAACCTTTGACCGGTGAAATGAAATGCCCTACAAGTCATACCTTTGCCTTGCGCATTCCATTTCATCTTCCCAAATGTTGATGCTACACAAGCACCAAACTCCATCAAGCCTTTTGATCATCATTATGAGTCAACACTAGGCTTGATCTTTCTTGAATGATATGATCCACTCCATATCATCACATGACATCTTTGGTCCATCGATCTTGACCTTGCTCGCTCTTCACTGTTGCCTTGGTCCATCGGCGCCAAATCTTGGCCAAGCTTCACCGCCTCGCGGTCCCTCGCTTCAAAGCCTTGACTTGCCCTTCTCCATTGCAACCGGTCCATCAAGCCAAGCCTTGTCTTGATCTTCTCCACTTTGGTCACATAACTTCATGTCATGTCTCATATGCAATGAGCTCTTCGATCACACTATATGAGCATAGCATCAACCCTTAGTCATTTCTCCTCCATGGCACATGTTGCTCATACTAGTGTCTTTGTGTGGACTAATCCCCTGTGTATCTCAACATAAACACTTATCAGTCCACGTAAGTTGTCACTCAATTACCAAAACCAAACAAGGGCCTTTCAAGGGAGCCGAACCAGCTTAAATAGCCGGTCCCTGGGAAGCTAGTAACTCCGGTTCGAACCTTTTGCGCGAAGCGAGGACGAAAGCGCAAGAGAGTTATTTAGCAGGTGTGGTTTACTCAACGTGTAGAGTAGATCTTAGCCGTTATCCCGGGCCGGGTCGTTACAGGGGTATCAGAGTCATACTCTCGCGGTTTACTCTCGCTGTTTCACGCCACGTACGGGCAGAAGTGCGCGTACATGAGCACGTTGTGCGCGTGCGGCTGCTGGCAGTGAACCCAAGGACGTGGCACATGGGATCGTTAGCACTAGACGTATGGGACGTGGCCAAGAGAGGAGATCCTGCTCCTTTGTCCCGTATGGGTAAGCTAGTTCGACGGGGACGTCGAATCCTAATGGGGGAGATTGTCACGGCCCACGGGCCGACTGGGCCGCACGGGTTACTATAGCGCCGCGTCACAGGACCTTTAGTCCCACACTAGAAACAGTAAGGGAGCCGAACCAGCTTAAATAGCCGGTACAGGATCTTTAGTCCCATACTGGAAACGGTGAGGGAGCCGAACCAGCTTAAATAGCCGGTCCCTGGGAAGCTAGTAACTCCGGTTCGAACCTTTTGCGCGAAGCGATGACAAAAGCGCAAGAGAGTTATTTAGCAGGTGTGATTTACTCAACGTGTAGAGTAAATCTTAACCGTTATCCCGGGCCGGGTCGTTACACATAACTGACAAAAGAAGCATACAATATCCTGGAACATATTCTCATCTTAAATACGATGCCGACTATTTCCAGAAGATAGTGCTAAGCAATTACACTGACCAAAGGTCCTTTTCCTCAACAAGACAAGCAAAACCTAGGAGTTAAGTGAGCTAGGTGTCTAGCTCGTCATGACACCCATCAAACTACCATCAGCAAAGTAAAATTAGACCGCCATTGCCCTACCAACATTATGTACATGCATTTTTACATGTAAAGCTAGCTGGGGAACAATAAACTAAAATATCTCATGAAACACCAACATGGGTATCAATGCCTAGTGTTCATGCTTGACGCGCCCTTTTAGTATCCCTGGAATAGGAGATGAGTTCCCTAGCCCAACTCCTCTTGGCCTCACAGGCTGCGGCGATTGATGCCAATAATTGTTCGGTGTACTTGAGCACTCGCCTCCATTGGCAACAGGGGTTTGGGTGCCATCAGTTTCTTCTTTTCCAGATAACCCCATTTCTTTCAGTACAAAGGAATCATCCTGCACCTCAAATGGAGTGCTGCATTTTCAGAAATATACGAGTCAGCAAGATTTTACACTCAGGATCTTTTCATGCTCAGTTATAATGACTAAATTGTTTTTAGTGTTATTCTAGAATGTACATATGATGTTTGAAGGTAAAGCACAAATTTTGGAAATGTCCATTGCAGAAATGAGAAAAAGCTCATCAGCTCAGGTGAAGGCTAGTTAGATGTTCTTCCCTGAATAATAATTCAAGGAACTGGGTGTTCCTTCTGCAATCAGATAGAATATTAAGATCACCGAAGAAAGAGATAAATCAATACGGCCTTGATAGAGGCTACTTTCTAGTTTTTTTCAGCCACCTAGCATTCACAAGTCATTAAAAGTTTCGTGTAGCAATAGCAGAAAAATCATGTGATGAAATTGCTGAGTTATCCAGAAAAATGATACAAAGATCTAACAAGTCCATATCAAGAAACTTATCTTTTCGTTGGCAGTAAAAAACCAAGCTCACAATGTGAAGGAGAACAAAACAGATTTCTTTTTTTACCTATTGAAGTCAAAATGCACCAACTGCATATCTTCTGATATCTCCACTTCTACAGTTGCATGAGGACGTGTCTGTCACAGAACAAAGAAGGTATTTGCCACAATGGTCAGGAAAAGTGTGGGGGAGCATGCATAATGATATAACACAAGGAATGCAAGTGATGAACAGTAGAATGCTGCACCATAGGATTAATGCTGATGGTTCTTGCCATTATACATTCACTACAATGCAACCAATTCAAACTACTGTAAAACACACAAATGGCGCTGGAGATTTTAAAATTCATAATGATACATTCAGAGTACCAGATCTGCCGTGCTCAATCAAGACATATACAGGACGCTACCTTCTATTTCCCGTTTTCCTTTATGTTTCATCCAGCTTGTATCATTGATTACTCATGTATTCAATCCATAAAAAGCAACAGAAAAAAGATACCGGGATTTACTGTATGACCACACCAGCCACCAAATGACAAATGACCTCATTAATTCAGAGTATTTTGGAAACCAGCTCGAATTCCACATACTCAGCTGCAGCTCATCTTAGAATCTAAATCCAAAACTAAACAATACATTGGCTCCTTAGGAATAAGTCATGGACTGAAACCTAGTAACAATGTTATAGATTTCGAAGCTAAGTACCATTTTTAACATTAAAAAATCTTGATTGATATGTATTACGTGAGAAGAACCATGTTTCTCTTTTGACATGAGATGATTGAGAAATTGCTACTAAAATAAGAGAAGAAAAGTGAGCCCTGTGAAAACAGGGTACTGGATGGCATTGGAATGTTTCCTCTCCAATATGTAGTGCATCTAGTTGCTACGATTGCTTTAAATTAGCTAAAAAAGTTCTCTCTTTGAAACAGTGTAATGAAATCTTAGCAACATCTGAGCACTGGCATTCAAACAGTGGTACAGTTGCTCTCTAGGCCCATATATGAAGAAGATGAAGCATTTCTTTTTACCTGAACTAGTATAAATGGTAAGGCCACTCCACCAGAAGGTGCATCTCCTGACCCATATAGCTGCTCATTTCGTTGTACCAAGTTTTGGAGGCTTACATACTTCATAAAAAATCACTATAAGGTTCACAGAACATGAAAATACAAAAAAAAAAACAAATGGTATAAGACGACTAACAGCTAGATTAATTGTAAACTTTCCAATCATTTCAATTCCAACATTAAGATGAACAAACAGATATAATACTAGCTCAATCTGCAATGGAGAAATGCAGTTAGCAATATATGGACTGTTTAGAAACAATGACTTGCAACTAATGTTCTGAACCATGATTGACAATACGTTCAAATAGAGAGACAACTCATTCGTTCTTAAATTATGCAATGCGAAAGCTGTAGCCATTAAGTCCTCTAAGCATGTAAATGAAAGAATCATTCAGGACTCTCCAAAATAGCTATTCCTAAGATCATAGAGCAATTGAACTCAACTTTGCTTTAATTTACAATCAAACGTAAACTCAAAGGAGCTTTTGCATTGACGTCTAATACAAAATGTAACAATTTCGTCGAGTTTTTTTTAATGTAAAAAAAACAGTGAGGAAATATATTAGCTAACTTTAACAACGAATTTATAGATAAAAATAATAATAATTACAATACTAATTTTTGTATTGAATCCACTAGGAAATATATACTAATAGTACATATGTTGAGTAGTATAATTGTTGCTATATTTTTCTCCAAATTTGGTCAAAGTTGGCGGCTATCTTTAACTTAGTCTTAAGATAAACCAAATATGATATCAAAATAAAATTGGAGAGAGTAGTTGCTACCGCGATTTTCTCTAGCAGAGTCTAGAGTGATTGAGCTCCTTTTTATAAGGCTCACACTCAAGCCCATTCTCTTCCTCCTTTTATCGCAGCATTCCTAATTATCAGTTGCACAGGATTTGTGTGGAACAGTAGTATGCACCAAGTACATCCCCCAATTTTCAAGATTCAGGTGAAGTTATTTTTGTAATGCAACAGAAACTACTTAGTTTACAGTGCTGGATTCCTTTTGTGAAGCAAAAACGTGCCACATAATTACTCCTCAATCACAATCCATAAGATTGGACAGGAAGAATATTTCGCATTATCAGTTGACCATTAAAATATCACGTAATAGAATAAAATAGAACCTGTTAAATCCTTACTTGATCCTGTAAATCCTGCAAATATGCACTTTTCTTGTCAATCCGACCTTTCAGTCCAACGATCTCTGTCTGCAGAATGTGCATAAACTTAATGAAATGACCAGACAAAGAAGTAAACTGTTAGCAAATACAAATTATTTGAGGCAAGAGCAGAACCTTCAATTCTTCAATATCATTCACACTTGTCTTGGGCAAGCCTCTCCACTGTATTTCCTTTTTATCTTTAGATATAATCTCCATAGCCATTAGGACATTCAGCGCATCATAAACTCTTCGTCTGATATTCTTTTCATCATATTGTTGCTGCATTTTTCACATAATCAGAATACTGCACAGTGCACACAAGTACATGATGTAGCTGACTAAGAGTTGTAGTATTTCTTAGTTCTTACCGCGGAGGGATTATCAGGATCTGGAGAGTCAATATTAATGTTGGGGTCTGAAAACTCAGCGACCAGTTCATCAGCAACCTGAAAAGACAGGCCACCATACATATAAATTTTCTGAAGCAACAACAGTTGATAGAGGAGATGCAGGTCTTGTTTCATACAACTAAAAAAGAATTAAGTGATCGAGGGCCAAACTGAATCTCACCAGTTGTTATGCCAAGATCTATTCCTAACATACATCAAAATCCCGTAAATTTTTTTATTTTTTTAAGATCAATCAGTATCCAAACTACAGTGAAGTTCTGCTATCCATAAAAGTTTCTTCCCAGAAATGCTGTACGTTACTTAAAGAGTTCTCTATCTTTTTTTTTCAAAAAACTGAAAAACTACAAACTGTGCGACACTATTTGTACTACTCATGTTCGAGAAAGGCACCAATGTGACATTAAAAAGAGGTGGCAAGCAAACTGTCATTCAGTGCATATTAACCTTTGTCAACAAAATAAGAGAAGGCTACAGTGGTAGTATAAATAAATGGAGACACTAGATCTTTTGCTCAAAATCCATACAGGAGTAAAGCATATCAGATGACTAGTAGAAAAATCTTTGGTTTACTTCTAAAACAGTAAAACTTCAAAGGTGCATCTGTATGTACTGTAGTACAATAATGGCAGTCAGTGCCTAAGGTTTGCTGGCTGCTATACTGAATTAGCTGTGCAAAAATGATGCTATACAATGTGACTACACACACCGCAAGACTAGATATTGGATACATAGGAAAAAAAGATTGAATACCTCATTGTAGGTTGTTCTCCCTTTGCTTTCAACTTTCTCACAGACTGGAAAAGAATAAATAAGAAACTTCATGAGACTTTTTAACACTAGCATGAGGTGAAGTACTCATTAAACTGGCTCATTCAAAAGCATAGTACAGCACAGGTCTGATATGAAGAAAATAAAGCAAAAAACAAACAAGCCTTCGTGTCAGACGCGCTTGAGAAAAAAGAGGAGAGAACCAAGTATACAAGTGGTAAGGGAACTGTTCAAGCCACCTCTCATGCTGAATTGGCGCAATCCACGGCCATTTTTGTCAGGACCAACAGCGCGCACCCCTCTCTTTTTCTTCTTGCTGCATTACAAATAGAGAACCAGCTGTGTTTATAAATATTCTATGAGAATGGACAAGGAAATAAGTAAAACCAGGTATAATGCAAGATGAAGTTACCAAATATGAAGCATAACAAAGTGCAATGTGGTAGAGACAAACAAATTTAAAGTGCTTTAAATGTTAAACAGTTCCAGATCAATTAATAAGCTAGAACATCCATATCCAACCACGGAAAAAGGGATGCAAATTTAATCACAGATAAATCAAATGTAGCAAAAAAAAAAGAAAATCATCCAAAAGTGATGTTCTCCATGAAAAGGTGCACATGAGGTGCTACAAGATTTATCTAAAAGACCAGATGCAAGAATTGTTATCTTTTAATGATAGAATGAACAGATATAACACCAATGTGGGTGGGGGTTGCCACAAGCACTAGCTAGAATTCCAAATAACAATAAGTTGAGAAACGAAATTGAGACAATAAAGTTCATCAAGCATGCTGTGACACTAACAACGATGTCGAGTGGCTTGTTTTAACGTGCTATACTACAAACAGTCATAACAACTTTCTCAGGTTCACCAGCATCCTCCAAACACACTAGTGACCACTTCTACCAATTTGGCAATTCCGACACACCAGAACAAGCTAGCGGCTACACATGAAGCAAATCTAGCACCCGAACAAATGCAGATCGGCATGGTACAATTCACACAACCAAATCCTTTCAGTTCAACCCCACAAAACACCACTAGCTCACGCTGCACATCACACGGTCCATGGAGGAAGTAATTAAGCTGGGGGTAGCGGGCACCCGAACTCCAGTAACGACGGAATCAAGGCGGCGTAGGTCACAAACCTTACGGCTGGCTGCGACGATGGCGCGTCGTCGGCCTGGAGATCGAGTCCGTTGAGGCGGCGGGCCACGGTACTCTCGCTGGCCGGCGTGGAGACCGAGGCAGAGGCCGACGGCGCGGGGCCGCCCCTGTCGGAGGGGGAGCCACCCCCGGCACCGGTGGACGCGGAATTGGCCGGCCCGCCGGAGGGCCCGGCGCCGGAGACCATCCCCGGTGGGGATCGACCAGAATTGGGGGCGGAGGCGGAGGGGAGAAACCCTAGCGACGCGACGAGAGGCGAGAAGGAATGGAGTCTGGAGGGGAGGAGAGAGGAGAAGCAGAGGCAGAGGCCGGAACCGACGCGGCGGGCACGGGGAAGAGCGCGGAGAAACGGGCTTGACAAAAATTTTACTTGTTCTCTAGATCGCCTTTTGGGGGTTTTGGTTCATTTCATGATTTGGCTCAAGTATCAACTCTCAAGCAAAAAAAAACAACCGACCCGAGCTACTGTTTAAGTTTACAAACTTTTGGCCTCTTTGAAATTGTCATTTATTCGGAAGAAATTTTTTTTTTTAAAAGTACACCCTACAACTCAGATACGCACACTCGCCTATACAAATGCATGAGCGCAAACCCTACCCGTATTAGTATCTTCAAAGACTGAGCTGGCAAATCATCGAGGTTGGCGAAGTCACCACAGGCGGCTCGTTGTCGACGGAACATCGCCTACCAAAAGTCGAATCCATTACCTGAGTTGCTACCGAGACTCTGGTAACCAATACGTTACAGACCTTTTCGCGCAGAAGAAATCGACTTGTTTGGAAGCGGAATTCAAACTTGATATTAAGTTTGAATACCTTATTATTCTTTTTTTTCATGGAATTTGAGATTTGAAAGGGGAAGCATGTGAGATTTTGAAATCAGAAAGAAAAAGCCATTTTGAGCTAAAAAATTCAACTTTGAAATTGAGCAAATTAGGAACTTCAACATCTTTCAACTGATCTGCAACTAGGTTTTGAACACAAGCTTATGTGTTTCGATGTCTGTAATCATTCAATCATGCAAGTTTTCTTTTTTGTGTTTGTGATCACTAGCTTTCGCACTGTTTTCTTTTTCCTGTGCAATGCAACTGCTACAATCCCATATATCAAGCATTGAATAGAAATGGGACCATTGCGTATGTTGTCATAACAAAAATGTAAAGGTACAAATCTACATAAGTGACACCGTAGGGCACATATGCCCTTTAACCCCATAATGATGTTACGGCATGTGTCTCCAATAATATCACGCTCTATGGTGTTTAAAGTACGTGAAAGCAGGACCGATCCAGCGTGGGCCAAGGGGCCACTATCCCTAGGAACTCCATTGAAAGCAAAGGAGGAGGAGAAGGAGAAGAAGAGAGAGGAGAAAAGAATAGGAAAAAAGAAAGAAAGGATGGAGATGGAGATGGAGATGGAGATGGAGATGGAGGGAGCCCCTCTAGACTCCAAACCTACCTCCGCCACTGCGTGAAAGAATATACTAGAACCATGCCTTGGTTGGCTGTAGTCATGATCGAGATAGACTAGCGTAATACGTACAATAGGGTATAATTAGGAATGCTGCGATAAAAGGAGGAAGAGAATGGGGCTTGAGTGTGAGCCTTATAAAAAGGAGCTCAATCACTCTAGACTCTGCTAGAGAAAATCGTGGTAGCAACTACTCTCTCCAATTTTATTTTGATATCATATTTGGTTTATATTAAGACTAATTAAGTTAAAGATAGCCGCCAACTTTGACCAAATTTGGAGAAAAATATAGCAACAATTATACTACTCAACATATGTACTTTTAGTATATATTTCCTAGTGGATTCAATAAAAAATTAGTATTGTAATTATTATTATTTTTATCTATAAATTCGTTGTTAAAGTTAGCTAAGATTAACTTACGATAACCCTAATATGACAAATATGACAAGTAAATAAAAATAGAGGGAGTATTCAACTAAGGCTAAGGAGCTTTATTGATAAATAAAGCATAACAAGGCCCGATTTAAAAAAGGTGAACAACTTGTGGACTTAAAATACATTCAAAGTTTCAAAAATAATAATTTCAAATTATCACCAAAGTAGCATACAGCCAATGGCGATCCATAAATTGATTATTGGGGGTTGAATTTCTTCTTCCGCTCCCTTCATTTCTTCTTCCTCCCCTTCTTCCTTCTTTCTTCTAAAAAATGGAGGGGGTGGGGGAGGGTTTGAGAGCTCCATTGTTTGTGGAAGTCTAGAAGGGCTGAAATAGACTCACCGTTGAATCCATCCCTGTATACAACAATTCAAATTGTATCCTGCCATGTGTGCCCAAGACAAAGAGAGCAAGTAGCATGCAGAACCAGCAAAAGAACCCGATAATGGGAAGATGACCTTGCAAATGGACTTGCATTTTTTTCTTTTGAAAAAGATGGTCTTGCATTTTTGAACAGTGAGCCTGTGACTAGAAAGTGAGGTGGCATTGTGGCAAGCAAAACTAGATCAGATTAACTTTCATAACTAGTACTTCCTCCATAAAAAAAGTATATAGATTTGTTTTTTAGTTCAATTTTTACTCCTTACTTTATATAAGCCAACTGCTCCTAATGAAATCGCCAAGTATCTCCCATTTTCCTTCATGATATGTACATCTTTATGCTCGAAGAAATCCCGGCGACGGGAGCAGCTCTGCCGTTTCCCCGAATTGAATCTTGACGCGTGTATTGTTACGTGTCTAACTTTTTTCTTTTACTGCTACCGCTTGGCCCATTTGTCCTTTCTTTCTTCTCGCCCGCCACATCGCAATCTGCTTCCATCTTGGCCCGTTTGTCCTACAACCTATTGTTGTTGGGCTTCGCCTCCGTACGCATCGTTGGTGCCTCCTCATCGTTTTGCCTTTCTACAAAAAACCTGAGATGTGCACGCCACACTTTCAGCCTTTAATAGCCTTGGTGTTTGAGCCCCTATTTTTTATGTTACAACTGCTATCATTTTTTTTGGTTTGTTTTTCTTAGCAAATTTGGAACACGCGGCACTGTATGTCTTTACACATGAAGTTGACATTGTGCATAACAGGAGCAATTCAGTCCTTTGTTGTCCCTATAATACCTTGACATTATTCCACTTTTACTTAATGTATGCGACTAATTTTAGTTAGTATTATGAATTGGGATCTGGAATTTGTCCACCAAAATTTGTTGAGTGTGTTTGTACCTTCTCCATGTCATAATTCATTAGGTTTGTGTTGAATTTAAATTCCATGCAGACAACACTAAACTTTACACCTGAGCTGCATGTCTGCATGTAGATCTGCCTTGGTATGCTTTGGTTTGATTCGATATTATTTGTTGCATCATCGTAACAGATAACCGAGCTAATACAAAGATAGTTTTACTTCCTCCCTAAGACTTAGTGGACACTAGCGAACTAATATCCACCATGATAGTCATAGAAATTTGACTGGGTAAGTGTACCTTCATTATATTTTTGTTTCTTTCTTAACGATGCTCCCTTTTAATTTATATATTATCCTTCAAATTTCCGTTTCAAATTGTCACGGGCTGGTTGTCTGCATATTGTATGCCAAATTATTATATTATTTGTTTTTCTAGGTAAGCCTCCTATTTTTCCTTTTTGCATAAATGCTGAGTACTTGGTTAATCACATGAACACCATGTGTTAATACTCAGTATGTGATACAATTTTGTTTTCAGAATTTTGATATGGTGCATGCTTAAAGAACAAAATGTTTTGTTACCATGGCAACAAAGCATTTGTCCTTTGTGAGCCAAATATTGTCCTTATTGAATTGTGTTGCTTCGATCGATATTAATCTTTTGGTCGATTTATGAGTACTGGAAATAATCTTTTCATTTTTGTAGACGAAAATAATCATTCCTACCATAGTGTTCCCCCTGTGCATGCAGTTAAACAGCATGCAGACAGACCCTAAAATACAGTGGCATGGACTCTTTGATACAACTTGAGATATAATTTCTAAATTTGAATGTAACTATCAAACATTATGCCTCCCTCTTCTTTTATTATCAAGGGATCAGGCAATGACTCTGTGTGTATCAAAACCATTTGTATTTTGTTTCTTGAGAAGAATCCATGTGTATATTAATTCCCTTAGCCTTGGTATGTGCTTGGAAGTTGTATTGCACGCGCACTGCCCTAAGCATATTCCAACAATTATTTCGTCCGAAACAAAAGAAAATGAGACCAAATCGGGCAGGCAGCCTCCAGCCCTCTATGGGCGCGGCAAAGCGCGCAGTCCATCTTAGTATATTATAGGTTTCAATCCTAGCCTAGTCTCTCAATCTCATCACTTCATATGCGCACGCAACTCTATTTCTATGAACACTTTCGGAGTGTAACTGATATATCTCGATACTAACAAACTCACCAATGACATCCTACTTTTGAAAAGCAGTTTGCTTATCATTAAAAGTACAACACGAGTTAGTTACTGAATAAATCTAGAAAAAAATGATGGAGCATCCGTGAAATTTGTGCGAGCGTAAGCTACTTTGTGAACGGAAGAATGGTGATAGGTGGTTTGACGGGCTTTCGCTAGTCACAACACGGAAATGATCAAATGGCCGTTCCTGTAACCCAATTGCTCCCTCATTCACTTGATCAATTTCCCCCCAAACTGGTAGCACCATCTTTATTTTCTCTAAATTTCATTTTGACCGTATGGCATAACCAACATTTCTTGACTATTCTCGAGAACATATTTTGCGCAGGAAAAAGGGAACTGCAGAAACCATCACGGACGTTGTCTTGCAGTTTCCCCACTTGACACGCTACGGTGCACGAATCAGCCCGCCACGTGCGACCCGCATGAGGAGGCCAACACCACATGGCGCGCGAGACCCGCCGCGCTGACCTTTCCGCCACGCCATCTTCCCGGTCAAACCGCGGCTCCATCTCCTCTCAGCTCTCTCTTCCTCCCCAACCCCACCCCACCGGCCATCCCCCACCCCCCACCATCCTCGGACTTTCGGAGCATCCCAAGACATCCGGGGCCAAATCCCCCGAGGCGAAAAAGCACGCGCGCAGCAGCGGCAGTGCTGCGCCAGCACGCGCCCGGATTCGGGGCCGTTCCTGGCCCCCGGATCCCCGCCGCAGCCGCCGCCCGGATCAGGCGGTCGCAGATCCAGGAGGCGCGCATTCGCTCCCCCTCCTTCCTCGTTCCTGCCAGGTTCCCCTCTCGTGGCGCACTCGGCCGTCCTGCTTGCTGCTCCCGCGTGTTCTTCCGTGTGGGTGCTTCTTGTCTGGATTCCTCGGGTGGGGGCGCGGGCGGAGGGTCCAGTCTGATGCTCCCGGCTCGCCCGCCGAGGATCGCTGCGAGATAAGCTTCTGATTCGGCAGGGGAGCTGTCGAAATGGTGAGGATCCCGTCAGCCTCCTCTCTTTAGATTCAGCGGTTCCGGCTCCTGTCGGTGGTTTCGCTCTCCAGCTGATGTTTGTTTTTGCTTTATGAACGCGCGCGCAAAGCGAGGGAAATACAAAAGTGAGACTGTGACGTGCTGGGTGCTCTTCGTGGCCGGGGGCGTTAGTGCCTTCTTGTTTGCTCTTGCCTTGCACACCTGTACAGGGACTCTAGTGCTTTAGAATGTTCTCGGGGTCTTTCTTTGCCTCTCCTGGTTGTGTGGTGCGTATGTTTACCCCTGTGGTTTTGTAGGTTGTGTTTCTTGAACTAACTTATTCGCAAGTGATAGGGGAAGCTTCCCTGTTTTGTTCTGTTTTGGTTGTCTTTTGACTTTTTTGATAATTTCTTGTAGACATGGTTTGGCTCTTGTTAGATTTACCACTAGATAAATAGAATCAACAAGGAAATGCTACTGTGGGACTGCATACGAAAGCCAAATAAAAAAAAGGAAAGAAGAAAAAAAAATAACTCCCTGATTCAGCGGCTAATCTGGTTATATTTGTACATTTACTAAGCTCTGTGTTGACAACTGTTATCCTTACTTTGCAGATGGAGGAGCAATCAGCTTCATATACCGTGGATGACGCGCTCTTGTCATCAGGTTTTGGGAAGTTCCAGATATTGATTTTTTCCTATGCTGGGATTGGCTTAATTGCAGAAGCGATGGAGATGATGTTGTTATCATTTGTCGGTCCATCGGTACAGCTAGAATGGAAGCTTACTTCTCATCAGGAAAGCATGATTACAAGTTTTGTTTTTGTTGGAATGCTGATAGGAGCTTACTCATGGGGTGTGGTTTCAGACAACTATGGAAGGAGGCAGGTCCAATCTTTTACTGATGTCATGTACCTTTTTGCAAAAAATCGTGCAAGTCCATTCCTTCCTTGCTGATGTTTAGCATGGAGTTACCAAACTTGTTCCTGATTTTGTTTCTGTTGGCTAGTTGCTACCTCTACTTCCTAACTGTAGCTGATTAATAACATTGTCATGTTTGGACCCAGGATAGGTCCCATGTATATAAAACTTCGTTTCTAGTTAGTATTTAATTTCCAAAACCACCTCAGAATCATTGCGAAAAATGAATGTCATGAATTAATTAGCAGCCAAGTTCATTTCTGTGTTACTTTCCAAAGCGAGTTCTCAATATTTATGGTCATGAATTAATGATCTCCAAGGTACATTTTTCTTCCTAGATCCTAGAATAATTAGTTTGGAAAATAGGCTGCGCTTTTTAAATATCTTGTGCGCATCATGCAAGCCCTTACACTCTTTTTATTTGAATTTTACAGGAAGGGCTTTCTCTTTACTGCCATCGTGACAAGTGGAGCTGGATTCTTCAGTGCTTTTGCTCCTAACTATCTATCATTAATTTTTCTGAGGTTCTTAGTTGGTATTGGTTTGGGAGGAGGACCTGTTCTCGGATCATGGTTCTTGGAGTTTGTTCCTGCACCAAATAGAGGAACTTGGATGGTGGTATTTTCTGCATTTTGGACTGTTGGGACCATCTTCGAGGCATCTCTTGCATGGGTATAATATTTTCCTGATTTCCTCTGATACTTTGAAACTGATAAGGCTGTTCAAATTTGATAGTAGTGCCGGCAGCAAAATCAGAAGTAAATACTACACGTCAATTCTCATTGTATACTTCACCTTATGTAGAAATTTATAAACCACTTTCGAACGGTTGATCTGCTAATTGTGTTACTGGTTATTGTTAGATAATTACCCTTGCTCTCGCTTGTCATCATGCTTGAACAGTAGTGGGAGCTCCTGCTCCTGTGCTTGCCATGCCTGGTCTTTTGACTTGGGCGGCAGATGGCTGTAGCATATAGTAGTGGCTGCAAGTTACTATATGGCAGCTGGAAGAGATGGCGGCGGTGGAGGAGAACCACACTTGGGAGCTGGTGGATCCGCCGGTCGGTTGCCAGCCGATTGGGCTCAAGTGGGTGTTCAAGGTGAAGCGCAATGAGCGTGGCGAGGTGGTGCGGCACAAGGCGCGGCTGGTTGCCAAAGGATTCGTGCAGTGCGAGGGCATCAACTTTGAGGAAGTCTTTGCGCCGGTGGCGCGCATGGAGTCCGTGCGCTTGCTGTTGGCGCTGGCGGCGGCGAGGAGCTGGAAGGTCCATCATCTGGACGTGAAGTCGGCATTCCTAAACGGAGAACTCGCCGAGGAGGTGTACGTGCAGCAGCCGCCGGGATTCGTCATCACCGGCGAGGAGCACAGGGTGTTCTGCCTGCGCAAGGCCCTGTACGGGTTGCGTCAGGCACCGCGCACGTGGAACATCAAGCTCGACGCCAGCCTCGCGTCGCTCGGCTTCACCAAGTGCGCTACCGAGCACGCCCTCTACACATGGCGGTCGAAGGGAGGCCTGGTGATCGTCGGCGTGTACGTCGACGACCTCATCGTCACCGGAGCTGAGCAGCGAGACATCGATGCGTTCAAGGAGAAGATGAAATCAATGTTCCGCATGTCAGACCTCGGCCTGCTCACTTACTACCTCGGCATTGAGGTGGAGCAGGGGAGGGACGTCATCACGCTCCGCCAGAGCTCCTACGCTGGGAAGCTGCTGGAGCGGAGTGGGATGGGCGAGTGCGGGACGTGCCAAACGCCCATGGAGGAGAAGATCAAGCTGTCAAAGGACAGCATTGCCCCCCTTGGTGGACGCCACGAGCTACCGGAGCATCGTCGGCGCACTGCGTTACCTCACGCACACGTGGCCGGACATTGGATTCGCCATGGGGTACGTGAGCCGGTTCATGGCGGAGCCGCGGGAGGATCACCTCGCCGCGGTCAAGCATCTGCTCCGCTATGTGGCAGGGACGCGCGACTACGGGCTCGTCTACCCAAGGAGGAGCAGAGGAGAGCTGGAGCTGATCGGGTTCAGCGACAGCGACATGGCGGGCGACGTTGATGGACGAAGGAGCACGATTGGTGTGCTCTTCTTCCTTGAAGCGTGTCCGATCTCCTGACAATCGATGAAACAGAAGGTCGTCGCGCTGAGTACTTGCGAGGCAGAGTACATTGCGGCGGCGACGGCATGTTGCCAGGGAGTTTGGCTGAGGCGGCTGCTGGCAGAGCTCACCGGAGAAGAAGCTCGGGCACCTGTCCTGATGGTGGACAACCAGTCCGCCATTGCTTTGGCAAAGAACCCCGTCCACCATGACCGAAGCAAGCACATCGACACCAAGTTTCACTTCATCCGTGACTGCGTCGATGGTGGACAGATCAAGCTCGAGCACGTCGAGACTACTCGACAGCTTGGGGACATCCTCACCAAGCCACTTGGGCGCGTTCGACTCACAGAGTTGAGGACCAGGATTGGAGTTGAGGAAATCAAGCAAGAGCAGTGCAATTAGGGGAAGGATTGTTAGATAATTACCCTTGCTCTCGCTTGTCATCATGCTTGAACAGTAGTGGGAGCTCCTGCTCCTGTGCTTGCCATGCCTGGTCTTTTGATTTGGGCGGCAGATGGCTGTAGCATATAGTAGTGTCTGCAAGTTACTATATGGCAGCATGGTAGCAATAGTTGTAGCAGTAGCAAGTAATAGTAGAGGCTGCATTACACTGTAGCCATACCCTGTACATTGACTGGTTGTGTCTATAAAAAGGAGAGCAGCTGCAGCTCACAAGATTAAGCAGCAACACTTGCCGTGTTTCTTCTCTGCTTCTCTTCATCTCACTTCTTCTTCCACCTCCAGAGTGTGCTTGTGTGTGTGAGCTGAGGGTCCTGCACAAGAGGTGCAGCATTGAGGGAGAGCCATCAGTTATCATGTGGAACAATTAATCTGCAGTAGTGCTGAACTGCTGATTTGTGTGCAATCGCTTAACCTGTAGTACTAACTGGTCTGTTCCGGTCTTATGGGATTCATTGAAAGAAAATGTATGACATAAAAAATAGATTTCAGGAAGGTTAGCAGTCTGGAACATCACTTTTGAAAGGAATTTTAGTTATTAGGGCATAGAATCATAAGTTCTACTAAGTTTACTCTACTTGTTTGCTTTCAAAGATCCGTAATATGCTATCCTGGTTTGGATGCTCATAATCAGAGCGAAATACATTCTTGCAATAAAAAAGTAGATGTATTGGACTAGAAGATTCCACCATGTTTTTCCATGTCTAATTTTTGACCTACTAATGGCAGATGGTTATGCCCAAGTTTGGCTGGAGGTGGTTGTTAGCATTATCATCTGTTCCATCTTTTCTCCTGCTCCTATTTTATGCCATTACGCCGGAGTCACCAAGGTTCCTATGCATGAAAGGAAGAACAGCTGAGGCCATGGAGGTATTGGAGAAAATGGCAAGACTAAACAATGTGCAGCTACCTCCAGGCAGGCTTGTTTCAGACAAAAATATCGAGCTAGATGAAGTTTCAGGATCTTCGGAGTCCACAACACTTCTGGCTGATGCTGAAGTAAGTGAAGGCATAGATAAAGATGAAGGTTCCGATTTCGGAGGTGTCAAGTCCGTTGGCAAGCTACTTTCCCCAAAATTGGTTAGAGCAACTCTACTTCTGTGGATGGCCTTCTTTGGAAATGCGTTTTCCTATTATGGGATTGTTCTTCTGACATCAGAGCTAAGTAATGGAAATAGAATATGTGCGAAACAGGAGGTTGAATCAGTACATTCAAATAATGCAAGCCTATATAAAAACGTTTTCATATCTAGTTTTGCAGGTTGGTTACTGCTGTACACACTGACTATCACAAGTATCTTCAGAAGTACGTGATCATGTAAATAACCATGCTACCATGTTTTATTGAAACAGAGATCCCAGGGTCACTAATGTCGGCCATGGTCGTGGATAGATTTGGCCGGAGGCTTTCAATGGCATCGATGCTCTTCACTAGCTGTGTTTTCTTATTTCCACTAGTGTTCTCCCGGACGGATATACTGACCAGAATCTCCCTGTTTGGTGCCCGGCTCTGTATTTCATCTAGCTTCACCATTGTATACATATACGCTCCAGAGGTCAGTGGTTCTTCTGCAAACATCATTCTCCTCACCCTTGGAGATGCTGAGTAACTAATAACTGGTCCATTCCTGTGCTGACATTTGATGGCTTGCCTTGGTTCATTGTTCAGATCTACCCAACCGTGGTGAGAACGACGGGCATTGGCATCGCGAGCTCAGTGGGCAGGATTGGGGGCATCCTCTGCCCGCTCGTCGCGGTGGCCCTGGTGCACAGCTGCCATCAGACGACGGCGATCCTTCTCTTCGAGCTTGTAGTCTTCCTCTCCGGCCTGGCTGTCTCATTCTTCCCCTTCGAGACCAAGGGATGTAGACTCAACGACACCGAGGTTGATATGAACTGATCATGCGATAGCTGTACTCTTGAGAACATTTAATTCTTGCCGGAGAGAACATGGGGATGCTCATGCTCGCTGATTGAGCGGGCGATTTTAATACGGTGTACACGATTGGTGTTTTGCTATTGGAGATTAATAAATCTGCCGACGTGATGTTGATCTCGTTGACTTGTTACAACGGGAGGGTGGGAGATGCATTCATTACCAACACCACCTAAACTTCCCTCCGCCATGGCCCATGGAGTGCTCGCTGACCATGTGTTTCAACCGGCTTCGTCAACTCCTCGCCGAACTAGTGCTGGCTTTGGAGGTCCCATTTATGATTTATGGATGGACTGAAACAGGCGTCCTGTGCTCATAGTTCAGAGCTTGAGGCACACTTCGCCGCGGTCGTAGAAAATCTCGACTTGAGCCTTTCACAGTCCAACACCTCTTCATCTTGCGGCGTGGCTTGGCTACGGCAATTCTGCTCCTCTATGTCGTCCATACTGTTCTCACTGCATCCGACATGCCACTTCTGTCTGGCACCAAACCGAAAGTGTCAGCTACGATAGTGTCCATGTCGATAATCCTTCTAAGGCCCTGTTTGGTTACAAAAAGTTTGTAGGCTACTTTTAGTCCCTGGGCTAAAACGTTTAGTCCCTATCTGTTTGGTTCCATGGATTAGAGGGACTAAAAGTTATTAAATGAAGTGAACAAAGTACCCTACTACCCCTATTCTGCATGCATGCAGCCAGCCATGGTGGAGCTAGAGGAGGGGGGACCACGGGGGTAGGGAGGAATTGTAGGCTAAAAGTCCCAAAAAGCTCCTCAAGAGAGACTTCTCATTTTTTAGCCTCTAACCTACTTTTAGCTCCAAAAAGTCTCTCATGTTTGGTTCTTTAGCCCCATAAGTCCTAGGGACTTATACAAAAGTCTCATGAACCAAACAGGGTCTAAGCATCGTTCCTTAGCTAACACTATGCAAAATACTTTACAATGACACTGTTGTCGGACCAAGCATATAGAGCCCAACAAACGCTTATCACAGTAATTTACTGACCGCTATATATGATGAAAGTCTTGAGCATTTTACTCCAATCAATCAATTATTTCAAGTGATAACCTTGATCAGACTTCACGCTTTGGGTTGGGTCGGGGGATTGGTGGGGGTATGTTATCAATATGGCATACCAAAGTTATTATCTTGTTAAATAATAAAAATTGCATTTATGTAAACAATATAGTCTCAAATAGACTATTAGTTATGATTTTGGTGATTGAGTGACAATATAGTTATTGGAACTAACAAGTTTACTGAGTGAATTGTTGACTTTTTGGGTCCTATGGATGGATTCCAAATCATGGTAGCCAAGTCGTAGCAAAATAAAAAGCATCAATAATTCTAGGATATCCAAACGGTTGGAGAAGTAATCCAAAGTACCGGATGACCTGCTAGTACCTTTTTCATGAGCAGCAGATTAATAGTTTGAGTAGAAGCGGAGAATTTGGTAGTACCGGAAAATCCAGTACTCTATTCAAAGGGAAGAGGATGAACATCCTTTCATCTAGCGATCTACTCAACAGCATCCACAAGGTTTGATAGAATTCTCTCTTAAGCATTGAATGATCCGACACCGCAGCGGATTTCTTGGGCTATGAAGGAATAAGTCTATGTCATCTTGGTCTTTGTGGGTCTTCATCTAGGACAGGCTTGCTGCCCCATCCAGGACAGCACTTAGTTTCAGCTTTCTTTTGACCAACATCTTTGCATGTTGCAGCTCAAGTCCTTGTATGGTCCCTGTGCAGCACGTTAAGCATCTTAGGAGCATCTTAGACTAGTTTGCCTTGGCTGCCCTGGAGCCCCTTTATAAATAGGTGACCACCTCTCATGTGGAGAGTATGGCTGTGTGTTTGTGAATGAGAAAACCCCAGAAAATTGCCCCAAATTCACTGTCATCCTCTCAGCTCAATGAGAGTGAAAATTGAGTTTCTAACAACTGGTATCAGGGTCGTACTTTCTTGTAGGTTAGATATCTCCTGCTCTTCACCTCCACAAGTAGCCCAGCCACTAGTAGCAGCAGCTAGTGCAGCAGCACCTGCTCCAGCCCCAGTTCCTTCCTCCTCACTCGAGTAGCTCGTCTGAGGCTGCGTCTTCTCCACGCAGTAGCCCCTTGGAGGTGCGCCATGTCCGACGCACCATCTCGGCGCTCGGTCGCCTCGAGCGCACGGCGTCAGCGAGACGCCGAGCTCGCCGTGGTAGAGGAGCGCAGGCGAGCGACGGCACAAGCTGCTGCAGCAGCGGCGAGGGCGGCCAGGCTGGCGACAGCCGAGTTGGCGGCGGCCAGGGCGGAGGTGGAGGCAGAGGAGGCGGAAGATGCAGCGCGTGCTTCGGAGGTTGAAGTTGAGACCCTGCGCTGCAGCCTCAGCGGCTCCATCGCCAGCGACACCACTGCCGGCGGAGACCTTGAGGAGATGGAGAGGGAGAGGGCACGAGAGCGGACCGCATGGTGGGCAGCGGACCGCATGGTGGGCAGCAGCCCACCCCCACGGCGGCGACCCGATGGCCCGCGCGCCCGGTGGCGACGGCGTGCAGGGCGGCCGCGCCCCTGGTGGCGGCGCGCAGGCCGGCGGCGGTGCCCCTGGCTGGGGCGCGCGTGGCGGCGCCCCTCGGTTACCACGGCCTCCGGGCGGTGGTCCGGGACGTTGGTCCTGGTGGCGGGTGGCCAACCCTCACCAAGTCCAACTACGTCGAGTGGGCTGCGGTGATGAGGGTGAGGCTCCAGGTGCGGCACATGTGGGATGCCATACAGTACGACGACGTCGACTACGACGAAGATCGCCGGGCTGGATGCGCTCATTGCCGCAGTCCCTCCCGAGATGCAGTTCTCGCTTTCCCAGAAGGAGACTGCCAAGAAGGCCTAGGACGCCATCGCTGGGGCTCGCATCGGCAGCGCCCGCGCCCGCAAGTCCACACTGCAGGTACTTTGCAAGGAGTGGGAGAACCTGGCCTTCAAGCCAGGTGAAGACGTCGATGACTTTGCTCTCCGTCTTAACACTCTGTTGCAGAAGATGGTGACGTTCGGCAACGACACCTACGACGAGGAGAGAGCTGTCGAGAAGCTCTTCCGGTGCGTCCCCGAGAGGTACAGGCAGACCGCTCGCTCGATCGAGTCTCTGCTGGACTTCTCCACCATGACGATCGAGGAGGCGATTGGTCGCCTCAAGGTCGTCGACAGCGACGAGCCACAACCACCCTCGGGAGGTATCTCCATCGGCGGGAAGCTCCACCTCACTCAGGAGCAGTGGGAGGCCCGACGCGGTGACGGGAAGAAGAGGGAGCCCTCTTCCTCGATTGGTGCCCACAAGCGCGGCAAGCCGCGCAAGGGGCACGGAGGTGCCCAGGCCGGAGCACGAGGGCGCGCCGAGGACGGCGCCCGCGGAGGCGATTAGGACGGCGCCGCTGATAGGCCCAAGGCAGCATGAGACGACCCATGCCACAACTGTGGCAGGCCCGACCACTGGGCCAAGGACTGCCCGCAGCGGAGGCGTGGGGGCCAAGCCCATGTCACGGAGGCCCAGCCGGATGACAAGGCGGCTTTGTTCCTGCTCCACGGGGCCATGGAGCTGCACCCGGCGGCACCGTCCGCCACTACTCTACTCCACCTCGACGAGCCACGTGCTCGAGTCCTTCTCGGCAACAGCTCCAATGACGACAGGATCGACGACTGGTACCTCGACTCGGGCGCCACGCACCACGTGATCGGGTGGCGGGAGTTCTTCTCTGACCTGGACACCGACGTAGGTGGCTCCGTCAGGTTTGGGGACTCCTCCGCCGGGGAAATCAAGGGTGTGGGCTCCGTGATCTTCACCGCCAAGTCAGGAGAGCACCGGATGCTCACCAGAGTCTACTACATCTCGGCGCTGCGGAACTCCAACATCAGCCTTGGGCAGCTCGATGAGAGCGGCTCATGCGTGGTGATCGGCAGCGGCACATTTGGGACCATCGTCGCCAGCTTCTCGCCATGGTGGTTCAAGGGAATAACCACCTCTACATCCTTCACGTAGGGGTGGCCCAGGCTCTTTGTCTTGCAGCTCGCAGGGACGACGAGGCATGGCAGTGGCACGAGCCCTTTGGGCACCTCCACTTTGAGGCCCTGAAGCGGCTCGGCGCCATGGAGATGGTGCGAGGCCTCCCGTGCCTCGACCACGTGGAGCAGCTCTGCGATGTCTGCGTGCTGACGAAGCAGAGGCGGCACCCCTTCCCCCAGAATGCGAGCTTCCGAGCTAGGGAGCGGCTCGAGCACGTACACGGGGACTTGTGTGGCCCGGTGACACCGGTCACACCAGGTTGACGGCGCTACTTCCTGCAGCTCGTCGACGATCTCTCCCGCTACATGTGGGTGATGATCCTCGGCAGCAAAGGAGAGGCTGCGGATGCCATCAGGCGTCCTCAGGCTGTTGCGGAGGCGGAGAGCGGCCGCAAGTTGCACATGCTGCGCACCTACAACGGCGGCGAGTTCACGGAAGTAGCAAAACGACATCGTCGAGCAGCGCAACCAGATGGTTGTGGGGATGGCCCGGGCCCTCCTCAAGCAGAGGGGGATGCCGGCTATCTTCTGGGGAGAGGAGGTGGTGACGGCCGTCTGCATCCTCAACCGCTCGTCCACCAAGGCACTCGACGGCATGACGACATATGAGGCTTGGCATGGGCGTAAGCCGGTGGTCTCCCACCTGCGGGTCTGCGGCTGCCTCACGTTTGCCAAGGAGCTTGGCCACATCGGCAAGCTCGACGACAGGAGCACCTCGGGAGTGTTCATCGGCTACGCGGAGGCTCGAAGGCCTACCGCATTCTCGACCCGGAGACACAGCGTGTGCGCACGGCGCGCGACATTGTGTTCGACGAACGGCGAGGATGGGCGTGGGACAAGGTGGTGGACGACGGCTCGGCTCCGACGTATGACGACTTCAACGTCGAGTACGTCCACTTCGAGGGAGCTGGGGAGTAGGATGGCGCCGGTTAATCCGACGGTCCCTCCAGAGTAATCGCCGGTTCAACCGATGAATGTAAACATCCTCTTTGAAAAACTAGCTGTTATTGCACAGGCAATTTGACCGATGTATCATCGGTTTAAACGGTGAATGTAGCTGTCCACTGATTAACTGAAAAAACCCAACTCTCTGGACAACTACACCGACGTTAACTCAAATCCATCGTCGGTTTAACCGGTGTGTATAAGCTCAGAAACTCCCGAAAAACCAACGTTCTGGACAACTGTACCGACATTAATTTTGAACAGTGTCGGTTAAACCGGTGAATACAGTGTACAGGTTTCAGTGACTGCGTTTAACCGATGTATAGAAAAGCAGTAGCGTCGGTTAAACCGGTGATAAGACTTTTTCTTGATTTTGTCTGTTTTGATTTGAGTCTCGAGTGAAATCCAAACTTTCTTGAGATATGAGTTGAGTAACACTTGTTTGAGCTTCCAGTAGCCTGAGTGACCAATGTGTGCATCCATTTTTGATTGACCATGTCCATGCTCAAGTTACTTGGTCTTAACCCATCTTAATAGTGAGACCTCTACAACACTATAAAACCTATACTAACCTAAGTGTCATTCTCAACCTTGCGACACTTAGGACTAGAAAGATCCTTAGTCTTGTTATATACTTGAGTTGAATACCGAGATCGCCTTTTTGAGTAATGAAATTGAGGGGCCTCTTTAACATATGATCCAATGAGCGATAAGATTTTATTAAGCTGCACAAACTCATTAGTCACAAAAATGGTTGTCATTAATCACCGAAACATACCTTGAGGGCCTAGATGCTTTCACCCGCTACACCGATGGCACCACGCTCTCCAGCCACGACTCCGGCTGCGCCGAGTTCCTTGGTTGCACCACCACAGCTGGCGACGCCACGCACTCTAGTACCGGCAGCCACTCCTCCGGGCATGTCTACTCCAGCACCTGCTCATGCTGAGTGCAGCCCGGTGGAGTTCGCTACTCCGCTCTCTCACGACGAGGAGCACATCGACGCATACCACGATGGCGAGCCATTGAGGTACCGCACGATGGAGGACCTTCTCGGCGATCAGCCGATGCTGGGATAGGTGCCTCACGACCTGGAGGCGCAGTTGCACCTCGTGTGCGACGAAGGCGAGCCTCAGTCTTTCGCAGAGGCCGAGGGACACGTGGCATGGCATGACGCGATGCAGTCGGAGATGGATGCGGTTGAAAAGAACCGCACCTAGGAGCTTGCCGATCTCCCTCGCGGTCACCGCGCGATCACCCTTAAGTGGGTGTTCAAGCTAAAGAGGGATGAAGCCGGCGCCATCATCAAACACAAGGCTCGCCTGGTGGCACGAGATTTCGTGCAGCAAGAGGGGGTCGACTTCGACGATGCTTTTGCTCCCGTGGCACAGATGGAGTCTGTGCGACTTCTCCTTGCGCTGGTTGCAAGGAGGGCTGGCGCATCCATCACATGGACGTCAAGTTGGCGTTTCTCAACGGTGACTTGAAGGAGGAGGCCTCCGTGCACCAGCCATCGGGGTTTGCGATCCCCGGCAAGGAGGGTAAGGTGCTACGTCTGCGCAATGCCCTCTATGGCTTGCGGCAGGTCCCGAGGGCGTGGAACGCCAAGCTGGACTCCATGCTCAAGGGGATGGATTCCGAGCAAATCCCACACGAAACGACCATCTACCGGCGGGGCAATGGCTGCAATGCCCTGCTGGTGGGTGTCTACGTCGACGACTTGGTGATCACCGGCAAGGATGCGGAGGTGGCGGCGTTCAAGGCAGAGATGAAGGCCACCTTCCAGATGAGCGACCTAGGGCCTCTCTCCTTCTACCTGGGGATCGAGGTGCACCAGGTAGACTTCGGGATCACGCTTTGACAGACCACCTACGCCAAGCGCGTCGTTGAGCTAGCTGGGCTCACCGACTTCAACCCAACTCTCACACCGATGGAGGAGAGGCTGAAGCTGAGCCGTGACAGCATGGCGGAGGAGGTGGACGCTACTCAGTACCGGCGCCTTGTGCTGAGCCTTCGCTACCTCGCCCACACACGGCCGAACTTGGCATTTTCTGTCGGCTACGTTAGTCGGTTCATGCAGCGACCGACTGCTGAGCACCAGCAGGCCGTGAAGAGGATCATCCGCTACATTGCGGGGACTCTCGACCACGGTCTCCACTACCCGAGGTGCCCTGTGCAGCACACTTTGTTGGGTACAGCGACAGCGACCATGCCGGCGACATCGACACCAGCGTGAGCACGAGCGAGATCCTCTTCTTCCTCGGCAAGTGCCTCGTCAGCTGGCAGTCGGTCAAGCAACAGGTGGTGGCCCTATCCAGTTGCGAGGCTGAATACATAGCGGTCTCCACTGCTTCGACTCAGGCGCTCTGGTTTGCTTGGCTGCTTGGTGATCTCCTCGGCAAAGACACTAAAGCGGTGGAGCTTAGAGTGGACAGCAAGTCTGCTCTGGCCCTGGCAAAGAACCCCGTTTTCCACGAACGGAGCAAGCACATCTGGGTGAGGTATCACTTCATCCGAGGCTGCTTGGAGGAAGGAAGCATCAAGGCGGGCTACATCAACACCAAGGACCAGCTTGCGGATCTGCTCACCAAGTCCCTTGGGAGGATCAAGTTCCTTAAGCTTTGCTCTAGGACCGGAATGGTCCAACCCTCCCACAAGATGACAGACAAGACTTAGGGGGAGAATGAAGGAATAAGTCTATGTCATCTTGGTCTTTGTGGGTCTCCACCTAGGACAACATCTAGGACAGGTTTGCTGCCCCATCCAGGACAACACTTAGTTTTAGCTTTCTTTTGACCAGCATCTTTGCATGTTGCAGCTCAGGTCCCTGTGCAGCACGTTGAGCATCTTAGGAGCATCTTAGACTAGTTTGCGTTGGCTGCCCTGCAGCCCCTTGTATAAATAGGTGACCACCTCTCCTGTGGAGAGTATGACTGTGTGTTTGTGAATGAGAAAACCCTAGAAAATTGCCCCAAATTCACTGTCGTCCTCTCAACTCAATGAGAGTGAAAATTGAGCTTCTAACAGGCTATTTATATCGGCTCTACTTGCCCATTAAGAGTTGCTGGAGTGTACTGAGGTTCATTGAAGTTCAAGACACATTAGAAACACATCCAAATCACCAAAAGTGACAAAGTGATCATATCCAAGAAGCTTAGGTTGGATGCCATCGCCCACCGCTGCATTTCCACGCCGGTGATGCAAGTAGGCTCCCGCAGTCCAGCTTCTACACCACCGACGCTCGCATCAAGAACTCCTGGTAAGATGCTCTCTGCGGGCATCGCACCCGGATGATGAATTTCCGGGTGACCGCACCCATCTAAAGTCACGGTCGATTCCATGTAGCGGGCCCCACACACTCACATGACTCCACCCCCCTTCTCCAGCGGCGCGCCCCCCTCACTCCCTTTCCCCTTCCTCTGGCTTCCCTTTCCCCTTACTCATCCTTCAATTTCCCATTCATCCGGTCCGAGCGGCCCTCCGGGCGGCGCCTCCCCTGCAGCCGCTCCCCGCCGCGCGCCACCGCGGACCCACCTCCCTGGGCCACCACGCGCTCCGCCGCCAGACCTGCCTGCCTCCCTCCGGCGGCTCCCTCGGCCTCCCTCCGGCGTCTCCCTCCGCCTCCCTCCGGTGGCTCCCTCCGCGCGCCGTACCTCCACCCCCTCCGCGGTGGCAGCGGCCAGCGGCGCCGGATCCGTGGCCAAGCGGACACGGGCGTGGGGGAGGAGGCCCTCCAGAGCACCTCCACCCCTGCTCCTTCTCGTTGCCTTGGTGGCCTTGGTCTAGAGTCCGACAGCAATGGAGGCCGCGTGATCTGCAATTCCCATCGGGGTGGACCTCGGCTGCGCCTACCGCTTGGTCGTGGATGGAGCTGACAAGCTTGTGGTCCCGTGGGTGAAGTGAATCAGTCGGAGAAGTGCTGTGGTCGGTGAATTTGATCGGCGGAAGGAGAAGTGGAAGACAGAGATGGAGCGAGAGAAAGAGTTCCAGAAGGGGAGAGACCGAGAGAGATAAAAGAGAGAAAAAAAGGAGGCAGCGCCTAATTTTTTTCTGAATTTTTTTCTTTTCTGATTTTGGATGATTTTTTTCAGAGTCTTTTTTCTTTTCGTTTGGATGCAAAAAAAATTTCAAAGTTTTTTCATTTTTAATATAAAAGTTTTCTCCTTAAATTTTTTTTGTTTGTTCTTTGAAATTTTTTTTCCAAACTTTTCTCGTCAAATATTTTTCGCATCCTCATTTTTTCCCTTTGAAAAATTTTTTCAGAAAAAATTTTATCGCAAAACGACAAAAAAGTTACTATATATGGAAAAAAATACTTGTCGGAAAATCGACCGTACGGACTCCTTCCGTACGGTCAACCGTAAATTAGCAATCCCCGGCATCGCACATTGCTGTTAGCTTGGCTGGATCTGCGAACGGAGTTGATTAGTACTAATCTTCCTCCTACTGATAAAAGTTTTCCTTTCTAACTACTCTATTTCTTCTTAAATCTTTCTTCTATTACATTCCTGTGTCTATAATCAGAAAGTTTTTGTGGGCTTGCTGAATTATCCAAATATCTGAAAGGCATAGTTCCTTCCTTACATGCAAATACCTCCACATAATCTAGTTCGCATCAAGAACAACTGGTAATAAGATGCTCTACAGGGCCAGCCATCCAGTCCAGCCTCTCAGACCGAGCCTGACGTACCCAACTACAACGACACAACCATCAACGCGTGTATATTAGGGAAAGAGGAAAAATGGCTCGCGATCATGGAAAGAGGCGAAGCACGGACACGATCGAATCTACGAGCATTTGCAAAAAAAAATGGCAGGTAAAACAGTTCAGAATTAAGACGCCACGATGAGATCGACCCCGTTGGAACCTGCGAGATGATGATATCTACAAGGAAGGAGATCCCTGGAGCGACACCAATGGCGGCGCAGGTTATTACCAAATATAATGCCCGGCCCCTTGGGATATTGTATGTCCTAATAGCTTCCCGGCTGATCGACAGTTCATTTCCTTTCACGCGCGCAGAAGGGTTCCCAAAAGGAGAAAGCTTGGTTTCCATAAACTCATCCCGGCTGGCCTCCCGGCGCCCACCACCGTACATATATATATATGCGCCGTCATGACATGCACGCACGCACGCGGTCGTTCGACCATCGTCGGAGCTTGGAGCTAGCACCGGGCATCAGCGATGGCGGTCATCATCGTCGCCATGGACGTGAGCGCCGGCGAGCGGAAGATCTGCTGGGCCCTCGAGGACGTGGATGGTACGTCCGTCGAGACTAGACATCTCGCTCTTAGCTAGGTAGCTATCGAGTTCCTGCGCCTCGATTTGACCCTCCCGTCGTTGGCAGGGATCGACGACGTGCAGGTGTACGAGGACACCAACCGGGTGGTGGTGACCGGCTGTGCCGACGTCCAAGAGGTCGTGGAGAAACTCACGCGCAGGTTGAGGATCCCGTACGGGGACCTCACCATTGTCAGCTGCCAAGAGCCCAGGATTGAGTTATCATCATCATCATCATCATCCGACGACGACGACGACGATGAGGAGGACGGGTATGGCTGCTTCCCGGCTGCCAGAATCGATGAGCCATCGTCGGAGGACCAGCCCGTCCCGGACCCGTCGTCGTGGTTCTTCAACTTCAACTTGGTCGACGAAGACGACGACTAGGAGGTCTGCCGAATAAGTAGCGCCTGCACGTATGTAGCACGTGCACCAATAATATAGGGTTTTCCGTCTGCATGCAGTAGCATTAGCTAGAGCGTCACCGACTTAATTCAGTGTGGCTATAGTATGTACCGTACCTATGTAGCTATCAATCTCTCGAGTACTACGTACGTGTCCGTTGGGTCTAATAATTACGTACTTGAGTTGCCTGTTTGATTTGTGCCGGTTGCTCAATTTAATTTACTTGTGAGTTATTGGTAATAATGTACGTGTCGAGATTATATATTTGTGCTAAATAAAGTAGGAATCTACTACGGATCGGAGAAACTAAAAATTTACAATGCATGGTTCTGCTGCATATATATAGACATCTTAATTTTATTTCTTTGACAGGAATTGAATGAAGGAAACACCTATCAACTCGTAGCCGGGCAGCCGGCCGCATGCGGCACGCAGCTGCGTGCTCAGCAGGGAATCGGTGGGGCCACCGTAGGGGCGCATGCTGCAGGCCGCCACCAGCTAGACGATGGGCATCGCAGGGCCCGCGTGTGGCCATGCTGCGCCTGCGCCTCCCCCGCCCGGATTGCTATCTTAAAGATGCTCGTTAAGCTGACATAGTGACATCCGGAGGCCTTCTTAGTTATCCCCTTTGTGTTGCAGTTGTATTGTATATCCGCCCTTTGTATACTATACTCCATATCATTTATGCATATATCCGGTCGACGTCGAAGTAGAATGGTCCATCGCATCAGTTGCAGCAACACCATGTGTTGAGCACACACGGCCAAGGGCACTCCTTCCCGCCGTCAGGGGCGGGCCCACCTGATATTTAAGGGTATTCGTTGAATACCTATTACTTTTACCAAAAAAATTAAATATATATAATCATATACATGCATATGTATTAGAAAAAAGAGAGAGAAAATAGCATCCAGACCACATTATTTCTTTAAATGGGCCAAGCAGCCCAAAAACTACCCACTAACAGGCCTAGATGTTGTCCCCACAAGCCCACTCGAGCCTCTTCTCCCTCGACAACATATGCTATGCAAACCACATTCGTATGCAAACTATAGAAACTCCAATCTGTACCATCGGATTAACATCCAAAGGGCATGGGGGATGGGATAATTTTACAATATGGACCCGCCCTTAGATTGGGTAATCACACTTTTGCAAATTTCTCCTCCCACCTCCCTGCGTCTCTCCCCTTGAATGTTGATCCGATGGTTCAAATTGAAATTTTCATAATTTATATACGAAAATAGTTTGCATAGCATACATTGTCTTCCCTTCTCCCTCACCTTCACAGCTTCACTCAGTAGTTCGTGCTCCACCCACCGCAAACCCTATCCACTCAGGCGGCGCAAGCAGGCAGCAGGCAAAGGGCACGGCGGCAGAGGGCGCGGCGCCGTGGGCGGCGGCAGGCCGGCAGCCGACACGCAGAGGGGTGGGCTCACCTCGGCGCACGGTGAGGAGGCCAGCGGGTCCGCGGCAGCGGCACAGTGCATGCGTGCGGACTGGGTGGCGTGCAGGCCTCCATGGGCGTGAGGCACGCCGGCGCCCGCACGGCCGCACGGGCGCGCGAGTAGGCATAGGCGCACAACAGCCGCCTAGCCACAGCCTGCAGTGAATTTGTGGCCGTGATTGCTATTTGATAAGTTAAATTTCTCAATTTGTGGCCATGATTGTTATTTCTTCAGTGATTTTGTAGCTGTGAGCAGTCAACTTGAATGATTTTAATTTGTAGACCTCAAGCATCATTATCAACGCCATTGTTGTTTTAGAATTTTATCTCTATTTATTTCAAATACTCACACTTTGATATATTGTGCCTTAGTACATCAATTATCGAATAATTTTAAAATAAAAAGAATTTGTGTTATCGGTACTTAATTATGTGCTACTAGTATGTACTTTGATTGGTCAAATTGAACGATACTTAATTTTGAATACCCACATCCCAAATCTTGGACCCGCCGTCGAAGAACGCGCCAATTAGTCCAACTCGGAGCAACTGCAGCCGTCGCCTTCATCCCCGTAGCTGTAGCTGTAGCTCGGCACACGTAACGCGGCGTCTTCGTCGGCGTCCAGCCCCCTGATCGGCAAGATCCCGTGCTTCCGTCCCTGCCCCCGACGTCCCCCGGCTTTCCTTCCGCTCGGCGCGCCCGGCCGCTGAAGAGAGATGACACTAGGTAGCTGCTGCGTTGGCGGCGCCCCTTAGGCTATCCGCAGCGGCGAACGGGATAGCTCCCTCCAGTACGCCATAGAGTAAAAATCCTCTGCAGCGGCGTACTGGGTGAGCCCCGGTAAACAAGCGGAGGCCACCATTTTCGCCAAATCGAGCGGACTTCGCGGAGCACGCAACACCGCAGATGTGGCGCGGGGCCCGCCTCGGCCGTTGCTGCCCCGCGGTCGGGGCCGCCGCTGGGAAGCCGAGGAAGGGAGCGGGAAGAGGGAAGGTGGAGAGGAAAGGGAGAAGTGGAGAGGGAGGAGGGCCCCAGCGGCCGAGCTCGAGCTCGTGCAGGGGAGGGAGGAGGGGCGCCGGCGGCCGAAGGAGGGAGCAGGGGCCTCCGGCGAGGGGGAGGGAGAAGCAGCCGCCGCTCGAGCAGAGGCAGGTCGGCCTCAGCGACGACCGCGCGGGCGAGCGGGCCTGGCTGCCGCGCACAGCGGCTCCGCCCAGCAGCACAGCGCACGCCGCCGTGTTCCGCCGGTGGCCTCCGCCGCCCCGCTGGTCATGGACGCGGCCGTGGCGCGGCTCTCTGCCTCGAGCCGCCGGAGAAGCCGAGCTCGAGCTCGCCAGAGAGCAAGCCGCGCGCCCCTCCGCATATAATGGTGTTAAATTTTCTCAAAAATTCGTTCATTTAGTATAGTTTGCGGAGATTTAAACTTAAATCAAAAAAGAAAAAGAAAAAATGGGCCGGCCCATTAAGGCCCACCGCATATGGCGTAAACCGGTCAAACAGGCCGATAAACCGGTCGGTATACCGGTCGGAATCGGTTACACATTGTAGCAGCAGTGCCCAAATTAAACCGGCTTAAGTGCGCTAACTATCATTTTAAGTACTAATCAAGCCACCGCGCACTTAAAACGGTGTAATCCGGTAGCCTGCTGGGTTAAGGATCGAAAACACCGGAAGTCTCACCCGAAGGCGAGCACAGATGATTACAAGCAGACTAAAGTTCTCAAAATTAAGTTTACAAAACAAAGTATTACAATTAAGTTTAAATAAAAGTTATCAAAGTTAAAAGTGCAGCGGAAATTTTGAAAAGAAGTTCAGTTTGAAAACCACGAGATCTACAAAGTCGGGAGGATGTCACATCGAGCCCACTGACGTGAATCCTGGTCAGCTTCCACCAACAATAAATACCTGAAAATAGGGTAACAACAAACCCTGAGTATACTAATACTCAGCAAGGCTTACCCGACTAAGGATATACTTAGCCAATTATCTAGACATGCAAGGTTTTTTTTGCTCTGGAGTTTGTTTTGCTGAAAAGTTACTAATATTGGATCCTTACTTTCAATATTTTAGCTCAATTTAAGTTTATCAAGCACCAACTAGATTTGACTGACATCTAAAGCAAGCATGGTTGATCACATTAATCTTTACAGAGTACCACAAACATATCTAATCATACTTCTCTTCTCATTTTCACTTCTTTACTACGATGTGACACATAGACCAAGATTCTCTTAACCGAGAGAGACGGCGAATCGACGCGTGGTGCGTGGAGGTCGCCGGCAACGACGCGTGGGCGTGCGGCATGAGCGCCGGTAGCAATGAACAGAGAGAAAATGGTTCAACGAAACTTAGCTCGATTTTGACCATCCAAAACTCAAAATTTCATATAGAAACTCAAAAAATTTCAAGAATGAAAGTTGTTCAAAATTTGATTTTCTCCAACTTTTGTTTTAGGCAAAACTTCATTTGAAAATCAAATCATGGTTTAAAATTTGAAATGTTAAAACCAAAGCATTAATGTTCTATTCAAAGCAAAATTAAAAGTTTTCTTCAAATTTTGTGCTGAAACTAAAAAAAAACCATAAACACGAAAGTTTTTCACCACTCCAAACTCTACAAGTTTGTTTTTTAGGCAAAAGTTTATTTAAGCAAGAATTTAAAAATTATTTTTAAACATGTTTCATTGCATTCGAAAAATAGTCATCATTTCATGTGTTAACAAGCTAGCAAAAATGTAATTAAAAAATATTTTTTGCATGCACGGTTCGTGCTAATGACGATACCAAACACATGATTAACCTTAACTACAGGTGATTAACACCTGGGGTGTTACACACATGCACTTTTGAATTTGGATTTGAATTCAACCGGTTTCCACCGGTTTCCGGTCAAACCGGTCCGGTAAACCGCTACAGGAGGGCGGCGGTTTGACCGGACTGGTCGGGAAAAAAAACCTTGGCCGCCGCACGCCGCCTCCGCTCCGGAGGGAGGGGCAGCGCCGCCGGAGGGAGGGAGGCTCCGGCGTGGCCGGGGAGGGGAAAGGCGGCACGGGTGGAGGGGAGAGCATGGCGGAGAGGAAGAGGGGGAGCCCGCCTGAAGCGTCCCCTCATAAGAGAAGACTTAAATGTGATACAAACATCAGTCCAGGAGGCTGATGACACATTTATTACATCAGATGGTTCATTACCGTACAACTCTATGCGGTAGTGAGCAGAGAAACGCCACTATCGCGAGGATTACAACCCATACCAACAGAACGATATTAACTATAAAAAGAGGGTCGTCAGAGTCTTGCGCCATGCGGAATCTCCTGCGGGTGACCCAAATCCACAGGCAAGGCTGGGTGCAGGACGGTACCCCTATTCAACGTCGTCAGGTACAAAGTCTGGATCTTCTGTAAAAATAAAGAGTGGGGTGAGTACAAACATACTTAACAAGTCCAACCACACCCACGGAGGGGGAATAACATAATAACATGCACAGGGTAAATCAAGGATAAGGCTAGGGTTTGATTTGCGGAAAGCAATATTTTTATGCAGGGGTTCATTTGAAAGAAAGCATTTTCCAAAACCAGTTTTCTTGTACCGAGTAACACGAGGGGTTGATCCACACAGGATCCAAGTTTTAAGCTGCTACCGGACTCCTCATCCGCCGTAGCACACGGTACAACTGCTGGACACATTTCCAAAACAACTCACGCCAACCCATCTCAAAGTAAACACTAGTTATGTGACCACACCGTAACTCGCCCAGTACCGTGGGCACGGCTATTCGAATAGATTCTTAACTCTGCAGAGGTGTGCAACTTTACCCACAAGCGGGGTACCACAACACGATCACCTTAGTGTCGGTGCAGATCCCAACAAAGCCATTACCCACCTTAGCTAGACCTGACTAGCCATCACGGGATGCACCAAGGGGTTATTGACCTATCACACAGAGGTTTTAACTGGGGCATAATTCACACAGAGCTAATCCCTTCTCCTTGATCACCCGTTGCTCTCAGCTCTCCTGATGGCTATCAGACTAACTAGTGGGGTTTATGCTAAGTCGTTGCCCATACAACGGTCGAGTGGTTTGCACGATAGTGGAGTTAGGTGAGATGACACATCAACTCGGTCCTTAGTTGTGACAAGATGGATATCTCCCTTCCTTGCCCTGCCACACAGGCACGAGCACACCAATCGGCAAATCACACAGAAATGACATCCATCCCGTCTAAACTCATCTTTCGAAAATCCACTTTTATCCCTTCCCACACACACGCACACATTTTCTTTATAAAACAAGTTGTATTGAGTATGAGGTCCTAAGTGTAGCGTTCTGGCAGTGATTAACGTCCAAACAACACATTCAGACGTTAATCTAGGTGGTCAAGGAATGGTCGTAACAAATCAAGGGGTGGCTATCCAATCGTGTTTTCATCAAGCAAAACATATGCAATTTTGTAAAACAGGCCAATAGGTTGTGTTTATAAAAACTGGGACAAAACATGCATCAAAGGATGAGATTGAACTTGCCGTCTTCGAAGCTTTCCGGGAGGTCCTGGTCGAAGCACTGTCCTTCGGGTTCGGGGTCGCGGAACTGGTCCTCGTTCGCTGGCTCGTAGTACTGCTCGTCTACGGGCTCTCCTTCGTTAACACCGTGGTCTATGACGCATACAAACAAACACACAATGAAGAAAAAGAAATAAAAGTTTTATCGTTGAGCTCGAATCGGAAATAATTAAGATATGGAGTTCGGAGTAATATTTTCTTGCGGTTTCCTAATGGCATGGACAAAACTATGTCATAAGAGGCATGATAAAGTTTTAGGTAGATCCGAGGTCGTTTGGCGCATGAAATGATTGGTTACAGGAAGGTTCAGGGGTTAAATAAGGGTCCAGGGACTTGTTTGTAATTAGATTTGAGAAGGCAGGGGCTTGGTTTGTATTTTAGAAACTATTTGGGTCATTCTAAAAAGAGTCAGGGGTTTATTTATAAATATGTTGCACAGTGGAAGGGTTTGTTTGTGAATATCATAAAAGGCAGGGATGCTTTTGCATAATAGCCAAAGGGTGGAAGGTCTCTTTAATAAATAAAAGAGAGGGGAGGGGGTTTTGGGCTAATATGCCCCCCTCTCCTTCCTCCCATCCGCAGAACAGGGGAGGGAGGGCGGCTCGCCGGCGGCGGCCAGGGCCGGCGGCCTGGGGGCTCGGGGGGTGGTCGGGATGCGAGGGGAAAGTGGCAGGGAGGTTCAAGGGGTCGATTCCCCCCCTTGATTTTGAGGAAGGAGGCCCGCAGGGCAGGGTTTCATGGCGGCGGGCGGCAGCAGGCGGCAGCGGCCTTGGAGGCGCTGCGGTGGGGCTTCCCGGCGGCCAAGGTGAGGAGGGGGTGAGAGGGAGGCGGGGAGGTCCCAATGCACCTCTTACCCTGGCCAGAGGCAGCGCGAGGGGGCGGCTCCGCGGTGGCCGGTGGGCGGCGAGCAGAGTTGCGTGCGGCAGCGGCGCTAGGGCTTGGGAGGAGGCGCGGCTCGTGGTGGTGGCGGTTGCGGGGCTCAGAGGCGGGGCAGGGGCCTCTTTATAGGGCGGGTAAGGCGTTGGAGAGGCGGAGTGCGGCGGTGGCGGCCGGCGAGCGGCGCGGAACGCCTTCAATGGCGTTCGGCCGGTCGCGGGTGTCGTGGAGCGCGGCGAGGTGAGCACAGGCGACGTGATGTCTCGGGCAGGCGGCGAGCGACACAAGCGGCACTGTGCGAGCACAGGGGAGTGGCAGCGGCGGTGGCGTGCGTGCGTGGCGGAGCTCGCTTCACGTGGCGGGGCCGGGCGCAAGCAGCGAGGCACGGTGCTGCCGGCGGGCGCGTGCAAGGCGTGCACTGGGCAGGGCAGCGACGCGCGGTGCGGCGGGTGGCGCGGCCACGCAGTGTCACGCGTGAGCGTGCACAGGGCGGCGCACGTGGGCGGGGCCGGGCGCTGTGCGGCATAGGAACGACGATGCGAGCGGCGAGGGCGGGGCTCCAGCGGCGGGCGGCACGGCGTGCGGCGTGGCCACGCGGCGTCGCGGCTCGGGGCGTCGGGTGAGCGTGTGTAGAGGGCCGAGGCGGTGCGGGTGCGCGCGGGCGGTGCGGCGTCGCGGCTCGGGCGTCGAAGCGTGCGCGTCGAGGCGGCGAGCGGCACAGTGGCTCAGCGAGACAGGGCGCTGTGTGGCGTCGCGGCTCGCGCGGCGTGCGTGTGCACGGGCCGCGCGTGGGGTCGGCCGGGGTGGCGCGCGCGTGCGTGCGGGCGGATGAGCAGGGTCGGCGCGCGGGAGAGGGAAAGGTGAGCCGGGCCGGGCGTGAACGTGGGCGTGGTCGGGGCGGCGTGGTGCGCGCGCACAGGAGGCGGGGAGCGGTGCGTGGGCACGGCAGGGTGCGGGAGCAGGGAGCGGCCGGGGTGGCGCACGGCAGGGAGGAGAGGCGCGCGCGCGGGGGAAGCTCCAGGGGGAAGTCGGGCCGGGCGGCGCTCGGGTGTGCAACACGGGAGAGGAGAGGCAGAGGGAGAGAGAGCCGGGCCAGGCGCGCGCGGCAGGGAGGAGAAAGGAGAGAGGAGGAAAGAAAAGAAAAGAAAAGAAGAGAAAGGGAAAAGAAAAATGGGAAAAAGAAAAGGAGAATGGAAAAAAGAAAAGAGAGGAGAGAGAGGGAGAGATTCTCTCGGCGGCGATCGCGGGGTGCGCGGGCCAGGGGAGGCGTGCGCGGCATGGCGCGCGGGTCAGGGGAGGCAACGGCGCGTGCGGCCGGCGATAATCGCGGTCGGCGGTCATGCGTGGCGACAGGCCGCCGAGCGGCACGGGATGGGACGACGGCGAGGAAAGAGAGAGAGCGAGGTACGGTCGGCGAAAGAGAAAGGATGGAAACGACGAATTGGATCGGGTGTTGGATATCGGGTGTTCGGGACAGAGGAAAGATTTTCGGGAGTTAGGGTTCAGGTTTTTAGGAGGTTTTGAGCTCAACGACGAATTTTTTTTTTGAAACTTAACTTAGCGCGTGATTTGATTTTATGGATTTTTGGGATGTTACACCACCGGCCGCGATGGAGGAGGGGCGCCGGCCGCCGGCGGCCGCGCGCCGGATCCGAGCCCGCCGATCGCGAGGAAGGAGGATATAGAGAATCTTGATGAACATGTTGACAGCCAAAATTGGCACCAACCAGTCTGACCGGTATGACCGAGCGGTCTGACCGGTCAAGGCACTGTGGCCTGTCCGGCAGGGGCCGACCGGTCTGACTGGTAGGTCCGACCGGTCTGACCGGTCCAGGTAGAGTCCGAGTACAACTAGAGATTTTTATAGATTTAGATCTGTAAACAGGATTTCTTGCGGGATAAGTCCACCCCACCCTATAAATATAAAGGGTCATGGCCGATTAGAAGATACAATCAAACAAAATCAATACAAACTCTACTTTTTATCTTCTTCTCCAAACCCTAGCTTTTCCAACCCCATCTGCTGTTCTTCCTTCGTCTCCGCGATGTTTGAAGGCGTTCTAGGTGGCCTGCCGATCCTAGAACAACCCTACGTGCGCCTACCCTGACGGGGTCCCTCCTGGGTTTGCGTTCGTCGGCCGTCGCCGATTCTCACCGGCAACCGGTCTGACCGATACATTAGACCGGTCTGACCGCTCCACGCAGAGAGCTGCATCGAGCTCTTTCTCGCGCCGCACGATCTAGTGCGTTCGTGTGTTGACCGAGATTTGCGTCAACATACTTTTTGGCGACTCCGCTGGGGAAGAAAGATCTTGGTTAATAGAACCGATCTAATCTACTCCAAAGAAGATGGGTTCCAACACAGAAATCGACAAGGAGAACATCATCCCTTCATATGAGCATCTTCCGGAGGACGTTCGTTTGCTGCTGGAGGAGCGCAAGAAGAAGCGTGATGAAGAAGATCTACAAGCGGCACTTGCGAGCATCAAGGTCGGTCGATGCGGCAAAGTCACCAAGATCAAAGAGATCGACTTCACTTCTACCTCCTCGGATGCATCTACCGAGGTAACACCTGCTGCAATTGCTCCACCTTCTGTTGTTACTATGGAACAAATTCAGAAATTGTTAGCTGAGCGTGATGTTTATTGGGTTAATTGGCTTAGCTCTAAGGAAAGGGAATCGGCTGGTAAGAAACCGGAATCAGCCGATGAACCTCTATCTGTTTCTACTTCTGAATTTTATGTTCCTCAACCATCGGAAGCATCTCCTACGAGTCAACCTCAATATGGGATGCCGATAAATTATTTCAGTGGTCAAACTGTTATACCCACATACACTGATCCTATTATGAGTATTCCTGGTTCGGCCAACAATAGCCGAACGAACGAGATTGTTCAGTACACACCACCAGAAATCTCCAGGAATTCAGTGCCACACCCCGGTCCTATCTCCGACGAGATGTTCGACCGATATGTGCAGCGTTGGCAAAACCGGCAGAGACCGGTCAGACCAGTATATCAGCCCGGTCAGATCGGTACCCCCCAACCGGTTCGACCGGTCGTACCGACCGGTCCGACCGGTCCATCCGGTCAGTTTGTTTCAAACCAGCGAGAGGTATCTACATCCACACAGCCAAATTGATGAGGACATGACCAATACACATATGACCAAGGCCCAAGCGAAGATAGAGTTCAAAGCCCAATCCACATTGAAGTCCGATTTATTCGCGAGTCCGGTTCGGACTGCAGGAGCAGGCCTCACGAAAACGGACGCCCAGGCCACATACGGGCTTCGTTTTGGGCGTTCTATATATCGTTGGAAAGCTAAGGAGATAAGCTTTCCAACCCAACTGATCCCATATCAAAATACGCTCGGAGTCGACAGGAATCGTCGAAACAACATGACGACCAGAATCTGCCTGGATGCAGCGACGCCAGTTTTTGGGCCCGAAGGCCTTGTACTCCCTAGGGTTGCCCGGCCACCCCCTTGGCCGCCCCCCTAGCCTCTCTCTTCTATATACACAGCAGCCGCCATTAGGTTACTTGGGTTTTGCTTAGATTCATTCTGTCAAGAACAGTTGTCGCCGTTCATCGGTTTGTGAAACCCCAACTTGTGAGATTAATCATTCATCTGCAGAGTCACTCTATTTGAGCTGCGTTTCTTTCGAGTTCTTGCTTGTGTTCTTCGTTGCGCTTGCAGGGATTAGCCTTCTTGGCGAGGTCAACCGGGTTGTGACACGGTTGATAACCAGAGGAGTTGTGGTGCTAAGATTGCTGGATTCGGGTCTTAGGATCTGAAGCCGGATCGGTGTGTCTCGCTCCGCCTACAACGAGAGTTATCCAGAACCTGACGGAAGATCGGGAACCCACATCCCCATTATAAATTCTTCAAGTAATTTTGATAAAATGCTTAGTCATTATAAGAATGATTTGGCTAATCTGCTTAGAGAAAGTTTTGGAGTGGATGTTAGAAGCAAAACCCGCACATACCAAAAGTCGTATCCTACTTCGTTTGATTCGGTTGCATACCCTGCTAGTTTTAGGTTGCCTGAGTTTGTTAAATTCAGTGGGGAAGATACTAGGAGTACATTTGAACATATTAGTCAGTATCTTGCCCAATTAGGAGAAGCTGGTTCAATAAACGAGTTGAAAGTGCGTTTATTTTCTTTATCTCTAACTGGAACCGCTTTCTCATGGTTTTCATCTTTGGCACCTAATTCTATTGGTTCATGGGAACAATTAGAGCAGAAGTTCCATGAGCACTTTTTCTGTGGGCATGATGAGCTTAAATTGTCTCACTTAACATCGGTTAGACAATCGCGTGATGAATCTGTCAATGATTATATAAGACGATTCCGCGATACAAAAAACCGATGCTTTAGTGTGAATATTGCAGAAAAGGATTTAGCTGATTTGGCTTTTAATGGCTTGCGCTCTCATATTAAAGAAAGATTAGAGGGCTATGATTTCTTTACCGTTACTCAGGTGCATCAAAGAGCTTTGGCTATAGAAAGCCGAAGCAAAGAGCCTCAAGAGTCTCATAAACATCATCGTTCTAGTGTGCATACTTTAGAATGCAATTCAAATTGTTCGGACGATGAGTCTAATGATGTGTATGCTGTTGAGTTTGCTTGGCCATCTCAAGCTAAACCATTTACTTGTTCTGCTCTTAAGCCGATTCAGAAAAATCGGCAAGATGAACGATTTACTTTTGATGTATCCAAGTGCGAGAGAATATTTGATGAGTTATATAGGATTGGATATGTCAAGATGTCGCATACTCTACCGCCGCCTGAAGAGTTGAAGCAGCGAGCATATTGCAAATTTCATAATACTTTCTCACATGCTACTAATGATTGCAATGTGTTACGTAGACAAATTCAATCGGCCATTAATGAAGGACGATTGGTTCTTTCTAATATGCAAATTGATCAGACTCCTTTCCCGGTCCATATGTTAGAATTGAATAATCCTAAAGTGCTAGTTCGGCCGAGTCAAGCCGAATCAACCAAGGGGAAGAATGTAGTTATTGGTGATGAAAGACTTGAAAAGAAGCTAACACAGGAGATCCCTCAAGGTGTAAAAACACTCGGGGGCAAGACAAGAAGAAGGCCGACAACAAGTCGACCGGTCTGACCGGCCACAGCGGCGGTCTGACCGGTTCGACCGGTCTGACCGATCATGGGACCGGTCTGACCGGTGCGCCCAATAAATCTGGGAACTCCTCCAAAATTAAGACAAGACCGAGTTTTAAAGAACTCTTAGCTAAATATGAGAAGGAAGGGAGTGCTCAGAGACAGAAGGGGCCATCAAGCAAAGTCAAGGATACGGAATCATCGTCAAGACATCAAGAGCAATCGAGTCAAAGTAATTATACTTCATCTAGTGGACCGATTGCTCCATGGTATTGTTGGTATCCTTATTTTTATACACCTATGGATTATAGTGGGATGCATATGCAATCATATTATATTCAATATCCTCCTATGTATCCAAATCATGCATTATTACAAAGACCGATTGTTGCTAGCAATAATCCGGGCAAGCAAGATGTTGATTGCAGCAAAGAGAATGGGAAGAGCAAGGAGCAAGATTCAAAGTATTTACAGCCGAGGTGGTGTCCCTCAGGTTTGTCTCATACTCAGAAGCGAAGGCTGCAACGTATGCGCAAGAAGGAGACAATGGGACAACAAGTGGAGACCGTGCCGAAGACGTCAGCGACAATGAAGAAGGTGTGGCGGCCCAAACAAGTTGTTTCAACATTGACTTGAGCAAAACATGGCCGATGTAGTGTTAATCATCGCCCTTAGACAATTTTGGCTCAGAAGAATGTTTTTTGGTAAGCAAGCTTTACCAAAAAACAGGGGGGCATATGTTGACAGCCAAAATTGGCACCAACCGGTCTGACCGGTATGACCGAGCGGTATGACCGGTCAAGGCACTGTGGCCTGTCCGGCAGGGGCCGACCGGTCTGACCGGTCCAGGTGGAGTCCGAGTACAACTAGAGATTTTTATAGATTTAGATCTGTAAACAGGATTTCTTGCGAGATAAGTCCACCCCACCCTATAAATATAAAGAGTCACGGCCGATTAGAAGATACAATCGAACAAAATCAATACAAACTCTACTTTTTATCTTCTTCTCCAAACCCTAGCTTTTCCAACCCCATCTGCTGTTCTTCCTTCGCCTCCGCGACGTTTGAAGGCGTTCTAGGTGGCCTGCCGATCCTAGAACAACCCTACGTGCGCCTACCCTGACGGGGTCCCTCCCGGGTTTGTGTTCGTCGGCCGTCGCCGATTCTCACCGGCGACCGGTCTGACCGGTACATTAGACCGGTCTGACCGCTCCACGCAGAGAGCTGCATCGAGCTCTTTCTCGCGCCGCACGATCTAGTGCGTTCGTGTGTTGACCGAGATTTGCGTCAACAGAACAAGACAGAATATTTTTTTTAGAGGAATGATATAGAGTAACATGAGTGCAGATAATCTTATGGCATCCAGCTTCCTTGACCTTGCCACCGCGGTGCCCTGCAACGCTGGCCGCTCCCCTCGGCGGCCGACGGCGCCACGACCGTGTCCGCGGCGCTGGGATCCACGCTGCTGTGGCTCTGTACGTACCCACCAACGGACAAGGTGCCACGCAATGGCGGAGCTTAGTGAGGGCCAAAGGGGTCCATGCCCCCCTGTCTTTGCAAATTTTACACATAATACTGTTCATTACTGTAGCAAAAAGAGGCCCCCTCTTTCTCCTGAAATCGGAGACCAAGCTCCACCACTGGTGCCACGCATATGGATCGGGCTAAATTGGAGATGCAGGCAACCGAAACCGTGTCGGAGATCTACGAATCACGCTAGCGGCTGCGCATGCAGTACCGTGCAGGAAGGAAATATCATTTTTATTTGGAATGTTTCACACAAAAAATCCCATTTTGGGAAGGAAATCCCATTTTTACTTGGGACAGCGGTCCAGGCTCAGCGACCGGCGATTGTCACAAAAACTCAGGCAAGCGATCGACAGCAGACGCAAGTAGGAGCGATCAAGCATGCGGCGGAACAAGGACATGATAATCATCCCCTTCCGCAGCTGCCGGAAGTCGACGACCGCCGCCGTCCTCGGCGCCGCGACGGACGAGCACCACGCCGCTCTCGTCGCCGGCTCGGACGAGGAGTACGCCGGCGCGTCGCCCGCGCCGCACCTGCACTGCGCGTCCTGCGCCGCGAAGATCGAGAGCGTCGTAATGGACATCCCAGGTACGTTCGCGCGCGGACTCTCTCTCAGCGCCGGAGAATTGCTGATTCTATGCTACTTATCTTCTCATGGGACTCGCTCGTTCCGTCCGTCGTGCAGGGGTGGACAAGGTCGCGACGGACGTGGAGGCGAGCCGGGTTTCGGTCACCGGGACGGCGGACGCGGCGGCGGTGGCGACGAGCGTCCAGGTCAGGACGAGGAGGCCCGTCACGGTCGTCAGGGAAGGCAGGAGCGGCGCCCAAGAGCGAAGCGCCGCGGCGGCGGCAACGCCACGTGAGCGCCAACTAGTGCGCGCGCGAGGGAGATCGACGGCCGCGCAGGTGAGGCCGGTCCCGGAGAGGACGGCGGCGCAGCAGCAACAGCAGGCGGCGGAGGAAATCTCCGGGAGGCAGGCGCAAGAACAGGTTGGTCCGCGTCCAAGATTTCGATTCTCGAGCAGGATTCTTCTAGTGCTATAAATAAAATGGATGGTCTTTTGCATCCGCCGGGGTGGGCGGCGGAGGTCAGGATCGCCGGGCTGGGCTACTGCGGCAGATGCATCAGCAGGGTCGTCCAGCGCGTGTCGCGACTCCAAGGTACAGTACGTCTGTTTCCGATGGAGAAACAAGCATGCCCCGTCTGCCATCACCCGTGGATCGGATCTAATATTACCGTTCCGTCCATTTTAGGGGTGAGGGAGATGAAGCTCATGCTGCCGGATCCTGCAACGACGAGGTGCAGGCGCAGCAGCAGCAGCAGCAGCAACGTGTGCGACAACCCGAGGATATGATGAACCGCCAGCAGCATCTGGGACAAGCTTAATTACACTATTACAGTTCATGTTTTTTTTAACTAGCAATGCGTGATTGCAGCACCATCCTTCGTTACACATGTTCATATCTCAGCAGAAACACTGCTACCGACCAGTATATATCTTCTTAGGGTCTGTTTGGTTGACGAGCGGACTGGAACGGACCCATTCCATCCCATGTTTGGTTCAAGAGCCTAAGGATGGAGCGATTCCCGTGACCGAATATTCGGTGCAGATTCGGGATGGCTCGGTCCGGCAAAATCGGGCTTACCGAGCCGTCTCGCGCCGTTCGCTCGCTCCCTCTCTAGCTGTAGCTGTAGGGGTAGGATGCCCATGGCAGCGGCGGCAAGTCCCGGCGCCGGTCGGCGCCGGTCCCAGACGACGAGCGCGGGGCTGGCGGCTTCGCGGGCGGGGTCCCAGCGAAGGAGGACGCGGCCGTGGCGCGCGTCGAGGGCGCGCCAGCCGCGGAGAAGGCCGCCTGCGGGGAGCCCGGGCAGGCGGAAGGCGGCGCCGGGGACGAAGCGCGCCTCGATGCCGGCGTTGCAGAGGAGGCCGAGCAGGGGCGGTGCGCAATGGAGCTCCCGAAACCGGCGACGGAAGCCGGCGCCCGAGACGACCGCGCACCAGCGCCGGCAGACGAGCGCGGCGCCGACGAGGCGGGATGGGTCCGACGGCGGCAACTGCGGGAGGACCTCCTCCACGAGCTCCTCCATCAGCGCGCCGCCGGCGGGTCTGCAGCTGCCATGGCGGGCGGGCGGGCACCTTAGCAGACCGGCGGACCCGGGGTGGAGGGCCCGAGCGACGGCAGCGTGTTCAGGAGCTCGAGGAGGAAGATGACCTGCGACCAGGCCCCACAAATGGAGGCTAACAGATCTAAAAATTCTGTCATCCCATCCCTCCAACCAAATAATAAATAGAGCCGCTCCGTCCCTCCAACCAAACAACTCTAGTAAGAACCGCTCCATGCCGAAAATAAGAATGGAACCGCTCCATCCTACCTCACTCTCCAACCAAATGCACCCTTAGAGTTCCAGGAAAAATACAAAGTTTTTTTTTCTTGGTTATTACTCCCTCCGGGCGAAGCCAGGATAGAATGGATCCGGATGCACTCTCCATTGGCTAATAGATAATCTATGTAGTTTACATGGTAAAATTCAGTTAACTACTATGAAAAAAATTCACCATGGTGCATGTGCACCAGGGAAGGACAACAATGGCGTCGCCCTTACCTCCGTTCCAAATTGTTAGTTATTTTGGCAAATCTAGATACATAGATTTTATTATGTATCTAGATAAACACTATCTCTAAATGCATAGCAAAAATTATGCATCAGATTTGCTAAAGCGACTTACAATTTGGAAGGGTCCATAGCAATACCGAAGAGCAAATCTAGATGCATAATCCTTTCAACCATATGTGGCATTTCCTGTGATAAGAAGGAAGGGTGCAAGCAATACCGAAGAGCAACTGAATTGAAGATCCTAGGACCTAAATAAAAAAAGTAAGAATGTCGCATTTCGTGCAGAATGCCCAATTGGGTAATCCGTCCACATGAAGTTGGATATGAGGTCTAGCATATAAGTCCAATAATGCATCTCACAAGCCAGCTTCATTGGGCTTATTTGGTGCACCCTTTCACCCAAACAAGATCGTGATCGATGTGTGCAAGTTGTGGTGTCGTGGTTCTACATTTTGAAAGGATGTGCACACATAATATGAGAACCCTCGAAGAGGGCAGAGAGCTGCTGCAGTTCACTTAAGAAGAATAGAATTGGCCCAGTTTATAAGGTAAATTGGGTCTAAAAACATACAAACACATGGCTAATTAAGGAAAACCAGCGAAAAACTTGAAACGTGTCCCCCCAAACAACTAACCTAAAACACAATGACAACCAACACTGACAAACAGGGGCGAAGCTAGCTCAAAACTAACCCGAGTCTTGCCCGTCCGCGGTAGAGCGGCCAGCTGCAGAGCTCGCCGTGGCTCGCATGCGGCAACGGCTCGTGCGTGCGGCGGAGTTGGCGGCTCTGCCAAAGAACTTCCCCGATTGCGCGGCAAAGCTCTAGCGGAGGCGGTGGGTCCCGCGGGCCGGTGGCTGCGCGAATACCTCGACCGCATCGTCGTGTGGGCATCATTCCTCTATGGGCGGTGGAGCGGGCGGCTGAGCCAGGGCCGCCGCAGCCACAGCCTCCGTCATGACAACTCGTGGTGCCGGGATCCGCCGGCGATGGCGGCCAAGTCGGCGACGCCAGGCGCAGTGACAGTCCCCGGTGAAGAAGCCCTGGCGTAGGCTGCGAAGTCCCGCAAGAGGCCGGGAGAGCACCACAACCACAAACACCTAGGTGGCGGCCCACGTAGGATAGGACGTGCGGTCCACGTAGGCAGTTAATGCCGGTCAGAGACGTTTTGGACCTCAAGTGACACACTTAAATAATTTAGGGGGCTCAATCCGTAGTTTTGAAGTTCATGGAGCTAAAAAGAACATGTCAACTAGGTTACAGACCCCGTGCATTTTACTAAAAAAATGCAGTTGACATAGTACATGATAGGTATTCAGTCTTGCCTCCCAAAACTCTTTTCCTAATAAACCCTCATTGGCTCATTCCAAATCGTATCGCGGGAGAGGTAATTGCTGAATAATTGCAGCTTTGATCTGCTGATTGATTCTCCGTGATTCCTTTCCTTTCTGATGAAACGAAAAGGAGATAAACTCATCAATGTTTCCACGATCCTCGCGCACGTACGGTGATCGATCATCACCTCCGCGCTCCCGTATATATAAACTCCGATCGAGAGCCAACAGGCCATGCACAACACAGCACACCCATACACAGAGAGCAAGTACGCACACGCCGAGTAGATCGACTGGTGGTGTCGAGCTCGGATCGACGACGAGATAGCTAGATCGAGCACTGCACCGGCAATGGCGCCTGTCATCCTCGCCATGGACGTGCACTGCGACAGCTGCGCCAAGAAGATCCGGAAAGCCATCATGAAGATGCCTGGTGCGTACGCACCCTGGCTGCCGACCTCCATGTATATATATACCATCCATGCATGCGCCTGCGATCGTCTCATCTCTCCCTCATCTTTTGCTCGCCGGAGCTGAGCGTGCAGGGGCGGAGAGCGTGACCGCGTCCTACGAGACCGGGCTCGTGGTGGTCGAGGGCACGGCCGACGCGGCGGCGGTCATGGCGCGGCTCCGAGCCAAGACGAACAAGGCCGTCAGGGTCGTGAGCGACGGCGTGGAGGAGGAGGGGCAGGCGGCGGCCGCCGGCGCCAGCGGCAGCGTCTACGCTAATCCGCCGTCGCCTGCTGGTGGCGCGCCAGCTTACTCTCCAGCTCCGGCGCCGCCCATCGTCCTGGAGATGGACCTCCACTGCAGGTCCTGCGCCGAGAAGGTCGAGAGGCGCGTCATGGAGATCCCAGGTACACGCGCGCGCGTGTGCTTAGCTTGTTCACCTTTCTCATCTGCTCGGAACATGACGCCGCACGTCCTGTGCGCGCGCGTTCGACTTCCGTGCGTGCGTGCAGGCGTGGACGCGGTGACCACTGACGTGCCGGGGCGCCGGGTGGAGGTCACCGGCACGGCGGACGCCTCGGCGGTGGCGACGAGCCTCGAGGTCAGGACGAGGAAGGCCATCAGGGTCGTCAGCGACCCCAGGAGCGCGGGGCGAGACATGCCGGCAGGGTACGAGCACGAGCAGCGGAAGGCGGCCGCGGCGCGAGCGGCGGCGGAGCAGACGCAGGAGATGTACGGGTACTGGGCGACGGCGCACGCGGAGCCGTGGGAGGAGGCGGCGGCGGCGGCTACCGACTACGCTAGCAACCACTCGACGGTCCCGCTGTCGTCAAGCAGTGGTGGCATGCCTCCGTCTCCGCCCGCGTCGTTGTCGTCGTACGGTGGCCCTCCGCCGGAAGGAGGGTACGGCGACCAACACTGGGCAGCGCCCGCCCCACCGTCGGGGGATTTCTATATGCCTGAAGGAGGTGAATGCTACGGACAGTACCCACCGCCGGTGGGCGCCTTGTATACGCATCAAGGAGGAGATTGTTTCGGGCAGCAGTACTGGCGGCCGGCGTACCCACCGCCGGAACCCGAGCCGGAGGGTTACTATCCATACGGCGGCCAGCGAGAGGACTACTATCCATACGGTGGCCAGCCGGATGAGAATCCTGGCAGTTGTTCCATCCAGTGATGAACTGATGATGACCGAGGCCGGGGCAAGGAGAAGTTCAATGCACATCATGCCATAGCCATCTAATCTAAGGGAAAATCTAATGTAATCACGATAAAGCGCAAAATAATCTACAACAATGGGACAAATAACATTAAACAATGTGCCCATATGTCTTGTTTATGTACCACTCCGACCACCAATGCTAAGCACACTTGAAAGTGTGTCATGGCAAATATCTATCTCTATCTCTTCTCTATCTTTATCTACTACTAAAAAGACCCTAAGGGTCACTTTTTTTGGTCATCCGAATATTCCTCCAAGATTCATTCGTCCGTCCGCCGCTCCTCGCGCAGTTCCGCCTCGCGGTCTCCCACCCTCGCCCGACGATTCCATCCCCCGCCTCCCTCACCCTTGCACTCGGACCGACCTCCCCCCCCCCACCCCGGGGGATCTATTCCCCGCATATGCGAGGGGGGCGCGCCACATCGCAGAAGGCAGAGCCGGCCGCCGCCCGCCCTTGCTCCCTTGCCTCCCCGCCTCCCAGGCTGCGGCGCCTCCGCCGCCACCCTCCACCGCCGCCGACGCCAACCGAGCTCGTCGTCGCGCCATCCAGCCGCCGCCGCGCCGCCTCTTCTCGCCCCCGCCGTCGGCACCGCCCACCGGGGGTCCGGAGCGCCGCCGCGCCCTCCGCCGGCCGAACCGCCTCCACCGTCGGGCCGCCATCGCTGCCGAGCCCTCCTCTAGGTCCGACGACCTTAGAGCTGTCCCACCCCAGCAACCCGGATTCATAAGGCTACCGTCGCCCTCCACCACCCCGGCCGCCGGCGAGGCCGCCCACCAACCACCGCTTTCAACCCCCGTGCTCGGAGAAGAAGAACAGTTCCCCCTTCTGCGATAGCGCCGCTTTTTTTCGCTCGCGCGATAAATAGCTTTTCCGCCACCCCCCACCCCCGCATGCTGCCGGCGCCCCCAACCGCGCCCTCGCCGCCGTCGCCGTCTCCCCCACCTTGCTGCCGCCCTTGCGCTCTGCCCGCGCTCGACTCCACGGCCGCCGCCACTAACCGTTCCCACCACGCCTCTCAACGTGCCGCGCTGTCCTTCCATAGCTCTCCCCCTCAGATTGCCCCCGCGCCCATGCCTCGCGACGGCCTGTCGCCGAAGACTGCGCCGGTCTGCCTCCTCCTCCTCCACCCCTATCGGGTGAAACCCTTGGCGCCGGTCTGCGCCGGTCTGCCGCGGATCCAGCAGCATGTCTCTCACATCGGCGCGCCCGCGGTCCAGAGGAGCGTACGCAACGACTGGGGCCCCAACATCAGCGGCGCAGCCCCTAGGACTGCTGGCGGCGGAGGTAGGGTGCGCTGCCCCAAGGAGCGCCGCCGGCGAATGCCAAGGCGACATCAAGGCCCAAGGCAGTGGTGTGGGGAGGGGCGCTTCCACGAGGAGCAGATGTGGCGTATGCACAGCACAGGCAGCGGCCGCAGCGGCGTTCACTAGGTATCGTGATGTTGCTCAAGTTTTTCTTCTTAGATTCAATCTATTTTTCAGTTTCCAGTCTCAATTTGTGAAATTTCCTACCGGATCAAGCCTTTAGAGGTGCAGCAGTAGGCGCGGGCAGCAGCACTTGGGGGTCAACGCCATCAGCCGCCGGCAACAAAGCCAAGCAAAGCTCGACTCACTCCAGCTTTACCTACAAGGAACTGCAGGAACAGCAAGCTTGCGAGCAATCAAAAGCCGTGACACAACTATGGTGCCTGCACTGCTTGCAAGATGTTCGGCAGAATCTCCATCGTCTAACTTGGTAAGCTGCCAGAGTCCTGACCCATGCAGTCTCCTTATTTTTACTGCTGTAAGGATAAAACGAAATCCCATCTTTTCCTACTTGCTTGGTTGTAGATGGTGAGATCTACATGTCTCTCGCTTGTTGTCGAAGCTTGGTTTAATTTCATGTTGAGCACCAATTCTATTTGATTAATTTGAGTTTTGCTTTAGATATTGCATTTGTTGCCATCTACAATTTTCACTGCAGATATCACACTGCTATGTCAAAAGTAGGGCTCATTCTACCTTGATCTCACAGATATATTTGACAGATGAAAATATTGTTTCTCTTTGTGGAGAAAAAAGAGAGTTGATTAGAATTGTTCCCTTATAAGAAACTTGTGCAGGTATGGATATGTTATGATTGGATAATTCAGATATGTTATGATCGGATAATTCAGATGACAAGAAGCATATTTATGATCTAGGTTCGAGAACCCTTTGTTTCTACCTGACACTATCAATCAAAATGTAGGTAATTTGTCATCCCTATTTAGATGGCCAACTGCTCCAACTAATAAATTGTGACTCCATATAAATAATGTGCATTTACCACTTCATGATTGAAATGCCAGCAGTTGAGGACGTGTTGTGTTTTTAAAGTCAACAAATGATTTTACTTAGAAATATGAGAGGTGAGAAGATTGAGGAGGGATTGCTGTAGAGGAACTATACCAAATTGAAAGGGAACTTGAAGCATGATTGCATAGAGTGCTTACTGCAAGGTACGGTTACTGCTCATGGTGTTCTTAATAATAGAATATGTTGTCTGTATCCAGCAATTTAGTTCTGGGCATTTTTTTTTCTAGATGAAACCATTGTTTTTAAATTCATTCTGTTATATATTGACATTGTGCACTTTTCACTTGCTACTCAGAGTCATGGCATGATCATTTTTCACATGCTTTCTGAAGAAGTCTTGAAAAAAATCTCCAAACTTCTTGCCTTTTTGTTTGCACTTTGCATGCTCTAAACTTTGATTAGCAAATTGTGTCTGTACTGACAACTAATTGTGTATGAGTTTTGTCGTACCTCTGGATGTACTAATATTTGAATTGGGTTCCTGCCCTAGCATGAAAAATGTTTAAGCCGAATGCAAATTACCATATATTTCATACAATGTATCTGATTGTGGCATCATTCTGTTGTTTCCAAGTTGAGCTTATCATTGAATACATTGTTTGCAATATCCAATCCCTTAATTTGGTCTCATCTGAGAGAGTATTTTTCATATATGTTTTTTACTGGTTTCAGAAGTCGGAACTGAACATTTGCTTGGGTGGCTGAATGCACATATGCCTAATAGCATGTGGTCAATGTCGTTTTTTGATGTGTTTTACTAAAAATGACTAAATGCTTTCTCTTCTGTCAGGCTATCTCTTGTGTCATCTAAATCATTGCAAGCCCATAGCTTTTCTGGGGTTCACATAGCTGATGGAGGTGGCGCTAATTCATCGTGATGTATCGAGTTAGCTTGTTTCAGTGAAGACAAAATTCCACAATTTGAGATACTATATTTGAGCAAAATAGTTTATTTCATCCAAACAATTTTATTGCTGATGGTGCTCTAACTAATGATGTAATAAACAATATATTATAACTTAGTTGTATGGAATTATACTTATTTGTAAGTCAGGCCTGCTGGAACATTCTTTAATTTGGTGAAAACTATAAATATACATGGAGTTGGCTATATTCTCAACTGAGCTATACATATTCCTGCATTGAGTTGAGTGTAAGTGTTTGGCTCTTCTCTGGGAGAGTTATTTGCCTGTTATAGTTCACTGTGGAGAACTCAGCATGGGCAATTTATTTTGTTTGCTGCATTTACTAAATAAAAGGCTAACACATAGCACTTGTATGTGATGGATCCTCACAAGCTGGGGTATCCTACATGCATCCAATATGCTAGTAATAGCACCTTCTTTTCCACAATTTTTGTATTGCTATGAAATTTTTTGTTGCCACTCCTAGCAACGCACGGGCACAGACCTAGTTTTAGGGATGGCACCCGCAGGTGCGGGTGCGGGTTTGGCAAAAACCCACCCGCGGCCACACCCGCGGAGCAGGGGAAAACCTGCCCGCGGCAAGACCCGCGGGTGGATTTCTGGACCCGCACCCGCACCCGTCGGGTTTCGGGAGGGTCTCAGGCACCTGCGGGTTTCGTCGACTTCGCCACCGCCTTCATCGTGCTCGAGGCCACAGCCGCCGCGACATGCCCGAAGATCGCTGCCTCCGCCGTGTTGGAGGCCGCCGCCACCACGCCGTGCCCGCAGGCCCCACCTCCGCCACCGCGCCGTGTACGCGGTCGGCTGTGTTGGTGAGGGGACTGGGGAGATCCGACCGCGGTCGGCTGTGCTGGTGAGGGGACTGGGGAGATCCGGCCGGCAGCTTGCCCCGGCGGTCGGATCTCTCCACCACAGAGGAGAGGGGAGCCAAGGAGGAGGGCGACTGCCGCCGCAGCTCGACGCCGCCGAGGCGCCGACCAGCACCAGGCCAAGGAGGAGGAGGACGCCAAGGGGGAAAGGATCAAAGGAAGAGGAAGGAGGAGAGGTTCACGGTGGGCCCCCGCGCCTTCGCCGCCATGGTCCCCTGGGAGTCCGGCTGCGACATGAAGGAGCGAATGCGCCGGTACTCCCGCACCGCGCACGCCTTCATGCTCGTGGCGGTCCTGGCGGAGGTGGAGAGATCCGGCCGCCGGGGCAAGCTGCCGGCCGCCGCGCGCCGTAGGTGCAAGCCGCCGGCTGCCACGGGTCGTGCCTGAGGTGGGGAGATCCGGCGTCGTAGGGGCAAGCGGCGCGCGCTGGCCATCCCGCGCCGCAGGGGCAAGGCGGGAAGCCGAGGGAGAGAGGTTAGGGGAGGGAATTGGGATGGGGAATGGGGGTGATGGGCGCCAAGCCGCCGAGCGACCGCCGGGTGAGGGAGGGGTGAGACTGAGAGTGAGAGATAGACTAGGATTTCTGATATATATATATATATATATATATATATATATATATATATATATATATATATATATATATATATATATATATATATATATCGCATATTGGGCTGGGCTTACTCAATTTGGGCTCGGCCTTGTTAGTTTCGGGCGGGTGCGGGTGCACCCGCGGGTCCAATTGCCATCCCTACCTAGTTTACGTAAAATCTTGACTTCACTTACCAACAGCGCAGTATTTGTTTTCAGTAGGGAGCACTACTACAAAAACTGATTAACAGTAATTTTTTAGGAGCTCTGAGGCGGGCAAAAAAAAATAACCGCCTCTGTTAATGCTACTATTTTCAGATGCGGACATTTCTTATTAACAGAAACTGCCTCGGAAAATCGATTAACAGATGACCGCCTCTGTTAATACTCATATTTTCAGAGGCGGTTCTATTACATATGTCTGTCTCAGTTAAAAGACCAAGCCCAGCCAGATTTGAAAAAGTCCAACCCGATCCGGTAGATGACTCTAGGTGTATATGTTTGGGTTGAGTTAGGGTTTGTTTTGTGTCTCTCTCCCCTCCCTATCTCTCTCACTCCCGACCTCTCTCACCCAGCGCGAAGGGTTCTCGGCCGGCGCGGAGGGTGCGGCCCAGCGGTCGCGTGCGGCACAGAGGGTTCTGCCGCAGCGGCCAGCGGCGCGGAGGGTCCAGCCGGAGCCGGAACCCGAGCAGCGCGGTGGCCGACGGCCCCGAGCGGGGCGAATCCGGCGCGAGCGAGGTGGATCTGGCCCCCACCTTGCCTCTGGCGGTGGATCCGTCCCTTTGCTCGTCTCCGGCGGCGGATCCAGCGGCCGCCACCTCGAATCTAGTGGCGCGGCGACTCCTCCAGCAGCAACGGCGACGAGCTCGAGCAGACGCGGCAGCGTGGCCCCGAGCGCCGGGCGGCCAGCGGCCACGACCGCGGCGTGCGGCGGGTCTCGATGGGCTCGGCGGGCCTAATGGGTTTTTTGTTTTTTTATTTTATTAACAGAGGCGGGCAGGAAACCGCTTCTGAAAATACCTCATTTTCAGAGGTGTTTGCTGAGAGGCGATTTCCCTTGGCCGCCTCTGAAAATGATTTTTGATCGTCTGTGAAAAAAATAGTGTAGTAGTGGAGTGGGCACAAAGAAATTAAAATTAAGCATCCTGTTTTTTTATTTCAGTGGGAATTGGTGTATTTAATTTCTACGTTCAGACTTCAACAGCGTGGTGTAAACCTGTCTTAGTGCCTATAGAATATATTTATCCAATCCTCACTTACCAATGCTTAATATTTTTCTATAAATGCGACTCACAAGCTGAATAGCAGTACATTTATACATATTTGATAACAATATCTATATTTATTGCACTGTAATCTATTGTCATATGTATGTGTTTCTTTAAACAAATTAGTAGTAGATCATTCGCCATAGATAGATTCGGCGCCGGTGATGGTTAAGAAAGGGGCTCGGGAGGAAGGGCGGCGGGATGCCGCTAGTCGCAGATGGTGGGAGACATCCGGTGGGCGGTGGTGGAGGCGGGGGAGTATCATGGTGACCTCTGACGAAGCTACGGCGGCAAGTGGTGGTTCGATTCAGCAGCTCCAGCATCAGAGATGGTGGAGAAATGGGCTCGGGAGGAAGGGCGGCGCGGGGCTGAGAAGGAGAGATGGATATTTTTTCAGGCAATGGACCTGGATTTTATTGTCTTCAGCGAATGAAGATTTATAGTACTAGGGTATTGGGGTAGACGTTATCTGTATATGTTTTTTTGAGATTTGTGTCTAGGTAGGGATGTGCAGCAGATCAGGATATGTAGAAGAACGCATGCAAGTACATATTCTATATGGTGTGACGTGTACTCAATAAAAAATGCATTCTGTTCGTGACATTGTTCTGCTATTTTGGATAAGTAGAGGAAATTTATCATTTTTTAATTTTGATTCATGATGACTTTGTTGTGGCACAATTATATTTACTCTGTACCAGCCCCAAAAATATCATGGATGTTTTCTGATTTTTGCCTTCCTACTTCACATTAGTCCGTTACAAAATGCTAAACACTATGGAACTCGGTGTGTTGGTGTTGTAGGCAATTTTAGTCACAAAGTCATAAGTTAGAGTTGTACATATGCTTGATCCTTTGCACATCGTTAGAATTTGCATATGCTCCTTTATATTATTTTGAATCTAGTTGTGGAAACACAATATGTACATGTACATGTGCGGCGCTTTGATATTCTTTGACCACCTTTAAAAAATTCCTAGCAATTTTGTATCTTTATCATCCATATAGATGAATATGCTTAGGCTCGGATACTGGTGGTACTAGGTAAATTAATTAATTTGTATATTGATAGTAATGGATAAAATAGAATGCATACATGCCCAAGAGGATGAGCTTAATGGATAGTAAATTCACTGATATATATATATATATAGTAGGTCTATTGAGTACCCTGGCTATGAAATACTCCCTCCTTCCCTGTTTATAAGGCATACACGTATATCAAGATTCAAACCTTGTCATTTTTTACCAATAATTTGACTATTAAATTTTTATTTTTATAATGCAAATTTCATATGATTGGATTCATAATCAAATATATTTTACAATGATTATAAGTTTATAATCAAAAGTGATATAATATATGATAAATAAATGGTCAAAGTGTTGTTTAGAAGACCGTGTCATGTTCCACCATGCCTTATAAACGGGGAAGGAGGGAGTAATCAATTCCACACCCGAGAGCCAGCCCGCACACCCGATCCGCCTCGTCTCCCGGTCGCCGCTTCCGGTTTTCTGCACCCGGTTCGCCGCGACGACATCCCCCACTACCTCCCCCACGTCCCCACGCCTAACCGCCCAGCTCCTGCGAAGCCCAATACCCACCCCTCCCGGCGCCCAACCCCTCCGCGCCGTCGCTCTCCCGGCGCCGCTCCCCTCCACCGCCCAGCTCCCGTCCTGGCGCCGGACCCTCCCCGCGCTGTTGCTCTCCTCCCGGCCGCGCTCGCCTCCTCCGACGGTGCTCCCCCCCACCACGGCCACATTTTTTTTGGCCAGCCCCCAGTCCCTCCCAGCGCCGCACCAACCTCCCGATCCGGCAGCGGCGGATGAGGGGGCGCACTGCGCCCAGCGACTGCGGCCCGCACGTCGCCCATCGTCTTCTCCACCGCCGCAGATTGATGCCGAAATCCACCCGCCGCAGATCCGGCCGGGGCCGCTGCCACCCACGCCGCGCCTCCTTCCGGCTGCCGGAGCTTCACGCGTCGCCGAGTCACGCAGCAGCAGGTCAGGGCGCGACCTTACTGGCGATAGGCAGCCCCACGAAATCCGACGGCGGCCACACCCTCACGTCGAGACGGCGGCGCCAGCGCGTCGAGACGGCCCGGCAACCTTCCACGACAGCAGACGGCGGCCGCGGCCTGCGCGTATCCCACGCCGCGCGGCCTTCCTGGCGATAGCCGGCCCGAGACGGTGGCGCCAAGCCCACGATCCTGCGAAGCGAACCCCGGCCAGGCGCCCAGGCCAGGTCATGGACTCGGCTCTCTCTCTCTCTCTCTGTCTCTGTAGAGCGGAGCGGAGATCGGCTCAGCACGTTGGAGTGGAGAAACGCAGCAGCACCTCATCATCCTGCTCATCGTCGTCGAGCGTTGCTGCGTATTGATTACAAATAGCTTTTTTTAGTCACGTGGTGTGTTGCTTTGGGTGCCTACCTGCTGCTTGTTTGATGAAATGTCCAGGCAAGCTATGTTACGCCGAAATAGAAGTTGCTATTGCTTTTAATTGATGGACTTTGATTGTTCTTGTTCCACTGTTAGGGTTCTGCATAGGATGCAAAAATTGTGCCAATTGGTTTTAGTTCCTTTTGCATCGTTGACAGCTAGTATTGTTTCTCCTTCGAGCATAAAGCATGGATATTTTTGTGTAGGGAATATGAGGTGTGATCCCCTATTAGTTGTGTGGCATACATGAGATTTTCATTAAGGCTTAGACCAATTTTGACACATGGTGTCTGTGCATGGTGGCAGCGGCATACAGCAGCGAGCGGCGGTGCCAAGGTGAGGTGGCCGCACTGAGGGGTTCTAATGGTACCCAGGTAGGGGCTTTTGCAATTTCCCTAAGACTGGCAGGATGGTTCTCATGTAAGTTAATTTATGTGATTTAGTTGTTATCTGTTGTTAATAGCTTTCCTGACTTAATCACTTTTACTTTTTATAATAGATAATAGATTATAGCACAACTGTAACTATGGTGATCTCAAGAATTTCTTTCCTTGGTTAACGGGACTGAACTGCGCCGTTTGAGCTAATTTGAACTAATTTGGAAAATTGATGCAGAAACTAATTTGAACCAGCCCACAAGTAGATTATCTGGCTGGATTTGGAGGCTGTGGCCCTTTCCGCGCCCCCGGCGACGCTTCTACCTGGCATCCCGTCACTACTTTTTTCTCTACTTTTTTTTTGGCAAGAAGTTGGATAGACTAAAAAACATTTACTCTACTTTTTTTCTTTGGCAAGAACATGAACTGAAATTTTGCTAGGATATGTGTGAATGGCTGAACGCTATCAGAAAAGGAATATTGAAGTACTCTTTCTGACATAGTATCAACTCTTGGATTAGTATGATGTTGGGCATTTATATGCACGCCAAGAACATCTGACATATCATCACACCCCACATGAACAATTTATGTTGCCACCAGATTCCTACGACCTGACGCTGGCCTCGAGGTCCTCCACCTGCAGGTTTCGGCAGCAGCTCATCCCTAAGTTTCCTCTGCTTATACTGAACTTCATGCTTTTTTCTTTTTGCAGACTTGTGCTTTTGATGATAATGCTAGATTAGCCATATGTTTTTGATGGATTAATGTTCCAGTGCACAATTCATATAAAAGTTGTATGCATAGGAGCCGGATTGGATGATGGTGATAGATCACTGTAGATGTGTGGTGGATTAGGACTTTAGTGTTGCAGTGTTCAGTCTGTTCTCTTCGCATTTTGTTCTGCTGTCATGGAATTTAATTTCAAATGTGGCACAATGGCATCAAACATATACTATACTAGGGCCATGAATAGTTTAGCAAATAATGATTGTTCACCGCATAGGTAATTCAGTAGCTAATGCTAGAGTAAGGGCCATGAACAGTTTAGCAAATAAAAATTGTTCACCACATAGGTAATTCAGTACCTAATGCTAGAGTAGATATATTGTGCAGCAGGTCAGCTGGAATGATTGCTTGCTGGAGTTGCTTGATAGCAGGAGATCGCACGTTCTGGTGCCTGGAGGAGTTGATTTTTTGCTGTAATGTTTTTTTTAGTTTAATCTGCAGCTAGTACCATTGAATACTAGATCATATGGCTTATTTTGTACTTCTATTAAGGACACTACATTTTTTAACATTAGGTGGCTTATCACCCCACTCAATCTTTGCATACGAAGTATCTTTGAGCTGAACTCTAGTCATCTGCTCCATTACACATGGGAATATTTGCGACAGGTTTTTTATGATTCACTCAATATACAAGGTAGCTAGATTTTTGCATCTATGCATGTCATTACTTGTGAGGAAGTAACAAATTCCAAGAGTTCAGTTTTTTTTCACATGTGACATTATCTGCGAAAATGTTCTCTTGTTATATTGTTCCTATTGCAGGCGGCAATGACTAAGATGAGGTCGCAAGGAAACTGCAAGAGTGGATACACAAGCATAGATTGCAGAGCGAGCTCAGCATGATATGTCTCTGACAACGATGATACTGTATCATTTAGGTGGACACATTCAACATTTTGTTTTCCTGAAACTTCAGTCTGCAAATGGCAACGTGTACGGGTCAGAAGCTAGCTGAGTTGAAATGATTGAAGGTTGTTTTCCTGAAACTCAGCTAGGAGGCTGTTCGTAGACTGAAGTTTCAGTCTACAAATGGCTACGTGTACGGCGAAAATAATTGTTTCCTGATTTATGATGAGGTCATACTTTTATTGTTTCTTGTTTCTATAACTGCCGTGGAAATGACTGAAGGTTAGCTTTTACACACTTGTGAGGCTGGCATGTATTCAACATAGATATATAATACGATCGCAGACTCCGGCGAGCAGCGTCAGGTCTCCAAGTCTCCGCCTCCGGCGAGTGACAGGAAGATGAACCTGTCTAGATGGTAGTCGACGGGGCTGGACGCATGATTGTCGATTCTTCTTTTTCTAGATTCGCCTGATTATTGAGTCTCCCACGCTGGCTTCTACCATTACCGGAAAGTTGAGTTTAGATCCTTGCGTCACCTAACAAGATATGAACCGAAAATAAAAACTACATGGTAAAGATAGCTCCTTGCGTCTCGTAAAGATAGCTCCTTGCGTCTCGTAACCAGATACGAGCAGAAAATTCTAGCTAGCTTCTTGAGAGGGACAGGAAGACCTTGATCGCAGATGGGAGCGAGATCGCAAAGGGGAGCGAGGAAAAAACAGGTCCGCGGATCGCCCGTGCACGCTGCAGAAGCGTCGCAGACTGCCACCGGCTTCGTTCACGGCGTGGCTTCTATAGCTCCGTGGAAGGGCGTCGCAGATGTTGACGCTCGAAGGAGAAAAGGATGTGCTTGCATCAGGCTTCACCCAGAGAGGGTAACGGATCGATTTTACCATACCTATTGTCGAGCTAGAGACGGAGACGCAGGTTCCGGCGACCGTCGAGGTAGCTCTCCGCTCCGCTCGCAGGGAAGAAGGGCCGGGAGAGATCAGGCTTCCTCGGTCTTCACGGCGTCTGGCTGAGATGTCGAGCGCCTCAACTGCTCGCCATGCGTGGGCACGGGATGAGTAGAAACCGCTCGGGAAAAACCAGACTCGCGTCGGGAAAAAAACTGAAAGATTGAAGCGCGGCCGCGGCCGGTGAGGGGGCGTCGGGACGGGCTCGGGTATGAAATAGGGTTTCATACCTAGGGTAGAGATTAGCCCTGGCATATATATATATATATATATATATATATATATATATATATATATATATATATATATATATATATAACATGTAGAAATGGTACTAGTGCATCTTTAAAATTCAAAAGATCAGTGCATGTAAAAATTGGAATACACGTCTTTACTTGTGTGTTCAACTGTACTTGTTAACTAGAGCAGGAGCGTCATCTCCATCAAAACGGTCTTGGTTGTTCAAAAATTAAATAAAATATCACTTGCAACGGTTCAGTCTATTCGAAATTCAAATATCTGGCAAATGTACCTTGCTGTACCCATAACCATGGCAAATGTACCCTCCAGTACTCTTCGAGACTTTCCACCTCGCCTAACTTTGGCAAAATATTGAATTACAAAATAAAAGGACAGTTAACTAAGAGAACACACTGATAGAGTTAACCAGGATCACACATTATCACACAAGTGGGCAACAAAAAAAAAATGGATGGCAGTCAGGTCACCGAATCCAAGAAGCAAAACAGTACACTTGCGAACAGATTTTTTCTCGGTGCTCGTGAACTTCAAAGGGTTATTTTGATTCCTGCCCTTACAATTTTTCAATTTTGAAAAAATGCCATTATTATTAATGTTATTAGAAACTTACCATTACAATTCTTCACTTATTTGAACCGTGCCATTTTATACGTCTTTGATGCCCTTGGACCCACTCGCAGAACTGCGTATTTTCGTATGGCCCAAAATACCCCTGCTGGTTTTCTCCCTTCCACTCACTGACGTGTGGGGTCCACACAACAGCTTCTTCTTCAACCTCCTTCCTCCTCTCCACCACGCGCTGCTCACCTCCCGCCCCCCTGCCGCCGTCGGCCTGCTCCCCGCCGGGAGGGCCCCTCCCCCGCAGCTGGATTCGGCCTCCGCCGGCTGTCCACCTCTTCTCACCGCCGTCCGCCCCCACGTAGCGCCGGATCCGGCCACGCCTCCTCCTGCGCCGCTCGCCGGCGAAGAATCAGGGGAGGGGCGCGCCGCCGCCGCCATGCTCCTGCGCGGGCCTCCGCCTCCGCCTGGATCTGGCGAGGGAGGGAGGGTAGAGGGGCGGACGAGGAGCGGCCGGCGTGGGACGCGCCACTGCTACCAGCCTGGACGCGACTTGGGAGGAGACGAGAGGGAGGGAGGGAGCGGAGGTGTGCAGCGCGTGGTAGAGAGGAGGAAGGAGGTTGAAGGAGAAGTTGACGCTTGGGCCCCACTTGTCAGTGAGTGGAAGGGAGAGAAACAACATGGATATTTTTGGCCATACGAAAATACACAGGTCTGCGAGTGGGTCCAAGGACATCAAAGACGTATAAAATGGTACGCTTCAAAGAAGTAAAAAATTGTAATGACAAGTTTCCAATAATATAAATAGTAATGACATTCTTCCAAAATCGGAAAATTATAATGGCAGAAATCTAGAAAAACCCAACTTAAAAGGTCTTTTTCACAGACAATAGCAACAGGGCACCGTCTGGAATACGGGAAGTAGAAATAATGAAAATACATGAATACACTGAAATAGGACAACATGACACAGATCGCGGTACATAATTTGTGGTCACGATACACAAAACCTAGTTTTCGGTCTTCAGCAATATGCAAACGTGCCCGCGTGGGATGTCTCTACACCCACTCCGCCGATCGGATTTGAGTTGTGGGCCCAAGTGCAAAGCCACCAAACGACTATTCATTAAATCGCTGGGCCTACTGGGCCACATTCTTCCTATTAAACCCACGCTCACGCCAAACCGCGCGCGCAGCATAAATAAAAACCCGACATGGAGTCAAAGTGGCAGAAGAGCCCACATGTCAGGCCGCGAGGCCCAGCCCGTGACAACCGGAGCGAGGCCAGGCCGTTGCTGACACCAACCACGCTGGGCCCGTCACCGGCTGTCGCGCGAGGATTCCGCGGGTGAGCGCCAACCGACATTTGAAAAAGGCCACGGGAGGCTCGAATCATCCGCCGGGCCGCGCGGCCCGTACGGTGTGGTACCCAAGACACGTGGCCTCTCCATGCGCGCGCGCGGAGGAAAATCCAACACCGGCGGGCCACCGTGCCGGACGCTACGCTGCTCCGGGAAGGACTGGAGACCACCGGCCGGAACGCCGCCTGACCAAAATGTTCATGTCCGCCGTGGCTGCGGCGTCGCTGGCTCGTTGCCACGGCCGCTAATGCCATCGACGAGCAACGAGCATGCATGAAAATTGTAGTCTGTGCATGAGAATCAAATCAAACACGTGTTTCGTTCCCTTGCGGATGAAAACCGCTACTTCAGTCTTTGTGGGAGTTTCATATAGAATTTCATGCATTAAATTTTATATGCTACATCAGCATTTTTGATAATTTGATATGATCATTATTTTTTTCCAAACGAAGCACGCCCCCAAGTCCATTTCAAGAAACGAAATTACAGAGTTAAGAGTTTAAGAGAACAACGCCGGACGGAAGGAAGTTTCAGCCAACTAACCTGACTTTCAACCTAGACAGACGCTAATGCTAGATCATTGCACCTATGATTGTTATGAGAAGAGAGGAGAAGTTTGATGGGATGAGGAAGAGTTTCGTCCTCATAAAACCCACATTGCACGATTACTATTTTATATTTTTGGAAACTATGGAATGAAACTTGCTTAAAGAGTTGTACTAGTACTCAATTACTCCTGCAAAAACCCTGCCAAATCCATGACCTAAAAAGGACTTGAGTTTCACGTTCCCATCCGTGGAACCGAACCACGCCCGAGGAAGCAGCCAGGAAAGGAGCGGTAAGCGGCGCGCTTTGACGGCGGCGCACGCCCATCTCGTCGCGCGCACGCACGTCCAGCCAGCCAGTCCGTGGTCAGCAGCTTCGCGCAGCATTGGCTCTGTTTGGTTTTTTAGAATGGGTTAGAACACACTTTGGCTCTTATACGGTGTCAAACAAAATTAGTTTACAAAATTAACTTCAGAATCCCCGCGCTAGAAACCATGAAGATTCTAATAAGACCTTTGACCGCGTGATTTGATAATGGTTACTATAGCATCACTGTAGCTAATCATCGATTAATTACCATCATTAGATTCGTCGCGAAAAGTTACACCCATCCTTGAAGAAATTTTTTAAATAAATTTTATTTAGTACTCTATGCATACGAGATTCTTGTCTCGAGAAATATGCGCGCTAGGAACTCCGCACGTTCTTCCCGCACGCCGCCTCCCCACGGTCCGACCCGCTCTGTATCGCAGCCGCATCCCCCGTGCCGCAGCAACCGCGGCCTCGTTTGGTTTGGCAACAAAACTAATGTGTACATTTTTCGAAAAGAGAATCTCGTATGCATGAAGTACTAAATAAAGTCTATTTATAAAAATTTTTAGGAATGGGTGTAACTTTTCGCGACGAATCTAATGACGTAACTAATCGATGATTCTGAAATGGCCAAAAACCTCATTAGATTCTTCAGGATCACTAGGGCAGGGATTCTGAAATTAGTTTTATAAATTAATTTTATTTGACACCATAATTAATAGTTAAAGTTATTAATATTCCTAACATAATTGTAGCGCGAACCGACCCGCATCTCTTCCCCTCCCCCCGCCGTCACTGCGCCCACCCACCGCGCGGCCCCGCAAGCAGGCCGCCGCAGTGCCACCGTCCCGGCTATTTAACGCCGCCCCCACCCGGCACTCGCTCCCCTCCGTCCCAAAACCCCCGACCCTGCCCTGCCAGCATCCCACCTCGAACCCCGCGCCCTCGGTAACCACCGCAGAGGCAGGCAGGCAACAAGGCTCGACGCCAGCGAGGCAGGCCCAGCCACCACCATGGGAGAGGAGAAGAAGGCCGCCGCCAAGGACGGCGACAAGAAGAAGGAGAAGGACGCCGGGGCGGCCGCGCCGGCGGGGCCGCAGCCCATCGTGCTCAAGGTCGACTTGCATTGCGCCGGGTGCGCGGACAAGGTCCGCAAGGCCATCAAGCGCGCCCCAGGTGCGTCGGCGGCGCGAGATCGTCGCGGGTTGCCGTTGTCCTCCTCTTGCGGGCGTTGGGTTTTGTTTCTGACCGTTGCGGGCGGCGCGTGCGTGCAGGGGTGGAGTCCGTGACGGCGGACATGGCGGCGGGCAAGGTGGTGGTCACCGGTCCCGCGGACGCGACGGAGCTCAAGGAGCGCATCGAGGCCAGGGCCAAGAAGCCCGTGCAGATCGTCTCCGCCGGCACCGGCCCGCCCAAGAAGGACAAGGAGAAGAAGGCGGACGGCGGCGGCGAGAAGAAGCCGGACAAGGAGAAGGCTGCCGGCGGCGGAGACAAGAAGGGCGACAAGGAGAAGGGCGGCGGCGGCGAGAAGAAGGCCGACAAAGACAAGGGTGGCGACAAGCCAAAGGAGGAGAAGAAGGCCAAGGAACCCAAGGAGGTCAGTTACTTGCCGATGATTCCAATCCCGTGCCGCTGCTGCATGCTTGCTCTCGTCAGCCTTCGAGGTCCGCAACTCAAATTCCTCTGCTCTTTTCTCCCCAGGAGACGGTGACGCTCAAGATCCGGCTCCACTGCGACGGCTGCATCGACCGCATCAAGCGCCGCATCTACAAGATCAAAGGTGCGGTTTTTTCCCCTCGGATTCCCCGCACGAACCGTCAGAAAATGCCGGCCGTCCAGATCGATCGAACATTTGAATTGACTGTTTCCATCCGTTGGTTCCAGGTGTGAAGGACGTGGCGATCGACGCCGGCAAGGACCTGGTGAAGGTGACCGGCACCATGGACGCCGCCGCGCTGCCGGGCTACCTCCGGGACAAGCTCAGCCGGGCCGTGGACGTCGTCGCGCCGGGCAAGAAGGACGGCGGCGGCGGCGACAAGAAGGACAAGGGCGACAAGAAGGACGGCGGCGAGGAGAAGAAGGACAAGTCCGCCGCCTCCGCGGCGGTGGCGCCGATGCCCATGGCCGAGGCCGGCATGTACCAGATGCCGCCGCACTACGGGTACGCGCCGTACCCCCCGGCACCCGGCGGCTACTACGGCGGCGCCCCGGCACCCCACCCCGCCGGCGGCTTCTACCACCCCAGCGCCGGCGGCCAGTACCCGCCCCCGCCCACGCCCGCCTACCCGTACGGCGCCTCCCACCTCCACGCGCCCCAGATGTTCAGCGACGAGAACCCGAACGCCTGCTCCGTCATGTGAGCGGTGAACCCCGCCGGCCGTCGGCGACGCGCCGCGTCGAACTCCGCTGTGTCATACCAGAAGCAAAGCTATGGCTTGGGTCTTTTAGCAGCTTAGTTAATCATCAGCGGTTAGCTAGTAGTTTAATCGTCGCCCCCCAGTGAGAGTTCCCGTACTACCAGCAGTGTTCTAGCAGCAGGCCTGTAAATGACAGCAGCAGCGACGTACTCTCGCCATGGTGTGTAATGCAGCGTCATGTATAATCCACCCGCCGCCGATGGAAATTTTGCCCTTCTGCCACCGCTAATCGCCGTTACCGCGTCGCTGGTGGAGTGGTGGTGGTGCTCGCGTAACGGCTGAGCGCGATGGTGCCGCGTCGCCGTCGCCGGTGAGGTCATCGACGCCGCCGGCGACGGGTGGGGTCTTTTCGCACCCAGGGAGGGAGGGTTCCAGATGCCCCCGCCTTGGCGCTGCGTCGGCGCGGGGAGCGTCAGATTAACGGTTCCTCTAATCCAGACGGTTAAGTCCAAAGGTTGGGCGACTTGCGTTGATGGGTTTTCTGCCTGTGCACGGTAGTATGCTAGTGTGTTCGTTGTCTTGTGGTTTCGGCACATGTTTGGATACAAAGTATTTTTAAAGTATTAGTAGAATATCATGGTTTTAGAAAATACCATAGTTTTGATAAATAAGGGGGTGTTTGGATGTTCTCAATTTTACAGTTTTGAAAACTACGTTATTCTCAAAACCATAGTTTTTTTGGAGTTTTAGAAACTCCACCTCCGACCTCTTTTTTTTTCAACCGAGAAACAACGCGCGATGTGCCCCCTCCGTTTTCTCTCTCGCGCGCCAGAACTCAGGCCTTCGCGCCGTATTTTTTATTTCGCCCACTCCCCCACCGCTCGTGAGAACTGAGAAACAAGTCGTTCGTGACCTAGGTTCGATCTGTTCATGTTCCATGGAGTCCTGGGATCCCGATGCTCCCATGAATAAAACAGCTCTCGATGCTTCCATGGCTGCTAAGGGCGGCAAAAAAGAAAGAGGTATCTCCCGTATCCCCTTTCTGCCCGGTGCTTTAGTTGCCCACTAATCTTGGTTTATGTCAAAACTGAAAAAAAAAACTGCAATACCCAAACAGATCACGGTTTATGTCAAAACCACTAAAAACTCTGGTTTCAAAATACCACAGTATTATCTGCATCTAGTTTTTAAAACCATGGTTTCTCAATACCACAGTTTTGGAAAACTTTGACACCCAAACAGGGCCTAAAGCATATCGCCTACCGTAGTTTAATCAATGCTAATGGAGTGATGGTTTGTCTTTTTCCTTGACGGATAATTCCACCGCAGCGTTCTCTCTTGTTCTCGACGGAGTTCTCTAGGGGGTTTTAGCTCCGGCGACGGCCGTGGTTTTTCTTCGATCCGACGTGGATGAGCGGCGGGCCTCGAATATTCTGGGTGGCGTTTCTTTATTAGTGTGTGTGGGTCATGGTGTTTTTCTAATTTTCTGTGTGCCGATGCGACTATGCGAGTATGCGAAGCCAACTTGTCCTTCGGTCCGAGACTTCCAAAACGGAGCACTCGCTCGCTCGGTGGTGGTTGATTGTCGGAGACGGCTATGCTGGGCGCGCGGCGAGCGTGCGTGTCAGCTGGTCTACCTCTAGCGCGGACGCTTTGGCAACGCATAGTTTACTAATTAAATACTCCGCCTGCGTGTGCATATTTGAACATAAAAAAGATGTCCATATATAATAATATCTATTCTATTATGTCACTCTCTTATCGTCCTAGGTGATCGATAAGGATGTTAATGTGTCCGGAAACTTGAATTGATTCTTCTTCCTGCTCAAACGGTTCTCTTTTCACACCTTGTTCCATCCCCACTCACTCCCTAGAGTATTATTGTTCATCCTTGCAAGGGTGAGTGTGTTTATATAAATGTCTTTTACAGGGGTGGATCATCTGCATGCAGCTATCGCCGGATCCTGATAAATTTACTGAAATTAATGAACAATTACTGTTTAGCACTATTCATTCATGTGGCCGATTCTTAGCGTTTAATGCTTCCGATCCCGATGACTTTTTCGTCTGGCTTCGCCCCTGCTCTTACTGTGAAGTTGTAAGGGCACCCGCAGAGTTGCTCTCGTAGAACGTGCCACCTCAGCTTGTACTCCCTCCTTCCTCGTTTATAAGGCACGGTGGAATATGGCACGGTCTTCCAAACAATACTTTGACCATTTATTTGTCATATATTATATCACTTATGATTATAAATTTATAATCATTGTAAACTATATTTGATGACGAATCCAATCATATAAAATTTACATTATAAAAATTAAAAATTAATAGTTAAATTATTAGTCAAAGATATAAATGTTTGAATTTTGATATGCGTGTGCGCCTTGTAAACGAGGAAGGAGGGAATAGCACAGAGGACGATGCATCTAATGGTTTAATCTTTAGCACAGACAACAGTGGAGCCCGCAAGTTAAATTATCACCACCGCCCGCAGTATCTGACCACTCACCAGCGACCATCCATCGTCCGCCTCGCCTCGCCTGGTCCACATCCAAATGTTGGGCCCACTCTGCTTTGGGACATGAGGTAGCGGCTCTCGCCAGGGGTAGCGACACTCCGTTCTCTCTCCTCAATTCTCTTTCCTATGTGGAGGTTTTGTAGAGACCATAACGGCACCATTGCGGCTGTCCTAAAACAAAAGTGCACATATAATAAACGTGAACGATAAGGAGACGTAGGTCTCCTGATGTCCTATTAAGAGTATGACACGACTCAACCTAGACCTCATGCATTCTAGCTAGTGTCGCGTTAAGAGTATGCCGCAATTAGACCTAAGGTTGGCTTATAGTGAAACCGCTTCCTTTGACGTGCTTGGCTTACCGTTGGAAATCATACACCGCATCGTCTGCATTGCTAGTGGCACAGGAGTCAGGAGATAAATACATAGCTAGTGTATCTATTCGGCCACCATCGGAAGGATGTCAAGAGCAAGGACGATCATATTGCCTGCATTAATTCTATTATTGGTGATCACGTATCGTCCTGTCAGCTTATTTCACCGTACCGTAATGGGTGTAACTTCTTTTTTTTTCAAAAGTTCTATTAAAATACAGTTATAAGGAACAAATTTATCGGAAGATATTTCCTTGACTATGAGCAACATATCACGTATCAAATCCGCCGCCGTTGTTGGGTGCTTCTTTTTTCCTTGCATATGCTATTACTAAGCGGATGATTGGCTCCAATGGAGTGCGGATGAGGAGCCTGTCGATCTTTACCTCTTGCATTGTTGCTATCATCAACCCAGCCAAACCTACGATCACCACGGATCTCATCACGGAGAGGCGTCCAAAACTCCCAGCCCCATGATTGCGTCGTCTCATGCATCACCTTGCGATTGCGAGCAAACCCCGCCGCCGTCTCATCTGAAGCAAGCCAATTCAACAACCATGCATGACAACGCTCGCGCTCTCTCGTCCCGGGCGGCCGGCCCCTCTTGGACGACGCCAAGGAATAATCCATTCCGGGCGGGCTGACGGGGACGCGGCGCGGCTGGCGCGTCCTACGTACCTGTCGCCGCCCGGCCCGGCCGCCGGCCAGCTGGCTTCCGGCGGGTACGTAGCTGATTATTCAACTGGCTTTTGCTCTTGTTCCGGAGCGTGGCGCGGCATCACATCGCATCGGCCTGACGCCCCGGCGGCTGATGCCTGGCAGCAATGAACTAATCGATCGGCTAATCATCATCCACCGCGCGACTGCGCCCCGTGATGATCACGCACGGCACGGCCCGCAATAATCAACAAATCAAAGGATCATCAAGCAAATCAACGTGCCATGCCGTGCCCGGGGGCGAGACGAGAATGAGACGGCACCGCATGACGCAGCACTGTGGCAGTGGCAGCTTATTAGTATTCAAACGTGTTGGGTTAGGTCGACTAGCTACATACCCCGGCGGGCCTGTCAGGCTGCTGCGCACGAATGGGCGCTTCCGCGTGTCCTGATACCTCCCACGGCTGATGAACTGTCAGGGGAAGCCAGGACGAGCATTTTGTTGCGTTTTATTTTCTTTTCTTTCTTTTAGATTTGGACGGCCAACTGGCCGGGGCGCCGAGGGGAGCGCGAGGAGCGTAGCGGGGGCGGGACAGACTCCTTGGATGATGAGTGCGCGAGGGTGGGGGCTGCCAGCCAGACTGCGCGCGCGGCGGCCGCGAGAGACAAGCGCAAGGCGCTGGGCGCAAGTTCCAACCGCGAACCACCCGTTTTGGCTGCGGGGCGCGTGACGCGGGTGACGTCGCCGCCGCGCTCTGCGCTGCGCCCGCACGGCGGCGCGGCGTGCCGGAGCAGCGAGGCGAGGGAGGGACGCTCCGCGCTCGCCTTCGCCAGCCTCGAGCTCCGCGCACTGTGAGATCGCACCTTGCCTCACCTCGTGAACGCACCTGCGTCGCTGCTGCCTGCTGCGACCCTGCGAATTCGCAAGTGCTCCGCGGCGTCGATGCGGAAACTCTTGCCAAAAGGAGGCGAAAGGCGACCATCCTTTTGCGCGAAAACACTGCTCTCGCCTCCGTTTTCTTTTCGAGATCCTCTTTTAAATCCTGCCGGCCGGCCGGCCGGCCGGCTTTTCTTCACTCCTCAGTCCTCACCTTCACCGACTGACCTGCGGCACCGCTGCCCAAAAGCCAAATGCATCAATGCATCAGCATGGCACGGGACCGCTGCCACTGACCGGCCGGGGGGAGGAGGGAAGGGAGGGAATCTGCCGGCCCGGACACGGAGGAAGCAGACGGCGCCGCTTCCATCCCGCGCCGATCATTGCTGGCTGCTCATCATGCGGAACGCGACGCCGTCGTACAGCGCACAGTGCGTGCCGTGCATGCCGCGGCGCCACCACACGGCGGCACGGCCACGGCCCACGGCACCTCCTTTTTCCTCACATGCCCGTCCTGGCTCGCCCCCGGCGCCGCTTTAGTTGTTGCCACTTCGAGGAAAGCCCCCGGCCAGGTGAGACGGGCCAGGGGCATGGGGACAACCGGATCGGCCTTTCCCATTTCCCATCTTTGCTTGCTGCTACTCTGGCCGCCGGTCAGGGAAGGACGACTGACTGCGAGTGAATGTGCTCCTCCTCCCTTCCCCTCCGTGCGTGTGTAGGTGTGTAGCTGATGAGAGAATCTGGGTGGGATGTGAGGAGAAGAGGAGGGCAATGCATGCATGTGCCGGGCCTGAGCTGCCATGCCGGCGGCCCTCTCCTTTCCTCTCCTCCTGTCCTGAGACTGGCAGGGGTTCCTTTTCGCTCGGCACTGTGCAGGTGCAGGGGTTCGGTCACGGCTTTCAATTCGGGCCATATGCGCCTGTCGCGGCGGTGGTCAGGGGCGCTCGCCACCGGAATGATGACGATGGATGGCAGCGGCGGGCGGCCGTCCTTCGGTCAGCCAGGCAGTGATTCTGCTACGCACGCGGCACCACTGCGCTGCCACCACTGGATCTCAATAAACCAAATCCAACGCTCTCAATAAACCAGGTGCGCGCATCAGAAAAACATGCGCAGCAGCTTTCTTGTGGGAGATCTCTTGTGAGATGGTCTACGCCGTGTTTAGTTGCAAAAATTTTAGGATATAAAACACTATAGTATTTTTGTTTGTATTTGATAATTATTGTCTCGTCATAGATTAATTAGGCTCATTAGATTCGTCTCGTGATTTACAAGCAAACTATGCAATTAATTTTTTATTTCGTGTAGATTTAATACTTTATGCATGCGTTGAAAAATTCGATGTGACGGAAAATTTTGTAAAATTTTGGAATTTTGGATGCAGCTAAACAGGGCCCTAGATGATGGCCATCACCATCAGTGGGTGTGTGGAGCGAGCCGCAGGAACGGAGCAGCCGAGCAGCGATGGATGTTGGAACTGTTGGGCAAGATCGAGGGCAGGCGCTGCTGCCGCTCTGGTGCCGGAAGACATCCAACCAGTCCGGTACTTTTACCTGCTCTGCTCCCACCCGGCTGCACGGCCCCGCACTGTGCGTGCTTGCCGTCGTCAGAATATATAGGACGACCCCGTCCGACCCACTGCTAATGTTGACGGGAGTTTACCCGTGCTCTTTTTGGCGATCCGGCACTGTTGGCGCCCCCACGCGCGTTGTTGCTCTCGAAGGAACTACTAGTAGCATGCGACTTTTCCCTTTTGTAGCGTACCACACAGCGCATACATGTAGTAGGTCGCGCAGCAATGGGTGGAGGCTCCTTTTGGGGATCAGTAGCTAACGAAGGCCCGTGCCCGTGCCGTGCATGCGTTTTCTCTAGTGTGTACGTGCGTACGAGCAGCTTCACGCGTCGAAAAAGGGGCAAAGGTACATCTATGCGTGCACCCATCGAGTAGCACGTACGTACTGTGTGGCAAGTTGGCAACTTACCGGACGGCTCTGCACCTAGCTACGCTATCACATTCACACCGACGAGACGTACGGCGCGGCGTCGACGATCACGAATGGATGATGATATGTGATGGTACCCTAGCGCATGGCTTTAATAAAGAGCCAGCCTTTGTGACAGCAGCTACGGGGCTCCCGGGCACGCTCTCGCGGAGAAAGCGACGAGAGGCCAGGGGCCGAGCGCAACGGCGGCGCGCGCAAGGACCCTCCCGAGAAGCCAACAAGGGCAAACGGGGCGGGCATTGTACCCGTACGTGGATGAACCGACGAGAGCCGCGGTTGCGGCGTCGCGCTCCGATCCGCCGGCCCGGCGGGCCTCTGCTTCTTGTGCAGTGCAGGTCAGGTCAGGTGCGCTGCGCTGGGGGGCGAGGGCGACGCGGGTGCCGCCGTCGGCGTCAGGCGGCTTAACTAGCGACACCAGGAGATGCTCTGCTCGACTGCTCCTGCTCTCGGGAGCATCGGCCAGCGGCGATTTTCATTTGGTTGCTTGCTTGCTGGTGCTTTTGCAGCCTGCACCGGATCATCATCCCTGACGACGACTACGACTACGACTTCGAGCATGCTTCTTCAGAGATGTAGTACGCAGTAGTAGGTCGGTGTTGCCTGAGGCCCCGACGAATGTTCACAGTCGGCAGGCATTTTCCACCCAAGAGGCAAACGCACAATGAGCCCACGTTTTTTCTTTCTTCCAACGCGAGCTTGCAGCGCGCCTGGTGCACGGCGTCAGGGGCCTTCACGGTTTCTTGTATGCATGCCGGTGCCCGCTGCGCTGCAATGTAACATCCCAGTTTTCATCACGATTAAGGGGGAGTATTGAAAAATATAATGTAAATTTCTAGAGGGTTCTATAAAAATAAGGATAAACCATGGCATAATTTTGTTCACCATGACAAGGTTCTAAAATGTTCCACAAGACTCATAAGAAGACATGAAGTTTGGATATTTTTTTGTCATGGTAAAATTTAGAATTTTCTAGAAATAGATATTTGTAGGGAACTTATATTTGTAGCGAACTTCCTAGAGTGTGACATGTGTCACTCATCCAAGGGGGTATGAGTGCCTATATAAGGAGGGTGCCACCCCTTGCCATGCCATACTACTCCACCCCATCCCACACACATCCAAGGGCATGGTAGAAGTGAGCATAGGTAGAGTGTGCTAGGTGTGTGTTCCTTTGTTGCTCCAATAAGGTAAGCGTCTTTATAAGTGCTAGTCTTCCAGTTAAGCTTAATACTTAGTGTATAAGTTGTGATCCATCAAAGGTTGGCTCTGCCATCCGGAAGCCAGCTTCATCTATTGGTAGGCTCTGCCTCCCGGAAGCAAAAGACGGCTCTGCCGTCAAAAGGACTCGGTACACTAAGTAACTAGAAGCTGACCGACTCTGAATTGAGTTGGTGTAGATCCTCAACTTAGTAGGGCCACCTCAATTTCCAACAATCACTAAAATAAAACTTATGTTGCAATTAAACTAGTAACGTAAAATAATACTAACATTATACGAGGTATTACATAACTACTAGGTAAACTATTTTATACTCTTGCCTTGTGTTAGTACATTCGTTCCCTCCAATAACTAGCATACGCATGATTGCACCTACGACAAAATTCATCTCGTCTCTTTCCATAAAAGCCTCTCGAGTCACCGTACCATGCCATAATTCCCAGACAATCATGACAGCGCCTACCTCCTTTACCATAACTTCATCATTCCCTGAAAGCCACAGAGTACCCACACCATTGACCTTGAAAAGACCCGTCATGGCAGCACCCACCTCGCTAAAAATCGGGGTCGCCACGCACAGTGCGGGCCGAGATTTTTTCCGCCGAACCACCTCACCCGCTCGGTCTCGCTCGCGCACGCGCGACACGCCGGCCCCACGACGGGACCGCGCACTGCCGCCGGCACCACGCCGTGCCGCCCACCCCCACGTCCCCACCTCGCCCACACCGCTGCAGCGCCCTCGCCGGCTTTACCGCCTCGGTGCTAGCGCCTTCAGTGCTGCCACTATTCGCGTTGACAACGAACTGCTACAGCCCACGCCGTCGCCGTCCCTGCGCGACGCCGCTGCTGCTCTCCTCGCCTATAAAAGGAGCAAGGCCGTGACGAGCCCCGTCACCGACCCAAGCACACCGAGCCGCTTCGCTCCGCTAGCTGAACCACTCCTCCCAAGCCCAGCTCACTCACGAGACAAAGCTCCAACAATTGGCCCTCTTCCTCGAGCTGTTCCGCGCCAAGGTGAGATGGCAGGCAGCTCCCCCGACCATTAACTCCACAACAAAAGCCCAAAACACCCACAAGGCCGTGAGCACTTAATCCAAATCATTCTACCAATCAACACTGTAAACTCAATATCTCCTTCATATCAACTCCTTTTCCCGTAACTCTTTTTTTCTAAACTCTCCTCAAATCATATACTATATATTCCTCCTATTTTCATCTCCATTTGAGCTTATTTTATTGCTTGCTTGTGTTTGTTTGCCGGTTGTGCCATTTTCGCCCGTAGATCACGGAGTGACCGAAGAGGAGCCTGCCAAGGAGCTAGAAGACCCGTACCACGAGCAGGAAGCCGCCGCCGCCGACGCGTACGCAAGCGAAGACAAGTTTCATCGACCCCTACGTGAGCGGTTGCATCCATGTGAGGGCGTTTAGCTGTAGCCTGTGTCTAGGATCGATTACTCATACCAGTACTTGAGTGATTGAGTGTACTTATGCATGCATCTGAGTAGTCATGCATATCCAGAGCTGAGAATAGGATACGAAGGTGAAACGAACATGGCACCATTTATGCCATTTCGAGTGATTTTGGTGATCGAATGACAACACAACACTTAGACTAATATGATTGTTAAGATGATCATTCTCAGGCTTTTAGGTTCAAGTGATGACAAAAAGAAAGAGAAGATAGGCGTAGCAAGGCTCGAAGAGCAGCCCCTACGGGGGTTCCGCTACCCGGTTAGCGGACGGGGGTCGAGGGGGAGCCGCCCCTCGCAGGTCTCAGGGCAGCGCCCTGAAAGCTCTTCGGTTAGTAGCACCGGAAGAACCGACGCCAGGAGCATCGGTGCATCCGACGCTTGTCGGAAGAACCGACGCTATGATGTTTGGTGTAGAAGGGAATCGAAGCCAAGTCAGCCTATAGACACCGGTTGAACCGACGATCCAAGAAAGGGCATCGGTGCATTGGGCGTACTGTGTACCAGAGATGATGTCAAGTGCCCAGGAGAAGTTTCTTCAGCACCGGTTCAACCGACGGTGCATCGGAGTATTGCGTCGGTGCAATGACGTCAGCGCCCTGGAGAAGATTCTTAAGCACCGGATGAACCGGTAATGCATCGGTACAAAGCATCGGTTCAACCGGTGATCACTGCGTCAGCTGTCAGGAGTTCAACGGCTACTTCGGGTTATGAGTGACCGGAAGAACCGACGCTACCTCAGCCAGAGGCATCGGTTCTTCCGGTGATACGCAGATTTTCTGCTGACCGTTGGAGCAACGGCTACAAGACTTGGTGGCCTATTTATACGCCTCACCCCGGCCATTTGAAGTTTGCTGGAGTTGCTGGACATCTCACACACACCCAAGAACATCTCCAACCACCATAGAGCTTCATTGTACATCATATAGGCTTAAGCACACTTGTGAGAATGCTTAGTGCTTGTAATAGGGATTAGTTCTTGCGAGAGCTCCCTTGAGAGAAGTCTTGCTGCGGCAAGCAATCCTTGTGATCCGTCGTGTGACCCTTCGGCTTGGTGTGGAGTGGCAACGACACTTTGTGCGGGGGAAGAGGAGGCCCCCTCCTTGGTGGAGAAGTTCCGTAGTGGATTTCGGCCGGGTGACCGAGAGAGATGGTGGCGGTGCACGAGACTCAGTGTCTTGTGGGCACTTGCCTTTGCTTGCCGGCATCGCCTTGGTGGCGTAGTGCAAGACGGTGATCGGAAGAGCCTCGGTGTCCCGTGGACGTAGGCGTTTGTGCCGAACCACGTTACATGACCGTGTCTACTCGGGAGTTTGCATCCCTCTTGCACTTACCTCTTTACTTACCATATTACGTTTCCGCATTTACTCTTTCTTGTGTGCCTTTACTTTCCTAGTTAGTTTGATTAGGATTGGCTATAGGTTGCAAGTTTTTAGGGGTAAGTAGAGAGTTGCATAGATAAACCTTAGTCATAACTAGCATGTATAGGACGTGTTAGGTTTATCTTATGCAAGTAGTTTGAGCCCTAGGTTAAAAAGCGATTAGCGACCCTATTCACCCCCTCCCCCTCTAGGGTCGGACACCCCGGTGATCCTTACAGAAGGGATCTGGCTGAGACTAGAACAGCTGGGTATGCTGGAGCCGGCGCTACCGTGGTGGTAGAATGGCAGGTGAGTGCTACCGTGGTGGTAGGCTCGAGTTGACATGTTGAGGGATGGTTGCTGCCCTGGTGAACCATAAGGACCGAGTTGTTTTGACATCTCACCTAGCTTACTTTCAGTACGACCACATGAGTTTGTATGGGCAAACCTTAGCCTAACCGAGTTGTTTTGACATCTCACCTAGCTTACTTTCAGTACGACCACATGAGTTTGTATGGGCAAACCTTAGCCTAATCCCACTGGCTAACCTGGTAGTCGTCCGAGGTGGATATGTTTTGGGGTGAGACCTGGATTGGTCCAGACCCAAGGGTTTGGGGGCGACTAGTCGGGGTTGAGCCACGGCTGGGTGTCGGCTATGACTGAGCCGTCTCTGGACGGTGAAGTGCGTGTGGGTAAAGCGTACAACCTCTGCTGAGTGTATAATCCATTCGAATGGTCCGTGTCCACGGTATGGACAGGCTACGGTGTGGTCCTGACAACTAGTGAGCTACCTACTGGGGGTTGTGTCGGGAAGAGTTGCATACCATTAGTTGCATTGCTAATGCATTGTGCTCAATGTGCGTCGTGCATGTCATTCCCCTCCCGTAGGGCGAGGTGGAGCTTGCTGAGTACTTTTGTACTCACCCCTGTTGTTTTTTCTCCAGAGGATCATGACTTTGTGCCAGAAGACTACGAGTATGTCGTGTCCGCACCCAAGCTGATCGAGTGGAGCCGTGATGGATGAAGAGCTAGTCCTGCATGTCGCTATGCTAGTTGTTATCATATGGTTGTTCTGTGTAGCTATGTGTTGTCACTTTACTCCTCATGTATGTGTTAAATAAAGCTCTGTATGACTTTGGACTTCACTTGATATAACATGTATTATGCCGAAGATCTTATTCGGTAATTAATACATGATTTAGCCTTGATCTTCGGATCGGGGTGCTTCATACAAGGAAGAAGGGACCCCGTTGCATCGCCACCATGCCATCTGGTGGACCAGATCACCGGAGCACTTGGCCTGGGCGTGCGCGTGACGATGTCACCCAGTTAAATCCACTGCTTGTTGGCCTATCTTTTCTGCTAAGGCGAGCTAAAAGTGCCTTTTGTTACTGGGGACGTGGGCGTGCGGTTTGCAGGAGAGGAGAACGACCTCTCTATGCCTTTTATCAGCCTCACCGGAATGCCAGGTGGTCTTGGATTTCAGGGGCCTCGAAGCTTCATCAAGTTTTGAAGCAGGCAAGCAGCTAAAATAGTAGTTCCTTTTTTCATGGGGGGAAGGACAAAAGGTGGCGAGCCTACAGATGTTAAGTCCTAAAAAGAAAAAAGAAAAAGAAAAGGAAAAGAAATGTTGGCACTGTCAGTTTCTTCGTGCTGCATACCAAAAGTACCGGTCTGTTACTTCTGAGAAGCTTCTTTCTTTGTTTGTTTTCCCTGCATATAGCTTGAGCGACAAACTTGGCCTTGATCAACAAATTGCTTCCCAAGCCAAAACTCTATCCTGTCACTGCACCACCGATAGCGTCAACAGGGGCGCATCACCTTCAGTCTTGTTTAATCAAGCAGTATTACCCGCATATATTTTCTCTGTCCGTTTTGGTTTCGCCCCAAGAAGTCAGTTTGACTTTTCACGGATGAGTGTGCATTGCATTTGCACCGAACGGACCCGCAGAAAGAGATGTGGTTACTGGTTAGTTAGGGCCGTGGTTTTACTTTTACACCCAGAGCCCGAAACATCTTCTTTCTTCTATCCAAATGGAACTGCAAGTGTGCCCATGTATGTATACTGTATACAGAGGGGAGGCAGGCAGCAACGGAGCTTCACTCCACTAGCAGCGCGAGGCAACGGCGAGCAGGCACTCGTTGCATCCTGGGACTCCCAGGCATCAAACGAAAACTAACTGCCCGCCGTTGATCCACTGACGTCGATCGGCCGAGCTAGCGAAGGATCAGAGAACCTGGGTCGTCGGTTGCGGCGTCGCGCTCCGGCGATGGCACTGCCGCGCCAGCACCCCACCCCCACGCGGCTAGCTAGCCCGGCCGTGTTCGCGGCGGGTGCGGCGTCGGCGTCCACCCACCGGGCGAACCGGAACGGCCGCGGCGGATGGATGCATGCGAGGCCCCTGCTAGCGACCGGAGATGCTCTGCAGTCTGCCGTGCCCTCGGGAGCACCAGCCAGCCGCGAAAGTCACATATCCGATCCGTCCGTCTGATTGCTGTGCTGGTAGTGGTAGGTTCTCAGCTCGGTGTTGCCGAGTTGTAGCTAGCCCGAGCGATGCGGCGAAACACGCGGAGGTGCAGGCGGCCAGGTAGCCCGGAGCGTGCGTGGGCATGGATGGTGTCACGCACGCAAATCCACTTGGTACTAGTATTTAGTTGCCAATCTTTCTGTCTTTTTTGTTTTTGCTAACAAGTCGAGCTAAAAGCGCCTTTTGGTAGTGGGGGCTGGGGACGGATTTGATCATCAGAAGTGATGTTCCGATGAGAGGAGAACGACGTCCGCGTTCCTGTTCTGGACTGCCCCAGATCAACCTGGAACCGGGCCCGAAGACGACGGCACTTTCTAAACTCGCTTGATTTGATCGCGCGCGCGCACGCACCGACGGCCACGTTCCGTTTGCACGTAGTAAGGCTGCCCGCAGTGAGTTCTCTAAGCCGTTCTCTATGCCATATAGAGAGTGAAGATAGAGAAGAAAACGCCGCAGTGGCGTTCTCTATGTCGTACTCAAAGCTAGCGCACGGCTCGGCACGCGCCATTCCCAGCGCATGTAGCGCTCGCGCGCTACGGGTGGGCCCGGCATCGATGCCGCGCCCCCCAACCGCTCGGAAGCCGCCTCCGCCGCCGGGAGGGAGGAGCTCGCCCGCCGCCCGCCATGTCCCCGCTCGCCCTGCTCGCCGGCCGCGGTCCCATGCGCTCGCCGCCACCATCGAGAGGCCCCTGCTCGATTCCCCGTGCGGGCCGCCGCCGTCCGCACCGCTCCGCCGTGCCGCGGGCGGGCCACCCCGCTGCGCCGCCGCGAGGCCCGGAGCTGGGGACGGGGCCCCTGCTTGCGGCTGGAGGGAAGAGGGCGCTGGGGAGGGGGCGGCGTGCCTGCGGGAGGGAGCAGGGGAGGGACATCCGTAGGGGAGGGGAGGGAGAGAGAACGGGGAGGGAGAGAGAGGGTGCCGAGCTCGAGCTCTCGCCGACCATGCGCGCTCCTGCAGGCGCACTGCGCGCCCGGCCGGCGCGGCCTCCGCCCGACCGAGCAGGAGAGGAGGGGTGCCGGGGCCGCCGCGGCCTCCTCCCGGCCCTCGCTCGCAAGCTCCGCCGCGGCAGCGCCCATGGCCGGCGTGGGGAGGGAGCAGGGGGAGGGAGGAGGGGCGCGCCCATGGAGGGGTGGAGGAGCGCCGCGCGGGGAGATTGGGGAAAGAGAGACGGGGAGTGGGGGAGGGAAGGGGACAGAGAGGATTGGGGAGCTCCGCCGCCGCCTCCGCCGTGGATCCGCTACTGTGGCTGGCGCGCATGGACCGGGGCAGGGGGAGGAGGCCACCGCCGCGCGCATGCCAGGGAGGGGGAGGAGGCCGGAGGCTGGAAGGAGGCGCGAGGAGGGAGGACGGGTCCCTAGCTCCGCCGCACCGCCGGAGGAGATGGTGGCCGGCGGCGGAGGTCGGGGGAGGAGGGGCGCGGTGGCGGAGGGAGAGAGGAGGGAGGGAGGGACAGAGAGAGGGCGGGGGAGAGGGGACCCGTGCTCGCGCTCGAGGAGCAGAGCAGAGGAGGGCTGCCCCCGCCGCTGCTGCCTCGCCGCGCGCCGCGGTCCGGGCGCCCCGCCATGGCCGCCGGGGAGGGCGGACTAATCGAGCCGCGGCGGAGGGGAGCTCGGCCACGGCCTCTGCCGCGCGCGGATCCGCGCCACGGGCCGGTGGCGGAGGCCGCCCCGCCGCGCCTCGCCATGGCCCGCTCCCGCGTCGAGGTAGGGAGGGGGGAGGGCACGCGCACGCCATGGCCGCGCCGCCGCTCCGCCCGCCCGCCGCGGCCTCTGCTCCGGTCGAGCTCGGCGCGCCTCCTTGGGAGGAGGGAGGACGACCGCCGGGAGCCAGGACGCGCGGCAGGGGGGCCGCGGCGAGGCCTCGCGCGGAGGGAAGAGGGAGGTGGAGCTCCATGGGCGGACGGAGCTCGCGCGCGGGGGTGGGGCCCCTGCCCCGGCGGAGAGAGAGAAGGGAGGGAGGGCGGGGGTAAAAAAGAATTCTGACACGGGGTCCCACGAGTGGGTAGTTGGGATAGAGTAGAGATATAGAGAGTGAACGAGCACAGCGAAACTGAATATAGAGAGGAGAATCTCGATGACTAGGCAGGAATATTTTTTTTAGAAAGTGAATTTAGAGAGTGACGAGTGCGGAGAGCCTAATGCAGATCGAGAGATCAGGGCACTCTCGAGTTGAGGGCAATGCAGCGCATTCATCCATTGGCGAAAGACCTGAGGGGCTCCGAGTTCCGACAAAAGTTGGCACTGTCCACGAGCGCGTACGCCGGGGGGAGTCTATGCGTCGCATTCAGCGATTTGAAAACGAGTCATCGCAGAAGCAGCCTGCCGCGCGCCAGGCTGGCGGGCGCGGGCGCGACGCGCGGGCGCTGGAGCAGTGAATGAACCGGAGGCCGGCCCATTAAGCTTACGCGCAAACATTTCAGGGAACGACGGGCTGGAACGTTTCATTTTTTTCCTTTGATTTATTCTTGTTCAAACAGACTTTCATTTCATGGGTTTTAATTTTCTAAACGTTAATTTGTTTGAAAATATTTGAAGAAAGTGTTACGGAACATTTCAAAAGTTTTCCGTAACATTTGTTCAGAGACAATTTAAAAAAAATGTTCTCGAACATTTCAAAAGTGTTATGGAACAATTCAAAAAAAGTATTCCGGAACATTTCAAAAGTGTTTTCTAATAATAAAAAAAGTGTTCAAGAACAATTTAAAAATGTGTTCCCTAACATTTCAAAAGTTTTTCTTCAAAAGTGCTTCGGAACATTTAAAAAAATTTCTGGGAACATCTCAAAAGTGTTCCGGAACATTTCAAAAGTTTTTTGGTAACATCTCAAAAGTGTTCCGGAACAATTCAAAAAAGTGTTTCGGAACATTTCAAAAAAGTGTTCCGGAACAATTCAAAAGTGTTTCGGAAAGTGTTTCAGAATATTTTCAAAAGTGTTCAGAAACATTTTAAAGGTTTCTGGGAACATCTCAAAAAGTGTTCTGGAACATTTTCAAAAGTGTTCTGGAACAATTCAAAAAAAGTGTTCCGGAACATTTCAAATGTCTACTGGAACAATTCAAAAAAGTGTTCAGGAATAATTTAAAAAAGTGTTCCCTAAAATTTCAAAAGTGTTTCGGAATATTTTCAAAAAAGTGTTCCGGAGCAATTCAAAAAAGTGTTTCGGAACATTTCAAAAGTGTTTTCTAATAATAAAAAAAGTGTTCAAGAACAATTTAAAAAAGTGTTTCGGAATATTTTCAAAAATATTTCGGAACATTTAAAAAAATTTCTGGGAACATCTCAAAAGTGTTCCAGAACATTTCAAAAATTTTCCGGGAACATCTCAAAAATGTTCTGGAACATTTTTCAAAAGTGTTCCGGAACAATTCAAAAAAGTGTTCCGGAATATTTCAAAAAAGTGTTCTGGAACAATTCAAAAGTGTTTCGGAAAAGTGTTTCAGAATATTTTCAAAAGTGTTCAGGAACATTTCAAAAGGTTTTCCGGGAACATCTCAAAAGTGTCCTTGAACATTTTTCAAAAGTGTTCCAGAACATTTTCAAAAGTGTTCCGGAACATTTCAAAAGTGTCCTGGAACAATTCAAAAAAGTGTTCAGGAACAATTTTAAAAAGTGTTCCCTAACATTTCAATATTTTAGTAATATATGTTAACAAACCAAGTAATCTAATAGTAGCAAATAAGATTAGTATCCAACATGAGAGAGCAAGAGATTAGAAAAAGGTTGTCCGCTCTCAACAGGAATAGAAACAGAAGGTTTCGGTTACGAATGCGCAAAATTAGTTAGCAGAATAGAAGAATGACGAAACACAAAAGAGAGATCAAAGGGAACGAACCATCCACTGCACAGAAATGGAGTCGCTAACAGCATCAAGTGCGCCCCCCCTCGTGAATCGCAAATCCGAATCAGAAAAGGAAAAGAAGAGACGCTGGTATAAAATGGACTGGAAACTTAATGGGCCTACCGAGGGAAATGCGGACAGTGTACGAAAAGCCCAGCGCACGAACTGAAGATCCCCTTCTGCGATAGCTCTGTTTCCAGCAGCGCGCGCGATAAATAACCTACGCGGTACGCCGCGCGAGCGCCCACGCGTCCGTCGATTCCTACTCGCTTCGTACCAAAGCAACGCAAACACTGTGGAAGCCGATTATTTTGTGCCTTCTTGTCAAATCCATTTTGTACTATAGGGTCCCTTTGGTTTTTTCTAGAATATCCTCAAAAACACTTTAACCGCAAATTAGATGTACTATTAAATAAAAGCGGTTTACAAAACCAACTTCAAAATCACTGCGTTAGGAATCCTGAAGAATCTAATGAGGTCTTTGATTATGCGATTATAGGATGGTTACTATAGCAACACTGTAGTCAATCGTTAATTATTTACCGTCATTAGATTCATCACGAGAAGTTACACCATCCGTGAAAAAATTTTGAAAATAGATTTCAATTAGTGATTCATGCATATAAGATTTCCTGCTAGAAAAACCCTAAAACAGGGAAACCAAACATGACCATAGTCGATAACTTGCTTGGGAGATAGTACGTAAAAACCTTCCCTCTGAATCTGATCGACAGTCCTCCTGCCTCAGCATCGTCGATAACGCCAATACTCATAATCTGATACAGTACGTCAGGTTCAAATCGGTCAAGGAAATCTAATCCGGATACTTTTTCTTTGGGGCGTGTTTAGGCCGCCAAAATTTTTATGTTGGCTACTGTAGCAATTTCGTTTTTAATTAGTAATTAGTGTCCAATTATGTACTAATTAGGCTCAAAAGATTCATCTCATCATTTCCAGCTAACTGTACAATTAATTATTTTTTAAACTATATTTAATGCTTCATACATGTGTCCAAAAATTTGATGTGACGAGTAATTTTGAAAATTTTTGAGAACTAAACATGGCCATGTTTTCTATCCAGTTTCTTCCCGAGGAACAGGAGCCAAGAGCAGCTGCGCGTCAGAGCCCCAGGGTCCGATCTATCGCGATCCATTTATTAAGCCTTTCCTGACTTTTTTTCGCCGGTCGTCCATGTACCCTGCGATGCACGGCACCGAACCAACTTCCCGAGTCACCAAAGAAAGGGATGTGGTGTGGCCATGTGGTTTTTGACCCGAAAAACAAAAGATTTTTTTCTTCTCCTTTTGCCTCCAATAGAAACTCCCAAGTGCTCAAACGGAGAAGCAGGAAGCAGCCAAGTCTACGACAAATAAGAAAGAGCAGCAGAGATGCGCTACCTTGCGATCCGAACGGCGCCTGATGTTCCCTTTATTTTTTGGGCTCTTTTGGCCTCGCTAAGTTGTGTAAAGCTTAGCAGCCTGTGAGCGCTCCATGCATGTTATACTAAAATTCTCTCTACTTAATAAAGATACGTAGCTCTCCTGCGTATTAAAAAAAAAGGAAACGGCGCCTGGTGCAAACAAGCTGACGTTGAGGAAGAAACGAAGAACCCGTCGTCCGGCGGCTGGCCAACGCCGGTAGTGTGGCGCCGTGCATCCTACCCGCCGCGGAGTGCGAAGAGGAGAGGCGCGCGCGGACCCAAACAACGATCCCCGGCTCGCCGGCTCTGTGGGCTCGTCCATCGTTGTCGTTTGGCCTGGCCCGCCGCGCGTCGTGTTCCGGGGGATTCCGACGTGCCCGAGGCGGGCCGAGGAGGCGGGGACGTCACCGCGATCTCTCGGAACGCCGCACCGGGTGCGAATTCTGGGAGCGGGTGGTGGATGCACCGGCTGGTGTTGGCTCGCCCGTTCGCCGGAGAGCCGGACAAGGAATGGCCCGTCGTGCCGGGCTGCTGGCCGCGTAGGCGTAGCTCTGCCGGCTGCCGCCGGTCGGCTCGGACTGGTCCGGCGGCTGCTTCGACGAACGGTGACAGATCATGGGCGGGTGACGTCTGACGCGAAGGGTTGATGCCGACATGCCGTGGCCTGGGGACTTGGGGGGATCCGGGCATCTGGCAATGAATGATGCCATTGAGCATGGGCCATGCCGAGCTGGCCGAGCCGCGGATCAGCGGATGCGATAGGTCTCGCAGGAAAATTTCGACGCCTTCCTCGCGGGGCCGCCGGCGACCGTGCATGCGCCGCACGTGGCGGGGGGCGCAGGGGCATCCGTGGAGCACGTTGTGTCCGAGAAGAGTTCGCCGAAGAAAGAGATCGCGGACGCTGGAATGATTTTTTCTCGAGGGAAGGAATGAAATTTCTGGATGAACGGGGAGCTACTACGGTCACGACCGGCCCATCTAGCTTCACGTCTCTCATGATCGGCCTATTGGGCGCTGATGGGAGTAGCGTGGGTGACTAGGGTCTTTTAATTTCTGTCGCAGAAACACCAACTTCGGGCCTGTTTAGGAAGTGGGATCTTAAGCTACTAATAACCACCCTTCCATGATGGGTTTAAAATAGAATAAGATAGACCATCCAACTATCGAAAATGAGCAAATTTGACTTTTTAGATGGTTTTGAAGATGTTTTTCCATTTCATAAAAATTAAAAATATTTAAATTTAAACTAAAAAATTTATAAGTAATTCATTTTAAATCAAAATGCGAAATGGGTATCAAAATTTTTCTAAAAATGTAACCTACCTAGTTGCACTGTACTTGTCATTTATTTGAATCCATTTTTTAAATGTTCATAGTATTTGGTTGCGTGTAGTTAAGGCTATTATTTTTGAATAAATAAGATTAAAAAAGAGCAATAGATAGATTACATTTTAGAAAAAATTTGATACTAGTTTCATATTTCTCTATTTTAAAATGAATTGGTTTTGATTTTATAGATCTTATTAGAATTTTTAATTTTTCTTAAAAATACAAAACCACCTTCAACACCACCCTAAGGGCCAAATTTGTCCAGTTTCGATAATTGAATGATCTATCTTATCCGGTTTTATAGTTTAAAGTTAAAAATCAGACTTTTGCGATAGTTCAAAGGTGTAAACCGGACTTTTCTCTTTAAAATAAGCTTGAGATCTATTTGGATAATAAGTAAATATGCACAATAAACACATAGAAAAGGAGGTGGGTGTGAATATCTGGTGAACCCCACCAGCAAATAAGCACAATAAGCATACTTTAGAGGTGTTTATGGGCTTATTGGGTGCTTAAAATAAGCTCCTTCAACTCAATAAACCTTGGTATTTGAAGGCCAAAAGGTTTATTAGGAGGAGTTTATAATAAGTACCCACGAACCAAACAAAATCTTCATGAGAGGCACTAATTAGCGTCTAGTAGGCTATCGCAACACCTTTCCCCGCCTCCCTATGACATACGCATGGACACAGGATCCACAAGATACAACAGCTCGCATGCTGCAATCTAAATTTAAAACACTGTAATTTATAACCAAGAGTTCAAATTAAATACTAATTGCATCACGACATCTTCTACCACCATGTCTTCGAAATAAGGTTACTTTCTTAAATATATTTGAATGGTTATTATAGCTGGAAGAATTTTTTTATACTGAGTTAGAACTTTCATTGGAAAGGTAGAACAGCCGTTCCAACTTCAGAATTAGAAATGTTGTCCTAGAACAATGTTCTAATAAAAATGTTATAAAAAAGAAATACAAATGTTCCATTAGAAAAATAGAGATTATTTCGTAATGGAAAAATGTTCCTAAAAATTGTTATGGAACAAAATAGAATTGTTTGAAAAGACACATCATCCAAACATATTCAAGTGTGGTCTAGTTTCAATGATGTCATCGTAGAAAATATAATGATATAAAGGGAACCTGATTTGAATGTAATCAGTTAGCAAACCATAGTTTTTTTTGTATATAATTTTGAAAGAAGTTCGGTTTTGCTACATGCGACACAGCCCTGCATGTGCGTCAGCCTCGGGCCGCGCATCAGGCTTGCACTGGGCCTTCTACGACAGATCAATAGCAAGTCACGCGCGCAAGCGCGTTTTTTTATTTTTGTATTTTTCAAAAAAAATTTACAGAAATATATTTTTGGTTTCAAGTTTTACAGTTCTGTACCCCTACCGCCCGGCAGGGAGGCGGTAGAGGCCTATATGTAAATAAAAATAAATTTATTTTGCGCAGAGGTCCTTGGAGGGAGCCTGCCGCCCCCCTGTCGGGCGGCAGGCCCCTGCCGCCCCACCAGCTGGCGGCAGGGGGCCTGCCGCCCTGCAGGGGGGGCGGCAGGCTCCCTCTTTAAATATAAAACTCCGTCCCTTCCCTCTACGCCCTCATTTTGTGCCCACGAGATCCAGAGAGGGGAGAGGGAGAAAGGAAGGGTGAGAGAGGTAAAAAAACCGTGATCCCCGTGCTGAGCAGTGGCAACCTGTGATCTCGTACTCGCAGCTAGATACACTATGGTTCCTATTTTGAGCTATTCGAGCGTGTAGTCATCATCATCGTCGGCAGGATCTCGGCCGCTAACTCCTACCGCACCTAACTTGTCCTTCATTAAACCACATAACATATTACATTGAAGGTTTCATTCGTTACAACCAAATTCGAGACAAATACATAATATACTTAGTTTCATACACACAAATACATTGCAAGCTGTTACGTGCACAACTAGATGCGGCGAATTTTTGTAGGTGGAGCCAATCCATCCATCGGATTCCCGGAAGGTCCAGCCTTGGCAGCAGCAGTGGGTACTGAAAGCTGTGGGCACTTCTTGTAAGTGTGACCGTCCGCTCCACACAAGTTGCAACGTTTTTTCTTCTTTCCAGCCTCGGACTCGTCCATTCCGTTCCGGATCCGACGTGTCTGCCGTTGGCCTATGCCCCGCTTCGTAGCTGCATCAGGGATGAGCATTGGATGTGGATTTTTTTGAGTGAATGGGCCTAGAATACCGATGCCGTATATCTCATGACACCAAGTCTGTGCTGTGGCTTCTTTTGTGAAATATTGAGAAACATAGGATGCAGCATCTAACCCGGATACAGAACAAGCCGCGATGACATGGGAGCATGGTAAGTGATGCACCTTTGACTTCTGACATCGGCAGAATACCCTTCCGTCAATGGTTATCAAAACTTCTTGAATTACCCTTTGTCTGTGGACACCCTGTCCGGTCCTGTCCCTGCATGATACCTCAAATCTTTGCTCCTTTATGCCCATCGATATGACTGAGTGAAATCGAGCCTTTTCAATTTTTCTCTCCATGTACTCATTGACCCTTCTACAAAAATGCACTCCTGAATCATTAAGTAAGGGAGCGGCTGATGCGTATCGCTCCCAAAAATACCTTATACATCCATACATGATGAACTCAACAATGCCAACAAGAGGAAATCCACGAACACGACGCATTACCATATTGTAACATTCAGCATGGTTGGTCGTCTCGATCCCATAACGTCTCCCATTTGTGTCATACAGAAGTGACCACTTCTCTTTAGGCGCACCACCAATCCACTGTGAAAATGGCTTAGCATGTCCAACTAATGAATCTGTAGAACGTCTCCTGCTAAATGATGAGACCTGGCTCTTAAATAATTCAGCACTCATGTCATCAATTATACCCCACAAAGCATCAAATTTTCTCTGCTGATTCTGAGTGCACAATCGCTTGAACAAATTCATCAGATCCTTATTCTTGAACCGCTCATAAAAGTTAGCAGCAATATGCCTCACACACCACCTATTGACAACATCTGGCCATATAGGAGGTGAAGATTGACTACCTTCTTGGAGCTGCCTTATAGCTGCAAGTAGACCTGCATACCTATCATTGATAAGGCAAACATTAGGCCTTCCAGCAACAACGTGAATCTTCAGACGTTCAAGAAACCAGTACCAGCTTTCTGTGTTCTCATTCTCAACAAAGGCAAAGGCGATGAGAACTATCTGCTTGTTGCAATCAATTCCGATTGCCGTCAATATTGTTCCCTTATATTTCCCTGTCAGGAAAGTGCCGTCAATACACAGAACAGGAAGAGAGTAAATGAATGCCCTCACACATGCTCCAATGCAGAAGAAAGCTCGTAGCAGAATGCTTGGCCCCCTGACAAGCTCGGTACACTGTATGTATCAAAAGCACTTCCAGGATTTCTGTGCACAATAGCTTCAAGCATACGAGGTAGGTTGTCATATGATGCTTCATAAGTGCCAAACCTCATCTCAAATACTTTTTGTTTAGCCCGCCAAGCTTTTGCATAGCTGATCATATACTGGAAATTCTGTTCAATGTCCCTAATTATCAATGCAGGCTCATAATCCATTTTGTCAAGAATCACCCCATACATCTTCTTAGCCACGAAAGTTGATGTGATATTACGATGATGTCCCATAACACCTGTCAATCTACAAGTATGTGGTGTAATAATTGAACATTCCCAGTGTGTCTTGAACTTTCCCTTGTATGCATGCACTCGCCATGTACAGTCTCTATCTGCACACCTCACCTCGTATTCTTTGCTGCTAGACTTTAGTACTCTGAATTCCTTCTTCAGAGATACAGCCCAGAGCTTCACAGTATCCTTCACATCCTCAATGGTACGATACTTTGCCCCTTGTATGACCTCATTCACTCTGTATTCAAACTCCGGACATTTAATATCTTGTACCACTGGATTACCAAAACCCTCTTTACGCCATTCACCTAACACTGGGAAGCGCTCATCGTCCTCATTGCCCGATGAGTCCCCACATTGCTCTATTATTTGTGCATCCTGGTCTTTTTTCTCCATGTCCTCCACAATTCCAGGTATCCGCTCGCCTTCATCTGCTAAACCTTGTGGTTCTGGTTCTGGTTCTGGAGCTTGCATGTTCTCTTCTTTTTTATCCTCTTCCATCTCTTCATTGCAGTCAGATGTTGTGTGTGTTGACCCTTCACCTAAATCAGCAGTCTTCTGGTGAATCTGAATTACCATTGCGAGAGGCCACCCACTTTCAAGAGCTGCGTGCATGTAATGTTGCCATTCTTCTGTACTACTTATATGCGTCAACTCCCAGAAATCCCCATTAGCTTCCCAGGAAGTCAAAGTATGAACCGTAAGCAAATGTGTCTTTGGATTCACATTGAACATCTTGTGAAGACATTTCCGTATGGACTCTAAACTCCTCTCTAGGGGTTTATCTAGACTGCACTGTTTTCTTTCCAATGCTGATAGATTTACTCCATAGGAATCATGAGTAATTCTATAGAAGTCACCGTAATGAACTTGAAATGCCACTTTGCTCGACATATCTGGCCATGAAAAGACTTTATTTTAATTAATCTAATATCTACAAATATACTATGCCTTCAATTATAACCACTAATCCGAACCCTAAGTGCTTACAATAATAAAAAATACTAATCATAAAATTAAACATACAAAAAAATCTGAAATGACAAAGTTGAGAAATATTGGTTACCTGCGGTTCGGATCCAAAATCCTGCAGAGTTTCGCCGGTTTTTTTACCTCTCTCACCCCTCCTCTCTCCCTCTCCCCTCTCTGGATCTCGTGGGCAGAAAATGAAGGCGCAGAGGGAAGGGGCGGAGTTTTATATTTGAGGAGGGAGCCTGCCGCCCCCCGGCCGGACGGCAGGTCACCTGCCGCCAACTGGTGGGGCGGCAGGGGGACTGCCGCCCGGCGGGGGGCGGCAGGCTCCCTCCAAGGACCTCTACGTAAAATAAATTTATTTTTATTTATATATAGGTCCCTACTGCCTTCCTGCCGGGCGGTAGGGGTATAGAACTGTAAATCCTGAAACAAAAAATATATTTCTGTAATTTTTTTTTGAAAAATACAAAAATAAAAAAAACGCCGCGCAAGCTGTAATATTTCCGGAAAAGCGGGATGAACATAGGAGCGGAACACACGAATAGAAAAGTGGACCTCCATCTCGTTTCAGCCCACGAAGGATCCGGGCCACCCGCTTGTGGGCTTGCGACACGTCCGCCCTAGCAATAGACGGCGCAGCCTATTGACCTACGGCAAAACTAAGGTCATGCTTAGTTTGGTGAAAAATTTTCGACACACTTTCGTGTCGAATCTTCGGACACATGTATATAGTATTAAATATAATTTAAAAAATAACTAATTATACAGTTTAACTGTTCATACGAGATGATTTTTTAAGTCTAATTAGTCTATAATTAGACATTAATTGCCAAATAAAAACGAAATGTGCTACAGTACCAAAACTCAAACTTTTTCATCAACTAAACACACCCTAAGTCCCGTTTGGATCTGTTTGAATTTTAAGAATCCAAAATGTAAAAGTTAGAGTACTTCCAAACGGGTTAGATTTTGGTGAAGATTTTAGAATCCTTATAAAATCCTAAAAGCTGCATAAGGGTAGATTCTAGCAACTATTGGATGATGAAATTACCATTTTATCCGTAATCATATGTAAGCAATAATTTAAAATATTAGCAAGGGTAAAAAAGCGATGTATGCAATTGCATCAAACATAGGGGGTGCAAATTGGTGATCCTCAGATGCACCTCCAACCCTTTTTAACTTAAAATTTATACTAATTTTTCAAAATGAGATCTGATTTTGGAAAAATAGTATAAAATTTTGTACTAAAAAGAGTTGAAGGTGCACCTACAGATCACTAATTGACACCTCTAATCAAACATCCATAAAAATCAGCTACTATAATTCAAAGATCCAAAAGGCACCATGCAAAATTTATCCACAATCGAGATTTTGAAAATTTATTCAAAATTTATATTTTTAAAATCCACAATCTCATCCAAACGCGAAAATAGAGCATGAATTCCACCGCATACGACGTGCATTCCATTGGCCATTACTACCCACCAGCCACGTTCCTATTGCGCAACTGCTACGTGTCCCCGACACGACCGGCCGCCACCACGACTTTGTCACTGGCATGCGGGCCCCTAGGTTACGGAGCCCACTTGTCAGTAAGAAGTCACCATTTGCAGAGCAGCCAACGCCCAAGCCAGGAAGAATTGGCGAGCCAACCAAAAACCACCCGCCGTCGGCAAACGCCGGCCTCCACCGCCTGCGCCACCACCCGCCTCAGTCCGTTCGTCCGGCAACCACCCGCGCGCCGCCCATGGGCTGCTCCTCCTCCCTACCAGGTAGCTCCTACCCGCCTCGCCAACTGCCAAAAAGAAAAAAAAATCGCTCCCCTTTTCTCCCCCTCATATCTGTGGATCTTTCTGTTCATTCGCGTTGTGCTGCTTGGGCGATATGGCCTCGGAAGCTCGGAGTTGAGCAGGGTGGGCGCTGCTGTAGGCACGGTGTGATTCGGGCTCCCGATTGGGACTTAAGGGGTTGTGGGGTGGAAGGTCAATGCTGCTTCAGTTTGGGGGAAAGTTTGCGCTGCGACGGTGGCTGGGTTTGCAGCTTGATCGATTCGTGGAGTTTTGATATGTCTTTCGTATAAATTCTGTCTAGGAATCGATGGAGCTGAATTATTTGGTCTGTGGAACTGAAGGGGCTATGAAATTCGTGCGACTGTGAAGGTTGTTGTTGTTGGGATGTAAAAATGGGGAAAATTTGGTCTTTACAGCTTGTTTGGATAAATCCATTCCCCATGTGGATTGGAGGGGATCCAGGGGGGGGGGGGGGGGGGCTTAGTTAATTTATTTGGTTTCATTTGCAAGCTCTGTACACTAGCATTGACTCAAGCCTGAAGCTAGTTGTGTGAATCAATCAGTCAGCAGCTCATATACTTTGAGAGTAGACTATTATTGCTCTATTCTCAAAACTGCTTCTATCATGGCAATAGCATTAGTGGGACAATCAAATGAGCAACCACAAACAAGGGATAAAAGTTGGAATTTCTGTGTATTGACATCTAAAATAAGAGGGCTTTTATATTAAGGCGCTGTACTGAGTTCATATCATAGTTCATGCACTCGCCCAACAAGCACCCTTAAGGTTGAGAGGCGCTCTAAGACACACCAATTGGCATTTGTCAAGTGCACTATTTACTTCACTGTGTACATCATGAATTGTTGGTAGCAAAGAACAGCACCTGATAGAAAGGAAGGAAGCTAACCAAAGCTCTTCTGTTTAAGCTAGAGAAAGCCAGAATAAGAAAGAAGGGTACAGTAGGCTGGTGACCCTGACGATAGCACTAAGAGTGGTGAAGAGTGCCTTGGGAAATAGAATGTGAGTGATGCTTCTGATTTAGGAAGTGCTATAAATGGATCAGCGTATCTAACCCCCCTCCCCCCTAGTTAACCTGCAGCTATTTTATAGCAAGACCGATCATTCTTAATTCCATCGATATTCCCTAAAACCTTGATGTTTTGCTTTATAACTACTGCACATTTATGTTGGGACTCAAAATAATCTGCTGTTTAAAAAAGAGCTATTATAGTCTTGCAAGGTATGTAGGCCTGCTTACTAGTCATAAAAATAGAAATTGCAACTATGTCAACAAAAATCTAATAAAGGTAATGGCAAAATAGATCATTCTTAATTCCATTATATCCCTGAACCACTGTTGGAACCTTAATATTTCGTTATTACTATTATGGATTTATGTTGGGATGCAAAATAGTCAACTGTTTAAACTAGAGCTATTATAGCCTTGCAAGGAATGTAGGCCTGCTTACCAGTCATAAAAATAAACCGCGAAAGAAAATTATCTAGATTCTATCCTCTCAAACCTATGATCACTCAAAACTGCCCATAGTTGAATATCCAAAATTGAAATTTTACTAAAATAGTTGTAATCATATGGATATCCTTAAATCTTATGTTCTTCAGCTCATAACAGGACCTATATAATATTCACTGCAGCTTCTTGTAAACCTCGTTTAAATCATGTTTTTCCCTGAGTACACCTCTTAAAAATTTCTTGTGGCTGCTGGGTTGGCAAATATACTTTAAAAGGATCCATGCAAAACTTCTAAAATGGAATTATAATTGCTTGGTATTTAATTTTCTCCAGTTAGTCACTCTTGTGTTTTTTTTTCAAATCAACATTATTATAATGTGAAGCTGCTAGGTAGCAAACAATTGTGCTATGCACTGATGCATCATTTTTTCCCTCATTTAGCCACTAATGCTGGAAGTGGAGGGTTGAACAATGTCAGCAGTGGGAGTTCTGATATCGATTCAAAGAACTTCCGAGTGAAGGTTTGCTAATAGCAATCTTATGTGGGTCATTTATTTAAATTTCTCCTTGGATATGTTTATTCGCAAATTAAACTGTAATTCTGTCATTATGATTCTCCTTGTTCTTGTATCTATCTGGCTAGCGTTTTATCAGCATATCGACGTCATATCTCAGTCCAATTATTGCCTTGGTGTAATGCTTGTAGTTTTTTTAAATGTTGGCATCAAATTGAATCGAATTTGCACATTGTTCCCAGTTTCTCTTATTTGTTCCCTTTGCAGTTGGTATTGCTTGGAGACTGGTGTTGGGAAGAGCTGCATTGTTCTTCGCTTTGTCCGTGGTCAATTTGACCCTACTTCCAAGGTTAAACTAGCAACTAACGGTTTTCAGTTTCATGAACTGTATGTACATTGTACTTTAACCTTTTCACATGTGCTATTTCGCTTCACCTTCTTCCATTTAATGAATTTAGGTAACTGTTGGTGCATCATTTTTGTCACAAACATTGGCATTAGAGGACTCCACAACAGTGAAGTTTGAAATATGGGATACTGCTGGCCAAGAGAGGTACATATTAGGGGCTTGGCTTTAATTTTAAGTTATGACACGTAGGGCATTAGGAATGCAGGTGGGTGTCTTCGTGAACCCGCATATAGTTCATTTTTAGTTGGCTTTATTGGAAACCCATCTAAAAATGACCTGTATGGGGGTTCATGGACAAACCACTTGCATCCCTAGGTCATATTGCATTGATCTGCCTAAAGAAATTTCATCAGAAAAGTACCCACTTATGCACTCATGTTTAAGTTCAGTTAACTTAAGTTGTATTCAAGCACAATAATGATTTTCTTGCAAAATTCATGAAAGATAGTCAATTTTCAGGTATGCTGCCTTGGCGCCTCTTTACTACCGGGGAGCTGGTGCTGCAATTGTTGTCTATGACATAACCAGTCCAGAATCATTTAACAAAGCACAATACTGGGTGAAGGTACTGCATCTATTCCCTTCTATGAAGTCATATGTTGATTAATCTTGTCTATGAAATCTCCTTAAGATGTATGGATGGTCAAGTTCAATTAATTCACTCCAAACTTTAAAACGTTGGTCACAAGTTCTCTGGGATTTGTGTTTCTGCTTTTGAGTTACCATATCATGTTTGTGTTATACTCCGGAGATATTTCTGGTCAGTCTACTACATTGACAGTATAATTGGAGAGGCCATCTTACTGTATTGAAGTCTCATATTGTACTACAGTACTGAGAGGTTTTCGTAACTACTTCAAATGGTGTGATCATGATTGTTCCAAAGTATTAGAGTATATTTGGTAGTTGTAGATATACGTATCGTAAACTGCCATATGTATCCCGAGGAGCCTTGCCCCCAAGTCTTGTACTCTTATATATACCGGCTGAGGCCTCAATGCAATCTATCCATCAATTACACCAATCCTATTATTCTACTTGGTATCACGAGTTTAGGGTTTGAGATCCTAGGCAACCTTCCGCTGCCCTAACCCTAGCGCCGCCGGCGCCCCTCCTCTCGCGCCGCTGCCTTCCCCCTGTTTCCCACGGCGCCCCTCCAGGGCGCCCCCTCGCCGGCCTTCTAGTGCGCCCCCAGGGAGGTCGCCCATGACCTCCGCCGGGGGCAGCGCCCTTCATCGCGGCGGATCGAGTTAATTCGCCGCCTTTAGAGTCTCCGGCAGCAACACATCGTCACGTACCTCGCCACCCGCCGTGGAAACCGTCGACGGCGACCTCGACCAGCGCTGCTGTGGTGGTAGCTGCGGTCAACCGCGGCGCACGCGTCCTTCCCTGCACTGTCGTGGTGGCAGATCGGGCTTCCGCGCGCCCCCTCCACCAGTCGTCGACAGGTCCCGTGGCGGCGCTGACCCTCCATCCCGTCGATCCCGGCGGGGATCCGCCCGCCTCGGCATCCGCGGCCCCTCCGGGCGTGGAGCCACCCGGCACCAACCTGGCGGACTCCGCTTGCGCCCGTCGGGCACCGCGTCGCCCGCCACCGTCGCCGGCCAGAACCCGCGACCCCGACCGCCTCCGCCGCTTCGGTGCAGATCCCCGCCGCCCAATCCATCGCCGTTGCTGGGCGCCTACCCATCGAGCCTCTGACTTCTCTCTGTTTCGGTCCCTCTGACCGACGGGTGAGAGAAGAACATAGATAGGAGGGGTGAGGTGCCTGTGCTACGCGCACCCGGAGGTCCTACACGAGATGCTGCTGCTGATTTCTTTTTGGTAATTTCTCTGAATTTTTACTCGATCACTGATCGAGATTGCGTCGCCCACCGCCCGTCGACCGCATGCCTCTTCTTCGACATCGTCACCGGCCGTTCTTCTTCAACACCCGTGTCGCCCGGGCTGGCGTGCGGTGCGCGTCGGTGCACCACCCGCAGCGCCGCCAGGCCCCTCCGCGACACGGTCTCCAAGCCGATCGTCCCCGACTTCTCCGCCATGTTTCTGATCTGCGCGGCATCGTCGTCCGTCGTCTCGTGTGTGCACCCTCGGTCTGATCAGCCGATCAGCATACACGCACGGATCTAGGACGGGTGTTCTCAGTACGCGTGCATCTTCCCCGTGCATGGAGGGCTGCCGCTGTGTCGTCTCTTCGAGCAGCAGCGGTTCCACACATGGTCTCCTCCGCCTTTGCATCTACACCGCCGCCGACCACGTCCACGACCTCATCGTCGACTCGTCGTTGCGCGCTTCGCGCATGGTCTTCGTCAAGCTGCACGAGTTCTTGGCCATCTCCTTCGAGCACCGCCGCCGCGTCATCCGGATCACTCGGCCTTGTGCTAGAAAGTCTGGATTCCCCTCCTCGCTTCGTTTAGCACAACCACGTTGCCAGCGTCGCCATCTCGTCCCCGACTACTTCGTCTACTCCAGCAACAGCAGGCGTTGGCACCTCCTACCTTGCCTTCTTCTGCGCCTGCGACCGCCATGGAGGCCTTCTCTGCTGGTCCCCCCGGCGATGGCGTCTGGTTGTGCATCCTCTCTTGCACGTCCGGTATTGGCAACACCGGTGCGTGCCCATCGTCCCCGATGCGTTTCCGAGCCTGGCAAACTCGGGCATGTGTCGCCCGATGGCCTGACTGCATTGACTTCGGCATCGCTCCCTCTACGACTGCCTCGATGCGTCGCCATCTTCGTCTCCGGCGTTTTCTCCATTACGCCACCACCATGGTGCCTCCTTGTGCGCCCGCGGCTTCATGTGCGGCTACCTCGTCTTCGGTAACCTCGACTGCTCTACGTCGACCACGGCTATCCTATGCACGGCATCTTCAACCATGGCTCCTCGCCCTCCAGTTCGGCTACCTCGACATCGGCACAAAGGGCTACCATCCGCATGAGTTATTCGCCGGTTTTCTCTCCAGTCGCAGCATCCGCACCACACCGACGTTATGACTACGGGGGGATGTTAGTCCGTTGGCTACTGCTTTCGGCTTCTTCTCCAGTCTCACCATTTGCGGTACTCCCGCTGTGACTGCAGGGGAGTATTAGAGTATATTTGGTAGTTGTAGATATACGTATCGTAAACTGCCATATGATTATACCGGCCGAGGCCTCAATGCAATCCATCCATCAATTACACCAATCCTATTATTCTACACAAAGGATCTGCTAGCAACAGTGTAGCAAATGCCCTAACTTATTGTTATTTAGCTATGCATGTATTCTGTAGCTTTTGTCTATTCTGTTTTGACTGCGAGCAACATTTATATTTGTTAGCATAATGAAATCCATGATGATACCCTCTTTTGTTTTGGCACCAGCCTGAACTTTTCATCACTTTCTTTTCCACTCAGGAACTTCAAAAACATGGTGGTCCTGATATGATTATGGCTTTGGTTGGAAATAAGGCTGATCTACATGAAAATCGTAGTGTATCTTCTCAGGTATGAAAGAAAGGTTATGCCAATTTGTCTATTTGAATGGTAATGTTAAAGGTTTTGACACTATGCTTTGATTTCTTAAGGAAGCACAAGAGTATGCAGAAAAGAACAGTATGTTTTTCATCGAGACGTCAGCAAAAACAGCCGATAACATAAATCAATTATTTGAGGTATGTAACTATGTATCAGGGAGCATAGTGAGAATTGATTTTTATATGCTCCCTCCGTTTTTAAGTATGACGTACTAATTAGCTTGTCCTAAAAGTTCTGCATTAAAAAATGTGAAGTAAGATGTGACAACATGAAAAGCATATAGGCTCGTGAGTTTATTCTAAATGTTGAAAAGGTATTGGCCTACACAATGAAGGCTGGTAGCAGAAGTAAGATGAGAGCAAAGCCTTTTGGCTTCATGCTGACTAGTTCGTTTAAAATCAGAAACTCCTCGTTCCAAGCAGGACCAAGAAATATGCTAGTCAAATCTTCCATCAGTTGGCATTTCCAATCTGTTGCCACGTGTCTTTCGGGGGAAAAATAAGATATGTTGCCCACTTGATTGATGATCTGAAATTTTGTGATGTGGCTGTTGGAATCTGGCCTGTCCAAAAGGGACTACCAGAACTTATGAATTTGATTGGGGTCATTCTGTCTCTTGCGTGCTACTTGTCTTGTCCTTGGAATAAAACAGCTTTACATGTGAAATCATTGATAGGAAGAAGGGGAGTAGGGCCAAATCAGCAAAACATAGCATTTTTTTTATAGGAAACGTGAAGCAAGCCTGAACTTTTGTGCTCTAATCACCACACAAGAAAGTAACCTTTCTGTGTGGATATTTTGACCAACACACTGAAATGATAAATACATTTGCTCCCACATTTAGTCATCCTGCCCCAGTTTGTTCATATGCTGTTGCAGTCTTTGGCACGATCATACTAACATATTGAATATATATTTGGCAGGAAATCGCCAAGAGGTTGCCCAGGCCAACATCATCTTGATGACACTTGATCAGTGTAGTAGGTTTTAAAAAGCCTGGTCAAGGAGTACTGTGTAATATACAGTAGCAATTAAAACGCAAACCTTGCCTGTACAATGTAACATGGTGTCAGGTCAAGCACTCCAGCCATCTGTATGCACGTTGTTTGCATATGTAACTTCCATGTAATGCTTGCCCGGTGTGTTGGTTGTGTTGGGACCAGGAAATACACGTTTCCAGTTTGGTCCAAGTTAACTCGTCGTGACATGATCTGTACTGTGCACTGGCAATCAACAAGTGACTGAACTGATACGCAGGCGCAAGTTGCGACTCCTGTTTTCTGATGCGAAATCAAATGTACCATATTATGTAACTTTGCTGTTTACGGTTGGATCGGAGATGCCTTTGGTCCCATAATAAAAGCTGAAAACATTAGGAGCTATTCTTTGATCAATCTCGGCCAAAAACTGACCAGCTAACTTCACACTAACATTAGGAGCTGAAAACTGACCAGCTAACATTAGGAGCTGAAAACATTAGGAGCTATTCTTTGAAATCTCTTGTACTAGAAACTTTCATGAACTAACTTTACACTTCGCATTTGAATTCTACGATCATTACGTTGATCCATTTGGTAAGAACCACGCTGTTTCTTATTGAGAATATACTGACGATCTGCAAATCTTTTTATATGAAGGCGACAAAGAAGTTCAGAACCCAACAAATTATTTACATATAAAAAGCTAACCTCAATATTCCATATCCAAGCTCTTTTCACTAAACTTGAACCTGTACTGCTGCAGCCCTGAAGGCTGAAGCTTCAAATTCAAAACATGTTTTTTTAGGAATACTACGGCAACCCGGGGGTTGCGGGTTGCCTGAACTTTATTACCAAGGGAACAAATTTACAATTGGTGAGTAATTATAAAGGAGAAGATCCATAAAAAGACTTAACTTTTCACTTATCTTGGCCTTGTCAGCTGGTCTGTTGCATCTATTGGTCCAGAGAGGAGGTCATCGTGACATCGCCTGGAGATTTGAAGGTTGGACTCAAATTCGTGCCTCTCTAGGGTGTGTTTAGTTGCTGAAAAAGTTTGTATTTTGGTACCGTAGCACATTTCGTTGTTACTTGACAAATAATGTCTAATTATAGACTAATTAGACTTAAAAGATTCAGCTCGTGCTACTCAGTTAGAATGTGTAATTAGTTATTTTTTCAACAATATTTAATGCTCTATGTATGTATCCGAAGATTTGAGGTGATGAGTAGTGTGCAAATTTTTTTGGGAACTAAACAGGGTCTAAATTACTATCATTTTTCAGCTTTGACTTGACTGTTGAATCAGAAAAAACTGTACTAACATCTGCATCAACAATTAATTCAGCTCCAAATGAAGAAATCGTGATGGTTAGGTCAGTCTCAGTGCAAGTTTCATAGAGGTTTCATGCATATTAAATGAGGTGTCACATAGGCAAAAATAATGACATGACAAGAAATTTATGAAGAGAGAAGAAATGAGTTTCATCTAGATAAAACTTGTGTTACACTGTTTCCAAGACTATGAAACTTGACGAAACTAGTATGGCGCCGGCGCAGCGGCCGAGGCCCAAGAGGCCGCTCCTGTCCACGAAAGTCAACCTCTCGGCGGTCATCACCGGCACGGCGTACGTCGGCTTCTCGTCGGCGTCCAGCATCGTGCTGGTCAAGCACTACGTGCTCGGCTGGAGCTTCAGCCTCGACGGCGACGCTCCGGCTCTCGACTACGCCAAGCTGCCCAAGCTGCCGCGCATCGGCCCGAAGCCCCGGTCCAAGGCGCTGACCGTCGCGCTGCCGATTGCCACCACGGCGACCGTCCTCGCGGCGGTCGCCGTCGGGTTCTTGCTCCTCCGGCGGCGGCACAGGTACGCCGAGCTGCGCGAGGATTGGGAGATGGAGTTCGGGCCGCACCGGTTCGCGTACAGGGACCTGTACGACGCCACCGATGGCTTCAAGGACAAGCGACTCCTCGGAGCAGGAGGATTTGGCAGGGTGTACAGGCGCGTGCTCCCGGGGTCCAGGACCGAGGTCGCCGTGAAGAAGGTGTCCCACGAATCACGGCAAGGGATGAAGGAGTTCGTCGCCGAGGTTGTCAGCATCGGCCGGCTCCGGCACCGCAACCTTGTGCAGCTGCTCGGCTACTGCCCGGCGCAGAGGGGAGCTCCTGCTGGTCTACGATTACATGCCCAATGGCAGCCTCGACAAGCACCTGCACTACCACGGCGACAAGCCCGTCTTGGACTGGGCTCAGAGGCTTGGCATCAGGGGCGGATTTACAGGGGGGGGCTATGGGGCTCTAGCCCCCCCTACTGCCCAAACAACCATTGAAATCAAAGGAGAAATATGAGAGAAAAAGAGAAAAAAAGGTGAAGAAATGAGTGGAGATAGAGAGGAGGAAGAACCAAGCCCCCCCTAAGTTGAAAATCTGCTTCCGCCCCTAAGTTGAAAATCTGCTTCCGCCACTGCTTGGCATCATCAGAGGCGTCGCCGCCGGGCTGCTCTACATGCACGAGGACTGGGAGAAGGTGGTCATCCACCGGGACATCAAAACAAGCAACGTGCTCCTTGACGGGGAGATGAACGGGCGGCTGGGTGACTTCGGCCTTGCGAGGCTGTACGACCATGGCGCGGACCCGCACACCACGTGTGTGGTCGGCACCATGGGCTACATGGCGCCGGAGCTGGTGCGCACCGGCAGGGCGACCACTCGCTCCGACGTGTTCGCCTTCGGCGCGTTCGTCCTGGAGGTTGCCTGCGGCCGGAGGCCCATCGAGGAGGAGGAGGAAGATGCCGACGCCGCCGCCACCGCTGGCGACCGGTTCGTGCTCGCGGAGTGGGTGCTCGGGCACTGGCGCAAGGGCTCCATCGCCGGTGCGGTGGACGCCAGGCTCGGCTCGGAGTTCGACGCCGCGGAGGCGGACCTCGTGCTGCGGCTGGGGCTGGCGTGCCTGCAGCCGTCGCCGGCGGCGCGGCCGAGCATGCGGCAGGTGACGCAGTACCTCGACGGCAGCGCGCCGTTGCCGGAGCTGCCCGCGACGTACGTCACGTTCGAGGGCGGGGAGAAGCACCAGCAGGCGCTCTTCGACTCGTGGTCCGTCTGGCGGCCGACCTCGACGGCGGCGATGAGCTTCGCCACCATGTCTGACACTTGGACCACCCCTCTAGCCACTCCGACTCTAAACCCAGGTGTTAGAGTGGGGGAGAGAGGGGTTTTATCACTGGACCAACATTTCCCCTAGTCGAGCGAGCCGCGCCGCGCCTGTGGCTGCTGGTCTCAGCGAACCCCGCAGGAGAAATCGCGGAGCAGAAGAAATGCGTGGCCGGTGGATTTCGAACCCGGGACCTAGCTCTGGTACCAATTTAGACCACCCTTTCTAGCCACTCCGACCATAAAACCCAGGTGTTAGAGTGGGGGGAGAGAGGATTTATCACTAGAAGAACACTGACATCGGCCTATCCGGCGGCAGATGACACGGCCGTAGGACATAAGTATCCTTTGAGAAAATTCCAGCCCGTAGGACATAGGTGCCGACCATAAATGCAAGTATATTTATGGAAAAGAAAAGTCATGGGAAGAGCCAATAAGATCAATTATAATGGGAATATTATAAATATTAAATTTGCTGACATGACAGAAGAGAGAAAGAGAAAATGTTATGTGACGTGAGAGGAGTGTCATCACCGTGACACTCTTCCGGCTCGATTACTTAGTTCGCAGCGATGACACTCCCTACTGAGACTGGTCTAAGAGTAAGTATTATAATTGGCGAAAGGCTGACTAAAAAGAGAAAGTAGAAAAAAATAAAAAATAGACGAGTTGCTAGACGCCGGCTCAAACGGGCGATCTCCAATGTGCTGCAGCTGCCCCCACCGTTTGCCGGATTCTTATTAGCTCCTGTTCACGCAGAGCAGTAAAGGATAGCGGGCCCTACCACCACTGCTCCTCCTGTTCGCGTGACATGGCATTTTCTTATCGCCGGCGGCCGCCGAAACCATAAACCTTGTTCGAGTTCCGCGGGAAACCACCGAAATTTATATTGTTCTAAGGAGTTCCGCGGGAGCTGTCAGATGATTAGGTCAAAGCTAACGTGGATCTAGTTGAAGGTGACGGGAGTTACAATATAAATTGGAATGGGATGATGATATCAGTAGAAGATTTACGAGAGTCCGATTTCCTTTAAAAAACGTTCTAAATATAGCAGTACTTCTTTCTTTTTAGTCTCGTATTCGACTAATAATCTTTATAGGTTTATATGTATAAAAAGAAGCAGTCAGCAACGTTGTAAGAGATCCATCAATTAATACCACTTTTCTTGGCATAATCGCCAAAATCCTAGGAGCAACAGTGGTACTTTTCGATGAATTATTCAGTGAATAGGGCTGCATCGACTCTCCGGTTTCCTGGTAAGTTCACTTTTATCAGATGTTTTAGACTTTAATTACGAGCGCATCCCATAGTTTCGTCTAGTTTATATACCAATTTATCGAATTTTTGTAAACTTGCAAGGTTGCATCGTCTGATCTCTTGTTTGTTTATAAACCTTATAATTTACCAATTTCTATCAAGTGTTTGTAAGGTTGCTAGTTCTTAATAGATTTCACAATTTACCCTATTTCGATCAAACTTCTATCGGCTCAGTTTATTGGAGTTTTATTTGCTTATCTTATGGCCGACATGATCATGATCTAGATACTTATAACAAATTTTGATAAGAATATTGCCATCGTAATTAGTTTCATCGGCTATTTTGGTTTAATCCATCGCCCTGCTGTCAGTGCTATCTCAGTTAGGTCCGATCCGACTGATGGTAACCATCATATTACATTTTATCGGTCAGATGCGTTTCCTTACAATGATGTTTGTCCTTATCACCATTTGTTAATAACGAATCGGTTTTTCACCAATGACTCGTTTTTCGTATTAGACTTCATGACTGATGCGCTTAAACTCTTCAGAATCCCCACCGTTGTTTACTGATTAAATTTTATCCCCTTATTAATTACAGGTCAATTTGACCACCGAATCTTGAAAGCAGGACCTGCACTAAATATAAAGCAGAGCTCCCACATCTCAGCGTGTCGTGCTCCGTAAGGATCGTCCATCCATTTTCACGGCAACAATAGGTCAACCACCTAGAATATATAGGCATCATCAAATAAGCATATTATAGGTTTACTCGTCTACAGAGCAAAACATAATTAAGGTATAATATGATCGTAAGTTCTTCAATGAGAATGCTACCCGTAGAAAAGGCGTGGATGATCTATGTTGTCAGAAATAGTGTAGCCATTACGCTTTAATTGTGGTATTTGAGTTGCTTTTAATGGTCTATGCAGGCCTATAAATAATGAGAGATTTCAATGTATCATCACGAATTATATAACCATAAACATGGCTTAAGAACCAGTTACAAATTGACTTGATATGCTGATTGAGTAAGGAGTCATAGGATTTGCAAAGCTCAATGATAACAGCATTGAACAGACACAAAATATAATACAAAACATAAAACAGTAGCATCTCCTAGGAAAGCAAGAGATTTTAGCATACCTACAGCTTTCTTTGGAGGGCAGAAGAAAGAAAATTATTTATTTGCCGAGTGCTAAGAAAACACTCGGTAAAATATTAATTTTACCGAGTGCTATGTCAAACAACTCGGTAAAGTGTTAATTTTACCGAGTTCTACCTTAAAACACTCAGCAAAATTTTAACGGCTGGCGCTGTGCTCAACGGAGCTCGCACGTGGCGGTCATGTGGCAGTATTCGCCGAGTGATTCATGGTTGCTAAGTGTCCTGCCGTTGTTTGCCGAGTGTTTTGTTGTCGGCACTCGGCAAATAGACATATCTGCTGACTGTTTTGATTTTGCCAAGTGTTTTTCTAGTGACACTAGCTTGTTTGCCTAGTGCCCGACGAAATACACTTGATAAAGTAGAAGGCACTCGGCAAACATATGTAAACATGCGTTTTCTGGTAGTGATGTAGGTATCCGTTCGTAGTATGCTTTCAGATAGCACTTGTCTGGATGACCATGTCTGGATTGGTTCGATTTGGCCACAGAAATTGGTGGTCAACTGGTCATGTCTGCTTGTCTAGGATTTGTTGGAGTGGACCGAATTAACTTACGTTTCTGGCCGTGAACATTGTTCGGTAACGCTTTCCATGTTTGAAGCAGCCATGGTGACAAAACAAATGCAATGCTCAGACTTCAGAGACAGAGGATGGAATCACACTTTCCTTAGCATCGTTCTGTACATGGGAGCTCCACGAGCGAGGACATGGCGCTCCCAGTCGGACACCACGCCGAATGGGTTCTCCATCCGGTGGCCACCATCATCACTGTCCACCACAAGCTGGCCCTTGCTGTAGGAGAGGAACTGCTCTTTCATTCCGAGCAGAACAGATTCCACATCAGACTGCAGATAAACCTGAAGTGGTAATTGCAGTATCTCTGTTAGGATCAGTGTCTCTTCAACATGAACCATGCTTCATTGATCAGCAGAATTTTGGGTCTATCCTAGATTCAGAGACGATAAACATAACATACCTGGCCATTGGTCTGAAGAAGATCGATGATAGCTTCAACGAGCATTCTTCTCACCATCCTCCACCTATTTTGCTCTTTGTTGAAGTCAGGATTCGGGCACTGAAGAAGTGAGACAATAATCAACAAACAAGATGACCGCATAGACCATGGAATAGGATAAAAGGTTTAAGTGCTAGGGTGGTGCATCTGAGCTAATGTGGGAAAGTGAAGCCACAGAACTAATGTTTCCATGAAGCATACGAACTAACATCCCAGATAACATTCAAGTCTCATGAGTGTGGCATTGCTTTCATCCCTTTCTATATAGAGGTCATGATACTAATGTCATAGAGCATATGGACCGTAAGAAATGATAGGATTTCAACAATGCTGATCCAACAATCCAAAAATACAGATCAAGATTTTTGCAGGAGTTTGCCCTGGTTTCTACATTGGGAGAGCAAGTTATTTCCCTCAAATAACAGAATGGCTACACTCTATCACTTAAAACTGGCTTCTTTCTTTTTTCTTCACTTCGTACCTTCTGTGTACTCTTCTTTAATTTACTAATGTATAATAATAAGTAGGGGCACAACCCCTCCTGTTCCCTAAAAAAAACATATGAACCATAGGAGTAGAAGGAAACCTGTATTGTGACAAGAGTCAACCGTCCAGGATAACTTGAAACTATGGAATGGAATGTGGACGTTGCATTCGTTGATACAAAATATCTGTCAGAAAAATAAACAGCAGCAATATTGATGATGAAACATAGAAGGTAACACAAAAATAGAACAAAGGAAAATGATAACATTAGTCTTAGACTGTCAGTTCATACAATTATTGGGAAAAATTGAAAGCACAAGTACATGCACATGAATGAATGAATCACTACAAGAACTTCATGTACAAGGACTACTAATGAGCAGCAAGTCCTTGAATCTGGGTTTTTTAGAGCTTCGTTCCAAGCGGAGAAATTCTGTCACCAAAACATGGTCATACTTGTGCATCTTGTTGATGATCTAATTTTCTAGAATGAGAATTCTGAAAATGGTTTAAAGGTCCATAACATTTTGATGGCATCTGTGCACATTGCACAGAAAGATCCATTTGATTACTCAAAAGTCAAAGAAAGCAATCCTGCTCTTTTTCCTGATTAGAACGTGATGCTTACAGGAGAGAAGTTTACATTCATAAGGATGTACAATTCAGCTCTAAATTCTCTAATCTAGGCTCCCTCGAATTCTGTGCCGAACTAATAAGCTAAACTAAAAAAAGTAATGTGTAATTCCTAAGGTGCATGAGGCTATTCTGGTATATTGTTTCATCCTTTTTATTTGTGTAACTAAAAAACATTTGCAGGAACTGAGATCAATAGCTTATACAGAGCAAGGCTGAAGAAAGACACAGGCAAGAAACACTTACAGGTTTCTTTTCTCATCTGAAGCCATGCCCTCGAGACACCGTATAACAAGCTACAGTAAATGTGAGTTACTGAAAAGGTTAAAGACAAGAATGGGATTCCATAGAGATTAAAATGCAGTACTTACCTTTTCGTTCATCTCAAGACCAAGGAAATTTGAACTTTCATAACTTTTAGCCATTTGAAAAAGAAACAAACCATTTCCTGCACTAAGAAAGAGTATTTACAGGAAAAAAGTGGACGAATCACAAAAGCAGAGATAGCCTATAATGAAGTAATATTCTAGAATTTGGTAGTTTGCACTATGACCAAATGTACAGCTACTAAATCCTATCACAAGGTACAAACTGATACTTTCTGGTCATTAGTGTGGACAAGCTGAGAACAAGACTACAAGAATAAATTTATGGAATCTATACTGGAAAAAACAATAAAGATGTGTATTAGTAAATGGTGAGTTAGTTCAACACTATCTGCTTTCTCATATCTTTCACGGATGTTGGTTAGCTAGTACATTACTAATAAAATGGAGCATATACACCATAATTCCCAAAAGAAATATACTATCCCACTTCATTTTGTACTCATTTATGAAACAAATACCCAATTTAAAATATTTAAGGAGGCATACCACTTCCAATATCAACCACTAAGGGTAGTGTAGGATCGCAGAAGACAGAGCTCCATGGAATCCGGTAGGGGTAATGCTGCAAAAAGTTTCAATATGAAGGACCAAGAGAAAATTCCCTGTGTAGCATCCAAAAAACTTGCTCTTCCCTCTAGCACCCAAACTTAAAAACTTCCCTATGAGTACACAACCGAAAATTTTGTTGTATCCTGTAGGGAACAAAATTTTCGGTGGTGTACTTATAGGGAAGTTTTTAAGTTTGGGTGCTGTAGAGGGAAGAGCAAGTTTTTTGGATGCTACATTGGGAATTTTCTCAACAACCAAATATATCTATATCACTGGAACTAAAAGATACTCCACTATATTATCAAAAATTAATAAAGAAAATGTTGTTTAGAAATGTGGGTACCCATCTCGATGAAATATTCAGCTACAAGTCCGCGACTGGGATAGGAACAGAGGATGACATTGAGACCTTTCAATCATATTTTAATACAATGATTACCGTTTCTGGAACCAAGTTATGCAGAAATAGCACATAAGATCCATCACTGTTCAGGACTTTCAGGCTGTATAAAAACCAATATGCCAATAGAAGTCCTTGAGCAATCATTAGAAATCCTTGAGCACAAAATTCAATCAATAATTTTCTTATCTTAATTGACCCACATGTCATTTATATTTGGTAGATATTCGCCATCTATAGCACTGATGCAATGTTGGAGGATTTTAATGTCATTAAATATATATATAACTCTAATTTCTTCTACTATTAGGATTATTTGTATTCTATGATGCAACATACAATGGAATTTTATATTTTGGAACATTCTTGATCCTTAATCAGACATCTAGATGGGACCACTTAGGTCTTTTGCTATCTGCAGTTCATACCAGTATATTTATGCCACCATATGATCGAATGTAAGGTCATATGAAAATAAAAGAATTGTATAGGCACACACAGATGTGCTGGCCTGCTGAGAGCATTGAGGGACAGTCTACACTTTCAACTTCACTGTGATTCAAAGTGGGCTTCATTTGTCACATATTGAATAAATAACATGGATGAATTGAAACAATACTTTGCTGATGAAAACTTTTACTGTTATACGAGCAGCACTATGACCCAACAGAATAGTTGTTCCAGAGCATGACTTACTTTATCCAATGCTGCTATGCCAGGCAATATTCTTCCTTTGAGGAATTCCCATACGACAGTGGCATTTCGAAATTCTATATATCGAGATGAGGAATCCATATTCTGTCTTAATGTGTTGCATGCTGCATTCCCTACTGCAATAACTTCACAGCTACCAAAGCTTGCTTTTTCCAGTATTTGACCCAACTGTGTTGCTCCGGCTGAGAATTCTTCTGCTAAATTGTAGTTAGTAGGTCCAATCCATAGTATCTTCTGTAAAGAAATGTCATTAGTTGGCCAGGCCCGGGATCTAAAAGAGTACCATAAGATGAATGCAACTTGATAGGAAGAAAGGAGAAATCCAATCAATGGCAGTTCACAGACAACTTAACATATCGACCAAAGCTAAGCTTTCAAACTGATCTGGATGTAATTTTATCTGTAATACTTCACTTCGACCATATAGTTCACTACGAACTAAACTAATATATAATTGACCCGAGAAGGAAAAAAGAAAGTATGAAATAATGGATTTAAGTAAACACTAATTAGTTTCATGTACTGTATTAGTAACTACGATTATTTCACAAATCCACTCAAACTAACTGAAACAATATTTCCATGAATACCATTCTTACCTTATATAGTGGTATTGTAGAAGAAAATTTCTCCAATGTTGATGGTCCTATATCAGCAGGTGTCCAGCCTAGAAAAAAGTATGAAGAAATCACAGGTATTAGAATAATTCATTACTGCTTCAAGTAATTGCTTACATGCCATTTCAATAACTTTTAACTGTTAACACGATCGCTGAATTTATTTCAGGAAATACCTATAGGCAATGAAAATGCTAGTTTTAAGAAATAGCTAAAGGGAAATCGAAATGATAGAATTTGCAGATAGCGCCAAACTCCATAAACACACCCAGTACTATAAATTGCAAAATGCAGGTTCCTTTGGAAACTGTCAGTTTAAAAATCAAGGAAAAAATAACTCGACCAACCTAGGGGGAAATAGGTGTTGAATAGAAACCCAAATTTTAATTGAAAAGGACTCGAACCTAGGTGGTGAGAGTGTACACCCACACCTCCCACCAACTGAGCTAGGCTCAGTTCCTGGCAAGTGGCAACTGGTATATAAAACAGAAATTTCATCGTTTAATTGCCATTAGCATAATATGGCTGCTAACTATCCAATTCAACATGTTTCTCCAGGATGTAATTGGCTAGCATGGACTAAAGGCCCACCATTACACTTTGACAAGTAACTTGTTAAGTGGTGAGAAACATGTTTTGCAGACAGGATGATGCTTAATCTAACCAAGGAAAGCACAATTTCATAAATGCTACCACGGAAAAAAGTTGCTCGAGAAACACACGAAGGGCATGAAAATTTCCTAGTAATACTCACCATCCAGTTGTCCAGTAGAGTTAATTACTCCCAATGTTCCACTATCGTCATTGTTCAAGCACCAGAGATCTGTTGGATAATAAATAGGAACATTCCTATCCCTAGCAACTTGTATAATCTGTAGTACTTCCATAATTGCATTTCTTTCAATGAATTGAGAGGGCACTGACATTCCAAGGCCATTCATTATTTGAAATGATAATTTTCCAACAAAGAACAACCCATCACATAGAGAGATTAACATCCGAAGAGCAGGTGCCTTTCTCAAAAAGTTACTGCCTCCAATCTGCAATAACAAGAACAAGTCATCAGAAATAAATTAACCTGGCAATAGGAAGCAGTTACACATTTTCAGCTTTGAAAGGTGTTTCGTAGTGACACATGGATCCTACTTGCATATGGTTCATATGAAATACCCATTGCTAGGACCAATGAATTTATTGTTCAATTGCCATTAATCATCTACTTTAATCAGTAATCACTATGTTTCAGGTAAATAAAATCTGTAACGTAACTGAAAGTGACAACCCATAATATTTACCGATGACCTTAAGATTACAGAAGAATAAAATTTAATCATAATATTTCGCAGTATCAGTCTTTCTAACAAAAACTCAAGAAACGAAATGCAATTATATTATCAGCATATGATCCCTGCCATAATGCCTAAACTCTTGTTCACCCACTTAATAGAAAAGAATACCAGTATACACTACTTACGGCTAGTTAGGTACTTTTGTATAGCTTCTCAGTGGCTGGGGGAATTCTGCTTTAATATGGAACATAGCAAATACTAGTAGTACTTGCCTAAGTCCATAGACTTATGTCTGTGAACAATAGGGAAACAAAATTTCGGTTGTTTGAAGTGTATTTAACAAGCCATTCATCTTTCTTTGGTGGTTCCAGAGCACAGAGGATATATTAGCATTTCATGGAGGAAGAAAACAGGTTGAACACTAGTAGTACTTGCCTAAGTCCATAGACTTATGTCTGTGAACAATAGGGAAACAAAATTTCGGTTGTTTGAAGTGTATTTAACAAGCCATTCATCTTTCTTTGGTGGTTCCAGAGCACAGAGGATATATTAGCATTTCATGGAGGAAGAAAACAGGTTGAACTAGCATACTTTACATACATTGTTTTTCCTTCACGTCAAATACAGAAAGCAAAGCTGAAACCTATTTCGTAAAAAAAAAAATAGACAACTGATATTTGAGAGCTAGATCATGGATAAAGCCTGTCAGCTACATATACAGAGAAAAAAATAGGCTAATGATTACAATTGCAATATATGGGCGCCTCGTGGTGTCCGTGATCTTTATCAATCGCTTAAGCTCCTCCTCACAATGGAAGCCAGCAAGAGATGCATAGCAGAAGCGGGTGATGCCAACAGTTGATGCAAGAATCTTATGAGACAGTGAGAAAGAGTCATTGACAAATATTGTGGCACCTGAAGCTAGCTTCCGCGAAAAATTATTGCAATTAGCAACTTCTCCTCTGAAGCTCAGAAGATTTTCAAACAAAATAATGTTGTTCTGCACCCACTTTTCCTTCTTAAATGATGTTAAACCAGGTGCACCATCTACTGGGATGACTTGTAATTGAAGAAGTGACGACAGGTACTCTGACAAAACCAGAATTTATGACGTGTCAACATAAAACGACCAGCATTTAAGGCAGATTATTTTCAAGCTATCAACTAAAGATAATGTTTTGATTTTGCAGATCCTTTGAAAATTGGTGCAGTTGTTTGTCTTATGATAATGATAGGCAAATGGCCAAATGACCAATTTATCACCGTCAACAATGGCAAAGGACTGTAATTGTGCAGATTCTCATAGTGGGACATCTTCTGTATAGGAACTCAACATCTCCCTTTTTACAAAATTCAAGATTATTTTCAAGCTATCAGCTAAAGATACTGTTTTTGATTTTGCAGCTCATTCGAAAATTGGTTCAGTTCTTTCTCTTACTAAAATGATAGGGCAATGACCTAGTGACTTATCACCATCAACAATGGCAAAGGACTGTAGTTCTGCAGATAACCCATAGTGGAACATCTGCTGCATAGGAACTCAACATCTCCCTTTTACAACATTCAAAACCATTCCTTCTTTCAGTTAAAAATATAACTCAACAAGGGCGAATGTAAAAAAAATCAGTGTAATTAAAGAAATAGGGGTGTGCAATTCAGCATTCTGCTATACTGACATAAAAAACTGGAAACAACCCTGCAAAAGAATCAATTGATTTAATCTCTAGAGATATGTAACTCAAGAAGGAAGTAACAGAAGATATGTCAAGAAATTCGTGTTGCACAATAAATAATATTATGAACATTGACTAACCTGCAAAAGAGTCAATTGATTTAATCTCTGGATTATCGGATTGAAGAACTGTATCCCAGCTGGTGACTATAACCACTTTTGCTCTTGCTTTGTACAAGTATTTGATAGTTAGCAATGCTCTTTCAAGTGAGAAAGTGCATGTTCCTAAATGTCCCAAGAGAAGTGCAGAATCAAGACGCACCACAACCACTTCTCCACGAAGTTTTTCAGTCGGAAAGTTCCCGAGTGATTGTACATGCAGATACGTTGTTGACTGATCAATACAAGAATATCTGTCCTTCTACAGTGATGTAAAAGAAAAAGGTTAGCATTCAATCTCAGAAGGAACTGAGGTGTAATATTTAAACAAGCAGGAAACATAGAAAGGAAATCACTATCTCAAAAGTATTGCAGAGTTTAAAAAGTATCCTTCTTCCATGTTTGTTTCAGCACACCATTCCCTGATCTGTTTTATATAAAAATGCAAGACAACATGATTATAGTTACGCTGAATTTTGGCTTTGTAACTTATATTCTTGTGATGTAAAAACTTAAAAGAATCAACATACAGTTCATCAAAGACCTGAATTTATCATTCCCACTAGTCCCAAAAGATCTGTCCTTAGCATCCAATTAAGATATCACGACATAAGTAAAAGAAAATTTCAAGTATGACTACTAATCATATTACACACTATTTAAATATCCAATTGTCCAGTGCACTCGAGTTACCTCTTTCTGATTATGAAGTAAACTTGTAGACTGCCACAGCAGAGAGCACTGTAATCTACATTTCAACCTGGATAGTCCTAGCCCCCCTACAATCAAGTCAACAAAATCAATATGGTATTGGAATTTCAATGCGTCCAAAGTACACAAAAACATCTAAACAACCAGAGAACACCCAACTCACCCGAAAAGCAACCACTATGTGTAGCGACCTGGAACCCAGCGGATGCCAGCCATGGCTCTAACCAAGGAGACCCTGATGAGCGTAACTGAAAGTTAGAAGCCTGCATACAGCCTTCCTTCTGAAATGCCTGGTGATGTGAATGCTCGCAAGTGAGGTTTAAATTAGGCGTAGCACGTGTGTAAGATAAATCCCAATCATTTCACAGTGATCTGTTGCAAATGCACATTGATGAGTTAGGGGCAGCAACCAGCAAGCCCGCAAAGTAGAGGTGGCCTCAGTGACGGTCGCACGGCTGGACGAGCGGCGGCTCCAGCTGCCGGCGTGGCAAGGCAAGTGCGGATCTGTTGGCCGGCGGTCGGTGGCTAGCTGCAGCTCTTGCCGGCGAGCCGAGTGGTGGCTCCGGGTCAGCGCGCCAAGGCGAGGTGCCGCTTGAAGGGCCGGCGGCCGGGGGCTAGCTGCAGGTCTGGCCGGCGAGGCGCGCGGCTCCGGAGCAGTGCGCCAAGGCGAGGTGCCGCTCGAGGGGCCGGTGGGCGGGCGAGCGACAGCTCTGGAGGCCGGCTGGTGAGGCGAGCGACGGCTACACAGCTCCGACGGGCCGGATTGGCGAGCACGAGATCAAGCAGCCAACCTCGACCTTTCCCACTCAAACCCACCCCTATCGTTGAGATAAGATCACTTGGATTACTTGGCCCTCATTTTCCATCCCGATTCTATATGAAAATTAGATATGTAATTCTGTATTATTAAAAAAATGCAAATTTAGAAAAATATCATTGAAAGTTTCAACTATAGGAGAGTATCGTCAAAAGAATTATTGATTTCTAACACTGACGTTAAATGGAAGGGTGCTCCGTTAGCTGCTGATTAAAAAAGAAAAGAAAAACTTACCCCTGACCAACTCACATAGGGATGAAAACGGTCGAAAATGATCGATGAAAAGCTCCACCACTTCCACTTTCATATTTTTCCATTGGAAACTAAAACAATGCAATATTATCAAAAAAAAGACATCAGTATTACAGTAATTTTGGAAACCAAAACATTGGTAACGATGGAAACTTATTGTAATGATATTTTAAAAAAGACAAATATGTCAAACCATAGAGCACAACACTAATCATATAACTTGACACATTTCATACACAAGTACTGATGGTTAAGATATTAATCTAAGTATCCATCGATAGCATGTATTTCATTTCATAGTACTGAAAATTGAAACATTAATCCCACCATCCATGAGACTATCTATGAGAATTCAGGTCGCTAGTTTGGGATTTAGGGTTACATGACTCTCTAAAAATATAGGTATGATATTTAAAAATATAGATAGTAGGGTGTGCTGGCATTTTACATTGATACAATATTTTTATCGGTAAAATATGGTAGAATATTTCTAGAAAATGATCAGAAGATGCTCAAATTATTTTCATTTTCACTTTCATATTATTTTAATCATTTTTTGTTTTTCTTTTTTCAATAATTTATTTCATTTTTGTTTATCCTTAAAAGTCGATAAAATTTCGAAAACAATCCTTGAAATCGAAAATTATCATTTTCATTTTCATCCGGCACCCCTGATCAAAAGCAAACATACGCACGCCCCTGGTTGCATGCACACACGCATCCAGACCACACGCACGCGCACAACGATGAGGGAGTGACGAGCCGACGCGGCGGCGGCATGCCTCCTGGCGGCGTGTCCCTCGACAACGGCAGCTCTGCAGGCTTTCCCTTCATGGTGCGCACTTCTCCCTCCCCTCTTGTTTTGTGTTGTTTATCTCCTTCTCGTGCTCTCGTTTAATAGTCTAAACCCTTGTATTTGGGGATTCTATAGTGCTAGAATAAGGAATCGTGGATTTGAATAGGGATGGATGCTACTGAAGTTTCAGAAGAGTAATCCTCTCACCCGCTTTGTATTCTCCCAATTTACAATTCTATTAAAAGATGCAATCTTTAGAAAAAATACTACTAGAAGTTTGAACTATAGGAAAGTACCATCAAAAGAATGCTCTGTTATTGATTTCTAGCATGTCTGTTAACTCCACATTACTTGAATTCCAGCAACAAAATAGCTCCGCCCACCCAAACAAACGAAACAATACTGCTCCACCGGAGCTCATCTCCAGCAACTCTTACCCCATGTTTGCAGCACCACGGTAGGATGTAACAAGACATATAAAATAAAATTTGAGTAAGATATAATACACCTTCATAGCAGGTATATATCACAACTTTTAGCATAATATTTACACAAATTTCAGCGATACATAATAGAGTTCACACACTCTTCGCAGTATAGCATAACAAAAGTACCAGCAATCATACTAATTATTCACAAAAGAATATAGTTTACATATCTAAGATTGCTAATTTATCTACTCAATTGTGAGCCTACGATTGATCCCTCCAGGTGAGATACCAGCCATTTTTCATATTGTTACACCAAGACCAGTTGGCGAGAGAGAATCCATCCTCCTAGTTGTTACGCCGGAGCTTGAATGAGGCATTGGAGAGGATTCAGCAACTATTTTGGATGTCTCTAGTTCCGTTGTGGAGGTTTCAATACTTCAGATTAGTTAGTGAAGGAACATATTGCAGCATATATAGGGAAGAAAAATATACATTATCTTGGCTTTTCCCCCTTTTTTGGACGAGGTGCTGGAAGCTCTTGCTCTAATTCAGCTTGAGTAGCATTACAATTTTTCTCTATATGTTCAGGCATTCTTGAAAAATGCATTTTTTTTACATTGATCTTCTTGCAATCAATCTCAACACTGCTTCCTGGTTAAGTTTCTTCTAGAGTTACTTTGAATCTCCATAACATTGTGAAGCACTCCTCCCAAGTACTATGAAGATCATCCATTGCAGATTTCTTTCCAGACCACACTTCAAAATATGATAATTCAATATTGTAATGTTTCTCCAATCTCTTTTGTAACTTTTTGGCACTTAAAGTTGGATCCTCTTTTACAATATCTTTCACCCTTTGATATATCCAAGCCATGGATGCTTGATGACCCTTCGTCCTTGTTGAACTAGAACAAGTGTGATAAGCCAATTTTGAGAGGTTGACCACCTACAAAAATAAATATAAGCTACAAAGGAAGAACAATAACCACGTATGATTTATAAGCTATAAAGGAAGAATCAAAACCATAAATGTGTTGCCACCTTGAAGTTTCTTTGCAAAAACTCTCCAATCGCAGTTTTCATCTCCATACCTTGCCATGTATCTATCTCTGTCACTATGTTCAACACTAGTCCCAAACTCTAATATATCCTCATAGTTAAGACAAACTCATTAAAAGGGCGGCTTGGTGCAAGTGGTAGTGCTTGCTGCCTGTGAACCGAGAGGTCACAGGTTCGAGGGTGGCCTCTACACATTGCACGATGTGTGGGAAAGACCTCCCGCTAATAACCTCCCCCAGACCCCGCACAGTGCTGGAGCCTACGGCACTGGGTACGTCCTTTTTAGTTAAGACAAACTCATTCTTATTTCTAAATGTGTCTCCTTCCTTAATGAATGAATTCTTTTTATCATGAATTGTGTGAGGAACAATATAATCATCTACCATAGTAGCCTCATCATCATGAACACACTCAGTATCAAGTTTTGGAATAGGCCTTGCCCTCTTCCTTTAGTTGCCTGCTATTGGTCCTTGATTCACATATGTCAAGATTTTAGTTGTGCATTGTTCCAGTAGTATTGTCTGACAATAGAATGGTTCCACCACCAGTGTTGTCTCCTTCAATTGTAAATATTTGCAGATCACTGCATGCTGTAGCTGCTGTTCTGATCATTTGTGTTTTTTCATTTTGCACCCTATGAAAGAACAAATTGTTGAATGCACAACTGAGCTATCACATTAACTCCTTGTGTCATTTTCTCATTAGGATATCTCCGTGACACTAAAATGCTTAATTATTACGATGATGATGAAGAAGATGCCGGCTATGAACTAGAAGAAGAGGAAGATGATGAGGATGAGGTAAAAGAATTAGAAGGACTTCATATGGTTGAGGTTGACATGGGCTCATTTTTTGAACCAGGGTGAAAGTTTCTATCCAAGGTATTGAAGGAATATGAGCCTATCTATGTTGATGTAGTAGTGGTCGCCACTGAGTGTAAACATTGTGCAAGGCATATATGTGCTGAGTGTAAGCATGGAACAATCATTTCGCAAGCACTTGAAGAGATGCAATGAAAGGAAGAAAGCTCTTAGAGTTGCTGGTTAGTTAAATGCCTTTATCATGACCCCTGATGGAGTTGCATTAGGGCCTTGGACATTTAATCAGGTAGTGTCTTGCAAAGAGCTTATGAGGATGATTGTGTTGCATGAGTTGTCTTTCTCACTTGTGGAATATGATGGCTTCAGAAGGTTTGTCTCCAGTCTAAACCCAAGATTTAAGATGATATGCAGAAAAATAGCGCATAGTGAATATTTCAAAGCATTTGTGAACAGAAGCAATGTCTGCAAGGATTGTTCAAAAATTCTACATCCAAGATTTCTTTGACTATGGACCTGCGGACTTCTAACCGAATGGTGGAGTACATATGCATTACAGCTCATTTTATTGATGAGGAGTGGCAGCCACAAAAGAGAATAGTGAAATTCACAACTACAGAGTCTCCCCACACCGGCATTGCAATGTTCAACACCGTGATGAAGTCATAAGAGAGTGGAAGATAGAAGACAAATTATTTGCTCTAAGTCTCGACAATACATCAAACAATGGTGCAATGATAAAGTTATTGAAGACCCATTTGCTAAATAAGAAAATGATATTTTGTGGTGGTAGGCCGTTAGGGCAACATTGCGCTGCTTACGTCATCAACTTGATATGCCAAGCAGGACTGAATTATCTTAGCCCAACGATAAGCAAGATTTGTGATACTGTAAAGTACATTCAGAGCTCTCATACCATACTTGGCACTATGGAGCCGCACACGTAGCGCTGCTTAAAATTTAGAGGCCCCTTTGTAATGCTCCTTCACAGATGCTAGGTACTTCTTTGCATTCTCATTATTGGGTTGCTCCCCTGATGCCCTTAGAAATAGATATCTTCATGATTTTGGCGGGAGAGGCGGTTAGACTGTTCCCACTTCTCAGTGTTTACAAGGTATTCTACCCTCAATGCCTCATAACCTTCTGCCCGAGCCACAGGTGCTTTGGGTTCATCAACCCGTAGCACATAATCGATGTCACTAAAGCTGAGTATAATCATCAGTTGACTCTTCCAGACTGGAAAGTTACTCCCCGTCAGTGGTTCCATAAAACCAATTTGAGCAGTAATCGTGCTCGCTGAAAATTATATATTATTTCATCCGTAAATAAAAAGCATAATCTTCATGAAATTAACATACGTTTCTACGAATAATAACACATAATCCTAAAATATATCGGTGTTGGGCAGAAATGAGTTAGAATACATGCGAAATAAACAACACATATGTGAATATAACACAACTTTGGCTACAACTATATATATGAATTGCACATAATTACAGAACTTAATTGCATACGCGGAAGAATAAAACATTACCTAGAAACATTATTATAATCTAGTAATTAAAATTTCACATTGGTTCGATTTTAATTAGCAATACTACATACACAGCAGAATAAAACTCATAATTATTCAAACATTACCTAGCAACGCTATTATAATTTTAGTGGCATAAGTAAATCATGAAATATATCATAATACATTAAATACAATATAAATACATGAATTATATCACAAATATGAAGCTAAGTTAGAAAAACAAAAATGGAAAACGCTAAACGTAAATGGAAAAGTTTAGTATGGCTGCAGGCCAGCCAACTTCAATTCCGACTGCAGCCGCTTTCTGCCCAAATAGTCCCCTGCAGGCCCATCACCTGCACCCCCGGTACTGCAGCGATCTGAGCTGTGCATCCGATTAGATGGCTCACGATTGCCCTGGCTGAAAAATCCTAAGTACAAAAACATTTTAGCCGGCTGCCCCTCCACTCTACAAAAACATATAAACCATTTCCCCTTCTTTTTTTAGAGAGAGTTTGTCGGCGGTTGGTGCTCCTACACACGAGCTGAGAGAAGAGCGAGACCGGTGGCGGCCAGGGCACCAAGGCCATGATGCCCACAGGGCCATTCACCAGCGCTCGCGTGCAACCATGGCCATGTGCGTCTTGAGGGCCACTACTTCACATGAAGGCTGCAGTGACAACTTGCAGGAGGTAAGGCGACAATGGCACATCTTAAGATCATAGTTTTTCTTAATCTAATCTGATTCCTGTCCTCTATTCTATTCATGATGTCATGGCGACATGATTTGTTTTTTGCCATTTGTTCATTAGATCTAGTGAACAGAGATGAAATGAACCCTAACCGAGACATGAATCTATTAATCTTAAGTCTACCCAGGCACTAAGATCTTTCCAAAGCATTAAAACATGATTAAAAATTTAATCTTAGGGTTCTAGGCAAAGCTAATCGGCTTTGGGTACAAATTGTTAGATTTACAAGAATGTAAAACATGAATAACGAGTAGCCTTGCACTAAGAACACCTAGATCTATTAAGAACATGAATGAAATGAGTAGATCTTCACCGAGCATGTTGGCGGCGCTTGACGACGACATGATGGAGGCAGTGAAGTGCACGCTGAGGCTTGTAGTGGCTCGGTCTTCCCATCACCGTCAGCGCAATCTAGATCGGAAGTTGAGGAATGTAGGGCTAGTGTGAGTCTCCACAAAAATGTTGGTTTCATTGGAATGTCGTACAACCCCTTTTATTGTGCGCTGCACGACGGGGGACCTGAACCATCGGTTGGTTTGGGCGCCTCGATCAGGGCGTGTTTGTTGAAGACAGGGTGTTGGCCCCCTTTAAGACTCGGTCCCAAATTATTGACCGAGATCATTGACCAATAAAATGGTCATAATGGCAGCTCTGTGAAACCACTATAGCACCGCTATTTAAAACACTGTCGCTATTAATTGGAGGTGTAAAAACGTAAGAGATTCACAATGGACAGTGGTTAACTGAACTCAAGTGCAATATAAGAGAAATAGAAATCCAGAAGAGTTCTTATAATTGTGTTACTCCATATTGTATGAAGTTCGACAGGTTTAATGGGCCAAAGCATCCAAGATATCTAACTATCGAGTGGCTGAACAAAACTTATGCATGCAGCCTGTAAACATGCATGAAAGCATGCTACCACATAATGCCTTGCCAATTTAGGACAAGTTAATTTTGACGTCGTCAAATAGTAGGTGCATGTAGAAGCCTTTGGAAATTCATAGCATATACTGAAAAACTCCACCTTGAGATGAATTCCCTACAATCAAATGAAGAATCAATGAATCATAGATAAAATAAATTTATCATCAACAATTACCCATGCACCAAAAAATTCAATGGTCTAATCAGTAACACTAATTAAGTTCTAGCAAAGCTTAAACTTAGAACCAGGAACTGACTTTGTCATCATGTATCTACTGAATTGTCAAGAGTACTAATATTGCATACTTTGATCTAAGAGCACATCAAATATAATGATATCTAACATTCTCTCATGGAACAATTGATCCATTGTAAGTCATATAGCACTTTAAACTTCCCCCGAGGTGATATAATAAAAGAATTTTATATAGGCTAGATTAAGAGCAACTCCAAGAGTCTAGGTATACTGATTTGGATCGGTAAAGTTGGAAAACACTGGTAAAAAACTCATCCAACAGCATCTCCTTCTTCCTTTCTTCTCTATCTCGCTCGGCATCCCCTCCTCTCCGCTAGCCTTTTTCCCGAGCGCCATCGCCTCACCATCTCCCTCCTTCCCTGCTCGCCGTTGCGCCCTCGCCCCCTCGCGCCGGTCCTCGTCCTCTTGCTTCTCTCACACTCGCCCTCCCCTACCACCGGCACCTGTTCCTCCCCCGGGGCCCATCCTAGAACTACAATGCTCCTCCACCGTCTCGCCGCCTCCGATGCCGGCGGGGACTAGGTCATCCTGGCCGAGGCGTCCATGGTGCTCGCCACCGTCTCGGTGACAACCTCCTCCCCCAACATTGGCAACCGCTACTGCCTCGGTGAGGCGCGAGCGGAGTGGGAAGGAGAGGGGAGGCTGGGGAGGGAGGATTTTGATTTTTTTCTCCATATATGATTTATGTCATGATTTGCTTGTAACTCTGTTGCCAACATTAATCATATAAATTAGGATGTATATTAGAGTATTTTTCTGCAAGCCTATGAAATACCCTATTTTTTAATGAAGAAAAACGGGTGTTTGCTTGCAGAAAACACTTTGAGTGCTGGACCCATGTGAAACACCCGAGTTGCATAAAGAAAAATCCAAAGTCTCGTGTGTCCTTTTTTATTCCGTCCTTCCCCCATATTATAAATGGAAGTTTGGTGCGTCCTGACTATCCATCTTGACATGGTACAGTTTTTCACTTCCAAACCCACCTGACCAATATAAAGAATAAGAATTCTAACTTAAACTCCTATTTCAATTCATATCTCAAAAGATCCAACTTGCATCTAAATTCCCTCAGTGAACTCTTACCTCCAATCCCATGCATGTGATTCGCTATCTAGGGTAATGGAGCCACAAACCTTTCTCTCTAGTTCATGGAAACAGCTATCAAATTGAATCATGGATTTTAAGACCAGCTAGATAACAGGTGAGTTTGAGGTGGATTGTGCATGTTCATGCAATTTTTTTTTTCTTCGAGATGGTTCTTGCAATATTTGAGGAGGCTCAAGTTTTTGAACTTTTGTGTAAGTATACAATTTGAAAGGTAGTTAGGCAACGCCGAGCAACTTTTTCAACAACATAGCCTTTTTTCCCAAGCAAGTTGGGGTAGGCTAGAGATAAACACAAAAGAAACAAAGGTCACGGTTCAGGCACATTGATAGCGAGTTTCCAAGTGCTCATATCCAAAGCTATCTCTTTAGAGATATTCCAATTCTTAACGTATCACTTAACCGACTCAACCCAAGTCCGTTTAGGTTTACTTCTACCCCTCTTTACATTATTGACCCACTCTAGAACCTCACTATGCACCGGCGCCTTAGGAGACCTCCGTTGGACATGTCCAAACCATCCCAACCGATATTGGGTAAGTTTCTCCTCAATTGGTGCCGTCCCGACCTTATCCTGAATAGCTTTGTTCCGGAGTCTATCCCTCCTTGTGTGCTCGCAAAACCACCGCAATAGCTGCATCACTGCTACACTCAATTGTTGAACATGTCACCTTTTTGTAGGCCAACATTCAGCACCGTATAACATCGCTGGGCGAATCGCTATCCTATAGAACTTGTCTTTTAGCTTTTGTGGCACCCTCCTGTCACAAAGGACGCTAGAAGCTTGACGCCATTTCAACCAGCCAGCTGAAATTCTATGCCTAACATCTTCATCAATGTTGCCATTTTTTAGCACCGATCCTAAGTACTGAAAAGTATCATTCTGGGCCACAACTTGCTCTTGGTCCTACTAAGTCTGAACCCTTTCAACTCTAACGTGCGTCTCCACAAATCTAACATCCTATTAACCCCTTCCCTACTCTTGTCAACTAGCACCACATCATCAGCAAAGAGCATACACCAAGGGATATCACTTTGTATGTCCCTTTTGACCTCATCCATCACCAAAGCAAATAAATAAGGGCTCAATACTGACCTCTGGTGTAGGCCTATGTTAATAGGGAAGTCAGTGGTGTCACCATCACATATCCGGACAAACGTCGTCGCATCCTTGTACATATCCTTGATGAGGGTAATGTACTTAGTTGGGACTTTGTGCTTCTCCAAGACCCACCACATGAAATTTTTCGGTACTTTGTCATATGCCTTCTCGAGGTCAATAAAGACCATGTACAAGTCCTTCTTCTGCTCCCTATATCTCTCCATCAATTGTCGTATTAAGAAAATCGACTCCATGGTCGACCTTCCAGGCATGAACCCATACTGGTTTTGGGTCACACTTGTCACTCTTCTTAGGCGATGCTCGATAACACTCTCCCAGAGCTTCATCGTATGGCTTATCATCTTAATTCCACAATAGTTAGTACAACTTTGAACATCGCTCTTGTTTTTGAAGATATGTACTAATATACTTCTCCACTAGTACAAAAAATGATTCACTGCAACCTTTTTTTAGCACCTCTAATGTTAGCATAAAACATAACCACCTCTGTTAGTGACCAACATTAACCGAGGCGGTCATTTCTTATTAACCGAGGCGGTTAAAGAAACCGCCTAGCAAAATATATTAATAGAGGCAGTCACCATTACAATGACCGCATCTTTTAATACTTCTATTTCCAGATGCGGGCAACTTATAAAAGCCCGCCTCGGTTAATAGACCGAGTCCAATAAAAGCCCATATGAGTCCGATTGCTGATCAGAGTATATAAATGAAACAAACCCTAACCCACTCCACACACACTCTCTCTCCCCTTCCCTCCTTTCTCTACTAATACATCAAGTGGAGTCCAGAGTCATACAGAGCTTTATTCAACACGTACACGAGGGGTGAAGTGACAACACAACGCTACACAGAACAACCATATAATAACGACTAGCATGACGGCATGGAGGACTAGCTCTTCATCCATCACGGCTCCACTCGATCAGCTTGGGTGCGGACACGATCTACTCGTAGTCTTCTGGCACAAAGTCAGGATCCTCTGGAGAAAAATTAACAGGGGTGAGTACAAAAGTACTCAGCAAGCTCCACCTCGCCCTACGGGAGGGGAAATGACATGCACGACGCACATTGAGCACAATGCATTAGCAATGCAACTAATGGTATACAACCCCTTCCCGACACAACCCACAATAGGTAGCTCACTAGTTGTCAGGACCACACCGTAGCCTGCCCATACTATGGGCACGGACCATTCGAATGGATTATACACTCTGCAGAGGTCGTACACTGTACCCACACGCTCGGCTGCCCGAACGGACAACCGACATAGCCGACACCCAGCCGTGGTCACGCCCTAGCCCGGCCGCACAAACCCTCGGGTCCTGACCCCAATGGTCCATACCCGTAAACCATCCCTACGACCGTCAGGCTAACCAGTGGGATTAGGCTAAGTCCGGCCCATACCGGAACCTGTGGTCGTACTAAAGTACGCTAGGTGAGATGTCAAAACAACTCGGTCCTTATGGTTCACCAGGGCAGCAACCATCCCTCAACATGTCAATTCGAGCCTACCACCACGGTAGCACTCACCTGCCAGTCTACCACCACGGTAGAGCCGGCTCCAGCATACCCAGCTGCCCTGGTCTCAGCCAAATCCCTATGTATCCTAGTCTCAGCTCTGGATATGCATGACTACTCAGATGCATGCATAAGCACACTCAATCACTCAAGTACTGGTATATGTAATCGATCCTAGACCCAGGCTACAGCTAAACGTCCTCACATGGATGCAACCGCTCACGTAGGGGTCGATGAAACTTGCCTTCGCTTTCGTACGCGTCGGCGGTGGCGGCTTCCTGCTCGTGGTACGGGTCTTCTGGCTCCTTGACAGGCTCCTCCTCGGTCACTCCGTGATCTACGGGCGAAAACGGCACAACCGGCAAACAAACACAAGCAAGCAATAAAATAAGCTCAAATGGAGATGAAAATAGGAGGAATAGATAGTATATGATTTGAGGAGAGTTTAGGAAAAATAGTTACGTGAAAAGGAGTTGATATGAAGGAGATATTGAGTTTACAGTATTGGTCTGTATTCAATTCTGAAAATAGAATGATTTGGATTATGTGCTCACAGCCTGATGGGTCTTTTGGGCCTTTATTAGTATTGCGGAGTTAATGGTCGGGGAGCTGCCTGCCATCTCACCTTGGCGCGGAACAGCTCGAGGAAGAGGGCCAATTGTTGGAGCTTCGTCTCGTGAGTGAGCTGGGCTCGGGAGGAGTGGTTCAGCTGGCGGAGCAAAGCGGCTCGGTGTGCTTGGGCTGGTGACGGGGCTCGTCACGGCCTCGCTCCTTTTATAGGAGAGGAGAGCAGCAGCGGCGTTGTGCAAGGACGGGCGGCGGCGTGGGCTGCGGCAGCTCGTCGTCAACGCGAACAGTGGCAGCGCTGAAGGCGCGAGCGTCGAGGCGGCAAAGGCGGCGAGGACGCTGCAGAGGCATGGGTGAGGTGGGGACGCGGAGGTGGGCGGCACGGTGTGGTGCCGGCGGCAGTGTGCGGTCCCATCGTGGGGCCGGCGTGTCGCGCGTGCGTGAGGCGGTTCGGCGGAAAAAATCTCGGCCGGCACTGTGCGTGGCGACCCCGATTTATAGCAAGGTGGGTGCTGCCATGACGGGTCATTTCAAGGTCAATGGTGTGGGTACTCTGTGGCTTCCAGGGAATGATGAAGTTATGGCAAAGGAGGTAGGCACTGTCATGATTGTCTGGGAATTATGGCATGGTACGGTGACTCGAGAGGCTTTTATGGAAAGAGACGAGATGATTTTTGTCGTAGGTGCAAGCATGCGTATGCTGGTTACTGGAGGGAACAAATGTACTAACGCAAGGCAAGAGTATAAAATAGTTTGCCTAGTAATTATGTAATACCTCATATGACGTTAGTATTATTTTACGTTACTAGTTTAATTGCAACATAAGTTTTATTTTAGTGATTGTTGGAAATTGAGGTGGCCCTACTAAGTTGAGGATCTATACCAACTCACTTCAGAGTCGGTCAGCTTCTAGTTACTTAGTGTACCGGGTCCTTTTGACGGCAGAGCCGCCTTTTGCTTCCGGGAGGCAGAGCCTACCAACAGATGAAGCTGGCTTCCGGGTGGTAGAGCCAACCTTCGATGAAGCCCAGACCCTTTTGTGATCCCGGGTGACAGAGCCAACCTTCGATGGATCACAACTTATACACTAAGGGCTAAGCTTAACCGGGAGACTAACACTTATAAAGATGCTTACCTTATTGGAGCAACAAAGGAAGACACACCTAGCACACTCTACATATGCTCACTTCTACCATGCCCTTGGATGTGTATGGGATGGAGTGGAGTAGTATGGCATGGCAAGGGGTGCCACCCTCCTTATATAGGCACCCATACCCTCTTGGATGAGTGACACATGTCACACTCTAGGAAGTTCCCTACAAATATCTAAGTTCCCTACAAATATCTATTTATAGAAAATTCTAAATTTTACCATGACAAGAAAATATCCAAGCTTCATGTCTTCTTATGATTCTTGTGGAACATTCCAGAACCTTGTCATGGTGAACAAAATTATGCCATGGTTTATCCTTATTTTTATAGAACCTTCTAGGAGTTTGCATTATATATTTCAACACTCCCCCTTAATCGTGATGAAAACTGGGATGTTACAAACCTACCCCACTTAGGTTGAATCTCGTCCCCGAGATTCAGCTTCACCACTAAGGAGACTGGGAAACTCGGCTCGGAGCGCGTCTTCTCTCTCCCAAGTTGCTTCTGCTTCCGAATGCCTTCTCCACTGAACTCAGCAAATCCTGACTTCTGAGTTGCGGGTTCTTTGCGTCACAGTGTCCAGAATTTTTACTGGTACCTCTTGATATCTGAGATCATCCTGCAGGTCGATTGTCTCTGGGCCACTTGTTCTTCTGGTACTCGCAGACACTTTCTGAGTTGGGACACATGGAATACATCGTGTACATCTGACATCTCTGCTAGCAACTGAAGCTTATAGGCTACCGCTCCCACTTTCTTGATAATTGGGAAAGGTCCAATGTAACGTGGAGCCAACTTTCCTCGTACCTGGAATCTGCGTGTGTCGCGAATTGGGGAAACTTTAAGGTACACATAGTCTCCAACTTCGAAGCTGAGAGTACGTCTTCTTTTATCGGTATAACTTTTCTGGCGGGATTGAGCTGCCTTTAGATTCTCTCTGATTTCTGCTATCTTGTCTTCTGCTTCTTTAATAAAATCTGGGCCCTCAATAATACGGTCACCGACTTCGGTCCACATGAGAGGTGTGCGACACTTCCTCCCGTAGAGGGCTTCAAACGGCGACATCTTTAAGCTTGACTGGTAGCTGTTGTTGTAAGAGAACTCTGCATATGGCATACTGTCTTCCCAATTTTTGCCATAAGTAAGAACACAGGCTCTTAGCATGTCTTCAAGGATCTGATTAACTCTTTCGGTCTGGCCATCAGTCTGAGGATGATAGGCTGAACTGAAGTCCAACTTTGTACCAAGTGCTTCATGTAACCTGCTCCAGAATCTCGAAGTGAACTGGGTGCCTCTCCTCTTAGGTACTCCATGCAACTTCACAATACGCTCAATATATAATTTGGCTAATCTATCACCTCCATAAGTGGTACGCACTGGGATGAAGTGTGCCACTTTAGTGAGTCGGTCAACAATCACCCAAACTGAGTCATGACCGCTCTGGGTTCTTGTTAGACCGGTGATAAAATCCATACTAACTTCATCCCACTTCCATACTGGGATCGGCAATGGCTAGAGTAATCCAGTGGGCTTCTGATGCTCTGCCTTAACCCTTTTGCACACATCACAATGAGCGACGAATCGAGCGATATCCCCCTTCATACCATTCCACCAATACTTCTCCTTAAGGTCCAGGTACATTTTCGTAGTGCCAGGGTGAATGGAATAGGCTGAGTTATGGGCTTCATCCAAGATGGTCCTGCGGAAATGACCTTTCTTAGGCACACATAATCTCTTCTTGAACCACAAGACTCCATCTTTATCTACTCTGAAATCTGGGGCTTTGCCTTCACTATTGCGACCTTTAATCCATACCAATCTTTTATCCTCCATTTGAGCTTCCTTTATCTGGTCATCCAGGACGGGATGGACACTAAGATTATAATTGCAAGAGTGGCGTACAACCCTTAGGTTCAACTTCCTCATTTCTTCACTCAGCTCTGGGGCTTGTGTGACTAAGTGATGGCAATATGCTTTACGACTGAGCGCATCAGCCACCACATTAGCCTTTCCAGGGTGGTAATGAATTTCCAAATCATAGTCTTTGATCAACTCCAACCATCTTCTCTGTCTATGGTTGAGGTCTGACTGGGTGAAAATGTACTTCAGGCTCTTGTGATCCGTGTAGATTTCACACTTATTTCCAATCAGATAATGTCTCCAAATCTTGAGGGCATGCACCACTGCAGCTAACTCCAAGTCATGGGTGGGGTGGTTCTGCTCATGTGCTCTCAACTGTCTTGAGGCATGAGCTACAACTCTTCCTTCTTGCATAAGCACACAACCCAATCCTTGTCGGGATGCGTCGCAATAAACGACAAAGCTCTTTTGATTATCTGGCAAGACTAGCACTAGGGCAGAAGTTAGTCGCCTCTTCAACTCTTGAAAGCTTCTCTCGCAAGCTTTAGACCAGACAAACTTCGTGTCCTTCCGGAGCAACTCAGTCATAGGCCGGGCTATCTTAGAGAAACCTTCGATGAATCTCCGGTAATAGCCGGCTAATCCCAAGAAACTCCTGATCTCTGAGGCTGAGGTTGGTTGCTTCCATTCTGATACTGTCTTGACCTTTTCTAGGTCCACTTCAACACCTTCAGTTGTTAAGACATGACCCAGAAAACTGACTCTCTGCAACCAGAATTCACACTTGCTAAACTTGGCATACAACTGGTGTTTTCTGAGCTTTCCCAGCACATTTCTGAGATGTTGTCCATGCTCCTCAGTACTCTTAGAGTAGACCAGTATGTCATCTATGAATACCACGACAAACCGATCTAACTCTTCCATAAACACCTTATTCATGAGGGTCATGAAAAAGGCAGGGGCATTAGTCAGACCAAAAGGCATCACTGTGAACTCATACTGGCCATAACAGGTCCTGAAGGCTGTCTTGGAGATGTCCTCTTGTCGCACTGTGAGCTGATGATAACCTGACCTTAGATCTATCTTGGAGAAGAACTTAGCTCCCTTCAACTGATCAAACAGGTCATCAATCCGAGGCAGAGGGTACTTGTTCTTGATGGTGACTGCATTCAGATCACGGTAGTCCACACAAAGTCTCATGCTTCCGTCTTTATTCTTCACAAAGAGCACTGGGGCTCCCCACGGAGAAGCAGTAGGTCTAATAAATCCCTTTTGTTGAAGCTCTTCAAGCTGCTTATTCAACTCGGCAAGCTCTGGGGCTGCTAACCGATAGGCATTCTTTGCTATAGGCTTAGTTCTAGGGACTAAGTTAATAGTGAACTCTACATCTCTTTCTGGAGGCATACTAGGTAATTCATCTGGAAACACATCTGCGAACTCCCGAACTACTGGCACATCTTCTGGAGATTCTGCTTGGATGTGGTTCACCATGGAGTCTGACAGGCTAGGCTGGATTTGGCATGTGACTGTTAACCCTTGGTGGTTGGTGACTGTCACTGCTCTCTAAGCACAGGCTATGTTTCCACGGTGCTTGGTGAGCCAGTCCATACCGAGTATGACATCTATCCCTTTGGAAGTAAGGATTGCTAGGTCGGCAAGGAATACTACCCCACTTAGGTTTATAGGGATATCTAAGACACCTAAGTGGCAGGGTATATGACCTCCAGGGGAACGGGTCATTAGTGGCCTCTTAAGGGATATAGTAGGTATATCATGCTTTTCCACAAAGTGGGAGGATATAAAGGAATGCGATGCTCCAGAATCAAAAAGCACTGAGGCTAGAGCTGATTGGACCAGAAACTAACCGAGAATCACTCCTGGTGCATCCTCTGCTTCTTTAGCATTCACATGATTCACTTTTGCCTTGCCGAAGGACTGTTATTGGCTATTAGCTGGTGTTGCATGGTTGGCTCTAGTCGGCTGCTTTGGTCCTTGAACAGAGTTGGAGAAAATAGAAGGGGCGGGCTGATTGAGATACGGACAGTTAGCCTTGTAGTGTCCGGCTTCGCGGCAGTGGAAACAGGTCTTCTCATTGGTCACTTGACTTCCACCCGACGGTTGGGTTCGTAAGGTATTCTGGGTCTTCATAACATGAGCTGATTGGGCTGGCTTCTGAAAAGAACCGGGGTGCGCTTTGAGTGAAAAGGCACTCTGGCTCCTCGGGCCTGAGTGAGCTGGATACTGAGTCCTCTGAAACTTCTCCAACTGCTGGGGTTTCTTGCTTTCAAACCGATGTTTGCACTCACTGAGTTCTGCCTTCCTATTTCTCTCAGTGGTGATAGCCCTGTTGACCATAGCATTAAAATCACTGTGGGTGGTGACTTCAACCAATGTCCTGATTTCAGGGTTAAGCCCACCAAGAAAAGCTTCTTGCTTCTTCTCGTCATCATTGATATCTTCTAGTGCATAACGAGACAGCTCTGTGAACTTATGAAGATACTCTGTCACAGTCATACCACCTTGACGAAGCTTTCTGAACTCATCCCTCTTGAGCTTCATAACACTGCTGGGAATGTGATGTTCTCTGAAGATCTTGACAAAGTCAGCCCGTACCATCTCATTAGCGTTTTCATTTATTTCCTGGTAACTCTGCCACCAAGCAAGGGCTGGTCCCCTTAACTGCTGTACTGCGAGCAAAACCTTGTCTCTGTCATCTTCATGGACCACTTTGAGCTTCATTTCAATCTCTCGCAGCCAATCATCTGCCTCAATAGGGTTATCAGATCCTCCAAACTTAGGTGGCTGCAAGCGGTTGAAATCTGCAATTCTGCTGCCATTGCCATTTGTGATGCATTGCAGGTCTATTGTTGCCAAGATTGCCTTGAGCTTGAGCTGTGAGAGTGGTCACAAGAACTTGAAGGAGTTGGTTCTGCTGCTGCAGTATGGCTGCCAGATCAATGGGTGCTGGGGCACGGGGAGGTGGCGGCGGTAGGTGTCCATTTTCTAGCGCTTCTGGGGCTACATTCAGAGGGGCTTGGTTTCTCGGGTTGACCTCGTCACCGTCTTCCTGAGCATGGAGTCCTTGGACTCGGCTCGAACGACGGGACATCTGCGGTCAAGGAGGGATAAGGTAAGATTAGGTGGCTCTCCTAATTTATTACTGGGGTAGATTTGTATATATATAATAGCACATAACACAAACGAATCATTCAAGCACCACACAAGCATTCATTCAAACAAGCAGGGATACATGCCACGATGGATTACAATAACGCAGCTCGACTTTTAAGGGTCGGCCGGGACGACTCGACTACTGAACCCTACAACACGGTCTTCGGGGTCTCGGTCTTCAACTTCACGGGGTGACGCGGGAGGTGTGGGTGGCACTGATTCACCATTCCTCTTACGTGGTTGGGACAAGGGATATAGCGGAATTCCCTCTAGGATTGGCGGCTCCGCGGCAGTCCTGGGATGGCGTTCCTTGCGCTTGGCACGGTCCACTAGGTAGACACCCCTAAGGAGCTGACTGTGGCGATCTGCCTGCTCCCTAAGGTTCTCTTCGGCCACGGCAAGGCAGCTTTCAGCTTCAGCTGCTCGGGCTTCTGCCTGGGCTACGACCAGTTTAGCCCTATGCCAACGGGACTCCACTCCGTCAGCACGCTGGATTAAATCTCTCACACGCTGATGCAATTGGTCGCACAAATTGTCGAGGCTAAGCAAATAGCCAGACATAGCGATAACTGTGGGGTTCTTCTCTGTCCCTGCGGGGCTTTCCAGGCTGCGGATCCTCGCCTCCCAAGCAGGACGGTTATGATCCAGCGGGGGAAAGTACTTCATGGGAGTGGAACCCAAGTGCCATTCAAACATCTAGCACAGGTACCGCAGTGCCTTGCGAGCTGCAAGTTGAATGGTGTCAGGCATACGGGCTCCAGTGGCAGTGACGCTCCAGGGTTGCATCTCCAAGTACTTATCACTGGCGCCAATATGGATAGTGACCTCACAGCTTTCGGTGCCATGCTCCATGAACTCGCGACCCACGTACTCCGGACGTTACGGAATACCAAGTCGCACCGTGGCGGCATAAAGCACTCTGGGGAATCCATCTTCGTTGATGCAGTAGGTGGTGGTCCAGTCATCAGCCATCTGATTTTCAAGGGTAGGGTTAGCATAACAATGATAAAGTTTAAGGTGTAATATATTTTCAAGGGTTGACCATCCTAGGGCTCTTACAGTCATTGTTTACTACCGGTTCGCATCCTACAGCAAAGCATGGCTCTGATACCACTTGAAGCGCCCCAACCCGAAGATCATGGCTAAACCATGTATTAATTACCGAATAAGGTCTCCGGCATAATACATGTTACATCAAGTGGAGTCCAGAGTCATACAAAGCTTTATTCAACACGTACACGAGGGGTGAAGTGACAACACAACGCTACATAGAACAACCATAGAATAACGACTAGCATGATGGCATGGAGGACTAGCTCTTCATCCATCACGGCTCCACTCGATCAGCTTGGGTGCGGACACGATCTACTCGTAGTCTTCTGGCACAAAGTCAGGATCCTCTGGAGAAAAATCAACAGGGGTGAGTACAAAAGTACTCAGCAAGCTCCACCTCGCCCTACGGGAGGGGAAATGACATGCACGACGCACATTGAGCACAATGCATTAGCAATGCAACTAATGGTATGCAACCCCTTCCCGACACAACCCACAATAGGTAGCTCACAAGTTGTCAGGACCACACCGTAGCCTGCCCATACCGTGGGCACGGACCATTCGAATGGATTATACACTCTACAGAGGTCATACACTGTACCCACACGCTCGGCTGCCCAAACGGACAACCGACATAGCCGACACCCAGCCGTGGTCACGCCCCAGCCCGGTCGCACAAACCCTCGGGCCCTGACTCCAATGGTCCATACCCGTAAACCATCCCTACGACCGTCAGGCTAACCAGTGGGATTAGGCTAAGTCCGGCCCATACCGGAACCTGTGGTCGTACTAAAGTACGCTAGGTGAGATGTCAAAACAACTCGGTCCTTATGGTTCACCAGGGCAGCAACCATCCCTCAACATGTCAATTCGAGCCTACCACCACGGTAGCACTCACCTGCCAGTCTACCACCACGGTAGCGCTGGCTCCAGCATACCCAGCGGCCCTAGTCTCAGCCAGATCCCTATGTATCCTAGTCTCAGCTCTGGATATGCATGACTACTCAGATGCATGCATGAGCACACTCAATCACTCAAGTACTGGTATATGTAATCGATCCTAGACCCAGGCTACAGCTAAACGTCCTCACATGGATGCAACCACTCACGTAGGGGTCGATGAAACTTGCCTTCGCTTTCGTACGCGTCGGCGATGGCGGCTTCCTGCTCGTGGTACGGGTCTTCTGGCTCCTTGGCAGGCTCCTCCTCGGTCACTACGTGATCTACGGGCAAAAACGGCACAACCGGCAAACAAACACAAGCAAGCAATAAAATAAGCTCAAATAGAGATGAAAATAGGAGGAATAGATAGTATATGATTTGAGGAGAGTTTAGGAAAAATAGTTACGTGAAAAGGAGTTGATATGAAGGAGATATTGAGTTTACAGTATTGGTCGGTATTCAATTCTGAAAATAGAATGATTTGGATTAAGTGCTCACGGCCTGATGGGTGTTTTGGGCCTTTATTAGTATTGCGGAGTTAATGGTCGGGAGAGCTGCCTACCATCTCACCTTGGAGCGGAACAGCTCGAGGAAGAGGGCCAATTGTTGGAGCTTCATCTCGTGAGTGAGCTGGGCTCGGGAGGAGTGGTTCAGCTGGCGGAGCAAAGCGGCTCGGTGTGCTTGGGCTGGTGACGGGGCTCGTCACGGCCTCGCTCCTTTTATAGGCGAGGAGAGCAGCAGCAGCGTAGCGCAAGGACAGGCGACGGCGTGGGCTGCGGCAGCTCGTCGTCAACGCGAACAGTGGCAGCGCTGAAGGCGCGAGCGTCGAGGCGGCAAAGGCGGCGAGGACGCTGCAGTGGCATGGGTGAGGTGGGGACGCGGAGGTGGGCGGCACGGTGTGGTGCCGGCGGCAGTGTGCGGTCCCATCGTGGGGCCGGCGTGTCGCGCGTGCGTGAGGCGGTTCGGCGGAAAAAATCTCGGCCGGCACTGTGCGTGGCGACCCCGATTTATAGCGAGGTGGGTGCTGCCATGACGGGTCATTTCAAGGTCAATGGTGTGGGTACTCTGTGGCTTCCAGGGAATGATGAAGTTATGGCAAAGGAGGTAGGCACTGTCATGATTGTCTGGGAATTATGGCATGGTACGGTGACTCGAGAGGTTTTTATGGAAAGAGACGAGATGATTTTTGTCTTAGGTGCAAGCATGCGTATGCTGGTTACTGGAGGGAACAAATGTACTAACGCAAGGCAAGAGTATAAAATAGTTTGCCTAGTAATTATGTAATACCTCATATGACGTTAGTATTATTTTACGTTACTAGTTTAATTGCAACATAAGTTTTATTTTAGTGATTGTTGGAAATTGAGGTGGCCCTACTAAGTTGAGGATCTATACCAACTCACTTCAGAGTCGGTCAGCTTCTAGTTACTTAGTGTACCGGGTCCTTTTGATGGCAGAGCCGCCTTTTGCTTCCGGGAGGCAGAGCCTACCAACAGATGAAGCTGGCTTCCGGGTGGTAGAGCCAACCTTCGATGAAGCCCAGACCCTTTTGTGATCCCGGGTGACAGAGCCAACCTTCGATGGATCACAACTTATACACTAAGGGCTAAGCTTAACCGGGAGACTAACACTTATAAAGATGCTTACCTTATTGGAGCAACAAAGGAAGACACACCTAGCACACTCTACATATGCTCACTTCTACCATGCCCTTGGATGTGTATGGGATGGAATGGAGTAGTATGGCATGGCAAGGGGTGCCACCCTCCTTATATAGGCACCCATACCCTCTTGGATGAGTGACACATGTCACACTCTAGGAAGTTCCCTACAAATATCTAAGTTCCCTACAAATATCTATTTATAGAAAATTCTAAATTTTACCATGACAAGAAAATATCCAAGCTTCATGTCTTCTTATGATTCTTGTGGAACATTCCAGAACCTTGTCATGGTGAACAAAATTATGCCATGGTTTATCCTTATTTTTATAGAACCTTCTAGGAGTTTGCATTATATATTTCAACACTCCCCCTTAATCGTGATGAAAACTGGGATGTTACAAACCTACCCCACTTAGGTTGAATCTCGTCCCCGAGATTCAGCTTCACCACTAAGGAGACTGGGAAACTCGGCTCGGAGCGCGTCTTCTCTCTCCCAAGTTGCTTCTGCTTCCGAATGCCTTCTCCACTGAACTCAGCAAATCCTGACTTCTGAGTTGCGGGTTCTTTGCGTCACAGTGTCCAGAATTTTTACTGGTACCTCTTGATATCTGAGATCATCCTGCAGGTCGATTGTCTCTGGGCCACTTGTTCTTCTGGTACTCGCAGACACTTTCTGAGTTGGGACACATGGAATACATCGTGTACATCTGACATCTCTGCTGGCAACTGAAGCTTATAGGCTACCGCTCCCACTTTCTTGATAATTGGGAAAGGTCCAATGTAATGTGGAGCCAACTTTCCTCGTACCTGGAATCTGCGTGTGCTGTGAATTGGGGAAACTTTAAGGTACACATAGTCTCCAACTTCGAAGCTGAGTGTACGTCTTCTTTTATTGGCATAACTTTTCTGGCGGGATTGAGCTGCCTTTAGATTCTCTCAGATTTCTGCTATCTTGTCTTCTGCTTCTTTAATAAAATCTGGGCCCTCAATAATGCGGTCACCGACTTCGGTCCACATGAGAGGTGTGCGACACTTCCTCCTATAGAGGGCTTCAAACGGCGACATCTTTAAGCTTGACTGGTAGCTGTTGTTGTAAGAGAACTCTGCATATGGCAAACTATCTTCCCAATTTTTGCCATAAGTAAGAACACAGGCTCTTAGCATGTCTTCAAGGATCTGATTAACTCTTTCGGTCTGGCCATCAGTCTGAGGATGATAGGCTGAACTGAAGTCCAACTTTGTACCAAGTGCTTCATGTAACCTGCTCCAGAATCTCGAAGTGAACTGGGTGCCTCTCCTCTTAGGTACTCCTTGCAACTTCACAATACGCTCCATATATAATTTGGCTAATCTATCACCTCCATAAGTGGTACGCACTGGGATGAAGTGTGCCACTTTAGTGAGTCGGTCAACAATCACCCAAACTGAGTCATGACCGCTCTGGGTTCTTGTTAGACCGGTGATAAAATCCATACTAACTTCATCCCACTTCCATACTGGGATCGGCAATGGCTAGAGTAATCCAGTGGGCTTCTGATGCTCTGCCTTAACCCTTTTGCACACATCACAATGAGCGACGAATCGAGCGATATCCCCCTTCATACCATTCCACCAATACTTCTCCTTAAGGTCCAGGTACATTTTCGTAGTGCCAGGGTGAATGGAATAGGCTGAGTTATGGGCTTCATCCAAGATGGTCCTGCGGAAATGACCTTTCTTAGGCACACATAATCTCTTCTTGAACCACAAGACTCCATCTTTATCTACTCTGAAATCTGGGGCTTTGCCTTCACTGTTGCGACCTTTAATCCATACCAATCTTTTATCCTCCATTTAAGCTTCCTTTATCTGGTCAACCAGGACGGGATGGACACTAAGATTATAATTGCAAGAGTGGCGTACAACCCTTAGGTTCAACTTCCTCATTTCTTCACTCAGCTCTAGGGCTTGTGTGACTAAGTGATGGCAATATGCTTTACGACTGAGCACATCAGCCACCACATTAGCCTTTCCAGGGTGGTAATGAATTTCCAAATCATAGTCTTTGATCAACTCCAACCATCTTCTCTGTCTAAGGTTGAGGTCATTCCTAAACCCCTTTTCCGATCGAGGCTCTAATCCTTCCTTGGCCTAAGTATCACCTAATTATTTTCTTCTCTAATCCATGATCACGCCAACTATCTTCCTTCTTGCTAGTCCTTCTTCTTCCTGTTGAGTCCAACAGTGCAACACCTACATGCTTGCAACCACGCACACGCACCCAGCACGCAGGAAAGCAAACAACTAAAGCACGCCAGGCAACGCACCCTGCAACTCGCACGCCACGCCTCGCCGCGGACCCCGCCGCTGCAGCCTCGCCGCATGCACGACACACCGGTCCCGCGACAGGACCGCACGCTGCACCCAGCACCACGCCGAGCCGCCCACCACCCAGCCCCGTCGCTCGCGACCACGCGCAGCACTTTGCGACCATGATGCCCTGCCGCACGCGTCGCATCACCACATACCGCGCCGTGCATCACGCTGCCAGCCACTAGTTCGCTGCTCCACACACCCGGGATGCTCGACGCGCCGCTCGCCGCTGCCTGAGCCGTCTCGTCATCCTGTACGCCGCTGCGAATCGCGCCGCTGCTCCGCGACACCCCGACGAGGACAAACCGCCATTAATGGCCGCCGAGCTCGGCCACCGGCGCCCCCCCCCCCTCCACCGCCTCTCCCGGCCAATAAAGAGGGCCTCCGCACAGCTCTCGGCCACCACAACCATCTCCACCACCGCTCGCCCCTTCCCCAAGTCTACAGCACCGCCGCCACAGCCATAGCCGGCCACCTCCGCCCGCCACCGTACCTCGACCAGGACTTCCCCGAAAGGATTTGAGAACGGTAAGTTCAATCCTATCCTTTGATGCATATTTCGTCCTAGTTTTTATAAACACAACCTATTGGCTTGTTTTATAAAATTACATATGTTTTGCCTGCTGAAAACATGGTTGGATAGCCACCCATTGATTTGTTATAACCATTCCTTGACCACCTTTATTAATGTCTGAATGTGATTTGTTTGGACGTTAATCGCTGCTAGAACGCTTATGACCTTAAACACAATACAACTTGTTTACAAAAGGAAAAATGTGTGAGTGTGTGAGAAGGGAAAATGTGGAATTTCGAAAGATGATATTAGACGAGATGGATGGCGCTTCTGGGTGAATTGCCGAACGGTGTGCTCGTGCCTGTGTGGCAGAGCAAGGAAGGGAGATATCCATCTTGTCACAACTAAGGATTGAGTTGGTGTGTCATCTCACCTAACTCCATTATCGTGCAAACCACTCGACCGTTGAATGGGCAATGGCTTAGCATAAACCCCACTAGTTAGTCTGACAACCATCAGGAGAGCTGAGAGCAACGGGTGATCAAGGAGAAGGGATTAGTTCTGTGTGACTTATGCCCCGGTTAAAACCTCTGTGATAGGTCAATGACCCCTTGGTGGATCCCGTGGTGGCTGGTTAGGTCTAGCTAAGGTGGGTAATGGCTTTGTTATTGGGATATGCACCGACACTAAGGTGATCGAGTTGCGGTACCCCGCTTGTGGGTAAAGTTGCACACCTCTGCAGAGTTAAAATCTATTCGAATAGCCATGCCCACGGTACTGGGCGAGTTACGGTGTGGTCACATAACTAGTGTTTCTTCTGGGAATGGATGGGTTGGCGTGAGTTATTTTGGAAAAGTGTTCGGCAGTTGTGCCATGTGCTACGGCGGATGAGGAGTCCGGTAGCAGCTTAAAACTAGGATCCCATGTGGGTCAACACTACGTGTTCCTCGGTATAAGAAAACTTGCTTTGAAAATCCTTTCTTTCAAATGAACCCCTGCATAAAACTTAGCTTTCCGCAAATTAAACCCTAGCCTTATCTTTGACTTACCCTGTGCATTATATTCTGTTTATACCCCTCCGTGGGTGTGGTTGGAATTGCTGAGTACGTTTGTACTCACCCCATTCTTAATTTTTACAGAGGAAGACCCAGACTTCGTTCCCGAAGACGTCGAGTAGAGGTTCCGTCCTGCACCAAACCTTGCCTGTGGATAGGGTCACCCGCAGGAAGTTCCGTATGGAGCAAGACTCTGATGACCCCCTTTTCGTAGTTAATATCATTGTGTGGGTGTTAGTTGTTATCGTCGCGATAGTGGTGCTTCATTGCCCACTTCCGCGTAGAGTTGTACGGTGATGTACCGTCTGATGTAATAAAAGTGTTATCAGCCTCCTGGGACTGATATTGTATCACTTTTAAGTCTTCTCTTATGAGGGGACGCTTCACTCTCCCCATTAAATCGAAGTACTCTCTTCTCGTCCTTCGCTAGAAATCATTCTGTCCCATCCTTGATGCATTTGATTTGGTTGATGTCCCTTATCTTCCGTTTGCGGATCCTAGCCATTCTATAAATGTCCTTCTCCCTTTCTTTCATTCCTAGTCGCTGATATAGGTCAGTCATACGCCTTACCATTTGCTACACTCATAGCTCGATTTGCAACCCTCTTTGCTAGTTTATAGCCCTCGATGTTGGCTGCACTCTTGTCAAGGTGGAGGCGCTTGAAACACTTCTCCTTAATAGCCCTTTGCACCTCATCATTCCACCACCAGTTATCTTTTTCCTCCCGTTTGTCTCCCCTACTCATGCCAAACACCTCTGAGGTCACCTTCCGAACACATGTTACCATCTTTAGCCACATGTCATCTTCATCTTCTCCTTCTTCCTAAGGCTCCTCACCTAGCATCCTCTCCTTAAACGTTTGCGCCGCTTCCCCTCTAAGCTTCGACTATTTTGTTCTCACAATCTTGGTACGTTTGTCCTGGTGGACACGTACCCAAAGATGAAAGTCCGCCACCACAAGCTTGAGGGACAACACACTCCCCATGTATCACCTTACAATCTAAGCAATCACATCTATCCTCCCTCCTGGCAAGGATAAAGTTGAGCAGGCTCAAGTGTTGTCCACTATGAAACGTCACAAGATGGGATTCACTCTTCTTAAAAATGGTATTCGCTATCAACAAGTCGTAGGCCAACGCGAAGTTCAAAACATCCTCCCCCTCTTGACTCCTACTACCATACCCAAAACCCTTGTGCACTGGCTCGAACAATACATTAGTCGCACCCATATGTCCGGACGAATCACTGTCGTATAGAACTTGCCTTTTAGCTTCTGTGGCACTCTCCTGTCACAAAAGACACCAGAAGCTTGATGCCATTTCAACCGGCTAGCAAAAATTCTATACCTAACATCTTCATCAATATCGCCATCCTTTTGGAGCACCGATCCTATGTACCTAAAAGTATTCTTGGGTCGTCGTGATCTCTTTAAGCAAGAACCACAGGAGTTTGAAGAAAATGATAGTACAACAAAAAGCATATAAATAGACGGTTGCCCCTAGTCCCATATTCACCAGTCAGGAGTCTCATGTCTCCTGTGTCACAGAGGCTGAAGGACATCCCCAGATCCCACCATACAGCCTTTCAGCACATCACTTTGTAGCAGTCGAGATCTATCATGCAATGCTTATATACTAACGAGCAGACACTAAATTGAATCCGGCCCCCAAGAGAAGCAGTCAAATCTAGAGATAAACACTTTGGGGGTGTTGACAGAACCTCTAGACAACAAAATCCGCGTAGGGTGGATAGGGTCACCCGCAGGAAGTTCCGTATGATGCAAGACTCTGATGACCCCTTTTCGTAGTTAATATCGTTGTGTGGGTGTTAGTTGTTATCCTCATGATAGTGGCGCTTCACTGCCCACTTCCGCGTAGAGTTGTACGGTGATGTACCATCAGATGTAATAAAAGTGTTATCAGCCTCCTGGGACTAATATTGTATCACTTTTAAGTCTTCTCTGATGAGGGGATGCTTTAGGTGGTATCAGAGCCATAGGTTGGCCGTAGGACGCGACCCTTAGGATTGAGACCCTTTTTCAGGCCATTTTACATGAGGACTTTCCCTTTCTTAATCCTTCTTTCACACAAGTACTCACCGCTGGTTCTTGCCCTGTTCCAGATGGCTGACAATGGATGGAGTGGCAGAATCTGCCACGCAGAGCCCGGCCTTCCTAAGTTACTGCTGCTCAGCTTGGAATGCATCGGAGTTGTGGACCCACTAGAGTACGTCTACCGGGAGTACGACTCCAGGGGCACCCTTCGGTGCAACATGATGATCTTCGTAGGAAAAAGCACCCGCTACCTTGACGTGGACCCCTAGTTCATCTCCACCACTGGCTTTCGCTTCTGTGACACCTACCGAAAGGCCGCCCGAAAAGCCCTGCGACGTCTACGTGTGGTCTGCAAGCATCATCTCCAGCGGACTTCTATGGGATTTTTCCCGCCTACGGAAGGAAGAGGACGCTCATGGATTGCCCGAATGAGAGGACTTGGGAGAGAAGAAGAAGACTAGAAGATACGGTCTCCCACCTATCCATCTACCTCACCGGCCTGGATGAGCTCTACCGCGAACAGGTGGCACAACTGAAGCACCAAATCCATAGGGTAGAAAAGACAACCCAAGAACTGGAAGAACAACGGACAAGAGCCGCACGCGCCGAGTATTCCCTAGCCGCTCCCTAAGCCCAATGGCAAGAGTACGAGGCTCGCAGAGGAATAGGTGGGTGGATAGAAGAAGAAACCGAAGAAACCCATTGGGATAGGGGTACTCAGACTGAAGATGATGTGATAGAACAGTGTCTTCCACCAAAGAAATGCCCTATCCAGACCGAAGAAGAGTCCCCATGATAGTAGTAGCACTCTGAGCTAGAACTCCTATTCTAATAATCATGTATCCATAAAATATGTATCCCACCATGTTGTAATAATAAATACCATCTATTCCCCTTTGTACCTAAATATTCGTGCAAAACTTGTTCACTCTACCTTTGCTTTTAGATGGCTGAGGAAGGATGGACCCAGGGCAATTGCCAAGCTGCACCTGGCTTCCCCAGCCATTTGATCAGTGCCCTGGAAAGCCTTGGCGTTACGGAACACCCAAGGTACTACAGCAGAGAGTACGAGCACCATGGTACCCTCCGCTGCAGGGTGATCCTGGTCATCGCCAGAAGTGACCGCTACCCCGACATCTAGCCATGGCGAGTGACCGCCACGGGGTTTAGGTAGCAAGACACCTATCCCTTGGCCGTCAGAAAGGCACTCCGTTATTTGTGCCGGATTTTTGAAGGACACCTCGCCCCCACACCAATGAGGTTCTTCCCTACAGCCATCAGAACCCCAGTTTGGGAAGCACGCATGAGAAGTCTGGAACGGCGCCGTCATGAAGAAGACCCCCTGTACCAAGTGGCTACTTACCTAGCCTCCTTGGACCAGCTCTTTGATGAGCAAGCCAACATCCTGAGGGAGCAGACCCATCGAGCCGAGCAAGCAGAGGTCGCGGTAAGACTGCAACAGATCCGGGCAGCCCAAGCCGAGGCAAGAGCCGCAGCCGCAGTCAGCAGCGAAGCGGTTGCCCAAGAGAGCCTCAGGCAGGCCCGAGACCGGCATATGCAAGAATGGACCGGAAGTGGAACGCCAGTCCCGACAATTGGGAAAGACCATGTCTTACTTGGAACGCCCGTCATAGGATGGGGACCACTCTTGAGAACCCCACAAGCCCCACTCGAGAACCCCGAAGGGTCTATTGCCACCATTTAAAGAGAAGCTGCTACGCAACCCTTGGAAAATGGAAATCTGGAGGACGGCGAGCAAGGACTACTCGCACACTCCGCCCCAGAAGAAGGCTCGCCCCGCGAGTAGAATGTCTGACGCCATCCTAGTGTTGTACCCTCCTAGCCCCCTTGGCTTAAGTTGTACCCTTAAGTGTGAACCTGTACCCGGACGTGTAGTACGCACTTTAGTCTTGTCCCTGTGTTGTACCCTCCCTTACAGTAATAAAGATGTTTGCGCTTGATGGTTGCTATGTTTGTGTGCTTGTTAGTTTGTGTGCTTTTCGGCAGAAGGTAGATTCTGCCTTTTCAAAAATATGAATTAAACAACTTAAACATCACGTAGTTCTAATCTCAATCTTACAAAGGCTCTCCCCGATCTACAGATGGCTTCCCGAAGCGGTACGAGGGCCTCCCGCAACCAGACCCTGCAGCCGCTGATGCAGGAGTACAGCCTAATGGGCAGAACCCTCCTCAGGAAGAATAGGAAGTGAGCCAGAACAGAGGAGAAAATCAAGGAGAAGTGCCACTGCCACCACCACCACCCCTCGGGGACCTGGCATAGATAATACACAACCAGACCCTCATATTGGAAACACTGACCGATGCCCTCGTCAACAAGCGGCCACAAGAGCAGACCATGAACGACAAGCTAACAGCTTTTCTGAGGACCAAGCCGCCCACCTTTGCCGGATCTAGCAACCCCTTGGATGCAGACGACTGGCTGCATGTGATCCAGAGGAAGCTTGAGCCATTCGAATGTCAAGATCGAGACAAAGTCCTCCTGGCAGCTCACCAACTCACTGGAACTGCCTTAGCTTGGTGGGAGAATTACTGTGCCGCTGTCGAAGATTCCTCCACCATCACGTGGAAGGAATTTGTGAAGGAATTCCGACGCTACCATATCCCCTTAGCCACCATGAAGTGTAAGGCGGATGAGTTCCGAGCACTGCAGCAAGGAAGCATGTCAGTAGAAGAATACACCCACCAATTCATGGAGCTGGCCCGATATGCACCAGAGGAAGTGGACGATGATGAAAAGAAGCAGGACATGTTCAAGAAGGGATTGAACCCAGAACTCCGGACCCTGCTTACCCTTCAGATCTACCCAGACTTCAACACTCTGATGAACAAGGCCATTCTCACAGAAAGGGCCAAAGCGAAAGAGAGGAAGGATAACAAGCGCAAGTTTCTGGAAAGCAAGGCCCGCCAGCAGGACCACTTTCAGAAACCAAGAAGCTTCAGCTACACTGCACCAAGATCTCAGGCCCCAATGCAATATAGGACTCAGTCTCAGGTGACAGGCCCACAGGCCCCTAACACATAGTTCAGGAGCCAGAACACCATGAAGGCCCCGCAGAGTAATGCAAGCCAAGTCACCACCAACAACAGCAATGCTAGGTCCTGTTTCAACTGCCGTGAGACAGGGCATTTCATTGCCAACTGCCCATATGCCAAGAACAAGTCTGCTACATCAGCCTTCTCCAACACGGTGAATGGACCAAGGCCAGTTCTGTCAGATGCCAACCGAGTGCCCATCCGCAACAACAACAACACCAACAACAACAGTCAGCAGATGAGGCAACCCCAATAGTCATTTGGACAAGCCCGTGTCAACCACATCAACGCGCAAGAGGCTCAAGGAGCTCAGGGCTTAGTGCTCGGTGAGTACCTAGTCAGCTCAGCTCTTGCAATGGTATTATTTGATTATGGAGCATCACACTCGTTCATATCCTCAAGTTTTGTGGAAAAGCACAATATATCTACAGTACTACTAAAAACACCCCTATTAACCCGGACGCTTGGAGGTGACATCAAGTGTCAACTAGGTTGTCTACGGGTAAGTATCAATTTAAGTGGGGTAGAATTTCTAGCAGACTTAGTAGTACTTAAGTCTAAGGGAATAGATGTGATCCTTGGAATGGACTGGTTAAGCCGACACAATGGTCTCATAGGTTGTACTGACAAAGTGGTACACCTAACGAACCCAGAAGGAGTACGAGTGACCTGCCATACCCGGAGAAGTGGATCTGACCCAATAGGGTTTAGCATGGAAGCCAAGTCCTTGGAAGAAGTCCCAGTAATAAACGAATACCCAGATGTGTTCCCTGAAGAACTTCCCGGAATGCCACCAGATAGGGATATAGAGTTTGTCATCGATCTTGTCCCTGGAACCTCTCCTATAGCCAAGAGACCCTATAGGATGGCAGCCTCTGAATTGGCAGAACTAAAGAAGCAACTGGAAGAACTACAACGAATTCGCTTCATCAGGCCAAGCTCGTCGCCTTGGGGTGCCCCAGTCCTATTTGTCAAAAAGAAGGATGGGAGCATGAGGTTGTGTGTAGATTACCGGGCGCTGAACGAAGTTACCATCAAGAATAAGTACCCCCTCCCCAGGATTGATGACCTTTTCGATCAACTAAAAGGGGCCAAGTACTTCTCCAAGATCGATTTGAGGTTAGGATATTTTCAGCTCAAGATTAGAGAAAGCGACATCCCAAAGACAACTTTTGTCACCCGTTACGGGCAGTTTGAGTTCACCGTAATGTCTTTTGGACTAACTAATGCACCTGCTTATTTCATGAACCTCATGAACAAGGTGTTTATGGACGAGTTAGATAAGTTTGTCGTAGTCTTTATTGACGACATACTTATTTACTCCAAGAGTGTCCAGGAACACGAGCAACATCTGAGGGTAGTTTTGGAAAAGTTGAGAGCAAACAAACTCTATGCAAAATTCAGCAAGTGTGAATTTTGGCTAGAGAAAGTGGCTTTTTTGGTCATACTCTGACCGCAGAAGGAGTAGCAGTGGACCCTGAGAAGGTCGAAGCGGTCTCCAACTGGCAGCAACCGACCAATGTTAGTGAAATCAGAAGCTTTCTTGGATTAGCTGGGTATTATAGGAGGTTCATTGAAGGATTTTCCAAGATAGCCCGACCCATGACAGAGCTGCTCAAGACGGATAAGAAATTCACCTGGACAGAGTCTTGTGAAAGAAGTTTTCAAGAATTGAAGAGTAAGTTGACAACCACCCCAGTGCTGACCCTACCGATATTCATCGGGATTTTATCATTTATTGTGATGCATCCCGACAAGGATTGGGTTGCGTACTCATGCAAGACGGGAAGGTAGTAGCTTATGCTTCCCGACAGCTCATGCCTCATGAGCAAAATTACGCAACCCATGATCTGGAGTTTGCAGCCATAGTGCATGCCCTCAAGATTTGGAGACATTATCTAATTGGAAATAAGTGCGAGATCTATACCGACCATAAAAGTTTGAAGTATATTTTCACCCAGCCAGATTTAAACTTAAGGCAAAGAAGGTGGTTAGAACTAGTTAAGAATTATAATGTGGAAATTCATTACTGCCCAGGCAAAGCTAATGTGGTAGCTGATGCCTTAAGCCGGAAATCTTATGGACCCAAGGATGCCCATCTGCAGGAAGAGATTGCACGATTGAATGTGCACATTGTCCCTCGAGGTTCCATTCGCAAGATGAGCATTCAACCCACTCTGGAGGACAAAATAAGAAAAGCCCAAAGTTCGGACAAGGACTTGATGGAAATCCAAATACAGACTGGAGAAAATAAGGCACCGGACTTTAGAGTGGATAATGAGGGAACTTTATGGTATAAAAATAGAATTTGTGTGCCCCAGGAAGGAGACTTTCGGCAAATAATCATGGATGAAGCCCATAACTCAGCCTACTCCATCCACCCAGGATCCACCAAGATGTATATGGATTTATAATAAAAATATTGGTGGAAAGGAATGAAGGCGGATATTGCACGGTTTGTCGCCCATTGTGATACTTGTCAAAGGATCAAGGCCGAACATCAGAAGCCAGCAGGATTATTGCAACCCCTACCCATCCCGGTTTGGAAATAGAATGATATAGGAATGGACTTTGTAGTGGGTTTGCCCAGAACACAGAAAGGACATGACTCCATATGGGTAATAGTGGACTGACTCACTAAAGCGGCTCATTTCATACCCGTGCGGATCAATTACGGTGGAAAAAAGCTAGCCAAGCTTTATGTGGAAAACATAGTAAAATTGCATGGTGTGCCTAGCAGAATTGTTTCAGATAGAGGGACTCAATTCACCTCTAGGTTTTGGAAAAGTTTGCACCAAATTGGATTTCAGCTCCATCTATCACCCGCAAACGGATGGCCAAACAGAAAGGGTAAATCAGATCATGGAAGATATGTTGAGAGCATGCACCCTTACCTATGGCAAGGATTGGGAGCAGAGTTTGCCCTATGCGGAATTTTCATACAACAACGGTTATCAGACAAGCTTGGGCATGTCACCGTTCGAGGCTCTTTATGGAAGAAAATGCAGAACTCCCCTGATGTGGTCAGAAGTTGGAGAACATGCCCTAGTTGGACCCGCACTCATAAAAGAAGCCGAAGAAAGAGTGGCCGAGATTAGAGAAAAGTTGAAGACCGCCCAGTCTCGACAGAAGAGCTACGCAGACAAGAAGAGACGAGAAATAAGTTTCAACCCGGGAGAGTTCGTCTACCTTAAAGTTTCACCTATTCGGGGAACTCGAAGGTTTCAAGTACAAGGAAAGTTCTCCCCTCGGTACATTGGACTGTACCAAGTTCTGAAGAAAGTCGGAGCCGTAGCATACCGTCTGGAGCTACTAGAAGGAATGTTAGATATACACCCGGTGCTCCATGTATCCCAGCTAAGAAGATGTTTGAGGGTACCCGAGACAGAACACGTGCCAGTGGAGGCGATAGATTTGCAGCCAGACCTGCGATACCCGGAAGTACCGGTCAAAATTCTAGACACTGTCACAAAAAGAACAAGGAACTCGGAAGTACAGATTTGCAGGGTGCAATGGAGCAGACATGGAGTAGAAGAAGATACTTGGGAACGCGAAGATGCTCTGAAGAAGGAGTTTCCCCACCTCTTTAGAAACCAGCCGAATCTCGAGGACGAGATTCATTTTAAGTGGGGTAGGTTTGTAATATCCCGAAAAATTTACCAAGATAAATCACGCGCTAAAAATAATTTTCAAAATTCCCTTTCATTGTTGAGCTCAAGTCATTCCTAAACCCCTTTTCCGATCGAGCCTCTAATCCTTCCTTGGCCTAAGTATCACCTAATTATTTTCTTCTCTAATCCATGAGCACGCCAACTAGCTTCCTTCTTGCTAGTCCTTCCTGTTGAGTCCAACTGTGCAACACCTACATGCTTGCACCCACGCACACGCATCCAGCACTCAGGCAAGCAAACAACTAAAGCACGCCAGGCAACGCACCCCTGCAACTCGCACGCCACGCCTCTCCGCGGACCCCGCCGCTGCAGCCTCGCCGCATGCGCGACACACCGGTCCCGCGACAGGACCGCACGCTGCACCCGGCACCACGCCGAGCCGTCCACCACCCAGCCCCGTCGCTCGCGACCATGCGCAGCACAGCGCGACCACGACGCCCTGCCGCACGCGTCGCATCACCACAGACCGCGCCGTGCATCACGCTGCCAGCCAGCAGCTCGCCGCTCCAAGCACCCGGGATGCTCGCCGCACCGCTCGCCGCTGCCTGAGCCGTCTCGTCGTCCTGTACGCCGCCGCAAATCGCGCCGCCGCTCCGCGACACCCCGACGAGGCCAAACCGCCATTAATGGCCGCCGAGCTCGGCCACCGGCCCCCCTCTCCACCGCCTCTCCCGGCCTATAAAGAGGGCCTCCGCACAGCTCTCGGCCACCACAACCATCTCCACCACCGCTCGCCCCTTCCCCAAGTCTGCAGCGCCGCTGCCACGGCCATAGCCGGCCACCTCCGCCCGCCACCGTCGCCCGCCCTCCACAGACCACCTCCGCCCGAGGTGAGTAGGGGAATCGGACCCCCTCAGCCTCCTCTCCGTTTTCCCCCACTTCCCGGCTGCCGCCGTGCCCCCAGGGCCACGGGCCCAAGGTCGCCGCCCCCTCCCATGGCCTCCTCTGTTCTGTCCATCGTGAGGAAGAAGAAGGAGGGCAATTTTGCCCAAAACCCCTCCCTTCCTTCCTTTTCTTTTAAGAGCCCTCCCGGAGCTCTCCTCTGCCTTCCCGATCTATTTTCTTGATTGAGTTAATGCCAAAGCAAATCTGCAGCCCACGTACACATCTCGTAAGCCCAAAACACCTCCGATCCATTAGCTTAACTCATGGGACCCAAGGACGTAAGCTCCTCCCGTATAAAACATTTTCATTTTCGAGATTAATTAATTACCCAATCCCATAACTGCAATATCTCATCCATATCAACTCCGATTCTATCTATTCTTTTTCCTAAATTCCTAAAAACTCATATACTATCCATTGTACCTATTTTCTAGGGCAGCCTTGACACTTCCAGAAATTCTAATCAAAGCCCTATCACTCTCAAAAATATTTACAAGGTTCCGAGATCCTTGTTTAGTCCCTAAACACCTTTTTAACTTATCATTTCATGCTCCCAAAAATATTCCTCCTACCCCCATATCTTAATTGTTTCCGAATCGAGCTCAACGATATAACCTTTATTTCTTTTTCTTGATTGTGTGCTTGTTTGTGTGCGTCGTAGATCACGGTGTGAACGAGGGAGAGCCCGTCGATGAGCAGTATTGCGAGCAAGTTAACGAGGACCAGTTCCGCGACCCCGAACCCGAAGGACAGTACCTCGACCAGGACTTCCCCGAAAGGATTTGAGAACGGCAAGTTCAATCCCATCATTTGATGCATATTTTGTCCTAGTTTTTATAAACACAACCTATTGGCCTGTTTTATAAAATTGCATATGTTTTGCCTGCTGAAAACATGGTTGGATAGCCACCCCTTGATTTGTTATAACCATTCCTTGACCACCTTTATTAATGTCTGAATGTGATTTGTTTGGACGTTAATCGCTGCTAGAACGCTTAGGACCTTAAACACAATACAACTTGTTTACAAAAGGAAAAATGTGTGAGTGTGTGAGAAGGGAAAATGTGGAATTTCGAAAGATGATATTAGACGAGATGGATGGCGCTTCTGGGTGAATTGCCGAACGGTGTGCTCGTGCCTGTGTGGCAGAGCAAGGAAGGGAGATATCCATCTTGTCACAACTAAGGACCGAGTTGGTGTGTCATCTCACCTAACTCCATTATCGTGCAAACCACTCGACCGTTGAATGGGCAATGGCTTAGCATAAACCCCACTAGTTAGTCTGACAACCATTAGGAGAGCTGAGAGCAACGGGTGATCAAGGAGAAGAGATTAGTTCTGTGTGACTTATGCCCCGGTTAAAACCTCTGTGATAGGTCAATGACCCCTTGGTGGATCCCGTGGTGGCTGGTCAGGTCTAGCTAAGGTGGGTAATGGCTTTGTTATTGGGATATGCACCGACACTAAGGTGATCGAGTTGCGGTACCCCGCTTGTGGGTAAAGTTGCACACCTCTGCAGAGTTAAAATCTATTCGAATAGCCATGCCCACGGTACTGGGCGAGTTACGGTGTGGTCACATAACTAGTGTTTCTTCTGGGAATGGATGGGTTGGCGTGAGTTATTTTGGAAAAGTGTTCGGCAGTTGTGCCGTGTGCTACGGCGGATGAGGAGTCCGGTAGCAGCTTAAAACTAGGATCCCATGTGGGTCAACACTACGTGTTCCTCGGTATAAGAAAACTTGCTTTGAAAATCCTTTCTTTCAAATGAACCCCTGCATAAAACTTAGCTTTCCGCAAATTAAACCCTAGCCTTATCTTTGATTTACCCTGTGCATTATATTCTGTTTATACCCCTCCGTGGGTGTGGTTGGAATTGCTGAGTACGTTTGTACTCACCCCATTCTTAATTTTTACAGAGGAAGACCCAGACTTCGTTCCCGAAGACGTCGAGTAGAGGTTCCGTCCTGCACCAAACCTTGCCTGTGGATAGGGTCACCCGCAGGAAGTTCCGTATGGAGCAAGACTCTGATGACCCCCTTTTCGTAGTTAATATCATTGTGTGGGTGTTAGTTGTTATCCTCGCGATAGTGGTGCTTCATTGCCCACTTCCGCGTAGAGTTGTACGGTGATGTACCGTCTGATGTAATAAAAGTGTTATCAGCCTCCTGAGACTGATATTGTATCACTTTTAAGTCTTCTCTTATGAGGGGACGCTTCACTCTCCCCATTAAATCGAAGTACTCTCTTCTCGTCCTTCGCTAGAAATCATTCTGTCCCATCCTTGATGCATTTGATTTGGTTGATGTCCCTTATCTTCCGTTTGCGGATCCTAGCCATTCTATAAATGTCCTTCTCCCTTTCTTTCATTCCTAGTCGCTGATATAGGTCAGTCATACGCCTTACCATTTGCTACACTCATAGCTCGATTTGCAACCCTCTTTGCTAGTTTATAGCCCTCGATGTTGGCTGCACTCTTGTCAAGGTGGAGGCGCTTGAAACACTTCTCCTTAATAGCCCTTTGCACCTCATCATTCCACCACCAGTTATCTTTTTCCTCCCGTTTGTCTCCCCTACTCATGCCAAACACCTCTGAGGTCACCTTCCGAACACATGTTACCATCTTTAGCCACATGTCATCTTCATCTTCTCCTTCTTCCTAAGGCTCCTCACCTAGCATCCTCTCCTTAAACATTTGCGCCGCTTCCCCTCTAAGCTTCGACTATTTTGTTCTCACAATCTTGGTACGTTTGTCCTGGTGGACACGTACCCAAAGATGAAAGTCCGCCACCACAAGCTTGAGGGACAACACACTCCCCATGTATCACCTTACAATCTAAGCAATCACATCTATCCTCCCTCCTGGCAAGGATAAAGTTGAGCAGGCTCAAGTGTTGTCCACTATGAAACGTCACAAGATGGGATTCACTCTTCTTAAAAATGGTATTCGCTATCAACAAGTCGTAGGCCAACGCGAAGTTCAAAACATCCTCCCCCTCTTGACTCCTACTACCATACCCAAAACCCTTGTGCACTGGCTCGAACAATACATTAGTCGCACCCATATGTCCGGACGAATAATTGTCGTATAGAACTTGCCTTTTAGCTTCTGTGGCACTCTCCTGTCACAAAAGACACCAGAAGCTTGATGCCATTTCAACCGGCTAGCAAAAATTCTATACCTAACATCTTCATCAATATCGCCATCCTTTTAGAGCACCGATCCTATGTACCTAAAAGTATTCTTGGGTCGTCGTGATCTCTTTAAGCAAGAACCACGGGAGTTTGAAGAAAATGATAGTACAACAAAAAGCATATAAATAGACGGTTGCCCCTAGTCCCATATTCACCAGTCAGGAGTCTCATGTCTCCTGTGTCACAGAGGCTGAAGGACATCCCCAGATCCCACCATACAGCCTTTCAGCACATCACTTTGTAGCAGTCGAGATCTATCATGCAATGCTTATATACTGACGAGCAGACACTAAATTGAATCCGGCCCCCAAGAGAAGCAGTCGAATCTAGAGATAAACACTTTGGGGGTGTTGACAGAACCTCTAGACAACAAAATCAGCGTAGGGTGGAACTGCATCTGATTGGCAGCAATTCGTACTTTGTTTCCAGGTTCATGAGTGAGTTCCATGCAGCTGGAAAAGCACAAAATTTGCACACACACCATGTAAGGAGTGAACTTTTGTCACGAAACAATGATGAGAAATTATTATGTTCCCAACCAGCCTGATCCCTTCAGCATATATCTTTGGAGGGAAAAACAGATAATCATCATATATCAGTATATCACGAAATGGGTCCAGTAGCATTGATATGTTGCAAGAATGAGGATACTCTGATAAGTTCGCACTGTAGAAGCGTTCGGCAGTGATTGCTGCAGCAGCCCGGCTATCTGCCCCTGAATTTGGGCCCCAGTGTCGGAGTGCAAGCTGTGCAGTTGCTGATGCTTTGCCGTATAGCTGCAGCGTAGGCAGTCAAACTTCGTCCAATCATCAAATACTCTTCTTGTTACCACGTCTGTTCTTAAGGCGTGAGGCGTCTGTGGCGATCCCACCCCTCTAAGGAGGCCTAGGCGCGTAAGGCGCGTGGCGAGGCGACGCCATAGACATATGTTAGAATACTATGACAGCATAATTTAGTAGCACACATACATACCTTTGTTGAGCTGTTGTAGCACCCATTCTCCCCTTTGCTGCTGCTCTTTCCATCCATTCTCTTCTCCCAAGTAGCAAGCTACACAAATAATGAGCAATGAATCAATCGGCAAGACTAACAATAGAGCACTGTACTTTGTTTATTGATTAGCTAGAGCTAGCACAGCACATGAACTACATAAGAAGCAGAGCTGAGAGCAATCTGCCCAACCATCACGCACAGGCACAATAGAGCAGAGAAGAGGGCACTGGAAATTACCTGGCCATAGGAGAGAGCAGAGAAGAGGCCACTAGAACAGATCAGAGGGGCAGCGCTGCAGGGGCGGAGGGGCAGCGCTGGAGGGGCGGTGGAGAAGCAGAGGGCAGAAAAGCAGCAGTGGAGGGGCGAAGGGGCCAGGGGCGGATGGGCCGAGGATGCGCCGCCGGCTGCCGCGACCCAAGCTCCAGGCGCCGCCCTCTTCTCTTCCAACCCTATCCACAGGTCAGCTCTCTCCGTTTCCCTCCCAAATTGCGTCGATTGCAAGCTTTGTTGGTGGCCAGCCTCTATTTCCCACTCGATTTCCCGCCGCTCCGTCTTTGCCCGCTCGATTTCCCGCCGCTCGGTCTGTTCCCGCGCGCCTCCCCTCTTTCCCGCCTGGAGCCTCACGTATGGCGCCCACCTCATCCAATTGGACGCCCAGGAGACGCCTATGGACGCCTAGACGACGCCTTCGGCGCAAGGCGGACGCCATACGCAGTCGGCCAAGGCGAAGCAGACGCCCAGGTTGCCAATCGCGTCTTGTCGCCTAGGCGACGCCTTAAGAACAGAGGTTACCACTTATCAGATTCAAATATTTCCTTCTGCCTTCAATGTGCAGAATCAGGCGCATTGTCCTCATAGCAATTAAAACGAAATTCAGCAGAAAGAGTTTCAGACGCATATGCAGAAAATGGCAAGTTTATTTTGACAGTATGGAGCAAAAACAGTCATATAATGAACAACGATCCATGCCTCCTCAAGGACCAAACGGTGGATTCGCATTTCCATAGCACTATTTTGGGGTTTTTCGTGACCAGTGGTTGCTAGAGGCAGTAGTTGGGATGGCATTGCTCGACCCATTCCCTGTCAAGCAAGAAGAGTCATAATACCATATCGGAAACCACAACTCAGAACAATTTTGTAACAAATTATGAATGTACCAAAACTACTACACTATGGTTTTGACTATGTATTGAGTACAAGATAAAAGTACGTTTTAGTAAGTATGCATTTCACTTCAATTTCAAGAGTAGAGTTAAACAGAATGCAATCGAACTGCCAATGAAAAGCAAAGTTACCTTTACCTTTGATATCTATAAAATATATATACTGTTTACAGACAGCTCAGGATGTGCACAATCCCAATATTTCCCAGGACAAATAAATTGACTATCTCAGAGCTTGGGTTTAAACAGAAAATTATGTTCCTTAAAACATATTATTTTTCACCTTTTCTTGCACATAATTCCTGGTTTTGCCTACATGGACAGAAACTAAAAGCCAATTTTGCTGTTTGGGATGAATGCATGAAATTTAGTTCCAATTTAGCCATGCACATAATTCCTGGTTTTTGGGAAGCCAGACTTGTGTTTCCAATTTAGTTCTCAGCATTTTGTTTATCAACAACAGCACCGTACATAGAAAACCTCACCTTATTCAAAAAACATGACCAGGGGTTGGCATTCAGTGAAGGACAATAGCACTTGGGCAGTTGAATAGCCTACCTGTCAGCAACAGTACAGTTCCATGTTCCCAACATACTAAAAATTTAAAGCCACAAGAACCAGTCCCTTTTTATTGTTTAATTAAAATGAGGGGTTTCTCCAATCTGTTCGTTTTACACTTATAAATAGAGTAATGCCTAGAAATAAGCATGAATTATCTTCTAGTTCCACAACATCATAAGAACACACGTCTACATAAGTGCCTCAGTGACCTCACTACCTAGGTATCAGAATTCTAAGTATATAACAGTATAACTTTATCCCACAGGCTGTCAGCTAGAAATGATTTTCCGCATTGATCCCATTTGATTTATTAAAGTTGGTCTACTCAGAAACCTGACAAACTAAGCCCAAAATAAGAATTCCAGCCTATATTTCTCAGTGTCCTAAAGATCACTGGTTACATAAAGCAGCGACTACCGCAGCTTAACAAACCAGTGACAAATTGTCCGCAACTTTGGCCCTCAAGTGCTTCATTCTCACTCATACAGGTCTGTGCATCACATGTGGGCCTAAACCATAATTTCTTAGTTCTGAATATTGCCTAGCCTGCTTGTTATTTTTATGGCCTTTGAAAAGAGAAAAAATTAAACATTTTGGTTGTTTTTGAACATGATGATGTTAATGAAAAGCTCACTAAACCATGAAAATATATTTATTAATCTGAAATGATGAAGCATCAAACGGTAGTTACAGCAATTGTTTACTCCACAGGTCACCACGTCAAAGAGCATCTTTCTGTGATCAAGTACATCCAATTTGCGCACCAGAATGTGGGCTAAATTCTTGTACCATTATATGATTACCTTTCTTGAGAGTGGAATTGAAATATTTCATAATGCTGCTGCTATGCATTTATCTCAAACTCATATTGTGCAACAGCACACAACACTAGGATACAATGTATGTTGCAATCCTTGTGTGAATCAAATCTACAGGTCTAAACTAAGTGACAGAGATCCAAACTTATTATTGAGCAAAGCCAAAGTCAAAACTTCAAGCACCTGTTACGGGCCAATTAGGCCCACCCAATTTACCACCAGGGTGAGGGGTGTGCACTGTGCAGACAGCACGCCACCTCATGACACCACCAGCTCCCTTATCGCCTTGCCACCCAAGTTAACTCATCAATAATTAGGAAGTTCAATTCATGCAAGTTAGGAAAGATCAGAACACATCTCTAAGATCCCATCTAATGGTTAGGTCACCTTCCTCTATATAAAAAGAGTGGATGCATCGTGGTTGGTTAAGAAGAAGAAAAGGTCTACGCCCCTTATATTTTCTAGGTTTCAAACTTCTCCCTCCCTCTCGCTTTCAGCCAAGCCGCAGCGCCCCTCCCCAATAAACCGTGCCCACAACAGTATCAAAATGGATCAATGGCAATTATGTGTAAGACACAAACTGGGCAAAAGGAGAAGATAGATATGACATCACAAAGAAGGTAAATTAATTGGAATACAATTGGTTGAAGTGGTATAGCAATGAACTCATCTCATGCTTCTTTGGTAAAACTATGTCAGTGTACCACAGCAAGCTTTATAGAAAAAGGGTCTATGCGATAGGAAAAATGTTGATTTGTTTCATCCTTTTGGGTTAAGTTCTAGTCCGCAAAAATCCAGAAGATAAAGGATGCAGTGCATTGGGGCTGTAGGACAAATAATCCAGAAGATCAGTCTTTATCATTGCCAGTTACTCTACAATATCTGAAAATTGGTATGACAAAACAAACAGCAAATTAAGAGATACTGCAAATTTTTCCATTCATCATTTAGGACTTGTCTCACGACATTCTGATGATTGATTAGAACAAGCTCCACAGTGCATAATATGCATTGCAATTAAATAAAAAACTCAAGACACTATTCGCAAGGTAACAAAAGGCTAGCAGCATACTTTCATTACATCTGAAATCTTGAAGAGTCATGACCAAACGCTTTCACTGAAACGTTTCCAACTTGAGGAAGCAGCACGTACCACAATCACTTGCCAAAGAGTAAATTCATGACACCCCTGAACACATGCCCACGCTTCACCGTGTCCCTGCGCACCGCCTCCTCATCTGGCATGAAGCCCTTTCCCTTCATCGTCTCCAGCAGCAACTGCCCCTCCTCCACCTTTTCCATCCTCACGTACGCCTCGAACACGGCCAGATACGTCGCCACATTCGGCCGCATCCCGCGGTCGAGCATATCTACCAGGTACCTCCCAGCCTCCGAGCACCGGTCGCTGGCCGCGAGCCCCCTGACGAGCACGGCCAGCGTGTAGGCGTTGGGCTTGACGCCGGACGCGAGCATGCGGTCGTAGGTGCGCACGGCGTCGCGCCAGTGAGCGGGGCCGGCGTTGACGTAGGCCTCGAGGACGGCAGTATGTGCGACGACGTCGGGCATGGTGCCCTTGTCCTTGATGACCGCGAAGAGCGCGAGCGCCTCGTGGGTCAGCCCGTCCTTGGACAATCCATCGAACATCTTGATGGCGTAGTTGGTGAGGCCCTCGGTGCGCATCCGGTGGAAGATCTCCTGTAGATTGGTGGGGTCGGACGGCTCACAGAGGGCGGGCTTCTTGCTAAAGGGGTCGTACGGGGGAGGGAGCTCGGGATTCTTTGCCGGGGACGGCGGTGGAGGTATCGTGGGGTTGTCGGCGTCGTCATCGGACCAATCGAAGGCGACGGGTGAGTTAGTGTTGGGGCTGCGGTGAGGAGGCGGCGAAGCCTTGGAGGAGAGGAGCCGGCTGGTGTTGGATACGGAGACGGAGGACGACGGACGCAGTAGGCGGCGAGCGGCGGCGGCGGCCATTGGGACGGAGCGGTGGCCGGTGGCGGTGGGGGACCTCAGACCTCAGACCTCGGTTTCAGCATTTTTCGAGAGTGGCTAAAAAATAAAGTCTAAAAAATAGTTTGTTTTAGGATCCTTCTGGAAGTGCATCTAGGGCGATAAATGTTAATGGTAAGTTTCGGTGATTAATGACAACCGTATACGACTAACGTGTGTTTTGAAGAAAAAATTAATGACTAATTTAGTCTCATATAAAATGTGAAAAGAGACCCCTCAATTCGGAACAATCATGCGTGCCAAGGACTCAATTTCAAAGATTAAGGACCTTTCTAGTCTCAAGTGTCACAAAGAGATGAAGGACACTTGATTTAGATAGGGTTTATAGTTTTTAGTTATTGACCGTACTATTAAGAGGGGTTCATGAGTTAGTAGCTTGATCAAAATTGAGTTGGCCTTAGAAATCTTGCACACTCACTAAAAACAGCTCAAGATGGTCAATAGAAGTTAACACAACACTTGGAAGAAGAAACAATCGAAGTTACATTCAAATCCAAGTCAATTCAACTGAAAACAAAGAAAAACAGCAGCACCGGTTGAACCGGTGCCCTAGCGTCGGAGCATCCGATGCTTGGCGGAAGGACCGATGCCCTGTCGGTCTATCTTCTCTGGATGCAGGCAGAAATAAAGTCAAAAACTCTATAGCACCGGTTGAACCGACGGTCAAAAGATAAGCACCGGTGCATTGGATGTACTATGTTCCAGAGAGCATGTTTTGATGGACTTCAACTTCTCTTCAGCACCGGTTGAACCGACGCTTCAGAAACAAAGCACCGGTGCATTAGACGTCCTATGTTCCAGAAAGCTTGTTTGTGTTGGTCAGTGAACCTCTAAAGCACCGGTTGAACCGATGCCCCTACGGAGCATGCACCGGTGCAATGACGCAAGCTTGGATACTGTGTCAGAACCCCAACGGCTACAATTTGGACACAGAGAGACCGGTTGAGCCGACGCCTCAAATCTGACACCCATCGGTTTTTCCGGTGCTCACGGTTTTTCTGCAGTGGATTTCTAACGGCTATGTAACTCTTTCCACTCTATATAAGGGCACCCCCATGGCACATTTCGTTGCCTTTGACACCCTGAATACTTGAGGCCACCCTTGAGAAGAAGAGAAAGTGCTTTGAGCAAACAAGAGAAGATCTAGCACTTTGTTTGTGCTTCAACCTTGAAGAATCCATCCTTTGCAAGTGTAGCAAGTGTGCTTGAGCTAGGGCCAACTGTGTGTAGGTCAAGTGAAGGCTTAGGAGCTTGTTACTCTTGGTGTTTGACGGCACCTAGCTGGTCTTGGTGATCGGGAGGTTCTTGGTGAGCTCTTGGTGTTTGTGGGAGCCCCAAGACAAGAAGATTGTACACGGTGTGAAGCTCGCCGTTCCGGAGATGGAGAAAGAACATTCTTAGTGATCACTTGCTCCTTGGTGAAGCAAGGGAGCTATACCCTTGTGTGGGTGCTCCAACGTGGATTAGGGGGGAGCGTCAACTCCTCGATACCACGGGAAAAAATCCGGTTGTCTCGTGTCTCTTACTTTTATTTCAAGCAATTAAATCCTTTTGTTGTTACTCTTGTCTTTGATTGCTTGTAGTTTGACTAGAACAACTTGCATGGTAGTGTGATCTTTTGCTTAGGTTTTGATCTTACTAGTGTGATATCTTTTAAGCAACATGATCATGATAGTGTGTTTACCTACCTAAGGACTTTGTGCTAGCATGCTCTAGTGACTAGGTTTCAAATTTATAGATTGGGCAATACTAGTCTAGATTAAGGATTAGATATAAATTTGAAAAAGTCACAATTCAACCCCCCTTCTTGGGCCACGATCCTTACACTTCTAGAAATTAGCGGGAGGAAAAAAACACCGCACTCAGTAGTCGAAAAAAATACTATCCACTTCCACAGCTCGCCCTGCTAAGGCCTCCTCGATTAAGAAAAAATCTCGTAGGCATAAAGTACTAAATGAAATGAAGTCTATTTGTAAAATCTCCAGTAGGCCTGTTAATGGGTTGGATAATATTTGGAGTTTTTGGGTTGGGTTGTTTTGTGGAATTATTTGGATGGGAATTAATGGGTTTACAGGACAAACGGGTTGGGATGGAATGGGTTTGCTAGCCAATCGGGTTGGATTGAGTTGGAATGGGGTTTTTTTTTCCGGGTTTGTGTGGGTTTACCCGTGGGTTAATCGGCTCCGGTCCGTCCCCCTCCTCCTCCTACTCTCGCAGTCCCGCCCCACAAACCCTACCCCTAACGCAATGGACCGCGTTGGCCTCTGTGTCGTTGAACCAGAGGCTGAAGTCGTCTCCAAGTGGCCGTTGGTCAGGCAGCTCGCGTCTCTGAGTGGCAGGTAGCCCCTCTGCCTGAGCTCGCGGAGCCTCATCTGGCAGGAGAGCGACGCGGCGGGTCACACCCAGAGCACCATGCTCGGGACTCGGAGTTCCCGCGCCACGTCCAGCGCGAAGCTCATCAGCGCCGTTGGGATCACGCACGTCACGGGCGGCGGCGCGCCCGCCGCCGGCGTGCTCCCGGTCCCGTCCCGGAGCCGCGCGACGAGTTCCCGCAGCGGTGCCGCGCCCCGCTTGCTGGTGGACTGTGACAGGGCGCGGTCGCGCTCCAGCGGCATGCTGCCTCCGCCGCGGTTGGCGTCGAGCAACCCGTCCGGTATGGTCTCGAACCGGAACGACGGAGGAGGATGGTGCATGCATTTTGTCGCTTCTGATGGAGGAGGATGCCCTGTGTTTGCCTCTCATGTTTAGAAAAATCGACTTCTGTTTGTCTAACGCAATGGACAGGGTGACCATTGTTAGTATCTATGGCAATCCACGGGAGCAGCCCCATGGCAACCCAAGACATAGTGGGTTGGGTTGGGTTGGGTTGGGGATAACTTGATTTGGAATGGGGTGGGGTGGAGTAAGAAAAAAACATATTTACTTTGGATTAGGGTGGGAATGGGTTGGATTTTTGCCCATTAGCAGGGCTAATCTCTAGTAATTTCGACTACGAAAAAAATCTTATATATATGGAGTACTAAATGAAGTCTATTTGAAAAATCTGTAGGAACTTCTAGGAAAAGAATTTCATATACATGGAGTACTAAACGAAGTCTATTTGCAAAACATCTTCACAGATGGGTGTAATTTTTTGAGACAAATCTAATGACAAAAAATTAATCGATGATTGACTACAATTATGCTACAGTAATTATCCTCTAATTATGTGTCAAAGGCCTCATTAGATTCGTCAGGGTTACTAGCGCAGAAGGTTCTGAAGTTGGTTTTGTACACTGACTTTATTTAATACTCCTAATTAGCAGTTAAAGTTCCTTCTAGACATTCTAGGGAAGAAACCAAATGGTACCATCGTCAACATATACCATGTGGAGGAGGAAAAGGGTATGAATTTTGCTGCGCTAGCGCTTGACTAGGACAGTTTTTTTATTTTTTTATTTTTTATTTTTATTTTTTACAAAAATATATTTTTGTTTTCGAAATTTACATGAATATACCCCGGCCGCCCTGCTGCCGGGCGGCCGAGACCTGGTCGCCCCGCTGCGGGGCGGCAGGGATTTTTGTGCAAAAACTTTTACGAAAATATTTGCGCGCAGATCTCTGGGGACCGGTCGCCCGGCTGGCCGCCCCGCTGCCGGGCGACCGGAGTGACTCTGCGGGAACTTCGCATTCGGCACCCACACTGCAGCTATCTGACATGACATCATCATCTGCCCCACACCCATTTTAATATTATTCTATTACTATTAATCACTACTGCTCATCACATAGTAATCACATCGGATTTGCAGTGCAGCAATCATGAAGCAACGAGCCGGGCTGGCGGGCCCATGTTTGATTTCTGTTGCGTAAAGCAAACCGAAAATTTATGATTCGTAACTACCCTTATATTTTCAGTACACTACATTCAGTGAGCAATCTAATTGAACCAACCAACACATTTAGAATTGCAACCAAGAAATCTTACTACACAAATACCTTCGTAATATTACATGCTACAATCTGGTGCAAATACATATCCATACATAACGAAATGTAATTATCACATACAGATCGGAATACATTAGAACTGCAACCAAGAAATCTTACTACACAAATACCTTCATAATATTACATGCTACAATCTGGTGCAAATACATATCCATACATAACGAAATATAATTATCACATACATGTATTTGTGTAGTAAGATTTTTTTGTTGCAGTTCTAAATGTGTAGGTTGGTTCAATTAGATTGCTCGCTAAATGTAGTGTACTGAAAATAAAAGAGTAGTTACGAATCATAAATTTTCGGTTTGCTTTACGCAACAGAAATCAAACCTGGGCCCGCCAGCCCGGCTCGTTGCTTCCTGATTGCTGCAGTGCAAATCCGATGTGATTACTACGTGATGAGTAGTAGTAATTAATAGTAATAGAATAATATTAAAATGGGTGTGGGGGGCAGATGATGATGTCATGTCGGATAGCTGCAGTGTCGGTGCCGAATGCGAAGTTGCCGCAGAGTCGCTCCGAACGCCTTGCTGCCGGGCGGCCTGGGGGGCCGGCCGCCCCGCTGCCGGGCGACCGGCCCCCAGGGACCTGCGCGCAAATATTTCGCAAAAGTTTTTGCACAAAAACCCCTGCCGCCCCGCAGCAGGGCGACCAGGTCCCGCCCGCCCGGCAGTGGGGCGGTCTGGGTATATTCCTGTAAATTTCGAAAATAAAAATATATTTTTTGTAAAAAATGAAAATAAAAAAATAATAAAAAAACCGCCTTGACTAGGGATGCAACAGGCCCGATCCCCGATGGAGATTTCGATCTTGTTCGGATGGCCATTAAACGCTGGCTGGCGCTGATTTTGGCCCAGTCCAGCCGATCGAGCCGAACAGATGGCAAGCCCAATGTCGGCAGCCGCAGAAACTCTAGCCAGCCTCCAGCCCAGCCGCAAGACTCCATCCACAGGCTGTTCATTTATTAGGGGATGTTTGTGGACTAAAACTAATCCCCGCGGGGATGTTCGCGGATTTAAACTAATTCCCGTCCGGTGAAGCAGGGATGGAATTCCAACACTCCATGTCCCCGTCACCCGTCGGGTGACCCACTACCAACTAGCTGGTTAAAAGAAGCCCAGTGCCAGATGTTCAGCCCACCCTAAATTAAATATAGTATAAATACCTGATAACGCTAGCTAAACAGTCTCTACCCACACCCATCCTTTTTCACGACTTGCGCCGCCACTCGTGCAACCGCGCTTGCGACGTGGAGTCGCGTGTCGGCGTGTTGCCGAGCTGCCGCCGCCTCCCTCTCCTGTGCGGGCGCTGCCCCCTTCCTCCTCTCCCCGATGCAGCCGCCACCGTCTTCCTCCTCTCCCCGATGCGCTGTTGACGCGAGATGATCACACATCAAGTTCAGGAGCCCCGTACGTTAAAACCGGAATGTACTAGATTTGAATCAAGGCATGCCATGACGCTAGATGATCACACATCAAGCCCAGGAGGCCCGTACGCTAAAACCGGACGTACTAGATTTGAACCAAGGCATGCCAGTCAATTTGATCTGTAAATTGACAAGAAAACAGCAAACAGTCAAATTCAAGAGTGTATCTGCTGGATTTCCGAATCACTCTTACGCGGGGTATCGGCAAGACTCTGCCGATACAGATGACGACAAAGGATCGGGTATGATATGTGTGTAATAAAAGCAATCTACAACGGATCGGCAATGAGCTGCCGATGCCGATAAACAACTAGACGGCTGGATCTAAAGTCGACACGTGCCGAGTAACAATGTACAAATCCACGAATGTATGGATCTGGACAAAGCTAAGCTTATGATTCAATCTGATCGACTTTACAAGATTTATCATGATAAACAAGGAGCTTACAACCGATTAAATAGATCACTAAGTCGGGTAGTTTGTGAATAAATCTAAACGAGAAAACAGCGATGTGCCCGAGATCAAAGCTTAGATAAATTCGGTAAATTTTAAAATAGATCTGAACGAAGCCACAGCGATGCGCCCGGAAGCTAAAGCTCAGATTTACTCGGTAAACGAAAACTTACCATCGGTAACGGCTGCAACAGTAGCTGGTACCTTTGGCCTGGACCGATGACCCGTTTTCTAGTAGTGTGAAGTGAATGAACACAAAGTTAATTGTATTACTTAGTTCTATTAAACCATCCGTAGCAACGCACGGGCACTATGCTAGTAACTTCTAAAATATGTAGTTTCAAATAACGCAAGCCATATGTATACGTATATATCGAGTTGCCTTGAAGAGTACTCTTGTATACCCATTTTAGTTATTCTAAGCGAATCAGCTGAGGTGCTACTTTGTACATGATCTGGATCTTCTGAAAAAGGGGGTTGTTTGGAGAGTTGCAGATGGTGCTAGTATCAAGATTTGGCGTCACAATTGGATACCGAGAAGTTGGTCATTGAAACCTGCTCGGAGCATTTGACCGTGTAGGCTCAAATGGGTGAGCTGATCAATGCAACTACCAAAGAATGGGACGTGCAGATCCTAAATCGCTACTTCTATAAGCATGATATTGACGAGATTCTGAAGATTAAAATCACAAGAACAGCTGACTCGGACTTTATGGGCTGGCACTATGATAAATCTGGCTGCTTCTCAGTACGAAGTGCATACAAGCTTGGAGTCGATATTCGGGACCTGGACCTGGAGGAAGGTATGCAGAGCTCGAGCAGCAATACCGATGGTATGAGGCGGGGTCGAAGAAGCTGTGGGCTCTGCCTGTCCCACAGAAGGTCAAAGTATTTGCCTGGAAATTGATTCACAATGGCTTAGCCAACCAGGCAAATAAAAAATCAAGGCGAATGAAGCACCTAAGCAATTGTCTTCTTTTGTGGTGATGATCAAGAAGATTGCTACCATGTGGTCATGCAATGCCCTCATGCAGTGAACCTATGCGCAGCTATGAGATTGAGATGGTGCCTCCCAGCTGAGCGAGAACTGAAGTTTACTGGACCAAAATGGCTACTTGGGATTGTTGACACCAACCCGTGGAGCAGGTTGCATGCCTCCTCTTAATCTTCTGGCTAGCCTGGTTGTGGCAGAACCGCCCGACATAATCCGGCTTAAGTGCGCTAACCATCGTTGCAAAGGCAATTAGGTTTAACTCGCACCGCAGACGGAGCACATCGGTAGTCCGTCGGGTAAAATCCCGATGAAACCACTTAAACCTGGATCAAACAAAGCAGCATAACTCACGCGAAGGCGAGTCCAGAGATTACAACACTTCACAATATATTACACCACAGAGTTTAATATAAAAGTAGAATTACAAACCAAGTTCCAAATTTAACAAAGTACTTTTCGTAAAGCCAACATATAAGAAGTTCACCAGAGTCCTTTATTTTAGCAGAAAGTAAACACAAGAACTAACGACGATATGGGTGTCACGATGAAGCCCGATTCATGACATCACTCGTTCTTGTCATCGTTGGCCGGGGACGTATCCCACTACACGGACCACCCAGGCGGAAGAGTGCAAGGCCAGGTCAGACTAGCAAACATGTCTTCAAAAGTATCACCTGAAACAAAATTGAGACACAAGCAAGACTGAGTATACTAATACTCAGCAAGACTTAACCGACTGAGGGAATACTTAGCCCACTACCTAGACATGCAAAGCCTTTGGCTTGAGGAGTTTGTTTTGCCGAAAAGCGATAGAGTGTAGGTCCTTATTTTCAAATTTTAGCTTCAGGGTTCTAGTTCAATTAACCGTTCTACATTAGCATCTATCCAATAGCATACATGGTGGAAAACAATTATCTTTCATCATCCGACAATATTCATCATCATACATATTCCACTTATTACTCTATGTGGCAAAAGGGTTAAGCAGTCTCAATAACCGGTGAGAAACGGACGATTCGAATCGAATTTGTTAACCTGGCCATGCAGACCTAAACACACGTCACGTGGTTACTCCCAGAGTCACACGTACGACTTTTCCCTTCAATTCCCGCTTCACGGAACAGGCCCACCGCCCTCGACTACAGAGCCCGGCTCTGCACCCGTCATTAGCTAGATGAGAACGACGTCAAGACGGTGGGGAGTATATTCCGGCTGCGGTTCAATCCAGTACTTAAGCTTACCGATTACCATATTCTCGGCATGTGATTAGTACATTCAAACGCTTAACCACCACTACCACACATTGCAGCCTTATCACTTTTCACTAAACAGACGGGGCATCCCGAGTCTCACGACCCCGCCCGTAGACCTTATAGTTGTAGCAAGTAGTAAACAACAAACTCCTATAATTTCTCGCGAGTGACAGAAAATCACTCGACTTCTACCGAACCATTAGCATAGCTAACTAGCGACCTACACATACTAGTGTTCAAGCATCGGTACCTACGATCATGCAACTAAGGTTCCAGTCAACTCCTGTAACTTAAATGCACAAGTAGATAGGAACAATAATAAGTTGCATAATTTAAAATAGAAGGACATGCTCCGGGGCTTGCCTTCCTGGGCGTAGCTGGATCTGGGCTCTTCCGAAATCAGGTTCAGGTCTTCAGTAGCTTCAGTTAGATTCACCTGAGCTTCACGCTGCTCACTCTCGGACTCGGGCACCAGCTCGTATGTTCCGTCAGCAAGAGTAGTCGAATCTATATGAAATGCACATGTATGAGTTGTGTGACGATAATAATTTATTATTTGCTTCATTATAAAATTGTAATTCAAACAAAACCCAAATTTAAAGAGCGAAACACTTTCATTCATATTTTACTGGGCAGTCGTTTATAGAGTAAAATCTAATATGTTTTAGTTCATAAAAAGAATCTAGGGTTGAGTTTCAACACTGCATAAGTTAGAAATAGTTTCAGCAACTACAACCTTTACACAAGGTAGTACATCAGATCAAAAACTTGCAGTGAAAATTTCAGGCAAAAACAGTAAAGCATGAATGCATGAAACATACTCAAAAACATCACATGCTAGGATCAAGATGAATTTACACCGATTAAACCACAACACTTTTGAATCTCAAATTTTTACAAAGGGATCTTCATATGATTCTAAACACTCTTTAAATTTATCAGAATTTTTCTAGACATAAAACAGGAGTAATAAAATTGACAAAATTAACTCACATACAACAAAACTAATTAGTACAGAGAGTTACAAAGTGTTTTTGGCTCTCAAATTTTGTATGCTATCTTATCTTCTGAAGACTGAGCCATGGTAAAATTTCTAGATTTTTCCAGATGCAACAACTATTTATAACGATATAGCACTATTTTTAAGGATTAATTCACAGAATTAGCTACACAAATCTAAAAATAATGAAACTTGAACAGTGGTGTTCATTTAGTATTATAAGTACACATAAAAAGTTTCATACACATATCTATAACAGAACACTCAGAAATAAAAAGTAAATTATTCTACTAGATCTAGCCAAGACTAGGGTTTCATCTAGTTACAAGGGTTAACTAGTGTTCAAATGTTTACACAAAGCTAAACATGTCATGAAGTAGCTACCAGACAAAAATCACCTATAAAAGCTGAGTAGAACTCCTAGAATAATTATAGCCTAGGTAATCTAATCCTTTTCCTAGATTAAAATATAGACAGAAAATAAATATGTCCATGTAATGAAACTTGTAGATATTGTTGCAAGGATTCCAAAACATTTAGATTTACATTTTTCCAATTTTTCTACGAATTTCTAGGAATTTTCAAAGTTTGCTATTTTGAGTTCATGGCGTTTTTGTGCTTGGCCCCCTGAACCTTTGGCTCCTTCTCAGGGGAGATCCCTGGCCGCAAAATAGGGGAGGGACGGCGGCGCCATTTCCGGCACACAGGGTCGCCGGTGGTGGGGGCTTGACAGGGGAAAAGAGAGAGGGGCACAAGAGCTACCTTTGGAGGGGCTTGGGGCTCGCGGACGTGGACGGTGGTGGCCTCGCCGCGAAGAGGGGCGGCCGGCGGCGGACTGGACCGGCGGTGGCGGTGTTCCGGCGGGGAAAGGAGAGGGTGGCCGGGTGCAGGAGGTTCAGGGCGGCGACGTGGAGCTATCTAGGGGGTCGTTTGGGGCGGAGGAAGGCTAGAGGGGTGAGCTCTGCGGCGGCCTAGGGAGGGGCGGCGCTAATGGCGGCGGCGACGGCTCTGGACACCGTGAGAGGCTCGGCCGAGCACCTGGAGCAGGGTGAAGAGTAGAGGGGGAGGTAGAGGGCTCATTTGCAAAGCAAAAGGAAGGGAGGAGAGCAGGGCAGAGGGCGCAAGTGAGCTGCGAAGTGGCGCACGGCACGGCTCGGCGCGTTCGTCACCGTGGCACGTCGACGGCCGTGGAGAGGCCGAGAGGCTTCGGGAGAACCAGAGATGGGGAAACGGTGAGGGCGTGGCGCGTGGCCGGCGGCCTCGGCTCGCCGGCACAGAACAGGGGAGAGTGAGAGGGAAGAGAGAGAGAGAGAGAGAAATGAGAGGTTTGAATGATTCAAATTCGAATTTTTCTCAAAAATTCCTTTTGAAACATAGAAAACTTTGAATACGAAAGTTGTAGAGAATTTAAAAGCCTACAACTTTTATTTCAGGAAAAAGTTTATTCGAGCAATGGTTTAGAAGTTATTTTAAATTTTCGAAAACTATAATTCAAATCACTTATCATTTCATGTAATTTTTGTCACTTTTACCCCTAAAGTTCAACTAGACATTTATTGATCTTTTCATGGTGAACATGTCTAAACATTTTCATATGCCTATTTGCATTGGTGTGAAAGTTATTTGAGGTTCCTAACCTATGTACATATACACACATACATATATGTTCTTTTCCAAAAAGAAATGCATAATTTGACTTTCTCTTGTTTATTTAGCATGAAACCACATTTAATATTTCTTGCTTAACATGTTAAAACTCTGAGATGTCACCCTGGTTCATACGCAACGAGCTCACACACTGGAATAAGAAGTTATCACTTGAAGGGTCCGTTTCCTTCCTGGAAAACTACTGGGAGACACTGTGTGTCATTCGATAGCAGAACCCTCCTGACGATAAAGGCAAGAAGCCAGTTGGCTCTATGCCAAGACCTGTTGAGGAGATGGGGAGCATGGTGCCTATGAGATAGTCAGTCCCTAGTAAGGGGTGGATTAAAATTAATGTGAATGGTGCTTTCAAGAAAAATGGGGGTGCTAGCTGGGGCGTGGTGATCCGGGATGATGCTGGAAAAAGTTTTGCTATCAGCTTGGCGTGTGGTGGCCAACGCTTCAAATGCAGAAGAGGTAGAGATCTTGGCGTGCAAGGAAGGTTTGGCTCTTGCTGTGGAGTGGACTCCCTGTCAGGCAACTCTAGAGTTAGATTGCTCGTCGGCGATTAAATACTTATCTGATTTGGGTGAACCCAGAACACCTCCAGCCTTCGTTATCAGAGAAGCAAAGAAACTGGCGAGTACACTTCCTGAGATAGTATTTAAACATGTAAGGAGAGAGCAGAATTATGTAGCGCATGAATTAGCACAACTTGCTAGTAGGTTGTTCCATAGTGTAGTGTGGCGCAATCGCTATCCAGTTTGTGTTGACCCTTTAGTTGTTCAAGATTTTAACTCTGCCTTCAGTAATTTATAAAGCTCTCTCTTTACCCGAAAAAAAAAATCTGAGGTGCTACTTCCACACCTTGCTCTGGTGTGTTGGATGTCGCATGTACGTGACAAGTTAACAATATTCTGTGCCAACATGAGAGAACCTGGGTGGAGGATTTTCATCTCATGCATGTAGCAATTTTTATTACCGCCACCCCACATGACTTTCCAATCTATCCTTGTGCTGAATCTATCCTAGCATCTGAGTCTGTCTAGAGAGAAACAAGCAAAGAAACAATCATATCAACTATACTTCCCGTGGCTCCTCGAATGGCTAAGGGTAAGTACATTACTATATATCAGTGGTTTCATATGTCGTATCATACAAGTCCACATAGAATTTTTGATTAGGTGCCGGAGAGAGGGAGAAGAGAGAATAAGGTGGTTTCGCGAGACAATCGTCTCTTAGGCTAAAATTTAGGACTATAAGATCACTTTCTCACTATTGTAGGAGTTGTTATTGCTATGCAACTTACAATATTTCTTTTTTAATGCACAAATTATGAAATTATGTAGTTACTATGAGACAGCTTACGATACAATTTATTATATGTATTGTCTGTTACATCATCTCAAGATGATGTGGTAATGCATAAAACTGTCCATCAATAAGCTTACCCTAAGAAAAAAATTATCACAATCCTGCATGATGCACATCCACCTTAATTTCCTCCTCCCCTGGACATGTGGCCCTATTTGGTTCTTCCTTTTCTAGAAACTTCTATGAGAGAATCTTAAATGCATGGAGTACTAAATAAAATCTATTTGCAAAACATCTTCACAGATGTGTGCAACTTTGCACAACTAATCTAATAAGCCTAATTAATTCATGATTAGCTACAAAATGATGCTACAGTAACCATCCTCTAATCACGCGGTCAGAGACCTCATTAGATTCTTTAGGGTTCCTAACGCAGAGGTTCTAAAGTTGATTTTGTAAACTGTCTTTATTTAATACTCCTACTTAACCGTCAAAATGTTTTCTAGGATCTTCTAGGAAGAAACCAAATCGGGCCGTGGCTGTTCGGCTGCTTGGTGCTCGCTGGGCTGCAGCGGCGGCTGCAGGCATCCAGCCGAACGGCAGCCCACCAGCCCAGTTGGAAACAGCCCAGCCGACTAGTTTGAAGCAGCCAAACGGACCATTTACTACTTTGATTCGATTAATCGCTTCATCATTTGCCTATTTTGTCTTGATTTAGCTTTCATCATTAGGCCATCACATTCCTTAAAATCTTGGTTTCTGTTGTGTTGTCCCCACGCTGTGCATGAATAAAGTTATGCATACCTTACATTATTTTTAATTTAAATTTAGTCTTTATTATTTTTAATGGATTCTTTATTTTTGTTATTCTGCTCCATTCGCATTAAGGTCAAATTATTACTTTTTTGTAATTATTTATTCCAAACACTACTACAAAACTGCACATCTGTTTTTAGTATTAGCCCAGGCAAATTTCGGGCTCGAGACAAATAAAGATATTAGTCCCGGCCTCCTGAGGTTGGAAGGGAGACGAGATGGACTTTTAGTCCGATTCGTGATTTAAACTGGGAATGAATATCCCTCATTAGTCCTGGTTAGTGGCTCTAACTGGAACTATAATGAGTATATTAGTCCAGGATTGAGGCAAGCACCGGGACTAAAAGATTGGGTTGCACTTTTTTTTTCTTTTTCTGCGCACACCTTCCATCTACTTATCTTTCTCATCTGGATCACTCCCTTCATCTCCTCCCTTATCCTCTTCCCTCTCTTCTTCCTCTAGTGGTTGGTGACTTCTTATGCTAGCCAGGAGTGGCGAAGCATGGAGGGGTCCGATGAAGGGTGGAGCAGCCGCCCGGAGTTGCAGCTCACGGCGGTGCCATGGACGGCGACGAGCAGCACTGGTAGCGCGAGGCGGTGGGTCGGGCCCGCAGCGGCAACGCGGGCTGCCGCGAAGCCGGTAGCATGCGGCGGCGGGTCAGGCCCGCGATGCACAGTGGCGGCTCGAGCCCACGGAGAGTTGCGATGGCTCAGATCCGAAGCAAGTGGTTCGGGACAGCGGTGGCGAGCACGGTGGCCGGCCGCGAGTAGGGCGAGTGTGGGGGCATGGAGCTTTTTATTATTTTTATTTTTTTGGCAATGTTTGGTCCTGGTAGTGGCCTCTCCTACAGAAATATCGTTGTCCTGTAGGAGTGAAACAAACTATTATTAATCATATTAGGTGTGGACTTTTATTTAAGATAGACTGTCATTATATTATAAAGTCCAATATCAAAGCTTAAATTTTCTTTTCGAAATAACATGGTAACTTGCTGCCCTTCTTTGTGAGAGTGGTGGTTTCTTTTAACACTTTTATGTTAATAGATATGACAACAAAGGTAGATTGAGCATAAGACGGAACCAAGAGAGCCGACACCTCCCTCCAATGATCTTTCCAGTTTGGAAGCTTGATATCTTTCCTTTTTCGTGAAACTAGAAGATTAATTGCACTTGCTGCGGATAGAAAGCTTCTCAAAGTTCCACTTACAAGCTGGATTCATCAAGTTTGATCTGCTACTTCCATTGGGTGAGGGGTCCTAGTCTATGCTCCACTGGTCCCTAAATAGTAAGCATCAATTCATTTAGCAATATGTTTGGTGTACCTGGAACTCCGGAACTAGCAAAGAATTTGAATACGATTTTTAGAAATGGCGAACTATTCACTAGAAACTGCGCAGGATTCGTACTAATTCTTGCTTTTCAAATGTAAACCGGGACTCTTTTCTGGAACCACACAAGAAAGTTTATTCCGGCCTGCATTTCCTACTCTCCCTTGCCTTCAGATACAAAGAACCAGGAAAAGGATAGCAGAGACTCAAACGATACCAAACTTCTCCCGCTCTGCTTCCTCTTCTCCACCCCTGCACGCGACGGGGCACGATTAACACGATCCCACCCCCGGACTTCCAGGTGGTCCCCACTCGCCCACACCGGTATCGCTTCCATGTGGTCCCCACACGTCAGCAATCTACCTCCAGTAGGGTCCCGAACGTTCCCTGCCCGGTGGGCCGCGCACCCGGCCGGGCCCTCGAGTCGGTGACGCACCCCGTGAGGCGGGCCTCCGAATCCCAAACCCCCGCTGCAAGAAAGAAGCTATAAAGGAACGGTAATCCCCCTCGCCCTCGGCTCCTCCGCATCTCGCACCCTCGCCGCTGCTGCTGCAATTAACGCCACCGCCGGCCAACAACCCGAAACCTACCTCCGCCGTGGTCGCCGCAACCGCCGCCAACATGGCGAGCCAAGGGGAGCCGTCGGCCTCCGCTTCGGATCCGTAAGATTTCGCCGCCTCCCTCCCCTCCTTCACCGGCCGATCCGATCTGGTGGCCTTCCCTAGGGTTTGGGGTTCTGGGCCCCGATCTGGCTGGCTCCGTTGCGATTCTGAGGTGGGGGATTTGTTTGGTGATGGTTTTCCGGTGGTGGCGTGTGCAGGAAGGGGAAGAAAGACTACTCTACGGCGATTCTTGAGAGAAAGAAGTCGCCGAACCGCCTGGTCGTTGATGAGGCCACCAACGACGACAACTCCGTCGTCGCTCTCCACCCGGATACCATGGAGAGGCTGCAGCTCTTCCGCGGTGATACCGTGCTCCTTAAGGTGGAATGCGCTCTAATCTGAGCTTGTTTACTGCTTTGTGATGTTGAGCTGATTCCGGGACCGATCTGTGCATGATTCGAGCTGCAGATCTGTTGTTTGGGGGGGGGGGGAGGGGGGGGGACTCTACCTGTTATCACTGGGGAGCTCGTGAAAACCTTGATTGTATCTGTTTTGTTTCTGAATTCTGGTTATGCTTAGAGAGTAGGTATCTGTTGGCTATAGATTATGCAGGTAGATTGTAAAATTTATCCAAATTTGCATTCGTACTACATTGATTCAGTTGAAGTTCATAGCAATTTACACCTTTTTTTTGCTTCAGTGATATATTTTACCACGTGGTTTCTTATTTCAAATATGTTCTCTTCATACATCTGTTCTAGATTTAAATGCACCCAGATTTTTTGGATGAATATGTATCTCATTTTGTTATACCAAGATTTACTATTGGTGTTCATGATTTTCGGGTTGGATGCTAGCATGGCAGTTGGATGTAATGGGAACACTACTTTTATATGTATGTTGTATTGAAAAACTTGGCATGTAGTGGCATATCTTTTCTGCAAGTTTATTTCTCTATGTTCAGCAGCTTGTTGATGTGTTATGGTAGATGACAGTCTGTTATTGAATCGCTGTTAGTCCATGGTTCAAGGTCTCAATTTATGTTTTGCATTATAGGGTAAGAAGAGGAAAGACACTATATGCATTGTCCTTGCGGATGAAACCTGTGAGGAACCAAAGGTTCGGATGAACAAGGTTGTCCGCCAGAACCTGAGGGTGAGGCTTGGTGATGTGGTTTCCGTCCATCAGTGCCAGGATGTGAAATATGGGAAGCGTGTACACATTCTTCCAATTGATGATACAGTTGAAGGCATTACAGGGAACCTGTTTGATGTCTTCTTGAAACGTGAGTTCCCGATCCTGTGAACATTGTTCTTACTTGATCAAGTTTATTTTGCACTGTTGCTTACGCTTGACTACGCAATACTTAATTTACTTGAAACTTAACTGAAGTGGCTTTCTTATCTTCCCTGTTGTCAAGCATTTCTTGAATTCTGAACTAGGAAATGTCTGACATTTAGGCTACTTATAGTTATAATATGCTTGTATCTTGTTTCTGCCATGACATGCTAAACTTGATTGCTGCTTTCTCATTTTCTAACAATTGCCCCCTCGAAACTATGCAGCATACTTCCTAGAAGCGTACCGTCCTGTGAGGAAAGGAGACCTTTTCCTTGTCAGGGGTGGAATGAGAAGTGTGGAGTTCAAAGTAATAGAGACTGATCCTGCTGAGTATTGCATCGTTGCCCCAGATACTGAAATATTTTGTGATGGGGAGCCTATTAAGAGGGAGGATGAGGAACGCCTTGACGAAGTTGGCTATGATGATGTCGGAGGAGTCAGAAAGCAAATGGCCCAAATCAGGGAGCTTGTTGAGCTTCCTCTGCGCCATCCTCAGCTTTTCAAATCTATTGGTGTGAAGCCACCAAAGGGCATATTGCTGTATGGACCACCTGGTTCTGGGAAGACTCTTATTGCCCGTGCGGTTGCAAATGAGACTGGAGCCTTTTTCTTTCTTATCAATGGCCCAGAGATTATGTCAAAGCTAGCAGGTGAGAGTGAGAGCAATCTCAGGAAGGCATTTGAAGAAGCAGAAAAAAATGCTCCATCTATTATTTTCATTGATGAAATTGATTCCATTGCTCCCAAGAGAGAGAAAACCAATGGAGAAGTGGAGCGTCGTATTGTTTCACAGCTGCTGACTCTTATGGACGGACTCAAAGCTCGTTCCCATGTTATTGTTATGGGTGCTACAAACAGACCGAACAGCATTGATCCTGCTCTTCGAAGATTTGGAAGGTTTGACCGGGAAATTGACATCGGTGTTCCTGATGAAGTTGGAAGGCTTGAGGTCCTCCGCATCCACACGAAGAACATGAAACTTGCTGAGGATGTAAGTGACTATTCATAATCCATGGCATCTGATATTGGTTATGATAATCTCTTATCTTCTAGCATCGCTTTACGATAATTTTCTGTAATTTCCAGGTTAATTTGGAACTCATTGCCAAGGATACCCATGGATATGTTGGTGCTGATCTTGCTGCTCTTTGCACTGAGGCTGCTCTTCAGTGCATTCGTGAGAAGATGGACATCATAGATCTTGAGGATGAGACTATAGATGCTGAGATACTGAACTCGATGGCTGTTACAAATGACCATTTCAAGACTGCACTTGGAACTAGTAACCCATCTGCTCTCCGTGAAACTGTGAGTTCCCTGTCATTAATTGTCACTTTGAGATGCTCTTGTCCTGTGGTGCTTACTTCCCTTCTGGATTTAGGTTGTTGAAGTTCCTAATGTCTCTTGGGAGGATATCGGTGGGCTGGAAAACGTCAAGAGGGAGCTCCAGGAGGTACTTATACTCTAATTGACCTTGTAATTTGCCTTCGCTATTATTCTGTTCCAGACAATTTGCTAATGCTACTCAAAATTCATGCAGACTGTACAATATCCTGTTGAGCACCCAGAGAAGTTTGAGAAGTTTGGCATGTCTCCATCCAAAGGAGTTCTGTTCTATGGCCCTCCTGGTTGTGGTAAGACCTTGTTGGCAAAGGCAATTGCCAATGAGTGCCAGGCCAACTTCATCAGTGTCAAGGGTCCTGAATTGCTTACCATGTGGTTTGGTGAGAGTGAAGCCAACGTCCGTGAAATTTTCGACAAGGCTCGCCAATCTGCTCCCTGTGTCCTCTTCTTTGATGAACTTGACTCGATTGCTACTCAGGTCCATACACATCCTACCATAGCTCTTTTGTTTGGTGACATGTTTTCTATGCCTTACAGATCTTAACTCCATGTTGCAGAGAGGTAGCAGTGTTGGTGATGCTGGAGGTGCAGCTGATAGAGTACTCAATCAGCTATTGACAGAGATGGACGGCATGAATGCTAAGAAAACCGTTTTCATTATTGGGGCTACAAACAGGCCTGATATCATTGATCCAGCTTTGCTTAGGCCAGGGCGTCTTGACCAGCTGATCTACATTCCACTGCCTGATGAGCAGTCTAGGCTACAGATCTTCAAGGCCTGTCTAAGGAAGTCCCCTGTGGCGAAGGAAGTGGACTTGAATGCTCTTGCTAAGTACACCCAAGGGTTCAGTGGTGCAGACATCACTGAAATTTGCCAGCGTGCAGTCAAATATGCCATCAGAGAGAACATTGAGAAGGTAACTTTCTCAAACCATTTGAATTAGTGCCGAGTGCAAACATTTTTTCATGCTCTGAATAATCTAAGTTATTTCATAAAACACATCTGATTATGAACTGATCAGACATCTTAGCAAGATATAGTTGCCATTGAAAGTACACTGTAGCTCTGTGAATGATCATCTGTCTTTTGATTCATGTCTCCTACCGAAGCCTTGAAATAATAAATTTTGGACTGACAGTGTACTTGTAGGATGGCAAGTATTGTTTGTTTATCACATTCATTTTTTTTCTTCTAGTTAGGCTTGGTTTTACCATTCTATTTTCATGAGTAAATCACTGGTGACTTATTATCTGCACAAATACAATTTTCAGGACATTGAGAGGGAAAGGCGGAGAAAGGACAACCCCGAGGCAATGGAGGAGGATGAAGTGGATGACATTGCTGAAATCAAGGCAGCTCACTTTGAGGAGTCTATGAAGTATGCGCGCCGCAGTGTCAGCGACGCAGATATCCGCAAGTACCAGGCGTTTGCCCAGACGTTGCAGCAGTCCCGTGGATTCGGCAGTGAGTTCCGCTTCTCGGAGCAGTCAACGACAGCAGCCACCACAGCTGCAGCTGATCCTTTTGCATCCACTGGTGCAGCCGATGATGACGATCTATACAGCTAGGTTTCTTGTTGGGTTGTTGCTGGTTGGTTCTGGATTGTGTTCAATATCAGTCGCTTCAGTCATCTGTTTAAAACTAATCATACATTAGACACGAGATGCCCTGCAATGATATTTATGTTCCGTACATTTGGATGTAGCCGACTCTCGGCTTGTTTTAATTTTTCATGATATACTATTGGCCAGTGTCTCTTGGTAGATGACAATTTCTCGTTGAATGTCTTAGTTGGGTTCTGCAGTTATGAATGTCATGAATGCCTGTCTTTTTTTTTTCTGCAAGGAGATATATTTTGGCCAAGGTGATGGAACGTCGCGTCAGTCTAGGATTTTAGGCCATTCTAATGAAAATTTCTTTCACGTTTATTACTCTTAAAATTCTCTATACCATCCATCAATTGCAATTGTTGGAGAGAAATTTGATATCTGACATTGAAATCACACCAAATGTTTTTAACCCTTAATTATAATTTGCAAGGCTTTCAGAATACAACTTATTGCATACAAATTCTTTTAATTCTTTTTCGTTTTAAGTTTGCGCCCAGGACCATTGGCAGCCAGCGGAGATAAGGTTCTTTGTGCAGAGCACGATTCATGCCTACCCCTCTTCTCCTTTCTCCAAGAATCCTCCTGCTTTTCTTCTCCAACATAGCAGTTGACACAGCGAATTTGGAGATGCATGCCGGCCACTTTTTAGTAACTCTAAATCGGCAGCAATGAGCTCCTCCCTCTCCCTTGAATCGGCAGCCACCAAATCCAAGCAGACCACAGTAACCTGTCTCCCCTACTCCCTTACATGTTCTTCCTCACCTAATCGATGTCCGCAGCAGCACCAGCACCCCAAGATGAGGTGGAGCTCATGGCTACCCGCCTGGAGGGGCGCGTTCACCGACGCGCGTGAGCGCAAGCTGCCGCACGAGTGTCTCGTCGTCGGACTCATGCGCGCGCGAAGCCCGTCGGCTTTTTCTGGAGACTGCAAGTCCAGGCTGTCCTTTTACTTTGAACGAGTCATGACCGTTGATTCCGGAACGAGCATAGGAGATGAAGTGAAAGTAAGATGTGCCTTGCTGAAGCAAAGTAAGTGAAACCGGCTCGTTCTTATCTAGGGGTGGGGATTCGGTTAGTCCGAAAATTTCGGATTGAATTTTTCGGATATTTAAAAATTCAGTTTTTTTAAACTCAAACCTGAATTTAGTCTGAAAAAATTGATACCCGACAAATCTTGGTTCAGATATTTCCAGGATACCCAGAAATACGATGGATCTGATCGAGTGTTTACTAAGAACGAACGAGCTGAGCTGCGGCGAGGCAATGATTTTGGCGAGCTCAAAACCGGAAGACGAGCATCGCAAGGGCGTGCATGCGTGCATCAAACCGTCTAGCGGGGATGGATCACGCGGGGAAGAGCCAGAGGATTGGCCGCTCCCAGGTCACGCTTGCTCCTGCAGGATTTCCAGCACCACCGCTAAACATGGAGCACGCGCATCAGCCCACAGTAGTCACAGGCGGTAGCCTGGAGGTAGCTGCTGCTGGGTGACGGAGAGATCAGAGATTAGAAAGAGAGAGGACAGGTGAGAGATTCTTTTACCTTTTGATGAGAGGTGGACGGAGAGGATTAGAGAAGTTCACGTGGCGGAAGATAAAGTGTTGGGCTAGTGGGTTTGGTGGGTTGTGCAGAGCAGCGTCTTTTTTATTTTTGCATTTTTCAAAAAAAAATTTTACAGAATTATATTTTTGGTTTTAGGTTTTATAGTTCTATACCTCTACCGCCCGACAGGTGGGCGGTAGGGACCTATATGTAAATAAAAAAAATTTTGCGCAGAGGTCCGTGGAGGGAGCCTGCCGCCCCCCTGCCGGGCGGCAGGCCCCCTGACGCCCCACCAGTTGGCGGCAGGGGGGCGGCAGGCTCCCACCACTAATATAAAACTCCGCCTCTTCCCCCTGCGCCCTCATTTTCTGCCCACGAGATCCAGAGAGGGGAGAAGGAGGGTGAGTGAGGTAATTCCACCGGCGAAGCCCTGCCGGATTTTGGATCCGAACCGCAGGTAACCAATATTTCTCAACTTTGTCATTCCAGATATTTTTTATATTCAATTTTATGATTAGTATTTTTTATTATTGTAAGCACTTAGGGTTCGGATTAGTGGTTATAATTGAAGACATAGTATATTTGTAGATATTAGATTAATTAAAATTAAGTCTTTGCATGGCCAGATATGTCGAGCAAAGTGGCATTTCAAGTTCATTACAGTGACTTCTATAGAATTACTCATGATTCCTATGGAGTAAATCTATCAGCATTAGAAAGAAGACAATGCAGTCTAGACAAACCCCTAAAGAGGAGTTTTGAGTCCATACGGAAATGTCTTCATAAGATGTTCAATGTGAATTCAAAGACCCATTTGCTTACGGTTCATACCTTGATTTCCTGGGAAGCTAATGGGGATTTCTGGGAGTTGACGCATATAAGTAGTACGGAAGAATGGCAATATTACATGCACGCAGCTCTTGAAAGTGGGTGGCCTCTCGCAATGGTAATTCAGATTTACCAGAAGACCGGTGATTTAGGTGAAGGGTCAACACACACAACATCTGACTGCAATGAAGAGATGGAAGAGGATAAAGAAGAAGAGAACGTGCAAGCTCCAGAACCAGAACCAGAACCACAAAGTTTAGCAGATGAAGGCGAGCGGATACCTGGAATTGTGGAGGACATGGAGAAAGAAGACCAGGATGCACAAATAATAGAGCAATGTGGGGACTCATCGGACGATGAGGACGATGAGCGCTTCCCAGTGCTAGGTGAATGGCGTAAAGAGGGTTTTGGTAATCCAGTGGTACAAGATATTAGATGTCCGGAGTTTGAATACAGAGTGAATGAGGTCATACAAGGGGCAAAGTATCGTACCATTGAGGATGTGAAGGATGCTGTGAAGCTCTGGGCTGTATCTCTGAGAAAGGAATTCAGAGTACTGAAGTCTAGCAGCAAAGAATACGAGGTGAGGTGTGTAGATAGAGACTGTACATGGCGAGTGCATGCATACAAGGGAAAGCTCAAGACACACTGGGAATATTCAATTGTTACACCACATACTTGTAGATTGACAGGTGTAGTGGGACATCATCGTAATATCACATCAACTTTCGTGGCTAAGAAGATGTATGGGGTGATTCTTGACAAAATGAATTATGAGCCTGCATTGATAATTAGGGACATTGAACAGAATTTCCAGTATGTGATCAGCTATGCAAAAGCTTGGCGGGCTAAACAAAAAGTATTTGAGATGAGGTTTGGCACTTATGAAGCATCATATGACAACCTACCTCGTATGCTTGAAGCAATTGTGCAAAGAAATCCTGGAAGTGCTTTTGATACATACAGTGTACCGAGCTTGTCAGGGGGGCCAAGCATTCTGCTGCGAGCTTTCTTCTGCATTGGAGCATGTGTGAGGGCATTCATTTACTGCCTTCCTGTTCTGTGTATTGACGGCACTTTCCTGACAGGGAAATATAAGGGAACAATATTGACGGCAATCGGAATTGATTGTAACAAGCAGATAGTTCCCATCGGCTTTGCCTTTGTTGAGAATGAGAACACAGAAAGCTGGTACTGGTTTCTTGAACGTCTGAAGATTCACGTTGTTGCTGGAAGGCCTAATGTTTGCCTTATCAGTGATAGGCATGCAGGTCTACTTGCAGCTATAAGGCAACTCCAAGAAGGTAGTCAATTTTCACCTCCTATATGGCCAGATGTTGTCAATAGGTGGTGTGTGAGGCATATGGCTGCTAACTTTTATGAGCGGTTCAAGAATAAGGATATGATGAATTTGTTCAAGCGATTGTGCACTCAGAATCAGCAGAGGAAGTTTGATGCTTTGTGGGGTATAATTGATGACATGAGTGCTGAATTGCTTAAGAGCCAGGCCTCATCATCCAGCAGGAGACGTTCTACAGATTCATTAGTTGGACATGCTAAGCCATTTTCACAGTGGATTGATGGTGCACCTAAAGAGAAGTGGTCACTTCTGTATGACACAGATGGGAGACGTTATGGGATCGAGACGACCAACCATGCTGAATGTTACAATATGGTAATGCGTCGTGTTCGTGGATTTCCTCTTGTTGGCATTGATGAGTTCATCATGTATGGATGCATAAGGTATTTTCGGGAGCGATACGCATCAGCCGCTCCCTTACTTAATGATCCAGGAGTGCATTTTTGCAGAAGGGTCAATGAGTACATGGAGAAAAAAATTGAAAAGGCTAGATTTCACTCAGTCATATCAATGGGCACAAAGGAGCAAAGATTTGAGGTATCATGCAGGGACAGGACCGGACAGGGTGTCCGCAGACAAAGGGTAATTCAAGAAGTTTTGATAACCATTGACGGGAGGGTGTTCTGCCGATGTCAGAAGCCAAAGATGCATCACTTACCATGCTCCCATGTCATCGCGGCTTGTTCTGTATCTGGGTTAGATGCTGCGTCATATGTTTCTCAATATTTCACAAAAGAAGCCGCAGCACAGACTTGGTGTCATGAGATATATGGCATCGGTATTCTAGGCCCATTCACTAAAAAAAATCCCCATCCAATTCTCATCCCTGATGCAGCTACGAAGCGGGGCATAGGCCGACGGCAGACACGTCGTATCCGGAACGGAATGGACGAGGCCGAGGCTGGAAAGAAGAAAAAACATTGCAACTTGTGTGGAGCGGACGGTCACACTTACAAGAAGTGCCCACAACTTTCAGTACCCAATGCTGCTGCCGAGGCTGGACCTTCCGAGAATCCGACGGATGGATCGGCTCCACCTACAAGAATTCGCCGCATCTAGTTGTGCATTTATTTGTGTGTACGAAATTAAGTATATTGTGTATGTACTATGCCTAAATGTCTTGTTTAACTAGTTGGCAGTGCGTATTTCTATAGAATTTGGTTGTAATGAACGTAATCTTTAATGTAATATCTTATGTGGTATCTTGTTTAACGTTATATTTATATTTCGTTCATTGTATCAAATTGGTTAGCCCCAAATGCTTGGACACATGGTTTGTCGCCACCTATAGCACAAGCCACCACATAATGTGACACATAGAAGATAGCTAAATGAGTACACATCCATGATACTGAAGAATCCAAATTATTTCAGTACAATTTGCTTCACAATCTAGACCGATGAACAATATATGTTACACATTATTTCATGAAATCATCTAGGTAGTCACGCACAGGGGGAGGAACATCATCTCTTGGAGGGCATGGTTTGGGGGGTATGAAGTCATCTAAGTCGTGATCCCAGTTAACAGAACTTGGTGCTGGAGGTGGTGCAGTTTGACTTGACGAACCTCTTGACTTTCCCTTTCTCTCTTTTATGGTTCTACTTTCATGTACAGGGGGAGGAACATCAGGTGTTCGAGGCCATGATTTGGGGGGCATGAAGTCATCCATATCGTCATCCCAATTAACACAACTAGGTGCTCGAGGTGGTGCAGCACGACTTGACGAACCTCCGGTCACGTGTTCTTGCGGAGGCCGAGAACTATGACCCGAAGATCTTTTCCACCTCCTTTGTCTAGTTTGCGGCATAACTCCACCGAAGATACATACCAATTTTTTGAAATTTGGTATCGATTTGTTAATCAACTCCGTGTCCTCGGGGTAATCCTAGCATATAATTACACAATAATTTTACTATTTCGTAAATATGGATTACAAATAACGGACATGATTAGAACTGAATAAGAGTTACCTCAATGTGCATCTCATACACCTCTGGCCGCATCCATATCTTACAAGTAGTTTGCAAGAATCCAATAACATGTTGATGATTCGCTAGTTCACATACCCTCATGTATATCTTCCTACGTTCTAGCAGGTATTCCTTTAAATCTTGCATTGTAATACCTCGAAACAATGTCAAATATTTAAATTCAACTAATTTGGACAACACCATCTCTATCGTACCATCCGCTAATGGATCCAACTTCTTACTGATTACAAGACGTGACATGATCTCAAGAAATATACTGGATTTTTCTTCGGTCCATGAAAATCCAACAGAATTGGAGGCAGACATTGCCTTATGCTGCAATAACAGTAAGGTACTGTCATTCTAAGTTTACTATTCTATATTTCACTATCCAAAAACTAAATCTATTCTAATTCATGATTATTTTAGAAATAAGTCTATAATAGTTGAGAAATATTGGTTACCTGCGGTTCGGATCCAAAATCCGGCAGGGCTTCGCCGGTGGAATTACCTCACTCACCCTCCTTCTCCCCTCTCTGGATCTCGTGGGCAGAAAATGAGGACGCAAGGGGAAGAGGCAGAGTTTTATATTAGTGGTGGGAGCCTGCCGCCCCCCTGCCGGGCGGCAGGCCCCCTGCCGCCAACTGGTGGGGCGTCAGGGGGCCTGCCGCCCAACAGGGGGGCGGCAGGCTCCCTCCACGGACCTCTGCGCAAATTTTTTTTATTTATATATAGGTCCCTACTGCCCCCCTGCCGGGCGGTAGGGGTATAGAACTGTAAAACCTAAAACCAAAAATATATTTCTGTAAATTTTTTTTTGAAAAATGCAAAAATAAAAAAGACGCGTGCAGAGCAAACCAGTAGTGGGCTGGTTGGGCTGCAATTGCATATACTTTGGGAGTGCAAAAAAGTCATTTTCACCTTCCTAAACTTTGAGACAAATCCATATTTTCTCTCTAAACAACAAAATCGTTCATTTGGACTCCTCTTACTCACGATACCGGACATATCATCTCCCTAGATGATTTCCCGAGTTGTTTTTCTTCTTTTCTTTTATATTTATTTTAGTTGAATTTTTGAAAAATCATAGTAAATTATATAAAAATCATAAAAAAGAAAATTCAATTTTGTTGGACTCCACATGAGAAGATCTACGCAGTGAACATGTTATATACTATACTTTATTATAAAGTTTTTTTATTGTAGCTTTACATATATATTTTTCAATAATTAATTCATAGCTATAGTTTTGTTGTCCAATTACTGTGAAATTTTTATGGTGGGATAACCATTATATTCTTGAGTTGTAATAAAAATTTCATAATCATTGGATCAATCATGTCTGAGTTGTAGATTTGTCTATGTAAACCTTTGAAAAATTATTGTAAATAACAAACAAATCATAAAATGGAAAACCCATATTTTTTATTCCACATGAATATGCCTATTCAGTGAATATATGATATGGTGTACTTTAGTATAAAGTTTTTGATGTAGATTTAAATATATATACTTTTTCATAATTAATCCATAGCCAAAGTTTTCATGGTCGAATTATGATGGCATTTTTATTGTAGGATCAAAATTACATGATTGAACTACTATAAAAATTGCATGCTCATTGGATCATGCATGCCTTAGTTATAGATTTATCTAGGTTTATCTATATATTTATCTAGGTTTACATAAACATATCTATAACTCAGCCATACATGATTAAGTAAGCATGAAACTTTTACTACATCTCAAGCATGTAATTATTTGCCATAAAAATTTCACAATAATTGGACCACGAAACCTCTAGCTATGAATTAATTATTGAAAAGTATATATATCTAAAATTACAGCAAAAATTTTGTAATAAAGTATAATATATAATATACCCACTGCATGGATCTTCTCATGTGGAGTCCGAAAAATTGGATTTTTCTTTTATTATTTTTATATGATTTACTATAATTTTTTAAAGATTCAGTCAAAATAAATATAACAGAAAAGAAGGAAAACCACTCAGGGAAACCATCCACGGGAGGTGATATGTCTGGTATTGTAAGTACGAGGAGTTCAAACGGACAGATTTATTGTTTCGGGAGAAAATATGAATTCGTCCCAAAGTCGAAGGAGTTGAAAAGAACTTTTTCCTTTGGGAGTTAGCCAAGCCTTCTATAATTTCAGATTTTTTGGTAATTTGGGAATCAGATATTAAAATCTAAATTACCCGAAGTAATTTCAAATACTTGCACTTGGTACCCGAGATAGTTTTGGGTTTTCAAATTTTGGATTTTTCAAGTTTAGGCTTGAATATTTCGGGTTCAGGATTCAAGTCAGATTTTTGTGCCTACCCTTAGTTCTTGAGGTGGTCTTGTCCTTGCATGGTTCTCGGAGAGGAGTTTGTCTCAGGAGATGATGAGCGTAAGACCAGTCTCAACCCATAGTGTCTATAGATAATGTCTATACCGCCACATAAGCAAGACACTATGTTTAGAAACTACATCCCTCAATACATAGTTTCTTCATATGGATCAAAAAATAATACTTACTCAATTATTCTCTCTCCTATCAAACAATCATATTTGTTGTTTACTTTTCATGAGGATACTGCTCTCTTCCAATGCAAATTTGGTAGTGTCTAATGTATAGGTTTTTTATAGAAACTGGGTCATCCATGAGATCTAGTTTCTTCATCTCTTCACTCTCTCTCATTTAATATAGTGACACGTAAGCTAAACATCCTACTCCCTCTATCCTGAAATATAAGGCATTCCAACATTCTTAGAGAGTCAAAGTTTTTCAAATTTGACTAAATTTTTTAAAGAGAATCATAAAAATTTATGGTACCAAATAGATATATTATAAAAATATATTTAATGAAAAATCTAATGGTACATATTTGATATTGTAAATGTTATTACTTTATTATATAAATTTAGTCAAACTTAAAAAACTTTGACTCTCCAAGAATATTAGAATGCCTTATATTTCAGGAAGGAGGTAGTAGGTAGCAGTGTAATCAATGCTATGGAAATCATCCTAGGTGGAGGATTGGGGATAACCTAAGACCTGATGCCTGAGGCCTGATTGTGCTATCACGTTACCATGCTGGGGCGCGTGCCCCCCGAGTGCATGGTCCTTCACTAAGGGAGGTGCACACAGAGTAAATGTCCGATGTTAGCCATATTTTTTCCAGTGGGTGCATTTGCACCCTCAACAGGCTTGCTCTGTAAATGCACAATAAAATATATAGAAAACTCAATGAGGTTGCTCTGCTGGAAAATTTTGGGATCCAGATTCATAGTAGAACTTCAAATAAAGTTAATCTTGGCTTATACGGTTTTGTTTTGTTTAATTTATTATGCTCTGTAACTACATGGTAAAATCTGAAAAATTCACAGTAGACTCTTTACATACTTCTAAATGTTCTGAGAAAACACTTGCCTCAATCACTCTATACAAATTAATTTTGTTTCTAGAAGAATAGTTTTGCATTAGTTCTTATAACTAATATGCGGCATAAATAATTTAAACATTTTACAATGAACCTTTTGTCTTATTTTGTGCTCGGCATAAAACTTTCACCTCCAGAGCATGTGACTAACTTCAGTTTGTAATTACCACATGTTTACCTTAAGTAAAGTTGAAAATAAAATTTTTGCATACTAGTAAAAAACTAAAAATAGAAAGCACCACACTTGATTGGTGAAGTAATGTTGGTGTAAAACTCAATAAAAAGCTGTGTACGATGTTGTTAATAGGTTATTTCATGAAAATGATTCTTGTCATCTCTAGCTCATGCATGTACATTTTTATGTAGAATCTTCGCTAGTAGATGGAACTTACGAGCTGATCTTTGAGAACAAGAGTGAATCGTTTTGAATCTAACTTCTTTGAGAACAAGAGTGAGTCGTTTTGAATCTAACTAAAGACGTTGAAGATCCGGCCCAAGGCCCGGAAGAGCCCAAAGTTAGCTCAGCCTAAGAAGGCAAGCCAGGGAGCATAATTCTTATTTTCAAAACTATGCAATGTTTACTTCTGTCTACTTATGCATTTAAGTTTATATAATTTTATTAAAACTTTAGTTGCATGATTCTAGTACCTATGTTTGAATACTAGTATGTGTAGGTCGCTAGAGTGATTGTCTGTCACTCGCGAGACTAGAAGTTGCTTGTTTATATTATATATATTAGAATCATAAAGTCGACAGGCAGGGGTTGGTTATGATATTTATGTTGTCGAAGTGTGTGCTAGTGGAGGTCAAGTTTTTGAACATACTAACCACGTGCTGAGAATGTGGTAATCGATAAGCCTAGTACTTAATTGAATCGGGGTGTGGACTTTTCTCCCATGTTCTTAGACATTGTTCCCATGTTGCTACAAGGTGGGTGCAGAGCGGCCACATCGTCGTTCCGGAGACCGTTGGGGCTTTGTACTCAAGGTGGGTGGGCCCTGTTCCACGAAACGGGAACCGACGGAAACCATTGCACGTGTGACTCATTGGAGTAACCGTGGATGTGTTTAGGTTTGCCTTTCAAGGTTAAAAATTTAATTTCAATCATCCACTTTTCATAGTTATTGAAACTTCTGACCCTTTTATCACATCGAGTAAGAAGAGAACAAGGATGATGGTTACTACATTGATGTTATATGATTAAGTAAACTTTCCACCATGTGTGATGTTGGATAGTTGCTTACCTAGAATGTTGACCAACAGAACTTGATGATAAAATTTTAAAGTAAGGACTCATTCTTATATATTTTTTGGCAAACAAACTCCTCAGCCAAAATTCTTGCATGCTTTGGAGTCGGCTAAGTATATAACAAATGTCGGGTAAGCCTTACTGAGTATTAGTATACTCAATCTTACTTGTGACTTTGTTTTCAAGATAATGTTTTTAGCATATGATTGCTAGCTTGACTTAGCTGTGTACCCTTCCGTCTGGTTGGTCAGTTGACTGGGATGCGTCCCTAGCTAATAAGGATCGTGGTGAATGATGTTGTGTATGAGCTTTATCATGAAATCTTGTATTGTCGCTAGAATTATCATTTTATTTCTGTTGCACCTTGTTTTATGATTTCGAACTTGGTTTGTAATAATAATTTAATGTTGGACTCTGTGTTATAAAAGATGTGAATGTTGTCATTTTTGGGCTCACTTTCGTGTGGTGGTATGTATACTTTTTTCGATCTTAAAATCAGTGGTTGCATCAGGATGTTACCCAATAAACTGTCAAATTATTCCATTCCAAGTGAGTTGTAAACCGAATTGCCTTAACGGTGATGGTTAGTATATTAAAGCCGGGTTAATTTAAGTGGTTTTACCACAATTATATGGAGCTAACTAGTACGATCACTTTCTTGATTGGTGTGATCGTGCTTTCACATTACCACGCTGGGCCGGTGCCCCGGGGTGCATGATCGGCGCTGGGAGGGGGTGCACACGTGGCAAATGCCGAATCTTTAGAAGATCTAATTTGTGGGTGGGGCCCAATCCTTCGGCGAAGGGCCTCCGCTTTGCTCCGTCCAAAGTCGGCTTTTATACGTGTACAACTAAATTTGGATCACAACTCAACACAGGCGACATCTTTGTCACTCTCTTTTGCATATGTATAGATAGATCAGCTATAACCTTAGCTTATAAGTGTTATGTTATAATGCCAAATATAGGTGTTTTAGTGAATGCACTATATGTTGTTTTACGTATGATAAATGTCACAAGACAAATGCAATGACCTACTATTAGTTCACAGAAATAGCTCTGATACTTAGGAAGGGTAAAAACTTCTGCTCTTTGCAACTAGGAAAAACCAAAGGTACAGCACAAGTCTGTAATATTTTGGTGTATCATACATGACAAGTCAATGAACATTCCCTTAATACATAGGGATCCAAAGCATGTTATATACATAGGGATCCATGTGCCGAACAATTAAGTATTTTCCTCATAGCCTCCGCATCCTTCTCTCTATTGTAGCCACCAGCTTGCACATGCTTCTTCGTACCACAGAAATAATTAATTAAAACCAGGAGTTCCATAACACCGACCTACGGGTCGTGGTGCAGCAAGACCACGCCAGAATTTCTAGTGGTTAGCTAATATTTTTTCCTTTTTTACCGTGAGTGCATTTACACCCCCATGGGCCATGCCCCATAGACGGATACAGTTATTAGGGGTAAAATGATCCATTCATTTAGGCTGTAAACTGAAAATAAAAAAGAAAAACAAAAGGAGAGAAATCGAGAAAAGAAGAAGAAATTCTCCAAATAGAAAGAATTCGAATGCGAGGGTTAAAAGATGTGACGCGTGGAATTCAGATGTTGAAATATCGATTGTTGAACATAACATTTTAAAAGATATTACTCGACAAAGCATTGCATCCATCCCGTGAAGGTGTACCGGGATGGCATCCCCGCTCCTCTTCTGGGCCACCTCCGACTTCCTCGGGAGGATCTACGATGAAATCTTCATCTAGATCCTGTCATCCGCTCGATCATGGCTTCCTCCATCCTCGACTTCACCTCAGGTATTGCTTTCTCCAACAAGGTACTCCAACATCTTGGCTCTCCAGTGATCTCCCCCTTTCCTGATGATGCCCACAGCTTTTGGCTTATTTCCTCCTTTGCCCGTTGTAAAATTAAGATTGATGAGACCAATGTTGGTCTCATACTTCAGTCAATTTTGGGAGGTGTGGCATCTGAATTTGCTGTAGTTGAAATCCAAGACTGGAATTTACGGTTTTTTCTTGGGATGTTGGCCTTATGGTCTATAAGCTTGGTACTGTTTCAAATTCCTTTTTCAAAATCTCTTTCAATCTTTGGAATGAATGTGGAATGAATCTTGCCAACACTTTTATTTCCACATCACTTGGTACCTATCACCCTTGGACCCAAGTTCGTTCCAAGAAAGTTAATCGCTCCTATGTGGAAGTTGCTCATTCTTCACCACCTCTCACTGGTGCAAATAAAATCCCTTTACATTCTCATGATCATGTGGCCAAAAACCAAACTCCCACTCTGGTTCGCAAATCGGTTTTTAGCAGACTCAGTTCAGTGGATCTTTGCAGAAATCTCACTTCTACAGATTCATTCATGCCCGCGAAGAACACGGGGAAAGATTTAGATTTGAATTTGAACTTGGGCCATGGCCATAAATCTAGCCCTAAAGTTCCTCCCAAGATTTCCGCCCATATTTTTTCTGTGGGTCGGGTTCATTGCACACGATGTTTATCCAACAAACACTCAAGGTCCAGCTGCTGGAATCGGGTAAGATGTACTTCATGCTTCAGGTTGGGCCACATCTCAAGCACCTGCCGATTCATGCCACGATTCCCGGGATTGACCACATCTTCCCCTTTGCCACTGTTTGGTAAGGTTCCCGAAAATGAAGCGTCGCTTGGATGGTTTGGTCGGCAGGTGCCACTGACCGGTGGGCCACACTTCAATAGTGCACCCTTCTTCTCCTCCTTCGGCTCGCTGGCTTGTGCTCTCCTTGGAAGGTCTCTTGTCACTCCCCCAATTTCAGTTCTCTGGCAGCTTCCATCGGTGGTGCCACCGCCACCCTCCACCCAAGATCGCACCTCCCTACATTTTCCTGTTCATCCTTCTCAGCGCCGATCATCACCCACCTCATAGTCTTCACCACCACCCCTCCTTTCCTCCAAGACAACCCCAGCTACAGTTCTCGCCACTCCACCCACATCGGGTGCTTCGCCACCTTGATCCGCTGCAATGGAGTATCGGTTCGTTGATCCCACGCCTTTTTTGCCGCATGGTTGTGCAAGAGTACAAATTGATGGTCGCAAAGTGATGTCTCGGGCTGTTCTAGGAGCACCAAGAAGGCACAACAGCGACCTGGCAATCGTCAGCATTGATCCTCTCCCAGATCAGCAAGTATCCTTCCAATCAATCCGTGAAGTCATTGACGATTTCCTACATAATCATAGACAAGTGGGGTTTAGATCAATCCAGCCATGCCCACTAGGCCAAGCTTTTGTCAGATTGAACTACTATCACGATAGAGATTTCCTAATCCAGAATAGTCCACATGCATATGGAAATTATCATCTGACCTTCAGAGCACACAATAGAGGTTGGAATCATAGGTCTACGGTGATGAACTATGATGTCTGGTTGATGCTTCTAGGGTTCAATATTGACTATTGGGAGCATAATGATATAGAAAAAGCAGTCTCTGAGTTTGGAAAATTACTAATATGGGAGGACCCTAGCCACCTAGCAAGAGTTATTGTCAAAGTCAGAGTTGTGGATCTTACAGAAATTCCCTGGTTTCTTGTTTGCTCTGAGGGGGAAAATTTTGAAGGTGACTCATGGACTACACAGTGTGAGATTCTCCAGGTGGAGATGCTGGGTGGTGGCCCTCCTGTTGAGGATGACCCACCTAATGGACCTGATGATTTCCAGCCAAATCTGTTTGAATTTTTTGGTTTTGGCCAGCCTGGTAATGGCCCAAATGAAGCACCACCAGGCCCAGTTGCAGCCCATGGCAATGATTATGCTAATCCTGCTAATGTTAATGAGGTTGCTAATGCTAATGAGGTTAATGAGAACATGAAGGCAGAGGGCTGGGGTCTATGGCCAGATGCTGATGCTAATGCTGGGGGTCCACAGGCAGGTGAACCATTCCTAGAGTTGAATGATCGCATTCCCAATCAGGGACCTCAGATTGATCTTAATGCTGCTCTTGATGAGGATCTGGGTGGAATCGAGGAGCTAATTCAGATTGCAGATGAAATGGATGCACAACCTTTCCATGGCCCACAACCTAAAGATATCATTGATGCAGGCCTGGATTCAGATAACCAAATCCCAAACCAGTAGATTCCCATCCCTGTACCTGTGGTAGAAATTTTTATCCCTGCAGAACAAATTAACCCTGATGAATTCCATCTTGAGAATGAGCATGAGGAAAATAATCAGCTGCAAGATGAACATTTGCACATTGGTTTTGTTGAATTGTTTGAGCCACCAGTAGATCCAGTTTTTGCTTCAAATCAAGCCATCAATCCTGAAGCAATGAGGCTCTGGGCCAATTTCTTTTCATCTGCTCCCTCAGGAAAATCTGTGCAAGTTCCAGCATTGTGGTCTGAATTCATAACAGCCCTTCTTGCAAACCCTCTCACCTTTGCCTGGGCTAAAGATTTCCTGCCATCACAAGCTTGGTCTTTCTTCAGCCATCCTAAGTCAGGTCTGACTTTTTCTCTGCCGGAGAAATTCCCCAAGCTTCCTGTGCCCACCTGCTTGAAAGAACTACCTTTACCTGAGGTACCTACTGATCTGGAAGACACTCATATGTCTCATCATGGCACCCCTCCTAAGACCCCACCTGTAGATCTGAAAGGTAAAGGCATCCTGGATGAAACTTCTAATTCTCCTAGCACACCATTGGAAGCTATAAAGCATAGGGTCTCTCCCTCTACTGGCCCCTGGAGCAAGGCTTTTTTGGAGAAGGCAGGTGCTTCCAAGCACAGTGAGCTCCTTGAAAATCCTAACATGAGAAGGAGTCAGCGAATCCAAAACCTTAAGAAAGGTTTTAAGGAACCCCAGTGTTCATCTAAAGGGTGTCTTGGGTGCACGACAATACCCCCCAATTTGACCCCTTCTATCATAAAAAAATTAGGCTCCAGCTTCTGCAAAATTGATGACAATCATCTATCTGTGACAGCCCTGAACAAAAAGAAGAAGATTATCACAGCTCCTGGAAAGAGAAAAGTGACAGTCCCTGTCAATGGTGATAAGAAAGAAAGGAAGGAAAAGGTGGTGCAAGATCAAGTGCCTTCCACTAGTCGAAAGAATGCAGACAAGACTAAAGACAATCCTGATGATAAGATAGACAAGAAAGAGAAGAAGAAGCCAAGGAGGTGATTTCCTTTTCATTCCCATTTTGCATAGTCTTTTGTTGGCATATGGCCATGTGAACAAGTTGTCTAAAACTCTAGTCTATTTCTATCCCCCTTCTCAATTTCCAGAAGTTTATCTCTGTGAACCTGTCAGACTCCTTGCTGTGGATGTAATCATTATTACCTTATCAGGTCACTCTGCATCATATGTTTCCATTTTTCTGTTGGGTCATTATCTAGCTTATAATGACCTACATTATCTCCAGAATTCTGTCTTTTATGGCTAGTACGAATCCATCTAGAACTTGGAAGATTTTATGCTGTAATGTGAGAGGTATTAATTCTGATAAGAAATGGGACTCTATCAGAGACAAGATCAAAGAATCTAACTGTGATATCATCTGTTTGCAAGAAACGAAGAGAGAAAATTTCGACCAGTATTTTCTTAAAAAATTATGTCCACCATCTTTTGATGCATTTGAATTTTTGCCCTCAATTGGTGCCTCTGGGGGAGTTATTACTATTTGGAAATCACATATGTTTCAAGGGAGTCTTGCTTTTAGCAATGAATTTGGTATTTCAGTGGAATTTACATCAAACCAAAATGGGGTAGATTGGATTCTTACAAATATTTATGGTCCATGCACTGCTTCTGGTAAACAGCAATTTGTGAGCTGGTTGAAACACATTCAGATGCCTGACAATTTCCCGTGGCTCCTCGTGGGCGACTTCAATCTCATGTGACGTCCTGAGAATAGGAACTGACCGGGTTGAGATATCAATGAGATGCTTCTTTTTAATGAAGCCCTTAGTGCTCTAGGTGTAATAGAGTTACCTCTCCAAGGGAAAAAATTCACTTGGTCAAATAAGCAGCTCCCACCTCTTTTAGAAAGATTGGATTGTTTTTTTTATCTCTGTGGAATGGACAACTTTTTTTCCTGAAACACTTGTTTCCACTCTCACCATGGAAACATCAGATCATGTTCCCTGCCTCATAACAGCCAGCACCAACATTCCGAAAGGGAAAGTCTTCAGATTTGAAAATTATCTTATGGAGCATGAGCATTTTTTTAATGTGGTTCAACATGCATGGTCACTCCCTCTACCCCAACTAGATATGGCAAAACTGATAACAGCAAAATTCAAGAATGTCAGAAGAGTTATCAGAGCTTGGCAATCTCATCTCTCTAGCCTTAAAGCAAACATTGCAAATGTTAAGCTGATCATTACATTTATGGGACTTTTAGAGGAACTCAGAGATCTGACGCTTGAGGAATGGAATTTCAGGAAAATTTTGGATGAGAAGCTTATCTCTCTGTTGCAACAACAAAGGATCTATTGGAAGCAAAGAGGAAAAATAAAATGGGTCACTCAAGGTGATGCTGGAACAAAATTCTTCCATGCAAATGCAACTATCAAGCATAGAAGAAACATGATCAGTAGTCTGCTTGACCAAGATGAATACCCCCGTACTGCTCATCCTGCCAAAGCTGACATTTTTTGGGAAGCTTTTAAAGACATACTAGGGCAGTCTGAATTTCATTCTCTAACTATGAATTTATCCACCCTGCTTCAAGCATCATCTCAACTGGGATGTCTGGAAGAACTATTCACTCATGAAGAAATTGATTTGGTCATCCAAAATTTACCATCAGACAAATCTCCAGGTACTGATGGTTTTGTTGACGCAAAAATCAACACACTGGAATCCGAGGGCAAGTGTTCGCCAAACACGGAAAAGTCAACCAAGCATGCCAGTCAATTTGACCTGAAATTGACAAGGAAGAAAACAGAATCAAATTCGAGAGCGTATCGGCTGGGATTCCGAATGTCTCTCAGATAAGCGTATCGGCAAGCTCTGCCGATACAGAAAGCGACAAAAGGATATTAAATGCAAGCGCGTAGTAAAGGAGCGCGTCGGCAGGATTAGCCGATGCACTAAACGATGAAACCGGCTTTGGGCAGCCGATTTCACGTGTATAACAAGATCTAAGCTGCGAATGTACAACTTAGATGATGTAAGCTAGAAACAAATCTAAACTGGCTCTTGAGATAACAAACGTATTACTGCAAAACCTAAAGCCGATCTAGTATGTTTCTAGCGGATAGATCTGATAATGGCCAAAAAGCATAGGAAAACATACAAATCTAGCCGATATCGATAAATTGTGAATAAATTCAGACGAGACAACAGCGATGCGCCCGGAAGTCAAAGCCTAGATAAACTCGATAACTTTTGAATAGATTTGAACGAAGCCACAGTAATGCGCCCGGTAGCTAAAGCTCAAATATACTCGGTAAAACAAAAACTCACCAGCAAACCAAGTCGCTCGAATGTGAGGCGTCCTTGATCAACTTGAAAGAATTCGTCGAAAAAAAGAAAAAAAGGCGAAGTCGCCGAAAAGTGCAAAGTAATTGTAAAGTTTGTTGTATTGGATGTGTATCAAATTTTTCCGGTTCCTTACAACTCATATTTATAGCCTAGTGCTACCGAATCCTAGCCGATTACGGCAAACATTCCTTGACTCTAAAGAAAAGACTTACTAAAAATAAACTACTTTAAATATGACAACTGAATCATCAAGATTTTCGTAGAGTCTGGATCCCCTTCTCCTTTCTTGACTTCATCAGCAACTCTCTATCGGCCGAGCACCAGAATGGATAAATCAGCACCTTCGAAGCATATTTTTTTGGCCCATCGGACAAGCTCCATCGGCCGATTCCAATACTGTGCGTCTTTTGGTTTCTTCCAAATCAGCCATCTTCCCTTTACTGAAATCACCTTTCTTGACACGTATCAAAAAATAGTGTCAACACATGACCCCAATTTTGGAGTAATTTATTTGCTCCGAAATTATTTCGATTCATGATTGCTCTCTGGTACTATTACTCCAACCAGCTTCCAAAGCAACTCCTCGAATCCTGTGCACACGGCATGCTCAGCACAGCCAGGTAAAACTCTTCTTTGCCCCTGGCTCCTCTGCCTTCCGTCCGCACAAGCCCAACGTGCCGATTCACTTTCCGTCTTTTCACCTACCCAGACAGATCCATAAAAATCACCCTCTGGCTCTACATCGGCAACAAGCCTCCATTAGCTACAACACCTCTCCCTTTCTCTTTCCAGCAGCTCCAAAAAACCCTAGGTTTTCCTGTAGCAATGGCGGGCACCAAGCATCCTGACGAGGGTCCTTCCAATGCCCCTCCGGCGATCCGCCGCTGCCTGGCATAAGTTACCTCTCTCTACCTTCGATCCCTACATTCTCGTTTAGTTCTAATCTTCAATCTCTGCACAGTGACGACGCTTCCGCTTCCTCAGGCTCTTCTGGTTCGGAGGGGGCCCCTTTCCCTGGCGTTCCCGAGAGCACCGTGGAGTTCATCCGCCAGCTTCTTCGCGAGAAAGACGAAGCTCGGCAGAACTACTCCTAGGAGACCATCAGGTCTCAGTGCCTCACCGCCGAACTGGAGGCGGCACAAGCCGACCGGGCCATTGTCCGGGCCCAACTCACCGCCGCCGACTCCAGGGTTGCCTGTAGGTTATTTTATTTTCCGCATTGTTCCTTTCTTTTTAAATTCTTCCTCTGACACCTTCATTTCGTCAGTCCTGGAATCGCAAATCCAGACCCTCCACGCCGTAGCAGCCACCGCCACCGAGTCGGTGAACGCGCGCGGCGACACCGTCGCCGCCCGTCTGCAGGACATCCCCAACCGCATCCGGGAGGTCGCCGGACATGGTGTTCGCCGTGGTGCCGCCATAGCCCTCGCCACGGCCCAGTTCGAGACCGGCCATGATCTCCTGCAGATCGAACCGATCCAACTCCCACTGGGGATGAGGACTGGTGGATTTTCCAGGAGCTCATCGACGACATGGAGATGGCAGCCGCGGCCATCTCCGAAGATGTTAGTATAGAAGCGGTCATCGGCAATGTCTTTGCCGATGATTAGATTTCTAGGAGTAGCATCTTCCTAGGAATAACTTTTGCTGTATCGGCCAGATCATTCGATCGGCCCTTATGTAAACAACATTATTAATGAAATATTTCCCTTTCTTGTTGATCTTCGATTCTTCCAATCTACAGTACAAAAAAAAATAACTCTGACATGATTTTGAACAGTCTGGATTGTGTAGATTTTTTTCACTAAGGGCAATACATATCGTATCGGCCATAACAATTCAACTGATAATCTTAATTAATCGATTATGCGTCCACCCAAATGCTAGGATAATACTTCTTCAAATATTTTCTATTAAGAGCTCTAGAATACTCTTCCCCTTCAAGTATTTCCAGAATGTAAGCATTACCAGGGACACATCTGCTTACTCTGAATGGCCCTTCCCATGTAGGCGACCATTTGCCGAATTTCGAACTTTTTGTCCCTATCGGCAGGATCAATTTCCAAACTAATTCTCCTTGCTCAAAGGTTTTGGCTTTCACCTTTTTGTCATACCGTCGGCCAACTCTGGCTTTATTTGCCTCGACATTCACGAGAGCCTTCAGCCGATGACCAGCCAAATCCTCCAGCTCATCTTTCATCATGGTAGAATATTCATCGGACGTTAACTGATCCTGAAACGTGACACGTCGTGAATCAAGCTTTAATTCCCATGGCAGAACAGCCTCATGCCCATATGCCAAATGATATGGAGACACCTTTGTAGCACCATGACAGGCCATCCTATATGTCCATAAAGCTTCATGAAGCACAGTATGCCATTTTCTTAGGATATTCATCAATCTTTCTCTTGATCAATTTAATGACCCCTTTATTAGATGCTTCTGCCTGACCATTAGCTTGAGCATAATATGGAGACGAATTAAGCAATTTAATCCCCATTCTAGTAGCAAATTCCTCAAACTCATCTGATGTAAACATAGTACCCTGATCGGTTGTAATAGTCTGCGGAATACCAAACCGATAGATAATATGTTCTCTGACAAATTCAATCATCTCCTTCGATGTAACATTCTTCAGAGGAATCGCTTCAACCCATTTGGTGAAATAATCAGTGGCCACCAAAATGAACTTATGATTCTTGCTAGATGGTGGATATATCTGACCGATCAAATAAATTCCCCATCCTCTGAATGGCCATGGCTTGATTATGGGATTCATGGCTGATGCAGGAACTCTTTGCACGCTTCCAAATTTATGGCATTCTTGGCAACCTCTGTAATATGTGAAGCAGTCTTCCAACATTGTTGGCCAGAAATACTCATTTCTCCTGAATACCCATTTCATCTTGTAGGCCGATTGATGGGATCCACAGACTCCTTCATGAATTTCGCCCATTAACACCTTTGCTTCCTCTTTATCGATGCATTTGAGCACAACTCCATCAATCGTCCGATAATACAAATCTCCTTCTAACAGTACATACTTGAGGGCTTGGAATCTGATTTTTCTATTTACTCTCTTGGAGGGATTTTTCAAATATTCAACAATCTCCTCCCTCCAGTCATCGGCCATTACTTCCAAGGTCGTCACTTCTTCCATCGGCCGATATCCTGAAGCATGCTGAGCCAGCCAATTCGCATCACTATTATAAAATTTTGGAACATGCTCAATGGTTACCTTCTTAAATTCTTTTAGCAATCGGAGACACTCTTCATGATATAATCGCAAAATATCGTCTTTGCACTCATATTCTCCAATTAATTGATTAACCACTAGCATAGAATCTCCGAAAATTTCAACAGCATCAGCTTTAATTTCTCGAAGTAACTGAATTCCTTTGAGAATAGCACGATATTCAGCTTAATTATTGGTTGCAGATGCCTCAATTGGAAACGAGAACTCAAAATCCCCCCACCCCCCCCCCACCCCGAGGGGAAATCAGCACCACACCAATTTCAGAACCATTCCCACATGAAGATCCATCGAAGAATAAAGTCCAAAGAACAAAATCCACCATGCTCAATTCTGGCCCACAATGTTGCACAACAAAATCGGCTACGGCTTGACCCATGACTGCTTTAGCCGATTCGTACTTCAAGTCAAACTCTGACAAGGCCAAAATCCACTTTCCTATTCTCCCATTTAAAATCGGCAGCGAGAGCATGTATCTAATGACATCATCCTTGCTTATGACAACACACTCAGCCGATAATAAATAATGTCTAAGCTTAGTACAAGAGAAATATAAGCAAAGACATAATCTCTCGACGAGAGAATACCTGGTCTCAGCATCCAGCAATCTTTTGCTCACAAAATAGATAGCTCTTTCTTTTCCTTCAAATTCTTGAATAAGGGCCGATCCGATAGCACGCTCATCAGCCGATAAATACAATTTAAACGGCTTGTGCTTTTGGGGTGGAACTAACACCGGAGGATTTACCAGATAATGTTTGATCTCATCCAATGCTTTTTGATGTTCCTCTCTCTATACAAATTCCTGATCGACCTTCAACTTCAGTAAAGAGCTGAACGGCTGAATTTTCCCCGAAAGATTAGATATAAATCTTTGAATAAAATTAATCTTGCCGATCAATGACTGCAGTTCAACCTTCGTCATAGGGGCTTCAACTTTGTCGATGGCTGATATAGTCTTCTGACTAATTTCAATCCCTCGCTCATATACCATAAAACCTAAGAATTGGCCAGCTGATATACCAAAAGCGCACTTGTTTGGATTCATCTTTAAACCATGCTTTCTGGTGCACTCCAAAGCTCTACGTAGATCGGCCAAATGTTCTTGGTGCCCCTTTGACTTTACAACCACGTCATCAATGTATATCTCCACAATTTTTCCGATGAGTTCATGAAAGATATAATTCATGGCTCTTTGGTACATAGCACTGGCATTTTTTAATCCGAAGGTCATGATTACCCACTCGAATAAACCGAGATGTCCTGGACATCTGAACGCAGTCTTGTGGATGTCTTCCTCTGCCATAAAAATCTGATTGTATCCAACATTGCCATCCATAAAACTGTTCACTTTGTGCCCAGCAGCAGCATCTACCAACATATCAGCTATCGGCATAGTGTAACCATCCATCGGCGTAGCTTTGTTGAGATCCCTGAAATCAATGCACACTCGTAGTTTGCCATTCTTCTTGTAAACGGGAACCACATTAGAAATTCATTCGGCATAACGACACTGCCGAATAAAATTAACTTCAATTAACCGTGTGATCTCAGCCTTTATATCTGGTAAAATCTTAGGATTGCACCGTCTTGCTCCTTGTTGATGTGGCCGATATCCCGGTTTTATAGGCAAACGATGTTCCACAATAGACCTATCCAAACCAGGCATCTCATAGTATTCCCAAGCAAAGCAATCTTTGTATTCTTTTAATAAACTCTTCAATTCTTGTTTGTATTTGGGATCCAAATTGGCACTAATAAACATCAGCCTTAGTCTATCACCATCTCCAATATCAATTTCTTCTAACAAATCGGCCGACGTAAATCCCTGCCCCAATTTCCCTTCGTCTTCTAGGAACTCATCCATTAGGAACTTTCTGAAGAACTGACTGCTTGGATCGGTGTGGAACTGTTATTGGCCGATTCACCATCGGCCTTAGCCTTGACATGCCAGACTTGTGATTTGACTCCTTTCCTATTCAAAGTCTATTCTTGCTCTTCCTCTATGATCTCCAGCTGGCGTAACCTCTGAACACGTCGCTTCTGAGACCTGGTCAAACCTCCTGGACACCATTGAGATTGATTCGTGCGATCAGGCTCACGTTCTGGATCTCTTCGCATCGGCTGATCATCTTGCACTCTATCATCGGCCATCTGCTCCAGCCGATCATGTGCGGGTACTCTTCTTCCAGCAGGATCACGTAGCATGGATCTGCCCCCAGTCGATCATGCACCGATACCTTTTTTCCTAGCCGATCATGCACAGGAGTGCGCTCACGCCGATAGGGTTCATGATGTGGCCTTTCATATGATCGGCTGCCTTGACCATTGCACTCGGGACAATCATATGCCGAAGGCAATGTCAACCCTTCTTCCCAGCAGTAGACAAAGAAAGGACACCTCCAATAATCTTGCTCACGTCGCTCCTCTTCTTCTCTACGCTGCCGCCTTTCACGATCACGCTGAAACTTGTTCAACAGCATTTGAGACATGACACACCTATGTGGTGCCGATGAACATCCAACATCCTCCATCGGACCCTTTCCTTTGACCTCATCGGCCACTATCTGTGCTTTAGTATCAACAGCTCCAGATTTCTTGGCCGATGATGACGTCAGAATCTTGGATTGCAAAGAACCTTTGTCCTTGGCCACGTCAACCATGTTCGTAGCGAAAGGATGTCCGTCGATCTTCATCGTCTTCTTGAGAACCTCAAATTTAAATCTCCCTTTTTCGAAAGCCATCTGAATCTGCTGTCGGAAGACCTTGCATTCATTTGTATCATGCGACGTGGCGTTGTGCCACTTGCAGTACTTCATATTCTTGAGTTTGTCTTCCGATGGAATCTTGTGATATGGCTTCAACTTGATCAACCCTTCTGACAATAACAAGTCAAAGATTTTGTCGGCTTTAGTAATGTCAAACCCAATTGACTCATGCTCTTTCTTCCCAAATGGACACGTCACCGGCTTCTTGTTGTTCTGTATCCACTCAGCCGATGCGACCGTTTCTTGCTCCTCTTCAGATTCATCATTAGCAGAATACTCCACATAATTTATCTTTTTCTGAAAAGGCTTCTTGGACTCGTAGGATCGAGTTTCTCCTGTCATCCGACTCACGATCTGGCTAATTCTTTCAAACTCTTGCGATGCATATTTATCTTTAATGTGCGGCAAGAGCCCATTAAATGCCACTTCCGCCAACTGCTGATCGAACAAAACCAGACTGTAGCAACGGTTCTTGACATCTCTGAACCTCTGAATGAAAGCAGCGACCGATTCATCATTTCTTTGCCTTAAACCAGTCAAATCGGTCAACTTCAATTCAGTAACCCCAGAGTAGAAAAATTGATGAAATTGTCTCTCCAGATCGGCCCAATGTAATATGGAATTTACTGGCAAAGTAGTGAACCAAGCAAAGGCCGATTCAGGCAAAGATAAGGAGAACAAACGGACTCTGAGTGCATCATAGTTGCCCGCTTCTCCCAACTGTAGAAGGAATCTGTTAACATATTCCATCGTAGAAACTTCTCCCTGCCCTGAGAACTTCGTGAAGTCAGGCATCTTGTACTTGTGGGGGAGAGGAATCTGATTGTAAGCCGGAGGATAGGGAGTCTTGTACATAACAGATTGTTGTTTCGGCCTTAAGCCAAACTGCTCCCTCATCACTTCAGCTATCTTCGTGCTCCAATCAACTTGTGTTTCAATATTTGGCGTCTGTTGGGGAGAAGCCACGCTCGTTGCATTGGTCATCATTGCAAGTTGCTGAGCTACATGATTCATCGGCTGTTGAGCCGATTGCATCTGTTGTGCTTGCTGGGACATCTGATTGGGTATCTGCTGAGTCATCGTCGGCTGTGTAGCGGATGGGTTAGCCTATTGTTGACCAGTAATATCCATGTACAGCACATTGACATACCGCAACTGTCCAGTAGCCTGATTATGAAAAACCCAGTTGACTCCTTTCTGTTGAGGAGACTGCGACAGAAGGATTTCAGTAGGAGATTGGGGTTGGAGCATAATCGCGAGACGCTGCTGTGGGGTCATCGGCGGTGGTGCCGATGCAGTAGCTTGCGCAGCCATCTGTGTACTCCATGTGCCTTGCGCATTCGTCTGCATTGCCGATGCGTCCTGCTGTGCACTCATCGGCTGGGTAGCCGATGGATCAGGTTGAGAGGTCATTGGCTGAGAAACCGATGTTTTAAACTGTATCTTGGGTGGCGTAGAAAAGAAATCTGGATGCATGCCAAACCCAGTAGCCGGATTCCATCCCTTAGGAAAAACAAACGCAGACCCATCTTGCACAGATGTAGCAATAGGTGGTGTAGTCGAGTAGATAGGATCTGTTGTAACTGCTGACGCCGTAGTAGCAACCTGTGGTGGGGTTTGACTGTTGCTTGTCCCTGTCTGGCTATTTGGAGCCGATAGAGCTGCTGCCATAGACACCTCCAAGGGAGTATATTGCATCTGATCTGGTTGTATGTAGCAAGGACCCATGCAACCTGGAAACGTGCCTTCAGCAAAAGTCTTGACCACCACATTGTGAACTGTATTGCCCATGACTGTTGCACTCTTGATGAAAGCTTGTGCTACAGCTTGGCCAACTGCATCCATCATCTTGTTCTCATGTCGAGCCTCTGTCAATGGCTGGAAAGTTGGAAGATCAAACTTCTTGATCACTTCGCCAGATCTGTTGATGCTGTACGATTTGAGGCATTCACATTTGAATTTCTCCACAAGCTCTTCATATTCCTTCTTTTGTTCTTCTTTGAGCTTATCTTCAGGAACAGGAATCTGGTTCTCTTCACTGACCGCAGATTTATCAGAAATGTCCACCATGTTGAAGCTTTCGGTCCCACTGGGCGTGCCAAAAGATGTGTTGACGCAAAAATCAACACACTGGAATCCGAGGGCAAGTGTTCGCCAAATACGGAAAAGTCAACCAAGCGTGCCAGTCAATTTGACCTAAAATTCACAAGGAAGAAAACAGAATCAAATTCGAGAGCGTATCGGCTGGGATTCCGAATGTCTCTTAGATAAGCTTATCGGCAAGCTCTGCCGATACAGAAAGCGACAAAAGGATATTAAATGCAAGCGCGTAGTAAAGGAGCGCGTCGGCAGGATCAGCCGATGCACTAAACGACGAAACCGGCTTTGGGCAGCCGATTTCACGTGTATAACAAGATCTAAGCTGCGAATGTACAACTTAGATGATGTAAGCTAGAAACAAATCTAAACCGGCTCTTGAGATAACAAAAGTATTACTGCAAAACCTAAAGCCGATCTAGTATGTTTCGAGCAGATAGGTCTGATAATGGCCAAAAAACATAGGAAAACCTACAAATCTAGCCGATATCGATAAATTGTGAATAAATCCAGACGAGACAACAGCGATGCGCCCGGAAGTCAAAGCCTAGATAAACCCGATAACTTTTGAATAGATTTGAACGAAGCCAGAGCGATGCGCCCGGTAGATAAAGCTCAAATATACTCGGTAAAATGAAAACTCACCAGCAAACCAAGTCGCTCAAATGTGAGGCGTCCTTGATCAACTTGAAAGAACTCGTCGAAAAAAAAGGCGAAGTCGCCGAAAAGTGCAAAGTAATTGTAAAGTTTGTTGTATTGGATGTGTATCAAATTTTTCTGATTCCTTACAACTCATATTTATAGCCTAGTGCTACCGAGTCCTAGCCGATTACAGCAAACATTCCTCGACTCTATAGAAAAGACTTACTAAAGATAAACTACTTTAAATATTACAACCGAATCATCAAGATTTTCGTAGAGTCCGGATCCCCTTCTCCTTTCTTGACTTCATCAGCAACTCTCTATCGGCCGAGCACCAGAATGGATAAATCAGCATCTTTGAAGCATATTCTTCTGGCCCATCGGACAAGCTCCATCGGCCGATTCCAATACTGTGTGTCTTTTGGTTTCTTCCAAATCGGCCATCTTCCCTTTATTGAAATCACCTTTTCTTGACACGTGTCAAAAAATGGTGTCAACAGGTTTTAACACTGACTTTATCAAGAAATGTTGGCCAATTGTCAAGCATGATTTCTATAGTCTCTGTCATGCCTTTTACTCTAGAGATATCTGTTTGCAGAGTATTAATGGTTCATATATTGTTCTCATTCCCAAATGTGATGGTGCTTCTATAGCCTCAGATTTCAGGCCAATATATTTACTGAATACATCAATGAAGATCATCACTAAGCTATTGGCTAATAGATTGCAAGCAGTAATCCAATCCATCATCCATAAAAACCAGTATGGTTTCATACAGTCTAGGATAATCCAAGATTGTCTAGCTTGGGCTTTAGAATATCTCCACATTTGCCATAAATCTGGCAAACAGCTCCTCATCCTGAAATTGGACTTTGAGAAGGCTTTTGACAAAGTAGAACATCAAACTATGTTCAAAATCATGGAACATAAAGGTTTTGGCCCAAAATGGCTCCAATATGAATCTTATCTTCAACTCAGGTACTTCATCAGTTCTTCTTAATGGTGTTCCTGGTAAAACCATACACTGCCGAAGAGGAGATAGACAGTGTGATCCACTTTCACCATTACTCTTTGTGCTCACTGCTGACTTGCTGCAAAGCATCTTGAATCATGAAAAAGATTTAGGCAATCTTCAACTCCCAATTCCTCTGAATTACACCCAGGACTTCCCCATTCTCCAGTATGCTGAATATACACTTATTTTCATGGAAGCCAATGTCAGTCAACTTCAGACTCTGAAAAACATTCTCCTGTCATTTTCATCTACTGGACTCAAAGTTAATTTTGCCAAATCAATGCTAATTCCCATTAACATAGATGAAGCAAATACTTCAGTCTTGGCACAAACATTTAGTTGTACTGTTGGAACTTTGCCATTTACTTACTTGGGACTTCCATTAGGACATACTAAGCCTAAGGTGATTGATTTCTTGCCATTGGTTAACAAATGTGAGAGAAGTCTGGTCTCTACCTCTGCATTTCTATCTCAGGCTGGAAGACTTGAAGTTACAAATTCCATCTTTACAGCTTTGCCTATGTACTTTATGAGCACATTCAGTCTACACAAGACAGTCATTAAGCAGATTGATAAATATAGGAAGCATTGTCTGTGGAGAGGAGCAGACATTAATGCTAAGAATCCACCAAAGGCAGCATGGGAGCTTGTCTGTCTGCCAAAGAAAGAAGGGGGACTAGGTGTCCTTAACCTCAGAACACAGAATGAAGCCCTTCTCTTAAAGAATCTTCACAAATTTTTTAATTATTTGGATTTACCTTGGGTTAACCTTGTTTGGGAAAAGTACTACGCCAATGGGTCACTACCTTCCACTCAGAAAAATGGATCCTTTTGGTGGAGAGATGTTCTAAAACTTTTAGATTCATTTAAGGGGATGGCCATGATAAATATTCAGGATGGAAGGACTTGTCTCTTCTGGGAGGACCTCTGGAATAATAGGGTCCCCAAATTCCATTTTCCTGAACTCTTCTCTTTTGCCAAGAATCAAAAGATCTCTCTACATTTTGCACTGGATGTGGATGGACCTGAGCAACTCTTGCATCTCTCTATCTCAGATATTGTTCTACAACAGTTAACAACTCTAGCCCAGGAGCTCAGTTCTCTCCAACAGTCTTCTGAATCTGATATTTGGTCATATATCTGGGGATCTCCATATTTCTCTTCTTCAAAGGCTTATAGACACTTGACAGGACACAGAGTTACACATATTGCCATTAAGTGGCTTTGGAACTCAGCTTGCCAAAACAAGCATAAAGTCTTTTTCTGGCTCCTTATGCATGATAGATTGTCCACCAGAGAGCTGCTTAAGAGGAAGAACATGGCACTTCCCTCTTTTTTCTGTGTTTGCTGTAACTTGTCAATTGAAGAATCCTTATCACATCTTTTCCTTCACTGCATGTTTGCAAGAAGTTGCTGGTCATCCATTGGGCTGAATATTGGTCAATCTGACCCCTTCACCACTCTTGAGCAATTGAGAATTCAGCTGAATGTCCCATTTTTCATGGAGGTGATTATTCTCATGTGCTGGGGTATTTGGATGCAAAGAAATTATTTTATTTTCAAAGGGATTCAGCCAAGTCACCAAAATTGCAGGCGTCACTTCTTCAAGGAATTTGCATTAGTTATTCTAAGAGCAAAACCTAGATACAAAAATAGCATGTTGTTATGGCTAGAAGGTCTTGTGTAACTTGCATGATCTTTTTTGTTTCTTTTTATGTCTCATGAGAGAACATTTTTGTAAGTACTGTAAGCTTTTTTAATATATTCATAAAAAAAGATATTACTCCCTCCATCCAACTATCCAAGGCCCATTAGGAAATCTGAAAAATCCATCTACGCTTAGTTCATCGCCCGTGCAGTAACTCGCTCCCACGCATCACATTGGGCAGCAGCTACAAACTCGGAATAGTTCACGTCGATAATGAAAATGGGCAAATGCCTTTCCTCTGCCGGACACTTTTCTTTGATTGCAGGCAGCACCTTGTTTATAAGGAATTCACGGCTAGTGGCCTTTGTAACATACGTCATTCCTTTTGTGATCAAGGTACCTACAGCAAGTAAGCAATTTAAGCACATGCAAGATGTAAAGATAACAATTTGAATAAAGATATGTAAACATACAAATTTCATACCTCTAGGCCTGTTTTCTCTTTTTCTCTTTGCTGGCTCGACATAAACGAAAGGGAACACACCTAGTTTACCATCAAAGATGCAAATTCCATTTTGATCAAATCTTGGCCGAGCAACAATAGCAAGGAACATCACCTTCTCTATAAAGTTTTTACTTTTAACTTCCCTATGAGGTCTCTCTTCATTGTTGGCGAGATAATACTTTTGGTTACGACGGGTTCTATAGAACCACTTCTCATCAATGTAGATGATGTTGTACATATGTTTAAAACTCGGATCACTACCTCCATACAATGCTTGAAACATGGACAAGCAGTACCTCACACGAGCCTTCTTGTTCTCATTGGTCAAGCTGAACTTAAGTTCATTTGTGTGCCTACGGAAATACCCTTGCTTATAACAGTTGAACAGAGTGCTTTTCTTGATATCTAGAGCATTGGCAAGATCTTGAAATGTTGTGTGCTGCCTCAAAGGCACGGCTCTGATGGCTTCAGGGTCTATTACAATTCTTTTACAACCACAATTAACCAATTTGTTCTTAACACCTGCAATCCCGCCAGCGTCCTATCCATTGCACCATATTCTACGCACAACTCAAATAGGGACACCGAACTTCTCAGCAACTTGTTTGGAAACACCATGGTGCAAAACAGGTGGATCCGTGTTTGCCAAATACTCTAGATAAATGGCGATTTTAAAATCATTCGAGTAGTGTTTCCTCTTTCTAACCATCGAATCTGCAAACGAGAATACATGATCTGAAGTTAATAAAAAGAATTTGATCTGAAGTTGTACTCCTACTTGTAGCTTTCAGTTAATAAAAAAAACTGAGAGGTACTGCTACTTGCAAGGTCTGAAACTGAAATCAACTGAGTACTTGCAGGTTCTTCTGATCTGAAAAGAAAATGGGACTTGCAGGTTGCAATTAAAATAGCCAAGTGCTATCTCTGTGGGACACCAGGAAAAATAGCCAAGTGCTTACTCTGTCCGACGACAGGAAACATAGCCATGAGCTAACTGTGTCCAACAACAGGAAATAGTCAAGTCTAACTACTACGGCTTGCAGTACTCAGGATTAAAATGAAACTTCCAGTTTGCAAGGTCTGAACCTGAAACTTCGAGCTAACTGAAATTGAAACAGAAACTCTAGATTGCAGGTTTACATTCATTCAGAATAACAAGAACAAACTGAAACTTGATCAGAAACTTGCAGGTTTCAAGTGCTACTCCAAAGACTCTAATACCAGGTTCACTGATCTGAATCAAAAAACCTACTTGAAGATTGACTGATTTGAAACAAAAACAAATGGTACTTGCAGTGGAGGCAATTGCAGTTAACAAGTGCTAAGAACTGGACAGAGATTCAGTTAGCAATGGAGTCTAAATACTGACGCCCATTTTGAAGCTCTGATAGTACCACATCCCCGTGTCCCCGAATTCCCGCCTTTGGTCAGTCCTCTGCTCATGCCGCCTCCGCCTCCCTCCCCGCCACTGCCCCCGCATCTCCTCCGCCACCTCCACGGCCGCACGCTCACCACTGAGCTCCTCGACCCCCTCATCCGGTCCACCTCCTCCTCGCCGTCTCCCTCCCTCTCCTTCTCCCTGTTCATCCTCCTCCTCCGCTCCGCCCTCCGCCCGTCCCACCTCACCTTCCCCTTCCTCGCCCGCGCCGCCGCGCGCCTGTCCTCCGCCTCCCTCGCGGCCGCGCTCCACGCGCACCCGCTGCGGCTCGGTCTCCTCCCCGCCGACCTCCACATCGCCAACTCCCTCGTCCATGCGTACGCCGCCTGCGCCCTGCCGGGCCACGCGCGCCGGGTGTTCGACGAAATCCCCCGGCCCAGCCTCGTCTCCTGGAACGCGCTCCTTGACGGGTACGCCAAGTGCCGGGACCTCGTCGCCGCTCGCAAGGTGTTCGCTAGGATGCCCGCGCGGGACGTGGTGTCTTGGAGCGCCATGATCGACGGGTGCGTCAAATGCGGGGAGCACCGGGAAGCACTCGCGGTGTTCGAGATGATGGAGAACGCCGCTGCAGCGGAGGAGGAGGAGGAGGGTGGGGGCAGGTGCCCGGTGAGGGCGAATGACGTCACGATGGTGAGCGTGCTCGGCGCGTGCGCGCACCTGGGGGACCTCGAGCGTGGGAGGCGGGTGCATCGGTGCCTCAGGGAACGGGACTTCGCTCTGAAACTCAGGCTCGCCACCTCGCTGGTTGACATGTACGCCAAGTGTGGGGCGATCCGTGAGGCGCTGGATGTGTTCCGGGCTGTGCCAGTTGAAAACACTGATGTCCTGATATGGAACGCCATGGTCGGCGGCCTTGCGGTGCATGGCATGGGCACTGAGTCGCTGGAAATGTTCCAGAAGATGCAGCGTGCTGGTGTTGCACCAGATGAGATCACGTACCTCTGTCTGTTGAGTGCTTGTGTCCACGGTCGTCTGGTGGATGAGGCTTGGATGTTCTTCCGCTTGCTCGAGGAACAAGGGCTCAGACAGCACGTCGAGCACTATGCTTGCCTGGTAGATGTGCTTGGTCGAGCAGGGCGCTTGGAGGAAGCATATGGTGTCGTTAGGAGCATGCCAATGCAGCCCAGTGTTTCAGTGCTTGGTGCTCTCCTGAATGCATGTCATTTACATGGATGGGTAGAGCTTGGTGAGGTAGTCGGCAGGCAGCTTGTCCAATTGCAGCCAGATCATGATGGCAGGTACATTGGCTTGTCCAATATCTACGCAGTTGCTAGGCGGTGGCAAGAGGCGAAGAAAGCGAGAAAGGTGATGGAGGAGAGGGGTGTAAAGAAGGTCCCTGGCTTTAGTGAGATTGATGTTGGTGGAGGAATCTCCAGGTTCATTGCCCAGGACAAGACTCATCCAGGCTCGGCGCAGATTTATGACTTGCTGAATCTGATAGCAATGGAGATGAAAATGAAGGATGATGATGTCATTCAAGATTACCTTACTGCACACTGCTAGAATCATGGTTGCACCTGTGGATCTCTCAGGAAACAATTTCCATGAACTAGTTTGGTTATTTTTTCCAGAGTGAATCTGGACATAGTATTTGTTGCTCTCAGCTCTGTCCACTGAAGCACTACCCAAAGCATCATTTAGGCTAAGTGGAGTCTAAACTGCCAGGTACAACCTAGTTGTGAGCAGATCCCTCAGGGGACAGATATGTGCAGATTAAGAAGCAACATTTGTACCACATTCTCTATTGGAAAAAGAAACATAAAATGGTGGGATTCAGAAGTAATCTTGAGATTCTCCTAGCTGCTTCGTGAATTCAGTAAAACAAAGGAGAAATTAATGGCAATCATGATTACTGTATGTATGTATGTATATGGACATTGCTCGAACAGCAGGCAGACAGTATTTACATCTGGGTAAGCTTTCTTCAGGAATTGCTTCACCTGTAGCTACTGCTTTTATGACAGATTTGGCAATAAGGTGAAAACCATATCACAGTGTGTTTCATCTGTCAGAAGCATGTGTGGAAACTGTATTGGAGCATGGAATGTGCTAGGACCCTAGGAGCATGTTCTGGCATTTTTATATGGAAGAGCATAAGCAGTTTCTGCCCTACATCGCTTCGGTACATATCCCCCCCTCCTCTTTTCATGTACATAAGCTGTGAATTTCTAAAATTGACATCCAATTCTTGAGCCTTTCAAGATTAGACCCCCTGACCTACATGTCAATGAATTGGATTGACCCCACATGTCATTGTGATATGAGTGTCAAATCTTGAAAGGCTCGCGAATTGGACCTATAGGAAGCAATGAGCTACGTACACTTTAGCAAAACTCAAAAATCACTCCTTAAACCAAGTTAAACTGTACAATAAATTCTACTTGGAAAAATTACTACTAGAACTTTGATTAACCTTTAATAAAAAAAACATGGAACCTCAAGCAGTTGGAGAAGACTGCCTATGTATGATCCCAGAAAGTGTGAACCTATCCATTATTTTGTGGTGCCACCATGGGCTGGACCAAACCGTTTGTTTACAATTGTGATGCTCTCTGACTTGTATGCTAAATGAAAACTCCAGGTGATATTTCAGTCACCTGCTGTTTTCACTACTAACTATGCATCAAGCCATGCAAGAAACACCTCATCTGCTGTTGCTTCTGTGAATCATTGTGTTCTCACAAGCTTGGGTGTCCATCTTTGCCATGCAAACCATCTCCCTTCCCCAGCTCTAATATCTGTGATTCGTCTCTTCAAGTCAAGGCCTTTCCTTTTCTTTTCATCACTCACTAATTCTTTTGAATTGCTGATCAGGGGATGCTCTGGTGTTCCAAGTTCGCTGCTCTCGACAATCTTTTGGACCATCTCGAGCACCTCACTCATCTTGGGGCGGTACCTAGCATGGCGCACCAGGCACTTGTTTGCCACTAATGCAAGCTGGGCTGCTGATTTTATGCTATAATTCCCTTGAAGCCTCGGATCGATCACAGTCTCAAGCTTCTTAGCGTCGGAAGAGTAGGGCTTCACCCAGTCCACGAGATTCTGCTCGCCTCTCGGCCTATTTCGGTCCAGAGGTCGCCGGCCTGTAAGGAGCTCATAGAGCACCACACCGAAGCTCCATATGTCATTCTTGGTGCTGAGTCGTCCTGTGTGGATGTATTCAGGAGCTGCATATCCAATTGTCCCCACCACCTGTTTGATTTTCATACAGAACAAGAATTTTAATAATGATCCTTCAGCAGATGTTGATATCTATGAGTTACAAATATGTTTGGATATTTTCTTGATGCAGCATTTTAGAAGCACACATGGTAAAGTGTTTGGAACTGGAAACAGTGGCGTAGCCACCCTATCGGCGGGGTGGGGCGGCCGCCCCAGCTACCGGCGAGCTCACCCCAAGATCCCCCGGTATTTTTCCAGTGACCCCTGCCCAGCTGCCCTTCGCCGGCGCCTGTCCGCCCCTCCATGGCTGCCCTGGAGGCTGGAACTAAAACGAGGAGGAAGAAAGCTGTCGCGGGCTCGCAGCTGGACCTGATTTTTAGCAAGGAGCCCACACAACCCAAAGGCCAAAGCCCAATAGTCCTTTCACCTGAGCACTGGCAGCCAGCACCCACAGCTAGCGGAGCAACCAGCGCCCCACAGCCAGCGGCGGAGTGGAGCAGCCCTAGCGGCGGCGGCGGCAGGCGTGCGGCGAGCCGGTGAGGGACAGTGTGTTCGCGCGGGCGCCGCAGGTTGCAGCGCAGGTGCTGGCGTGCCGGCGTGCTGGGCCACTGTCCGCTGAGGCGCTGAATCCTCATGGAGGGAGAGGAGAACCAGATGCAAGGCCTAGCCGGGGCTGGGCATGGCTGCGGCACGGCGTCGGCGCCGTGCCGGCAGGAGCAGCATCTGAATAATTTAGGCACATCAACTCTTATACTTAGCATATCACCTCAGAGAATCATCTTCGACTTTGCTGTCAATATTGGGAAATCATCTGATAATTTAGGCTACATCTGGATGCTAAACAGCTATATAGTTTAGATATGAAAGCTATTTAGTTCATTGTTGTTAATTTTGTTTCCCATCATGTTGCTTTGATCCTTATAATTTCATTTACCTCTGCTTGCGGATATCAAATGTTTGCATAGTTGTAAGAACTAAAAATTTACTCTTCAAATTTAAGGTAACATTTTAAAACTTAGCTTGTAATTCGTAAAATTACAATGTGTGAATGCGCTAATGTGGTGTGAATATGTGAGTTTCTACATTTGATTTAGTGTCTTACTAAAAACCGCCCCACCTATAATATTTTTCTGACTCCGCCACTGACCGGAAAGCTCCCAGAAAGATAGCTGGTCGTAACTAACCAGAAAGGTTAGGTGGCTTTTCTGGTGGGTCCATGGGCACTAGCGTGCAAACTGACCGAAAGTGCTCGACTGCCTATGTGTTACTTTTCAACTTTTATTTGCATGCGTGGAAGAAGATATATGGTCAGCCCCTTCTTTTCACGAGGCCACCAATATTTGAAAAGTTTTCAAGCACGTGTAGCAGTTGCTTGACCGGATCAGAATGGTAGTATGATTCCGTGTTCTAACCGCTCCTGGGTTTGGTACTTGGTTCCAGGTACCAGAGGGGCGTGAGAGGCTGTATTTCAGATCAACGTGCCAGCATTTTGCAGTAGGCTAAGAACAGTGCCTCATCAAATTCTGTACACTGGGCAAACAAGATTGTTTGTTGCATACCGCTGTGGAGACATGGCTTCCTTCTTGAGGTCCTAATCTCGCCAAGCCGAAGTCCGACAGTTTTGCGTTCCAGTTCTCATCGAGAAGAATGTTCGATGGCTTCAGATCCCTAAATATTATCTGACAAAAAAAGAGAAAATTATGATGATCCAACTTTTGTGAGACCCTAAGACTAGTCCGTAAACAAGTTAAACAGCAATGCAATGCAATTAATGTTTCTTCCCATTGGTCACAGGCTGAAAGGACTGGAACAGAGGAGATCGATCAGTCAGAAGAGCATCTGAGATTCAGATTACCCCTGAGCTGAGCTGTGTTTGTTTGATGACCATCTGAATGGAGGAGAGTTGAAGGAACTGTACCTTGAATTCGGATTCTTCATGGAGATACTTCAACCCTCGAGCGGTGTCGAGCGCCACCCTGAGCCTCATCGCCCATGAGGCCGGCCGCGGCGACCTCGCGGACAGATGGTCGGCCAGGCTCCCGTTGGGCATGAACTCGTAGACGAGCAGCAGCTGCATCCCCCGCTCTTCGTCCTCGGCGCAGTAGCCGATGAGCTTGACGAGGTTGGCGTGGTCGACGACCCCGAGCACGTTCACCTCCGTCATCCACTCCTTGTGCCCCTGCAGGCCCTTGCGGCCGAGCTGCTTGATGGCGACGTCGAGGCTCCGGCGCGGCTCGAGCGCGCTCCGGATGGTGCCCCGGTAGACGCAGCCGAAGCCGCCCTCGCCGAGCATGAGCGCGCGGCTGAACCCGCGGGTGGCGGACTTGAGCTCCTGGAAGGTGAAGATGCGGAGCGCGTTGGGCGGCCGCTGCGACAGCGAGAGCTGCCGGCACCGCCCGAAGGAGCCGGCGCTGCTCAGCTCCGACGCGTTGAGGGAGCAGCACTCGGACGCCGACCGCCGCACGTCGGGGTCCGTGGACGTGGTGCTGCTGTTGGACCGCGTCGACAGCGACCGCCCCGTCGCCGCCGGCCCGCGCCGCTCGTCGCCCTCCCGCTCCCGCTCCCGCTCCCAGCTCGGGAACCGGAAGCAGTGCATGGCGATATTCTTCTGCTACTTGGAGGCGCCGCCCCTGCTCTGCAGCAGACATCGTTGGCGACGAATTAAAAGCCAGAATTGTATTTATTTATTAATTAATATACTATACTAAGGCTCCAAGATTTGGAGCAACGCCGTGCGTTGTGGCCCCACGTGGGCCCGTGCACTGTTCATGCGGGTCCCACATACTATTCAGCGGGATCCATGTGGGACCCACGTACTATTCAGGCGGGACCCACGACTATTCAGGCGGGACCCACGCGGGACACATGTACTATTTAGGTGGGACCCACTTGGGGGGCCCACGTACCCATGTACTGTTCATGCGGACCCCTTGGGACCCACATTCTATTTAGGTGGGACCCACATACTATTTGGGTGGGACCCGCACACTGTTCAGGTGGGGCCCACGTACCATTCAAGTGGGACCCACGTATTATTCAGTTGGGATCCGCGCATATTATTTCGTGGGACCCACCGTGGGTCTTTTTTTAAAAAAAAAATATTTCTTCCATTATTTAAAAATACAAAATATATTTAATTACTCTCTATATACAAATATAATTGCTAGACTTTGTATACTACGTTCGCATGCGGTAGCCCTACTACTTTTTGGACTTTGCTTTCACTTTATAAACTCGAAAAATATAATTGAATTATTCATTCATCGCTAATTTTATTTTTTTTCTTCTATAAAAACTAATAATCAATGTAAACCAATCCATCAACTATACCTATTAGCATAAAAAAAATAGTGAACTCCTAAAAAAAGCTATATGTACCTCTTCACTAAAATGTTTGGAACTAGCACCCTCTTAGACTCTAAACTACCATGCTAATTTACTATAATTTTTATATTTGATTCAATATGTCGATACTATATTGTTTTGAATATAATAGGAGATAATATTTTTCCCATTATTAGTTTAAGTCGATTTCTTTTAAATAGGCGCGCATAGCGCGCCAACCTAACTAGTTTTCTTAAACTGCCCTCGAATGGCAGCAATGGCGACAGGCAAGAACGCTGATAAATCTGTTGAAGGGATTCAAACTTTTTTCTACTCCTCAAGTAATATGAAGTTGAAAAGCAAAAGATGAAAGCATCCACAACTAAAATGGGAAAGAATTTTCAAAAGAAGGCCAAAAGGGCAGATCAGAAACGCATGGTTATGTTATAATACCCCTCTCCATTTGGCAACAAAAGAAAAGTTTCTGAACCAAAGTGAAGATCAAAACCTCATCACCAATCAGTGGAGTTTAAACCACCCACCAAATCTGAACGAAGGCGAGCGCGCAGCAGGAGAGGGCAAAAAGACGTCACGGACAGGGAGACGATTAAGCAGCCATGGCGGCCAACATTTTTTCAAGCCGGCCCTCCCCCTTCAACCTCCCAACCAACCTTCACCGTCCGCGCGATCGCTGTCGATGGCGTTACCCGATCCCAGCCCGATCTCTTTCTCCGCACCCAACCCCAACGAACGAATCCCGTTCCCCATTCCCACCCAAGGGCATTAAAAACAGGCACAAGCTTGGGTTCGATCGCCCACCTGGTCACCTCCACATGGGGAAGAACGAAGAAGAAGAAGAAGAAGATGCGCGGCAGGTCGCTCTGGCCGGAGTCCGCCGCCGCCCTCGAGAAAGATTGGTTCCGTTGGGCCGGGGTGAAGGGTTAGCGGGCGATGGATGGGGAGGAGGGTGGGGAATTTTTTTTAATTTAATCAATTAATCTAATATTCTAATAATAGCAGATTTAAATTTCTAAGAAATAGCCTTTTTAGTCGTGCCAAGTCCCGTGACGGGATTCCTTGAAGGGTCACGCCATATGCTTCGGCGCGACCGAGCTGCCACGCTGGCATACGCGTGCCAGCGGGTCTGACGTGGCAAGGTTGAGTCGCGCCACATGTTTTAGTGCGACTGAGTCGCGCCATGCGGCGTGGCGCGACTCAGCCAAATACAGGCCCACCCGGCCAGCCTACTCTTCCTCCTCCTCCCATTCTTTTTTCCTCCACTCCCCACTCGACCCGACCTCCCTCTTCCCGTCTAGATCCACTCCATCCTCCACCCGATTCGAAGGAGAAACGAAGGGAAATTGATCCTTGAAGGTAACTCCTCCATTCTAACCGATTGGTTTTCCTCCATTTCGCGGATTTTTTAGGGTTTGAGTTGGTTAGAGTTTTTGTAGGGTTTGAGTTGAAATCCCCGGCGGTGCGCTTCGACTCGCTCTCGGCCTCTCACCGGCCGCGCTGCTGGACGGGTGCTGCATCTACCTAGGCGACTTCCACGGCGGCCGCTCAAGTGGTTAATCGTGCGGCTGGAGCTCACGCGCTGCGGCTACCCAGTTTGCTGCGCCGAGCTCGCCGTCGACCCCGCGCGCCTCCGCCGGTACCTCCTGCGGGCCCTGGAGGTATGCGCGCACGCCTCTCGTTCCTGCCGCCCCGTGCTTCATGCTTTCTCCTCCCCGCGCTTGCACTTGCTATCACGTCCAAATAAAATCGGTAATCTTAGATTGTTAGTTTGTAGCCTTCGCACTGCTAATTTTGTGGTAGTCCGTGTAAAATTGTGCTACTCCGTGGAAAATCAGAAACGTAGGAGTAGCTCCTGCGTTTATGCTGCTCAGAAATTGGGCGAAGAAATGCCCAAATCGACCTAGCCTGCTATCTCCTGTTGAGATACTAGGGGCGTAGGGGAATGTAGTATCACCAATAGTCAAGGTTTTTTTAAGGTACTTTGCATTTCGTAATAAGAACCTTAGAGTGTCTCAAGAATGTAGTATCACCAACTGTTTCTTTTAATTGTGTGTCTCAAGAATAGCACCTTAGATGATATGATATCCTGCAAAGTTGAACCTTTCCTTAGCCGTTAATCTTGCATGATGATCATTCTGTAATTTCCGTGTTGTACTGCCTTCACCTACTGCATTTTTGTGTGCAAAATCCCTACCTATACTATGTCTAATGCGTAGTTTTAATGTTCCTGAAATCTTTCGCATCAGCTGCTGCCATTGTTTTGCACTAGTTCATTTGTTCCTCTGCACTTCTGCAGGCACTCCTGAGGGTGTAGGTCCTGTTAGAGTGGGCCAGAAGATCAAAACTGGTATAACTGATCTCATTGATGTGGAATTTGATGTTCAGAGGCGTAATTGGTCATTTTCTGAAGATGCAATTAGCAATGAGTAACGGGGCAGTGCTTACACTTCTTTTGGCTTCTCGACTTCTGGATCAAACTATTAGATGGTCCCGTAATTAGTATTCAACAGCATGGCTCAAAGTGACAAGTCGAGATTTAGTTCTCATAGAATGCCATTAGGATCAGCTTATGTACTAGTTCAGATAAGTGGTTTTAGGAACTACTAAAAATAAGGTAGAAGATTAGAGGAGCCACTGTAATGTATGTATGAGCATAGATGTATGAACATATGTATATGTGATTAGAGGAGGAACTATGATGCATATATGGCCTATTCTTTTTTTGTCAATTTTGGTCACCTATTTTTCTTTTTTTGTTGTTTTTTTCATTTCTGATACTTAACGATTGTGATTAGCTATACATATGTTGAATAAATTCTCTTTCATAGGAGGACGTCGCGGCCAACATGGGGCTCTCGGTATTGCAACCCCTCGTAGGAGGGGCAAGGAGGCACCACCTCAAGGCATCGTCAGCGAGGAGTCCGAGGAGACATCAAGCTCAGAGGATGCAGATCCTAACTATCTAGAGTCGCGCCATTTATCTTGGCGTGACTAGTTAGGAAAAATTTGACCTGAGCCAAATCTGGTCGGGGTCAAAGGTTGGCGCGACTCCTCACTGAGCCGCGCCGCTGGAAATGGCGTGACTCTTTGAATAGTCGCGCCAAGCCACTCGGCGCGACTCGTAAAGGAGTCACGCCACACGATAGCACTGACCAGATACTTTGGCTCAAGATATTTTGGTGCCAAGAGAAATGACCCGACTCCTTGCAAGACAAGATACTTGATTGCCCATCACAAAATTGTAGATATCACATTACCCGTTTGATAGGACATTACAATATACTCGATTGCACAAAGTGTGGTCCATTACACGTCTAATAATAGTAGTACTAATACTTGACCACAAAGTGCACATTACAAGTCCACTACAAGAATAATTCAAATTACAATAGTGCATGATAGATAAACAAGATCCATGTGCACCAAAAGACGCTCTCTTCTACCGCTTTTTGACGCCGTTGGGGGCCTGGAGCTGCTCTGTCCACCGCTGGTGTTGTCCGAGGATGTGTTCGTCGCGGGAGGCTATGCGACGGACCTCCACCACCTGCGTCAAGAACTGATCAAGGCACAAAGTTTCAAATTCAATTCAACTGAGATAAAACATGCATTGCCTATGACGACCGACGAGAAGAACTCTGACATGTGCCAGTGTTTGAATATATACGAATGTGATGCTCCATCATACTGAACTTTACTGTACTCCAATTGACAATGCATAAAGGTAGTAGTAGGTAGTAGATCATACATACCAGCCCAGACAATGATTAACCCCATAATCTCACTTTTGTCTACCTAATGACTCTACTTGCCTATCATTGCAGATGCTGATTAACTGTATGTGGTCTAGCGTCTAGCCATAGTGTAGCACCTCTGTAAAACTGCCGTGCACATCAGAGAATTCTGTAAAAGATAGCAATCGAAGCAAACTCTAGCTACCAGCCGAAAACATGAGAGCTGATGTCTCAAGGCATGAGAGTAAACGTCAACAATCTTCCCAAACCGATGAAACCAGATAACTTGGACATGACATGGAAAATTCCTACGACCTAAATCTCATGCCATCCATCCCTGACACCACTTCTTTCAGTCACGCTACGCGTGTCCGTATCACACATTCAGCATCAATAACAAAATTCTACTCCTAAATAGGGGGAGACGACTTGCTGAGAGAGAAGGGGGGCGTCGGGGAGGGGCGGGCCGCACGACCGTCGGAGAGGCCCGGCGTCGGCGGCGGGGCGCGGCCGGACTGGAGGTCAGTGTTGGAGGTAGGGCGGCATCGGCAGGAGGGGTGCGGTCGGCGCACGCCTAGCAGGGCCACGACACCCAGCGCCGGCGGGAGGGGCGCTCTCCGCGCACACAGCAGGGCAGCGGCACCCAGCGCAGGCGGGAGGGGTGGCCTTAGCGCTAGCCAGGCAGGGCCACGGGCGGGACCCGACAGCGACGGGAGGCGCAGGTGGCGGCGGCCGGCACTGCCAAAGAGCCTAGCGAATTATTGGGCCCATTTCAACTCAAACCCTACAAAAACCCTAACCAACTCAAACCCTAAAAAATCCGCGAAATGGAGGAAAACCAATCGGTTAGAATGGAGGCGTTACCTTCAAGGATCAGTTTCCCTTCGTTTCCCCTTTGAATCGGGTGGAGGATGGAGTGGATCTAGAGGGGAAGAGGGAGGGGCGGCGCCATGGAGGTCGGGTCGAGTGGGGAGTGGAGGAAAAAATAATGGGAGGATCCAGAAGTCGAGAAGCCAAAAGAAGTGTAAGCACTGCCCCGTTACTCATTGCTAATTGCATCTTCAGAAAATGACCAATTACGCCTCTGAACATCAAATTCCATATCAATGAGATCAGTTATACCAGTTTTGATCTTCTGGCCCACTCTAACAGGACCTACACCCTCAGGAGTGCCTGCAGAAGTGCAGAGGAACAAATGAACTAGTGCAAAACAATGGCAGCAGCTGATGCGAAAGGTTTCAAGAACATTAAAACTACGCATTAGACATAGTATAGGTAGGGATTTTGCACACAAAAATGCAGTAGGTGAAGGCAGTACAACACGGAAATTACAGAATTATCATCATGCAAGATTAACGGCTAAGGAAAGGTTCAACTTTGCAGGATATCATATCATCTAAGGTGCTATTCTTGACACACAATTAAAAGAAACAATTGGTGATACTACATTCTTGAGACACTCTAAGGTTCTTATTACGAAATGCAAAGTACCTTAAAAAAACCTTGACTATTGGTGATACTACATTCCCCTACGCCCCTAGTATCTCAACAGGAGATAGCAGGTTAGGTCGATTTGGGCATTTCTTCGCCCAATTTCTGAGCAGCATAAACGCAGGAGCTGCTCCTACGTTTCTGATTTTCCACGAAGTAGCACAATTTTACACGGACTACCACAAAATTAGCAGTGCGAAGGCTACAAACTAACAATCTAAGATTACCGATTTTATTTGGACGTGATAGCAAGTGCAAGCGCGGGGAGGAGAAAGCATGAAGCACGGGGCGGCAGGAATGAGAGGCGTGCGCGCATACCTCCAGGGCCCGCAGGAGGTACCGCGCGGAGGCGCGCGGGGTCGACGGCGAGCTTGGCGCAGCAGACTGGGTAGCCGCAGCGCGTGAGCTCCAGCCGCACGATTAACCACTTGAGCGGCCGCCGTGGAAGTCGCCTAGGTAGATGCAGCACCCGTCCAGCAGCGCGGCCGGTGAGAGGCCGAGAGCGAGTCGAAGCGCACCGCCGGGGATTTCAACTCAAACCCTACAAAAACTCTAACCAACTCAAACCCTAAAAAATCCGCGAAATGGAGGAAAACCAATCGATTAGAATGGAGGAGTTACCTTCAAGGATCAATTTCCCTTCGTTTCTCCTTCGAATCGGGTGGAGGATGGAGTGTATCTAGACGGGAAGAGGGAGGTCGGGTCGAGTGGGGAGTGGAGGAAAAAAGAATGGGAGGAGGAGGAAGAGTAGGCTGGCCGGGTGGGTCTGTATTAGGCTGAGTCGCGCCACGCCGCATGGTGCGACTCAGTCGCACCAAAGCATGTGGCGCGACTCAGACTTATCACGTCAGACCCGCTGGCACGCGTGTGCCAGCGTGGCAGCTCGGTCGCGCCGAAGCATATGGCGTGACCCTTCAGGGAGTCGCGCCACAGGACTTGGCGCGACCAAAAAGGTTATTTCTTGGAAATTTAGATCCGGACACGCTATTATTAAAATATTAGATTAAAAAAGATTAAAATAAAAAAAATTCTCGAGGGTGTGTGGGTGGGTTAATCGGGTGGGCGTCTGCTCGTGCACTAGGCGCGGGCGTGCGGCATCGATCGGCTCGGTCCACGTCTTCGTCTTCCTCCCGCTGTCTCTGTCTGTTTGGTTGGTTTATTTACGTGCTTTGGGGGATGCGAGAAATGTGAGGGATTCGACAGCGAGAGGTTTAAATACGGGGACAGCGGGGAGGGGGCGCGGGGAAGGTTGTGTTGTGGGCAGGGTTAACAAAAAATTCTCAAAAAATTTCTAAAAATACTTCAAGGTGCTAAGAATCTAATGGTGTCAAATTTTCTCAAAAATTTGTCCATTTAATATAGTTTGTGGGCATATGGAGTTAAATCAAAAAAGAAAAAGGACAAAATGGCCTGCCCATTAAGGCCCACCGCATATGACGACCGGTAAACCGATCAACCCAGGCAACCACTTTTAAACCGTCGGATTTTTTGATTAAAACACCGGTAACCGGTCGGAACCGGTTACACATGTGCTTTTGAATTTGGATTTGAATTTGACCGGTTTCCACCGGTTTCCGATCAAACCGGTTCGGTAAACTGCTACCGGAGGGCGGCGGTTTGACCGGACTAGTCGGTTTTGTAAACCCTGGTTGTGGGTACTCGAGTTGGAAATCGATCAAATGCCGGAAGAAGTTACACAAATGATGAAATTTGAGGACCAATGGTAGTCGCTCTGGAGGATGAGTGATTAACAATATCGTGTGAAGTTGATGTATGTCTTGACTCGTGATGTGCAGGTGTAGGATGTGGCATGACGATGAACGGCGCGAGGTGAAGGTCAGGTGAAAGATTCATGCGGAAGGACCGTGGTGAAGGATGAACGCGAGTAGGCTCGGTGAAACGAAACGTTCATGCCGAGGGACCAAAATTGTGAAGGATGAATGCGAGTAGGCATGAACCGAGGGACCCGAGTAGGGTGGGCGGAGTCATGGGCGGTCCACATGGTGCATGGAAGATCCAGAGTACATGGTGATGAAGACGGCGTCGACCAAGTCGGCAAGGACGATGGCGAGTCAAGTAAGCGGCTCGTGCGGCGGGCGGGCGCGAACGACTCGAAGGCGTTAAGGCTCGGCGGGAGGTCGAACACGCGTCGAAATCGACGATTTGACCATATCTATTTTGGGAGTTGGCAAATAAGTTTTGGAAAGAAAAAAATAAGAATCTGTTGGTAAATGCTCTAACTCCGGAACTTCCCATGAATAAGTACGTCTAACATATGGATAGTGTTTTTAGCCTTTGATCATTTTATCTCATTTTGCTTCTAAGCTTTTCTTGTTAGAGTCGTTCCTAGGTTCTAATAGGTCCATCGTGTCTACCTGAACTTTGAGACTCTTGGAAATTTATGATATAGATTGAGATTATTTGTAAAGAATTTCTGTTGGCCGCCGTACACTCTTTCTGGAATTGAGATTCTCGTAAATACGAATACGAAGTACAACTTCGCTTTAACATTCAAGTGTTATAAAAACTTGTGCTAACTCAGCCAACTTGTAATTTTAACTTAGCTTTAGTGTGGTAGGGGACGTCCATTTTTTGGCACTCCAGATATACTGAATCTAATAAATCTCGTCCAAAACATATATAACAATAAACATCACAAATTTAAAAATAATTGTTGAATAGGAGTAGGTTTCAGGCGGACTGTTCTGCTTAACAATAACGTGTTTTCTCACAATCTCACCTTGAAAATAATTAATGGTTTGAGATTGCCGAAGAAGACCAATCACTTCACGGCATGGAACTTCAGATATCTTAATAACCATGGTTTTTAGGTCCTCGTCTAAGGGTCGAGGCGGAAATTGATTCTTGGTGCTCTCGACACCAGGCAAATGATGTGTATGGCGTTCGGGGTCGTCGCCTAGGCGGGTATGGCACCAGGCAAATGATGTGTATGGTGTTCGGGGTGGTCGCGCCTAGGCGGGTATGGCATCGGTTTTCTGCAAGGCTAGCGGCGCATAAGCGATTTCGCGGAGCGGCGCACAGGTGATTTCGGGGGGCGCACGGTGAAAAGGGCGGACCTCGCGGATTGCCGCGGGCGGGGGATTTTGCGCGCCTACTCCTTCCGCCGCGATGTAGTTGAGGAGCGCAAAGAGAGAAAGAGAGAGGGAAACAGAGAGGGCGCGGCGCCGCGACACCTGGAATTGAGGATGTGGACGTGCACATCGCAGGAATCGGCGGGGAGTTGCAGGCGGGAACCTGGAGCCCTCAGCGACGGTGTCTTCCGTAGGGTCTGTTTGTTTAAACTGTAGCTTTTGATTTTTCTGAAAAGCTGCTGGCTTTTTCTTCTTAAAACATTATGCTTTCTTTCTAGACTCAAAAAGCTAAAAAAAACTAAGAAAACTAATCCTTTCAGCTTTACATATAACTCAGCTTTTCTAAGGTTTTAGCTTTAATGAAGCTGTGCGAGAACTACGTTGCTTGTTGTTTATTTGAGCTTATGGCTTTTCATGATGAAAAGCTGCCAAAAGTTCTCGTCCCTGGCTCCTGTCTTTTTCGCGAACGTGACTTAGCACGTATTTTATTAAGAGGAAAATAGATTACAGACACAACTTGATGCAAGTCAAATAGAAGTTGACCGGCACAAGCACACAAAGGACTAACAATAGAGAAAAAACTGAAGAAAGACCAACGAAAACAAATGGCCACAGAACTAGCAGAATGACAACTACAGAACAGAAGAGAAGACCTCACCAACCCACCAAGCGACCTAACATAGATGAACCTACATAAAAACAACATCACCGAGGCCGCTGACTGAGACCACGAAAACAACCAGAGGGTGGCCAAGCATCCATCAGAAGAAGCAGCTCCACAGCGGCGAAGCATCTGCCGGAGACAACCAACAAGGGCGGCAAAGTATCTGCCGGACCGAGCGAAACATGGGTGGCAAAGCATCCGCCAGCACAGCGACGGCAAAGCATCCATCAAGGTAGTCGCAGCACAACCAGACCATGGTGATGAAGCGTCACTGGAGCACAGGTAGGTAACACCCAAAGGCCGACCACCCAAGGCGTGAAGAAGTCCCAAGACGACGCCCTCAAGAGGGACCATGACGCGCCAGGCGCCAACGTCGCCAGTCCGAGCATCGAACATGGTTTTCACCAGGGAACCAACCTCCAAGCCAGGGTGGGTCGCTGCGACAGCGACCAGCGCAATGACGCAATAGCTCGAGGTAGACCCGAAGGCGGTGGCGGAGGTGCAGCAGAGGAGGCATGGAGGTGTTCCAAGACGACGCCCCCAACAGAGACATGACGCACTAGGCGCCATCGTCGTCAGTCCGCAACACGGACATGGTTTCACCAGGAGGAACCTCCATGGCAGGCAGAGCCAGCAACCAGGCTGCGGCGCGACCCCGACCCACCGACCACCAGAGGGGCCGCAGCGGGCTACAGACCCCCGGCCACCCATGCTACGGGAGGGCGACGACACCGCAGTAGAGCGCCCCCCCGGCACCCGAGTCAGAAAGCCACGGAGGCGCCCTCGGGAAGCCACGGGCCACCGCCCACCGGCCACGACCCCCGCCACGGCGGCGGCCCCGCCCACCAGGCCAAGGCCGCGATGGCAGCGGCGGCCGGGAACTGGCAGGGAAGCCACGGAGGATGCGTGAAGGCCCCGGCGGCACGATGTCCTCCCATCCCCCCCCCCCGGCGGCGCCAGGCGGCCGCGGAGGAGGAGCGGCAACGCGGCCGAAGACGGTAGATCCGGCCCGCATGGGGCGGATCCGGCGAGGGGGAGGTCGGATCCAGTCCCGGGGCCAGCGGCCACAGGCAAGGTTCGAGGCGGTGGAGGAAGCTTGGGAAGAGAGAGGGGGAGGGAAGGAGAGAGGGCGTGCGGGGGCCAATTTCGACCCCGCCACCGGCCGGTCGCCGGCGGCGGCGACCGGCCAGGGCTGCGGGCTAGCGGCGACGGGCGCAGTCGCCCCCGAGCCGCCCCAAGGAGAGCGACGCGGGGGAAGCGTTTTCAGCTGCAAGCCTGTGACCTATTCGCGCTACTTCTTCTGCTCAGTCTTCCGGTCCGCTGCTCTGCTCGTAGCACACTGGTACCCCTTCCTCTCATCTCCTCTGCTCTGCTTCTAGGCATGCTTGGACTTGAGTATGCTCTGCTCTTCTGTGCTACCTGCTTGTGGTAGCCTTGTAGAATAGAAACATTGTTGTGCCATTGGCAACTCTTCTATGCTCTATTACATAACATGGCAGCTTTGTGTAAATTTGTGTTTGATTAGCTAGCATTAGGTGTATTTTTTGTTGCTTCACCTAAGTAGGATATATGTGTTTTTGGTGTTGCCTTACCGCCTTAACAACCATAAATTAGATGAAGCTGAAACAGAACAAGTCCACTTTGGGGTCACGTGGGGAACTTGCATTGGTGGATAAGATCATTAGCAATCCAGTATTCACAAAGGGAAATCCTTACAATGTTAAGGTTGGGCCTACTTATTACATGATTGCTGATGACACTCGAGATGCATGCTGGTAGCCATCCAGTGCACATATAAGGATGCTGGTGACATGGCAGATTCGTGTATACACGTCGTATGCAGGAATGCTTTATTTGTGTGAAGAGATGGCTCTTTTGAACGGCATGCTTAAAAAGTTTTTTTTTCATTTAGTTTTGTCATAAGCTAAGACACTTGACATGCGAGAGGGTTTTCGCTTGCGTGTGAACGTGACTCTGGCCACTTGTTTAATGGCGTAACCTGCTGGAAAATCGATCGACTTGCGTTGTCGTTCGACGATGAACAGTCGGTGTGGAGAAATGTTATTTTTCCTCTGAGGGCAGCTGCACTCCGTAGGATGCGATAACAATGTGATCATCGCAAATAATTAAAGAGTTGAATACAATAAAAAAGTTGCAATAATAGCAATCTGTGAATACTGCTGGTATAGTATTATTTATTGGTTGCCGACTTTGCTCTCCTTTTCCTTTCAAGCCATCCAGATTCTTTATTTTCTGCCAGTAAAAAAGGAAAAAAAATAAAATAATACTTTTTTTCCTGTATTAATTGTGTACTCCTATTTCTAATAGCCTGTCTCCCTGATGCAAGCACGGATCGGAGGCTGCAGCTGTGTCTGAACCGAGGCCCAGCTGAGCTGCCAATGCAAAGTGCTCGGTCGATCGGCGCGCCCCAGGGACAAGGAAAAAACTGACACCTGCTCTATCTCTGACCAAGTACTAGCCTAGCTTCGTGCTCCGATTAGGACTGGTAAACGGCAAGCAGCAATCAGCAAAGTCAAACACTTATCCATGCATCTTCTTCTTCTTGCCATCACCTCCGTCCGTCTCGAGGACTTCTGTACCTCTCGGGCGTTGGTGTTTTTTGTTGACTTTCTCTTCTCTGTGTTGAAGTGAACAGTGGATGGATATTTTGGACCCCCATCCTATCGAGCACCCAGCTACTTTGTGTGGAAACGCATGTTGTCTTGTGCTGAAAACTGCTGCTATTCGGTGACATCATTGCTCATGCATGGCCCTGGAGGTTGATCGTTGCTCTCATCTTCGGTCCGTCGTTGTTTTGTTTTGCAGACTAGTCTAGTGCAGTACACCATAGAAACGAAACAACCAGCTAGCTAGCTTGTTCCATTGGCAACCAGCCAAGCAACACATGCTGTGGCGTGCAGACGTGCTGGCTGTGAGGCGGCGGAGCCGAGGAGGGCAAGTTGTTGCGGAGGATCGGACGGAGGACACCAACAACGAAGACGGCCCCGCTCCGATCTCCGGGCGGTTGGATTCGAGCGCGCATGAGCTGTCCCGGAATCTTTGAGCGGAAGTGTCCCTCCCTCTGGCGCGGTCAACTTCGTCCTCTCGCTCCTCCTGTCCAGGGGATCTGAACCAGCAGGGTATCATCAGCTTCGTTGCGGTTAGTTTGGTCTGCGCGCGGCGCCGATGGATTAGTTGGAGATTCTTCTCATATCGGATTAGGGTTGTTACGCTTAGCTCTTGTTTAGATGCATAAAATTTTAGTTGTAAGATATTATAGCATTTTCGTTTGTATTTGGTAATTATTGTCCTGCCATAGATTAACTAGTCTTAAAAAATTTGTCTCACAAATTATATACAAACTATGTAATTAGTTATTTTATTTAGCTATATTTAATATTTTATGTATGTGTTCAAAAATTCCATTTGATGAAGAATCTTATAAAGTTTTAGAATTTTGAAGACATCTAAACAGAGTTTAATTGTTTTCCGGAACAAAGCCAGGAGGCGGCCGTGGTGCCCTCTTCCGGAGACAGGATCATGCGGCGACGGCGAGGCCTTTTGATATCGTTGGCGTGGCCTTTACGGAAGCAGGTCCCCGAGTACTTGCTTCGTTTCTGCCGTAGCCCGCAGTGTTTTATTGGCTGTGTTTAGATCCGTAAAATGATGGTAAAAAAATTACATCGGACACTGTAGTATACTGTACTATTTTTTGTTTGTTTATAGTAATTGTTGTTCTACCATGATCTAACTATGCTCAAAAGATTCGTCTCGTTGTGTACATCAAAACTATACAATTATTTTTTTATTTACTTATATTTAATGTTTCATATCTGAGGAAAAAATTGATGTGATAGGTGAATAGTAAAGTTTGGAGAGAAATTTGAGAACTAAACACAGCCATTGTGTTTTTATCAGTGCTTGGCATGGCAGCTTGCCATGCATCACGACCATAGTTCTGACGCGCGGAAGCTCTTGCTGTCAGCTCAGGTGCTCCGGGCTGGGGGGGGGGGGGGGGGGGGGGGGGGGGTTTCCGGCGGCTCCCAAAAAATTCTGGCTCGCGCGGGATTTGGCTGGGCTGAAGCATTCGCTGGGTAGTACGCTGGGCCGTGGCCTTCGGTTCCCCGCCAGCCACGGCCTTGTAGCTCACTCAATGGGACAACGACCATTTCTGGTTTTTCCATTACCTTCCATCTTCAGCTCGTTCGACGACCCAACCCATTGAAAACCATAATCCTGTGGCCGCTAACTCGATTGAGAAACTTCACCGAACGTGACTGTTTATCCAAGTTCAATTTTTTTTAAATGAAATTCAAGTTCAAAGTACGTACCCAGGCTACTGACTGATGGGAGTATGGGACGCTCGTGCAGCAAGGATTGGGACATGCACTTCCAAAATCCAACACACTTATTCTAAAAATAAATGAAGTTCTAGTTTTTTTCTGAATAAAATTTCTCTAACATCTACAACATTAAAATGGTTTCGTTAAATCCATCACAAAGATATATCGTGATACTGCATTTGTTTGTAATTGTGGATGTTAACGTATTTATAATATTGATCAAAAGTAGGAAAAATATTAGTTTAGAAAAAAACTAAAATATCTTATGTACAGGGCCCAGGCAACAATTAGTCGGATGCAAAAACATTTATTAAATGAGAAGCTCATTCACCTTTTATCAGAAAAGGAGAATAATTCTATTATTTGGAGTTTTAGCTCTACTGGCATCTACACAGTATAATCTCTTTAGGGGTCCTGTCGGGTACCATAATTAGGGGCACCCTAATTAGGGGACTAAAATCGTCCTAAAAAACGCAAACACATATTAGGCAATCGGGCCCACGAAGGCCTACAGCCTCCTTTCAATCCGGAAGAAAGGAAAGGAATCAAAAAAGCCCAATACGCGACCCACGTACACAGTGCGGCCCATCCAAGCCGCCTCGAACCCGCGAGGCGATCTCCGCCTCGCTCGAGAACTCCCCGCCGAGGCCCTCGACCACCCCCCGCGTCTCCGCCTTGCTCAAGGCCACCCCTCGGCAGGAAGGACAAACGGCCTTTCCGCTCGCCCGCTCGTCATACGGGGGCATTAAATGCCAACCACTCGTCCACAGCGCCCGGGTCAGACGGCGTCAGGCCGCCATTCCCCACAGTGGCTGTGACCGGAGTCCCGTCCTCCAACTCCGGTCACTACTCCGCCATTCCGGACGCTGTGGCGGTACTGTAGGAACTTGCGACGCAGTGCAAGACGTGCTCGGTACTGCCCCAGCCACTGTGCTGCCAACTCTCCGTACCTCCTTCGTGCTTTCCCCTCCGTGGAACTCTAGAACGGCATGGGCACGACCCTCAGAAAAGCGGCCCCGACCTTGACTAGGACAGGACCCTCGGAACGTCGCCACGCCACGCCTGGAGGACGGTACCCCCTACAGCAACCACCACGCTGCCCGTTGGAGCTACAAGGACGCAGGCGCGATCTCCGCAAGACCAAGGACGACTGTCACGTCAGACGCTATACCCAACAGTGCACTTTCTATAGTGTTCGACCACTGCACCCCCGCGATTCGGGGAGAAGACGACGGCTTCTCCTTTCTCCCGTGCATGTATACCGCCCCTCCTTGTGTCTATAAAAGGGGGAGGCGGGCTCTATCTCAAGGGGGCAGAACCATCTGGTAGCACACAACACTCAGCACTACTCACAGAGCACATACGCTCTTCTGAGCCCCGATATTGGCACTCGGCTCAATCAACGCCTCCTCTAGCAGAGACCCGGGAGCTTCCCTCCCTCTCTCGCCTTGTTTGTACCCCCTACTACAGGCATCCCTGGTGCAAAGATAGTACAGTGCTCTCGCACACATCTTTGCTGGACGTACGCCCCTGCGGCCGGAACCAGGATAAACCCGTGCATAACTGTGTTGCCTCTTGCATCAACCATCTGGGATGAGAAACACACAGCATCATCACTAGTTGGGTCCGGACTGCCGGGTCAGGACACCGACAGGGCCCTACTGTGTGGGGGCTAAGGTTTTAAGGATCCCACCTATATTTCAGGTCTTTCCCTGACCTCTAAGCAACAATAGTTTACTAACAATAACAAGAGATAATCTGCGCAAATGGAGAGAAGTAGCTGACAAAACCTGCCTATTCCACAACGAAATGAATCTATTATGCATTTATTCTTGGGTTATTTGGATTGGTACCATTACAACTTTTATAAATTAAAAATATGCTACTGCAATTCACCAAATTAGAGATATACTATCAGAATATCTCTTTCCCCTCCTTAGACCCACCAGCAGCATATTCATTCCCTGTATTTTTCCATATGGATATTTGTAGCCCTCTCTGAATCCACCCTTTGCCGCCGCACAGACTCACTGCCGCCGCCGCCCGACTCCCTGCCGACCGCCGCAGAGCATAGCAAGCCGCCGCGCGCCTCCCTGCCGCGGGCCCAGGCATCCGGCAGGCTCCTGCCACTGGTGCCTCCTGCCGCGGGCGGAGGCCCCTGCATGCCTGCCCTGCCGTGGGCGAAGGCCTCCGGCCGCGGGCGCAGGCCCCAGCCGCGCCTTGGTTCCTGCACTCGGAGGCCACGCGCGTTAGACTGTCTCCAGCCGTCTCCTCCAAAACCCACCCTCTAAGGCTCCGTTTGGATGTCGATATTGGAGCCATTGGCATTGAATTAGTTTCAATACCAAATCAGACTAGTATTGGTATTGGGTTACAATACCAAAGTCATTGTTTGGATGCAGATGAAATTGCTAGATGGAATCGAGGAGCAAGGCAGGACGGGGGCGACACAAGTCGTCGGGGGGAGGGAGGACAGGGGCGGTGCGGCCCACTAAGGGAGGGAGGATGGGGGCGGCGCGGCCCGCCGGCGTAGTGGGGAGGGGGAGGGCGGCACGCCTCACCGGCGGAGGGAGCAGAGGGCGGCGCGGCTCACCGGACGGGAAGAAGAAGAGGAAGATCGCGGCGACGGAGATGGAGGGCCGCGGCGGCGGAGATGGAGGACCGCGACAGCGAGAGACGGTGGAGGGAAGGAGCAGGCGGCACGGCTCACCGGCGGCGGGAGCAGAGGGCGGCGCGCCTCACCGGCGGAGGGAGCAGAGGGCGGCGCGGCCTCAACGGCGGAGGGAGGAGAGGGCGGCGCGGCTTGCTGGACTCACCGCCGCCGGTGGAGGGAATGGCGACGGCTATGGCGGGGTGTGAGCGATTCCTCCCAATACGGAGGGGCATGGCTCGGTTTTGATGAAGGGCTATTTTAGCTGTCGATCGATTCTGTGGTATTGGCTCCTCAATACCAAATCTCAATTCCACGGACATCCAAACAGCGGTATTCGTCGTATGCAATTCCAATTCTCAATTCCGACCTCCAATGCCAACATCCAAACGGTACCTAAAAGAAATATTCTCATCCCTCTAAATAGATTTCACACTCCATATTAAAATCCTCTCCAATAATACACTCCATACCACACCTCCTATACCCCACTATACAATATTTTATATTTCCCTCTCCAACTAACTACAACTATCTCTTCCCCTCAAAACTATAAAATAACTAGAAAACAGATGGAGAGAGACACGAGAGATAGAAAGAGACGATGGAGGATCCTGGAAATGTGGAGGGCGACGGGGGGTCCCCGAAATATGCAGGCTCGGATACCGGGCACCGCTGGAGTGCATACCGGTCTTTCAAACCTCTATATTTGGGGTACCGGGTGTGACACCTCAGGTGTCAATACTTTTAAATCCAATCAATACACCTTAGTTAAAGTTAAAAGAAAAATTTGGGAAAATAATTCAAGAGAAGGGTTCAAATAAAAGACCAACTATTGAATAAGAAATGAAAGGAGAAAGAAAAAGGGTGAAAAGCTACTCAAAAGTTAATTCAAAAATATGCACAAAATTTTAGTTGGCTCATGGGAGGTGTTTCAATTGACATGTGCTCAATTGAACTTCAGCCAAAATCAAGTCAAAAACTGAATAAAACTAAAGCCCTTTTGTGCAAAAATGCAAAGGTACCAATAGTTCAAAATGTGAGTTTCAAATGAAAATTTGCATAACACAAAAGTTGTAGATCTTGAAAAGTTATGCAAAAATGGTATTCAACACTTTTCCATTTGAGCCCTCCAAATTGGAGGTAATTTCAGTTTACAGAGGGGTCCCTGGATTTTCAGAAATCGCAATTATGCACTTATCTCCATCTCTCTCTCCCCCGGCCTGCTCTGTTCGCGCCGCCCGCCGTACGCCGCCGGTGGACTTCGTCCACCGCGCGCCTGCGGCCAAATGGACCCGGGGAAACCTCTCCGCGCCACCTGGCCCGCCCCTTGGCACCTCCTCGCGCGCACACGCGTCCCAGGCCGCTCCCGAGCCGCCACGACACCCCGGCCGGCGCAGCGCCGCTGCCTCCTCCGCCCGCTCGCCGTCGAGCCGCCCAAGACCAAATCAACCGCCCCCAGTCACTACATTCCTCACACAGGAGCTCTTTGGCCTATATAAACCCCCAGAACTCCACAGTCGCGCCCCTTCTCCTCCTTCTTCTTCCTCCCGCCGCTCCGCCATGGCCGCCGAGATCCAGCTCTCGCGGACCGGCTAGCCCAGCCCCACATTGCCCCCTCCGACCACCGCAGAAGCTTCTCCACCTCCTAGTTACGCTCCACGCGCGTGGAATCGAACCCAAACCCCCTCCCGACGCCGTTCCCCTCTTGCGCCGCCGCCGGCGAGCTCGGGCTCACCGCGGACCGGCCAGCTCCGAAGGAGACCGAGCCCGACAAGCTACCCCAGAAGCATCCATGAGCTCACGCGGTGCTCGTGCGCGTCTTGTTCCCGTACCCCGAGCCCTCCTTCACCTCCAGCGCCGGCGAACCGAACAACCGACCCGCCATCAACGCCGACGAGCTCGAAACCGTGCACCAAACGCTCGAACGTCGACCAGGGTAGGTGTTCCTCGATCCTTTCTCTCCCACGCGCCTCCCCGTGGCAGCCCCGGTAAGCTCTGCACCGCAGAACACCACCGGCAAGATGCCACGGCGGAGAAGGCCGGTGAAGGACCCGGTTGTAATTTCTTTTTTTCGTTTAAGGGTGTTTCTGCAAGTTTTTCAGTGTATACCAGTGAACTCCTAAAATGCGAAACAAATCACAGAAAAATCGGAAAAATGCAAACTCAACTGATCTGGATTCCTTGTAACAAGATCTACAAATTTCCTAACATTCACATTTGCAGAAACTCAACCGAATTTAATCTAGGGAAAAGAATAAGAAAACCACCTTATACATGTTCATGAAGTTCTTCTCATCAAATGACCTTGATTTTTGGATATGTTGTCACAAAGGGAATTTTAAGGTCACATTAAAAAGATGGAACCCAACCAAAGCAATATCATATTGGAACAATCAAGATTCTCTAATCTATTGTTAGCTTTCTCGATTTAATTCTGGAAATTATGCACTTTAACTTGCTCTGAAATTTTTACTGCATGCATGTGCCACTAAATACCTGCAAATTCACAAATTTCAGATTTATTAGAGTTCATTTGCTATATACCATGATTTATGCTTGTTTAATCAACTTAATTCCTCATATATAGTTCTTATGCTTAGAAAAATCTATATTTATTTCTAGAGTCCCTTTTTAGCTCTGTATTCCTGTCTAAAAATTTTGAGCTGCATTTATTGAGTTTTGCCTTGGTGAATAATCATGATTATCATCTTAGGGCTAGATTTTCTATTTTTGTTCTGAGTAATCCACAATGTTTCTGATCATGATTTTTGGGCATGATCTTGTTTAGAGTATGTTCTATCTGTAATAAAAAGTTCATATGCAGTTCTGATCAAATGCACCTTGAGAAATTTATGCAAACTCATGCTAATTTAACTGCATAACTAATTTGTCATATTGTTTTAAATCTTGAAAAAATTGTTGGAGTATTTTTAACTCATGAATAGCCTCTGGTAAAAATTTGAGAGCCATAACCCTAGTAAAACTCTCTGTAGAATTAATCTTAGTTAAAAACTTGCTGTTTTTGTTCTTTTTGTCACCTCAGTTATATAAGAGAATAAAATCTGGAAAAATTTCAGTGCTGAGTATATGCTTTAAAGTTGCTCCCATAAAATTTGTAGCACCAGAACCCATGTCGAACATTTTGTATAAAAAGATGAAGTAACTAGAGTAATCCATTTGCATGAATAGTTATAGTTTTTGCTCCATGATAGATGCTGAATTTTATACCATGAATGTTCAAGTTTGGATCTGAGATACCTTAGTGTTTCATCACTAGCTCTTTAGTAGTTGTGTTGATAAGAAATAAGGGAAGCATGCTATGTGTTGAAATTGAAAAATGAAAACTAAAACCCCCCACTCATTCATGAATAAACGTAGTTATGTTTACTACTCTATAAACGATTGCCCATGCAATGAAATGTGAAATCGTCACTAAATTAACTTTCGTTGGACTACAACTTTATCGTGAAGGAAAGAAATTGTATCCATGAATAACTCATAATCTTGCATTGCGGAGCAGGAGGTTAACCTGAACTGTACCAACTTGTCTCAAGACCTGGGCCAAGCCCCAGAGGCTTTTCTGCCAGGCAGTGCCCAAGAAGGCAAGCCCCGGAGCATAATCCCACTATTTTTCCGAATTATCATTCTGCTATCTATTTATTTATGTATGGTAATAGTTGGTTTCTGCATTTAAGTTTTCTAGGCGTTGATCGACAACCCTAGATGCATGATCCATAGGAATCTATGTTTGATACCGGATCTTTTTATCGACTAGTTGCCATGCTAAATAGGTACGGTAGAAGTCGAGGGGTTTCCTGCCTCTCGCGAGCAAATAGGAATGGTACTGACTTTAATTCCTGTTGAAATGTAAGGACAGCGGGCGGGGTTGTGTAGTTGTGATACCCCGCTGGTGTAGTAAAAAATGGCTAAGGTCGCGGTGTGTGGCTCATTTCGTTAAGCGTTTGAAAGTACTAGCCACATACCGAGAAATATGGTAATCGGTAAGCTGAAGTACCTGATTGGACCGGCGAGTGAAACGATCTCGCACCCTCCTGGTAGAAGTAGGGTTTATTTTTATGTCGCGACGTACGGGTACAGAGTGGTCGGACTCTGTAGTCGGGGAGGGTGTGCCGGATCCACGGACTGGAAAGAAAGGGGAAAAGTAGCGTGGGTGGGAGCGAAGTCGATCCCCATGCGTGTGGTCTAGGTTCCCCTGGCCAGGTTGAAATTCGATCCGGAATCGTCCGCCTCTCACGGCATGAGATTGCTTAAAGATTTCGGTCACATAGAGTAACAAGTGGAACATGATGATGATAATACTGCTGGTTGATTAAATGATTGCTCTACCATGTTTGAGTAGAGTTAGTTGCAAATTTAGAATGGTTAATCCCACTAGAATCTGGCTAAGTAAAACCTGAAAGTAAGGATCAACACTTAGCGGCATTTTTGGCAAACAAATCCTACCAACCAAAAAGTCTTGCATGTCTAGTTATCGGACTATGTTATATCCGGAGACGGGTCAGTCTTGCTGAGTATTAGTATACTCAGCCTTGCTTGTGGCACTGTTTTTCAGGTACTAACTTTGAAGATCTGTTTGCGAGTCTTACTTGGCCTTGTACTCTGCCTCCGGGTTGGTCTGTTGAGTGGGATGGCCCTTCAGCTGGTGCTGACCACCCTCCCGCGGAGTGACGCATCCATACGGGCTTTATCGATGCGTCACGTTATCTCGCTAGTTATCTTTGCTGCTTCCGCTGAATATGAGACTTAAATAATTGAGTAGTTGGAACTCCGTGGTACTTTGCTACTCTGAACTTGGTTTGTAATAAATTTTCTTTCCGCTGCAATCACTCTGAGATGTATGAAATGGTTTGTGTTGTAATCTCTGGGCTCACCTTCGTGTGAGTGTTGTCTGCTGATCCTGGAATAGCGTGGCTTTTATCGAGGCTTCACTCGAGGAACTACCGGTGAGTGCCAAATTGGGTCAGAGTTGCTTAGCAACAAAGATCAGTGCACCCGGGCCCAGAAGTTTTGGGTGGTTCCACCACAGCTGGCATCAGAGCTCGCAGACAGCCTACCAGAGATGGCAACCTCGGTTTTCAAAACAACAATTTAAAACTTGACTTCAAACTACTAAAGTTTTTGAAAGAGTTTAGGATCTCCAAGGACAAGTCTAGGACGTAAAGCCCTAGGAAATCTTATGGGTATAATCAGGTGGCTTATTTTGTATGACTAACTTCCAGCACATTACCTTTCAGTATTTAAATTCTGTAATTTAAATTCTGCAACTACATCATCGCCACGAAGGTATGGTTACTCAGTCAGCTGAGAGAGTCTGACCTTCCCGTCGGTGATGCGAACCGAACGCTGGAGCTCAAGCAGTGGCCTACTTGAGCTGCTGCCCATATACCAACTTCGGTTGAATATATGGGGAGTAATGGTTCGAAATTGGAATTCAATTCCCCGTCAAAGACGGTACTCAGTCAATACGTTGTTTCGATAACGTATGCTTAACGTTGTCCTTACGGCGGTAATGGTATGGATGCCGATTCTATAGTGATCGGTAATGTATGGGAATGCTTTCGTGAGTGCTGGCACGAAAGGTTCATTTTATATACTGTCAATCTTCTGCAGGTACGCTAACTCGAAATCGAATTATAGGCTATCTAGCTATATCGAGTAGCTATATAGTGAGAGACGTAATATGTATGCCACCAAAGTCATTGCGTAAGACCAAGGGTACTTGGCAATTTTTCCTTGGTGAGGACGTATAGGTTCTGCATTCATTCTCGAAAAGGTTAGCAAAGAAATCTCTGGAGAAATCGCAAGCAAATCAGCTAAAACACCATCCTAAGGAGTATCCAGAAAGTCTGCAACCTGGTTTCCACGAATTTTAACCTTCTGTTAAGTTACTCAAATCGACTTGGGGTAGTAAGACTAAATGATGTTTCCTAAGTTATCAAGCTGCTGTAAAAATTTGAAAATTTTTGAAGCCTTCTAGCATGGTATTTGTATTTTTGGATCAACCCTGTGTAAAACTGTTAACTCTGAATAGTCTATACAACTGAAATTTTTCGACCTTTATAAGTTGTTCAAACTAAAAATCGTTCAACATGAAAGTTGTAGACAACTAAGTGTTGAACTTACCATAAAAATTTGAAAATTTTTTGACGTCTGGGTTGAGAGTTATAGTCAAAATACACCCTCTCTGGACACTCAGTTTTCCTGGTTGACGTCACTCTGAATACCTGAGCATATCACCCCCATGGAGTCCGAATTGATCTTAGTGGTGACTAGATGAATCGTTCCTTAATATCAGAGGGATCTTTTGTAAATTTTTGAGAATTTTTGAAGCAAGTTATCTAAAGTTTTGGCCATTTCTTTCACTATTCCAGAGTTAGTAGTTCTTGTTACCATCAGCTGATCCATCGGTCTTTTGTTGGGACAGATGGAAGAGCTGCTGGTCATTGACGCGCAGGGGCACGTGCACTCCGCTTGCCTGCACTGGGATGGGTTTCCCCGCCGTCTTTGGGAGCTTTTGAGTGCAGCCGGTTACCTCCAGCCACCGGTTTACGATGGCCACGAGTTTGTGGAGGACGGAGTTCGTCGCTGCAGTGTGACGATGGTGATCCCGCAGCACCCGCTCAACGGGTGGGAGCCGATCGTGACTCAGATGGTCGGTCACTACCTGTTGGACACTTGGGAGCTTACCGCCATGAGGGCGATGACCACCTTTTGCTCTTTGCGTCCTCTGGAGGTGGTTCTGACTGCGTTCGGGTTGTTCCCTGCACCTGACCCGGCAGACCCGCTTTGGCTCGACCGGATGGCACACGTGGACGTGGTCGCTACCCTTGACCCGGTCGGGGCACTTCGGACGACAGCGATGTGCTTGGACGGTCTTTACAGACTTCACACTTACCAGAGTTATGCCGTCGCTCAGTTGGTGGACCACGCTCAGGCCTTGCACCTGGCGGTTCAACTGAGAGATGGGCAGCTTCAGGAGGCTAGTACCGAGCTCGAGAGCAGGGCTACTCTTATCGCCCAGCTCCACGGTCAGGTTCACGAGCTTCGGGACACTGTGTCGGATCGTGACACTACGATCAACTTCCTGGAGGACCAGTTTCACGACCTGCAGCTTGAGTTGGACGAGGCCCAGGGGCAGCTCCACGCGATACAGCACGCGCAGGATGCCCTTCACGCACCTCCCGACGAGATGCAGGTGGACGAGGAGGACGAGCCCCAGGAAATCGAGGGCTTTTCAGAGATGGATTCCGAGGACCAGGCGCCGCAGCCCGCACCGGTTGAGGTTCACACTCCCGCGGCGAGTGAGGCATCGGTCAACATGTAGACCGAGGCGCTGTTTCTTAGCTTTTGTAGACTCCTCTTAGTGTAGCCTACTTTTGGATCATGGCTACTAGGCTAACTTAGAGTTGAGTAACCCCCTTTAGTACTGATGTTAGGAGTGACCAAGTAGAAATGAGAGAACGATGGATGTAATGAACCCCTAATGCTACTAGTGTTAATTATCAGTGATCTGTGAAAAGCTGAAAGCAGCAGCTAGTTCGAATTTTTATCCTCTTTTCCTTTCGGATTTAGCTCCTGAGTTGAATACCAAAGTTGTTCCAAATTTCATCGTGGAAATACTCGCAAAATTTCAGCCCAAACGGATCAGTAACACGGGAGATAATCGCCAATTACAGAAGCTCTATTTTCCGTGAAACAGAAAAACCAGAGGAGGAGTAAATGGACTTTTCGACTAATCTACTCTGGAAATCTGACTTTGTGATGACTACCAAAGTTGTAGATCATGAAATTATCTATCTCCTGTAAAAATTTCAAGTTTATATCATGTACGGAACTCCAGTTATGAGCGTTTTTGTAACATTGGTTTTCTGCACAACGTGATTTAAGCAACTCCGAATATTTATATGTCATCTTGAGTTGAAATTCCCATTCGAGGTGATGATAATGATGGGTCTAATGCAAAAGTACTCACATTTCAGATGGTGGGATCGACTCGAGGCACCCCTAGTGGTTTTGGAGCCGGAGGGAACGGCGATCCACCTCCACCTCCTCCACCAGTGGGTATCGCTGAGGTTCTTGCCGCCCAGACGGAGATTTTGCGGCAGTTGGTTCAAGCTCAGCAACAACCGCGGGGTGGGCATCATGCTCATCACGCGCAGGAAGCGAGCTACCAAGATTTCCTTAGTACTCTGCCTCCGGGTTGGTCTGTTGAGTGGGATGGCCCTTCAGCTGGTGCTGACCACCCTCCCGCGGAGTGACGCATCCATACGGGCTTTATCGATGCGTCACGTTATCTCGCTAGTTATCTTTGCTGCTTCCGCTGAACATGAGACTTAAATAATTGAGTAGTTGGAACTCCGTGGAACTTTGCTACTCTGAACTTGGTTTGTAATAAATTTTCTTTCCGCTGCAATCACTCTGAGATGTATGAAATGGTTTGTGTTGTAATCTCTGAGCTCACCTTCGTGTGAGTGTTGTCTGCTGATCCTAGAATAGCGTGGCTTTTATCGAGGCTTCACTCGAGGAACTACCGGTGAGTGCCAAATTGGGTCAGAGTTGCTTAGCAACAAAGATCAGTGCACCCGGGCCCAGTGGTTTTGGGTGGTTCCGCCACACCGGGTCGTTTGGAGTGCCCCGTTGTGGACAGTCTAAGCTTTTGGTGCACCTCGATGTGCCGGAGTCTGCAGCAAAATTGGAGGATATTTTTGTTCATAGCGATGCGACAGCAGCAAGATAGGATCATGTAGAAGTTAGGATTGAGAGAGGGGTACAAATGTCCATACCGAAAATACATCGTTGTGTTTGTTTGGCTGTAGCTGGTGGCTGATGCTGATTTATTATGAGAGAACAATACTGCTGACTGGCTGATAGTTGGTGGTTGGTGTTGATTTAGTATGAGAGAACAGTACTGCTAGCTGGTTGGCTGACAAGCCAAACGAACAGAGTGAGTGAATGAATACGCTGTGGGTGGGCCTAAGGAGGGGAAAGAGGTATCCTAGTGGTATATCTCTAATTTGGTGAATTGTAGTAGCATATTTCTAACTTGTGAAAGTTATAATGATACCTATCCAAATAACCCTTTATTCTTTGACCGACTTGTGGTGAAAGAAGTTTGGAATTTTTGTGCTGACACACTGGGCTTGAGCTCAAATTCTTGCTTTGAATCTATTGCTAGATTCTGGATTAGTAGGAAAAAAAAGATGCGGTTCAGAACCTCTGTACTTCTGCTATTATGTGATGTGTATGGAAACTGAGAAATACTTCTTCCGTTCTAAACTATAAATCATTCTAAGAATTTTGGAGAGTTAAAGTTTTTTAAGTTTGACCAAATTTATATAAAAAGATAATAACATTTATGATACCAATTAAGCATCATTAGATTCTTTATTAGCTATATTTTCATATTATACATATTTGATATCATAAATCTTTGACTTTTTCTCTATAATTTCGATCAAACTTTGAGATGGTTTGACTCTCTAAGATTTTTGTAATAACTTATAATTTGGAACGAAGGAAGTACTTTTTTGCTGCGAGTTCTGATGCGACGTGAGGAAAGTGGTGTTCAAGGCGTGTGGGGCTACGAGGAGGTGGGAAAATCTGTGCAGAAACCTGGAGGAAGCTCAACAGGAAGAAATCCAGGTGAAGCTGGAGACGAAAGCAAAGTTGATGTGCTCGTGCCTGGGTCTACGTCCGTCTCTGTGAACTCGTTTAGCGGGCGCGCTTAGAATATGTTTAAAATCTGTGCTAGGATGCTGTAAAACTTGGATCATTTTCTTCTCCCTGATGGGAGGTTAAATGAGGAGTTTGCCCTTTTCTGTAAAAAAAAAAGAAAGCTCATTCACCTGCTTTTTTGTCTTTGTTACACATCCTATCGTTGAACCATCCGAACTCTGAATGAAAGCCAACAACCCGAACTCCACCAAAACCAATATTCTTTTTGCGACGAACTTATATTAGTCGAGAAACTTCAGGGAATGCGCGTCTCTCTTTTGTTTACGCAAAGTTCTTCAGCTGTTTTCCTCCCGGTCGACCTGCTGACCGAGACACGAACAACTTCGACAACGCATGTGCAGCATGGACCGTCCCATACTACTTGTACTCTGCAATGAACTTTCCAAAAAACAAAAACATTCGCTGCCGCTATAAAAAATCATTTCCTTGATCTCCTGAAGCCTCTTGCCTCGGATTGCATAGACGCACGATCAAAGTGAAAGTCCCCGAAATCAGATTCAGGAGACCAAAGAAATGGTTCTTTAATTCCCCGTCCGAAATTTCGTGTGGAGGCGCTCCATCTGACCGTGTCCGACAGAGGCCCGGTCTCTGCCGTGAGCACTGACACGTCTCGGCGAGAAGCTGACCGGCTATATCACCATCACCTGCCTCTGGTCCCTCCGGCCATGATAGATCGTGGTTGACCTGCGCCGGCGACCACCATGCGCGCCCTGCTGCTCCTCCTCCTCGCCGCCGCCGCGCTGCTCCTGGCGCTCCCCCGCGCGGCGCGGTGCCAGCAGCTGCCGCCGTTGGTGCCGCTGGACCGCGCGCCGCCGCCGCTCGCGCAGGTGCTCCAGGGCGCGCCGCCGCTGCCGGCCGTGCAGCGGGACCTCGAGGCCGACCTCCAGCGCCTCACCGACGAGCTCACCGCCCAGCTGCAGCAGAAGTTCGGCTTCTGCATGGCCGACGTGTACGTTGCCTGATCGAGCTCCGATCCCCGCCGTCGTCAATCTTCGAGTCGTCGATCGATACAAACTGATGATTAATCGACGCTTGATGTTCACTCACCAGGAAGAAGGATTTGAACCAGACGTTCAACTTCACCTCGGACTTCAGCTTCGCCTCCGACTGCATGGAGCAAACCAGAGGTGAGTCCGCTGCAAACTCTGAATAATTCAGCTGCAAGGTGATCTGATCGTCGTGCCATTTGCTGAAACAAACTGGTTCACTTTGGTTGCTCACTTGCTTTTGGCAATCGACGCGAATACGCGCGCGTAGACTCATTCAGCAATCAGCATCACCATCACGCTACCTCTTGGTGGGACCGAATACCTGTTACCTTTGGCAATAGATTAGAGAAACGAATACCTAAGCAATATACAACACGAATACCAGTTACTCTGTTCATAACTTCATAAGGCATATTTTGCTTTGAAAATGTTAGCTTTACAAAATTTAGCAACAAAATAGTTAAATCATACTACAATGCTCATAGTATAAAAGTTTTGTATCATGAATTTATATTCGAATTATTTTTAAGTCGAGTTGACTTTGTACAAATTGATGGTATAGATGAAGAGAAATCGTTGGTCAAAACTCATATATTTTCTTCTGTATTCTCGTCCTAAAGATTCCTTACAACAATGGACTACCAAAAGATCCTATCTTGACCCTTGTGCCAATAGCTTGACCCTTGCAGCCAATAGCATGTCAGCTCAAGCGTAAAATTGGCCATGTATCACAATGCTATTTTTTTAACTTACCAAATTTAAAATTCTAGGCAGTTTGGCGACATGTTTTTTTTTTTTGAAAAGTGTTTGGCAACATGCTTCGGATGCAAAACATAATGCTACATATTTTCGAGTGGCCGACAAGTGGGACCGTTCTGGGCGACCGAAAAGACAAACAGCTAGGGCCACGTCACCCACTCCCGAGTTGCCACGAAATGACGCCTCCGCCTCCGCTCGCGGCAGCCGCGCCGCCCGCTCGAGGCCGCCGCCGCCGTCCCGTCCGTCCCCCTCCCGCGCCGCGTGGCGTCCGTGGTAGAGACCATGGGCATCGCGGGTGCTGCTCACGTCTGCGTGTATGCTCCGACCCAACCACCAATCCCCTCCCCTACATTCGCACCACCGCAATCGGCCGCTTTGCTAAGTTGTTTCTGTTACCAGGAAACCCTCAGTGGTTCCGCGAACGCGGATTCGCGGGTTGGTTTATATCCTGTAGAAAGCCCAGGATTTGTAGGGCTAACGCTTCATGAGTTTGTTGGTTTAGACCCATTCCCGATTCCCCGTTTGGTGAAGAGTGGAGTCGATTTGGTGATCTGGGAAATGTATGTAGTTAGTTTCGAATTTTGTACATTTAGGTAAGTAGGAGATGCCTATGCCTAATGCTACCGATTTTGTTTCAATTGAATGAACCCTACCTTTTTTTGATTGGATACTGCAATGTTCTCACTGGAGACAGAGTTAAGGTACTGGATTCCACATTAGAAACCTTGAGGAAAATGTACCATGATTACTCAGTAAAAGGGTTTGTCTGTGCAGGGAACATGGCCGGGATGCTGTGCAATAAAGCTGAAGTGGAGGTGTACATCAAAAGCTTGGCTAGTTCTGGCAGTCGTAGCATCTCCAGGATAAGTAAGAACTGCAATCGAAACTCATGGGCTCTTGGGTGCCAGCCTGGCTGGGCTTGCATGTCGTTGAGTGATGAGTCATCTGACGAATCGGTTCCATCAAGAACACTGAACTGCAGGCCATGTTGTCCGGGTTTCTTCTGCCCCAGTGGCCTGACCTGCATGATACGTAAGTTTTCTTCAAACAAACCCAGCCTGCCAGCCAAGCATACTGAACTTATTTTGCATGAAACAAATGGTATTGTATTACGGGTGACCCTATGAATTTGAACATTGCTCAAATACCCTTGATCAAAGTTCTAATATGCAAAAGTCAATCCTTTGTTTGGATGCATTAAGTTAATATATTTTTAGTTGAGAGTACAATTGACAAAAAAAATCTGAACTTGTTCCTTCCATCAAGATTATGGTTTGTTCTAGACTTAATTACCCCTTTTTTTTTGCATTCACGGTTGTTTCTGCTTAACTCCTTCAAATTCGCTCTCAACTTTTTTCAGCTTGTCCTTTGGGTGCTTACTGTCCTCTTGGGACATTGAATGGCACTACTGGCCTTTGCGATCCGTAAGATGAACTTCCATTTTCAACACTTTATTTGTAATTTAATATTTTTCATAATTATTGCTCAGCACTTCAATTTTCGTTTCTTTCTTTCTGAAATATACCAGGTATTTTTACCAAATAACTCCAGGAACGAACACTGCTTGCGGTACTGCAGATTCTTGGGCTGATATTGTTAGAACCAATGACGTCTTTTGCCCTCCAGGGCACTACTGTCCAACCACAACCCAGAAACACAACTGTAGCGATGGGTACCATCTCTTTCTTATATGCCATCATCCACAATTTATTGCAATATTTTGTTCTGTTGCTAATTGTTATTTGTAACTTAATTCTGAAGGTACTATTGCCGCAAAGGTTCCACCGATGAGAAGAGTATGTATATCTTATTTTTTAATTTTAAATACTCTTCATTCAGAAGGGATCATTTAGAACTACTTGCCTAGTAACTGGTTCCTTTAGTTCAAACTTATGATCCATCAAGTCTCGTTTATGATTCCAACAGTTAAATGTTTCTTCACAGCAGGGCCGGTGCCTGAAATCCTAACCATTTGTTTGCAGTGTCTGCAAAATGTTAAACTCGTGCCAATTTCGTGGTTTAAACAATCTTTTGATAACTCCAGATGGCAATTCTGTCAAAACCTGGCATAATAGGAAATGCTGCTGTTGCAATCAGGGGCAGAGCTACACGGAGGTCATACTGCCACCCCCCCCCCCCCCCCCACACACACACACCATTTTTGAGGAGAAAGGAGGAAGAAGAAAAGAATGAAGGAGGAGAGAAAATGAGCCCCACTTGGTTTCATGGCTAGCTCCGCCACTGCATACACCACCCACCTTCCACCCCGGTCCACATAGTTTCTCATGCATAGCGTTATTTTACGGACTGCATGTCTATATGTGCATGCATAGCATTAGTTCATGGACTGCATGTTTATATGTACACAACCTTCCTTCTGTAGCAGAGCGGCAAGCGGGAGCTCACAATCCATGCCTGTTCCTTGCGCTTGCTGATTGCCATGTCATCTCGACTCTTTGTCCTGCTTGCCCCCCTAACTTCCGTGGTCATCATGCTCTGCCTCAAGGAAGAATTGCATGCAAGGTGGCCAGTAGTTTGCATGTTAGTTGAGTTACTCTTTTTTTTTACTCTCCTTAAGACCTAGAATTTTCGAGTCTTTTAATCATGCCAGCAGCGGCGGTTTGATGCAATTAAATTACCATACTCTCCTATGTGTCTTTGGTTGAGAATTTGATATGTCTTGCTAATTTCTTAACCCTACTGATTTCTTGATATCTTTGTTACTTCTTTGTTTACTTGACTTGTTTCTAAAATCTGGATTAGGTAACAACAGTCTCATACACTACATAATTTATTTCTATGATAATATTTTTGTGAGTAGCGTAATAGACTTCACCACTGTTTGTGATACTTTGCGCAAACTGCAGGAATGTATATTTTCTCACTATTTAATCTATTGAATGTATCTACGGATCTTTAGTGATGGCACATAAATTTGCAGAGTGCTTTTGGAAAAACACTTGCAAGGATAATGCAATAAAAGAAGATTTGACTTTATATGGCATTGTATTAATTGTAAGTAGCATATCTGACCAATTTCCTTTGTCATCTCTTTTCTTGTCATTAAGTGCTGTATTTTCATCTGCGACTTTAAAATTGATAAGTGCATCCCCAACCCCAACAGAATATCCAAAACCAGTTGAATAGAGCTTACCTCTTATTGGAATACTGTTTCAGCCTTAAATGTAGACAGCAGCCACCATTTGATTTTACACATTTTGGTAAAAGTGTGTATCAATTTTGCACTCTTGGGAGTTGGGATTAAAAGTGGTGTTGTTCTAAACTGCAGCCATCATTTCAGTTTAAACGTTTTGGTAAAAATGTATATCAATTTTATTTTTAAAGCATCTTGTCTTACTGACAAATATTTTCTTAGCAACATTCTGTTAAATAACTAACTCATACTCCTATGGTCCACAAAGTTTTTTCTAGTTAGACTTGAAATTAATGCCTAAGAATCGCCAACCTTACAATTATTCTTGCCTGACTGAGGAATATTTTCTAGCAACATTCACTGCGTTCGGCTAGTCATCTCCCCTCCAGCGCTACAGTATTTTCCTCTCACACCACTCCAGCCACCAGCTCCAGCTCCAGCTCCGGCCAGCCCAACAGTATTTTTCTCTCACACCATTCCAGCTCCAGCCTGCCGAACGCAGTGATTTTATTACGTATTACTAACTAATACTCTTTTGATCCATAAAAGTATTCTCTTGTTGGAAACTAATGCTTAATGTGTCACTAATGCTATTCTAATTTCACTTCGAAATAGGATTTATGACTTTTCAGCGTAATGCTCGAATATGTAATATATCTTTGTCACAGTTCTCTAAATTGTTGCTTATTGACTTAATTATGGCTTTTAATAAACTCCTTTTGTACTTGTAATCTTCTTTGCAGGCTATCTTGAGCTTTGTTTTGCTACTGGTGTACAACTGCTCTGGCCTATTCATTACCATTCAAGTAAAAATGTCGTCTAGAGCTCGTAAAAAGGCTGCAAAAAGGGCAGACAAATCAGTCGCAGCGCGTGACAGATGGAAATTAGCAAAAGAACTTGCGATACGACATGAGGTAGAAATGGCTGAGTCTTTCAATACACCTCAGCAATCAGAAACATCATATTATGGAGGACTAAATGGTGCTGAAGCTAGTGCTAATGGATCCAACAATCATGAAAATCTAACTCAGGTTCACACAGAAAGGTTAGGGCGTGCATATAATCAGATTGGAACAGATAGAACTATGAAGACAAACAATGATAAATTATCGTTCGCTGGAGTGGTGTCTCTAGCTACTGAAGATAGACCGCAAAGGCCAATGCTTGAAGTGGCTTTCAAAGGTCTAACATTATCGATTGGGAAAAAGAAACTTCTGCAATGTGTTACAGGAAAACTTTCACCAGGTAGGGTAACAGCTATCATGGGCCCTTCTGGAGCAGGAAAGACTACTTTTCTCAATGCTGTGTTAGGTAAAACATCGGGGTATAAGAAGGATGGGCTAGTCCTTATAAATGGGTTACCTGAATCAATGCTGTCATATAAGAAGATCATTGGTTTTGTTCCGCAAGATGATATTGTCCATGGGAACCTGACTGTCGAGGAAAATCTTTGGTTTAGTTCATGTTGCAGGTATTTGATACATTCAAAGCACAAAATTTAATCGCTTTCCTAGTCTATTCTTTTTCTATTGCACTAAACTATTTTAGTACAAGCCTTTATCAACTAACTTTTGCAGCGCTAGTGGCGAAATATCTAGGTTCAATTATTTTCCCTCTTTTTGCAAGTTTTTAACTTGCAGTGCTCAAATTTTTAAGAGTAAATTGCACTCCAGGTCCCTAAACTTGTCCTGCAGTTCCACCTAGGTCCCTAAACTCTCAAGTCGTCCATCTGGGTCCCTAAGCTGTGTTAATTGTTCCATCTGAGGTCCCAAATGCGCCACGTGAGCATCCAAAGCCGACATGACGCCACGCTGGCAAACATTTGCAAACCCCCCTCTAATTTCTATTATCTTAACAAATGTCCTATCTCTCTCGGTCTCTCCTCTCCTCCTCTCGCCGCCGCAAAGGACGTCCGGTGTCCTCGGTCTTCTGCCTGCTGCCTCCCTCCCACCCACCCCCTCTCCTCCCCTCGCTCCCTCCTGCACCGCCTCCTGGCCGACCAAGGGTGCCCTCGAGCATGGCCACATCCTCCAGCATCATCGTGGCCTCACCGGGAAGACAAACATGTTGGTGTCGCCGGACCAGAACATTGCACGTTGCGAGCTGGAGCAGCGTGCCCTTATCCCGCTCCATCCAGAGTGTCGTCGCAACGATGGCGTGGAGGATCCTTGGCCTCCCGCCACCAGGTCTCGTGCCGCAACCTGAGCTTGTCCACCCACACCTTCCACATCACTTGAACTCCACCTGGAGCTTGCCGTGGTGGATGGGGTGGACATTGCAGGGCGGTGATGGCGACGCAGGACGGCGGGAGAAGGCCGCGCTCTGCTCGAGGTTGGAAACCGCCGCGCCTCGCTAATGGCCGCAGCCCACGCAGACCGTCACCATGCCTTGCTCGCGGCCGCATCCTGCGCCGGCGGCCGCCGCGCCTTCCCCACGGCACCCGCTGCACCTCGTCCACGCCCGTATCCCACGCCGGCAGTCGCCGTGCCTTGCCTACGGCCCTTGTGGCGCCTCGCCCATGCCTGCATCCCACGCTAGCAGCTACCACGCCTCTCCTGCAGCTGCATCCCGCGTCGACCGCCGCCGCACCTCCCCTGCAGCTGGCGCCGCACAGGCTGGCGATAGAGAGATTGAAGGGGGAAGACAGAGATTGGCGCCGGGAATAAAAGAGAAAGAGAGTAAGAGAAAGAAATGATCAAATAGGAGTGTTAGAGCAATGCAGGGATATTTTTATAAATATTTGAGCCACATGGCATGCCACGTCGGCTTTGGATGCTCGAGTGGCACGTTTGGGACCTCGGATGGAACACTTAACACGGTTTAGGGACCTAGATGGGCGATTTGAGAGTTTAGGGACCTAGGTGAAACTGCAGGACAAGTTTAGGGACCTGGAATTCAATTTACTCAATTTTTAACTTGTGATAAGAAATGTTGAAATAGTGTTTCAAGACTTATCGACAGACAGAAAAATACTGATGTGCATGCTGTAATAATATTCTTTCTCATGGCTGCTCCACACATGTTAAACATAATTTTCATTTGTTTTGGATATATCATTATTTGATTTTTAAAAGAGGTTTATGATTTATATTTGATTTTTTCCTGGCTTCAGATACATAAAGTAGCTTTACCTCTTAGCTTTAATCTATTAGGTGCCTAGATGATGACCTGAACAGCCTTATGTGTCTGCTACGTATGTATAGAAAATGCAATGGAGTTGACCTCAGTAATCCTTTTCATGATGTACCTGTTTGTATCTTCATAAAGTAAATGGTTTATTACAGAAGTTGATATTGAATTGTGGAATAGGTTAAGCAAAGGCATGTCAAGATCTCACAAGGTTCGAGTTCTTGAACGGGTTATTGAATCATTAGGGCTTCGAGAAATCAGAAATTCCCTTGTCGGGACAGTGGAGAAGCGGGGTATTTCTGGAGGACAAAGGAAGCGTGTTAATGTTGGGATTGAAATGGTTATGGAACCATCTCTTCTGATATTAGATGAGCCAACTACAGGCTTAGACAGTGCTTCCTCTCAGCTACTTCTAAGGGCTCTTCGACATGAAGCACTTGAAGGCGTAAATGTTTGTGCAGTGGTTCACCAACCAAGGTATCTCTTAAACATTTAATCTTCAATTTTCTCCTTTCTGTATGAATTGATGTTCTTCATATCTTCAATTAAAATTGACTTCGCTCACATGCAAAGTTTTCTAATGGATATCTGTAACATCCATTGGTCAATGGGCATGAAAGCTGCATTCCTTGTCTGAGGTTACCTATTAGTTGGTATCAAATTATCAATACCTTGTGAAAGAAATTCATCCACATGCCAGGGAGCGTATCCAGGATTGGGCCAAAGAGGATGCTGCTCCTCTGTACTTGAGTTGAATTCCTATTTTATGTGTTATCTTCAAGGCTAAAGGAGTAATTTAACTTGCACATTCATGGGCTGAGGGGGTATTTTAGCACTGTAATGCTAAACCAATACATTGTGTTAGAGAGTTTATCTCCTCTATTAGAGTCTATCCCTTCCCCTGATTTAGGAGGTCACGGTTGAGTGTTTCCCGTGACGTTTCCTTGTGCGCCAGGTCTCCCTGATCCCCTCCCTGATCCTACTCCTATAAATCAGGTAGAGGGTGATCCTAGGTAGAGGTCTCTATATATTGTAATTCCTGTGATTCAGTTGAATACAATCCATATTCACACTATCACATTGGCTATCCAAAAAGGGTGATAATTTGTTTTTCATATAGAGTTAAAAACTTACAATATCTTTTCTTCGCTTTCGTTTTGCTTTATTGGCATATAAGCTTGACTCTCGTTAATTTTGTATGCAGCTATACTTTGTTCAACATGTTTGATGACTTTGTCCTTTTGGCAAGAGGTGGCCTTATTGCTTATCTTGGACCTGTAAGTGAAGTTGAAACGTACTTTGCAGGCCTGGAGGTCAAGGTGCCAGACCGTGAGAATCCTCCAGACTATTTCATTGACATTTTAGAGGGAATAGTAAAGACAAATATTAGGGGAAATGTGACTCCTAAACACTTACCACTCCTTTGGATGCTACATAATGGTTATGAAGTTCCAGATGATTTTCAGAAGGACCTTGGGAATATTAATACAATTCGTGAGTTATATACTGTTCGGTCCATTTCTAGCGAACAGTCTTTGGCAGAACAGACGGAGAATACAGATTCTGTGCACCACAATGTGAGACAATCAAATAAATCACTGGAAAGAAAAACACCTGGTGTTTTTGCACAGTATGGGTACTATTTGGGGAGGTAAATTGTTTTTTTTTTTACATTTTCTGCATGCTGCATTAATCAGTCTGTAACTATACTGTCAAAATGTTTCAGGGTAGCAAAGCAACGGCTGCGTGAATCTACTCAACAGGCTGTTGATTACTTAATATTGTGTATCGCTGGCATATGCATTGGGACAATTGCTAGAGTTCGAGATGATTCTTTTGGTGTAGCTTCTTATGGATATACCATAATGGCAGTTTGTAAGTCAACATCTTTGCTGTTTACATAAGCTATCAAATAAACAAAAACTGGGTATGCCTATCAAAGAAACAAAAACTGGCTGTCCTGTTGTGAAATTACCCTTATACATAGCTTAGTTATGATAGACTGTATATAGTTGAACTACAATGACATAACCAAGACCTTTTAGTAAATATAAATTAAGTTCTATCACAGGTCTTAATCATACATGTTATATCATTGTAATTATGTTTCTCTAATTTAAATGGAATATATATCTCCACCAGTTGCATCTTTGCTTGGCATGTTTTCTTGAGGTGGTTGGCAAGTGAAAATATCATTGAAGTTAAATTTTCTTTAACAGATTAATCCTACGCTTTTGTCCAGTTTGGACTTTGGAGCAGTTGTGGTCCAAAAATGTTTTTTTTTCTAGCACCTATCAGAATGAGCTATTGAGCTGAAACAGGAATCAAGATATGTATATTTCATAAGCTGACAGTGGCTACAACACTTTAAATTGCACTCTCTTAGGATAATGTGTTTATAAGATATAATACCAAGTACAAGTGAAACCAAGACATGCGCTTTCTCTTCATTATCTGTCATAAGCTCTTAGCTACAACAACTTATCAAGTAGAAATACACAAATCACAGCCGAGCTTATGTTTATGACAGTGCCCTGTTTGACAATCGGAATCCTACCTTAAGTCTTAACTATTCATTCATACATAGAACATTTTAGCAAAATTTAATTGTCTTCACAATCAAATGTTTATAATAACATTGAAATTTTGCTCCCCATGTACGATAAACACTAATTTCAATGTGCTTCTTGCAGCACTATTATGCCAACTTGCGGCATTGCGATCATTTTCACCAGAAAAGTTGCAATATTGGAGGGAGAGAGAATCTGGCATGAGCTCTCTAGCTTACTTTCTCGCAAGAGATACTATTGATCACTTCAATACTGTGGTTAAGCCAATCATCTTTCTCTCAACTTTTTATTTCTTCAACAACCCACGGTCGACTCTTAGAGACAATTATTTGGTCTTGCTGGCACTAATTTATTGTGTAACCGGCATAGGTTACACCTTTTCTGTTTGGTTTGAGCTTGGATTAGCTCAGTTGGTAAGTAAGGCATCTTCAAACTTTTTTTAATTATGTATATAACTCTACAGAAGGTGGCTAATAAACTATACTGTTGCAGTTTTCTGCAATAGTACCTGTTGTGCTGGTTCTGGTGGGCACTAAACCAGACCTTCCGCGGTTTATAAAGGAATTAAGCTATCCAAAGTGGGCCCTAGAAGCTTTCATCATCGCAGGAGCAAAAGAGTTAGTATCCTGTTTCTTTAATCGCAGTCATCAAGTAGTTAAAAAACATGTTTATGATGTTATTAATCAAACTTTTGTGTAGCACAACTTTTATGCACTGGAAAACTATCTATGAACCTTGTTTATTCATGCACAAGAAAAAAAATCCAGAATTCTCACAATTGAAAGAAACTAGCTATGAACCACTTCTTTCAGCTAGAAGATATAATGTTTTCGTGCTTCTTGTGTTATAGCCTATATGTGACAACTATTATCGTTGTATAGCCTGAAATTATTGAAGTAATTCTCAAAGTGCTTATTTGTGTTCAGTGTATGGATATTCTTTGGTATTATAGTTTCTAGAGTAAATAAATTATTAAGTTGCATTAGGGGTGCAAATAGGTGCCCTAAGGGTAATCCACCGCCCCTCTTTATTTCAAAAGTTTGTACTAGTTTTTCAAAGTGGGAGCTCATTTTGCGAAACTAGTACAAATTTTTGAACTAAAGAGGGGCAATGGATACCCTAAGGGCTACCCACTTGCACCTCTAAGTTGCATAACATTTTTACATCTTATGATTTTCTCACTAACCAGTCGCCACCTGCACTCATGGCTCTAAACTTGTATAAGCATGTCAAGATTTTCCATTTTTTGCTTAACGCGGTATCCCCCTTCAGGTATTCAGGTGTGTGGCTGATCACTAGATGTGGAGCCTTGCTCCAAGGCGGCTACGATATCAACCATTTTGGTCTTTGCATCACCATTATTATGCTTTACGGTGTATTCTTCCGGCTTGTTGCGTATCTTAGTCTGTTAAAGCTGAAATAGATGTAAGTGTACTTGTATCATTGGTTTTCTCCTCATTCCATGTATGTTACTACGTATTTTAATGACAAAGTTGCACATTCTAAACGTGCATTGTGCAGGTCTGCCATCTTATGGAGTATGTGCATTGTGCAGGTCTGCCATCTTATGGAGTATGGACTCTAGCGATAAAGACAAGTGTTCGCTTACCGTGCTCACGGACTCGAGCCCAACCTATAGAGGAGGCACTTTTTTTTTGTATATACTATATGAAAGAAGGCTCATGTAGGAAGCTGTACACTCAAGAATATACGAATATTGTGAAATAGATGATATATTTGTACGGATTCAGAACCATCATTCCTGTCCATAAGCCCGTTGGAATGGAATACCGAACAATAACTTCGAATGTATATACACAAATAATTATTTTATACACTGAATTCGCTTGTGTGCGCCACATTTTGAGCCTGAGTTCTGTGATCTCTGTCTTGACTGTAGTTGCCCTCGTTTCTGGAGTTGCTAGGATCATTTCTGTAATCAACTTGCTGTGATTTCCATTTGATCCAAGTGCTAATGGATAAAAGTGCTAAACTTTAGCGCTAGTGTATTCAAACAGAAGTGCTAATAGGGTGGGCTAAAGGTTAGTTAAAACTTAAAACTTTAGCAAAAATATGAGTGCTGATAGATAGAAATTGAGATTGAGATCAGGTACACGATGACAAGGCAGTGCTCCTGGAAGTATTTCAAAAAAAAAAAGATCAGGTACACGGGCAGAACTGGGCCCCAATTTTTTTTCCAGAACAACTGGGCTCAGAGTTGCTAGGATCTGGCCTGGCCCAAAACTGATCGCATGCGCCTGGAAGAACACTTGTCTTCTCCACGGGCCGACGCCTCTCCGGCTACCCACGAGGCCACGACACGCCTCCCCCGCCTCCGCCATCAAAACCATCTCCAAAACCCCACTCCGCAATGAGACCCGCAGCCGCAGCAGCCACCGCCACCGCCGCCGCTCTCCGCCTCCGCGCCGCCGCCGCTTCTCTCTCGCCCCCAGCCACAGCTCTCCTCACCCACCGCCGAGCCGCTCTCCTCCTGCCCCCTCTGCGCCGCCTCTGCTCCCCCGCTCCTCCCCGCGCCTCCGCCGCCCCCGACTCCCAGCCCCCGCCGCGGCTGCCCTCCTTCGTCATGGACGCGCAGTTCGAGTCCTTCCGCGCGCAGCTTGACGAGTTCTCCACCCTCCGCGACCGTATCCGCACCGTCGTCTCCGAGATCGAATCTGCGTCCCGCGTCGCCACCGCCGCGCTCCTCCTCGTCCACCAGCCCGTCCCCCTAGAAGGTTGCCGCCTCTCCTCCTCCCCCATTTCACTTCTACTAGGGGGTTTTCACCTCCTTGCGCCTAATCTCGTTGATTGCTCCGGAATAGTTTACCCTCCTCTGTACTAGCGCAGATGTGCTCGGGAAGGCGAAGGCGCAGGTGGAGGTGATCAAGGGGCTGTACGCGCAGCTGGCGGAGGTCCTCAAGGAGTGCCCCGGCCAGTACTACAGGTGAATTGCTCCATTTAATTCGGCGCATCTGTGTCCAGGTTGTTAGCAATCGGATTTTGTGAGGGAAATGTGTCATGTCTCGTGTGTGGGGGTTCGTGGCTTAGGTACCACGGTGATTGGAGGTCCGAGACACAGGCGGTGGTGTCGATGCTCGCGTTCATGCACTGGCTGGAGACTGGCGGGCTACTAATGCACGCTGAGGCCCAGGAGAAGCTAGGGTGTATGTCAGCGTTCTGTCAATTGTCACAATAGTTGCATTGTGGTAATTGGTAGTGTTTCATTGCATCTAAATTCGTATCCTTGCTTTTGCAGTGAGCTCTGGGGAGTTTTGCCTCGATGTTGAAGACTATCTGACAGGTTAGTGTCTTTGTCAGTCTGTACGTTACTTTATCCTTCGGTTTTTTGCTTTCTAAATAGATGTTTACTCTTGGGATCTATAGATGTAAGTCTGCGCAAATTATGCTGTCACTTACATGAGGACTTGCTTGTTTTGCAGGATTGTGCTTCATGTCCAATGAATTTGTAAGTTCAACAACTCATCAAACATAGAGTAGTTTCTGTAGTTTTCATTTGCGCAAATAGCTCCTTTTCGTTATGCTTGTGGCTTGAAACAACAAACAATGGTTCACTCAGCCTAAGTGCTGAACATAATACTGTTGAAAAAAATAAATATATCCTTGTTAGGGAATATTGCATATTACTTTGACTAGAACCAACTATGCACACACCATTAATTATATGTACTTATGGAGATCTTATTTAACAAGATAAGTCTAAATCGTTAGTTTGTGTTCCTCTGAATATATGAATTTACACCTACGGTATTCACAGAAATCAGAATTAATCGTTTCCAATAAAAAAAATTAATTGTGCGATAGAATTATGATGTCTTTGGGTAGGACTACCAACTACTTGTGATTTTGTTGCATATTGCCATTATACATTCAATTAAGCTAGCTCACCGGTTGCCAACTTGCCATACCATTTGCGGAATCAAAATGTGGTGTGCAATTGCTTCTTAATTAGGAATAAGTCTACTTTACCCCTTGACCTATCAAGGTTCTCTACTTAAATCCCTCACCTATAAAACCAGGTATTCTATTACCTGAACTGCTGAAAACCATTTAAATGACCCCCCCCCCCCCCCCCCTAGAATGGTTTTGGAGGCGCTTTTGCTTACGTGGCATTACATGTGGACTGTGATGTGGTGAGGACGCATTTTGAAAATCTACTTCACCCCCTATACTATTGAGATTTTTCTGCATAACCCCCTCAACTATATACTCATATGTCCAGCCCCTCAAAGTTTTCAGTAAGGTCTAAATCATTTGTTGCATATGGAAGATGGCTTGGCACAAGCCCATATCTCTATTTATCTCTCTCACACAAGCATATCCTGGTACTAGTCATCTCTACATTATTCTTAGCTATGTGACAACTTGACATCTACTTGACCTCTGTTTTGAGTCCTTATCATACTTCACCAATGAGCTAAAATGGCAAAGAGATGACTAGTAGGACATGCTTGTATTTATGATAGAGAGATGAGCCCGTGCCAAGCCATTTTCCATGTGCAGCAGAGAGTTTTAGATGGTACTGAAAACATTTGAGGAGCCTAATATACAGTTATATAGTTGAGGTGGTTATGTAGACGAAGCTCAATAGTTTAGGGGGTGAAGTAGATTTCAAAATGCATCCTTGCCATGTCACTATCTACATGAATGCCACGTAGGCAAAACCGCCTTCAAAACCACTCTAGGGGCTATTTAGACGGTTTTGGATTGTTCGGGGTGTAGAATACCCGGTTTCATAGGTGAGGCCGTGAGGGGGTTAAGCAGACTTATTCCTCTTAATTATTTTATCTTGATAAGAAAATTCATTTTATAAGCCTCATTTGAGTTGCGCATTAGTTTGAATGGTGACAATATAGTCTGTTTTGTTACTTGATATTTCCTTGTCGATGGAACTTCTTGTCAAGCTTATTGGTAAAATGCTTTTACAAAACACTATATCTTATCAGATATCCTTGTTGGAAAACAACATTTCTTGTGTTGGTTGTAGGCTGTAGGATTGTATAAATTTTGATTGCTTTTTACAAGGTCAATATTACAAAATCATAGGGTTTTAGTTGAATTATGAGATGTTGCCACTACAGTCAGTGGCCACTAGTACTAATATAATTGTGTATGTCATATTATATTTGAGTGAGTTGACCAGGAACAAATTTGATCAAGCCAAAGCTTCTCTAAGAAGCCAACTTATTTATGTTGACCTTAGCTGGAGTAGAACTTTAGATGGGGCCAATGTCCCAAGTTTTATCATTGAGTAGAGGTTATAGGTGATTCAAATTCGGGCTAGAGGGCATCTAAATTAACTTCCAGATTTTAATGGATACCATGGGCGGAGCCCAGTGGAGGCCATATTGGGCTCCGCACCCCCCCTTGGTTTAGCAAAAGTAATGGAGGTTTAAGAGCATATCTATAGTCATGAGCTAATAACACTCTTTTTAATCTAGCATCCCCCCCTTTGATTTCAAGTCACGTTCTGGCACTGATGGATACGGTCATTTTTCCAATCGGTTTCATATTGCTGAAGCTAAGAACTCATATTAATTTGAAGAACAATCCTTCAATGAATGTAGAATTGCATAGCCTCGGTGTGTAACTGTCATATCATACAGTACCTTTGATGAATCATGTAGCAGAACAGGAGCTTTTGGACTAAATGATAGGCATTGTTTTGGCGGTTTTACATGAGGATAGTTATCTTTTCTTGCGATTGTGCGAGTAATAAAGTAATGGATATTGATAACTTTTCTTGTGTCTGTGCATGAGCATGAAATTGAATAGTTATGGTGTGGAAAAATTGCAAGTTTGTATTGATAAATAGAGGGTTACAATGGAAGTACGATAGATTAGTTAGTCACTTAGTCTCATGTTATCTGACATGGACTGCATTTGGTTCCATGTTATTTTTAAAAATTTTGCACAGCAATGCTATAGTAAGTTGTCTAGTTGCCTGATAGCTGATTATGTCTTTACACTCATACTGTGGTAATGGTGTATGAATACGTGAAGTTTAACACCTTCTACTCTTCTGTTCAAACTTAATATCGATAGTAGTACAGCACACAGCTCTGTTTTTAATATGAAAGTGTATTGTTATAAATGGATATTTAATTAAATCTCGCGGCAATCATGGCAAACAGGCGCAACCACGCAATTGTGGTCAGACATGCAGATTATCAGCAACAATAAGGGGAAATGGTTTGATTAGATGAAATAGTTCCTTCAGAAAACTAAAATGCTTGGGTGATTACATACCTTTTACCTACCCTTTCCTACTTTTATGGCTCTGGGTTTGTCGTATAGCTATCCTCTGATAAATTCATTTCACTCTGTTTATGCTATGGTATTTTAATCTTTTTTTTTTGGTTTGGTGGGGGATGCATAATCCATATGCTAATTTCACTTGAAAAGGTTGGCTTACTAAACTAAGCTGTAATGCAAATATGATAGTAACTTAAGCACAATTGAATAGAAGACCAGTGGGTTGAAGGATCAAGGTCAACATGTACATATTATTGAGATAAATTTAACATTTTTTTGTATGAGCTCAACCCCAATTTATTCATTGCTATTGTAGTCTGTCATGTTCAACCCATTTTCTTGTTTGCACTGTTAAACTGAGCTTCACACATCCCAGTTTCTTCATGACATCAAGAGAAACAAACAAATGATTGAAGCATATAGCACTTCTACCTTGCAATAGTTTCTTTGTGTGGCACCTAAGGATGTGGTGAGTGCTTTGATAAGTACAATCCTTATATTACTTCCAAACTTTTATATGCACAAAAGAAGCATGCAATTATTCAAAATACCATAAAAAATGTAGAGTTTGGCCGAGACTAAATACCTACACTTCGAAAATTGGAATTTTGATTGTTCTGTCGTTTGTATTGTAGTTCTTTATAGGTGAAGACAAAACTGTACGTCATGGATATCAGCAAACTTTATGGGTGTACAAAACTATGCACTACCTACATTTCATACTAGATGCTTTAATGTGTGTGTGTGTGTGTGTGTGTGTGTGGTTATTCCATGGATGGATGTGTAGAAAGTTGTAATGCTCACCAGCCATAGACTGGAATTAATGGCTTCATGATGATTTTTTTGCAGCCAAGATTTGTTGTAAATCGTGTCACTGCTGGAGACTATGACTGTCCAAGAAAGGTTTTGAGCTTCTTGACTGATCTTCATGCTTCGTTTAGGATGCTAAACCTGCGCAATGACTTCTTGCGCAAGAAATTTGATGGTGAGTTTTATCTGCTTAGACTTTTAAACATGACTTAGCGACAGCGTGCTGCTGTATCTTATAGTACATTAATATTTGCTTTGTGTAATTTAGACTCCTCTCTGTTAATCACTTTGCAGGGATGAAGTATGATTTGAGGAGAGTGGAGGAGGTCTACTATGACGTGAAGATCCGAGGACTTGCACCAGCGGAGTCGAAACAAGAGGCGGCTCAGTCGTAGAATCCTCAATCCTGGGTAGTCTTAACGTACTTTTGTGGTTTGGCTTTTGCCATCGATAACGTGTTGGTCTGGCTAGAATGTAGAAAATCCTTGTTGGAAGCGTATGTGATATGGGACTGGACTAGTGGTTTTGAAGGGACCTGCACTCCCATCTGACTCCCATATCTGGAAGAGTCATGTGCCAGATATTTCTCAAAGGGAACTGCCTGATATTTATGTTGTCGATTACGCTCAAGAGTATACGGGGATCTCTTTTGGTTCCTTTACCCTTTGCTTTCCATGATTGCACGGGCTGGACCCAATTAAAGATTTGGGCCACTTATTATATTTGTTGGTATGTAAATTTAATTATCTAAAGCTGCATAATTAGATTCTGACCAAACGGTGTCCAATCTCTTCCTGGATCAGTATGCACACGCGTCATATACAGCCTTTAGAACTTTCTAAAAGGATTTTTTTTTAATGCGTACTTTGCCATCTCAAAAAAGTGTTCTTTCAGAAAATTTCAGATACTCCCTCCGTCATGTAAGACATTCTAGAGTTTTTAGGACAGATTATGGTTGGGTAGAAAAGACTTTCCTACCTCTAATTATTATGCATTGGAATTTTATTTTAGTCATTAAATATGTGTTAATTAAGGTAGCATGTTATTTCCCCATACACTTTCTCCACATGCACTTCCCCTATATGGTTGTATGAACGTCTTTCTATTGAAAAAGATCAAAAAATGATGCATAATTAAGATAGTTGGCTCCACTCTCAACCTAGAATGTCTTATATTTAAAGACAAATTTTGAATTCTAGAATAACCTATATTTTAGGACAGAAGGAGTACCCTACATGATTTTAGGAATGCCACCAATTGGCATTTCATCTTCCAACGTGGTCGACTTCATTTCATACTCAGCTAGGAGGATTATTCCTAATATAAATACTCCTTATGTGCTATCCCAAAATAAGTTTTGATGAATTGATAAACTCATATAATTTTGCAGCCAAGCTTGAGTCCCTTGCACTCTCTTTGTTCTTCATGACTTGTGAAAAAAAAATCCCTTTTGGATCCCCTAATTGGTGCTATAGGTTTTCGGTCTGGCGTGTTCCCCACCAATGCCTATGAGGCCATATAATTTTGTAGTGAAGCTTGAGTCCCTTGCACTCTCTTTGTTCTTCATGACTTGTGAAAAAAAAAATCCCTTTTGGATCCCCTAATTGGTGCTATAGGTTTTCGGTTTGGCGTGTGTTCCCCACCAATGCCTATGAGGCCAATTCGAAGATGACACGTAGGGACCTGTGGAATCTGCCCCCGTTTAAACGCTTTTGCTGCTTGCCTGCCCTCGCCGGCTCGCCCCTGACGAACCTTCTTGGAAATTCCTGCACTCCTGCTCTATATATATATATATGCTGTCACTTGCTAGTTAAGCAATCTGCGATCTGCTTCACTCCACCACGTTCCCACAAGCTACTGCTGCCTTCAGCGCCCGGCGATCAAGCACTCCACTGTCCATTGCGCCGCTTGCCGTGTGGGCAGCAGCCATGGGTGCGAGGGGGCGTTGATCGAGCTGGGGCATTCCGTCCGCCTTCTTCGATCTGCAAGTTCTTCCCCTCCGTCCTCAGGCGAGCTCGGCCGATCACGCGTACGTGCCACCCGCATCCATGCTTCAGCTGTCATTTTCATGTGTAGTACAAAACACTAGAATTTGGATAGATGCACCAATGAATATAATGGACTGATGAGCGTGCTCTCTCTCTCTCTCTCCACGCACGCGCGCACCCACACACACATATATTGACGTATGATTTTCCTTTTTCTTGGAAGAAGAGGCACTTATGTGTATATATACATGATATGGAATATATTTTATATGGGAACCAAAAAAATAATCTTACTGTTGATATGTGAACCAATGCAAGAACTGCTAATTGAAATACTCACTAAAATCATATTAACTAATATTCGTTTTTCTAACATAATATTTACAAAAAGAGACTATAGTTTGGTCGTGCATTTATCATCTATGTGACTCACCATGCATCCGCTGCTGGAACATGACACAACACCTACTTTTTTCTCTGGGCTTTGGTCTGGTACGCACCACTGAAACCTAGTCAAGCTTTGTCGGTGATCCCACATTGTACATGCCCTTTTACTATATATGTTCTTATTCTTTTCTTAATTAATCTGACGGATGGGTGAATGTACTATGAGCGGGTCTCAGCAAACTTACTGCTTCTCATGTTTAATTTCATCAATTGCATGCTTAGCTTACTTGACATTGTGTGTAGGCGTTGATAGATTTACATTTTTCATGGTGTCGATGGAAGATGATAGGATGGAGATACAACTTTTAATGACAGGGCCTGCAAATGAGGAAAATCTATATGAAATTTTAGTAGGAGGTACATTGTGATTTTTTTTTGTTGTTTGTCCTGTTGGTGTACTAGTTCAATTTAACTGGCATGAAAGTAATGAAGATGTTTCCATTACAGGCACATTTGACCACAATACTCATCAGGTACGACTTCCTTTCAGATATATATGATCCTATCCTTGGGATATTTCAGAAATTATTTGAAAGTTTCTCCTTTTGCATTGTTTTAGAGGAAGAGAAAAATTGCTAGAAGTAATAAATGCCATAGCCTGAGAGGCAATAATAATGCAATAAATTTGACACTTGTTTTTTTTTCTTTACCATAGATGAGGTATGAACAGCAAGATGCACGCAATCGGGATGGTGCAGAGGCAGTACAGAAAGTACGTACTGACCATGAATTGGAGTATTACCTCGAGCCAAGCAAGTTAGGTACAATTTGCTATAACTGACTCTGCTGTCCTTTTATCATCTGCATTTTGATAGGTATGTTAATATGATCACTGATTTATGAATGAGGCATATCGACGTATAGCAATAAAAATCTGCACTACTAAGAAAGCATTTGTAAAGATGAAAACATAGGAATCAGTGATCAAGTTTCTGAAATTCAATAGTATGGATTTGAGATGTCCAAAAAAATAGAAGAAAACCGTTGTTTCAAAGTATAAGAAGAGTTGGTGGTTGGATGTTTTACCAAATTTAGCATTGCATATGGATTTTGTCTATGTACATTTGCATCTGCTCGGATGGATCATTCTCCGTGGAATAATGCACAACAGGTATATTCATGTTCCATGTGATTTAGTTCATTTCTAGAATTCATTATATCTTGTGATGATCATTTATTTAATACTTACGGCAAAGAATGAATGCCCCGCTAGTGAGATATACATTGAATGTCCTTTCAGGTTGTTTCTCATCAGCCTCTTGTAGATGCCGCCGAAGAGGAACTCGCATGAGAAGCAGATCATCATGGAGGGTAATAAGCATATTCCTAAGTACCCATGAAGTGTCTATATTTAATTCAATACAACACTAATATAACACACCAATATAGTTGACAAATTTAGACTCACGTTAGGTATATAGGAATCTATCTGGTTCATGACATTTGAGCACACCAATTGAACCCCATGATGGTTTTTTTTATTTAGGTTAAATTAAGTGTCTCCGTTGCCATCGTCAATGTCATTTGTTCATATGAATTATATGCAGTATTCACTAAGGCAAGGTAATACATATATAATGGATAAATTGTTGGTTGGTTTATTTATTTTTTCAGGCTCAAATCGGCAAACTATTTGGTTCACAATTTCCTTGTACAAGTGCTGGTGCAAAATATAGAAGTAGGAAAAATAATGACCATTGGACAGAAGATGAAATGATTGAACTTGTGGTTGGTGTTTCCAAAAGAGGGATTGGGAAATGGAGCAGGGTGAAGGATGATTATTTCTCAACATCAGTTCGTACAGCTACTCATCTCAAGGTACAGTACTACCTCGATTATTGGCGGCAACATGTTCCACTGCAGAGTATAGAAATATGCTAAGGTAATTTTGCTTCATGCTCTCAGGATAAATGGAGGAATTTGGTAGCAGCTTGCAAGGCTAATACCTCCAGAAAAACTCACAAGGAAAAAAAATCCCCCAAAAAGAAGGTGCTATAGTCTATACCAATCTTTGTACAGTTTTTTATGTAAAGGATACCTAGCTAGCTATGGCTAGCAGAGGAGTTGATATGTTTTCACTGTCTTACAGTTCTTCCACCAACTCCAGGTAAGCCTACAGAAGGCTACGGAGTTGGTTGTGAAAAGATTTGGACACCGGATCTTGGCCATGGAAGCCAAGCATCTAGCTCAGAAAAAAAATTTAAATGAACCACTGTCTTAGCAAATCATGCTGTTTTGTAAGTACTAATGCTCTCCAAAATTCGCAGGACAGTACGTGTATGGCAGCCGTACGTCTGTTCTTAATGCCGTTGAGGTTAATAATTAAATTACCAAAAGTGACTATGATTGTTACTTGGCCTGGAGCAAATATTACTGCACGTGTTAATGTTCTATTTTAGCTAAAAGATTAGCGAGTCACGTTTTACTACAGGGAAGACTCACCCCTGAAGGACAGAAGGAGAAGGCGAGCCTATGTTATTGTTCTACGTACGTGTGGTCAAAATGTTCGTATTTACCAACAGATCTCATTGAGATCAAGGGAGCACACACGTAGAACGACATTTGTTTTTGTTTTATATGATCAATGATTAGAATACGCTGAAATACACCATATTCGATGAAAGAGCATATATGATCAAGGGTAAGAGTGATTGGACCTGCCACCAACACCAACTGAATCCGTTATCAAAAAAAAAAAAACCAACTCAAAAGAACCATCCTACAAGCAAAGGTATAGGTGACCGGACCCACCACTACCACATACCTTGTTGTAGTGGTAGAACAAGAACCAATCCCTTCCAAAAAAAAAAGAAGAACAAGACCCAATCAACGACCACATGATAGCCAATAGCCCAATACAGTATCATGTTCTAGCACGTTATTTATCGGTAGTCAGTAGTCTCACCACGTTATTTATCAAAGACACTAGCTAATTAATAAACAAGCTAAGGACGAGGCTTCACGGACACGGAATAACCTACATGACCCGATCTAGCTAGCAACAAAGTACAGGCGTGTGCTCACCGATCGACCCAGCTAGCTGTGTGCCATATGCATGCATCACTTTCAACCATCAGATCTGTCGATCCAAGGCGACTGCCACTTCTTAACGGATGGTCAGGAAAACGACTTGCCTGCCGCTCACTGTGCTTCCAGTCAATTATATTGGTCGTTGTGTCAGTTATTAGAAATTCATTAAACATGAGATGACAATGAATTGCAAAGAAGCATGATTGATGAGCCTGGAATGGTACATAGTTTTTTGTGGTGAATGTAAGTAATATAGTGGTTTAGACTTATGCGCATATACCAGTATATATATATGTACATACTAGCAATCTGATATCGATATTTTAACTAATTAGGGTTAATACAACTACTGGGTGTGTCTTTCTTCCAACTTAATTATGTGGCATATTTGTCTGAATCTGATAGCTTAGTTGATCAACACACCTTTGATCTGTTGGTGCCTTGGGGGGGGGAATAAAAACCAGTACAAGGCCATCACTAGGGATTCTCTGTGTCACATCCGGCCAGAACTCAAGTAGATTTTTCGTTCGAGAGCGCAAAGTAGATGAGTTCCACTTCCACAATAGCATGAGAAAGGTTGTTTTAATTGCCACCTTGATGTGTGGAAATGGTGATCTGCATACCACTGATTGCAATTAATTATCGGTTAATGCAAACTAGTAAAATCTTCAAGAAAGGAGATGTGTGAACTGCTTATATATGGGCAAACAAGTACATGATTCTTCCGGTATGGTTGATTAATTCGACAGTTTTTCGCCTGTTATTCCGAACAGGATGAAAGAGTAAGAGGCTGCACACAGTTACAGAATTGTTGGCTAGCTTTACTATTCAATTTGAACATATCACAGCTTTGTTACCAGTCTAATGAAAAATCTACTTGATAGATGAGTCGTCTTTTCCCAGAATCATGCATCCAGGAATGGGCGAATGCCCATACATGCATCCTAGCTAGTCTCCGACGATCCTGCTGATCAATCCGGCGACGGCTCCCATGGTTGGCCGGGATCTGGGGCGGTTATGCACACACTGCAGAGCGATACTCCCGAGCTGCAGGGCAGAACAAGGTTAGTTCATCACACACTGCCAGTTAGGATCTGGCGCTAGCACATGTTGCTAGGGAAGAGAGTGGAGACCTCGCGATCTCCAGCAGCTGGATACTGCGTGCCAAGCTTCGGGTCGATCCATCGCTCAACTCGTCCTTTTCTCAGCAATGGAGTTGCCTGTCATTTGCAAGTATAATATAAGCTGGAACTAGCATACAACTTTCAGTGCCAACAACCAAGAACACAACTATTTGCACAAGAGAAGATCGAGCAGGGTTTTGCTTACCCAGCCCAGCAGTAGTACATGCGGATCCATGGTTACATCCCACGACATCCTCCCCGTCAGGAGCTCGAGCAGTACTACTCCGAAACTGTAGACGTCGGACTTGAAAGGAATCCTTTGGCCACTCATCTGAAACTCCGGCGGCAGGTAGCCGTGGGCCGTCCCGGACCACACGCCCGCGTGATCGGCGTCATCCGGTGGCGGCAGCTGGTCGAGCACGTCGTAGTCGGCGATCTTGGCCCTGAGGCCTTCGAACAGCAGCACGTTAGTCGACCTGACGCCCCAGTGCGGCACCGCCGCCGTCTCGTGCAGGTACTGAAGCCCCCTCGCCGCGTCGAGCGCGATCCGCGTGCGCTGCGCCCAGCTCAGCCGCAGCGCCGCCGCCCGGCTGCGGCTGCTGGCAGATTCTTGGCCGTCGTCGTTACCCCTCGGCCCTGTTCGTCGATCGGTGACTAGAGTGATGGATCAGGTAGCTAGGGGATAGATGCTACCATGTTGTGTTTGTGCGTGCGTACCGTGCAGGACGTCGTGGAGCGTGCCCACGGTGGCGAACTCGAAGACAAGAACGCGGAGGTCGGGGGCGATGGCGTACCCGAGCAGCCGGACAAGGTGGTCGTGCCTGAGCATGGAGAGCACCGACACCTGGTGCCTCAGGAACGCGTCGTTGGAGGCGCTCCAGGTGCTGGAGCGCGGCGTCCCAAGCCTCTTGGCGGCGGCGACCGGCACGCTCGGCAGCTTGGCCCTGTACACGGTGGCGTTGCTCCCCCGGCCGATGAGCAATGTTTTAAATAGCGGGCTAAGCCATTTAGCTATCGATGTCCAAAAAACGGGCTATAGCCAGCTATATCGGGCTATAGCGGTAGCTAAGAGCTAAATTCTACGTGAAAAAACTTAGTTAAATTTCTCTCAAACAGCTATAGCCGGAGATAGCGATAGCTATAGCCGGAGATAGCGGTAGCTATAGCCGGAGATTTAAAACCTTGCCGATGAGCCTCGCGGCCGAGAAGGACCGGGTGGCCTTGTTGAGATCGCGAACCGTCAGCTCCGGCACGCCGACGGTGAGGACTGGCTCCGTGCTGTTGACTGATGGCGAGGACAGGAATCAAGCACCAGCACTCGAGTTGAGCGCGCTAGCTGCGGCGCCGCCAAGGGAGAACGAAGGGCGCGATCGAGAAGAAGGCAAAAAGGAGCAACGAGCCATGGAGAAACAGCCATACCTGCAAACACAGGCGTGTTGGAGGTGGACGACGAGTCCGTCTTGTTCCGGCGGAAGAACCAGGCTCTCCACCCCATCGCTCGGCCGGCCAGCTGATGGAGACGAAGCTGATGATGAACCAGAACCAGAGGGGAGACGGCCGGGACTCGGGAGAGCAGGTGAGCGGAGGGTTTACCTTATCGATAAATTAAAAATATCGGAGATTGGTGATAAACGGAAATATCGAAATTCGATCAGTGATAGAGAATTTTTTCGAACAAAATTTAGAGAAAAAACTCTCATTTTATGCAGAAATGAACATAGATTTTTCAAACCATATAGCCTAAAACAGTATACATAATAACCTAGAAAAATGAAAAGAAATAGCAGGTAGGGAGACATGTCTGCTACGTCGGTTCTCACTAGAATATGAAGAATTGGATGGTGGAATAAAAAGAAATGAATGGATTAGGGCTACAAGATGGTTACATGTTCTTTTTACTAGTTATAGTGGGTAAAAAGTATGTGCACAAACTTGTGGGTTAGTCGAATGGAGTGTTAAATTTAAAACAATTATATTTTTAGATGATAAACTAATTTTATCGGAGCTCACTGGTAAAACAAAAATATCAAAATTATCGAAAATCTATCGGTGATAAGGTGAACCATTTGCGACAAGCTTAATTATAGCAGCTGGTTCCCCACACCCGGTCAATTTCCACCCCTCAAAAACAAACAACAGCAGGTTCCCCACACCCGGTCAATCCAACAAAGGAACTACCCTATCGCCTCACCAACCCACATCACTCCCGTCCGCATCGAATAGACCTGATCATGGGCCACCCGACCCGATTAACCCGACTCAACCCGCCCGAAAAAAACCCGACCCGACCCACCAAGTGACGGGCCAGGTACGGGCTGAAATATTTGAACCGAAACTCAAAAAAACCCGATCCAACCCAAAAATTACACACAAAATTGCAGGCCAACCTGACCCAACCCGAACCCAACCCGACCCGACCATGTCATGGACCGGGCATGGACCAATATTTTTTGACCCGAAACTCGAAGTGAACCGACCCGAACCCGGCCCGACCCGACAGATGATCAGGCCTAGCGTCGCATACCAACACTCGAAATTCCTCATTCTACAGCCAAAACCCTCAACTGAAGGAGGTTGCGCGGGCGCGGGCAGCCCACACAAGGCTCCGAAGAAGAAACCAAATTGGCAGCGAGCTCTACAACACTAAATCTGCACTCAACCCAACATCAGCCACCTATCCAGCCGGAACCAACCACCGCCAGACCGACCGGAACGCCGGCCGGGGAAGAGATCAGCACGAAGGGGACGCGGGCCGAGGGGTCGGAACTTATTCTTGCGGCGCGCGGGGGGTTGGCGATTGGGTGGAGGGTACGCCGCTTCAGTCTCTCCCGACCTTGGTGTCTCCCCGAGCCTTATCTTCTGCTCGGGGAGATGGGAGGGGAGCGAATAAAACGGGTTGAGGGCTGAGGGGGGAGGCGAGGTCGTGATCGATCGCCGACTAATACGTTCTTGAATTGATTGCTGCAGCAGGATTATGAGGTTGTCACGGAACCCGCCCCGCTTTAGTTGAAGATTACTAGGTGAAATACTAAGTGAGTAATTTGGTCGAAGATTACGAGTTAGTTTAGATAAAAGTTTCATAATTCCAGATGTGAGTAATTTAGGTAAAAATATAGGGGTTACTTAGACTATCTTCATAGTGGGAGATCAAACGTGGTTATTGTTTTTTTAAAAAAACAAATAGGTATTGTAAGATAAGATAGTAGTATATGTGATACTTTCAGAAATCGTTTTACAATGAGAGAAAAATACTATTCGTCACTGACTGCAACTAAACAGTGGTCCTTTTCCTTCTTTATTTCTTTGCGAAAAGGAAGGATGGTATTAGACTTGAAGCACAGTACAACCTCAAATTACAAAGAAGACCCTTAAGGAGATGAAAATTACAAAGCAGGCCATCGAGAGCTTCTCTGACATCTTCCTCAGCGAGAACTGACAACTGGCGTGCATGGTCCTTTTCTAACTTTACAAGATTTCTCATCACATCGAATCTTTGAACGCATGCATGACGTATTAAATATAGCTAAACAAAATAAATAATTACACAGTTTGTCTGTAATTTGCGAGATGAATGTTTTGAGCCTAGTTAACCCATAATGAGATAATAATTACTAAATACAAACAAAAGTACTACAATATTTTCCAACTTCACTTTTATGCATCTAAACAAGGACTGAAAGTGTAAAACTGTAGTCTGATTGAGACATCGGATTAGGGGCTATATAATGTGCATAGATACCCTGGACCACATTTTTTGACTCATTGGTAGGAAAAAAAAATACTAATAGATAGTGGCATGACCAGTTGGGTCGTCAACGAGTCGCATCAAGAAGTCAAGAGAGTGATGTTAACATATGCTGCTGATCTGTTGCGATGTCGCATGATGATAGCGATGGCTTTGACAACTTGAAGTCATAAAGAGGGTCAACAGTTTTATAACATAATCCAAGCCTCCAGAACTCCAAGCGCCCAGCATTCCAGCAAACAGCAAGGAGAAACGGCACCCGTCAACACGGGGAGGACTGATGCACTGTCAATGTCGTCGACTGAGGCCCCGTTTAGTTCTCAAGAAAAATTTTCTGGCCCTACAGTAACTTCAAATATTTGATCACTAATTAAGATTACTAACAAAACTCATTTTATAATCCCAGGTGAAATCGCGAGACGAATCTAATGAACCTAATTCTGCAATGATTAGACAATGTCGTGCTACAGTAAACAACCTCTAATGATGAATTAATTAAACTTAATAGATTCGCCTCGCGATTTCTCGTCCATCCGTGTAATTAGTTTTATAATTAGTGTTAGAAAAGGTGTTCCCCAAAAAATTTTGGCAACTAAATGCGCTCTGAGGCGGTCAGGGTGGACACGCCGGCCTGGGTGGGCACGCTGTGTCTGTAATATCCCAGTTATTTAGATAATTTTTAATTTCAAGCCAAGAGAGATTAGAAAGTTGACCAAAAATTTGACTTTCTTAATCGTTGGTCAGTTGGACGATCGGGCACCGCGGTTACGTAGATCTTGTCGAAACGAATCCGTTTGACTATACACATGGCAAGTTTGGATAAGGGATGAATTGATGGCGAGCCAATGAATCTAGGCCATTGGATATGCATTAGGTTTCTGTTTCTGATTTCTATCGACACCTTCTTGGGCCGACTCCTGTTCAGCGCCGCCTCCGTTTTTTTTCCAGCGCCGCCTCCTCTCATCCCTGGCGCTGCCTCCTCTCATCTCTAGCGCCGCCCCTGCCCCTAAGCTTGCAGCCCCAATCGGCGAACCTCTCCATCCACGAGAGCTGCTGCCATCACCGGTTGCTCATTAGGTAACTCTATTGGTTTGCCTTGTTGTTGCACGTGTTGGTTCCTTGTGCTAAAGGGGCGTGTCGTTTGTTGCTGCTGGGCACAGAGTAGAGGGAGGATCGGCTGCTTCCTGGTGGTGCTCTGCTGGACGCAGGGGGCAAGGAGGCAATTAAGAGGGCAGCAGAGAAAGGGCAGGGCAGGAGAAGGTTTGACAAATTCTAGTAGCGAGCGTGTGGCGCCGGATTTCCGACAAAGTTAAGGCAAGTGCAAGGACGAACCTCTTGATGTGTGATTATGTTTGTGGCTTTCTTGCTGGTCTTGGGCGACGTTTATTCAATGTCTTTATTTTATGTCAATTCCTTTAAGAATCATGTCATAATTTTTTGGTTCTGTCAAATGTTCAAGATTCGTGTGTTGCCTTTCATATCATTTAAGTGCCGGAGGTTTGTATAAACACCGGTTGTGCAATTTGGTTCTTATGTTCAGATTCCTATGAATAAGTGCTGGCCACACTTATTCGGCTTTGTCGGTAAATGCTAAGGAAGTTTCAAGTGATGTCCGTTTCAGACGGAAACTACTATTTCATTGTTGTTCCATGATTTTGGAATCCCAGTGTTCATGTACTTGCAGTCATTTTACCAGTTCCAAATTGTGCTTGCTGAGTATTATTACTCACTCTTGTGTTTATTTGGCTTTTAGGTACCCACTGATCAAGTTTGCATGGGATGGGAGTAGCCACTTCATGATGAGCATGCACACAATTTTTTGCGATTCATTAAACAAATCTCTAGGCTGAATTATTCTTTTGATATCGAGAACTGTCGTGTGGTCGTTTGGATGTCGCTTAAATTCGTTTGGTCATGTTAGTCGATGTGGAGTTCTTAAACTGTTTATATATACCATTGTTATTATATTACTTGTGTGCCCGCGAATGTTAGAATTTATAGAGGAGACTCTGCCAAAATTTACTAGAATTTTTATACTTAGTGCAATTTAATGTCTTTAGCAGTACCCTCTAGGTATGTCGTTACTTGGGGCGTTACAGTTGGTATCAGAGTCAGGTTTATTTCCTTGTTATATTGTATAAGGCTAAACATTTGAAACTTCATTTAGGCCTGCAATTAAAATTTGACACACATATGCACAATAGGATGGGTTGCATGGGCATTTTCTGCATTTTGTCTTTCGCTGTCTAATTTCCTTTATGTGCTTATTCTTGCCATGTTAACGTGTTGTTAATCGTACTTTATTGTCTTTCCAAATTTATTAGAACTATGCCGCCGCGAAGGAGTGCACGCAATGCTGCGTGCGGGAGAGGTCGTGGTCATAGTAGAGGCGATGTTAACCAGCAGGTTAACAATGAACAAGTGAACCAAGGTTATGAAGAGGTTGAAGGAGGGGAGGAACACTCAGTTGCTGCTGGAGCTCCCGTCGGTGGTGGTGCAAATGCCCCGGTTCAGGCAATGACGTTTACTAGGTGGATGTCTATGCGCTTGGATACCTTTGATGGCTCACGAATGCCTACTGATGCAGCTGATTGGCTGCGCGAGATGGGGAAGGTCATGACTGCATGTAGGATGACTGCTGAGGAGATGGTCCTGTTTATTCCTCACCAGTTGACGGGCCAGGCTGATATTTGGTGGGTAGGAGTATGTGATGCATGGATTCTTGCTCGTGGTTCTATCACTTGGGAGGTTTTCTTGGCGCAGTTCAGAGCTAAGTATTATCCAGACTCCTTCAGGGACAAGATGAATAATGCATTGAACCACATTCAGCAGGGGGACAAGACAGTGGATGAGTATGAGAGGGATTTCAGCAACATTGTTCGCTTTGTCCCTAGTGTTGCAAGTGATGAGCGTGAGAAGGCTCGGAAGTTCTTCACGGGGCTTAATGCTCGGTACAGGGAGGTGATGGGAAGAAATCCTCCTACCACTTATATCACAGCAGTTGAGGAGGCTAGGGGTATGGAGACTCAGTTTCAGCTTACAGTGCTCCAGCAGAGGCGTAATGGAAATTCGAGTAACACGGGGGGTGAACATAAGAGGGTTCACCAGGAGGGAGGAGAGCCTTCGTAGAAACCCTCTTTCAAGAAGTCTAAGAGAAACCATCCGTCTCAGCAGCCTTCCAAGTCCAAGCAATCAGGGGCTCAGTCTTTTTCGGGCCAGCACGGTGGGAACTCCTCATCATTCATGCGTCCTATTCCAGGACAAGGTTTAATTTGTTTCAAGTGTGGGAAGTCGCATCATGCTTTAGAGTGTAGTTTTTCGGGTACATGCAACATTTGTGGCAAGGAGGGGCGTAGTAGCATGATTTGCAAGAGAAACCCAAATTGCATCATCAAGTGGCAACGTTCAGGTTCTTCTTTTGCTGGATCCACTTCAGTTGCCAGTTCCAGAGGTTCGGCTCTTACAGTTGCTACTCCTCGCGGCACAGTTCAGATGATGGCCGGTCCCCCACCAGCTCCATATTCTTCGTGTCCACAGTACTACTATCCTCCACCGGGTTACTATTGGCCTCCACCTCAGCTTCCTACACCACGTGCTCCTTTACAGATACCTGCTTCGCCTGCTCCTATAGCTCAGCTTACTTAGTATGCAGCGGGAGGTTCTAGTTCGACTGCACCTACTGGAGTTTACACTATGCCTACAGCCTCTACTCTTGGACGCCTAGATGTGGTTTCAGGTACTCTTAATGTTGATTCACATGATGCTCATGTCTTATTTGACTCGGGTGCTACCTTCTCGTTTATTTCACTTGATTTTGCAAGAAGGGCCAATATTTCTAGCCAGCAGATTTCTGAGTCAATTCATGTTAGTTCTCCTGGGTGCTTGATATCTAGTTCAGTGGTGTGCCCGGGTTGCATTGTTTCTATAGGTGGAGATGACTTTGTGGCAAATTTAATGGTGATTCCCTTACCGGTTTTTGATGTTATTCTTGGTATGGATCGGCTACATCGCTATAGAGCTGTTATCTCTTGTTTTTGGAAAACTGTTACACTTGAGGCGCCACCAGGACAGACCATAAATTTTCAAGCAAATCCACCTAGTCTTTGTATACTGGTGATGGCGTGTCTCTTTCTAGACCGTCGCTCCGTAAAGACCAGCTTTCTTTGGAGCCTAGTTGAAACGTCTATCAAGTCATTGATTATTGAGAAAATTCTGGTAGTGCGAGACTATCCTGATGTCTTCCCTGATGAGCTACCACGGATGGCGCCCAAGCGTGAAGTGGAGTTCCGTATTGATCTTATACCTGGCACTCGTCCTGTATCTATTGCCCCATACCGTTTGTCCCGCCCATTTCAAGAGGAGTTGAGGAAGCAATTAAATGATTTGTTGTCAAAGAAATTAATTCGGCGGAGTGTGTCACCATGGAGGGCCCCTATGCTATTCACTAAGAAGAAAGATGGTAGTTGGCGTATGTGTATCGACTATCGTGGCTTGAATGCTGTGACGATCAAGAACAAGTACCCATTGCCCCATATTGAGGTGTTATTTGAGCGATTGAAAGGGGTTAGAGTATTTTCTAAGATTGATCTTCAGTCTGGGTATAATCAAATTCCTGTTCGAGAGGAGGATATTGAGAAGACAGCCTTTTCCACAATGTATGGCCATTATGAGTTCGGAGTTATGTCTTTTGACTCACTAATGTGCCCCCATACTTCATGGAGACAATGAATAATATGCTTCAGGGATTGGAGGAGTTTGTCGTGGTGTTTATTGATGATATACTTATCTTCTCCAAAATTGAAGCAGAGCATGAGGACCATTTGAGGAGAGTTCTTGAGACTCTAAGGAGTCATAAATTTTATGCTAAGTTCAAGAAGTGTGAGTTCTGGCTTTCGAAAGTTGGTTTTTTAGGACATGTGATTAATAAACATGGCATCTCTGTTGATCCGGGCAAGGTTTCTACTATAGTGGAATGGGAAAGGCCAACGAATGTCAAAGAAGTCAGGAGTTTCTTGGGTATGGTAGATTATTACCGGTGCTTTGTAAATGATTTCTCTATCATTGCTAAACCTATGACAAAGCTCACTCAGAAGAACGTCAAATTCGTGTGGACTCAAGAGTGTGAGCATTGTTTTCAAATGTTGAAGGAGAAGTTGGTGACTGCTCCTATTCTTACCCTCCCTGAGCCCGGTAAATATTTCACTGTTTATTCAAATGCTTCTCGTGTAGGATTTGGTTGCGTCCTTATGCAAGATGGGAAGGTAATTGCCTATGCATCAATGCAATTGAAGACACATGAGCAGAACTACCCCACTCATGATTTAGAGCTTGCTGCGGTTGTTTTTGCACTTAAGATTTGGAGGCATTATTTATATAGGGAGTCATGTGACATTTTCACTGATCATAAGAGTTTGAAGTACATTTTCACTCAGAAGGATCTGAATTTGAGGCAAAGAAGGTGGTTGGAGTTGATCAAAGATTATGATCTAAATATTCAGTACAAGCCAGGCAAAGCAAATGCGGTGGCTGATGCCTTGAGTCGTAAGACTTCTCCTCCTACCTTGAATGCTTTAATAGTTGATTTTGAGCGGATGGATATATCATACTGTTATACCAGAGTGACAGAAGCAAAGACACAGTTGATTCTATCGTCAGCTATACCAGAGCGTGTATTGGAGGCGCAACAAAAGGACCGATTATTGCTAGATGTCAGGAAACGTATTCATGAAGGGAAGGTTGGGGATTTCACCTTGGATGCTTCTGGGGCTGTTCGATTTCGTGGTCGCCTATGTGTGCCACAAAGGTCTCAAGTCAAAGAGGATATACTCAAAGAGGCACATTGTACTCGATACACTATCCACCCTGGTGAGAATAAAATGTATCATGATTTGAAGAAAACTTATTGGTGGTAGAGGATGAAGATTGATGTGGCCAAGTATGTGGCCTCATGTGGAATTTGCCAGCGGGTGAAGGCTGAGCATAAGAGTCCCGCGGGAAAGTTGCAGTCCTTAGAGGTTCCTATGTGGCCTTGGCATGATATTGCTATGGATTTTGTGGTTGGTCTGCCACGCTCTCCGAGGCGACGAGACACTATATGGGTTGTAGTTGATCGACTGAGTAAGGTGGCTCATTTTATTCTGATTAGGTCCACAAGTACAGCCGGTGATTTGGCACCTATCTACATGCGGGAGATAGTGCGATTGCATGGTGTACCTCGCACCATTGTTTCAGACAGAGATGCCAAATTTGTTTCTAAGTTGTGGGATAGTTTGCAAAAGGCATTGGGCACTACCTTGAGGATGAGCACTGTTTTTCACCCTCAAACAGATGGACAGTCTGAGCGGACTATTCAGATCTTGGAGGATATGCTTAGATCATGCGTACTATCTTGGAAAGGGAGTTGGGGGGATCATTTACCCCTTGTGGAGTTTTCCTATAATAACTGCTATCATTCTAGCAATCGTTGTGCTCCATTTGAGGCTCTCTATGGGAGAAAGTGCAGATCACCACTTTGCTGGGATGCAGTGGGTGAGAAGGCTGTTTTGGGGCCGGATTGGGTTCAGCAGACCACTGAGCGGGTTGCTGAAATTCGAGAACATATGTTGCCAGCTCAAAGTAGACAAAAAAGTTATGCTGATGTGAGAAGACGAGACCTGGAATTTGGAGAAGGCGATGAGGTACTTCTTAGGGTGTCTCCTACCAAGGGTGTTGTGAGATTTGGTACTAAGGGAAAGCTTAGTCCAAGATTTATTGGCCCGTTCATGATCAAAGAGCGTGTGGGCAAGTTGGCTTATCGATTGGAGTTGCCTGAGTCGATGAGAAGGGTTCACGATGTATTCCATGTCTCGATGTTGAGGAAATATCTAAGGGACCCAGAACACCATATTACTGTGGAGCCAGTTACCATTGAGCAAGATTTGTCATTGGAGTCCCGTCCGGTCAGAATTCTGGAAACATCAGAGATAGTCCTTGGACGGAAGACATTCAAGTATGTGAAGGTACTATGGACTAATCAAACTGAGCGCAAGGCAACATGGGAGCTTGAGTCACAGATGTGTGAGAACTACCCTGAGTTGTTTCCATCTGCTGAGTAACCATGCCCTTGTTTATACTATTATTTTCAATATTCTTTTTCTACACATTAGCCATAAAGAATTCGAGGGCAAATTTTGTTGGGGGAATGTAATATCCCAGTTACTTAGATAATTTTTAATTTCAAGCCAAGAGAGATTAGAAAGTTGACCAAAAATTTGACTTTCTTAATCGTTGGTCAGATGGACGATCGGGCACCGCGGTTACGTAGATCTTGTCGAAACAAATCCGTTTGACTATATACATTTTAAGTTTGGATAAGGGATGAATTGATGGCGAGCCGATGAATCTAGACCATTGGATATGCATTAGGTTTCTGTTTCTGATTTCTCTCTACACCTTCTTGGGCCCGACTCCTGTTCAGCGCCGCCTCCGTTTTTTTTTCCAGCGCCGCCTCCTCTCATCCCTGGCGCCGCCTCCTCTCATCCCTAGCGCCGCCCCTGCTCCTAAGCTTGCAGTCCCAATCGGCGAACCTCTCCATCCACGGGAGCTGCTGCCATCACCGGTTGCTCATTAGGTAACTCTATTGGTTTGCCTTGTTGCTGCACGTGTTGGTTCCTTGTGCTAAAGGGGCGTGTCGTTTGTTGCTGCTGGGCACAGAGTAGAGGGAGGATTGGCTGCTTCCTGGTGGTGCTCTGCTGGACGCAGGGGGCAAGGAGGCAATTAAGAGGGCAGCAGAGAAAGGGGAGGGCAGCAGAAGGTTTGACAAATTCTAGTAGCGAGCGCGTGGTGCCGGATTCCCGATAAGATTAAGGCAAGTGCAATGACGAACCTCTTGATGTGTGATTATGTTTGTGGCTTTCTTGCTGCCCTTGGGCGACGTTTATTCAATATCTTTATTTTATATGTCAATTCCTTTAAGAATCATGTCATAATTTTATGGTTCTGTCAAATATTCAAGATTCGTATGTTGCCTTTCATATCATTGAAGTGCCGGAGGTTTGTATAAACACCGGTTGTGCAATTTGGGTCTTATGTTCAGGTTCCTGTGAATAAGTGCTGGCCACACTTATTTGGCTTTACCGGTAAATGCTAAGAAAATTTCAAGTGACGTACGTTTCAGAGGGTAACTACTATTTTATTGTTGTTCCATAATTTTGGAATCCCACTGTTCATGTACTTGCAGTCATTTTACCGGTTCCGAATTGTGCTTGCTGAGTATTTTTACTCACTCTTGTGTTTATTTGGCTTTTAGGTGCTCACTGATCCAGTTTGCATGGGATGGGAGTAGCCACTTCATGATGAGCATGCACACATTTTTTTTTGCGATTCATTAAACAAATCTCTAGGCTGATTTATTCTTTTGATATCGAGAACTGTCGTGTGGTCGTTTGGATGTTGCTTAAATTCGTTTGGTCATGTTCATGATGAGCATGCAAAATGAACTAAATTCGTTTGGTCATGTTCATGATGAGCATGCACACATTCGTTTGGTCATGTTAAATTCTTTTGAGCATGCAAAATGAACTAAACAAGGCCGTAGCCGGAGATGCATGGCAGTCGGGTTGGGTCAGGGCGCTCGTGCTTGCCGGCCCTTCAATCAGCTGGCTTCTCATCTGCCTCTGCTGGGTGCACCTACTGCCTCCTCCACAATTAAGCTCCCGTTACTAATTACCACCATGCTAGTTATTATAAATGTTCAAGTCCGGAACTTTTCTTAATCATATCCAAAAAAATTACCACCATGCTGGCTACTGCTGATAAGCCGGAGGCTGATCAGGCAGTTACGGCTGCACGCATCTGAAACTCTCAACTTCTTGGGTCCTACCGATCCAGCATCTGGGCAAGGTCGCTGAGCGTTGCTCCCTTTGATTTCTTCTGAAACTGAGCTCTTGGTCTTGGCCAGAGCTGTCCCCATGCTAGCTGCTGCTTGGTCAGTGGCTCACTGCACATGCGAGCGCGCACCCACCAGGGAAGATTCCGATCAAGGCCCAGCTTTCACTAACCGGAGGCAGCATGGCACATGAGAGCGGCTGCCATGGAGTTTCGTGATGATGAATGTCCATATATACTCTGTGAACTGGACAGAAGCTATATTGTAACACCCGCTTGTTTAGGTGTTTGATCACGTGTTTTATACAAAGTTTAAGCTTTCAAATTGAGTCAAATTTGGATCAAATCCGGTCAAAATCCGTACAGAATTTCTGAATTGTTTTATTTTGGCGGCTGAAATTTGTAAAACGCATAACAAGTATATGTGAAATGATAAAATACAAAATAAGTTTTGTTTGATTGGTTAGATCAAGATCTACAGTAGAAAAATGTTCATGCTTGTTTAATATCATTTTTACCTCTGCTTGAATTTAATTTGTGCTTAAGATTTTTTTAATTAGTTTATGCAGATCTGTTAGTCCAAAAATCACAAAATTTATGCTGTAGCTTAATTTATTCATGTGTAGTTCACTATAAAAATTTTAAGTCTAGAACTTATATATATGTCTAGTTTATTTGTTCAGTTTGTCTTGTTAAAGCTAAAAGAAATAGGTTCTGTTGATTATAATTGTTTTTGATAGAAATACTTTAAGGAAAACCCCTAAAGTTTAAATAGGCGCGGTACCTAGGGTTTGAACCTTGGGTGGGAGCACCCCGACCAGTGGCCTTTGCCACTACACCATGAGCCCCTTCGCTGTTGATTATAATTGTTCGTAATTTTTGTTGCACTTGTTATCTGCAGCTAATCGTGTTGGTTTAATTGTGCTACCAGATTAGGGCTGGAGGATAAGTTTTTGCATTTAGTTAGTTTTAGCTATAGCTTCTCCTTTTATAATATAACTAAGCAACTCTTTTATGCATAAGCCATTTTTGTTGGTGATATACCCAAGAGGCAATCATAACAATATGGATTAAAGGCCCACATGGATATTTATCCATGAGCAATTAGGGTTACTAATGGTCCTACATGGTCGATGGCCCATTAGCGCGCTCTATATATATGTGGGAGGGGGCTAGGGGCGCCACATCCTTGCCGCGCCTCAAACCCTAGCCGCCCTCCCTCCTCCTGGCCGCCGCTCTCCCAGCCTTGCACACGGTGCTAGCACATCGGCGCATGGCGTTTCTTTTCCCGCACGTGTGGACTCCGTGGAGGCGCTGCTGCTATTGCGGTGCTGATCGGCAATGAGGAGACGATCCATTTGTGACGTGATCGACTATTTCCTCTACATCGACGTGCGACTACGTTGGACGAGTCTACTCCAACGCATCTTCCGCTGCGCTGCGCGTCCAGGGATAACGATCCATGATCATCTGCTTGCATGAGATCCTTATTGCTAGCGTAGCGTTTCCTTACAGTGGTATCAGAACGATCATATTTAGCTTTTGGTCTGGATATGCATATAGAGATATGCTTTGATTAGGGTTTTGTAATCTGTTCATATGAGATGTATAGATTGATGCACGGTGTGGGATTGGTACGAATTGATTGCATCACGATGACTATAGATTGGTTTGTGTTCTTTCTCTATTGTGCGCACGACTTGCCCATATCGGCTGGAATCACCATCTGGGCTAACTGTGCAAACAAGAAGAGATTGAGCCGACATATCTGACTCGTGTGGTGTGGTCTTCTCCGATGTACCTATCGCGATAGTCAATGTGATTGACTAGTGAAAATAAGGGACATTGTGAATGCCCTAGATCGGTTTGATTGGATCAATCCGATGAGATTTTCATGGCGATTCTGTTGATAACGGCTTTACATACCCCTACGGTAGAATACGTTCTACGCTTAACTTGTTTTTGCAGGGTGTGATGTGAATGGTATGGCCTCAATATCATGTGATGATCTATGTGTAATGATTTTTGTGACCTGAGTGTCACCGTTACAACAACCGGGTTGAGGTTGTCCCATTATTGTATAACGGCCTGTGTGTCGACATGTGATGCTTGTTCTCCTCATGTAATTTAATTTACTAGCTATTAGATGTAGTAGCTTAGTATTCTTTTTCATGGAGGCTTCAAGCATAATGACGATGATGATCACCATGGAGGCAGGAGTGATGTCGATGGAGATCACAGTGGAACCATGGAGATGGAGACCACTATGATTCAATTGGCCATACTATTCACAATATAATATGATTATATGCCTGTGATATTTATTTTCCTGTCTTACTATTCTTTCATGTTTTCATATGGTCGATATGTTTTTGTCATGATAGAATAGCTTCCCTTAGAAAAGTTGAGTTCACTAGATGCCTTTACCAATAGCTACACCTATTAGATTTTGATCATTGTGTGGTAGGTCTGCCAAAGTAGGGTGCCATCAACAATCATAATAAATGGGGTGGATGTTGGACATTCGCACACATAGTATTGGTTACTCAGCATAGCTATCAAAACGGTTTTGGGCTATAGGCATATTGTTGGAGCCGGGGCATAGGATGCCACCCAACGAACAAGAGTCACATAGGGATGTGATTAACAAGTTTGTTGTTTACCTACGTCACTAACTTTCTAGTAGTAAAGCCAAAGCTCACTAGGAGTTTAGTGAATATGGATCTTGGTCCCCTATATGTCGTTAGAGGGAAGACGATGTTGATATAGTGGGAGTGTCTTTTATTAAATTTATTAATAGAAGAATTACATAAACTTAGTACTGAAACTTTGCATATTTGTGTTGTAGATTATGGCTGCTAATAACAATTCCAATTTTAACTTGCGATCTGTGCTTGAGAAAGAAAAGCTCAACGGAGCTAATTTTATTGATTGGTATCGCAACTTGAGAATAGTTCTCAGGAATGAGAAAAAAGAGTATGTTCTTGAGAAACCATATCCTGATGACCTCCCTAATGGTGCAAATGCTGCAGCTCACAGAGCTTATGAGAAGCACTGCAATGACTCACTTGAAGTTAGCTGTCTCATGCTTGCCACAATGTCCTCTGATATGCAGAAGCATTATGAGAATGCGGATGATCGTACCATGATTCAGGGACTGCGTGAGATGTTTGGGAACCAGGCGAGGGCTGAGAGATACAACGTCTCTAGTTTCTTGTTTGTGTGCAAGCTGACTGAAGGTAGTCCAGTTAGTCCTCATGTGATCAAAATGATTGGTTACATAGAGAGCTTGGAGAAACTGGGTTCTCCCCTCAATGTTGATCTGGCTATAGATGTTATTCTCCAGTTGCTCCCTCCGAGCTACAAGCAGTTCATTATGAACTTACATATGAATAGCATGTAGAAAACATTGAGTGAGTTGCATAGCATGCTGAAAATAGCACAGGAAAGCATTAAACAAAATACCAATCATTTGATGATTGTACAGAAGGAGAATAAAAAGAGGAAGCGTTGAACGCCTCCTAAAGGAAAAGCTAAGAGAAAGGTTCCCAATGAGCCCTCAAGCTCTAAGCAAAAGCCAAAGGTCAAATCTGGACCTACTCTTGATGATGAATGCTTCCATTGCCATGCCAAGGGACACTAGTCAAGGAACTGCAAGAAATACTTGGAAGATAAGAAAAAGAAGGGAGGTTCGACTTCCGCTTCAGGTATTTATCTTACAGAAATTAATATTTCTATATCTTCTACAGATTCATGGGTATTTGATACCGGTTCGATGATTCACACTTGCAAATTATTGCAAGGCTGACAAGGATTAGAAGATTTGCAAGAGGCGAGCTGGACGTGCGAGTCGGCAATGGAGCAAAGGTTGCTGTGTTGCAGTCGGCACCTACCACCTGTCGCTACCCTCGGGCTTAGTTTTGGAATTAAATAATTGTTATTGCATTCCTACTTTGAGTAAGAACATTATCTCTTCCTTATGTTTGGAGGAAGTTGATGGTTATGAGATTGTAATAAAGAACAAGTATTATTCTATTTATTATAAGGATTTACTTTATGGAGTTTGTCCATTGGTGAATGGTTTATATGTTCTTGAGCTTGAGGATAAAGATGTTTGTAACATTAATGCTAAAAGGCTTCGTCCTGATGATTTGAATCCCACTTTTATTTGGCATTGTCGATTGGGTCACATAAATGAGAAGCGTGTAGAGCAGCTCCATAAGGATGGTCTGCTGAGTCCATTTGATTTTGAATCAATTGGCACATGTGAGTCTTGTCTACTTGGGAAGATGACTAGGACACCATTCACTGGTCAAAGTGAGAGGGCAAGTGACCTATCGGGACTAGTACATACTGATGTATGTGGACCAATGAGTTCAATTGCAAGGGGTTGTTTTCAGTACTTCATTACTTTTACCGATGACTTCAGTAGGTATGGGTATATTTACTTAATGAGGAACAAGTCTGAATCTTTTGAAAAGTTCAAGGAATATCAAAATGAAGTACAAACTCAACTTGGCAAGACAATTAAATTCCTACGATCTGATCGTGGGGGTGAATATTTAAGACACGAGTTTGGTGATCATTTAAAATAATGTGGAATTGTTCCACAGTGGACTCCGCCTGGAACACCTCAGTGGATTGGGGTTTCTGAACAGAGAAACCAAACCTTGTTGGACATGGTAGGGTCGATAATGAGCCAAACTAATCTTTCAATTTCTTTTTGGGGTTATACTCTTGAAACTGCAGCGTTCACACTGAATCGGGTTCCAACTAAGTCTGTGGAAAAGGCACCATATGAGATGTGGACTGGGAAATGTCCCGGATTGTCTTTGTGGGGTATCCGAGGGAAAGCAAAGGATAGTATTTTTATAATCAAGCGAAAGGCAAAGTGTTTGTTGCCCGCAATGGTGTCTTATTAGAGAAAGAGTTTCCCTCAAAAGGAGTTAGTGGGAGCAAGGTGCAACTTGAAGAAATTCAGGATGTGCCTGAAACGGTTTCAGCCCCCACTGAACCTTCACGGGATGAACAAGAAGTTGAAGAACCCGTTGTCGAAGAACCAGCCCCACGAAGGTCTATAAGGGCACGTTGTGCACCTGAAAAATTCACGCTCCTAACCACAGAGCAGCGTGACATATTATTATTGGATAATGATGAGCCTAAGACCTATACTGAAGCAATAATGGGACCAGGAAATGGTTTGGAACCATGAAATTTGAAATAGAATCCATGCACGACAATCAAGTTTAGAACTTGGTTGATCCAATTGAAGGTGTTTGACATGTGGATTGCAAGTGGATTTTTAAGAAAAAGATAGACATGGATGGAAATGTTCACATCCATAAAGCGCGATTGGTGGCGAAAGGGTTTAAACAGATTCAAGGTGTTGATTATGATGAAACATTTTCGTCCGTCGCAATGCTAAAGTCTATTCGGATTCTTCTAGCTATTGCCGCATTTTATGACTATGAGATATGGCAAATGGATATCAAAACAGCTTTCCTGAACGAAAACCTTAGTGAGGATGTGTATATGATACAACCTGAAGGTTTTGTCGATCCTACAAATGCTAGAAAAATATGCAAACTTCAGAAGTCCATTTATGGACTGAAGCAAGCATCTCGGAGTTGGAATCTTCATTTTGATGAAGTAGTCAAAGGGTTTGGCTTCATCAAGAATGAAGAAGAGCCTTGTGTTTGCAAGAAGACTAGTGGGAGCGCACTTGTATTTCTAGTTCTATATGTTGATGACATATTACTGATCGGAAATAATATTCAAATGCCTGAGACTATTAAATCTTCATTAAGAAAGAGTTTCTCAATGAAAGATTTAGGAGAGGCAACGTATATTTTGGGCATAAAGATCTATAGGGATATATCGAAAAGGCTAATTGGATTAAGCCAAGATACATATATTGTCAAAGTATTGAAAAGGTTCAATATGCAGGATTCCAAGAAGGGTTTTCTGCCGATGTCACATGGTGTTAGTCTCTGCAAGAGTCAGTGTCCCTCGACACCTGATGAGCAAGAGAAGATGAATGCGATTCCATATGCCTCGGCTATTGGATCCATCATGTACGCCATGCTTTGTACACGCCCTGATGTAGCCTGTGCTCTAAGTGTTGCAAGCAGATACCAGTCAAACCTAGGAGAGGCTCACTGGGTTGCAGCTAAGAATATCCTTAAATACTTTAGAAGAACTAAGGATAAGTTTCTTGTCTATGGAGGTGAGGAGGAGCTCGTTGTAAATGGTTACACCGATGCTAGCTTCCAAACTGATAAGGACGACTTCAGATCACAATCTGGATTTGTATTTTGCCTTAATGGTGGAGCGGTGAGCTGGAAAAGTTCCAAGCAAGAGACGGTGGCAGATTCTACGACAGAGGCCGAGTACATAGTAGCTTCGGAAGCTGCAAAGGAGGCTGTTTGGATCAGAAAGTTTGTTTCTGAGTTGGGGGTTGTACCTAGTGCGTCCAGTCCAATGGACCTCTATTGTGATAAAAGTGGTGCAATTGCACAAGCCAAGGAGCCTAGATCGCACCAAAAATCCAAGCACATACTGCGACATTATCACCTGATTCGAGAGATAATAGATAGAGGTGATGTGAAGATATGCAAGGTGCACACAGATCTAAACATTGCGGATCCATTGACGAAGCCCCTCTCATAGCAGAAGCATGAGGCACATATGAGTTCCATGGGTATTAGATACTTGCATGATTGACTCTAGAGTGAGTGGGAGATTATTGTAATCATGTTTAAGTTTGTGTTTTAATAAAATGTTATTTGTTTCTTGAGCAACTACTTTACATTGATTGTCAAGTATGTGACTTGTCTGTGAAACTATTTGTACATTGTGATGTTGTTCTAAATGGTCTCTAGTCTACATCATTACGTGGGACAATAATGATACAACGACTAGCACATGGATTAATTGATGAGTATGTTTCACGAATCATGATATAGAGATATCAAATTAATGATGTGGACACATGTTAGTGAACATGGTGTTAGATTGACTCACTCCGAGACACTGCTGGGATTGTTATTTTATATGTGTCATCAGTTGGTCTCGAGCGATACACCTACTAGATCCTTAAACCTGAGATCGTCATTGTTTCTCACTGTGCATAGTGGTGCGTTTTGGGGCTGCCAAACACTACTCTGTAACTGGGTAGCTATAAAAGCAGTTTTCGGGTGTATCATGAAACAAGGAATGGGATTTGTGCGGATCAAGATGGAACTTGCCCCTCCTAATAACGGGAGAGATATCTCTGGGCCCCTCGAGATAGTTGGATTGGGAAGTGCATGGCCATGCCAATGTGATTAATGAGTTAATCATGGTGACTAAAAGTTAGTCATATTGAATCCACTATTTGATCGAGTGAATGGTTGAGCTATCATAAGGGTGGCATAAATCTCGCCTTGAGCTTGACTGATATCATGTGGCAAAAGGACTAGTGTATGTATATATCTAGGTTCAGCCGTTATAATCTTTATGTGCATTCGGAAGTCAGTATGCCCTGCTAGGTGCCGCTATTGACTTGTAGTTTGGAAACGGTTTCCGCCCATGACCGTCTACACATGAACCTAAGGGGTCACACACTTAAGGGGTTGGAATGTTGGAAACTTTGGCTCGATGATTGTCTCTAGTGCAAGTGGGAGATTGTTGGTGATATGTCCAAGAGGCAATCATAACAATATGGATTAAAAGCCCACATGGATATTGATCCATGAGCGATTAGGGTTACTAATGGGCCTACATGGTCGATGGCCCATTAGCGCACTCTATATATATGTGGGAGGGGGCTAGGGGCGCCACATCCTTGCCGCGCCTCAAACCCTAGCCGCCCTCCCTCCTCCTGGCCGCCGCTCTCCCAGCCTTGCGTGCGGTGCAAGCACATCGGCGCATGGCATTTCTTTTCCCGCACGTGTGGACTCCTTGGAGGCGCTGCTGCTGTTGCGGTGCTGATCGGCAAGGAGGAGACGATCCGTTCGTGACGTGATCGACTACTTCCTCTACCTCGACATGCGACTACGTTGGACGAGTCTACTCCAATGCATCTTCCGCTGCGCTGTGCGTCCAGGGGTAACGATCCATGATCATCTGCTTGCATGAGATCCTTATCGCTAGCGTAGCGTTTCCTTACAATTTCAGCAGCTTCTTTTTGTTCAATTTGTGACGCATGTTCTCTCAGCTAGAAGAGCATTTGGTTAGCCTTAAGTTAATGTGGTTTCATGCTTAATTTGTTTAATAATTTCTGGATAACCTTTTCCTTACATAATGAACATGCTTAGCAACTAAACTTAATTTTGGTAAGGGTTTATTAAAGAAAACACTTCAGACTAAATGATGTTTGAAATCTGAACTCGCACATCACTACCAAGCCGTTTCCTTTGTGCACTGTTTATTTTGTTTGCTTGGTAAACGATTGCCCACTAATATCTTTTCTTTTAATGCACTGCATTGCATCAAAGAGCACTCATGCATCATGTCGTTGCAACTGTTGTTCTAATGCTTGCATTGCATCACTTCATTCGTGTAGTCACAACGAGCAACTTAGTCTACGAGCTGGTAGCTGAGCAAGACCTGGAGTGGGAGTTAGGATCTCAAGGAGTACGAATCAAGCCCGCCCAAGTCTGCGATAAATACTAACTACACTTAGCAGAAGGTAAGTCCTGGAGCATAATCTATTATTTTAAATTATGAACTGTCATCTATTTACTTACTATGTATTACGTTCCTAAGAGCTGATTGAAACCATATAATTACATGATCTCTAGGTTCCCTCGGTTTACACTAGTATGTGTAGGTCGATAGTACTACTGTGCTTAATAGATCGGACTCAGTAGAAGTCGAGTGATTTTCTGTCAATCACGAAATGTAGGATCTATGGATACTTACAACAAAAGAGTAAGAAATAATGACGCGATGTATGAAATGACCGGACAAGGAATGATATTGAGATGTAAGTTATGGTGACATGATAGGATTCTTGGGTATCTTAGCCCTGTATGTGTCTCAATTAAGGCCCGGTTGTTGTTGGCTTTGTTGGTCGAGTTTGAACAATACTAGCAACATGGAGGAGGTAGTCGAACCCAGTAAATTTAGTACCTTGGTCATTCTGGTATTTCAATTATGTTGCAAACATAGAAAATAGTATACCTGATTAAACTTATGGTAAAATCTTAAAAGTAAAGATTCACTGTTAGTAGTTTTTTGGCAAAATAAACCTACCAACCAAAAACCTTACATACTAGGAGTCGGCTAATAAGTACGTATATACCACTAGCTAGTTGCCGCGGAAGTCTTGATGAATATTAGTTGCTCAGGATTTGTAGTTTAATTTATTCCAGATCCTAAGGACATAGATTTATGTCCTTACTACGCTAAGTTCATCCTCTTAGTGTGGAAGGTTGGGAAGTCTTTTAACCGGATGCTTGACTATGATCCGTTGCCACCCCTACCTCCATCGGCAGATCCGTCCCCTCTGTTTGGGTTCTGAGGAGGGATTGGATCGGTGCAGAGGATGTGGATAGGGCTGATGGTGCCAAGCCCGTCTGCATTCTTGATGCGCATTTCTCCGGAATACACTACTAGAAAAAGTGGCATTCGTCCACCTCCGATTAGTACCGGTTGCTTTAAAGCCGGTACTAATGTCAATTTAGTACCGGTTCTACAACACAGTGCCCCCCGAGCCATTTAGTACCGGGTCATATCTCCACCCGGTACTAAATGCCACCATTTAGTACCGGTTGGTGTTATAGCCCGGTACTAAATGTCTCCCGGGGGCCCCAACTATTTAGTACTGGTTTTTAACACCACCCGGTACTAAATGGTGGCATTTAGTACCGGGTGGTGTTATGGCCCGGTACTAAATGATCCACCTGGGTTACTTCAAAAGGATAACATCTTTCATCCCCTCACATGGATTGTGTGGATGGAATGGTAAAGGAGACTACGCGCGAGGCCACGTGTCACAAGTTCGAACCCCGACGCACGCGCATTTATCCAGATGTATTTTTTTCTAAAGGATGGTACATTTAGTACCGGGCGCTGCGACCGGTACTAAATGGACCGTCCATTTAGTACCGGCCAGCCGGTACCGGGCGCGGCAGCCGGTACTAAGGGCGCCAGGCGCCCGGTACTAATGGCCCTTTTTCCTGCCGTGATATCAACTTTATCCTCAGCTTTGACGGTAACAAAAGACACTAGAGTAGTCGTAACTAGGAGTAGTAAAGGGTCTTAATTTTTAGTCTAGATAATTTAAGGACCGGATTCTAAAAGGGCCGAGTTTTTAAAGATCCGAGCTCTAATCTTAAACAATTTTGAGCTAAAAATATTAAGAACCAAGTTGGATTGTAAAGAAAGCATTAGGACTATGACCCATTGCCACTCTTAGTCATAACTAGTGACGTAGATGGGATCGATGAAAAGAATGCCGGCGAAAGGGTTAGTGGAGAGATAACTATATGTTCACGGTTCATATTTCCATCACCTCTGGATAAGGCTAGGAACTGATCTTTGCGTGTGACTTGTGCTCCCCACACGCCACACTAGCGGCCAAAGCGCACTATCCGCAGTACCGACCTTTTGTTCCATACTTTCTTGACCTGTCACTAAGAGCAAGTATTATGGTGGACTAAAAATAAGCTAAATGCTGAGTTGAAAGGGAGAGAAGAGGAAAGAGAAAAAAATGGGCTGTTAGCTTACAGTCAGTTTCGACACAAAAACCAAAATATTTTGTGAGATAGACAAGTGGACCATGTAATTATGTTGCAGAGCTAAACCATTATACAAGTGGACTGAAAGATGAGCTGCAAAGATTCTTGCAACCAGCAACAAGCTAAATCATTACCCTTACTCTAAAGTGGTGTCACCTTTCTGAAGTTCTCACGTGGCGTCGCCAACCAGAACTGGACACGTTGGTGGCGCTGGATTTTGCCCGTTTTACGGTCCCCCTGTGAACCGCAACTTTTCAGTTCAGACCAGTCGCCCAACTACACCGTACGGAAGAACACTACAGAGTGGAGAGATGAGGAACCATCCAGGAAATTCCCTTACCCTGATGACCGACCTGTGCCTTTCTTGCTTTATATATAGGGTCAGGATCAAGCTGCAAGCTCCTGCCGCGTGCCGAGCTGCTCCGTGTTGTTCTTCGAGCTGCAAGCTCTTCTTCCTCCCCTCCGCTCTCCTTCGAGCTCTCGGCCAGCCTCGCTGGCCTGGGATTCTTCCTCCTGCGCCCGGCTCACCTTTGCAGAGTCATCTTACAAGGGGTACACGCTTCTCTGATCATAAATGCGTCCTTCACTTACCAGCATCATGTTTTATGCGAGAAACATACAAATAAGCAGGCTGTGCATCACCGTATACCATCATTAAAGAGCATGTAAAAATACATCGCAGGCTGTTTATTAGGGGTGTCGATTAGTAATCTTTAGGTGCACTTCTAACCCTTTTTAGTTCAAAATTTTGTACTTACTTCTCCAAAATCAAATCTTATTTTAGAAAATTAGTACAAAACTTTGAACTAAAAAGAATTGGAGGTGCACCTAAGGGTCATCAATTTGTACCCCTACTATTTATCTGTATGTTTTTACACTTTGTGCATACATACGTCGTCTCTGGTATGCCCCCCTCCCCCAATTGCGCCTAGAAATAAAGTGGATCCAGCAAAAACCTGATTATTGAGTAAAAATATTCCAAAGATGGAAAGTTTAGATTATTAATTTAGTTAATAGCAATTTACAAAAAATAATAATTTCTACCTACAGTGTTCATGTTTTGATGATACTAGCATGGTACGATGGAGACTTCTTGTACTTTTGCATGAGCTGTTTCTTTATGATAGATGGAAGATGAAATGGACTTAGAGCAGCTATGTTCAGGGCCCAGGAACGAGAAAAATCTACACGAATGTTTAGGGGGTACTATATGTTTAATTGATGTTTTATTCTTTTATCTGTATATACTTCTTGAATTCAGCTGTTGAGGAATTTATCAGATTTATGTTGCAGTTGCAGGTGTATTTGGCGGTTACAGTTTCCAGGTACGATTTTTGTGGATCTATCATGTATATCTGTTGTTGAGAGATATGTCCCGAAGTACTAATATTGTTTTTTTACTACTACTACTAGACTTTTAGTCCAAGTACATGTTGCAATAAGCTAGCACCTACTGCTAATATAACCCATTCGGTTTCTTTATTATAGATGGAAAGTCCATTTCATTCTCTAAATGTGTTAGATGGTGAAGCAGCAGACGAGGAAACAATCATTGATGACTTTGACATCAAAGATTACGTGGACCCAAGCATGCTAGGTTTTATTTCTCTCATTCTCTGCTACATAAAGCCTATGTTTTATATTTTTTTAATTATTTGCTATATGCGTAATTTTGACCATTATCTACAGCTCATATAAAATAAAGCAATACATTTATTGTCTAACTAAAACATTTATAAAAGATAAATAAAGCATATACATTTATTGTTCATCCAAATAGGATACATTGTAATCCGGACAAACCTGGTTAGATACATTATTGTAGTTGGTAATACATGTATATCGTCTACTCCCTCCATCCTGAAATATAGGGTATTCTGGAGTTTTTAAGACAGATTATGGCTTTGTAGTAAAGACTCTCCTACCCCTAATTATTAAGCAATTGGAATTCTATTTGGGTTACTAAATATGTGCTAATTAAAGTAGCATGTCATTTCTCATGCACCTGCTCCACATGCACCTCCCCCTACATGGTTGGATGCATGTCTTTCTGTTGAGAAATATTCGAAAATGATGCACAATTAAAATGGTTGAGTCCACTCTCAACCTAAAATATCTTATATTTGTGGCCAAATTTTAAATCCTAGAATGTCCTACATTTCAGGACGGAGGGAATATATGACTTGTTGCAATTACTGTGAACTCACGTATACAGGATATTCGTGATATATGGTTCATGCAGGTTGTTTCTTTCCAAGTGCCGGTTTGGGGCATGGAAGAAGAGGACCTCGCAGGAAAAGCATATCTGCGAGGGTAAGCACACACAATCTGTAAGATGGCATGTATCTAGGGAACATATCTAGTGGAAACCACAAACCTTCATGAAAACCCATACAAACCATGGCAAAAAAAATTGCCTAAATTCCCCAAAAAATCACACATTTAGATGATATGATGATACACAACCTTGTAAAATATCTTGTCCAAACTCGACTTCGTTTGTGAGATATAAAAATAACAAATTTATAACAAATCATCTGGACAGATTTTTGGCTTGAAATTTGTTATTTTTATATCTCACAAACGAAGTCTAGTTTGAACAAGATATTTTACAAGGTTGTCTATCCTCATATCATTACATGTGTGATTTTTTTATGAATTTAGACTACTTTTTTGCCGTAATTTGCACGGGTTTTCACGAAGATTGCAGTTTCCATCAGATATGTTCCCCATTTATATATATGGTAAAAATAAAATTTATGGGTCTAACCAATTTGGTCACTCAATTAATTTGGCCAAAGGGATTTATACGGTTCACGATAGCACCCGAAAGAATTTGTTTGTTTAGTAGTTCCGTAGTAGTCTAGTCCATTAGGAATATCTTTGTTCATGAGATGTCAACGAACCAAATGAGCACCAGAAGTTTTGTTTAGTTTAGGTCAAACTCAGTGTCTTGATCTGGCTCTATGCGTCGTGAATTAATGGTTATGTAGACTATTTATTAGGATAACTATTCTATAGTACTCTTTATTACAACCATACATAATGGACATGAATTTTAGGTTTGATCAATTTTCAGGTAGAAGTCGGAGAGTTATTTGGCTCACAATATCCTCGCACAAGTGGAGGCGGGAAAGGTAGTAGAAGCAGGAAAAACAACGACCATTGGACAAAGGACGAAATGATTGCCCTGGTGGATGGTGTCTCCAGAAAAGGGATCGGAAGGTGGAGCAAGGTGAAGAGGGTTTACTTCTCAACATCCATTCGAACACCTGTGCACCTCAAGGTAGAGTGGGCCAAATATTGGTGATAATAATATGTTCTTCCATGAGATAAATGAGATGATTAGATATGTTTTTAGATAATGTTGCTTACTTGATGCTCTCAGGACAAATGGAGAAACTTGGTTAGAGCTTGCAAGGCCAAAAGTGCCTCCAAAAAGAAGGTGCTACGCACTTTGATACTATCCCTTACAATTTTGCAACTCTTGATATTATTGTTACTCTCGTGATGACTTATCCACTACTCCAGGTGAAGGTACAAAAGGCTACAGAGATGATCGTACAAAGATTCAGACGCCAGATCTTAGCCTTAGAAGCCATGCATCTTGGTAAGAAAAAGAAATGAATCTGGATCAATTAAAGCAGCTATCTGTAAATATTAATTAGCATATGTTCTATGATTCGCTGTACAGTAAGTGTATATGTCGTCAGCCAATCTTTGAGGTAAACTAAGGCCAGTCTCAGTGGAGTTTCATAAAAATTTCATGTATATTTAATTTTGCTGATGTGGCAAGATATTTGTGAGGAGAGAGATGGAAGAGTTTCATAAGATTTGAGAGTTTCATCCCCATGAAAACTCATCCAGCCAGTTATCTAATTTTTTTTCTAGTTAACCGTGCAATGAAACCATGCATGGTCTTACCAACATGGGTACTACGTAGTACTCTGAGTTACTGCGTGCATGCAGCCAGCTGGAACGAGTTGATCTGTAGATCGATGCTCTCTCAAACTGAAACCACTCTCGACTGATCCGTGTGATGTAACAATGCTAAACCAAGGACCAACCATCCTTACAACCGAAAAACAAACCATGAAAGCGTGGTGTTCTGAAAGCAACGTGAGCACATGATGAAGGCCGGATTGACGCTGGCCGGCACTGGCCGTGTCAAAGACTCCAGCGCCGCGGAAGCCAGTAGATCACGTTTGATGATTATTTATATGTTAAAGACGCACGCTTTCTCGGCTTCCTATTCGTCCACGTCGGCCAAAAAATTTTGCACCGTTCGATGCACATCCCACGGCTCTCCTTCCTTCCGCCGCCGGCCGAACCCCGCCTCCTCCTCCTTCCCACCGCCGTCCCGTCCTCCCCTGCTCTCCTCCCTGCAGCCGACCCACCTCTCCTCCTCCTCCCCACCATCCCCGTCCCCGGCTGCTCCTCCTCCTCCTCCCCCCTTCCCGCCGCCGACGCTGCAACCAAGCTCGGCGCCGAATGGTAAATCAATGGCTTTAGCCCGAGCTCGCCTCCACTCCATCGGCGGCGCACCCTCCCCGGCCAGATCCGGCCGGCCGCCGCTCCTCCACCCCTCTCCGCGGCCGGATCCGGCGCCGGCGCCCGCAGATCGGCCTGTGGAGGCGCGGATCGAGTGGCGGCGAGCGGAGGCGTGAGCGCGGGCGCGGCTGGAGCTGGGCGGGCGTGCGAGCACGCGGGAGGCGAGCAGCGCGGAGCACGGCGCTCGGCGCGAGGCCGAGGCCCAGGACACGACGCGGCTGGAGGTAGGGCAGCGCGGCTGCGCGCGACGCGGGGGGCCATGGACGCGGCGGCGGCGGCGGCTCGGGCGTGCACGAACAGGAGGCCGGTAGGCGTGGGCGCGGCCAGTGAGGCTGCGCGTCTGCGGCTGCGTGCAGGACAAGTGGCCGGTGGCGGCGCGGAGCAGCTCGCCCGCTCGGCAATCGCTGCCTCGCCTCCACCTCCCTGCTCCTGCTTGCCTCCCTCGCCGCCCTGCCTGTGGCCGCCCTCGAAGGCACACAGCCGTGCACGGTCGGCGGCGCTCCTCACGCTGCGGCGGCGGAGCTCCGCACGTGCGTGCAGCGGCGCTCCCCGCGCGGCGGCTCCGGAGCTCCGTACGCGGCTTGCAGCCCGCGTCGCCACCGTGCCTGCGCCAGCCGCCGCACGCCAATCGCGCCACCTCAACCCGCAGTTCCCCGGCCGGCGTCGCCTAGCCTCGCCTCCGTCCGAGGCTCACGGCTCGCGTCACCTCCGCGTTCTCGCCTGCCATCGCTCGCGTCGCCTCCGTCCGCGGCTCGCGGCCTGCATCCCCACGGCAGTCGCGCCGGCCGCCTGCCGCCGACGCTGCTGTCCTTGACGCCACCGACGTTGCGACGCCAAGCAGGGCAAGGCGGCCGGGCGCACCTCATTCAGCCCCTCCCCTCCTTGACCTCCCTCCCCTCTGCTCCTGCGTTCCCAAGGGCAGCAAGCCTCGCCGGCCGGCCGGCCGCGGCTGCCGTCCGTCCCTCCCCCAACCCCAAGCTCCCAGAGAAGGATCAGTTGCAGCTCCATGGTCATGAGGCCATGCATCGGTCTGTGCTAGAGCTAGACCGTGGAAGGAGCAGCGGGCAGCCGCAGCAATGCCTGGCCATGGGAATTCCAAGGTGAGCTCTCTCCTTCCCTGCTTATGCCCATCTTGATACCTCTCACATCTGCCTCCTTCATTAAGTAGTGAATGGTAGGCCAGCTTTGCCGTGATCCTACATTTGTGTCGTTCTGTGGTGCCTCCTGCAGTCATCACGATTCAAGTGCCTACAGCCATACACCATGGAAACAGCTTGCAAAGTGTTCGACGGAATGCTCATGAGGAGAATAGGGACAGCAACATGAGGATGGCGCCGAATCCACCGCCGCGAGGGAGGAGCAGGGGAGGGGAGCCGGTGTCGGATCCGCCGCCGCGAGGGAGGAGCAGGGGAGGGGAGCCGGAGCCGGAGCCGGATCCGCGACGCTCCGCCCTTCCCACCCGCGGCCAGCCGGCCACGCGCGCCAGCTCTCGAGGTGGCAGATGGGAGGCGTCGGCCATGGCGGGCGCGGAGGAGGAGTTGGCCGCAGCCGCGCCTGGCCCCCGCTTGTAGGGGGAGGGAGGGAGAGCGGCCTCCGCGCCTGGCCGCCACCGGCGTTCGATCCGCTCGAGCCCGGCAGGTTCCGCCGCGCCTGGCCGCCGCCGGCGCCCGATCCGCTCGAGCTCAACCGGCTCCAGCATGTGGGCCAGCGCCGCAGAGGCAGGCGAGCGCGGCGAGGGAGGAGCGCGAGCTGAGGGGTGTGGAGGAGTAGAGGGCGGCGGGGGAGGAGGAGCAGAGGGAGGCGCCGGTGGGGGAAAGGTGGGGGAAAGGAGGGTCGGTCTGGCTAGTGAGGGGACGGGGGAGTCGTAGATATGGCAATGGTGGACTGGGCTGGGCCATATTGTCTAGTTTAGTGGGCTTATTTACATTTGGTCGACTACTGCAGTGTATAAATCGACTGCTATTTCGCTCTCTGTTCGATTGGGATCAACACTGGAGCTGCCCTAAGGAGGTGGGTGGTGTTGTAGTGGAGTTTTACGTTGGATTGCTGGTTTTTTTTAATTTAATTAATATATAATATTATTTGTTTCTAAAAATATTAAAATGTATCCGCGTATCGGATTTTTGGGAAAAATGACGTATCCGCGTATCCGTATCGGCCCGATACCGATACACGTATCCGTATCCGTGCTGCATAGCTGATCTCCCTGTTGTGCTCTAATAACCACATCAAGAGCATGCCTACTTCTCTACCAGGTCAGATTCCCTCGCCCTAATATATGTTTACAAAATTGGCATTGCGCACATATCCAGTTTCTTATTTGCATCTAGCATTCTCTTTGCTTGGTGTTTGTTACGTGGCTTTTGGAGGAAGACATTTTATTTTTCATCAATTAGATGTTTCGTTTAATGTGCCTGCAACTCATGCTCGCTACTTCCACTGCTGCAATAGGATCTCCTGAACCTTGGCAACATATTATTGGAAGTGAGTCCAAAAAGACACACAGTGGCTACAAAAGATGGAGGAGAGCACCTGGCTCCTCCATGACCTGAAAATGGGCGAATAAAGTTGTAGGTGGATAAATGGTTAGAAAATTTGAACTAGAGATAAAATATGATCCAAATGGTAAGGCAAACTTCAAAAGGCAAATTTAGTCTCTTTCTTAGTTTAGTGGATAAATTTGTCTGAATCTTTGGCCTCATTTTATTTTCCTACACCATGCAGGAATTTCAGAGAATGCAGCTTCACTTATCCAAGCAGGTACTAAGGAAAAACTACATTTGCGTGCTAAATCATTTTCTTTCCCATCATAGGTTGCAAGTGCAATGAAATTTTCGAAACAGAAAAAAGAAGTGTGCAACAATATATTTACAAAATAATTATGCCTTATGTTTGCTGTTACCTTTTGTCATTGCTTCTTTCACATTTGATGCTCTTAAGTGTGACCCGCTTATTTAAGCACAATTTAATATGAATGACCCTTCCACCAGCTTGACAGATGGGTCAGAGATACCTGTAGTTTTTTTACCCGTGGCCTTTTTATATTTGAACTTTGACTAATTTGTTCCCACACCACATCATGTATTTTTCCGGATGAATATATGGAAATCTAATTCTGAGCTGCCACAATCACATTTGCCGATTATAGGTTAAATGGCAGAGATTTCTTCCAGAATAAGTGGAATGTGGCATGTATGGCCTGAGGTGAAACACTTCATATTGAAAGTTTCTTTAAGCAATTCGGCTCCTTCTTTGGATATAAATGCACACATCCTGTCTCGGTTGTAGCATGCCAATGCAGAGCTCTGGTGAGGCCCTACCTCACCAGCATCGGGGCACCGGCAGCAGGCTGACAACAGAGGTGGTGCAAAGGTAGACGAAATTATAGATGTGAGATAGTTAAGAACTATATCTTTTCTTGGTTATATTTTTTTACAATTACTTCTATGCTTTGAATTGAATTTAATGTATGCATTTGCCATGTAACTATGTAAGTATAGCCACTGACATTCATAGGTCCTTATTAGTATTAAACTTGAGTGTCTATATACTTAACTAAATGCACACGGATAGTAAGACTTGCATAGATTACTCACAAGAAATATTATTAATGCCTTCTACCGAATATGCAGAAACAACATTTATATTGGCTCAACCCTGCTAACTAGAGTATATATGCAGCACCTTTAGTTCGGTAAGTTTCGCTTACTCCATGCATGATCTATGCTAGGACCATTAACTGCTACTACTTATTTCCTTTTCCTTTGAAAAAATATTGCTGTGTTCATTTATATCAATTCACATCAACATAGCTTGTGATATTGATGTAAGATGGTCTAGGCTTAGTGTTCTTTAGCTCTATAAAATATTTATAGGGAGAGCTTATATAACTATATGTTTGCATACTACTGAGAGCTCCATCGAGAGCTCCTATATCATATTAAATTATTAAGAGTTCCTATATCCTCATTGTTCAAAAAAAAAAAACTAACTGCATCTAGAGTTAATGATTACAAGAATTCATTCATGGTGGACATATTCATATGTGAAAGATCTTTCAGACAATTGGTTTAACAGACCCATGTAAAACTCCCCGCAGAAGGGATATACTTTTCAACGAAACACTAATATTTGTTACCATTCAAAGCACTAATATTTTTAACTAAATTTCATAGTTTACAAAACTCTAAATAACCAAATTGATACAAAGTAAATATAAGCGCGTGCGAAGGCGCGCGTAATGTACTCGTAGATATTGATGACTCGAGTTGCCGCAGGACGAAGCTTCGCGGAAGCCACCACTTTCCCGTTTGGGCAGCAACAGCTCGGGCACGGGGTCGTCCTCGCGCGTGCCCTAAATAGTGCAGCGTCACTCTCAGGGCGTGGGTCAGGTCTGGCGGCGTCAGTCTCAGCGGACGAGCCATCGCTGCTGCCTGCTGGTCATCGCCAAAGCCGACCACGCGAGTACGCGACGCGGGCAGTGCGCACCCAGAGGGCTTCACATCAATTCTCAGCTAGCAGCTCGGCCAGTGTGCATTATTTGACGGAATTGTGTTTAGCCTAAAAGTAAACCCAACATCTCAGCAGTCATCCAAAAATAACTTCCAATAAAATGTTATTAGGATATCCCAATACCTCTTTAATTTCAAGGATTATTGAGAGAGGTACATTTGAAGTCTCCTAACAGCATCTCAACTTCATTTTCCATTACCAAAACATCTTTATCTCTCCATCTCCAATAGTTACTTTTGCTTTTTTGACGATCACCCTGCAGCAAACTACTAAAATCTAATCTCCAATATCTCTGTAACCATATGGATCCCACAAGTCCGAGATTTTACTCATTTTTCTTTTTTCTCCTCCCCTCGTCTTATCCTCTCCCTCCCGACTCCCTTCTCATGCATCACCTGCTGTCCTTCCTTCTCTCTTCCGCCGCTCCTCCTCCTGCCTCCTCTGGTGCCACGCCCGACTCCTAGCGCGGCAGCGACCGGCTCCTCCTCCTCCCTCCTCCTCCAGCGCTTGTTTGATCAATAGAAAAGAGCTGAAGAGCACTAAGCGTACTAGAACATAAGGCACGCTTTGAGCGCCCTATCAATATATTTCTTTTAATGTTTATGTAAAGAGTAAAGTCCATCATCATCGGTCCCTAGACTTGTACTGCTGCGTCACACCTGGTCCCTAAACTTGCAAATCGACCATTTAGGTCCTCAAACTTATTCATCTGGGTTATCTCTGGTCCTCAAACTTGTTCAGCTGTGTCATCTCGGTCCCCAAACTTAGAAATCACCCGTTTAGGTCCTCAAACTTGTTCAATTGTGTCATTCCGGTCCCTAAACTTGATTTTGAGTCTCATCTATGTCAAAACAATACGATCTAAAAACTCTATATCAAAAAATATTTCATAACCTTTTCATATAAACTCGAATGAAGACAAAATTTATATCAAAATTGTAGCCCTCGGCGCGATCTATAGCTTTGTAGTTGTAAAGTTTCTAAATTAAAACTGTTTAGGGTCCCAAAATATTGTTGTAAGCCTATAAATTTTGAAATTTAAAATTTAAAATTAAATTTTGGGCCACTAAACGACTTCAAATAAAAAAATTCAACTACAAAGTTGTAGACTATGTCGAGAGCTATAAATTTGACATAAAATTTATCTTTATTCGAGTTCATATGAAAAAAGTTATGAATTATTTTTAATATAGAATTTTTAGATCGCCCATGTTTTGACCGATGAGACTCAAAACTAAGTTTAGGGACCGGGATGACACAACTAAACAAGTTTGAGGACCTAAACAGGTGATTTCTAAGTTTAGGGAGCGGGATGACATAGCCGAACAAGTTTGAGGACTTAAATGGTCGATTTGCGAGTTTGTGAACCAGGATGACACAGCCGAACGAGTTTAGGGACCGGTGATGAACTTTACTCTTATGTAAATATAAGTATCATGCAATTGTGCAATTGAAGAAATACTAAGATAATTTTCTGTGAATAACAAACTTATAATAATGTCTCATGCAAATATCTTAACAATATTTATATGAGACTGGCATATGGAGCATGTAGGTTCTATCAAAACTTATGTCATTTGGTGATCAGCATTAGTAGCTAGTAGTAAATATTCTAGCAAATAGCGTAGAATACTAATTCAAATAAGAGTAAAGTACCAAGGTGCTAAAGAGAGGTAATAGGTAACATAGCTTGCCGTCACGAGGATGGCACAATTGCCTGCCCAGGAACTCGTGACATTGTCCATCTGCCTCTTCTCTCATTTTTTCCCCCTCCCGGCTACATGTTCCAGGAACAGCAACATTGTTTGCCTGCATTTTGGAATGAAGGGAGCACACTGCACATAGATAGAGCCACACCGTATCTGCTACCATTCCTATAGCTGTGTGGCACTAACGTGGTTGTTGCTCTCAAGCTGCTACTTAGCCACAATATCTAACAATGGGCCAATAAAGAGCCGCTCATTTGAGCTCAATTCTGGCTTTTACTGCACTCTGATTTTTCTGAGCGCCTAGCTACCAGCAAACCTTGGACTACGTAGTGTTGGGGAAATGACACCGTACCCTGGAAAAACTCTGTTGTGATGTGTATGGTAAAATTGTTTTGCAATAAATAAAAATATATTATAAAAATGTTACCTAAATATAGTCGAGGTCTTATTTTAAAGATCTCAATAGAAGAAATAGAATGGTGGAATCGAAAATTATTTTGGATAATTAGTTTGTGAAATAGAACTATTTTTGTTTGATATATACATTACACGGAAAGCGATGCATGTGAGGAGGGGAAGGAAAGCGATGCATGTGAGGAGGGGAAGAGATAAGATGAGGGATGCATGTGAGGAGGGGAAGAGATAAGATGAGGGCCACCGCATGGTACACTAGATACTGGACGTGATCTCACGGGTGCTGGTTCTTTTTTGCTTCCGTTGATCAACGCGTGGCGAGCTCGAGAGGGCTGAGTAGCTCCGTGAGTTGCGGTGGTGCGAGCAGGAGGCAGCAGGTTTTAAGAAACCCGATGTCAGCCATGTGCTACTGATATATATGCTACATCTTTGAGGTGTGTGTCAGCCATGTACTATTGATATATATGCTACGGACTTGTTTAGTTACAGGTTGTATTGTTTTTTAAAAAACATTTTTCTATATTTGAAGTATTAAACATAGACTAATCACAAAATAAATTACAGAACTCGTTTGTAAATCGCGAGACGAATCTAATGAGTCTAATTGCTCCGTCACTGGAGGGTGTTTACTGTAGCATTATTGTAGCAATTTGCATCTAATTACGGCCTAATTAGTTTCATTAGATTCGTCTCGCGATTTACAGACAAACTATGCAATGCATTTTTTATTTCGTCTAGATTTAAGTCTACATACAGGTGCCGAATTTTTTTTTTTAGAATTTTGAACTTTGCAACTAAACAAGGGGTACATCTTTGAGGTGAACTACTTAACAAACCTGAGTAGTACTGAGTTATTGCAGGCTGGAGCGAATTGAATAGGCTGCTGCACACATAGTAGATGCTCTCTCACAAACTGAAACGGCAAAACTCTGTGATAGATGTTTGCTCAATAAAAAAACTGTGATAGATGTAACACTAATGCCATATATACCAAGGACCAACTAACCATCCTTACAACAGCAAGTAACCAAAGCGTGGTGATGTGAAGCTCCGGAGCTCGTGAAGGACAGATTGACGCAGGCCGGCACTGGCCGTGTCAAAGACTCCGTCGCTAGCTCTCGAAGATGCAGGGCGAGCACGTGAAGGAGGTAGGGAGGATTTAGAGCTAGCAAGGCAGCCGTGCTATATATAATATATGTGATCATATTTGTTTGCTCTCCTGATCGATGAGCACTTGTCGCTCATAGTAGTATGTTCTGTCTAATCACAGAGATTAATTAACACTGGTCACATGAAAGCATCATACGGTATCACTATAGAGAAATACTACATACTTACTACCAGGTACATGATCAATGACCCCAGGCCTAGTTTAGTTACATCTATCCAAACAGAAGTGCATGGGTAGTCTATACTTTAGCTAAGATCTTAAAACTTTAGAAGGGACACGAGAGTGCTAATATTTATTAAAATTTAGCACTCAACTTTAATTTATTTAAGCAGACCTTTATTCTAATTGTGCCATCACCGAGCACAAAATGTCACCATCGCGCTTTGAGTTCTTGATGTGACGCGACCAAATCCAACTGACAATAAAACATTTGGTCCAAAGCATGCCGGCCACTTGCGTGCCGAATCCGTGCTTGTCGCAATAATCAGCAAATAATATTCCACCTACGCTCTCGATTCGCTATCCATGTCACGATCACCTGATTCGCTCTCGATCTCACGATCATGTCGTCTGTTGTGAGTTAAAATAATCACCCTAAATGACACTAAAGAATCCTTTTCTCTTTTTAACGAAGATTTTCTTTTGACTGAAGACTGTTGACACTAATTTGCGTCAAACACACTCGAATGCGCTAGAATGCACGAAAGATCGTCAAAGCGATCAACACCAGCGAAGCACTGGGTGGACCGGTTTGACCGGTTCCATCGACCAGTCTGACTGGTGTGAAGTAGAACCTCGCGTAGACCTAGGAATACGAACTCGGGAGGGACCCCGTCAGAGCTTGCGTAGCTCGGGTTGCTCTGAGGTCGGCAAGGCCACTCAGAACGCCTTCAAACATCGCCGGGACGTTGGAAGAACAACAAATTAGGGTTTGGAAAAGCTAGGGTTTGAGAGATAAAAAAGTAGATATAAATTGTATTGATTCGATTGGGAATAACTTCAATCGGCCTTAACCTTTATATTTATAGGCCGGGGAAGTCGTACCCTTTCCAAATCGATTTGTACAAGGATTCTAAACATAAAAACGAAACCTACTCAGATTACACTGGACAGACCTGTCGGCCCGACCGGTCAGACCGGTTGGCCTCTGAGTCTGCCAAATTTGACTGTCAACATATGCCCCCCTACTTTTTGGTGAGTTTCACAAGCCAAAAAGCAAGTACCAAAATTTAACCAGATATACAAGCTTTACATCGATTACACAGACTCAAAAAATAAAACTAAGAGCGATATCCAATACCGGCCATATTCATCTTCATGCATTCTGCCACATGCTAGGGTAATATTTCTTCAAGTATCTCCCATTGATAGCTCTAGGTATACGCTCACCTCGCACCGTCTCCATCATATATGAATTCCCGAAGATAACCTTGTACGGTCCTTCCCAACTTGGCGACCATTTACCGAACTTATTACTTTTCATCCCAAGAGGCAAAATTTTCTTCCAAACCAGATCTCCAACCTGAAAAGATTTAATTTTTATCTTGTTGTAAGCTCTTACCCGAAGCTTGTCCTTCTCAACTTCCTTTAGAGCCCTCAAACGCTTGTCGGCCACCTTATCAATATTACCTCAACGGGTAAAATAGCCTCTTGACCATACACAAACTCAAAAGAAGTAAACTTAGTAGCACCATGTCGAGTTATGCGATGAGCCCATAATGTTTCGGATAACGCTTCATGCCATCTCCTAAAATTTTCTTCTATCTTTTTCTTGACAAGTTTGATCAAAATCTTATTACTTGACTCGGGCTATCCATTGGCCTGAGCGTAATATGGAGATGAATTGAGCAATTTAATCTTGTAAGATTCGGCAAAGGCACGCACCTCCTTTGATATAAACAAATAACCTTGATCTGTTGTCAAAGTTTGTGGAATACCGAATCTATGAATAACATATTCAGTAATGAACTCAATTATCTCTTTATGTGTCATATTTTTCAAAGGAACTGTTTCGGTCCACTTAGTGAAATAGTCCGTAGTAACCAACACGAAGCGATGCCCCTTTGAAGATGGAGGATTAATTTGTCCAATGAAATCTGAACCCCAACCTCGGAACAGCCATGGTTTAATAATAGAATGCCTCAACGCAGCGGGCACCAATTGCAAATCACCACACCACTGATATTTTTCACGCCCTTTATAATATTTGAAGCAATCAGACATTGTGGTAGGCTAATAAAAACTGGCTCTTCTAAGTAACCATTTAATCTTGAGAGCCGATTGATGAGTACCAAAAATGCCTTCATGAACTTCACCCATAGCAACTTTGGCCTGATCCGAGTCTAAACATTTGAGAAGTAAATCTTCGACAGTTCGATGATAAAGTTCATCGTCAATCAAAACATATTTGAAAGCTAAACGCCGAATGTTCCTCTCTGCACCACGACTAGGATCCTTTAAATAAGATATAAGAGGAACCCTCCCATCCCGGTCTTCGGCCTTGATGACTGAACCATCTTCTACAGCCGAGTTGGTGTCACCATCAATACTACCGACTAGACTGGTCTCCGGACCGGTCAGACCGGTGTCGCCGGCCGTTCGGGCCGGTTCATCCAGAACCAAGAACTCGGCTTTTACTTGCATCGGCTTGCGAATTTTAAAATATTTCTTCGTAACATTATAACTAGATGCTTGTTGAGCCAGAGCGTTTGGCTTTTCATTTTCTTACCTCGGGATATGTTTTATAACAAATTCATCAAAAGAAAAAATAATATTAAGGCACTTATCAAGATATGCATTTAAGGAACTATTATAGCATTGGCATACCTTGGATACTTGCTGCACCACCAAAAGAGAATCTCCAAAAGCTTCGACATGCTTCACGCTCATGGATTGCAAGAATTCCAAGCCAAATAGAAGTGCTTCATACTCGACTTGGTTATTCATGCACTCTTCTTCTAATCGGTTTGAGAACTCAAAAGCAGCACCATTCGGAGAAATAAGAACATCACCAATACACAACCTGCCTGTGGCAATATTGTCCAGTTCGGAACCTTTTGCGGTAGTACGTGCGCAGGCACCAGATGTATGTTGAAGGCTATTAAGTGCTACTTTTAGGCCATCAAATCCTGCATAAATACATAAAAGTTCAACACCAACCTAGTGGTAGGGGTTTATTACTAATCATTTCCACAAGTGTTGGTAGACAATTGTATGCAAGTGAAATAAGGTAGAAAACACACCTCATGAGCAAGGAAACACACTTCTCAATCCAAGGCAAAAGGTTGTTGACCAATCAGAGCGTGACACATGGCGTCAAATGGATCAAAGGGCCCACCATAGCAACTAAACCGACATACTAGAAGCTTAGGCATACAAAAATGGGATTAGGGCCCACCTAGCAGTCTCTCAGCCAAAATTGGGCTGATTTGGGGACCGTCACTGGTCGGCCGACCGGGGTGGTCGGCCAAATAGTGACTTTGGCCACCGACCTTTCCCTTTGACGTGCAGCTTCCTTGAAGCTTCCTTAAGGCGGTTCCAGGTGCCTCCACTGCTGAAATGCGGCCAAGATGCCCTGTTTGCTCCCATCTATAAATATGAGAGGGGCGGGGGTGGGGTAAGAAGAGAGACATCCATCAAGTGCTCAACAAGTCTTCTCCTTAGTTTAGAGTTGCCTTTTAAAGGTTAGTGGTAGAGATACTCAGGAGGGGCGCCGGTCTTCACTGCTCTTCTCCAAATTGTACCTCTATGAGAATGAGAGAGTAGTCCGAGAGGAGTGCTGGGGTGTCGTCATTCTTCTCCGAGCCTGTACCTCTACGGATGTTGCTACATTCTTCTGGGTCTAGTAAGTATTCGTGGTTCCTATCTCTAGTATTTTACTTGGTATAGTAGATGCTAGTAGTGCTTGTAGTCGAGTGAGATCAGTTCTCTTACTCGTGGGTTCGTCGCTCTATATTCTTACAGAGTGCTGTAGTTTACTACGGGGATCCATACGTATTTAGATTACTGTAGTAATCAATAGTCCAGACGTGGTGTCTAGGCTAGGGGTTATCCTTCGTTTGCCTTATATCCCACGATTTGTTAGAGATAGATCGTAGGTGGTGATAGCCCTATTGATCCTTTGTAATCCTCCACGTTCGGATATAGTGTAGAGCTGTTGGCCGGAGTCGCCTGGTACACTAAGCGTAAGCCGGTGCCCGAAGCGAGTTTTGTGCCCTTAAGATCGACCATTAACTCGGCTATAGTGCTATCTTAGGAATCCTCTCTACCTTTCCGACCTATCTTGGTGTGTTCTTGGACTGACTAGATTAGGAATTAGTGCACACACATTCACCCTTGGAATAATCTGAGGTGAAATCTATGATGGTATACATGTGCTTGCGAATTTATTCGTGACACTAAAATACCCAACAATGTACTCGGTCAAAACACACTACTTTATTATTGAGGTGGACCTAGCTAGGACCCATGCTACATGCATGCCTTGTCGCCTTGATGATTGAAATAACACACTATTTTGCAGCGTAGCTGCTAAGGCTGCTCACACCAGCATCTGCTACCCCGTCCTCTAGGATGCGGGTAGTGGAAAAAGGGCTGCAGGGGCGTCTGGTATCACCTCCGCTAACGACGTGGAGTACCCCCCATCCTCCAAATCATGCAGAGATAGGGAGCGTGCGCTATCCACCGACGTGGCCCGGGCTCGCCACCCGACGCTGCCTCGCCTTGCCTTCACCGGGTCCGCGCTGCCGCCGAACGAGCAGAGTCTCCACTATGGCCACCGCAGGTCCCCACCTCGCTTCCAACGAGTCCGAGCCGAGCGACCACAAGCCGAGCCGCTGCCTCTGCCTGCCATAGCCACCCCAGGTCCCCTCACCTCCACCGAGTCCAAGCCGCGTGGCCATGAGCAGAGCTGCCACTACCGCCCACCATGGCCGCCGCCTGGCCCTGCACGCCGCACCCCATCCTCCGATCACCCTCCGCCTGGACCCTCCGTTGATTCCTCTCGCAACAAGCTGCTCGACCCCTCCCCCTCCTCTTCGCAGCTCACCCGTGCGATTCCAGCTGGCCATTCTTGCTCTGCTTGAAGCTCCACCCCGCATGTCGAGCCTCTCCTTTTGGTCTTCCTCCGCTCAATTGGAGCGTGCAGTGAGTTTCCTCGCATTCTCCACTTCCTTCCTGGCCCCTTCCCCCTCCCCTTCTAGCGCCGCTACCGTCGGAACATCGCTGCATTCGCCACACCACCATCATGTGCTGTCACGGGCCGCACCTGCACGAGCCCGCAAAGTGCCACCGTGCGCGCTGAATCCGCCGAGGCGCCCTGGCCGCGGGCAAGCCACACCGCCCGGCCGAGTGGCTGCTTGTTGGTGGGGAACGACGCGCCACCCCGTGCGTCGTTCATGCATGGCCATGGCTAGCCATGGCGAGCACGGGCGGCGGAGCAGAGCCATGGCGAGCACGCATAGCGGAGCAGAGCCATGTCGGTCGCGCGCCGCAGTCCGCGCGTTTTGGCTCGTCCCCACCGGTGCCACGCTGCCACGGGCGGCACGAGTAGAGGTGCCGTGGCCCAGCTCCGCCGCTGGGAGCCGCGTGCATGGCAGGGGGAGGTGAGGAGCATGGGCGGCGGTGGCGGCGAGCTCAGCCGTGGGCGTAGACGAGGAGACTGGATGGTGCGGGGAGGAGGATGGCCGGCATGGGGAGGAGGCCCGCTTACCGGTAGGGGAGGAGAGGGAGAGAGAGAGAGATGCGGGGAGAGGGGGTGGGTGATAAGGTTAGGATGGGTCCAACTCATCAGTGACTACAGATGGGGTGGGTAAAATTGATTTGAGTATAAAATGTAGATGACTAGGATATAGAGCATGGGATAGAGTTTGACGAGTGCGGAAGAAATTGAGATAGAGGAAAGAATCTTGATGACTAGGATGGAATATTCCTTATAGAGGATGGTTTTAGAGAATGATGAGTGCGAGCAGCCTAAACACTATTTGCAGGCACCCGTTCCATTCACATCCGCCGCAACGCACTACACAACATTGTTTGCGTGTGGTAGAACCACCCAAATTAGTTCTAATTAACATGCATTTAAATAGAGTTACCGAATAGTCTCGAATAACATCCTGATTCAACCGCCGGTTTTAAGATCGAAACAAAGCATACATACAACTCACTCAAAGGTGAGCCCGGAGGTTACAACTATGCACAATATTACAACATAGTGTCCAATCATTAATTATTTATTACAAACCAAGTTCGAAATCATAGAACAAGGTACTTTAGAGTTTAAAGTGCAGTGAAAATGAAATCATAGTTCTAATGATGATACAAGACATCATGATAAAGCCCGTACATAACATCACTCAACGCGATCATCATTGACCGGGGACATATCCCATTCCAGCGACCAACAATGAGGAAGAGTATTCATCCAAGTCAAGCAGAGCAATCGTGTCTTCAAATAAAACCTCGCCTGAAAAAAAATGCCACAAGCAATCTTGAGTATCCAAATACTCAGCAAGACTTACCCGACTGGTGGTATATACTTAACCGACTCATAAGCATGTAAGGCTTTTGGCTGAGGGGTTGTTTTCGCCAAAAAAGCATCTAAGAGTGAGTCCTTGCTTTCAAATTTAGCAACAAGTTCTAGTTTGTTTAACCATTCGAGGTATGTAACTATCCAAATCGCACATGGTGGGGTTAACTTAAACATACATCAATATTAATTGCCATCATCATTGTTTTTCTTACTCTATGTGGTATAAGGGTCAAGCAGTCTCAAGGGTTGCTAGAAATGGATAATTCAAATTGAATTTATTAACCTTGCAAGGCAAACCAAAACACACGTCACGTGGTTACTCCCAGAGTCACACGTGCAACGCTCCTTGAGTATTAAGCTCAACGGTCCCTGGGCATCATCATGTCGTATCCACTCAGTACTCACCATGTGGCCCCATGGGAACGATGTCAAGAGCATGGGGTAATGTTCACACACCGGTCACTTCGGTACTTAGGCTTACTGATTACCATATTCTCGGCATGTTCTTAGTACGTTCAAAAACTCAACCACCACTACCATACACTTCGACCTTAGCTATTTTCGCTATACAGACGGAGCATCAATCATCAACAGGAATATCATACCAAGCTCCATCCGTCAATCTTATCATTCCAACATAAGTAAACAAGTAACTCCTATATCTCGCGAGTGTGACACCTCTGGTGTCTGTGTACTAAAAGCCATTTCATTTAACTCAAATAAATTATAGAAGGGGTTTGGAAATTAAATTCAGAAAGAAAAGGTCAAATAAAAGTCAAACTACACAAATGGAACATGGAATGTGAGAGTAAAAATGTTAAAAACCTACTCAAAATCCTATTTAAAAATGTGCACAAAAATAAGTTTGGGTGGTAATTGGTACCTTAAATGACATGTGCTAAATTCAACTTTCAGCAAAATCTCATCAAAAACCAAATAAAAATCATAGACTTTTTGTGCAAGTTTGAAATTTTAAACTAGTTACAAATATGGACTTCAAATGAAAATTTACCTAAAACAAAAGTTGTAGATCTTGAAATATTACACACGTTTGGTATTCAATACTTTTTCATTTGAGCCCTGGAAAAAAGAGAAAATTTTAGTTTACCGAGAGATCCCTGAGATTTCAAAAATTACAGAAAGGTCCCTATCTCCATCTCCCTCTCTGTTCTGCCGCAGCCCGCCTGTACGCTGCCGGTGGACCTCATCCACGGCGCATCCGCAGCCAACTGGACCCAGGAGGGCCCGTTGAGGACACCTGGATGGCCCCTTGGCCTCTCCTCGCGCACACACGTGTCCCTGGACACTTGGGCGCTTGCCACGCCGCCCGCCATGCGCCGCGCCGCGCCGCGCCGCCTCCTCCGGCTACCGCCTCGCCGTCGAGAACCTCTGGACCTGGTTGTAATTTTTCTTTTTCATTTAAGGGTTTGAATGCAAGTTTCTCTAAGTTTGGCAGTGAACTTCAAAAATGCATAACAAATCACAGAAAAATTGTAAAAAAGCAAACTCAAATGTTCTGGAACCCCTCCAACGAAATTTACAAGTTTTGTTACAAGCAAATCTACAGAATCCATACACATTTTAATCTATGAAAAAGAATAGAATAAACACCTAATGTATATATTGGAAGTATGATTAAATGGTTGCTCTACTATGTTTGAGTAGAGATAGATGCAAACTTAGAATGGTTAATTCAACTTGAAGATGGCTAAATTAAAATCTGAAATAAGGATCCACTTTTAGTGGCATTTTTTGGCAAAACAAACCCCACGAACCAAAAAGCCTTGCATGTCTAGTTATCGGACTATGGTATATCCGGTGACGGGTAAGTCTTGCTGAGTATTAGTTTACTCAGCCTTGCTTGTGGCACTGTTTTCAGGTACTAACTTTGAAGATATGGTTGCGAGTCTGACTTGCCCATGTACTTTGCCTCCGGGCTGGTCTGTTGAGTGGGACGGTCCTTCGGCTGGTGCTGATCACCCTCCCGCTGAGTGATGCTTTCGTATGGGCTTTATCGATGCGTCACATCCTTTCGTTAGATGTCTTTTACTGCTTCCGCTGAGACTATGACACTTGAATAATTTAAGTAGTTGGAACTCTATCGCACTTTGCTATTCTGAACATGGTTTTGTAATAAATTTATCTTCCCCTGCAAAACTCTGAGATGTATGAGATGTTCTGTGATGTAATCTCTGGGCTCGCCTTCGTGTGAGTGTTGTCTGCGCGATCTTAGAATAACGTGGCTTTTATCAAGGCTTCACTTGAGGAACTACCAGTGCGTGCCGCATTGGGTCAGAGTTGCTTAGCAACGAAGATCAGTGCACCCGGGCCCAGTCTTTTGGGTGGTTCCGCCACAGCTGGCATCAGAGCTTGCCAGCAGCCTACCAGAGATGGCAGCCGCCATTTTCTAAACAACAAATTAAAACTTGACTTCAAAACTACTAAGTTTATGAAAAGTCTAGGATCTCCAAGGACAAGTCTAGAACGTAAAGCCCTAGGGGATCTTATGGGTATAATCAAGTGGCTTATATTGTATGGCTAACTCCCAGCACATTACATTTCAGTATTTAAATTCCGCAGTTTAAATTCTGCAATTACATCGTCGCCGTGGAGGTATGCTTGTTTAGTCAGCCGAGGGAGTCTGACCTTCCCGTCGGTGATGCGAGCCGAACGCTGGAGAAAGCAGTGGCCTACTTGAGCTGCTGCCCATATATCAACCTCGGTTGAATATATGGGGAGTAATGGTTTGAAATTGGGAATTCAATTCCCCGTCAAAGATGGTACTCAGTCAATACGTTGGGAATTGTATGGATGCCGGTTCTATAGTGATCGGTGATGTATGAGAACACTTTCGTGAGTGTTAGCATGGAATGTTCATTCTATATGCTGTTAATTTTCTGCAGGTACACTAACTCGAAACTGAATCCTAGGTTAGATAGCTATATCGAGTAGTTATATAGCGAGAGACGTATTATGTATGCCACCGAAACTAACCGCGTAAGACCAAGGTCACTTGGTGATTATTTTTCTTGGGGAGGATGAATAAGGTCTGCATTCATCCTCAAATTTTCAGCAAAGAAATGTTTAAAAGAAATCGCAATCAAAAAGTGGAACAATCCATCTCTAAGGATCATCTAGACAATCTTCGAATTCTGGAAATGTTGGTTTCCTTAAATTTTTAGTGTATTAAGATCTGCTCAAATCAAGTTTGTTCTGTAAGATGAAATAAAACTACATAAATTTCCAAACTTCTATAAAAATTGATAATTTTTGAAGCCTCCTACCATAGTTTTTTTGAATTTATAATAACCTTCTGCAAATCTGTCAACTTGGAGCAGTCTGTCTAAACTAAATTTTTTGACCATCTTAAGTTTCTCATTTGAAACATCGTACAACATGAAAGTTGTAGGTAACTTGATGAAGATCTTACCATAAAAATTTGAAGTATCATGGTTAACTGGTTTGGTAGTTCTGGTCAAATTTCACCCTCTCTGGACAAACTGATTTCTGGTTTGACCTCACTTCAAAACTCTGAGCATATCACCTTCTTAGAATTTGAATTGGCATTAGTGTTGACTAGATGAAATGTTCTTCACTACCCTAGGCATCTTCTGTAAATTTTTGAGAATTTTAGGAGCATGTTATCTATTTTTTCTGTCAATTTCTTTAACTGTCCAGTATCTGCCATTCCTTGTTTAACTATCAGCTGATCCATCGGTCTTTTGTTGGGACAGATGGACGAGCTGGTGGTGATCGACAAGCAGGGGCACGTGCACTCAGCTTGTTTGCACTGGGACAGACTTCCTCGCCGTCTCTGGGAGCTCTTGAGTGCAGCCAGTTACCCCCAGCCACTACTCTACGAGGGCCACGACTTTGTGGAGAGCGGGGTTCGCCGTTGCAGTGTGACGATGGTGATTCCGCAGCACCCGCTCAACGGATGGGAGCCGATCATGACCCAGGTGATCGGCCACCACTTGCTGGACACTTGGGAGGCCACCGCCATGAGGGCGATGACCACTTTCTGCTCTCAGCAACCACTGGAGGTTGTTCTGTCCGCATTCGGGTTGTTCCCCGCACACGACCCGGCCGACCCATTTTGGCGTGACAGGATGGCCAACGTGGACACGGTTGCGACCCACGACCCAGTTGGGGCACTCTAGACGACCGCGTTGTGCTTGGACGGCCTCTACCGTCTCCAGACTTTCCAGAGTCAGGCCACCGCTCAGCTTGTTGACCAGGCTCCAGCTTTACACCTGACCATCCAGCTGAGAGACGAGCAGCTTCGTGAGGCCAGCGACGAGCTTGCGAGCAGGGGTGCTCTAATCATCCAACTCGAGAGCTAGGTCTAGGACCTGCAGGACACAGTGTTGGACCGTGACACCACTCTCCACTTCAAGGATCAGTTCCACGACCTTCAGCTTGACCTCGACAACGCAAAGGGGCAGCTCCACCAGATGCAGGATGCTCTTCACGTACCACCTGGCCAGATGCAGGTGGATGGTGAGGAGGAGCCCCAGGAGATCCAGGGTGTTTCGGAGATGGACTTTGAGGAGCAGGCACCGTAGCCCGTGCTGGTCGAGACTCACTCTCCCGTAGCGAGCGAGGCGTCAGTCAACATGTAGACCAAGGCGTTTTTCCTAACTTTTGTAGACTCCTCTTAGTGTAGCCTAAATTTTGGATCATGGGTTACTAGGCTAACTCAGAGTTGAGTAACCCCCTTAGTATTGATGTTGGAAGCACTCAAGTAGAAATGAGAAGTTGATGGATGTAATGAACCTCTAATGCTACTCATGTAAGATGTTGGCAGACTGTGGAAAGCTGAATGCAGCAGCTAGTTCGAATTTTTATCCTGAATACCAAAGTTGTTCCAAATTTGTCATCTAAATACTTACAAAATTTCAGCTCAAACGGACGTGTACAGCAGGAGATATCCGCAAAATACAGAGGCTCTGTTTTCTGTAAAATCAGAAAAACTAGAGGATGAGTAATTGAATTTTTTGACTAACTTACTCTGGGAATCTGACTTTGCATTGAGTACCAAAGTTGTAACTTATGAAATTATCTATCTCCTGTAAAAATTTCATGTCCATATCCTGCACAGAACTCCACTTATGCGCTTTTTCGTATAAATGGTTTTTTATGTAACGCGATTTATGCAATTCATATTCTTCCATTTATGTCTCGAGTTGTATATTTCCATTTGAGATGATGAAAATGTTGAGGCTAATGCAAACTACTCACGTTTCAGATGGTTGGATCAACTCGAGGCAGTCCCAGTGGTTTTAGAGCCGGAGGGAATGGCAATCCACCCCCACCTCCACCCGCGGGCATCTCAGAAGTTCTTGCCGCCCAAACTGAAATCTTGCGGCAGTTGGTACAAGCTCAGCAGCAACTGCGAGGTGGGCATCACGCTCATCAAGCGCAGGAGGCAAGCTACCTGGACTTTCTCAGTACACCGCTATTCACCAAAGCGGATGAGCCAATGGATGTGGATGCTTGGATTCGCACGGTCGAATCCAAGTTTTCTTTGTTGACTGTTCCTTGTTCCGAAGCGAACAAGACTCTATATGCCGCGCAGCAACTTCGCGGATCAGCTCGTATGTGGTGGGATCATTACCACGGAATGCAACCGGCTGATCTTGTGGTGAGTTGGAATGAGTTCATGGATGCTTTTCGAGCTCATCATATTCCGACTGGACTTCTTGATCGTAAACTCAATGAGTTCTTGGCTTTAACTCAGGGCACTCGAACTGTACTACAGTATGCCCAGGCTTTTAATCACTTGTGTCAATATGCTGGTCATTATGCAGATACCAATGCTAAGAAGCGTGAACGCTTCCGTCGAGGCCTCGGCACCAAGTTGCAGGAGAGGCTTAATCTTGTCCGTGCGGATTCCTTCAATGATCTGGTGAATCTGGCCATTACTCAGGAGGATCTCATTTCGGCACATCGCGCTAAAAAAAGCGCAAGGCGCCTGCTGGACCCTTGAGTGCATCTGCACCAAGGTACTGCATTGTGCAGAATACATTAGCTGCATCCTCTCAGAAGGCCCCTCAGCCAGGGCGTTGGGTTATTCGGCCTCCTCAGCAGCAACAGCAGCATGCTCGGTTTGTGCCACCTCAGCAAACTCGCTATGCTCCACCACAACAGCAACAGACCGGCCCTAGGCCAAATTTTCAGCAGGCCGCTCGCCCTGACAACAACAACCGTTGTTTAAAATGTGGGAGCCCAAATCACTTTGCAAAGATGTGCCCTCAAGCAGGACAGACTCAGGGGTAGGCTTCCCACAGAAATGATCAGAACAAGGGCAAGAAGCAGACCATTCAAGTCAAGCAAGGCCAACTTAACTTCACCAATTTAGCTGATCTTCCAGAGGGAGCACCAATTATGTCGGGTACATTCTCTATAAACCATCACCCCACAATTATCTTATTCGATTCTGGTGCATCTCATAGCTTCATTAGTTCAAAATTTGGAGCAAGAGTTGGGTTAGATTTTTGTCACACCAAAGGGTCTTACATGATCTCTACTCCTGGTGGTAAAGTCGCGTCGAACCAAATCGTTAAAAACACACCACTTAAGTTGGGTAGTAAAACAATTCCCACCAATTTAATCCTATTACCACTCGAAGGGATGGATGTTATTCTAGGAATGGATTGGATGAATAGGCATGGGGTACTATTAGATATCTCTTCCCGAGCCGTTGAAATCAATTCTCCTACCCATGGCCACTCGGTTCTATATTTACCTCATTCCGAATGTGCCAACTCTTGTGCTTATGCCATGAAAGATATTCGTATCAAAGATATTCCCGTAGTCCGTGAGTATGCCGATATTTTTTCGGATGATTTGCCTGGTATGCCACCAGACCGGGATATCGAATTTGTCATTGAACTACAGCCTGGTACAACACCTATTTCAAAAAGGCCGTACCGAATGCCGCCCAAAGAGCTGGCCGAACTGAAAGTCCAGCTACAAGAACTTCTGGACAAGGGTTTTATCCGCCCAAGTGCTTCACATTGGGGCTGTCCAGCATTGTTCGTAAAGAAGAAGGATGACAGTCTAAGGTTGTGGGTCGACTACCGGCCTCTCAATGCGGTAACCATCAAAAATAAATACTCACTTCCCCGCATTGACGTATTGTTCGATTAGTTGGCTGGAGCAAAGTTCTTCTCTAAGATTGATCTTCATTCGGGGTATCACCAAATTAAAATCAGACCTTGTGATATTCCTAAGACCGCATTCTCAACCAGATATGGTCTCTATGAATATTTGGTTATGTCTTTCGGTCTCACAAATGCTCCCGCTTATTTCATCTATCTTATGAATTCGGTATTCATGCTGGAAGTTGACAAGTTCGTCGTGGTTTTCATTGACTACATTCTGATCTATTCCAAGAATGAGGCGTAACATGAACGACATCTGCGTATTGTTCTTCAACGTCTCAGAGATCATAACTGTATGTGAAATTTTCCAAGTGTGAATTCTGGCTGGACATAGTCAAATTTTTGGGTCACACTATATCCAGTGAAGGCATTTCAGTTGACCCCAGCAAGGTACAAGAAGTGATGGACTGGAAACCTCCTACTTCCGTTCATCAGATTCGCAGTTTTCTCGGATTGGCAGGATACTACCGTAGGTTTATTCCAGACTTCTCCAGAATAGCAAAGCCAATGACGGAACTGTTAAAGAAGGACGTCAAATTTAAATGGGATGCGAAGTGCGATGATGCATTCCATACATTGAGAGCACATCTAACCACAGCCCCAGTCTTAGCTCAACCGGACAACAGCAAGTCCTACGATGTTTACTGTGATGCATCGGGTACTGGTCTTGGCTGTGTTCTAATGTAAGACAATCGGGTTATTGCATATGCTTCCCGAGCACTTCGACCACACGAACTAAATTAACCCACTCATGATCTTGAGCTAGTAGCGGTTATTCATGCTCTCAAGATTTGGAGACATTATCTTATGGCTAGTCATTGCAATATTTTCACCGACCATAAGAGTCTCAAATACATTTTCACCCAAAGTGAGCTGAATATGAGGCAAAGAAGATGGCTGGAATTAATCAAAGATTATGACCTGGAAGTTCATTATCATCCGGGTAAAGCCAATGTCGTAGCCGATGCGCTTAGTCGCAAGGTTCACTGCAATTTCCTTTCAGCAGAATCGTACAACGACTCATTGTGTGCAGAAATGCAAAAGCTGAATTTGGAGATCATTCCTCAGGGTTCGTTGACTCATATTTATGTGGAACCGACACTCCATGACCAAGTCATCATGGCACAATTGCATGACAAGAGTGTCGGAATCATCAAACAGAAAGTGTTAGAAGGCGAAAATAAATACAAGTATTTCCGTGTGGACCATAAAAGAAATCTTGTGGTTCGAGGATCGCCTAGTCATTCCCAAAAATCATGAGCTGCGGAAACAAATCTTGGATGAAGCACATCTCTCTAAATTTTCCATTCATTCGGGCAGCACCAAAATGTACCAAGATCTTAGACAAAAATTTTGGTGGACTCGAATGAAGAGAGAAATTGCTAAATATGTCGCAGAGTGTGACACATGTCAGAGAGTGAAAGCTAGTCACTTGAAAGTTGCTGGAACTCTCCAACCTCTGCCAATCCTGTCCTAGAAATGGGAAGATATTAGTATGGATTTCATTGTGGGCTTACCCAATACCTCTCAACATCATGATTCCATCTGGGTTATTGTCGACAGACTCACAAAGACCGCTCATTTTATTCTAGTACATACTGAATATTGAGCTAAGAAGTACGCTGAAATCTATATCGATCGAATTGTCTGTCTACATGATGTACCTAAAACCATTATCTCAGATCGTGGTACTAAGTTTGTGGCACGGTTTTGGGAGCAGCTCCAAGAGGCTCTCGGAACTAAATTAATTCGAAGCTCAGCTTACCATACACAAATTGACGGACAAACCGAAAGGGTAAATCAAATTCTCGAAGACATGCTTCGAGCATGTGTCATCCATTATGACAAAATTGGGACAAATGCTTGGCCTTGGCTGAATTCTCCTATAACAAAAACTATCAGGCCAGTCTGAAGATGGCACCATTCGAGGCCTTGTACGGTCGATGGTGTCGAACTCCTTTGAGTTGGTCCCAGAATGGAGAACGCAAAATATTCGGACCCGAATTAGTGGTCGAGGCTGAGGAGAAAGTGAAAATCATACAAGCAAATCTCCGAGCAGCCTAATCCTGGCAAAAGAGTTATTTTTGACAAGCAGAGGAAACCTTTGAAATTCAGCGTTGGTGATCATGTTTACTTACGAGTTTCACCAACTCGAGGCGTTCAACACTTCGGGGTCAAAGGCAAGTTAGCACCTCGCTATGTCGGACCATATGAAATTATCGAAGAATGTGGACCCGTGGCTTATAGACTGCGACTTCCTTCGCGACTTGCAGCCATCCATGATGTTTTTCACATATCTCAACTCAAGAAATGTGTCCGAGTTCCGACCGAAATCATCGATCAACAGGAAATTTTGGTAGAACCCGATCTCTCTTATGCTGAATATCCACTTAGAATTTTGGATCAAAAAGAGAGAGGTACTCATCGAAAGGTGGTAAAAATGTATAAAACTCAGTGGTCTCATCACACTGAAGAAGAAGCCACCTGGGAGACGGAAGATTATCTCAATCGACAATATCCGGGTTTTCTTAGCTCTACCCCAGGTACCTTACTCTATGTTCCTAACTCCAATCATCCAATCTCGGGACGAGATTCTTTTTAAGGGGGTAGGCTGTGACACCTCTGGTGTCTGTGTACTAAAAGCCCGTTCATTTAACTCAAATAAATTATAGAAGGGGTTTGGAAATTAAATTCAGAAAGAAAAGGTCAAATAAAGGTCAAACTACACAAATGGATCATGGAATATTAGAGTAAAAATGTTAAAAACCTACTCAAAATCCTATTTAAAAATGTGCACAAAAATAAGTTTGGGTGGTAATTGGTACCTTAAATGACATGTGCTAAATTCAACTTTCAGCAAAATCCCATAAAAAACAAATAAAAATCAAAGCCCTTTTGTGCAAGTTTGAAATTTCAAAATAGTTCAAAATATGGACATCAAATGAAAATTTGCCTAAAACAAAAGTTGTAGATCTTGAAAAGTTACACAAGTTTGTATTCAACACTTTTTCATTTGAGCCCCAGAAAAGAGAGAAAATTTTAGTTTACTGAGTGGTCCCTGAGATTTCAAAAATCATAGAAAGGTTCCTATCTCCATCTCCCTCTCTGTTCCGCCACCGCCCGCCCGTACGCCGCCGGTGGACCTCGTCCATGGCGCGTTTGCGGCCAACTGGACCCATGAGGGCCCATTGAGGACACCTGGATGGCCCCTTGGCCTCTCCTCGCGCACACACGTGTCCCTGGACACTTGGGCGCTTGCCACGCCGCCCGCCATGCGCCGCGCCGCCTCCTCCGTCCGCCACCTCACCGTCGAGTGCCTCTGGCCCGGTTCAACCTTCCCCAGAAGCTCACTTGCTTCGCCTCGAAGCCCTCTAGCCTATAAATAGGACCAGAGCCCCCCGCCATAGCGCGACCCCTCTCTTTTCCCCTTTCTCCGCCGTCTGCCATCGCCGGCGAGCTTGAGCTCGCGCGGACAGGTCATCCCCGACCCACATTGTGCCATCCAACCTCGCCAGCAGCCTCACCCAACTCCAGTGAAGCTCACGCGCGCCCAGAACCCCACTTGAAGCCACCCAATTGCCGCCGCCCCATCGCGCCGCCGCTGGCGAGCTCAAGGCTCGCCGTGGACCGGCCGATTCCGGCAGCGATCGAGCACGACACCTACCCCAGAAGCTTCCTCACACTCTCACGGTACTCGTGCGCTCGACGTTCGACTACCCCGAGTCCTTCTTCGGCCACACCGCCGGCGACCCGAACGCCACCGCTGCCATCAACGCCGACGATCTCGATTCCGGCCACCCCAGCCCCGAACACCGGCATTGGTAGGTAGCTCTCGAACTCCCCTACCCCACGTGCCTCCCAGTCGCAGCACCGGTAAGCCCTGCCTAGCAGAACACCACCGGCAAGGTGCGGCTGTGGAGAAGGCCGGCTAAGGACCCGGTTGTAATTTTTCTTTTTCGTTTAAGGGTCTGAATGCAAGTTTCTCTGAGTTTGGCAGTGAACTTCAAAAATGCATAACAAATCACAAAAAAATCATAAAAATGCAAACTCAAATGTTCTGGAACCCTTACAACGAAATGTTTTGTTACAAGCAAATCTACAAATCCATACATATTTTAATCTATGAAAACGAATAGAATAAACACCTAATGTATGTTCTGGAAGTTTTGCTCACTGAATGACCATGATTTTTGGACATGTTACTCCTGGTAGAGTATTAGGCTTATGGTAAAATGATGAGATCTGGTTGAATCCGTTAACTTGCTTAAACAACCAAGATTCTCCAATCTGCTACTGAACTTCATGATTTAATACCGGAAAACATGGACATGATTTAGCTCTGAAATTTTTCCTGGATGCATATGTAACTGAAATCTTGGTGATCCATAAGTTTAAGAAATGTTAGAGCTAGTTTGCTATATACCAAGTTTAATGCTTGTTTAATCAACTTAATTCACCATATATAGTTATTGTACTTAGAAAAATTTAGATTTGTTTCTGGAGCCTTGTTTTAGTTCTGGAATCATGACTACAAAGTTTGGACTCTATTTATTGAGTATAGTTTCAGTTATAAATCATGCTTAGTATATCATGGCTAGGTTTGTTATTTTTGTTCTGGGTAAATTAGACCATATTTGATCATGATTTTTGGACATGTTCTTAGGTAGAATATATAATTCCTATCGTAAAAATTTCACATGCAGTACTGGTCATCTTGAATCTCGAATTAATATGCAAGTTCAATTAAAGTTAAATGCATAAGTAATTAATCTGGCAGAAATAAAGCTTGTGTTGACACAGAATCGCGCCAACACACTTGAGTGCGCTAGAACGCGCGAACGATCGTCAAAACGATCAACACCCGCGAAACCCTGGGCGGACCGGTCTGACCGGTTTCGCCGACCGGTCTGACCGGTGCAGGCAGGGGCTCGCTGGAAACCTAGAACATCGAGCTCGGGAGGGACCCCGTCGGAGCTCGTGATCGTAGGGTTGCTCTGAGGTCGGCAGGCCACTCAGAACGTCTTGAAACGCCGCCGGGACGAAGGAAGAAAGCAATCTAGGGTTGGAAAAGACTAGGGTTTGAGAGGTAAAAGTAATGCGATTTTTTGTATTGATTCGATTGGGAATAACCTCAATCAGCCTTAGCCTTTATATTTATAGGCCGGGGAAGACGTACCCCTTCACGAGTAGGATTACATGAGGACTCTTTACAAAAAACCTAATTCTACTCGGGCTGTACAGACCCGACCGGTCTAACCGGCCGGCCCGACCGGTCAGACCGGTCGGCCTCAGCATATGCCAAATTTGGCTGTCAACATATGCCCCCCTGCTTTTTGGTGAGTTTCACAAGCCAAAAAGCAAGAACTATCCTGATGTACATGTTTTACACAGAGCATACAAGTCCTAAAACAAAACTAAGGGCGATATATAATACCGGCCGTCTTTGTCTTCATGCACTTTGCCATATGCTAGGATAAAATTTCTTCAAGTACCTCCCGTTGATAGCTCTAGGTAGACGCTCACCTTGCACCGTCTCCATCATATATGAATTACCGGAGATAACCTTGATAATCTTGTAGGGACCCTCCCAACTTGGCGACCATTTGCCAAACCTGTTGCTTTTTATCCCAAGAGGCAAAATTGTCTTCCAAACTAGATCTCCAACCTGAAAAGATTTAAGTTTTACCTTTTTGTTGTAGGCTCTAGCCACCCGAAGCTTGTCCTTCTCAATTTCCTTCAAAGCCTTCAAACGCTTGTCGGTCACCTCATCAATATTATCCATCATCATATCATGATAATCAATAGCGGAGAGGTCATTTTGTTTTGCTAATCTATATGCGTCTAGATTCACCTCAACGGGTAAAACGGCCTCTTGACCATACAAAAGCTCAAAAGGAGTAACCTTAGTAGCACCATGTCTAGATATACGATGAGCCCATAATGCTTCGGATAACACTTCATGCCACCTCCTAGGATTTTCTTCTATCTTCTTCTTGACCAGTTTGATCAAAATCTTATTACTAGACTCGGCCTGCCCATTGGCCTGAGTATAGTATGGAGAGGAATTGAGCAATTTAATCTTGTAAGATTCGGCAAAGGCACGCACCTCTTTTGATATAAATGAAGTACCTTGATCCGTTGTCAAAGTTTGTGGAATGCCGAATCTATGAATAATATGCTCAGTAATAAACTCAATTACCTCTTTATGCGTCATATTCTTCAAAGGAACCGCTTCGGTCCATTTAGTGAAATAATCCGTAGCAACCAACACGAAGTGATGCCCCTTTGAAGATGGAGGATTAATTTGCCCAATGAAATCCAACCCCCAACCTAGGAACGGCCATGGTTTAATAATAGGATGCATCAACGCAGCAGGGACCAATTGCAAATCACCAAACCGTTGACGTTCTTCACATCCTTTATAGTACTTGAAACAATCGGATAGCATGGTGGGCCAATAAAAACTGGCTCTTCTAAGTAACCACTTCATCTTATGAGCCGATTGATGAGGACCACAAATACCTTCATGAACCTCACCCATAGCAATCCGGGCCTGATCCGAGTCTAAATATATGAGGAGCAAATCTTCGGCAGTTCGACGATAAAGTTCATCGTCAATTAAAACATACTTGAAAACCAAATGCCGAATATTTCTCTCTGCGCCACGACCAGGATCTCTCAAATACGACATAAGAGGAACCCTCCAATCCTGGGCTTCGGCCGAGACGATTGAATCATCTTTTTTAGCCGAATCAGAACTAACAGCTGCATCACTGGTCAGACCGGTCTCTGGACTGGTCAGACCGGTCTGGGCGGTCAGACCGGTATCGCCGACCGGTCGGACCGGTGTGTCCAGAACCAGAAACTCGGCTTTCGTTTGCATCGGCTTGCGAATGTTGAAATATTTTTTCGTAACATTATAACCAGATGCTTGCTAAGCTAGAGCATTTGCCTTTTCATTTTCTTCCCTCGGTATATGTTTAAAAATAAATTCATCGAAGGAGGAAATAATATCAAGGCATTTATGAAGATATGCATTTAGAGAACCATTATAACACTGGCATACCTTAGATACTTGCTGCACCACCAGAAGAAAATCTCCAAAGACTTCAACATGCTTCACGCCCATGGATTGCAAGAATTCCAAGCCAAATAGAAGAGCCTCATATTCAACTTGGTTATTTGTGCACTCTTCTTCCAATCGGTTTGAAAATTCAAAAACAGCACCATTCGGAGAAATAAGAACAGCACCAATCCCTTGACCATCATCACAAACCGATCCATCAAAGTACAACTTCCACGGTGTTCTAGTAATATAGCCGACTTCTAAATCATGCTTGTCATTAATCCGATGCTCAACAATAAAATCCGCTACAATTTGGCCTCTCATAGATTTTAAAGGTTCACAAGCCAAATCATACTCAACCAAAGCATAAGCCCATTTACCGATTCTACCACTCAAAATTGGTTTCTGTAACATATGTTTGATCACATCGGTTTGACATACTACTACACAAGTACTAGATAATAGATAATGTCTCAATTTGGTACAAGCATAATAAAGAGACAAACATAACTTCTCAATAAATGTATACCTTGTCTCCGCATCAATAAGTCGTCGGCTCAAATATGTAACAATATATTCCTTCCCTTCGGTCTCATGAGTCAAAACAGCCCCAATAACCTTGTCTTCAGCAGCCACATAAAGTCTGAAAGGCACTCCTCTCCTAGGTGCTTTGAGTATAGGTGGTGAAGATAAATAAATCTTGATCTTCTCAAATGCTTCTTGCTGTTTTGCCCCCCAAGTAAATTCGGTTTCATCTTTTAACCGAAGAATAGGAGTAAAAGCATCGATCTTCTCGGATAGGTTAGATATAAATCTTCTCAAGAAATTTACCTTGCCCAAGAACTTCTGTAAATCCTTCTTGCATGTAGGGGCTTCAACCTTCTTCATGGCTTCAACTCTCTTAGAATCAATCTCTATTCCCTTCTCATGAATAATGAAGCCAAAATACTTTCCAGCCGATACACCAAAAGCACATTTGAGTGGATTCATCTTTAAACCATACCGTCGCATCCTTTCAAGGGCAATTCTTAAATCGGCTAAATGATGATCTAAACCGGCCGATTTAATAACAATATCATCAATATATACTTCCAAGATGACACCAATCAAATCATGGAAGATTAAATTCATAGCTCTTTGATAAGTAGCACCTGTATTTTTCAAACCAAAAGTCATAACCACCCACTCAAATAAACCGACAAATCCCGGACATCTAAAGGCCATTATAGATATATCTTCTTCGGCCATAAATATTTGATTGTAACCGGCGTTACCATCAAGAAAACTATGACACGATGTCCGGAAGCTTCGTTGATCAACATATCGGCCATAGGCATAGGATATTCATCCTTGGGAGTAGCTTTATTAAGATCTCTAAAATCAATGCATGCTCTAATTTTCCCCGAATCCTTTTTCTCAACGGGCACAATATTAGAGATCCAATCAGCATAACGACAAGACCGAATAAATCCAGCATCAAGTAAACGATTAATTTCAGCTTTAATTCGGTCATAAACAATGGGATTGAAATGCCTAACCGGTTATTTATATGGTCTAAAACCGGCTTTAATTGGTAAACGATGCTCAACAAGATCACGACTCAAACCAGGCATTTCATGATACTCCCAAGCAAAACAATCAACATATTCCTTCAATAAATTAACCAAATCGACTTTATATTCAGCCGATAAATTTTTGTTTACAAAAGTCGGCCTAGGAATAGTTCCATCACCAATATCTACCTTTTCTAAAGGATCGGCCGATGTAAACCCTTGACCCAGCTTATCTAGATCATCAGAATCTTCAATGGCTTCACATATATCATTCGTGTGCACCCGATATTGATCTAGCCTCTGCTGCAGCCACTCTGCGTTGGACCGGTCTGACCGGTCGGAGTGTCCGGTCTGACCGGTCGGCCCTGTGCGCCGAACGGGACAGGACCGGTCTGACCGGTCTCTTCTGGAGCTTCTGTTGTATTCATCTGATTTAAATTAAATGATTTAGCCAATTATCCATCGGCTTTAGTACAACAGAAACAAAACCATCCTTAGTGCAACTGATCAAATCATAATCGAACAGGTCCACGCCCGAATCGGCTAAAGCAACAAAGGATGAAGTGTCCCCTTGGACAATCTCAACCTCATCGCCGATCCACTGAACAAGAAACTGATGCAAGGTAGAAGGAACACACTGATTTGCATGAATCCAATCCCTCCCAAGAATCAAATTGTAGTTACCCTGCACTTCCGCGATGAAGAAAGCTGTAGCAAGCGTCTTACTTCCAATGGTGAGCTCCATGGAAGCAATTCCTTTGGCGCTAAGGGGCTCGCTCCCTCCAACACCACTAACGGTCATGTTCGTCTTGATCAGGTCTTCGTCTTGGCCACCGAGCTTCTTGTACAACGAGTAGGGCATAAGATTTACAATGGCCCCACCATCTATTAGCATGCAAGTCACTGGCTTCCCGTTGATGTGTCCCTTCATATAAAGAGCCTTCAGATGATTGTCTTTATCGCTTGGTTTCTGGAACACAGCTTCACGGGGCCCGAACTGAAGATGAGCCAAATCCTCCTCCGGAACCACGAAGTAATCCGAAGATAAGTGCACCACATTGATCTCCATATTGGTACGCTCTGGAGACACTTCGTAGTCTACCAATTCCTCGTCTTCAGCTGTCGGAGGAACTACAGGGGCTTCATCAACAGAAGAAACCGAAACGGGCAGCACCGATTCGGCTGTTGCCTCTGCACTGGGCTTGACCGGTCTGACCGGTTGGTCAGAGCGGTCTGACCGGTCCTCCTGACCGGTCTGACTAGTCGGCTGTGACGGTCCGACCGGTTTGTCTGGCTGGTCAGCTATCTTAGCTTTCCACACCTTGCTTTGAGGGAACATAGGCCTGTATCTGTTGAATTCCTCATCCCTCATCTTCTCCTTCTCCTGTTCCTTCTTTTCTTTGTTGCGGAGGCGCTGCAATTTCCTTTTTTGAGTATGAGTTAATCCTGAAGGGCACCATCTAGGCTGATGGTACTTATCCGCTGCACCCTTGCTGCTACCGGCCTCATGATCATTGGACATGACCGGCTTTTGTGAAGGAACATCAACCAATGTATCTACATCCATCGGTCTTTTGCCCGTATCTCTTATGGGCACTTCGATTTCACCGATTCGAATAACATCGGCTTTGGGCTTTTCTGAATCAACAACGGTCTTCTGCTCCCCCCTCTTTTCTTTGACGTGATACTCAAACCTTGGAACAGGAGCTTGACCCGGCTTCTGATGAGACCGGTCTGACCGGTCAGTGTGTACCGGTCTGACCGGTGCAACCTGCTGCCCTGGACCGGATTGACGTGGTTCCAATCGGTCATGCACTAGCATCCTAGAGCTTTCCCCTTGATAATGTGGAGGATAAGGCATCGGGAAACACTGCATCCATATCCCCCCATGCTCCCATGCCAGATTTGTTGTATTTGAAGCTGGTGGCATCCACGGCATGGTAGCATACATCTTCTGAGGAGGATATAACATGACAACATCACCTCTGCGCCTGCTGGATTCCCTCCTTGGGGACGCTGGACGATCTTGACGCGGCGGTGAACGCGGTCTATTTTTTAACGGCCGATCGTCTTGAACGGCCTTTGTATACTTGTTCAACAACTGGTTGAAGGTGGGCTTTTGATTAGCAGTTCTTCCCTGCACCTTCACTTCGTTGGTCTTCCAAGTACCCACTTCCGGACGTTTCGGCTTGAAGGTCCGGGGACGGTCATCAGGGCGGTCTGACCGGTTGGAAGAACCGGTCTGACCGATCGGACCGGTCTGACCGGTCGCAGACACCGGTCTGACCGGTCGCAGACACCAGTCTGACCGGTCGTGCCTGATCAGCAGACCGATTTTCTGGTGGAGAACTTCCTTGCCCCCCCCCCCCCCGAGTTTGGGATTTCTGACAATGATCTTCAAAGTATCCTTGCCATCATCAGTTTTCTCTTTGACAACTTCACGAGCAAGGATTTTATCACTTGTATCCATCGGTCTTGGATCACCGATGACAACATGCTTCCCCTTAGCTCCTTCGGCTTGTTCCGGCCGAATGAGCACATTTGGATTGTTCAATTCCAGCGTATGAACAGGGAAAGGAGCTTTGTCAATTTGCATCTCAGAAAATACCAATCGTCCCTCATTAATGGCCGATTGTACCTGTCGACGAAAAACATTACAATCATTAGTAGCATGAGATATAGAGTTATGCCACTTACAATATGCATGTCGTCTAAGTTCATCGGGAGATGGAATAGCATGTGACAATCGGATGTTACCATTCTTAAGCAATTCATCAAAAATCCGATCACACTTAGAAACACCAAAAGTAAATTTCGGCTCCTCTTGCCGATTCTTTTGAATCGGCTTGAGAGACGGAACCGAACCGGGTTTGGCCTTTGATGGCCAAACAAATTCAGCGGCATATACTTCCTTACTATCATCGTCCGAACCATCTGAATCAGGATCAAGAACATGTGTGTTGGACCGATGAGGCTTGAAAGTATCTTTAAGATTTTTATACTTAAATTCGGTGCCAATAGCTCGCATTTGCAAATGATTAACCGTAATGTAATCAAAACTTTCAAGTTTTTCCTTCAAGTAAGAACGCAAGCCATTAAACGCTAAATCCGCCAAATCCTTTTGTGAAAGAGATGAATTAAAACACCGATTTTTCAAAGCTTTAAATCTTTGAAAGTAATCCAAAACTGTTTCATCTCGAGTTTGTTTAATCGATGTCAAGTCTAGCAATCGAACTTCGGCTTCCCCACTATACAAGTGATCATGAAATTTGCGCTCTAATTGATTCCAATTTAAAATAGATCCCGGCGCAAGTGAGGTAAACCAAGAGAAAGCGGTTCCAGTCAAAGACAAAGAAAACAAACTAACCCGCAAGGCATCATTAAGACCCGCTTCTCCCAATTGCAAGATATATTGGCTAACATGTTCCGAAGTCGTACGAGAATCTTCACCATTGAATTTGACAAACTCGGGAATACGCCAACCAACAGGATATGAAATAAAATCAAACTCAGGAGGATATGGCTTTTGATATAAACGCGACCCACCCATATCAATCCCAAGTTTAGATTTAAGTACTCCGGCTAAATCTTCTTTAAATCTACTAAAATCGGCCTGATAAGCACCACTGGCCGAAGTATTCAGAGAAGATGAAACACGTTGCATGGTAGGACCAGAGTAAGCCATGTTAGTGTTAGAAATCGGCCCTCGATGAGGTCCAGATCCCTGCTGTGACGTAGCATGAGGCCCTGTATACATCACCATCTCATTAGTTCGGCTAGGGACGGCCGAACTAGGGTTACACATGTACGGTACAGAGGGCACTGGTTGCTGTCCTGTCACACCGGTCTGACCGGTCGAGTAACTGGTCTGACCGCCTGCACCGGTCTGACCGGTCGAGGTGACCGGTGGGACCGGTGGTGCATGAACAGTAGACATCAACGGAGATTGCCCCGGAAACGAGTTCGGCGGCATCCCATAGAATTGATCTTGGGTAAAAGATGTGCCAGCCGAATCTGATTCCGTGAATTGAGCGCCACCCTCGATAGTTTTACCTTTTTTGAGCGCTGCAATTTCATCATTAAGCCCAGCAAGAGTCTCTCCCGAAGCTACTTGCGCAGCAGGTATTTTCGAATCTACCATGAGAGAGAATTGCCTAACTAATTCAGAGGGATCATTAGGAAGTACCTCGACCTTGTCTTGGTTTAACTTGAACGATGGCATAACGAACTCCCCGACCCTCTTGACTAGGCCTCCTCGCTCCTTCTTGAATCCCTGAAGAAAGTTCTCCTTCAGGTGCTCTTCAGCGATGAGGTAGGCCTTGCGCTCCTCTTCAGTGAGCTCCTCCATGGTCACCTTGATGATGTTGTCGTTGTGGATCTCACCATGAGTACCCATCTTCTTGGAGAATCTAGATTAGATCGGTTTTTTGAAACCAGATTAATCTATTCCCCAGCGGAGTTGCCAAAAAAGTGTGTTGACACAGAATCGCGCCAACACACTCGAGTGCGCTAGAACGCGCGAACGATCGTCAAAACGATCAACACCCGCGAAACCCTGGGCGGACCGGTCTGACCGGTTTCGCCGACAGGTCTGACCGGTGCAGGCAGGGGCTCACTGGAAACCTAGAACAGCGAGCTCGGGAGCGACCCGTCGGAGCTCGTGATCATAGGGTTGCTCTGAGGTCGGCAGGCCACTCAGAACGTCTTCAAACGCCGCCGGGACGAAGGAAGAAAGCAATCTAGGGTTGGAAAAGACTAGGGTTTGAGAGGTAAAAGTAATGCGATTTTTTGTATTGATTCGATTGGGAATAACCTCAATCGGCCTTAGCCTTTATATTTATAGGCCGGAGAAGACGTACCCCTTCACGAGTAGGATTACATGAGGACTCTTTACAAAAAAACCTAATTCTACTCGGACTGTACAGACCCGACCGGTCTAACCGGCCGGCCCGACCGGTCAGACTGGTCGGCCTCAGCATATACCAAATTTGGCTGTCAACAGCTTGATAATTTTTTTGGAACATGTTTAGACCATATCTAGGTTCTGGTAAAAATTTGATAGCTTGATGATTTTGTTAATTTTGTAACCCCTGAAGCATAAGTATATAAAATCTGGAAAATTTACAGTACTGAATAGATGATGTTTAGATGCTCCTGTAAATGTTATAGCACCCACTACTAGATTTTAGGCCTATTGCCACAGAAACCTTTGCAACTACACCGATTTAGTTGCATTAGATAGGTGCTATTGCATCCATTGTATAATTTGGTTGCAAAACATTGATGCTCTTGCCACCATCAGAAACTTGGTTGTGAGAAGATGATGTTTTTTGCCACAATTAGGTTGGTGTTGTCATAAAGATTGTTTTCGTTGCAATATATAAGTGTTTTTGCCACAAAACTTAGAGTCATTGCGATTCGTAAATAATGTTGCCACCAATGTGTTTTGTTGCAAACCTAGTGGCCATATTGCAACTAAATACATAAGTGGTTGCAAGAAGGAACATGATATTGCCACGACTCATAAATAATATTGCCACCAATGTACTGTGTTGCAAAACTAGTGGGTATACTGCAACTAAAGACATAAGTGGTTGCAAGAAAGAACATGATATTGCCACTAAACTTTTTTTGTTGCTATATGGTTGCTTGGGTCGTTGCAATAGATGTGGCTACATTGCTTCACAATAGATGTGGAACAATAACTGAAAATGAGAAGAAAAAAAAACCTACATGGAGCTTGAACCGTGGTCTCAAGGATCAAACTTAGAATTTTTTTTTGCTAATGTGTGGCATTAATTTTTTGTACATAGTATGTTAGACAAGAGATAAAAATATTGTTTAAAAAATCTGGGGAGAGGGGGATTTGATCCCACAACCTCTCCCTCCAAAGAAGCATGTCTTACCACCATATCACAGCTCAATTGTGATATATTTACGAATTTCAATCTATATGTACAAACTATAAGTCATGTTAACTGCCACGGGTCAAATTGGGTCGACCCAATTAACCAAGTGGGCCTGAAGAAGGAAAAAAAAGATGCGTGCGGGAGGGACGTGATCGGCGTGGAGGATCACGAGCTAGGGCGGACGGGCGAAAACAGGCGGCGGTCGGGCAGGCGGGCAGCAGATCGTCTTCCTCCTAGCGCCGGGGCCTGCCTCGATCTCTTGAAGAACAAGCTGCGTGCAGACTCCTCTACCGTCGTCACGGCCGGCGGCTGTCTCTGCTTGTGGGCGTGCAGCTCAACCTCGGCCACCAGCAGGGACGAAGTGAGGGGCTTCATGATCTTATTTCTATTTCATAGTAATGCATGTCTCATGGCTGATGATTTGTACAAAACAGTTGTGCAATTTGCTAGCAGTAAGACTAATTAATAATCAAAGGGTTGGGGCTCGGGCATGGCTTCAATGCAAATCTGGACTATGATTTTGGAGGTTCGATTGTTATTCTAGGCAATATGCATCAAATAGGAAATAAAATAAACATGCATCCAATTTGTGTGCGTGTGTTAAATAAAGTGACTATTATCCAATTGAATTGAGATATATGTAGTACATGTAATCAGCATTAAAGATCCAATTGGGAATTTATGAGAACAGCTCTATATATTTCATCATCTGTTGTGCAGATCATTAATTACAGTATATGCCTTTTTCATTGTCATTTGTGCAGGCGATCTTGATCGCTTTAATTAGTGTGTGATTTTAATTGAAGATATTGGGGAGCATGTCTTCTGGCAATGACAGGTCTTGGATGCGCTTGCCACAACAAGAAGAAGAGTGGCAAAAAGGTTTCAAGAAATTTATAGATCATAAATTTGGTGGAACACTGAGAGGAGAAACGGCACCCTGTCCATGCACGAGATGTCGTTCAATGTCCTACAAAACAGTTAACGAAGTTAGATCTCATTTGCTTCATAGGGGCTTTTCTGAAAGTTTTATCCTAGGGGAAGGAGAAGAAAAAGATTCATTTGGGGGCATCAGTGAAAGGGTTGACAATGAAGGTGGAACCGGTGACCGTGATTCTATAAAGGATATGATGGAGTCACTAATCCGTGGTTCGATACATGGAGAGATCATGGGTACTGAATCTGAGGAGCTGAATGAAAGTGCCAAGACATTCTTTAAATTATTAACAGAGGCAAAGAGGGAACTTTATCCAGGTTGCAAGGAGGCTACTAAGGTATCTTTCATTGTCAGGCTATTTCAGATTAAGTGCATGTATGGTCTTAGTAACAATGCATTAGAAGCTATTATTGGGTTGTTCTCGCTTTTGCTCCCTGAAGGTCACTGTGTTCCTGACACTTTAGAGAAGGTGCAAAAGGTAGTCCGTGATCTTGGCCTGGACTATGAAAAGATACATGCATGCATCAATGACTGTGTTTTATTTCGGAAGGAATATGCTGACATGGATACATGTCCAACATGTGGTGAGTCTAGATGGAAAACATCTAATTCAGATGAGAAGGAGGGGTCATGTAGTGATGATGCTGCACCAAAGAGGCGAGTCCCACAGAAAATCTTGAGGTATTTTCCGGTTACTCCTCGTCTGCAAAGGTTATACATGAGAGCGAACACATCCGAATATATGCGTTGGCATAAGGAGGGACTGGTCGAAGATGGAAAAATCCGACACCCTGCAAACTCAATGGCATGGAAGCACGTGGATCAACAGTTTGAGGATTTTGCTTTGGATCCACGTAATGTAAGACTAGGTCTTGCATCCGATGGCTTTAATCCATTTGGGATGCTGAATGTGACATACACTACATGGCCTGTGATCCTAATACCCTACAATTTGCTTTCTTGGTTGTGCTTGAAACAATCATTTTGGATGATGTCAATGTTGATACCAGGGCCAAAATCTCCGGGCAATAACATAGATGTATATCTGCAACCCCTAATTGATGAGCTAAAAGATCTTTGGTTAAAAGGTGTACAAACGTGGGATGCGAAGGTGAAGAAGAATTTCACTCTCCGTGCAGTGCTGCTTTGGACAATTAATGATTTTTCTGCTTATGGCATGTTATCTGGTTGGAGCACAAAAGGCAAGTTTGCATGTCCATACTGCAATAAGGATACAGATTATTTATGGTTGAAATATGGGTCAAAGCACTGTTACATGGGTCATCGCCGATTTTTGCCAAAGGGCCACAAGTGGCGCCGGAACAAGGTTAGCTTCAACAACAAAGTCGAAAACAGAGATCCTCCAGTCCCCTTAACTGGTGAGCAGGTGCTGCAGCAGTATGAAAGCTTTGAGCAAGTGACATTTGGGAAGGCCTCAAAAAAAAGAAGCAACGTGACGAAGAAACCAGATGGCACAACTAGAGGAAGAAAAGTATTTTCTTTGAACTGCCTTACTGGGAAACATTGCTTGTAAGGCATAATTTGGATGTCATGCACATTGAAAAAAAATATTTGTGAGAGCTTACTTGGGACTTTGCTTGACTTGGCTGGCAAATCAAAGGACAGCGAAAAGGCTCGGCTTGACATGGAAGAATTGGGCATGAGAAAGGATCAGCATCCTTTGGTCAAGAATGACAAATACACTTTGCCTCCTGCATTGTACTCTTTGGATCCGGAGGACAAGACATATTTATGCAAATTTCTTCACGGTGTGAAGATGCCAGATGGCTATGCCTCTAATATCAAGAGATGCGTGGATGTGTGGAGGTGTAAGATTTCTGGACTTAAAACTCATGATTGTCACGTTATATTCCAAAAACTATTACCCATTGCAGTCTGTAACATTTTGCCAGAAGAGGTCATTATCCCATTGATTCAGCTTAGTAGGTTCTTCAATGCAATATGTTCAAAAGAGTTGACCATTGAAGAGTTAGAGAAATTGACTGTTTCGATTAGAGAAACTCTTTGTCGTCTTGAAATGGTCTTTCCACCAGCTTTCTTTTACATCATGATGCATTTGCCGGTTCATCTTGCTGAAGAGGCTAAACTAGGAGGTCCTGTATGTTATAGATGGATGTACCCGGTTCAAACAACACCTTGCGGCAATATCACTTGTTGCCCACAACTATTTTCTGTTGCAACACTTCTTTTTGCCACCACTATTTAGTGATGCTATAATAGTTACAAACCTCGAACCATACCTTGATGCGATTTCGCTTCTTGCTTCTACAAATTTTATGTTGCACCACTTATTCTTGCAACCACTTGGTGCTGATGCTACAATCTTGACTAACCACGAACAATAACTTGTTGCAATATTATTTCTCGCTTCAAAATTATTTTCGTTGCACAACTTATTGTTGCCACCAACAATTTTCGTGGCTACATTCTCTATTGCCACAATATTGGTCCTGGCCAAAAAAAAATGCCACAATGTTAGTGCATTGCAACTATATGTTATGGCAACGTTTAATGGTGTGGCAATACATGCTAATGCCATGACATCAGCCGTTGCCACTTCTCTCTAAAGCAATGGTTTATTCCGTGGCATTTACTAGTATTGCAACATGACCAAAAAGTAGTTGCAAAGCACATATTACCACAAAGCTACTTGCAACGGCTTGCAACCAAACTGATTTAGTTGTATGTTCAACCTATTGCATCTATTTTTGCCCTATTGCTACTATTTTGAGACCGTTACAATAGGCCTAAAATCTAGTAGTGACCAGAAACCATGTCCATCATTCTGTGCAAAATTGTGAATTCTTATAGCGATCTAATTGCATGATTTTATATGATTAAATGCTTAATGGTTAGATGCTGAAATTTCTACAGTTGATGCTAGATTTTCTGAGCTGTTCTACCTTAATTTTTCGTCACTAGCTCATGAGTAGATTTTTCTGTTATGAATTTGTGAACAAATGCTATGTTTTAATGCTAGAAATGGAAAACAATCCACACACTCATTCATGAAGACACTTAGTTATAATTACTAATCCATAAATGACTGCCTAGTAAATGAACTCACGAAGATCATCATTAAGTTAATTTCGTTGGACTACAACTTTATCGTGAAGGTAAGAAATCATTATCTTGTTGTAACCATGAAAATCTTGCATTGCATATAGACGCGGTTAATCTCGCCGACGATGATTACGAACTGGTTCCCACAGACTCTCTCGCTACTCCGGAGGTTAATCTTAATTGTGCTAATGTGAACCAAGACCTGGGTCAAGCCCCAGAGGACTCTCAGTTTGACAGTGCCCAAAAAGTCAAGCCCCGGTGCATAATCCCATTATTTTATGCATTATTTTCATCTAACTATTTGTATATGTTGTAATAATTTTATTGTGCATTTACGTTTTCTAGGCGTTGATCGAAAACCTTAGATGCATGATCCCTAGGTACCTATATTTGTTATCCGGATCTTTTTATCGACTAGTTGCCCTGCTAATTAGGAACGGTAGAAGTCGAGTGGTTTCCTGCCTCTCATGAGCATATAGGAATTGACTGACTTTAAATTCCTGCTGAAATATAAGGACAACGGGCGGGGTTGTGTAGTTGTAATACCCCATTGGTGTAGTAAAAAAATGGTTAAGGTCGCGTTGTGTGGTTCATTTCGTTAAGCGTTTGAAAGTACTAGCCACATGCCGAGAATATGGTAATCGGTAAGCTTAAGTACCTGATTGGACTAGCGAGTGGAACGACCTCACACCCTCTTGGTAGAAGTAGGTTTATTTTTGTCCGGACGTACGGGTGCAGAGTGGTCGGACTCTGTAGTCGAGGATAGTGTCCCGGATCCACGGACTGGAAAGAAAGGGGAAAAGTAGCGTGGGCGAAAGCAAAGTTGATCCCCATGCGTGTGTGCTAGGTTCCACTAGCCAGGTTGAAACTCGATTCGGAATCGTCCGCCTCTCATGGCATGAGATTGCTTAATGTTTTCAGTCACACAGAGTAACAAGTGAAACATGATGTTGATAATACTGGTGTATGATTAAATGGTTGGTCTACCATGTTTGAGTAGAAATAGATGCAAACATAGAACAGTTAATTCAACTAGAAGATGGCTAAATTAAAGGATAAAGTCCATTTTTGGCCATTCAACTCTTGCCTTGGTTTGGTTTTGGCCATTGAACTCCAAAACCGGGTATCTTTGACCACTCAACTATGAAAACCGTTCATTTTTTACCATCAGGCTGTTTTAGTGGCCGGTTTCGCTGATGTGGACGCCACGTGGCAGTGGGGCCCACCTGTCAGTGTTACCTCCCTCTCTCTCTTCTCTCTATCTCCCTCTTTCTCTCTCCTGTTTCAGTGGATCCCGGCGGCGGCGGCGGCGACCCACGACGCGGCGGCAGCGCCCCAGCCAAGCGGCACGAGCCCAAAGTCCGCGAAGTGCGGCTTGCCCTTGACCTCGACGGCGCGTATGGACGGGAACCGATAAACGGCGTCCTGCGGGGATGAAGGTAGCAGTTGGCGACGGCGAAGTGGCCAGTGCAAGCTTTGCAGCGCAAGCTTCGCCGCGGGCCAGTGCCGCCGGCTGGACGACCCAGAGCTCCACTGCAGGCCAGCACCATAAGACCCCAGCCCCTCCATTCTCCCCACTCGCCCCCTCCTTTCTTCTAGCTCTCACCATGAGCAGGAGCAAAGCAGAGCAGAGCCAAGCCGCCACCGGACTTTGTCGCCACCAAAGGCCACCAAACTCAAATCACCCTCTCCCAACCCTCCTTGCTACCTCCACAACCTACTCCTGACGAGCTTCGACCCAGTCCCGGCTGTGAATCGAAGTTCTCCATCCGCCATTGGCGCCGGCGGGACCGAGATCCACCCGTAGTCGAATTCCCACCTCCAGCTCCCATTTTCCTTGTCCAACGGCTCAAATCGAATGTAAGCGAACTCCTAAAGCTCATGCCCTCCACGTTCCACCATGTTCCACCGGTTTCCACGCTCATCTATGGAGCTCGCCGTCGGCTGGAACCCCCCTCCTTGCCGCCGACCATGTTAGGCCGTTGCTTCTCATGCACATCACCCACCGTTGAACTCGCCTTGCTGCGTAGATGCTAAAGGTGCAACTCCCCGCCGCCGTACGGCTCGCCACCAGCAGTTAGCCTTGGCTCACGTGCCGCCCCCACGTCAGTGCGTCCGCGCGCCTATCGAGCCACGGCGAGGCAGGCACGCCACGGACGGTTCGCTCCCAATGGTCCGCAGGTCAAGAAGTTTGGACGTCCGCGCCGGCAACCCCTGCTGCTCCACCGCCGCAGGGCTCCCCTGCTCCTCGACCAGCTCGCCGGAGATCCGACCCACTCCTCTGCCGCCGGCCACGAGCTCGAATCAGCCGGCCTGCGCTGGAACAGGGAGGGGAGGCGGCGACGCGGAGGAGGCCGAGGAGGGAGGGAGTCGGCCATGGACGCGACGGCTGCTCCACCCCAACTCCGGGCCCCTGCTCATCAGAGAGAGAGAGGAGGAGGGAGAGAAGAAATAGTGAGACGAGAGAGAAGAGAGGAAAATGGGCTGACATGTGGGTCCCACTGCCACATGTCATCCACGTCAGTGAAACCACCTTTCGAAACAGCCGAATTGTCAAATATGAACGGTTTTGATAGGTCGATGGTCAAGGATACCCGGTTTTGGAGTTGCATGGTCAAAATCAAACTCGGGCTATAGTTGGATGGCCAAAAATAGACTTTTTCCTAAATTAAAATCTGAAATAAGGATCCACTTTTAGTGGCATTTTTTTGGCAAAACAAACCCCACAAACCAAAAAGCCTTGCATGTCTAGTTGTCGGACTATGGTATATCCGGTGACGGGTAAGTCTTGCTGAGTATTAGTATACTCAGTCTTGCTTGTGGCACTATTTTCAGGTACTAACTTTGAAGATATAATTGCGAGTCTGACTTGGCCATATACTCTGCCTCCGGGCTGGTCTGTTGAGTGGGACAGTCCTTCGGCTGGTGCTGATCACCCTCCCGCTGAGTGACGCTTTTCGTACGGGCTTTATCGATGTGTCACATCCTTTCGTTAGATGTCTTTTACTACTTCCGCTGAGACTATGACACTTGAATAATTTGAGTAGTTGGAACTCTATCTTACTTTGCTATTCTGAACATGGTTTTGTAATAAATTTATCTTCCGCTTCAAAACTCTGAGATGTATGAGATGTTCTGTGATGTAATCTCTGGGCTCGCCTTTGTGTGAGTGTTGTCTGCGCGATCCTGGAATAGTGTGGCTTTTATCGAGGCTTCACTCAAGGAACTACCGGTGCGTGCTGCATTGGGTCAGAGTTGCTTAGCAATGAAGATCAGTGCACCCGGGCCTAGTCTTTTGGGTGGTTCCGCCACAGCGAGTGACAAGCAATCATTCGACTTTTACCGAATTCCAATTAGCTTAGCAATCTAGCGACCTACACATACTAATGTTCATATCATAGGTACCTAGGATCATACAACTAGGGTGTCAATCAACTCCTACAAACTTAATACAACCAGGATTTCAATCGACTCCTACAAATTTAATGCATAATACCATATATAAATAAAAGTTGAATACTTTTAAAATAAGGATTATGCTCCAAGGCTTGCCTTCCTGGGCAGAGCTAGCCTTGAGCTCTTTCAAACTTGGTCCGGGTCATAAATAATTTTAGTTAGATTCAGATTAGCTTCATGCTGCTCACTCTCGAACTTAGAAATCACCTTGTACGTTCCATCAGCAAGAGTATTTGTATCTATATGAGATGCACATGGATTTGTGACGATGGACAAGATAAATTCAACATTTCACTATAAAGTTGTAATGGAACAAAACTCAAGTTTGATTTGTAAAATATTTTATTTACACTTTGTTTGGCAATCGTTTATAGAGTAGTAACTAAACTTACTTATTTCACTAAGTAAATGGGGCTATTGCCATTTCTTAATATGCAGAAATATGTATGTTTCAAACCCAACACAAGGCCAAACATGTGACACTTTAAACTGAAGCTGGACAAGATTTCTGGTCTTGAAAATTTTATGCAGAGTACATCTCATGGCGATAATGTTATTGTAAATTTTTCAGCTCCTTTTATGCAGTAGATTTATCATGAAAAATAAAATAATAAGCAACTGCTGGAACCTAGTTCTATTTGTTCAGATTAAACCAAGTCCGATACTCAACACTTTACAGAGTGCTTATAAACTATGGTGATTCTACTGTGAATTTTTCAGATTTTATTGTGCTAGTTACAAGCATAGAAAATAAAACAAACTTGGTCTACATCATCCAAGATTCTTTTTTGCTTGCAGTTCCCTGAGCATCTGTACTCCAAACTTTTCTAGCATGACTAACTACTTAAACATGTTCTCTGGTACAAATAGCATAATTTTCCCAGCACAGGAACTATTTATCTTGATGTAATGCTTTTATTCATGGACAAAAAAAATGAGCATGGTAGACAGACGTATAAGGTTCCAAACATTTTTCCATAGCTTCTATGTATCATCATAGCCCTAATGTAAAAGTTTCATCCTCAGATCTATAGCACAACATCACATCTAGCAATTTAGAGCATGAAACAAGAGTAAATCAAACAACTATATCTAGTGACCTTTGTTAGCCCTGAAATTTTACAAAAGTCTCAAGATCTATATTCTAGTCTTGATGAGGACATCACCCCCTGAAATTTTACAAAAGTCACCCCCTGAAATTTTACAAAAGTCTCAAGATCTACATTCTAGTCTTGATGAGGACATCAGCGCATGGGTCCCTATCACTAATTCTACACTGAGTTCATTAGAAGGACCAACAACACGGTCTCGTGCACGTCATTTGAATTTTGAGGTGCGTTCGTTTCTCATGTTACAACCTAATATTCATGAGGATGGGATGCTACTGAAGTCTTGTGATGTCGTATTGCTTAGGAACATGGGATGAACAAATACAACAGCTTCATGTACACCAAGTTTACACAAGTGACAATGACTACACACACAAGACTGAGTTCACAGACAAGTACCTCAACTTCACGTGGAATTCTATACCAACCTGTGACATTTCAGGGTTCATATCATACATGGTTGGAAACCTTATCAAGTCTACTTTCCATCCCAACAAATGGAGAACCATTTGGACTTCCCAATACAAAGTTATGGTCGCGAGAACTTCAAAGGACTCCATAAATGCTGAACCAGTTTGCCTTCCAACTCCCTAGTAGTGGTCTGCGCCCATAGCCTTCTAGGAAAGTGCTTCCTTCTATAAATATCACCTATGTACTGCTCCAAAACCTGGGTTTTGCTTAGATTGATTCTGCACACATTGTTTGTGAGATTTTCCCTCTGTACCGGACCTACTAGGCTGCTACTTTGGTTTGTGAACCCCCAACTTGCAATTTCAGATTTCCTTTACCAGTTCTTGCTTGTGTTCTCGAATCGCTTGCAAGGATTAGCCTTCTTGGTGAGGTCGTCCGGGTTTTGTGCTCGGTTGATAACAATTGGAGCAATGGTGTTGTGATTGCAAGGGAGACGATCTGCTCGATCGGAGCCCTTAAATCATCTAAGTCGTGATCTCCACAATTGGACTTATCATCTACCTACCGGAAGATTGGGCCTTAGTCCCATTAAGTTTACTTTCCAAAAATCAAGTATAAAAAGTTTTAGATCTATTGCAAAAATCTACTATTTAAACTTGTGCAAAAACCATTTCGAAGTTCAAAGTTTGCATGTAAAGAAAGTTTTAGATGTAGTTACAAGGAACTCAGAAAATTTGAGTTTGCAATTTTAGGATGTTTCTGTAATTTTATATCAAATTTACATGTTCACTGATTTGAAAATAAGGTTTGATTTCCAGGTTTACAAATAGGTCCTAAGTTTCTTGCACCAGGGACCCTAGAAAGAGCTCGAGGCTTCAAATATGGTCCCTGGGTGCAGTAGCCATCCACGGTGGAGGCCAAAATCTGGCGAGGGCGAGCTCATCGGCGGCGAGGGAGGGGTGGGGGAATATGATGGAGGCGAGGGCTACCCGGGTTGGTCTCTGTTTAGCCCTAAGATTCTGTAATTAGTTTTGTAATTAAATGTTATTTAATACTTATAAATATCAAGATTTTTCTAACGTGACATCGTCTAAAGTTTAGATCTGGAGCCAAACAACCATTAAATTAGGCGGTGGCCGTAGGGCTGGTCGGGGGGCGCAGTCAGGCGGCAGTTGCAGCAGCCTTGTCAGGCGGCGGCATCAGGCATGGCTGCTCTGCTCTGCAGGCAGTGGATGTGGTTAGGGAAGCAGGGGAGGACGGAACGGAGAGAGAGAATCGGGTCAAACGAATTTGGCTGTAACATTTCTTCAAATTTTTCATTCAAACCTAAAAATTAATCCACATGGAAGTCGTAGGAATTTTAAAATTCTAAAACTTTTGTTTTTAACGAAAGTTTGTTTGAATGGTGGTTTGGAAGATAATTTAGTTCAAAGCTTTCTAGCATTTGAAAATAAATCATTTCATGTGCAACATTTCAATTTTTAACCATGACTTCAATTACATTTTTATAGAACTTGTCAATAGGATGTGTGGATATATTTTGCTAGATATGTAGAGTTGATTATGAAAGTTTATAGAAGTACACTGTGGCCCTGTTTGGCAGGGCTCCAGCAGCGGCTCCAAAACCGGCTTCTGCTGGAGCCCTCCCAAACGCGTGCCCGGCTCCGGCTCCGGCTCCGGCTCCGGTAGTGAAGCCCCCCGATTTCCACTCTCTAGAGCGATTCGGTGGAGAAGGAGCCACAAAAACGTGGCTCCGCGCGGTTTCTCCAGCTCCTCCATCTCGTCTTCCTCCTTTGCCCCCGACAGCCCTAGACACCTCTGCCTTCGGTCAGCATCCTCTTGGCTGCTGCTCGGGCTTGAGCTCCTCCCTGGTGATGCGTCCGCAGCCAAGGAGGTGAATGACAAGGCCGGCTTTGGGTGAGGAGGCGGCCTACTGCAGGCATTGGGGGCCAGGGGTTGTCGCCGACGAGCCGCAGGCATGGAGCTACCTCGCGTCGGGAGCGGGGCCAGGAGGCGGCCTGCTGCAGGCATCGAAGGGCCAGAGCCGCTGGCACGAAGCTGCCCCGCGCTGGGGGCGGATGGCCAGGAGGCAGCCTGCTGCGAGCATGGGTGGGGGGCAGGGCTGCTGGCGATGTCCGGGCAAGCGACCGGAGGAGGCAAAAGGGGCGTGAGGAAGGTGAGATGGGGACAGGGGAGGGGGCCGAATGGATAAGAGGATTGGAGGAAAAAAGGAAAAGGGAAAGAAAAAGAAAAAGAAAAGGAAAGGAGAAAAAAAGAAAAATATAGAGAAGGGCAATTTGGATATTTTACAACCTCAATCCAACAGGTGAAGCTGTTTTGCCAAATGTTTTGCAAAAGGGCTCTTGCTCCACTAGAGAAGCCGCTTCATAAGAGGAGCCGGAGCCCTGCCAAACAGACCCTATAATTGCACCCATACACATGCACATACACATGCTTCCATACATATACTAAATGCATTGTTGTAATAATTCTTAACTATTATGCATGATGTCGTGTTTAAATTTTCTATTTATCATTTTAAACATCAGGGGTGTTACAGCCTCCATCGGCATTGTAGTTAGATCGCCAGTCACCATTTCAACCGGCCTTTCGTTAGCAAGCCAATGGACGACAAGACATTCTTATCCTATAAATAAAACTTATGATCACGAGATTTGACACATAAACATATCAATATCATCCGTGCCACAAACATATCCAAACCAAGTACCTATGCAGCGGCACTAATGATTTTGTTGGTATGTTTATGTCATGTCTAATGGTTGCAAAGTCTCACAGGAAAGAAAGATGCCTTTTCAAGGAATGTCAAGTCTCTTGGTTGCATAACTACAAGGAATGTCAAGTCTCTTTTCGAGGAATGTCAAGTCGATCTCTTGGTTGCAAAGTCTCACAAGAAAAAAAACCCTTGATTTTCTACTATCAATATCACGGGACAAATATTGTTCATCACTAATCAAGCGCGGGTACTCACGGCTAGTGACATTCCTTATCCTCTAAGGCTTGCAATCAAGAGAGACTAGACTTGATGACATAAACCTGTCAAAATCAACAGTTCAGTACCTGTGCACTGGTACACAATACTAATACAGATGGATGCAGAAGCACTAGTACCGTAGTACGTGCACTGCTTACTGATTGGTTTGGCCGTTTGGGCATTGATTTGAATGGATGATGATCGATGCGCTATGTGTGAGAGGGAGAGAGAGGGCGGAGAAAATTGTAAAAATGGGACTCGAAACAATGTGCTTCGCAAATTTGCTATTCTAAATATCGTCTTCATAAAAACATGACTCTAAATGTGAGCCACTTGATTATACTGCCATTTGGGGTATTTTTCATCATTTGTCTTTTCTTTTCCATGTATTTGGAGTATGAAATGTCTCTTTTGCCCCTATGGATGGATTACGTATCTATTCTGATCGATCCTACTCCCATCATTCCGATCCGTTTGCTGCCTGACTGCCTGCCAGCCAGGGGGCGGCGGCCTAATGCACGCCACGGCAGCGGCAGCAGCCTGCCTGCCAGCCAGGGGCGGTGGCGCTCATCCCGGCGGCCTGCTGCACGAAGCCCGGCGCGGCGAGAGACCCGGGGCCCTCCCGCGACGCCGTCGACCACGCCCTCAGGAACTGCCACACCGCATGGCCGTCCGCCACGGCGTGCCCGATCGACACCCCGACCGCCACGGCGCCGGCCCCGCCCGCGGGCCTCGTGACCTGCACGGCGAGGACCGGGGCGGGCAGCCTCCGGGCGTCGACCTCCGGGACGAGCCGCGCGAACGCCTCCGCGTCGTGGGCGTCCTCCCTGGCCAGGGCGCATGGCGTCGGCGCCGCCAGCGAACTCGGCCTCGACGAACCTAACGCCCAGGGAGGAAGACCGCGAGCGTGGCGGCGAGGGAGGACCGCAGCGCCGCTCACGACCGACGGGAACGGTAACAAGTGAGGAAGGGTAACAAGGTCATTTCACCCTCCCAAATACATGAAAAGAAAAAAGAAAAGAGAGAAAATACCTCAAATGGCAGTATAGTCAAGTGGCTCACGTTTGGAGTCCCGTTTTTACGAAGGCGATGTTTGGAATGGCAAATATGCTAAGCGCATTGTTTCGAGTCTCATTTTTACAATTTTCTCGAGAGGAGAGAGAGAGTGATGTTTCACGCATTTGGATGGCGCTAGGTCGTCCAGAGCTAGTGCTTTTGCCGAAATGGTCAGTGATGCTTCTTCCACGAAGTTTCGCCCTTCCTGCTTTGCGTTGGACTGGGAAGGCAGTTTTGAATCGATCGTTGCAGTATCTGTACAGTGCTACATATACATGGCTCTGTATTTTTTAAGAGATACTATGCTGACAACTCTAATTTCGATGGTAGGGCCGTGTTTAGTTGCGCGTTGTAAAGTTTTTGAAAATGCATCTTTCTATATTTGAAGTACTAAACATAGACTAATCACAAAAATAATTACAGAACTTGTCTGTAAATCGCGAGACGAATCTAATGAGCCTAATCAATCCATTATTAGAGGTTATTTACTGCAGTATTACTGTAGCAATTTAGCATCTAATTACAGCCTGATTAGGTTCATTAGATTCGTCTCGCCATTTACAGACAGCAGTTGCAATGCGTTTTTTATTTCGTCTAGATTTAAGTCTCCATGCAGGTGCCGGAAAAAAAATTTGGAATTTTGATTTCTGTAACTAAACACGGCCTAGGTATACTTGCTTGACAACTCTAATTTCTATGCTGTTAGACTGATGAGTAGTGGGTTATATATTGACACGTACGGTAACTAAAGATGATTACTGAGCTGTGTATTGGAGCCTGGGGGATTGGAGCCCAGCACCCCCCAGACGATGCTGAGTATTATGTAGAAATCAGCACGAGATGATCAATGCATAATGGTGACCCTTCCGGGCTATATGTCTCCGGTGTCTCGGAACAAAAGAGGGAATATATATGCACGCAGTCCTCGTAATGTAGGTGGGTCATATATATTTGGTTGACCCATTTCTGATTTCACTACCCAGGCTACCGAACATATACAAAAAATATTTCTAAACTAAGAGCAACTCCAGCCGGGCCCTTAAATGGGACTCTATCTCTTGTTTTAGTCTCTCAGTAGAAAAAACATCTCCAACCGAGCCTCTATACGAGCCCCCATTTTGGGGAGGCCACTAAATTTTGGTCCAGAGTCCCTAGAACTGGAGGCCCTCTAAATTTAGTCACCCTGCTGGAGTTTGAAGCTCCTAAATTTTTATAGGCTGGCTCCTAAAAGCAATATAGGGGCTCAAATTTAGTCTCTCCACTGGAGTTGCTCTAAGCAATGTTTTCTTGGCCCGTCAATCGGAATCCTAATCGGAGTTCCGATAAATTAATCCAAATCCTAATCGGAACATGTGCAATCAATGTTTTGCACAATCATAACATGCTTGTACATGAAGTGAATAAACACAATTTGATATTATTACGTATATCTATTATATTACTCGTAGTAATGCATCAGCACCATGCTAGTAGAAAAAAAAAATTAGACGATGAGTTGGCTTGACCCAACAGTGCGCTGACCCATGCAACTATAGTTGGCTAAATTGACGGTTAATCTGAAGCCTAGCCTGAAAAAGCACGGTCAGGCACAATTGCCATAGTGCTCGAACCGGCACGGCATGATCAAGCAAGTCGACTAAAGGCTACGCCTCATTGTGGACTGCTAGCCGTTGGCCGGGCACGGTCCTTATAACTGGCTGCCCGATCTAGCCTAGAACCTCCTCAATAGGATTAATCCTTAAGCCATGCTCGCAACTTCTCTCTTCCTCGATTTCAGGGTGACACCCACCCGCACCCCTCTATCTCGCCTCATGCCTCCTCGATGTCCTCAATCTTCCACTTGTGCCCCTTGCGCCTCCGTATCAGCCCTCCCCGGCTGGCACCACCCCGCCGCCAGTAAGTTCCCCCTCGCGGGGCAGGAGAGAATCGCGGCGGGTGGAAGATCCGTGGGCGCCGATGGAGCCGCAGAGATTGCGGCGGAGCTCCAGGCCGATGTCACTTGTTGTCGGCGCTCCAATCAACGGCCGCTTCGCCGCTCGTCGCTCCGGCCACCCGGCTTCTCCACTCCGGTCTAGCTACCAGGGCGGCATGGCCCGTTGTGCTCGTTCGTCCGGCCCATCATAATTCTCCTACCCTCGTGCCATACCTAGGTTATTGGGGTGGCACATCAGGCGGCCCAACATGACCCCTTTACGCATCCATGCCGAAACAGGCCGTGCCAAGATGGGCCCGTACCGGGGCGGGCCGGGCGGCCTGTTTGGCCATATGGATTTGCATGCAACCCACTGGGTGGCTTCTATGGGACTCCGACGAATGCACCCAAGACCACATTATACGCCGCACCTTCCTCTCCTCTCGATGCAAAAAACAACGTTCCTGCTGCATTACTCCTTAGCCACGTTACGTTGAACACGTTGCTTGCATCCAAACACCGCCAATGACATCACTCAATATCTCATTCAATCATACCAAATGACGGTGGTAATGACAGGAGAAGCTATCCTAACAAGCCAAACAGGCAAACTGATCCATTTGATATTATTTGAGCACAAGCGTGTACGTCAAAGGGCATTGAGCTCACCACTGTGTTGTTCCGCTCGCCGCGGCGTAACCGAGGTGCTCTGGGCAGCAGGAAACGGTTAGCAGCTGCCTTATTGCGCATCGTGAGACCACTGTGTTCTTTTGAAGACACCTTCGGGCATGGTGGAGTGGACTTGTTTGAAGTAATGTCTTCTCTTCGGGCATGGTGGAGTGGACTTATTTGAAGTAATGTCTTCTCTGCCTCTTGTTCTCGAATTCGAGGGATGAGCCTCCGGAAATGGGCATAATCACGCCAAAGGTTGGTAAGGGGTTGGATTGGCTTTGTTGTGGGTTTGTTTTTTTTTTTGCTTAGGAGGTAGCTCGAGTGGTGGTGGCGGGAGCTCTTCTTAAGGGTTGTGGTTTGAAGCCTGCAGTGGTGCCCTTTGGGCGTTCGATTGCGAGGGTTGCCAATTGGCCAGATATGGATTGTAGCTGAAAGCCGGTGTTGGTTGGAAGGGTACATTGAATGCTGGTGGTGATGTTAGCATTGGGGGTGCGGGGTCGTATGGATGGTTCAGAGGTAAGGGGTCGTAAGGTTGGTTTGTTGGAGCGGGCCAGCTTGTGTGACCGACCAACTTAGCCTTCTTTTCGGCTTCCATTCTTTCGAGGGTTTCTTTTTCTCTAGACAGTGGTTTGTAGTGTGATCTGACTACCACCATGAAAATGGCAGAAGAACTTTCTTGGCTGCTCCGAAGGTCCTTGGCCTCGACCTCTTCCTCGTTCCCGGCCACGAGCGCACCTGCCTCCCCTGTTGGAGTCATGGTGATAGTTGCTTGACTGTGAGTTAAACACTTGAGTGGCTAGTGGTGTCATGTAAGGCTCGGTTGCTGGGTGGGAGATTTCCTTCTGCGAGGGTTCCACGGGGAATATGTATTGAGCATTCTGCCTTGAATTGTTCTGGTTTCCATGTTGTCAGCCATGTTGTTGCCTCATCAGTTTTTTCCGCTCAACTCTTCTTTTGTGGTCTGCATCAGACCTTGCGTACTTTTCCACTTTCGGAGAACAACTCTGCCAAAGACTTTGGTGGCTCTCTGGAGAGGTGCAAAGCTAATTGGCTTGGTAGCAATCCAGCGATGGACTTTTTGATTGCTGCTTTTTTCGAGAAGTTTGGAGTTTGTGCCTTCTTCTGAACGAATCTTCGAAGGTAGTCGGGCAGGGGCTCTCGGTCCATCTAAAAGCATTGGAACTCTTCTACAGAAGTTATAGCTGCTTTCTTGAAGACATGAAAGTCTTGTTCTCTAAGGTGAAACCAGCTTGCGATTGACAGTGGTTCAGATAGGAATACCAAGTGGCGACCGGACCTTCTCAAGCCATGACAAATGACTTCGCCATGATAGGATCATCTCCTCTAGCTAAGGCAATTGTGGCTTCGTAGGTCATGAGAAATTGGGTTGGGTCGACAGATCCGTTGTATTTTGGTAGCTTTGTGGGCTTGTAGCTGAGGGGCCAAGGGGTGAGCTGAAGCACTGGAGAAAGCGGGGAGGTTGGGTCGAAAGGGGAGTTTGCCTGGTAGTGATGCTGATTTTGCTCTTGGTGCTGGTTTTGCTCTTGGCGGAGATTGTGAACTTGTGCATGGCGGGAAGCTTCTACTTGACCATGATCTTGCGGGCCCTCGCAAGCTTTCTGTAGTTGCTCAACTTCGGCTTGTATCTTGGCGAGCTTGCGCCTGGCCTCAGCTAACTTCTTTGCTTGTGCAACTGCTCTTTGTTTTGTTGCCAGTTGAGCACTGAGGTTTGCCTTTTCTCTCTCGAGGGCTTTGATCTTGATGGTTGTTTGTGTGTACTCGTCTTGTTGCGTAGCTTGTATCTCGTCGTCCTCAGAGGCCTCGATGTCTTGGTTAACCATGGTAGCTTTGTTTTTCTCTTGGATAATGCGTTGAACCGGAACTTGTTGCTCCGCTTCGGTGGTTTGGGCGGTGGTTTGCTATGTGGAGACAGCAGTTCAGATTGGGACACTATGGAGATTGGATGTTTCTGGGTCAGTGGTGTTTTGGTTGGGGGCCTTTCTCTTTGCGGGAGTCATTGGGATTGTTTCTCGAGCTAGACCACGGTGGATGTCGCTGTTGGGTCCTTAGTCGATTTTTCCAAAACAGACAAGAAGAACGCTAAGACTCAAGGACCTTTGAGTGAAAATGCAATATGCATTAACCGACGATCAAAAAGTTATTATAGTGGAGAAATCTGGGGTATTTATTCTCCCTGACCCTCGAGTACAATTACATCTTTATCCATTCTCATTCATCTTACATCAGCACTATCGAAGGTCTATTCTAGTCCTTTCCCGATAGTCACACCTCCCGCGTGACCCCAAGGTTAATTGACGTTTATGGCACGCAAGCAACCTTGGCCCACGATCTTCACACCTCAGCTTGCAGGTGGGGCGGGTTCTTATAGGAACCCGCATACCCGCCCTGCAAAATAAGTGCTTGCGGTCGGCGCAGTCCAGCAGCAATTTATTTGTGGGCTAACGGTGGTCACTAAGCTAAGCCAAGCGGACAAGATCGTTCGGCCGCGACAGCCCGCGAAGAACCCGCAATCTAGCGCTATCACCGTGGCTATCGGCTTCCTCTGCGTCCGCGTCCGCATCTATCTAGCGGGCCATCTTGGTGCGGCCAGTTGGGATTCTAGTAGGGGTGGTAATGGGCCATGGCCCTAATGGCCTCTTCACAGCCCAATAAAGTCCTTAAAATTTTTAGTTCAAAAATATATATGTTTAGAGCCCGGCCCTTTTAGGGCCCGATCCTTAGATTTTCTAGTTCAAAATGTTAGGCCCTTTACCACCCCTAGATTCTAGTCCCAATCCCCTCCGCGCCGGCCGAGCGCGCCGCCACCTGGATCAGGCATCCTCGCGCCATCAACTCCATCTCTCGTCCTTCTGTCGCCGTCTCCCTTGGGCGGCCGCGGCGGAGTAAAGATCCACCGGCAGGCCCGGGCCCATGGGGCGTGCGGCCCGTGCGCCCGCACAGGGCCCCCAATTTTCTGGGGCCCCAGAATCTGAAATAGCCCATTAACTAGTTATAGGTTGATGTAATTCTGAGCTTCTGACGTGCTTTGGTCCTACCTGCGCAGCCCAAACGCAAATGACGCGCAGCCCAAAAGAAAATAAAGGTCCGGCCAGCCCAAACACAATCGACGTGCAGCCCAAAACAAAAAAAAAGTCCGGCCGGCCGGCGGCCGCCTGTTCAGTGCCCTCCGAGGCTCCGACTTTGGCGATTCTGCCGATTCATCTTCAGGTTCGGTCGACAGATGAGACGGAGACGCCGACTGAGACTCCGGCCAAGCAGACGGAGACGACAAGTCGCCAATCCACAGGACCAGGGCGTACCGCAACCTACCTGCAAGCACCGCCGCCGACGCCACCGGGGCCGCAGTAGGCAGAGCGCCAGAGCCGGAGCGGCGGAGCCGCAATCCACAGCCCACAGGCGTCAGGCGATCAGAGCTGAAGGAGAAGGTAAATAGTTTTCTTTTTAATTTCCAATCGCCAACTGTATTGATCTACATGTACTTGTATCCTTTAAATCTTAACAGATTAATTATAATTTTGTTCTTTTGTGTTAGAACGATCGATTGAAGTCATTACTTCTGCAAATCAGTCTAGAAAATATGATTCTGGCAGCCAAAAACGTAAAAACAAACAAAGACTAGATGATTTAACTCAATCTCAAAAAAGAGCTATGGATAGATTTATTGTAAAAGAATCGCAAGTGTCCTCTAATAATTAGATACTTGATCAGAACTCTGCACTTGATAATAATGTTTGGCCTGTCTAGTAGGCCATACTTTAGATTTTTGCACAGACCCTGATTTATGCCGGCACGGCCCTGTCCACCGGCGCTTTAGGATCATTTGCCGGTGAGGAAGCCCCTACCTCGCTTGAATCATAGTTCGTTTTTCTTCTATGGAATTTGAAGCTACCCCTGGATGTGACCGCGTCCATCCAGCAGGCCATCTTGGTGCGGCCAGCCGTCATCGACCTGGGGTAGAAGCGCTTCGCCGCTGGGGATAGTGGTGCCGTTGTAAATACTGAGTGCTTAGTTCTAGCAGCTTGCAAAGAGATTGCATGCGGGCTTTGCAGCTCTGTCGCAAAGGCCACAAATTCGTGATGTTTAAGTTGTTAGAGTTTGCGGCTGGCCGCAAGCCCGCAAAGTTAGTTTGCGACAGGATTAGTGGGTTTGCGGCTGCCCACGACCCGCCCCGCCTGCAATGCGATTCACGCCTCTGGTCCCACGGTGCTGTATTTTCCTCGTGACTCCGAAGGTTCTTGAGGTCCTCCGAGGCATGTTGCCTCTTGTCCTACACGCCTTTGATCCGAGATCGATGGTTCTTGATGCCCTCAAACCTCCACCGCCGGTTATGGGTAACCTTCGCCGACCATCGAAGGTCCAGTGCTGCCAACCCTGCACAAAAGCAACAAACCAACTGACCCTCGCGACGTGTAGTGGTCGCCGAGGGTCAATCATGGTCGTCCGTGTGCCTAAAACTTACAGGTATGTCTTCTCCAAAGGTAGTGATCCCCAACAGTCGAGGACACAGCAAGAGCATTAGAGCAAGCAGCCGCCTTGTTGTCGGAGGTTGCAGTTCAGTTCACGGCAAGTGATCATTCTGACTTTGTTCGGTTAATCCTCTCCACAACGGGATTGGAAGGGATTGAAGACGACTGAGAAGAATTTTAACTTGTGAGGAATTTAATTCCTCTCTAAACCGAATAAGTCCAAAGTTCACTGTCTTTATCTCCCTGCTTCTTCTTCCCGCGGTGCGATTGGTCGGCTGCCGTGTGGAGGACTTTTGCTTCTGGAACAAGGCCCTGTTTAGTTTCCACCCCGTAAATGCAAAAACGCAAAATTTTGAGAAGGAATCTTACTAATTTGAAGTACTAAATGAAGTCTATTTACAAAATTTTTTGTATGGTTGGGCTGTAAATCACGAGTCGAATCTAATGAGGCTACTTAATCCATGATTTGCAACAGTGATGCTACAGTACAATCTGCTAATTATTGATTAAACATGGATTAATTAGCATCATTAGATTCGTCTCGCGATTTACAACCTATCTGTGCAAAATTTTTTATAAATATACTTCATTTAGTACTTCAAATTGGCAAGATTCTTTCGCAAAAATTTTTGCGTTTACGTGTAAAGGGAATAAACAGGGGCCCAACAGCTTTATCGCCCGACCAAAGTGCAGAGCGCACAGGCTAGATAGCTACTAGATCATCGGTGGACAAAATCTGATGCGGGTCTACGGCGGAAGAAGCCGGGCCCCTTTTCTGCGTCGCGTGGGACTGGGAGTTGAGAGCACATCTGCTACAGCAGCAGCTCCAACCGTGGGTGGAGCAGTGCCCTGCAGGCAGCAGGATGCAGGATGCCGCCATGTGAGCATGTACACCAGCGCCTCCTTCCGTCGCGGCGTGCTGGACCACCATATGGATGGATCCTCTGCAATCCATCTACCACACTCCATTCTACTACCCCCGATGAACACACCTTCACTTTGCCCATGTTCAGTTCCAAAAATCAAAATTCCAAAAAAAAATTTCGGCACCTGCATGGAGACTTAAATCTAGACGAAATAAAAAACACATTGCGACTGCTGTCTGTAAATGACGAGACGAATCTAATGAATATAATTAGACTGTAATCAGACGCTAAATTGCTACATTAATGCTACAGTAAACAACCTCTAATGACAGATTAATTAGGCTCATTAGATTCGTCTCGCGATTTACAGACGAGTTCTGTAATTATTTTTGTGATTAGTCTATGTTTAGTACTTCAAATGTAGAAAGATGCATTTTCAAAATTTTTACAACGCGCAACCAAACGGGGCCTTTACCTCATGCCTTCAGTTCAACTCAACACGTATCTACACCTTTGGCCGCCCGCCTGCACGGCTGCACCGACCGATCCAAGGCTGAGGAGGAGATGATCTACGCAAAGGCATATGGCGAGCAACGAGTGCGCGGCGTGGAGATCCATGGCAGCCTCGCCTGCTCTGCATGCCCAAGGTTGCACTTTTCCAATGCCTGCGCCGTATGTACGTCCACGTACCTCGCCTCTGCACTTTTATCCCTCGCCTCTGCACTTTTATCCCTTTACTCTTTCACCTACAGCACACTGCCATGTGCGACTGTTGATAGAGAGAAAGTAAAAGCGTGTTCCTCAAAATAAAAGAGAAAGCACAGGGCCTCTTCTTTTACCAAAAGTATATACTCCCTCCATCCAAATTATGTAAAAATTATGTAAGGTCCATTTGGATTCCAGGATAAAACTTTATCACTCATATTTGGATACAAATTACGAGAAGTAACTATGCATTAATTACTGAGCTATATTCACACAGATAGGAGGGGGCACAAAAACTTTTACAGGGAGTGCTAGATCCGAAAATGGGCACTAGTATGAAACCAAACCAAGGAATCACACTAACTCGAACCATACTAACTTATGGGAAAACAATTGTGCTTGTTCAGTAATGATGTTGCAGTCTGAAGGGATACACCCACAATTCAACCCCAATAAATCAACCTTTTGGGGTCAGTTGTTGAAAGGTCCCTGATGTAGCACTGCCAAAAATGCTAGCTGCGGTAAAGGATCATCTCAAAGAAAAAAAAAGACTGGGTGGAAAGAGACCGGTGGAGGATGTTGAGGGTTGAGGCTTCCAAGGCAAGGAAGAGTGTACAAAAGACATCCAAACGGGCAACATGACGCTTCAGACCACGTTGGCAATTGTACTACGCCCTCGGCCTCTCTCTACGACGACGTAGAATAGAATCCTTGCTGCTCCGATCCCGCAAACAATACTAGTAATGTCGATGCAGATTGATCAACACAAGCAAGCAAAGTAGCAAGCCAATGCAATCATAGCTGTTGCCCTGCTATGCTGACACCGCATGCATGCATGCACTCTCGATTATTATTAACCGGAGAGCTGGAGAGGAGGGCTTGGAATAGATACAAAGCAAAGGGAAGCTTCGTGGAAGCCCCCGGCTTCCCCATTTCGGCAAGATGCCACCTCGAAAAATCCGCGTGCAACGACGGCTCATCGGGCGCTCTAGATAGCTCCTCGAGCGTTTCATGTCCATCATCGTCTTTTCATAGTCTCGCCCCTTTACTACGGTTTCTCTCTCTCTCTACCTCGATCTCTTTATATCACACGCCGTCGCCGGAAAGAGGCTCTACATGATTCCAATTTCCATGTTGAAATCATACAGCAAGATTGCCCTTCACGTCTGCTGCGCAGGATTTATCTGATATGGGAGGGGAGTAAATCTCCCGTACACGACAAAAGAAGGCAAGATATATATTTCTCTTTATTATTTCTAAAAAAAGTTCAACTTACTCTCTTCAAATATAGCCAAAATTGAATAACCCTCTAAACTGTGACTTGATTCAATTTACCTCCTAAACTATGCCATTTAATTTGTTTGGTTAATTGGATCTAGCCATTACAACTATCCGAGTTCAATTACAATTCATCGTATTGGAAACGTGACACTATAATTTTACAACTCTCCAAAACATACAGATACATACCCTTTTGATGTGTTTCTAAGAATTTATGGATCAAAGTACCATCAGCCTTCTTCTTCCTCTCATCCCCTCTCCCCTTCCTCTCTCAATGGGCACATCCCCTCCACTGCCGGTGACTCGCTGTCGAGGTCGCCTCCCGCCTCCGCCTGTACATCCACGTGCCGCAACCTGGGGCCAAGGCAGTGTTGGCGCTGGACGCCGAGCGCGCAGAGGAGGAGTGCGAGTGCACCGCGGCCATCCCAGCGCCCGACACTACTACAAAAAAGGATTTACCACGAACTTTTTAAAACAGCTCCAAGGCGGACATAATTTCCAACCGCCTTGGTTGATGGTGTCAATTAGCCGAGGCGATCATTTTTTATTAACTGAGGCGATTATTTTTTATTAAAAACCGTCTCTCAAAATTGATTAACCAAGACGGTTGTTCTAAGATAAACACCTTGGTTAATAGATTAACCGAGGCGAGCACCTTATGAGGCCCGCCTCGGAAAATGTTGAAGCCCAAACAAGATCCAGAAGGCCCATTACCAAGTTCCATATATATATATCGTTAGGGTTCGACACTTATCATTCTCTTTTCTATCCCTCCCCTCCCATTTCTCTCCCTCGACTCCCCTACCCGCGTGCACTGCAGTAGGTGGCGGCGGGCGCGATCGAGGCAGTTGCGCGGCCCACCTTGCCAAGCGAGGGCCAGGGGGTGTGGCGCCATGCGTTGGAGCTTGAGATCAGTGTGGCGCGCATCAGGGAAGGCGGCGGCGAGGCCTAGGCCCAGGCGGCAGCAAGGCCGAGGCTGAGAGCGGCGGCGCAGCCGAGGTGGAGTGCGGCGGTGGCCCAGGCGGTGGTGAGGCCGAGGTGGAGGGCGGCAGCGCGTCCGTGGCCTAGGCATCGGATCCGGCCGGCTGGATCCCGACAGTGAGCAGTGAGCAGTGGCAATGGCTGTGGATGGGCTCAGTGGGCCATGGATGGTCCACGGATCCGTCCATGGATTTTCTCTTTTTTTATTTTTCCTGTTCGATTAACGGAGGCAGGCAGTACAACCGCCTCTGTAGCTCATTGATTAACGGTGACCTTTCATTGCGGGCGGTTGCCTTTGCCCGCCTCCAAAAATAGAAAACGCCCGCCTCCAAAAATAGAAAACGCCCGCCTCCAAAAAGAATTCTGTAGAAGTGCCAGCTTCCCCAGCCTCAGCGAGGTGGCTGCGGCCACGGCACAGTGCCGTGTTGCGCCCGTGGAGCCTAGGGGCCTAACCCCGAACGGGATGATGATGCTACACCCTCCGGATGTACATCCACGAGGATGGATGACTGGGGGAGCTAGGGAAGCTAGTGGCCGCGGCTTCCACTCATATGGTGACGGTGCATGGGTTCGATGATGATGGTCGCCGTGGGTCGGGTAGAAGCTCGGATCTCTACATGCCCTCCCACACTGACGAGGTGGATGGCTGGAGAAGCTGGCACCCGCAGCTTCCACCTCTTCGGTGGCGGCGGGTTCGGCGGCCCCAGGGGAGGCGAGTGCCGCAAGTTCGACGACGAGGGTCGCCGCGGGGCGGTCAAGAGCTTGGATCTTGACATTGCCTCTTGCATTGATGGGGTGGACGACTAGGGAAGCTGGCGGCCTGAGCCTACTAGCGCCTCATTCCGGCTCGGCACCCGAGCCTACGATGGTGGTGGAGGGGATTCTGCCCATGGAGAGAGAGGGAAGGAGAGAGGGGATGAGAGGATTCAAAAGGCTGGGGGTATTTTGCTCCATAAATTTCAAGAAACATGTCTAAGTGATAAGCAATGGCATGTTTTGGAGAATTATAAAATTGTAGTGGTACGGTTCCAGTATGACGAATTGTAATGGTAGATCACTGAACTCGAATAATTGTAATAGAATGGATCCAATTAACCCAAATTTATTTTACTTTACCCTATAATACAATTTATTTTTTTTATTTCTCCATACACAAGTTGAATTTTAGTTGCAAATTTTGAAGGGTAGTAGTGGGCATCACGATGCATATTTTTTAAAAATTATAATTTTTTCATCGTTATTTTTGTATAATTTTTGAAATTCAGTGATTCATGTATTATTAAATACTCTAACCTATCAAAGTAATCATGAAAACTATGATGTATTTTTTCTAACATGTTTTATGATGTTCAATATCATCTTGTTAAATTTCGACTTAAAAACTTCACCTATATACGGAGAAATAAAAAAGATGAATTGTATTAAAGGGTAATTTGAACCAAAGGATATGGTTTAGAAGTAAAATGAATCAAACAATAGTTTTAGGGTATTTCGATTTTGACTATAGAGGAGCAGAGTAAATTGAACGTTTTCCTTATTTGTGTATACGGCCTGTTGGTGTGTGCGTGTATATTAACCACTCGTCACCCTTTATAACGTCGACGGCGGGCAATTCACAGTCTGTCTTATAACTTATTCAGGTCCAATATGAGTGTGAGGGACAGGTGCGGGGTCTTGATGATGTTCATGGCGATGACGGCCATCCTCTTAGAACAAGGTATTATCGCCCGTACAGTGTAAGTTAATTACATACATCTTGCCATCTTTAATTTTTCCCAATACTTTTTATCATCGATTGAATATAGCTAGATGCGTCTATAATATTGAAGCACCTCGTCCTCACGACCTCACCTTGTCGAGGTCGGAACTACAAGGAGCCATGCTGTAAGAACAATCCAATTTGATAATGCTTTAAGCAAATCGCTGGTCATCATTCTTAAGATGAGAGCTAGCAAACGTTCGCCTATGGTCGTGCCACGTGCTAGCCCACATCTAGAGATTTCGACAACTGACACGACGTTCATCTAAAATGATATCAAATTCGGTAGTCCCGGTAGGTGCTCCACCATATTTCCAAGATCATGCACACATACCGTTTACAAGGATACATCACTAATGAACCACAAAGAGCACTTTTAATCACTTTACAGGTTCAACAATTAAATATTACAAATTTGACATAGGAGGGTCCAAAACTGAAAATAATAAGAGGTTAAAGCTTCCATTACAAGTCTTGGGCTCACGAATGACATAAAAGAGACATGAAATTAAAGTTTAGTGTTTCATTATGCTCTCCCAAATGATGAGTACACAGTGGATAAATTATTAAAGACACAACAAGACAATAACATCTTGCTCAAGGACACCATCACAACCACAAGGACCTACTCCGCCGCACCGGGATCGGCAGGATAGAAGTGATCAAACACAACTTCCGTCTCACCTGCAATTTAGTTTTTTTAGAAGAAAAAGCAAGATGAGTACGAAAGATACTCGCAATGCTTACGCAATTATATAAACAAGGAGTACGCAAGAGGGCTCAAACGAGAATTTAAGGTTAAGTTATTATTGCATAAGCATGAGCTCTCTAACCAACAACTAGCTCTCTAGCAAAATTAATTAATCTTGCCCAATCCACCACAAGTTTTAGTTGACTATGACAAGAATAAAACCATTAAACATAAAGGTGCAATGAACCATTTCCAACATAAACGAAACTTTCTACAAAGAATTCAGCGGACAAAAGAGCGTGCTCATATCTGAGAGCGCGGCAATTCAAATTGATTTAAACCTTGCAAGGGTGTACTTCTTTACCCACACGACGCTAGGGGACCATGCGGCTCACCCAACTGGCCAAGTTGGATAAGGGGGTACTCGCATCAACTGTTCCCAACAAGCCTCAACCAATGAACATCACGCCTAGCTTGTGCGGAGAGTCACCTAGGTCCACCAGGGACACCCCTAAGCCTCTCTGAATAGCCCCTTGGCCACGTGTCTAGGACCGTGCATCAAAAGCCAAGGCAAAGAAGGTAATTGGTTCATCCATACCATTATTTAGGATATGTGGTAGCACGGTAAAAATGCTCAAAACTGATGTCATCCACGGACGGTCCTCAAATGATTCAAGCGGACTATGCCCACGTGATTTCTTTCTCGAGGCCCTATCATTCCGCTCGAACCTCGATACTACCATTCCGCCATAGCCAAGGTTGTACAAGTGTGATCAAGAATAACCGAGTACGTTTGATGACTCTAAACTATTCTTTCCTTCTCTATGAAGTGATATAAAATATTCTAAGAATGGTGAAGCATCTAGTCAAGTTGAGTATTCAATTAACTAACATATGACAAGGACAAGGATAAAATAATATCAAGGAAGGTAATGCATAAAAGTAGGTACAAAGATGTAATAAATAAACTTATAAAATATAACCCATTGTAATACTCAAATGATATAACTAAATTAAATCAAATTTAATGAGTATAAGGAATCATGCTTAGCTACTTGCCTTGGTTTTTTGCGGGCTCAACCGCGTACTCAACACTGGGCTCGGGTTCAACTGACTCGCTGGTTGAGTCACTAGAATGCATGTATTAGAAATGATGTCATGATTGTGCATGAATGATATGTCATGAAGTACGGGAAACACCATATGTGATGATGCACAACACAAACATAAACAACACCAATCATGCACGTCTAGCACTTAAACAAGAACACCATAAGCAAAAATTGACAAATGAATTCTAACAGCAAGCATAAATCATGAAATAAAGTTAGCACATAGAGAACATCAAAACAAACTCATGATAGTTGGATTTGCAGCGAGAATATTTTTCTATAATTATTTATAATCATGGCAAGTTTCAGCTACTCTAATCAAGATAAATCAAAAAGAACATGCACAACTTATTGAACAAATCTAAGATAATTTCCACAGATACTAGACATGAAAATAAAGCTAACAGAACTGGTTTTACTATTTTATCATTTTTCAGCAAATAGATATGAAATAAACAATACTTCATGCAGCAAGCAAGAAATCGAGATAAAACCCAAACAAAACAGGTTAGATTCATGCGAAAAAGTTGTACCGCTGGAAAGCATTTTTAACAAGTAGTGTAAGCAAATTTAGTTTGGTGTTTTTAGAGTAATATATAATTAACTAAGCATTTTATACATTTATACAAACATAAAACATGGACAAATCTACAACACAGTAACATGCAAACCAATACTCCATGGTAGATCTGAGGCACAGGAATCAAACAAAACAAATTTCACAATTCTTGGAGACATATTCGAATTCATACACATTTTACAAATTTACATCACAACACAAAACTTAATAAACTGCTAGATCACACAAAAAGGCGCCACCCAGGCCACCGACAGTTGGGCCCAGGAGGTCAGCGGTTCCTTAGCCTAGGTCAAGGCCACTGGCCTACCTTGATCGGGCCAGAGCGCACCCATGTGCACGGTATACTGATGTTGGAGGCGACCAAAGCGAGGTAGCGGAGGACGGATCAGCACATGCACGACATGTTCCCAAGGGCGGCGAAGCTCACTCCAGTGGCGTACGGCGAGGAGAGGTGACAGGATGGTGGTGCGGCTACTACATAAACGGTTTGTAGAGGCAGGTAAAAAGACATTTTTAGGTGCGGATGTCTTACCCGCCCCTACATTTTGCAGCTAAAAATAGCTGTTTGCAGGGGCGGGTACGTTGTCCGTCCTTGAAAATGCATTTGCAGGGGCGGGTCACCCCCTCACCCGCCCCTACAAACCCATTTCTAAAGGCGGGTGACGGTCTTGCCCGTCCCTAGAAATAGATTTATGGGGGCCGGTGAGGGGTCACCCGACCCTAGAAACGGATTCAAAAAAAAATTGGGCCAGCGTCGTCGCGCTGGCATCCGGCGACCGCGCTCACCGCGCTGGCGTCCGGCGAGAGGCCGGCGCTCGGCGCCCCGCGGCAACGCAGCGGAGGGAGGGGCAAATGCCGGCAGAGGGACAAGCAAATGCTGGCACGGCGCCGCCCAGGCGGCTGGCTTCACGGCCCACGCCGCCCCTGGCCACGCGCGCGCGTGCCCGCTGGCTACTACGTCCGCCGCCTCGCCCTGATCCGGGGCCACGCGCGCTGCGCCCAGGCTTCCTCACCTAGATCCGGGGCCCTGCAGCGCCCGGGCCTCGCAGGCCGCCCGCCGCACCCAGATTCGGGGCCACGCGCGCCGCGCCCAGGACGCCTCGCCTAGATCCGGGGCCCTGCCGCGCCTACGTGCCTGCTGGACGCCGCGTCTGCCGCGCCCAGGCCTCGACGGCATCCAGGTTGCAGTGGTTCACATGCGACAGCAGCCAGAGCTCCACGCGGAACGCGCGCTCCGCGTCAAAGTGCCGCCCACCGCTGCCGGCGCGCACAACGCGCTTGATGGCGACCTCGCGCCCGTCGGGGAGCTCGGCGGCCGGCACTTTGAGGATGCCGTCGCCCCAGCAGGCGAAGCCTCCCTCGTCGTCGACCACGCATGCGTGGCGGTGGCCGGCGGTGACAGTCCTGAAGGCCCCCGGCTTGGGCGTCAGCGACACCGCCTTCATCCTGCTGTAGCAGCTCATGGAGGTGTTGTCCTTGGCGAGGATGCCGCAGAGGAAGTGGGAGAGAGAGATAGAGAGGGAGAGAGAGGAAAAGGATGGGAAGAAGAGATAAGGTAGATCAGAAGATAAGGCAGGAGAGAGGGTGAATATAAGATGTGGCTGTCCGCCCGCCCGCTGCATTTAGCTAAATTTTTTGATCGTACCCGCTCTCTGGGTTCAAATTCTTTGGGGCGGGTGAGAGGGTGACCTGCCCCTATAAATGGTATTTTTAGGGGCGGGTCACCCCCTCATCCGCCCCTAAAAATGGTCTATTTTTCGGGACAGGTGAGAGGGTGACCCGCCCCTAAATATGCAATGTATTTTTAGGGGCGGGTGGGCTGCTACAGCAACTCTGATCAATTTGTAGCAACGGGTCAAATTTTGACCCGCCCTTAAAAAGAATTTGGGGTGTTGCTACAAATCATTTTTGTAGTAGTGGAGGTCCGGCGGCGTCGGACGGAGGGGCACGCCGGGGAACCTGCGCGACGAGGGAGGAGGCAGGGTGAGCGTCGGAATCGGACGATGAGGGTGAGTAGAGGGTCCCTGCGCGAGGAATTGAAGGGAGGCCGGCCGGAGATGACGAATCGGGGCGGCCGGCGGCGAGGATGATGTAGGTGGCGGCCGGCAATGGGGAAAAACGGGAGAGGGGCTAGGGTTTGGGAGGTCGGCTTGCATTTAAAGGGCGAGGAGGAGGAGGCGAGTGGGCGGCCGGTGCGGCGCCTCGGTTGGCCACGGCCATGCTGGCTAACCGGCGGAGGCGCGCCGCCCCTGCTGCCCAATGGGCGTGTGAGGAGGGGCGGTGGAAGAGAGAAGGGGCGGCTGACAAGTGGGCTCCGACGAAGGGGAAAACGGTTGAAGTTCAAAATTCGAATTCAAGATCTTTCCGGGCTCTCAAATTCACCAAGTTTTTACTAGAGCTAGATAAATTCACCAAGAACATATTGCAATAAGAATCACTCAAAAAGATTTTGCAGATTTTTCGCAGTAAAAAGAACAATTTGATTGTGTTTGAGTTTTCCAAGAATTTTGTGGCTCGGTTCAAAGGTCATAAAATTCAACAAAAATATTTTAAATTCATAGTTTGAATTCTACTATTTGACAAAATATTTGGAGGCATAGTTTTATAGAGAAAATCAAACTTACTTCACAAGCATTCAATCAAACAAGGCACACAATTTAAATAAATGCATGCAAACACATGCACATGATGCTTCATTATGCTTGATGATGCTCATGATGCTGTTAATTAAATGTTAAACATGTTTAACAAGTTTGGGTCGTGACAAATGCGTCCTCATGAAGAAAATCAAACTTACTACTGATCGGGCCATTTGTCCCGGTTCCAAAGGGCTATTTGTCCCGGTTTTGGAACCAGGACAAGGCCGTCGGGACAAAAGCGCTGGAGGCTTTTGTCCCGGGTGGTAGAACCGGGACAAAATATCCCTCGCGCTAAAAAAATATTTGCGCCCTGCGGGATTGGAACCCAAGACCTATTGCCTAGCACATGGCTTCCTTGCCAACTCAACTAAGTAGTACATGTGACTCAGTAAAGAATAACTCACTTTTGAACTATCACGTGGAGGAGCCTTTTGTCCGGGTTGGTAACACCAACCGGGACAAAAGGGTCCTTTTGTCCCGGTTGGTACCACCAACCGGGATAAAAGGGTCACCCTTTTGTCCGGGTTGGTGTTACCAACCGGGATAAAAGGGGTTGGACCTTTTGTCCCGGGTGGAGCCACCAACCGGGACAAAAGGAGGGCCTTTTTGTCCGGGTTGGTGGCTCCACCCGGGACAAAAGACCCCTGTTCCCCCGCTGGCCCGGCTAGCCTTTGGACCCGGGACAAAAGCCACCTTTTGTCCTGGGCCCAAAGGTAACCGAGATAAATGACCTGGAACAAAGGCCTATTCTGTAGTAGTGGCCACCACGATACTACAACCTCGACGAGACCAAGCCGAAGCTGATATTCTGTGTCCAGATGGGTTTTGATACGGAGCCGCATGATTGCTACTGCAGCATGAACAAGAAATCGGAGCCGTTGTGCTACGACTCGGAGAATTGAGTGCAGGGCCGCGTGCCCACATTGTAATCCCGTATGCCCGCCCAAGCTAGTGTGTATGTGTCTGTCGCCTCAACGATCCAATCGATCGACCATCTGATCCGATGTCACTGTGTGATGGTTATAGTAATAAGGCGGCTCTTGATATGTATACATGCATCTTTTTTACTTTCATCTATTCCATAAAAATTGTTTGTTTAGAAAATTTTAGATATATTACTAGTGGTAGAAAATAATAATATTACTCCTAATTAATTGTAGTAGTTGTGATTGAATACCGTGCTGTTTATTTGGTTCCCTAGATTTTCAATAAATGCTGGCAACACATTGGAACTAGAAAAAATAAGTATTTGATATTCTCACAAATGTAGAGTCTCTTCTTTTACTTTATTTTTTTCTGGTTATACATATCCCCTCCATTACCTCGGTCGCCACACCGGCCAACCAGCGATCTGAGCTGCCGATCGAGCTCGACGCTGCCCCAAGCTGGTTAAGAGCCCAAGGCCTCTCGATCTCCAGCTCAAGACTTTAGGATTCAATCCATCACCTCTCAGGCTCTCAGCGCACTCCACCCACACCATCCTGGAATCGTTCGTCGTCTCTGCTCCTTGAGGAACTTGGCACTGACCAGGAAGAGAAACAGCAGTCGGACCTTCCAAGGTGAGCACCCCTATACCTTCCCCAACCAGCGACGGCAGCTACCGCAAGCTTCTCCTCCTCCTGTGCGGGCGAGCCGCGTGCCGAGTGGCCAGGGCGTCGTTCCGCTCAGGGCCGCGCGGACGCCGTGGTCTGCACGCAGGTCGCCGGCGGCCATTGCGTCATCTTGTAGCTGCGCGGCCACGGCGGCTTGGGGCCGGCGAGCCGGCGAGGGCAGGCCGTCACGACCAGTGCACATCTAGGAGTACGGTGATGTGCGGGCGCTTGCAGCTTGGTGCGGCGGCACAGCGTTTGCTGCAGCGAGGTCTGGTAGCCGCGCGGAAGCCAGCGGCCAGCAACCTGCGGTCTGTGCGGCATGGAGCGCCCTGCTCCCGCGAAGCCGGCGAGGGCACAGCCATGGTACAGGGCGGCGTGGCGCGATTGGTGGGCAAGGCCGCGCCGGCACGATGCATGTGCGGCCGGAGAGCATCGCGCGCCGCGCGCGGAGCCGACGAGAGCGCCCGAAACGCAGTGCGTCGCGTCGCGGCGCGTTTCATTTCCATCCTACGACTCCCCTGGTTCCGCATGTTTGGCGACAATCAATAATTTGGGCTCGGGATGGGAGCTTGCAGTAGCAGTTTTGGGTTTAGAATCTTTTTCTTTTAGCACAATAGTATGAATGTTATATGTTGCTGATGCAGCCATAGATCTAGAATTTGGGTTTAGGGAAACTCATTTTCCTCCTCTTCTTTCGTCTCCCTATTTTTGCTTCTTCTTCCTTATTTTTTCTAAGGGTGTCAATTGGTGCGCCTTATGTGCCCCTCCAATCCTCTTTAGTTCAAAATTTTATACTAATTTTTCAAAATGATATATCAATTTGGAGAATTAGCATAAAATTTTAAACTAAAAAGGGTTGGAGATGCACCTAAAGATCATCAATTTGCACCCTAATTTTTAGTGCTCGAAGCACAGCGAGTTGTGGCGCGGCGCGTTTCATTTCCATCCTACGATTCCCCTGGTTCCGCATGTTTTGCGACTCTCAGTAATTTGGGCTCGGGATGGGAGCTTGCAGTAGCAGTTTTGGGTTTAGAATCTTTTTTCTTTTAGCAAAATAGTATGAATGTTATATGTTGCTGATGCAGTAGATCTAGAATTTGGATTTAGGGGAACTCATTTTCCTCCTCTTCTTTCTTCTCCCTATTTTTGCTTCTTCTTCCTTATTTTTTATAGGGGTGTCAATTGGTGCCCCTCCAACCCTCTTTAATTCAAAATTTTGTACTAATTTTTTAAAATGATATCTCAATTTGGAAAACTAGTACAAAATTTTGAACTAAAGAGGGTTGAGGTGCACCTAAGGATCACCAATTTGCACCCTAATTTTTTCTCTTCCTCATTTTGATTCACGGTTGAAAACTGTAGAGGGGCTAAAAATTGTAAAGGGACTTTGGAGGGCTCCATGGAGGTAGTTGGTGCTGGAGCCCCACAGCAACCCCCCGGATCCACCACTGTGATGATGTGTAGTGCGTGCACCTATTCGTTTAGCAAAATCAAGGCATATGAAAAACTAGCTCAAAACATGACCAAGAGGGCCATACCTAAATTCTTGAATAACTAGCTCAACACTCTTATGAAAACTTCAGTGGCAGCTTGTGCACTTCTCCATTTCAAAAAAAAAAACTTGAGATGATTTTTGTTTTGTTCTAAGTTAGAATTCTCTAACTTTAACTAAATTTATAGAAAATATATTACCAAATAAATGTATTATCATGAAATATTCCATTGGGGTTCCATCTAACAAATCTACATTTATAGATTTTGATGCATTTTCTATTAACTTTATCAAAATCTAATTTCATGACAGATGGAGGATGAAATAAAACTACTATTGCTGGGTCCCGAGGATGAGAACCACCTGCCGTCAATCTTTGGTTGTTCTCTATCTTCTATACTTGTTGAATTTAGTTGGCTTGTAAATTTATGAAGTTTCTCTTGCAGGTTTACTTGTTCATGACGCACACAAGGTATGATCTTGTGATCTATCAAATGGCAAAGGATGGCTGGTACATTTTACTGTAAATGAGATTTTTTTTGGGAAAAATATGGTTTAATTTGAGTACATATATCAGTAACACACAAGTATTTAAAAAGATAGACAATATTAGACACTCCTTTCCAAATTATAGGTCATTTTAGCTTTTTTATACACAGTTTTTGCTATGCACTTTGATATATGCTATACATATCTAGATACAAAGTTTAAAGTGTGTATCAAAATAATCTATAATTTGGAATGAAGGGAGTAGATGTTACTAGATGCACCATAAAAATATTATCATTATATTTAATTACCATTATAGGAATCATTGTCGGTGTTTAGCCGCCAAACCTGCTCATAAATACCCCAAGCAGTAGGGTTGTAGGTAAGGTTTCACCAAGATCTGAAAACCGATAGTGCAAGTAACATAAAGGTTTAGACAGGTTTGGGCCGTGAGATGCGTAATACCCTACGTCCTATGTGTTGTTTGTTTTACCTTAGATGATGCTGTGTTTCGAGGGGTTCCCTGCTCACCCTTATATAGTCCAGGGAGATATGGTTACATGGAAATCCTAGTCGAATACTACTTAAGGAGTCCTTCCCAATGTCTATCAGGTAGTTTCCTTCTATTCGACTAGTCCTACTTCTGCACGAGTAGTTACAACGGAAAAAGGTATATGTCATACGCTATCCCTTATTCCAGAATATTCCACGTCTGTGAGCTAGCAGTCCCGCTGCCTCGGGTCTGACAATCATCATATTTTTTTTGTCGAGGTTGTTGCTCAAATCTTCACCTACTAAACCATATCGATATCCTAAAGGACCTATATTTTGAATCGATGGGAGTATATGACAAGGAGGGTTAACAATTTTTTTTCATGACAGTTGGAAGATAAATTCGATACAGTTGTGGATAGTGCAATAGCAGCCAAGCAAATACATTCAGACCATGAAATCAAGCTTGGTGTGCCAAGCTTGCTAGGTATGGATTATTTTTATCATGGGTTCATGTGCATGCCTTTTCCCAATGAACCAAGTATGTAACTTATTTGCATGGACTCATGTTATATGCTATATGCTTCAGACTTGTTACCGATTCAAACTGGAGGACATGGACAAAGAAAATGTCGCAAGAGAAGAACGTCTTGGAGGGTATATGGAATCTAATCATTGAGTGCCTATCATTGCTTTTCTAGATAAACAGTTTTTGCTATGCACTTAGATATACGCTATCTAGATACAATGTCTAGAATATATATGAAAAACTGAAACAATCTATAATTTGGAACGAAGGGAGTAGATAATATTAGATGCAACATGAAAAGTATTATCATTATGTTTAACTACCATTATCGTAATCATCATATTTTTTGTTGAGGTTGTTGCTCAAATCTTCATCTACTAAACCATATCAATATCCTAAACTACCTATATTTTGAATCGGTGGGAGTATGTGACAGGGAGAGTTAACAATTTTTTTCATGACAGTTGGAAGATAAATCCCATATAGTTGTTGGTGTACCAAGCTTGCTAGGTATGAATTATGGTTATTATCATGCGTTCATGCATACCTTTTCTCAATGAACTAAGTATGTAACTTATTTGCATGGACTCATGTTAGCATGCTATATGCTTCAGACTTATTACCGGTGCAAGCTGGAGGACATGGCCAAAGAAAATGTCGCAAGAGAAGAACATCTTGGAGGGTATATCGAATTTAACCTTTGAATGCCTATCATTGCTTTATTAATACTTTTTACAAATGGTTCTTCCATAATATTTAATTGAAGCCGCAAATGACAATGAGTATAAATTGTATGCTTGTTTTTCAGTCTAGTTTGTTTAAACCGTTAGAAAGTGGGGGCAAGAAGTTTCCGACTAGAAGAAACAACAAGCATTGGACACCTCCTGAAGTGAACAAGCTAGTGAAAGGTGTGTCAGAATATGGAGTTGGAAACTGGACCATGGTGAAAAAATCTTATTTTAAAAGATCATTTCGAAAGCCACCGCAACTAAAGGTAATGATACTAGATTGGCGATAGATTGCAACCATAAGGAAGGGTGTTGTTAATTGTTTTGTTGGCTGATTTTTGTAGCCCGTGATGTTCCAATATTTTCAGGATAAATGGAGAGACTTGCTAAGAGCTTGCGGGATCCGAGTTGGCTCCAAACAGAAGGTCATATTATCTTACATACTCCATCCCATAAAAACTGTTCATTTAGCCTCTAAAATTTGCGCTACAATAATTGTTCATTTAGGTTGTAATTAGGTTCATCTAATTAAAGCAATGTCAAGTGCCATAAAACTATTATGTAGAGAAATGCATGGAGCCAATCAAATACTCAATTAGGTGCTATTTTTCTGTTTCAAATGCATTTACATTTATGAAGAATCTTGGGAACAAATAAATAACACAGTTTTCAATGATAACTGCTATAATTAATTAGGGATAATAAGATCATTTCTCACTACTAGTAATATGTCTGAAATTTTCTAAATGAACAATCTTTGTGGGACAGTTTCAAAATAAGTGTTCATCAAAATTTTATCCTACAAAGAGTGTTTTTAGCTTGGAGTGAGACCTATCAAGAAAAAAATATACAGGGAGCGCATAAGCCAATCAAATGTCTAGTAGATGCTACATTTCTAGTTCCAATGCATATGCATTTATTTAAAATCTAGAGAAACAAATAAATAATATGGTTTTCAAACAAAACTGCTGTACTCCCTCCATACCTATAAAACTTGACGTTTTGGACAAGGTTTGGGTCAAATATTGGGAATATAAATCATCAATAATTTTTAAGTTGTTGAGTTTGCAAATACGAAAATTATATGAATAGATTTGTCTTGAAAAATACTTTCATAAAAGTATACATATACCACTTTTTCATAAATATTTTTATAATAACAAGTGGTCAAAGTTGTGTTTTGGAGACCGTGTCGTTGTCCTAAACGTCAAGTTTTATGGGTACGGAGGGAGTATGTAATTAGAGGCAATGAGATCATTTTCATGATTAGTAATGTGTCTAAAATGTTTTAAACAAATAGTCTTTTTAGAATTAAAGGAGTATCTTGTAGCATTACTAAATAATTGTGTTGTCTTGCAAACATTACGCTGGTTCGTTCCAGGTACAAGCATATAAAACTACCCTGAGGATTGTACAAGGATTGAAAGACGAGATCATAAGCTTACACAGGAAGCATCCTTCTTGATCAGAAAGCAAAGGACAGAATCTAGATGATTGCAACACTTTTGTTGGGCACCAGAATCTGGTCGGACACTTGATATTTTTGCATAGGCTTGTTCGGTTAATCCTCTCCGTAAGGGGATTGGAGGGAATTGAGGGGGATTTTGACTGTTCGGTATTTAATCAGTCCCAATCCCTTCAATCCTATCCAAACCTCTCCAAACCAGTAACCCCTTAGTGGTGGTGAAGTTTGATATAAGATTTTGTCTCGACAAGTGCAGCTGCATCAGTAATGTAAATATATGCAGTGGCGAATCTAGCCTGAAAATATAGAGGGGGATTATGTCCACTCTCTTCTTCTTCCTCCTCTTTTCTTCTTCCTCCCCTCTTCCTCTTCATTGTTTCATCCAAAAAAATAAAAGGAGGCTTAGAGGGTATCCATTGGTAATAGGGAGGCAGGGGGGCTTAATCCCCCCTAGCCCCCCATGTGGATCCGCCCCTGAATATATGATTAGGTGGTGATCAGTAGAACGATTCGAGCTTATCAGGTTTGATTTGGAAATGAGAGTCGTATATAGGGCTGGAAACGAGACGAGCCGAGCCAGGCTCGGCTCGGCTCGCCGCGGCTCGGTCATCAAGCGAGCCGAGCCTGGCTCGGCTCGGTAATTTCACGAGCCGTTGAAAGAGGCTCGGCTCGGCTCGTTATCGGCTCGCGAGCCGGCTCGAGCCGGCTCACGAGCCACAACTAGTTATTGTATATTTGCATCACAGTTCACAGATTCACAGATCACATACAAGAGTGCAACCACATCAAAATTTTCACAGTACCACATAAAGATTTTAACAGTACCATATCAAGATTTTAACAGTACCATAGCCACAACAAAGTAAAATGAAGAGAAAACATTTTAAATTACATGACAATTGACAAGTGGTCCATATGTGGCTTAGCTCGCGAGCCAGCTCGCGAGCCAGAGCGAGCTGGCTCGGCTCGGCTCGACTCGTTCCAGACTCGTGAGCCGCTCTGAGCCCGAACCAGCTCGAGCCGCGAGCTTTGTTTCCAGCCCTAGTCGTATACTCTTATTATATTATATAGTAGCGACATGTCTTCTCTGCCCATGTGTACTTGGATGCAATGTGACTCCATACAGAATCTCTGGTTCCATTCTGGTTTGCTAGCAGCGTATACACATGTGAAAAAAAAAGCAGGGTAGGCCGCAGGCTCCCGGTGGGGGGATCGATTTCGATTGTCTCCATTATTTTCATGATTATTATGGATTTTTGAATGTGCTGAAGTTGAGTGCTAAATTTTAACATCTGTCAACACTCATATCTTTGCTAAATTTTTTAAATCCTAGCTAAAACTTAGCCCACACTGGTAGCGTCCCTGTTTAGCTAAATTAATACTAAAATTTAATACTTTTAATACTAACACTTGCATCTGTATATTCTTATGTCGAAGCAGTGGCGTAGGCAGAATTGAGTCCTTCTCTCATTCTCTTCTTTCTCCTCCAACCTATACTTCCCTCATTCCTTTTCCTCAAATTTATAGAAGGGGCTCGAGCCCCTCCAAACCCGCCGCTGGATCAGCCCCTGTGTCAAAATAATATTAAAGCAGGGCAGGGCATTTTCTGGTCGCACTGGTGGGCCGCGGGCCAGAAGAGGCTCCCATGCCAGTGGTGGGACTGTGGGAGCTTTGTTGTCGGTGGCCTGCTCCGGTGCTCCCTGCCCTCGTTCCATATATTCCCCCATGTGTGGAAGACCTGAGGAGAGGAGTTGTCCATCAGCTGCTGGGAGATCCCGTATCTGGACTTGGTGTGCATGGCAAGAAGCTAGGCTGGCGGGCTCAGCTCAGCCTGCTGGGATCCTCGGGAGCTGCTTATATTCCACAAAATATTCACTACAGAAACCAAGGCCAAAAATTTACTTCCTCCATCCCAAAATAATTGCACATCCAGAATTTAAAATTTGTCCCACAAAAAGTGCTACTTTGACCCAACTACTAAAAAAAATAAGAGTTTCCGAAGACTTCTTACAAAAGAGATAAGACATTATCTATATCCTTCTCATAAAAGATAAAAAAGTATTTTGGTAATTTCACATTATGTATTAGTTTACGTGTCTAGTCTTAAAATTATATTTATTTTGGGACTGACGAAGTAACAAGAAAAAATTCAAGGGTACCAAGAAAAAATAAGATTAGGACCTATGGAGGATTACAGTTGGAGGCGGCGTACGTCCAGCCTAGGTGTTCAGCATCCAGAGCGGCCGAGCGCGCTTGGAGGCCGGTTGATCGCAGCAAAGTGAATCCCTGGTGATGTACAGATGTGTCGTCTATCGTGTGCATGGATGATGGATCCATGAAGGCATCATGCAATAGGATTAGGGATTTGGGGATATTAAGAGCGGCCCTCATGTAACCCTGGTGAGACACATGTGAATAAAAAAAATTGATCACTTTGGTCCATGCGCACTAAAAATACAAAAATGTATTAGCTTGTCTATTTGCTTGTTTCAGACAGAGGTAAAAACTCTTTCGCTGCATGGGGCCACGGTCCTTGCTGGCCCACCCTTAATCATGCTCTGCTCTGACCCTGGCCACAGCTGTGCTCGGCCTCTGCTTCAGCCTCAGCCTCAGCCTCCTCGGGAGCTGCTGTCTCTGCCTCTGCCTCTGCCTCTGCCTCTACCTCTGCCTCTTCGAGAGCTGCTGGATTGGCTCTGCCTATGCCTCTACGTCCTCCTCGGGAGCTGCTGTATTTAGAGTACTATGAGCATTGGCATGCTTCGCCGCGCCGGTGCAGCTTGCGTGTGCTGGTCTGAGTCGTGGTCTTTGTGGAGTACGAAGGCGTAGACATGTGCTATCAGGCTATTCCCAGTGCAACGTTTCACTGTGCAGTTTCCAAGGAGGCCACGTCATCCCATGAGGTGTGTTCTGATGAATGAAACAGGGAGCCCCAGTGCATGGTTTGAATTCACGGTTTCATAGACTGTACATAGCATTTATTAGTCACATGCTGTTGTGATCAGGTGTTCCATGTAATTATGTGATCACTTGTATTTCTTCTAACTCGATCAAGCACTAGAAACGCCTGATCTGCCCGCCGCCGCACCGGATCTGCAGAAGAAACGCGATGAGCCCCAGTGCAGTTTCATCCGCGTACCAAGGCCTGGGTAACGGTGCCGGCCTCGTTTCATCTGGACGAAACTTGTATCCTCTCTCACCTCTTCAATTTCTTGCCACATCACCACAAAAGCTGATGTGTCATCACATTAATGCACATGAAACCCTGATGAAATGTTGCACTGGGAATAGCCTCAGACATACTTGGAGGCTGGGACCCACAGCGCAGGGAGGCGGTGCGACAGCCAGGCCCACGGTAGCGAGACGGTGCGCGCGCGGCATGCGAGCGCGACGATTCCACGGGCCGCGGCGCCGTTGGCGGGCCTCCCAAAACTATCCACGCGTCAGCACGCGGACAATCAACGGCTCTCCAGGGCGTATAGAAGTTACAGTATTGCAGAGTAACAGGTTCTTCCGCCCATCCAACTGCACACCTTTGCCGTGTCAGCCAGTTTAATTTCAGAAGTAATTGCATCACCGCCTGGCAGTGGCTCTGAGCGGAGGCAGAGCGGATCAGCGAGCGGAAGTACAGTAAAGTCAGGTTCCGTGGGCTGGCTGCCGTGCACTGGCCTCGCACGCGGGGCAGCTTCCGCCCGCATCTGCTCGAATACTTTTGATACCGTCTTTTTAGTATGTGTTATAAAATTTTAAGTAGATGGTTGATAAGAATGAACTGACATTGGAGTAAAGAAAGAAGTTGAGATAAATTGAATCTTTGGAGCAGAGAAAGATGTCACAGCTGACGGAACTAAGGAAAAAATTAATATGATTATGTTGGCAAATTATCTTTAGAATTGTGTATCCTTTAAATTAGACAGTTTTGTTTCTTGTTTATCAAATTGTAATCCCACTATATCGGCAATGGGTTATAAGTTTAGACTATAAATAGTAGATCTTCAACATTTGTAAACTTTGATTAACCACATCCAAACATAACCATTACATTCAGCATATCTATTTTTCAGAGGAAATTTCGTCATAGTTGCAGTAATTTTTTCTCTTTACGAGTTCTTCTTAGCAGGCACGTTCATTGTTTGCTAGTAAATTCCGAATCGAATTGCGTAGACAGATCCAGGTTGACAGCACATCGCTTCTTTCTCTATTTATAGCATTCAAAGTTATCAAATAAGTTAGATCCGTCCGGTGGGATTTAACTCATTCACCAGTTATCGAGCACTCTAAATCCATAAGGCATGGTCTGATTTGCTCACCAATTTACCGATAAAAATTATCAATCTGTTAGGTTAATTGATCCATTAATCTAACTTATTATTTTTATTACCAAGTTATAGGTAATTGCTTAGATCTTGCTAGGTCAATCCGTGTAATCTAGTTTGCTTTAAGTTTTTACCACAGCATCTCTTTAGATCTTGTTAGGTTAATCCATTTAATCTAATCTGCTTTAACCTTTTGTCACTAGCTATCCAACTTAGATATATCTTGATCGGCTACCTCCTATGATCTGATCATGCTGGACAATTTTGACTTGGATCTAGGTGTTGCTCACAAGCTACGTTGCTTTAATCGTGGCTTGTATCCCCTTGATCAGCTGTATGATAGCCGATTGCTGGTGTCATCTATATCGGCTGGCTAGCCGATAGTCTTTTACATCTAACATCTACTATCCTTATCAATTGTAAGTCAAATTGACTGGCACACCTAGCGCACCACATGCATATCTGTTGGGTTCGGTATGTCGGAGAAAGCTGATGGTGGGTGATTAACGCTAGCAGGGATTCATGGGAACCCCCGTTTAGAGATTCGGCCAGGGGTATAAACCGCGTAAGGATCTCCCATAAGGAAGCGGGTTGAGACAGTGGTTTTTAGACAGATTCAGGCCACCCCGAGGCATAATACCCTACATCATGTGTATGTTGTGATTGGTTTTTTGGTGATCCAGAGTTGGAGAGCCCAAGCCCGGAACCTGTGTATCAGTTAGATCCCGAAATCATCGGTCCCCTTACATGTCCTGGGGTCTTTCTATTTATAGGCTACATCAGCCTTCTCTGTTGCTTCTCTAACTAGTGTGAACGCCCTCTTAGCATGGTGGGTGTCGTCTTCCAGGCTGTCCTGCCACTGTTAGGCGGGAAGGCGCTTTGTCGGCCCTGTCGTAGCAGGCTTCTGGGCGCTCCGGGGCCTTCTGTCCGATTCCTGCGCCCCGGGGCATCCCTGGGGACGTCCGGGGTGGCGCAAGCGTGGCCACGTGGCGTCTTCCGGGGCCATTCTGCGGATCCTCCTGGTCCGAGGCGACCCCGGTCAACCCCGGGGCGTCTCCCGGGGTGGCTTCGGCTTTTAACGCGACGAGGGCGCACTAAACGATGGTGGGTCTCAGCTACCGTCCACCTTCAGGCCGATGGGACGGGCAGCTCAGAGATAAGCTGTCCGCCACCTATCGTCTTATCTTCTGAGCGCACGGCATTCCTGTAATCATGATGTTCTTACGGAGAAACCGCGTACCTCCTCGGGCTCTATAGGGAGTCCGGCGGCGAGGCGGCCTAACCGCTTGGTAAAGATTTTTTTACCAGACAGGTGTCTTCGAGGGGAAGAAAACGTTTCTCCGGACTTTGCGTGCCGGGTTAGGTGCAGTCCGCTCTTGGTGGGTGCCCACCTCCTGTAGGAGGACGCCCCTAGCGGGGCCCACAGCTGCGTTCAGCTGACGTCGCCGGCTGACGCGGCTGGCGAGCCCCTCTTTCCTTAACAACGCATGAGTTTGAGGTTATGGGACCCGTCCTCATTACGCTGACAGAAGCAGATCTTCCCATCTCTAGCGTACGTGGAGCGTGAGTATTTCCCATCCAGCGGAGGAATTTTCATGTCAACAAATACTAGCGGTCTCACGTGCCGGTACATGCCGACCTGTCACAAAAGGCCCCCGCACGTGTGGTCCATTTGGGTCTGAATTCTGCCACGCCGGTCCACTGGTGGATCGTGTGGTCCAATTTACTTTTTTTCTTTTTCTTGAAGGTCCAATGAAATATTTTTTTTACCATTTTGTTGTAATGAGATATATATTTTTATTTTTAAAAGTAAGATTTGGATCTAACTGAATAAATTTTATTTTTTTTGAAGAATTTTTTTACGAAATATTAACATTTTGTTCCAGTAGAACATTTTTTCCTTGTCAGGAGGAGTCGCGGGTCGGTGACCCCAAGAAAATTTTCGGCCCAGCAGCAACCCCACGGCTTCTACGTCTCGTCTGCACGGGGGCACGCAGGAGTGTGGCCTGTCCTGTGGCCTCCATGCCTGCCACGCCCCTGCCTCCGCGCCTGGCTGCGCCGCCCGAACGCGAGGCCACGCCCCCAGCGCTCGTCGCCGGCCAGCGTGCGTCGCCACCACATTTGCATTAACCGATTGCTATGTTCACGGCAATTGTTGTGGAGAGAAGCAGGGGCTCACGGACCGCACGGTTGGATTGAGGGAATAAGCGTATTTTTGTTTTTTTTGTCATATAACAAAGGGTTTTCTTGATTTTCAAATTTTCTAAATTCTTGATGTAGCTAATGGAGTTAATACTTGGGGTAAATGGATGCTTCCCAATAAAAAAGTGGGGTTAAAATCGTAAATAGAGAAAAATTGAAAGTAAAAACACAATTGGGTTTTAAAAAAGAGGCAAAAACCCAATAACCCCTTATAAATTTGAATATTATTAGCTTTTGGAAGCAAACTAGCTCCAGATTCCGGGATTTTGAGAATCCAACAATCTTGATGCTAGAACTGGGTATCTGGACTAAAATCTGCTCTGTTTGGAAGTTGTGTGGCTTTTGGATTTTTTATTCACAAAGCAGGATCGAAACGGATACTCAATTGTACTCCATTTCAACACGGTCGCTTTGCAAAAGTTACCTGTTGGAATAGCGTTGAAGTGGAACCTCCTCTGGATGTGTTTGGGTTACGTGCGTTCAACTATTCTAAGATCATGGATTGTTTCATTACACGATTAAGTTTTGGGTTACGTGCAGTCAACTATTCTAAGGTCATGGAGTGTTTTATTATAGAGAAAATTTCTTGTATGATATTGAAACTTATAATCCTCACATATATATTTGAAAATTAGTTTTCATCCGTTCACGTTATTCTGTTAATTCCACGTTAACTGTGGCGAACGCCGTTGTATTCCCGTGCGTCAGTGGGAGGAATAAATAATTTTCCTTTCCCTCTTCTTCCGATGGTGGTCGACTGGTTGCCGGCGTTGCCGCTGATTCCGCTTCCCTTCCTATTTCGCGTCGTGCGCCGATCGCCCGAGCATGTCAAGCGGGAGGCCCTCCCAAACCGTGGCCCCATCCATTTCTCGCTCCCGGCCAGCTGAGGCGCAGAGCGCCAGAGCGTATGGCGCACGGCCATGCATCAGAGGCGGCCGACGTAACTAGTTCTAGCTGGGAATTGGGATCCTCCTCTCCTTTTTTTTTTGTTGCATTGCTATGCGCCACCTGGTTCAAATAATTGTGCAACGGTCGTGATTCTATTTAGACCATTTGAGATGTCCAAAAATGACAGCCACGATGAGTTGGTCAAGTTCAAGAAAAAATAGAAGAAATTCAGTAGCACCGGAATATCCGGTGGCCATTGGAATTTCCGGTGACCATGCAAACCGGAATAATTAACTCATTAGTACTGGATAGGCCTGATCATTTTTCGAGGTCAGGTAAAAAAAACCAACACTATTTTCTTCGGCCTGTACCCGAACATCGGGCTGAATTTTTTGGCCCGAGCCCGACCCGTCATATGGTCGGGTCGGGTCAAACCCGATTTTTTGTGCATAAAAATTCGGGTCGGATCGGGTTGGGTCGGGTTTTGGGTCAAACAATTCGGCCCAAGTCCAGCCCATTTTTTTGTCGGGTCAAAAAATTCGGTCCGAGCCCGGCACACACATTAATCGGGTCGGGTTGGGTCGGGTTTTTTTTCGGGCGGGTCGAGTCGGGTTTATCGGGTCGGGTGGCCCGTGATCAGGTATAGTACCGGGGCAATTCTCTGTGCGTTTGGAAGCCAAGTGAAGAAATCTCAGTTGCACCGGTTTATCCTATGGCACCCCAAGTGAAGCATCGGAGCGACCACCGGGGCAATGACCAAAGAGCTTGTCAAGGGCGTAGTAGCACAGTCTTCAGCACCGGTTGAACCGACGAAACATCAAAGCAAAGTGTTGGAGTAATAACGTCAGCACTACCGGGAAATTGATGCAGATTTGTTCAGCACCGGAAGAACTAAAGAGGCGTCGGTGCACCGCATCGATTTATCCGATGGCTATCACGTCAGCCTACTACTTTGTCAAACCTACAATAGCTACTATTCAGACGCAGTGTGACTGGTTCTTCCGATGCCCCCATCAAATCCTCTGACGCCCTACGCAGAAAAGGGATAACGGCTACAAATGGCTAGTTCGACTTGGTGGCCTATATATACGCCTCAACCCGACCATTTGAAGTTGGCTGGAGTTCAGAAAGACCCCATACACATTGAAAAACACCTCCAAACCAACCAAAGAGTAAGTTAATCAAATCCTTAGTTTTAGCACAAGCTTTGTAAATGGGAATGCTAAGCTAGCTCAAGTTTGAGTGTGAGAGCAACCTTGTGTTCCTTGTGTGCTGTGCTTGAGAGCTGCCCAAACTTGTATCTTGGTGCGCCGGCCATCCTTGTAGTCTTGGTGGTTCGCCGGCACGTCTTCGACCCTCCGGCTTGGTGTGGAGCGACGTCGACATATTTGTGCGTGGGACGTGGAGACCCCCATTCTTCGTGGAGGAGCTACTTAGTGGAAACTGTGGTCAAGGTGACTGCAGTAGGGTCGAGATGGCGGACTAGAGGGGGGTGAATAGTCCTTTCTAAAACTAATTACCCTGGCTAACCGAAACTTGTGCGGAATTGAAACTATTCGCTTAGCCAAAACTTCACCCCTCTAACTATGACTCTAAGGCACCTCCAAAAAGATCCTACACAAAGCAAATGGAGTGCCAAGCTATCAAGAGCTCTCCTAACAATTCTAATGCCAAGCCACACAAGTCTAAGCACTAGAACTTCACAAACAGGGGGAGCTCCTACACAATTCTAATGAGCAAAAGCACAAAACCAAATCTAAGCTCACTAGATGCTCAAGAACAAGGATACACAATCCAAACCCAAGAGCTCAACTTGCTTAGATACACAATCTAAGCAAGAGCAACTAATTAAGCTACATAAGCTAACTAGTTACACTAGGAACTCTACTTCTAACTACACAAGCAAGAAGATAATTAGCAAGCTACACAAGCTAACTAATCACTAGAGAGCAACTACACAAGCACAAGAAATATATGAATATAAATACAAGACTTGTGATTTGGAGAATGCAAACCACCGAGAAGAGTAGACAAAGTTGACACGGTGATTTTTATCCTGTGGTTCACTTGGTTGCCACCAAGCTAATCCCCGTTGAGACAAGCTCCAAGGTTGCCGCCGATCCTCTTGCTAGTGGTGATTCTCAAGTCACACTATCCCATGTGGAGTGCTCACACCGACCTCTAGCACATGATCCGGCCGGACCACTTATTGCTTTCACGTCTCGCTCAACTAGAGTTGCTCTTCGCGGCTCCCGCGGGGTGAGCACAATACCCCTCACAATCTCTTCTCCGGAGCACCGCACAATCTTCTTGCGGGCTTCAACGGAGCCTCTTGCCACCAAGCCGTCTAGGAGGTGGCAACCTCCAAGAGTAACAAGCACACCAGCTTGCAACGCGATCACCTAGTGCCACTCGATGTAATCTCTCAAAGCAATCGCACTAGAATCGCTCTCTCACTCGATCGGATGATTACTATCAAGTTAGAGTGAGTAGAGGGCTCTCAAGCACTCTCACACAAGGACACCAAGTCCGCAAGGTGCTCAGCAACCTCAAATGGCCGGCCACACCTTCTATTTATAGAGGGAGGCCCCAAACTAGCCGTTACCTCAGATCCCCGTCGAAACAGAGCACTCGCGGACTGTCCGCCTCACAAAAACCGGACTGTCCGCCATTCAAACCCAACAGCTAGATCTGTAATGATTATGTGTCAGAGTCGACCGTTAGAGCCCTTCGCGGACTGTCCGCGCCCTATTGGCGGACCGTCCGCCGTTCAGACACACCGAATACTCAAAGAGACAGCGTCTCTGGACAAACTTAAAGTTTGAGGGGTGGATCCCGCACCCCTTTGGCGGACCGTCCGCCCTTCACATCGTGCAACCCACCAGAAATGAAATCATCTCTAGTCATTTTCTCAACTGACCGGCGGACCGTCCGCACCCCATGGGCGGACCGTCCGCCCTTCACTCTTAAAACCCACCAGAGACCCAACACGTCTCTGGTCAATTTGTTAAGTGACCTGCGGACCATCCACGCCCCTGGGCCGGACCGTCCGCAGTCCAACCATTTAGCCCAATCCAGAGAAACAACCTCTCTAGATGAAATTGAATTATACTAGCGGACCATCCGCACAACAGGGCCGGACCGTGCGCCCGTCATTTCTTTTTCCCACAAGTTGATCAACATCAACTCCAACGCCTTCTCCTTTACAAATGTGCCAACACCACCACGTGAACAACACCATGTGCATGTGTGTTAGCATTTCATAGGCATTTTCAAAGGATTTTCACTTGATCTGACCACGCCACTCAATCCTAGCAACATCGCGATGTTAGATCGCTCAAATGGCACTAGATGACCGATATGCAAACAAGTTTGCCCCTCTTGATAGTACGGCCATCTATCCTAAATCCGGTTATGTACTTCTCTACACAATCTTTGACCGGTGAAATGAAATGTCCTACAAATCATACATTTGCCTTGGGCATTCCATTTCATCTCCATTCATCAACTCCATCCTACAAGTGTCGATGCAACCAATGCACCAACACAATCATGAATGATATGATCCACTCCATATCATCACATGACCTCTTTGGTCCATCGATCTTGACCTTGCCCACTCTTTACCGTTGCCTCGGTCCATCGGCGCCTAGTCTTGCCCAAGCTTCACCGCCACGTGGTCCATCGCTTCAAAGCCTTGACTTGCCCTTCTCCATTGCAACCAGTCCATTAAGCCAATTCTTGTCTTGATCTTCACCACCTTGGTCACATGACTCCATGTCATGACCAGGGTTAATTTTTCCGACCGGTCACCCCTAACCGTCGGGGTCCGGTTCCGGCTAACCGGACCGGTTAGTCCGGTTACCGGTCGGAACCGGACAAACACAAATTTGAATTCAAATTCCCCCGTTGAAACGGTTCTAACCGGTATACCGGCCGGATAGACCGGTTTATCGGCCGGTTTGACCGGTTTACCGGCCGGTTTGACTGGTAACCGGTCAAATTCAAATTTTTTTTGACCGGTTTACCGGCCGGTTTGACTGGTAACCGGTCAAATTCAAATTTTTTTCTTTTTTTGTTTAAATTCAAATGCCCACAAAGTATACTAAATAAATGTTTGTATAGCATATTTGAGTCTAAATGAACTCTCCAACCCTCTTTTGTACTACTTTTACATTATATTTGTATACTTTTGTATGCACTTTTTTTTGTTTAACTTCAAAATCCCCGCAAACTATACTAAATGAACGAATTTTTGAGAAAATTTGACACCATTAAATTCGTCACACCTTGAAGTATTTTTAGGAATTTTTTGGAAATTTTTCTTTTTTTTGAATTTAAATTTAAATTTTGAATTTGGGCTGGTTTGGTACCGGCCCAAACCGGAACCGGACCGGACCGGTTTGACCGGTAACCGGTCAAACCGGACCAGTTCCCACCGGTTAGGTAAACCCTGGTCATGACTCATATGCAATGAGTTCCTTCATCACACTATATGAACATAGGTTCAACACTTAGCCATTTCTCCTCCATGGCACATGTTGCTCATACTAGTGTTTTTGTGCGGACTAATCACCTGTGTATCTCAATATAAATACTTATTAGTCCACCTAAGTTGTCACTCAATTACCAAAACCAAACAAGGGCCTTTCAATCCCCCCTTTTTGGTAATTGATGACAACTCTACAAAGATATGAAAATTAAGTATATTCCAAGCTAGCACTTCACGCACGTGTAAATAGCTAACTTGGTTTGGATTTTATGGTGCTTATCCGCCATTAAGACCACTTGTGCAAGATTGGATAAGCATCATAAAAATCCGACTTGGTAGTGGTAACTCCCCCTACATGTGTGCTCAAGAGATTTGGTTTTAAACTCACACACATGCATAAATATGAATTTTGTGGGATTGTTAATACTACTAAGTGATGCTAAGGTATATAGGATAAACCTTTGAAGCGTGATACCAATCGGAGTTGCATCCTTGAAGTTTATTCCTTAGCATCAATGAGTAACTAGACATGCATCAAAAACTTAAAATACCTCATGAGATCAACATTATTAGCAAGGTTCTTGATTCATTTGTAAAAATAGCATGTCTAGCTACAATCTATGCATGCTAGTTATCAAATCATCAATCAAGTTCTATAACTAGCATACATCACACACAAGCATTGCATATATAAATTTTAAAACTTATGCAAATGCAAGCAAGTACATGAGTATGCACATATCAAATGCAAACAACCAAGTTCATGAGCTTGCTCCCCCTACTTGTGTGCTTCTCTTGTCTAAGAATTTTGATCCTCCTTTATTCTTCAATGTTGCTCACTCTTGATCCATGTCCATGCTTGCACTCTCATCTCCCTTATATCACTTTGTCCAAACAATTCATATCTTTGTCCAAATTTCTCCCCATTTGTCATCAATGACCATAAAAGGCCCGATACCATATGAAATTTGTGCCATGTGATAATCAATGGATACCACTTGAAGATTTTACCATGAAAATCTCTTGTGGCTTGATGCAAAGAGTTGGACTTGGGTAGATGGTTGAGTCTTGAATCTTCATTTTTGATGGACACCTTCAATTGATTGGTACCACCTTGAAATGCCACATGTAGGTCACTTGTAGAATCCTTGACCTTGATACCTTGTAGTCGGGCTCCTCCCCCTATGTCAAGGCATATGTCAAACCACTTGATCTATTTGAGCTCTTGTTGGTGAGGATAGCTTTCTTGAACTAGATTGTTTCCATGAGCTTCTTTCTTTTTGACTTGATCTAGATTACTTGCCTAAGTAATATAACTCGGTTTGAACCAATGACAAGCTTCTTCACACCTCATTCTAATGGTTACCTTGACAATGTTGAGTTAAATACTTGAATGCTCATTTTCTAGATCAATTACTTGGGTTTACTAGCTCATGAACAAGTTATATGAATACCACTAGAACATACAAACATAGAAGCAATAGTGGCATCACATGAACTTTAAATCATTTTATTTTTCATGAATGATCACTATATATGACTATATGCACTAATCATGTCCTTAGCAATGTATGTATGTATGTATGCATATGTCAATCATTTTCACCTTGCTATGTTGGAGTAGAGGATAGTCATTAGATTTCAATTTCACTCTCCAAATAGCAATATGAAGTCCAATTTATAAGCTTGGTGAAGACTATGAATACAAATATGAAAACCATGCTTCACCCATATGAATTTGAGAACCACTTATGATCAAGTGCACTCTCTTATTGTGGTTGGTTTGCTTCATCCTTTGATCTTTTTCTTGCATGAGAGAATATCATTTGAATATCACTTGAATTGTCATGAATCTCTCTATTTTGGGTGTTGCTTGCTTTTCTTGATCAACCCATTTGATGTCTTCAACTAAGCATCTCCAATGACTCTAGATCACCACTTCCATGTCGGCCTTCCAAGCACCTTGCTTGTCAATCCCACTCTTGGGCGGCTCGCCCCTCTCCAGGGAGAAGTGATCTCTCCAAGAACCATTCTTGACACTCACTTGAAATGAATTTAGTTAATTGATAAAACAATGGACTTGTCATGATGAGTAATTTTGGAGTCTTCTCTAAGTCCTTTTCTTTCTACTTGAGGTTGGTCTTGATTCTCAACTTGAGTACCAAAAGTGTGCTAAAAATGTTTCTCAATCAAATGGCCTTGTACCCAATACTCGTCATGCTTCTAGATCATTTCAAAACCAAATATTGGTGCCTCAATCACTTATAATCATGATTCCAACTTGAGGACCGTTTAATTAAAGTGACTCTTGATCAATCCAATAATTTTCACTTATATGGCAGATTTTATACTTTTCAAGGAATAAACCATATCTCCCAAAGTACATATCCAATTGTCACGAAATTTGGTGGAGATGTGTAACACCAAGTCATCCACTAGTCATAAAAATTTGAGCTTCATTGGACTTCTAGATTGCTACCAGATTTCACATCTTCCCATACTATTATATGCTGAAAACTATTGTACTATAGTTGACAAGTTCCACTCCAAAACCGAAGTATCCCTTATTCAATTCTCATGAAATTTTGCACAGCCATTATACTATAAGTGTAGATCATGCATACCAAATTTCAAGCCAATCCAAATAGATTTGATTATCTAAATGTGGCTAACTTCTCAGCTCACTCAGATTTTCAATAAATGACATATTTGAGCAATTGAGATATACTTCAATAAATATGAATCAAACTTGATGCTAACTTGTTTGAATACTATCACAAGACATATATCCATTTATACCACATACTAAATGTCATCTCATGATCATATCCATTCAAACTAACTTAAATTAGATTGCTAATCATTGAATCCATTCAATCCAAACATTACATAGCAAGCAATATAAGCATATATTTCCAATCCAAACATCTCATATGCACCTAGATGAATTTGATCAATTAGAGATATACCTTTGAAGTACATGATCTGATTTTGACAGAGCTAAGATTGTTTCTGGGCAGATTCAACTTATCTCAGGCGGACCGTCCGTGGACTACTTGCGGACCGTCCGCACCTGCATCACGTGCCATCCAATTACTCCGATGCACAGGCGTCGGACTGACCGAAGCTGTTTGGACCTTCCGATGCCTCCCGGACCGTCCACTGATCCTTGGCGGACCATCCGCGCTTGCTTAGTGGACACATCATCGGTATAACTGAAGCTTCCCGGTGCATCTGGCGGACCATCCGCGGTCCATAGGCGGACTGTCCGTGCTACAATTTTCTGCTGATCAGAGCCTCTGGTGAAAAACTTCATGAATGGCGGACCGTCTGTCTCTTACCTACTGACTGTCCGCGCTTCCAAAGTTCAGTCTGTCCAGAATCTTGTGAACTTTCTCAAATCCAACTTCAAATTGGGATCATTGCTCATATAAAATTCCAAAAATCTCAAAACTAGCATGAATACCATCCAAAGACTCATATGAGGGAGTAAGAACGAGAAATAAAAAAATAAATCGAGTGAAAACAAGAAAACTCATAAATAGCCCAAAAATGCCTCGAAAATTCAGAAACTTGAAACAAAAAGTGCACATAAGAACCAAATGCCACATGTACTAGTTTTCAAGCCACATTTGAGAAGTAAATGACATTTAGCTCATTTTTCAATTTGCAAAATGATTTTTCATCCAAAAGTAAGGTTCAACACAAATAAGTTTACAAGCCATCAAATATTTCCAATGAATTTCTCACAACTAGAATAAGACACTTGTATGTTGTAGCACTTGGACTTCATTGTTTTGACTTGGCATTGGGATGAGAATAGCACTAGGCTTCAATTTCTTGACTCAATCATAAAATCAAAACTATGAATATCATTTGAATCAAGCATCCAATGCCTTTGGTACCTACACACATTCATCCATGTTTTGATGGTACCCAAACTAGGTTGGGTCCTCTCAAGTTAGAAGCAACATACTTAGGCAATGCCTTAGTATGAATAGCGGGATGTTTTGCAATAGCAACCAATGAGGTACCATTACCATCCTTTCTAAGCATAATATTTGCATCAATTGAAATTGGCTTAGAATTATTACCTAGGGGACATGAATTAGCCATGTGTCCCCTTTCCCGGCATAAGTAGCATCTTCTCTTTTGTTGAGCATTTCTTCCTTGCTCATTTGATGCTTCTCATTGCCTTGTTTCTAATTGTTTGCTTGAGCCTTCTTCTCAAACTTGTTTGGGCAACCCGAAGCTAGGTGGCCCAATGTTGCACAACTATGGCACTTGATGTGAGCAACTTCCTTCATCTTTTCTTGAATCTTGTTCTTGCTCATCATCTTGGCATCTTGGATATGCATTTGATGCCTTGCTCTTTTTCCACCCCTTCTCGTTCTCTTCTTCTTCATCTTCAAGTCATCAACTTGTGGCTTTGGTTGAGGTTCTTGTTGCTTCACCAATTGTTTGGTTGGGCATATTGAGGTGAGGTGACCCCAAGTTCGGCACTTGAAGTATTTGACATATTTAAGCTTCTCTTCTTCCTTCTTCAACTTGAGCTTTTCTTTGTTGGGGCAACCATTTGCAAGATGTCCCATCTCATGGCATTGAAAGCACATGAAATGAGATAGCTTCATTTCTTCTTGCTTCTTCATCTTCCTATTATATTTATTCTTGCCTCATTTCTTGCCTTTGACTTTGCTCTTGTTGGAACCAATACCACTCATGTCACCGAAGCTTCTTTGATTTTTTATTATGCTTTCAAGGGTGACTTTTGATTTTGTCCACCTCTCTATCTTGTTACTCAAATACTTCACTTCATTTTTAAGTTTATTGTTCTCCTTCAAGAGCTTAGTCTCACAAGACATAGAAGTAGAACAAGCATATAATTGTGAAGAACATGACATAGATAATAAATCATCACATGAGGTGGATACATGTTTCTTGCCTACATCACAAGGGTTAGCAACATTTTAAATTGATCATTTGACCCATGTGATGAGCTCTCACTAGTTTTAATTCCTGTACTAGAAAGCTTGTTAGTGAGTAAAGCATGGTCTAGTATCAAATTCTCATGAGCAACACTAAGCTCCTCATGAGTCAATTTTAGCTCCTCATGTGAACAACTTATGACATAAAGTAGATGCTTTTGTTGTTCACATGTGTCTTTGAGAAAAGAGTTTTCTTTTTTCAATTTGATTGTTTTGGCTAACACTTTCTCAAATAATTTGGTCATGCTAGCATATCCACTCAAGAGCTCATCATATGAATTAAAATCAATCACATTGCAATTTGATACCTTTGTGTCACCTTGTGACATGAAGCAATGTGGTGATAAAGATGAGCTTGAGGTAGCAATATCATCCATGCATGAATCAACTTGATCATCAAGTGTGCTTGGAGTAGAATCATCACTTGCACCACTTGAATTAACATCATCAATCATGTCAAGTGAGCTTGTTGTAGATTGATTATGATCATCATCATCACTTGACCATGAGATGGAACAATCTTCCACAACCACCATGTCGTGGATATGCTCACCATCCTCATGCACTTCCTCCTTGGCCTTAAAATCATCATCATCATCGGAGGCCGCCCCATATTTCTCATTGAGATAACTCCAAATCTCGTGGGCGGTTTTCATATCCATGATCTCACCAAATATGCAATCATAAAAAGATCTAAACAATATATTAGTAGTTTGGATGTCTAGATCTAGACATTTCTCTTGTGTTTGAGTTAGATTTCCTTCATCCAACACATGAGAAAAACCTACATCCACCATCCACCACATTTGAGGGCAAATAAACTTAAAATTGCATATCATCCAATTTTTCCACCGTGCAAAGTGTGTGCCATCAAAAATATGTGGACACTCAATATCTAGCCCACAAGTCGTCATCCTCTCGGGTCGGTAAGGACCACAAATGACAAACCTCGGCTCTGATACCACTTGTAGGGTCGAGATGGCGGACTAGAGGGGATGAATAGTCCTTTCTAAAACTAATTGCCATAGCTAACCGAAACTTGTAAGGAATTGAAACTATTCGCTTAGCCAAGACTTCACCCCTCTAACTATGACTCTAAGGCACCTCCAAAAAGATCCTACACAAAGCAAATGGAGTGTCAAGCTATCAAGAGCTCTCCTAACAATTCTAATGCCAAGCCACACAAGTCTAAGCACTAGAACTTCACAAACAGGGGGAGTTCCTACACAATTCTAATGAGCAAAAGCACAAAACCAAATCTAAACTCACTAGATGCTCAAGAACAAGGATACACAATCCAAACCCAAGAGCTCAACTTGCTTAGATACACAATCTAAGCAAAAGCAACTAATTAAGCTACATAAGCTAACTAGTTACACTAGGAACTCTACTTCTAACTACACAAGCAAGAAGATGATTAGCAAGCAATACAAGCTAACTAATCACTAGAGAGCAACTACAAAAGCACAAGAAATATATGAATATGAATACAAGGCTTGTGATTTGGAGAATGCAAACCACCGAGAAGAGTAGACAAGGTTGACACGGTGATTTTTATCCCGAGGTTCACTTGGTTGCCACCAAGCTAATCCCCGTTGAGACAAGCTCCAACGTTGCCGCCGATCCTCTTACTAGTGGTGACTCTCAAGTCACACTCTCCCACGTGGAGTGCTCACATCGAGCTCTAGCACATGATCCGGCCAGACCACTTGTTGCTCTTCACATTTTGCACAACTAGAGTTGCTCTTCGCGGCTCCTGCGGGGTGAGCACAATACCCCTCACAATCTCTTCTCCGGAGCACCGCACAATCTTCTTGCGGGCTTCAACGGAGCCTCTTGCCACCAAACCGTCTAGGAGGTGGCAACCTCCAAGAGTAACAAGCACACCGGCTTGCAACACGATCACCTAGTGCCACTCGATGCAATCTCTCAAAGCAATCGCACTAGAATCGCTCTCTCACTCGATCGGATGATTACTATCAAGTTAGAGTGAGTAGAGGGCTCTCAAGCACTCTCACACAAGGACACCAAATCCCCAAGGTGCTCAGCAACCTCAAATGGCCGGCCACACCTTCTATTCATAGAGGGAAGCCCCAAACTAGCCGTTTGTTATCGCCATAAATTAACAGGGTTAATTAATGGGCCGAGAGAAAGTTGGGCTTAGTGCGGAAATTAAAGAAGGCTTGTGAATCGGCTGTGTTACCACCAGAATTTGGTCGAGAAGGATATGGGCCGAAGCTGCCGATGGGCCTATACAGATTGTCCAGGGAAGAGGCGATTGTGGTCCATGCCAAGAGCCGATGGGCTCTTCTTATCTGTGTGCGTCGGGAGCCAATGTGCTCTCTTTATCTGTAATCATTAGAGATAGATTAGTTTTCGTATTGGACTAGGTTTTGTTAAACTTGGTCGTCAAGTCTACAAGACTACAAATATGTACCCTATGACATTCGTAAAAGAAGAACGTCATCATGTTTTGCAAACAATAACTCTTGGCGCACCGCCACCCCTAATTCTATGGTTTCGTCCAAGTAAGCGACATGCTGCCCTGATCGCTTCTTGCGATCAGGGCAGCGTTGTTCTTGCTTTTACCTTGGTATTACTCGTACTAAAGCGTTTTTAATGGCGAGTAGTGCTTGTTATCCTGATTTTCGTAGCATGATTTTTAGTAGATTCATCGTGCTTTTGTTGCTTATCATCTACGAACATCATATCATCTCTGCGCGATCATGTTTTAATCTTATACTAATTCTCGTTGCATGGAATTAGTCGCGTAGAGATGACACTCTGCTCCTTTTTTATCTAGTAGATCTAATCTGTTATGGTTAGTTCTTATACTTAAGAATTGGCGTAATATCTGCTAGTTTAGGCCTTGCAAACGGGTTGGATGATCCGGCAACGTATTAGATGCTTTGCCTTGATCTTAATAGGGATTGATCCGGGAATCGGCTTTCGCTTGTTCTTATGCCTCTTTTCTGGTCGAGGTGCGGTTATCTTTTACGCTCGCTAGGCCTAACTACGTGTAGGATGTTCCGATCTAGCAGTGAAGCTTTTACCGTCGTGGATTAGATTAGCTAGATTTAATTGAAGCAGTTTTTGCAGTTATTTGCCTTATCCATTACCATCTGGATATGCAGATCCAATCTGACACCGGGACTCGATCGGCTCTTTAAAGCCGATGCAAGAGTCGTCCCGGGGAGCCAACCATGGCTCGGACTAATGTTTACACGTGTCTGTGCTTGTAGGAAAATCGTCAAAGGCACGTTCGCACCCTCCTAATCGGGTATAGATCAGGTGGCACGCCCTGCATCTCCGGAAGCGATGGCGTGTGTCAGGATCTGGGCCGTTTACCGAGAGACCGGTGCCAACCAGCGCCCCGGCAGCCTCCCGGCTCCTCGTGTTGCCTGTCACTACTCGCCGGTGGGTTTTGACCGACAACACATTCTGGCACGCCCAGTGGGACCCTCATCAGCAACAACATCCACCACCAGAATGACTGGATCTCAGAGCCAAGCGCCGATCACCAGCCCTGTCATGTATGAAGAGCTGACCCCCGAGCACAAGCAGAAATACGATGAGGTCAAAGCTCAATTCGAAGCCGATCTCATCGGCTCTTTCGAGAGGACCCGCAACCACGGCATCAGGTGGAAGGGGTTCTCACCCGAAGGTGCTCTCGACAACATTGAGTTGTCCGTATCATCAGAGGAGCGCACCAGAGCCCTGCGCCAGGAGATGAACTACATGGTGGCTCACACGCTTCATCGGCACTCAGAAAGCCTGGTGAATGAGCTCGAGCGTGTGGTACATCGTGTCGTCCAAGAGGTGATCAAGAACCAGTACTCCCCATAAGGACCAATCCTGGGGAGTCACAGGGGAGAGGACTCACTTCAGTTTAGGCCGCCAATATCGTATTCGCTCACAAATCCAGGCCCGCAGGGTTCGCCGATCTAAGTCGTCTACAAGATCGGCGGTGATCCCGGGGAGGGCCAGTTCCTCAACAAGCTGCCTAAGGAGATCCCGCACGGCTACATGTGCGTGTACATACCTGACAGCATCAGTCCAACGCGCGCGGGACATCTGGTGGGTACAGGAGCTTCAAGGGCAGATGCGGAGAAACAGGCATGGCTAGCGAAGTATGCTATCGGGCCAAGTGCTGACCCCTCGGCCCCAGGAGTTCTTAGTGTGGATCAGATCAGCGCAATACTAAGGGATCAGTTCGGCATTCTGCCCAAGAGAAAGGCGATCGGCTATTCTAAGTCGTACCGAAGCGAATACGACTTGATCCCGTTACCACCCAAGTATCGGCTCCCGGAGTTCACCAAGTTTAGCGGGTCAGAAGGGGCCAGCTCCATCGAGCATGTGAGCCGATACCTAACTCAACTCGGGATGATTTCGGTATCGGATCCTCTGAAGGTCCGGTTCTTCTGTCAGTCTCTCACGGGCTCAGCCTTTGGATGGTACACATCATTGGCCCCAGACTCGATCCGCACTTGGAGGCAGCTGGAAGATCAGTTCCACACCCAGTATCACTCAGAGGCTGATGTAGCCGGGATTGCCGACCTCGTCCAAGTCAAGCAGAAGCGAGGGTAATGTGTGTCGGAGTACGTGCAGCGCTTCAGAGAGGTTAAGAATCGATGCTACTCATCACGCATCACAGAGAAGGAGGCAGTCGATTTGGCAGCTCTGGGGCTCGCTAAGCCGATCAAGGATCTGGCTTTTTAGTTAGAATTCACCTCTCTGGCGCACATGGTACAGAAGCTCACGACGTACGAACACTATCGCCCTGAGCTGTACCAAGAAAAATTCAAGCGCCATGTGAATATGGCCCAAGCAGATGATTCTGATGATTCTAGTGGGGAACAAGAAGTGGTTGTGGTAGAGTGGACTCGGGGGGGGCAAACCCCGTCCCGTGCAAGTGGGTCAAACAGAAGGGGTTTGTGAAGGGCTTTGATTTTGACGTGGCCAAGGCAGAGCAGATATTCGACTTACTGCTCAAGGAAAAGCAGTTGAAGCTCCTAGAGAATCACAAGCTACCAATGACGCAAGAGTTGCAGGGGAGGCTGTACTGCAAGTGGCACCACTCGTTCACCCATGCCACGAATGACTGCAAGGAGCTGCGTCGGCAGATCCAATCTGCTATTGAGCAAGGCCGATTAATTCTAGCCCAACACACGATGAAGGTGGACAGTCAACCATTCCCACAAGCTAACGTGGTGGAGCTGTCGGATTTTAGACCTCAGGGCCAGAACTTGGCATTCCAGATTAACATGGCGGGACCCATGCACCGCCGTGATGACCAGAGGAAAGAGGCCGCTTCTGGCAAACGGCCTTAGGATGAAGACGGCCCGGAGAAGCAACATGTTATTGAAGAACAAGTGCGTCACATCCGCAATCAACTCCCAGCTTCCAATCGGCTTCTGGAAAAATACCAGTATCAGTACAAGTTGCGCCGCCGATATGAATCGGAAGAGGAGGAGTATGAGCACCGCACAGGGAGGATGCTAGGGAGGCGCCAGGCTATATGCGACCACTGGCATTTCCCGTTCTTCAGGTACTATTGGAATTCCGGCATGAGCCAATTGACTACTATCGATGATTGCTTGGAGTGCAGGCCTCGGGGACGCCAGCCAGGCGAGACGTCGGTGTTCCAGTGCTTGGGGCCCAAAGCACGTCACGATGACCATATTGAGCGGTCGTCCAGGGATGATCTTGAGCTAGAAGGGGAAGATAAGTATCATCGTCCATGATGGTGTCCTGACGAGCTCAGCCGCTCACAGAAGCACAGAGTGCAGCGCTTACGCAATCTCAAGGAGGCAGAAGCAAGGTACCTCGACGTGATGAGGAAAGCGCGTCCGGATCTCGCGGAGCAAGTCAGGCACCCGCGAAGGGTTGAAAGGCGCCCTCCAAGGAGGGAGTGGCGTCCCAAGCAGCCAAGAGCCAATGAAAAGCCATCGGCTGATGTGAATATGGTGTTCGTGCTCCCGTTGGAGTTTCGGGCGCCCCAACCGGAGGAATTGGCCGTCGCACAGCTGGATCTTTGCCCACAGCCGATCATCTTCGAGAAGCCCAAGGAGAAAAGCTACAAGCACCTGAAGGGATTATATCTCAAGGGCCTCATCGACGGCAAGCCTGTGAACAGGATGTTGGTCGACACTGGCACTACGGTCAATCTAATGACGTACTCAGTACTGCGCCAATTGGGTCGTTCTGCTGCTGATCTTATCAAGACCAACGTAATGCTCAATGACTTCAACGGCTAGCCGTCGGAGGCACATGAACGCCTAGGACGTGGAAGGGCAAGAGCCAATCTCAGGGATCGCGCTGGAAGACTGTGATCGGATCGAAGCGATAAAAAATGGATTGAGGCTGGTCTTATCCACTGGCCTCACAGAATAAATACGTCCTGGCACGATACGGAGCCTAGCAGGTTTAGAGAGGCCGGTCCCAGCGACCGGCCCCAAAAAATAGTCGATTCTTGTTTAGAGTCGAAACTGTTACATTGCGGACAGACTTTAGCCTGCTCTGGCAGATGGTTAGTTAATGAGCATTCAGTTTCGAGGGCTAATATAGAGACGGCCGGTCCGTGCGGTCGGCCGAAAATTTTCTTTTGTCACCTCCCCGTGTTTGCTGTCGCCGTGGCAGATGATGACGAGCCGCTTGCATTCACAGTCGATTTTACAGGCGACGGCAAGTTGGGGTACGGGTTTACATCAGCTGACGATTTAGAGGAAGTGGATATCGGTCCCGAGGATAAGCCGCGACCAACATTTATCAGCAAGAAGCTAGACCCGAGCCTGCATGAGCCGATGATAGCACTGTTGAGGGAATACCGGGATTGTTTCGCGTGGGATTATACTGAAATGCCTGGTCTGGATAGAAGCATCGTCGAACATCGGCTCCCTCTTAAGAAATGATTTCGGCCGTTTCAACAACGAGCAAGGCAGATGAAGGCTGAAGTCCTGGAGGAGGTCAAGAAAGAGGTGCAAAAGATGTTGGACACAGGGTTCATCAGGCCATGTAGGTATGCAGAATGTATCTCTAGTGTGGTCCCTGTACAGAAGAAGGATGGTCGATGGAGAGTCTGCATGGATTTCAGAGACCTCAACAGAGCGACGTCAAAGGACGAATATCCGATGCCCGTGGCAGAAACGTTGATCAACATTGCTGCCGGTCACAAAATGCTGAGCTTTATGGATGGTAACGCCGGCTACAACCAGATCTTCATGGCCCTAGAGGATATAAGCAAGACCGCATTCAGAGTACCAGGCGCGGTCGGCTTGTTCGAGTACTTGGTTATGAAATTTGGATTGAAAAATACCGACGCAACGTATCAATGCGCCATGAATTACATTTTTCATGATCTCATCGGCAAGCTGGTAGAAATCTACATTGATGATGTCGTGGTCAAGTCCACATCGGCTGGGGGGCATCTGGAAGATTTGCGTAAGGTTTTGGAGCGGACTCGGAAGTTTGGGCTCAAAATGAACCCGAAGAAATGTGCCTTTGGCGTATCGGCCGGTCAGTTCTTAGGATTCCTGGTACATGAGCGAGGAATCGAGATCGGCTTGAAGAGTCAAGAAGCGGTAAAGACAATGAAGCCGCCTACTACTATGATGGAGTTACAGAAGCTCATCAGCAAAATCAACGTTGTCAGACGATTTATCTCCAATCTGTCTGGGCGTATCGAGCCGTTCATGGGTCTGGTGAAGATCAAGTCCGAGGATGAGTTTCACTGGGGGGTAGAATAGTAGCAGGCTCTTGATGAAATCAAGGAATATTTGTCGAAGACTCCAGTATTGGTTCCGCCTCAACAGGACTGGCCTTTCTACGTGTACCTATCCGTGGGTGACACTTCCATCACCTCGGTTCTGATTCAGAAACATGACGATCAGGAGAGGGTTGTCTTCTACCTCAGCAGGCGCATGTTGGACGCCGAGACCAGATATCCTGAGATTGAAAAGCTTTGCTTTTGTTTATTCTTTACATGTACAAAGCTTCGACATATATTGCTCTCGGCGGAAACGATCGTCATATGTAAATCGGATGTCATCAAGCATATGTTGTTGGCTCCTATTCTAAAAGGCTGACTAGGAAAATGGATGTTTGCATTGTCAGAATTCGATATCCGATATCAACCTGCAAAGGCAGTCAAGAGACAGGCACTGACGGATCTCATCGCAGACAGGGTCAACACTGACGTGTCTGCACTTTTTGTACGTGCCTGGGCCATGTTTTTCGACGGAACGGCTTGTGATGATGGGTACGGCATAGGAATTCTTTTGGTATCGCCTCGTGGGGCGACTTATTCTTTTTCCATCAGGATGGCTACTCCTGGAAGCTGGTGCAAAAGCAGTGGAAATATTTGGGGATTCAAAACTGGTAATTTCTCAGCTCACGGAAGAATATAAATGTGAGAGCGAGCTTCTTTTTCCGAAATGGATGCAGTGCCGTGAGTTGATGTCATAATTCAGGTACATTAATTTCCAATGGATACGAAGGACTTTGAATAGTGAAGCCAATGACTTGGCACATATGGCTTCCGGATACAAGGAAACAGCCGATGGGGTCGATGTAGAGGTTCAGTTTCTAGAACCTGGAGACTGGAGAGCCGATATCTTCAATTATTTGAAGGATTTAGCTCGGGGGCACCCAGAAGGATAAGACTCAAAGCTATGAAGTATGTTCTGATAAGGGACGACATGTTCTATAGGACTTTGGAAGGACTGCTGCTTAAATGTTTGGGGCCTTCGAAATTGAATCGGCTCTTGCATGAGGTTCATGAAGGAGCCTGCGGTACTCATCAATTGGCTCATAAGATGAAATGGCTGATTAGACGATCGGGATATTACTGGCCTACCATGCTTGAGGATTGCTTTAAATATTATAAGGGATGTCAGGTATGTCAGAGATACGGCAAGATTCAGATGGTGCCGACATCAGTAATGAATCCTATCATTAAGCCATGGCCGTTCAGGAGTTGGGCCAGATCAACCCGCCATCCAGCAAAGGTCACCAATGGGTGTTGGCCGTCACGGATTATTTCACAAAATAGGTGGAGGCGGTACCCATGAGGTCGGTGGCATCGAAAGATGTGATCAGTTTCGTTAAAGAGCACATCATTCATAGGTTTGGGATTCCTCAGACCATTACGACCGATGGGGGATCGGTCTTTATATCGGAGGAATTTAGAAAGTTTGCCGATGACACGAGGTTCAAGCTAATCAGATCATCCCCGTACTATGCCCAGGCTAATGGACAGGCTGAAGCATCCAACCAGAGCCTTATCAAGCAGATCAAAAGGAAGATCGATGAATATCAAAGGCGCTGGCATGAGGTGTTGTCAGAGGCTTTGTGGGCATATCGTATTTCGTGTCACGGATCCATCAAGACGTCACCATACCATCTGGTCTACGGTCAAGACGCTGTGTTGCCATGGGAGATCACGGCTGGATCAAGGCGTGTTGAGTTTCAGAATGATCTATCGGCTGAAGAGTATGCAGCCTTGATGAGCGATAATGTGGAGGATCTTACAGAGCTAAGACTTTGGTCACTTGAGAAGATCAAGAAAAATAAGGCTAAATTCGCTCGTGCATACAACAAAAAGGTCAAGCCAAAAAATTTCCAGGTTGGAGACCTGGTTTGGGAAGCAGTGCTACCATTGGGAACTAAAGATAGGAAGTATGGTAGATGGTCTCCAACTTGGCATGGGCCGTACAAGGTTGATCAGATCCTGTCTGGAAATGCGTACATGCTTGAAGAATTAGATGGTGTCAAATTTCCTGTAGCCGTCAATGGCCGACACCTCAAGAAATATTTCCCGAGCATGTGGGAAGGCGAATAACAAGAGCCGATGAAATCCATCTGGCTGTATTATAAAAGGCCAACATGTTGAGTTAAAATTCATCACCTCCAGGAACAGTGTGGGGAGCTGATATGTTGCCATCGTCTCAAGGGACAGTGAGGAAAGCCGATGTGTTGCCATCACCTCCAGGAACAGTAACATTAAAGAAAGCCGATGCGTTGCCATCACCTCTAGCATATAAAAAAAGAGCAGGATCTATTCTATCGACCAATTGTTGAGAGCATCGGGAAGCTACAGGAGATCACCTACAAATTGACGATGCCGCCAACACTGCTGATACCGGTATGACGAGCAAACTTTATTTCTTATTGCAAAATACTTGGGAATTTTGAATTTAAATAGCTTAGCTCCTCAGTGATATGCTAAATTCCTACCAGAGCCATATACACACATTTAAAACCTTTATACATATGCTGCTTGTGTTTGCATTGAGCATTGTCAAATTCTTTGTGATCCTTGTGAGATTCGCTTCATATTTTTAAGATCAAGATCACGTACACTCCATGTACTCAACCACTCATATGCTGACTTCTACACTAGAAGTTATGCAAGTATATGCCTTCCATCCATAAAAATGCTCTATTCCTTTTTTGACAGAACTCTTTATGTTCATCATGTAGAAAGATTTGGGCTATGAAAAAAAGAAGAAAAAAAATATAAATGTACGTGCGCCAAAAAGCATGAGAAGAAAAAAAAGAAGAAAGAAAAATGAAAGAAAGCTCATATCTCAGCAAAAGATAAAGGGGAGAGTTCTGCAAAAGTGGGATGCGAGTTCCAGCCACAAAAATTCCACACACATGCACATCTTGATCTGATTGTATGATTTGCTTTCTCTATTGGATCCGGTCTTTGACTTTGCAATATGTGCGGCCCGAGTATGCTACCTCTTAATTCCCTACCCTGAACTCCACAAAAAGCCATACTAGAGATAGGGAGAACGGAGGCAATATAATGCTTTGTTGAGGAATCATACACATTGAGCGTTTTGAGAGAATAATTTGAGGAGTCAAGTTATTTTCTGTTCAAAAGATCCAAGTTATTTAGCAGGAGGAGTAAAGTCGATTCGTCTCTTTGCGTCGGCTGTCAGTAAAGCATCAGCTATCAGAAGAGCAGCATCAGAAGAGCCGAGGCGCTGAGTCTATCATGCAGATTGAGGCGTCAACTATACAAAGTTTCAAAGCATTCATACTTTGAAACTTGGGGGCATGTGTAATCACCATAAATTAACAGGGTTAATTAATGGGCCGAGAGCAAGTTGGGCTTAGTGCGGAAATTAAAGAAGGCTTGTGAATCGGCTATGTTACCACCAGAATTTGGTCGAGAAGGATATGGGCCGAAGCTGCCGATGGGCCTATACAGATTGTCCAGGGAAGAGGCGATTGTGGTCCATGCCAAGAGCCGATGGGCTCTTCTTATCTGTATGCGTCGGGAGCCAATGGGCTCTCTTTATCTGTAATCATTAGAGATAGATTAGTTTTCGTATTGGACTAGGTTTTGTTTAACTTGGTCGTCAAGTCTACAAGACTATAAATATGTACCCTATGATATTCGTAAAAGAAGAACGTCATCACGTTTTGCAAACAACAACTCTCGGCGCACCGCCACCCCTAATTCTATGGTTTCGTCCAAGTAAGCGACATGCTGCCCTGATCGCTTCTTGCGATCAGGGCAGCGTTGTTCTTGCTTTTACCTTGGTATTACTCGTACTAAAGCGTTTTTGATGGCGAGTAGTGCTTGTTATCCTGATTTTCGTAGCATGATTTTTAGTAGATCCATCGTGCTTTTGTTGCTTATCATCTACGAACATCATATCATCTCTGCGCGATCATGTTTTAATCTTATACTAATTCTCATTGCATGGAATTAGTCGCGTAGAGATGACACTCTGCTCCTTTTTTATCTAGTAGATCTAATCTGTTATGGTTAGTTCTTATACTTAAGAATTGGCGTAATATCTGCTAGTTTAGGCCTTGCAAACGGGTTGGACGATCCGGCAACGTATTAGATGCTTTGCCTTGATCTTAATAGGGATTGATCCGGGAATCGGCTTTCGGTTGTTCTTATGCCTCTTTTCTGGTCGAGGTCCGGTTATCTTTTACGCTCGCTAGGCCTAACTACGTGTAGGATGTTCCGATCTAGCAGTGAAGCTTTTACCGTCGTGGATTAGATTAGCTAGATTTAATTGAAGCAGTTTTTGCAGTTATTTGCCTTATCCATTACCATCTGGATATGCAGATCCAATCTGACACCGGGACTCGATCGGCTCTTTAAAGCCGATGCAAGAGTCGTCCCGGGGAGCCAACCACGGCTCGGACTAATGTTTACACATGTCTGTGCTTGTAGGCAAATCGTCAAAGGCACGTTCGCACCCTCCAAATCGGGTATAGATCAGGTGGCACGCCCTGCATCTCCGGAAGCGACGGCGTGTGTCAGGATCTGGGCCGTTTACCGAGAGAACGGTGCCAGCCAGCGCCCCGGCAGCCTCCCGGCTCCTCGTGTTGCCTGTCACTACTCGCCGGTAGGTTTTGACCGACAACACCGTTACCTCAGATCCCCGTCGAAACAGAGCACTCGCGGACTGTCCGCCGCACAAAAACCGGACTGTCCGCCATTCAAACCCAACGACTAGATCTGTAATGATTATGTGTCAGAGTCGACCGTTAGAGCCCTTCGCGGACTGTCCGTGCCCTATTGGCGGACCGTCCACCGTTCAGACGCTCCGAACACTCAGAGAGATAGTGTCTCTGGACAAACTTAAAGTTTGAGGGGCGGATCGTCCGCACCCCTTGGGCGGACCGTCCGCCCTTCACATCGTGCAACCCACCAGAAATGAAATCGTCTCTGGTCATTTTCTCAACTGACCGGCGGCCCGTCCACCCTACACTCTTAAAACCCACCAGAGACACAACACGTCTCTGGTCAATTTGTTAAGTGACCTGCGGACCGTCCGCGCCTCTGAGCCGGACCGTCCGCAGTCCAACCATTCAGCCCAAGGCAGAGAAACAACCTCTCTGGACGAAATTGAATTATACTAGCGGACCATCCGCACAACAGGGCCGAACCGTCTGCCCGTCATTTCTTTTTCCCACAAGTTGATCAACATCAACTCCAACACCTTCTCTTTTGCAAATGTACCTACACCACCACGTGAACAACACCATGTGCATGTGTGTTAGCATTTCACAATCATTTTCAAAGGATTTTCACTTGATCTCACCACGCCACTCAATCCTAGCAACATCGCAATGTTAGATCGCTCAAATGGCACTAGATGACCGATATGCAAACAAGTTTGCCCCTCTTAATAGTACAGCCGTCTATCCAAAATCCGGTCATGTACTTCTCTACACAACATTTGACTGGTGAAATGAAATGTCCTACAAATCATACCTTTGCCTTGCGCATTCCATTTCATCTCCATTCATCAACTCCATCCTACAAGTGTCGATGCAACCAATGCACCAACACAATCATGAATGATATGATCCATTCCATATCATCACATGATCTCTTTGGTCCATCGATCTTGACCTTGCCCACTCTTTACCGTTGCCTCGGTCCATCGGCGCCAAGTCTTGCCCAAGCTTCACCGCCACGCGGTCCATCACTTCAAAGCCTTGACTTGCCCTTCTCCATTGCAACTGGTCCATCAAGCCAAGCCTTGTCTTGATCTTCACCACCTTAGTCACATGACTCCATATCATGACTCATATGCAATGAGTTCCTTCATCACACTATATGAGTATAGCTTCAACACTTAGTCATTTCTCCTCCATGGCACATGTTGCTCATACTAGTGTCTTTGTGTGGACTAATCACATGTGTATCTCAACATAAATACTTATTAGTCTACTTAAGTTGTCACTCAATTACCAAAACCAAACAAGGGCCTTTCAACCGCGCTAACTTGGCAAGCCTTGGTGGCGAGTCAAGAAGAGTTCCGGAAGAAACCCGGTGGCCAATAAGCAATACTCTCAGTAAAGTGCTTCAACAACGTGGACTAGAGGTTGATTAGTGGCTACCGATACCACGGGATAAATCTTCGTATTGAGAGTTTACTTCCTCTCATCCTCCTCTTTACATTTCCACATTTCATACTTGCAACCTATTAGGATTGGCTATAGATTGCAAAACTCTGTTGCATGAAGATTTCATATTAGATGAACCATAGTTGCACATCTAGATATCATATTTAGTTTAAGTTTATGTGCAAACTAGTTGGAACCATAGATAAAGATTTCAAATTGTCTAATTCATTCCATCCTCCTCTTAAACTTAGAGCTACCAGCATCCAATTCCGTTCAAATAGGTCTAAAAATTCGAGAGCATGATTTCAAAATGCCCATGCCAAGATCCATTCCCAACTCATAGCACTTGCGCAACAATTTTGATCTCCCTCTTCTAAAAAAGATCCCGTTCCCACGAGGGCCCGCCAACCTGTTCATTTAGATGAAACGTGAGAAATTTATTATTATAAGTTAAAATTAATTTATTCACTAAAATATTTTTTTTAGAAAAATCTATTGAACCACCCTAACAATAGATTTTAGATTCGCCACTGATTATACGCAATTACTGGTAGTATTCGGAACATGATTAAGTCATACAGTACATTAATTTAATAATGTAAGGCCATGTTTAGATCCTTTCTCAAAAAAAATTTGGGAACGGAATCTTACTAATTTGAAGTACTAAATGAAGTCTATTTACAAAACTTTTTGCAGAGATGGGTTGTAAATCGCGAGACGAATCTAATGATGGTAATTAATTCATAATTAATCTATAATTAGCGAATGGTTACTGTAGTATCACTGTTTCAAATCATGGATTAAATAGGCTCATTAGATTCGTCTCATGATTTACAGCCCATCCGTGCAAAAAGTTTTGTAAATAGACTTCATTTAGTACTCTATGCATATGTCTAAAAATTTGTTGTGATATTTTTGGGTGTAATTTGACGGTTGGGTTGGGTGTATAATAATGGCTACATATCTGCTCCATTGCATGCCCTAGTGCACCCTATAGGTGGCCAAACGGGCCGCATGGCACGGCACAGACGAGGGCACGATGGAGCACGGCACGGCAGGGCACGGCGACACTGCCGTGCCGTGCCGCGTAGTGCCGCCGTGCCGAAGTCGCGGCCCAGGCATGACACTACGGGGGCTTCGCCGTGCCGTGTTGTGCCCGCGGATGGGCATGGCGACCCACCGTGTTCATGCTAGCTCGCCGCCGGCCACGCCTGAGAAAAGCAGGGATGGGGAGAGACGAAGAGGAGAGCTCGAGGAAGCTGCCGGCTGCGCCGCCGCGACTGAGAGAAGCAGGGGCAGGGAGACGGGGAGGAGAGCTCGAGAAAGCTTCCGGCCGCCGGGCCGCCGGGCCGCCGCGGACAAAGCCGTGCAAGCGCCGCCGTGGGCGAGGCCGCTGCTCGCATCACCGGCCGCCGGCCACCCAAGCACCGTCGGGGCTGCTGTAGCGAGAAGGCAGAAGGAGGAACAGGGAGGTCGGAGCTAGCGGGCTTTAGGGAGTCGGAGAGACACGCTCGTGAGGGAGACGGAGCGCTCGGAGACGGAGGGAGCATGCGGCGGCGCGAGGAGTCGGAGAGGGAGGGCTGAGACTCTGGTGTTTTTTAGATATGGTTTTGATCCAACAGCTATTATTCATCTAAATACATCCAACGGTAGGAAGCTATCGGGCCGCTGTCGTGCTATCGGGCCGCCGCCGTGCCATCCCGTGCTGCGGCCTTAAGCGGGTCGTGCCCGTGCTCGGGCCGTGTGCTGCGATCGCGGCCCAAGCACGGCACTAGGCCTGGCACGAGCCCGGCACTAGCACGATTTGTCATGGGCCGGACCGTTCTCGGGCCGTGTCAGTGCCGGCCCGTCAGGCCTAGCCTGTTTGGCCAACTATAGTGCACCCTCGTAGACGGTCTCGGCTGCCGTGTAACAGGCGGCGCCATGGCCGCCGTAGCAGTAAACGAGCAGAGCCTCCTTTGCTCCTCGGCCGGTCACCAGCACTCCCGCAGTCTTTATCTGTAGTGGATCGCACGAGTTTCAAACCAACTGGATGCAAAGTCTGCCTTGTTAGGGGTGTCAATTAATGATTTTTAGATGTAACTCCAACTCCTTTTAATTTAAAATTTTATGCTATTTTTAAAAATCAGATTTTATTTTTAAAAATCAGTACAAAACTTTAAACTAAAAAAATTGAAGTTGCATCTAAGAGTCACCAATTTGCACCTCTAAACCTTGTCAACCATTCATGCACCAGAATACCAGGGCAAGTGGCCATTCTTTCATTTTCTTTGTGCGCCAGCGAAATTTTAGTATTGAATCGTCTAAAACAAAAATTTTAATAATAGTATCAATTGCATAATGAAAAACTAGACAAAGTTTCTGTTACCGGTCAAATTTTCATGCCAGCTTACAGTTTTGATGAATTTGGAATAGTGACAAAATAAAAAAAAAGGATATCATTGAGCCTATAAAAGGGCCCTGGCGGTGTAGCTACAAGGCAAAAAAAGAAGAAAAAGATCTGGTCAAAGAGGTTAGGCTTCCAAGGAGAAAGCTGCTATACCAGAGCTGTGATATCAATGCGGCAAATACAGAGAGGAAGCTGCTCCAGTAACTCATGATGGCTACCTTGCGCACTGGCGATTGGCCTGCTCCCGTGGTTGCCGCTAGCATTGGCGACTCCGCCAGCCGGCTGAGTAGCAGGAGGTAAGGGATTCGGATGTCTATTTGAATCTCAGATTTTTGGTCATTTTTCTTTGATTATGGACAAATAAGATATAGAATTTACTATGTAAATTCATAGCCTTGTATTTAACATTGATCTTGTAAAGATTCATAAAATCTAAACCTCAAATTTATTATATATATTCTCAAATAATAGATATAAAAATTCGAATACGGATCGGATACGGATACGAATTTTTTTCACCTTTTTAATTGTAGGGAGCAAATAATACATAAAAAAATTTATACAAAATTTTATTTCTTATGTGTAATAATATGCTTGATAATATAAAAAAAAAGATTAGCATAAAATTTTAAATATATCTATTTTAAAATATCAAATTTATTCTAAGAATTCGGATATTTAGATCCATCCCTAGGAGGAGGAGTACCTCACAACGCGTGCATGTGAGGAGAAGAGTGCTCTGGCTAGGCGGCGGATATTTTTACACTGTTCATCAATTAAACAATTTATTTAGCTGGCAACATCTCCAGCTGTTGGAGGAGGTCTAAAGTTAATCGGTGTAGCATCTGTCTGTAAAGAAAGACTATGGGTAGTCATTGAAATGTGGTACTACTATTGATGTCCTGAGACCATCCCGTCAACTAAGGTTAAAAGTAATGCACCTTTGGTGTGTGGCAGGAGGCCAAAAAAATTGAGCTTGTATTTTGTTGTTTTTACAAATCAGTTCACCTTTGTATGGTGCCTTTTAATCTATCATATATATATTAATATAATAATAATTTAAGTTCAACATATCTCTTGCGGACCGTTCAAATGAAACCTAACTAGAAGGATACCCGCGCATTTTGCGCGGCTAGATTATCCTTTTCTTTAATTGTTAAGAGTTATTTCATATTGACACAATTATCTCACTCTAGTGTTTTAGGTTTCGGACTTATATATAACTTAGGCATATATGAACTTGACATGATGTGTGCCCGCACTGATAGCGCGTCTAGTTGTATTTTATTAGCTATCATAGCGTTACAGAATATTTTTTGTTTATATATTTTAATGTTTTTACAAAGTCCATGTGTACTCATATGTAATAATAATTTCATGAGTAAATATAAAACATATGTAACCGTGATAGTGCGTCTAGTTGTATTTTATTATCTATCATAGCGTTCCGATTTTTTATTTTTCTAACATATTTTATTTTTTATATTTTTTTGGTAACTAAAAATAAATTGATGGTATTGTATTACTCCATTATGTTTATTTTTATTTTTAGGCACTCCATAAATTTCTTTTTTCTGTGGAATATTTTATTTTTGTATATGAATTAAACATTTTATAATTTGTAACCATGATAAAATATTATTATCGCTCAACAATAATTTTTTATTAATTGTAACTGAGAATTTTTTTTTATTGATATAGCAATATAAAATATAAATTGAATTTTAGAGGAATGGTCAAATATATCTTTGTCTATGTATCTAATTTTTCAGAATTGATATTTTTGTAATGAGATTCATAACAAATGAGTATGATTTATATATTAAAAATGTTGGCCGTACGTTAGTTTATCTTAAGTAATCTTAATGTTTTCCCGGCCTTATCCTTACACCTTATCCATTTAGCTGTGCTACTCCCTCCGCACTACCATGCTTCCGTGTTGCTCCTTTTCGAAGGCCCCGGCAGAGAAGAGAAAATGTTGTGTACCCCTTCAATTTTATTTTTTGAATGTACCTACTCAAGGTTATCGTTTGCCTCAAATGTTCTCTTAACTAAATAATATTATTTTCCTTCAGTCAGGTTTTGGTCATTGAGTTTGAATCAAAAGATAAGTGCCTTTCCATATAGTTGTTCTATAACTTTAGGAACTTCTTCAGATTCTCCATTGAGTGATTCAAGCAGGATTGTAATAGTTTTCTTGAGAATTCTTTTTTTGCGTCATCATCAAATATACTGCATGTAGTAGTTGTCGTATGATCACTAATTCGGAGACGAATCCAATACATATATTATCATGGTTAGAATGAATAACATGGTGTTTGGAAATCAATGTTGGGGAAAGTATGAGTACCTAGGTGTTATTGCTTCTGGACATGTATTGCATTTACGTCAGTGATACTTGTTGGCTATCTTAGTGCGCATTTTGTTGCAACTATTGCATGACATCTACCACCAGGAAGTATTTTCGAAGCGATCAATTGTGGCTCTTGATATAAAAACAAAACCCTGTAATGATATCATAAAATTGTTAGGATAACAGAGGTTTGGTTATTATGAGATGAAAATACTCATAAAAATATTAAAATTACATGATCTGTTGGGTTATCGTGTCTCATTTGAATAATCTCTTGTAAAGTTCTCCCTGTTATAGAACATTTGCTCCTCTAGTGTGCCTTGTGTACTTTTATGATATTTTTAATATGGGCTCTTTATTTAGGTATTTGGGTCCTAGTTTGTATCCAACTCAAAATTTTCTTTTTTCTTGATTTTTAATTCCGAATTTACTATTTATTAACCTTATTGGGCTTGAATTCCGTGGATTATTCTTGACCATTAGATCTTCATAAAATCCAACGGTTTGTATCCTTCTCTTTTTTTTCCGATTAACGTGGGAATTTCTTGGCCCTCTCGGCGAACGTGGTGGCTTCTTTTAACCTTTAAATATAAAGATAATAGATGATGCGAGCAAAATAGAGAGCCGAATTAACTAAATAGCTTTATAGATTTACAGTAAACTTTTGGTTCAGTAAATGAATAAAGAACACCAAATGATAGTATTTTCTTCTCCATATATATAGGAGTGCAAAACTAGTGATACATCAACAAAAACAGTTGCACCACAACAAATCCGGCCCCTAGCAATTACATATAATCCCTATTAGTAGCAGCACACAAAATTTACATTTCTTTTTACGTTTCACCCTTTTAATACGTGGATACAACAGTGCAAAAATAATGTGTCCTGGTCTATCACGGTATACATACGTCCCTTCTGCATATATTTGTATTTGTGTGTGTATTTAGTTGTATAATAATCTGGTGTATATATACGCTAATACATACGCGGCAGTAATCACTACCGGAAAACCCAGAATTGCCGAGTGTCTCGGGCTTTGCCGAGTGTCTCGGGCTTTGCCGAGTGCCAGACCACAGACACTCGGCAAAGACCAGCATTGCCGAGTGCCAGCCAATGGGCACTCGGCAAATATGTGGCACACGGCATACCCACACTTTGCCGAGTGCTGACCGTCGACAAAGTAGGGCACTCGGCAAATATTGATCTTTGCCGAGTGCCGACGGGCCTGCACTCGGCAAAGACCGCGCACGTTTATCTTGTGGGTATATATGCAGGATTTCTACAGATGCGAGGAAGGCTATGAGACCCGGGCGAACGAGCAGGCTCACCAGGCTTGCTACAAGCTGGTGAAGGTCATGCACTACGAGGCGCGTGTCCAGACCGTCGTTGTGTACTGCGCCAAGTTTGAGAAGAGGAGTGTCAAAAAACCAGCCGCAAGGGACATCATGCTCATGCGAGACCAGTACTTAAGGGTAAATAAATGACATCTCTACTCATTTATCTTGTATTTGATATTACAATATGTCATGCACTTCATTATGTTTAGGTGCCTCCGAATGCAAACAAGGCCGAGTGCACGTCCATGATGGTGGACAAGTGGATCAGCGAGGACTGGGCCCGCCAGCACGCCTTATGCCGGGACCGTCGCTTGATGATGCCGGGTCCGGCACATCATCAGGGGAACCGTAGCCTCGCCGAGTACAAGGAAACTTGGGTAAATTTACTATTTTCTTCATTCTTTCTAAAGCTATATTTTGAATTCTTACTAATGATCTTGTTGATTTCATGGCAGTCGGAGTCTCATTCATACCAGTCTTGCAACGAGTTCACGGCGTACGTCATGTCTCACATGGGCAGGGGCGACGTCGGACGTGGCCTACAACCTGGCGGCTCCACCAGAGGCCTACGCAAACCCCAGCATCCCGGCGCGCCTCACTGCGTACACGGAGGTGGGAAGGGCGCTCCACGGGGAGACTTGGGATCCGACGACTGCGCCACTCTCCGGAGAAGACATCATGAGGGCCGGAGGCGGAAAGAAGCACGGGCGGTACTGGATCGCCAACAGCTTGGTCGACACGGCGAGTACGCCCAGCCTCACGCAGCTTAGGGCCCGTACCACCGACTCGACCCCGCCCATACGCCCACGGCCTGAGATTTCTATGGCCAGCGTGCACCAGAGACATGTTAGTTCAGATTTAGTTGTCGTTCTATGATATTTACGTAACTTTGCTTCGTATTGTAACATGGATATTAAATTCTTATAGACCGAGATAGAGGGAAAGTGGGCTGAGGAGAGAAGGTGCCGATTGGAGATGGAGCGGAAGTTGGAGGAGGAGCGGAAGCTGAGGGATGAGCAGTTGGCGATGATGCAGAGCATGGTCACCTGGATGCAAGGACTTGGCGTGTCATTGAACTATGCGACGCCGCCTTCTCCCTTCGCCCTTCCAGCTCAGCCTTACCTTCCTCGGGGACCTTCTAGCACTCCCGTGAGTATGCAGAATCACTTTATGTGTTTCTATTTATATCTTTGTTATTCTTACTCAATTTATGTGTTTCTATTTGCAGAATCAGTCGTGGAACGCATCGAACGACCCTCCTCCGGACCAGAACTCGCCGGCGGCCCGTGGCAAACACCCCCCCCCCCACCTGACCGTGAGTGATTTGTAGTACTAGTGGACTTGTGACATTAATCGTGGACATATTTTGTGTATTAGACTCATTCTGTGTATCAGACTTATTCTATGTATCGAACTCGTTCTATGTGGTGGACTTGTGTTATCTATCGAACTTTGCGATATATGTGATGACTTGTATTTGTATTGGTGTTATTGTCGTATTTGTCAATTATATATTTGTCATAATAACTGTCTATAATGTCTATGTATTTAGATATATTTCTATTGTATTTGTATCGAAAACAGAGAAAAATGAAACAAAAAAAATTGGCCACTTTGCCGAGTGGATAAGCCAAAACACTCAGCAAAGTGGCCTTTACAGGGTCATCAGAAAAGAAACTTTGCCGAGTGCTTAACTCCTGGCACTCAGCAAAGGCTGAAAAGTTTGCCGAGTGCCAGAGATCTAGCACTCGGCAAAACTGCCACGTGGAGCAGCTGTTGGCGGGGACTTTGCCAAGTGCCAAGCCCCGACACTCGGCAAAGCAGCCGCCAACGGTCGTGACACGTGGCAGCTTTACCGAGTGCTCGAAAAAAACACTCGGCAAAACCTCCATTGCCGTCAGGGGCATTGCGCCACTCGGCAATGCCCTGAATCCGGTAGTGAATGGACGACGAACGTGCGTGCGTGCGCAAACGTTGATGCGCCGGCCACGATCACACGTGCGGCTCATCAATCATCTTAGACTCCGAGAGTGCTCGTCGGATCGGAGCAGTGTCGGCTCGTCGCAGACGAGGTCACGTAGGCTTGGCTTCAGCTGCGCACGGCGGCGCCGCCGGACTTGCGCCGAACCTCCACGACAAGCAGCTCCGGCGTGAGCTCGTAGATCTCCGCGGCCACGGCCAGCGCGCCGTGCTCGCCCTCCCTCGTCCCCTCCATGCTGATGGACCCGTCATCCCTCTCGCGCACCACCATGCCGGCCGCCGACGCGGCCCCCTTCAGCGTGGCCAGGATCTGCTCCACGGGAGCCGCCGACACGAACCGCGCCGCGGTCGGGTGCGGCGGCTGCTCCGGGAGGACACTGCCCCCTTCGCCGTCCTCGAACAGGCCCGACAGGTCGAACCCCCTCGAGAACGAGATCATGTCGAACGCGTTCAGGCTCGACCGCCGCCGGCTGCTCCCGCCGAGCCTGCTTCGCGATTCCAGCTGTAGCAGCGATGGCACCGACGCACACGACGTCAGCCCGCCGGCGGCACCCTTTAATTTCTCGCCTTCCTGGGAGCGATGTCGACTGCCCGTGGCGTGTCCGGCGAGGTGGACGCCGTCGTCGCCGTCCAGGTCGAAGAAGGTGAAGGATCGGTCGTCCTCGATGCGGAAGGAGAAGCGGCGGAAGCCGACCTTGAACCACTCGTCGTCCATGATCTCGTTCGCGGTGGCGCGGCGCTGCGGGTTGGTGTCGAGGAGGCGGGTGAGCTCCGGCGAGAACCACTTGGGGCAGCGGAACTCGCCCCTGTGGATCTTGCGGTACATGGCCACGAGGTTGCGGTCCTGGAACGGGAGGTAACCGGCGGCGAGCACGACGCCGCAGGACCAGAGGTCGGCCTTGGCGGCGTCGTAGCCGCGGCGGGAGAGCACCTCCGGCGCGACGTACGCACGCCGGGGTGCCGCAGAAGGTGTGGAACAGCCCGTCGTGGCGCATCTGGTCGGCCACCGCGGAGAGGCCGAAGTCGGAGACCTTTAGGTCGCCGGCGTCGTCGAGGAGCAGGTTCTCGGGCTTGATGTCCCGGTGGTACACCCCGCGCGCGTGGCAGAAGGCGACGGAGGACACCAGCTGCTGGAAGTAGCGCCGGGCGTCGGCCTCCCGGAGCCGGCCCCGCGCGAACAGCTCGCCGCCGCGCACGTACTCCATCACGAAGTAGATGCGCAGCTTGGTGGCCATCACCTCGTAGAGCTGCTGCACGATGTGCGGGTGCCGCACCCGCCGGTCGCGCTTGATGTGCGCCATCAGACCGGACTTGAAGATCTTCTCCTTCTCCATCACCTTGATGGCCACCTCCTCGCCGGTGTGCACGTTGCGCGCGTGGTACACCTTGGCGAAGTTGCCCTGCCCCAACAGCTTCCCTACCTCGTAACGCCCCAGGAGGAGCGCCGGCCGGTTTCTTGGACTCCCAGCCGGCCGCCGCCGCCGCCATTGCTTCCTCGCTCCCTTGCCTGCCGTCCACAGCATTGAGGCCCTGTTTAGTTGCCACTCCATATACACAAAAACGCAAAATTTTACGAAGAAATTTTACTAATTTGAAGTACTAAATGAAGTCTATTTACAAAACTTTTTGTATGAATGGGTTGTAAATCACGAGACGAATCTAATGAACCAACTTAATCCATGATTTGCAACAGTGATGCTACAGTACCATCCGCTAATTATTGCTTGATTATGGATTAATTAGCATCATTAGATTCATTTCGTGATTTACAACCCATCTGTGTAAAAAGTTTTATAAATAGACTTCATTTATTACTTTAAATTGTCAAGATTCCTTCAAAAAAATTTGCGTTTACAGTAAAGGGAACTAAACAGGGCCTGACTGATCAAACAGGAGGAGCTTCACTAGCTAGCTAGGCTAGCTGCTGCCGCAAGGATCGCCGGAGATAGATAGGTGTGTTTAGTTCGCGGAAAAATTACCGTAGTATGTTTCGGTTTTATTTGGCAATTATTGTTCAACTATGGAGTAATTACTCTCAAAAAAATTTGTCTCGTCATTTACAGCCAAATTGTGCAATTAGTTATATTTTTTAACTACATTTAATATTTCATGCATGTATCATAAAATTCAATGTGACGTGCGTTAGTGAAAAATTTTGAGAACTTTATGCAGAACTAAACACAGCCATAGACGACGTGTGCGTACGAGAGAAAAATTAAGAGAGAATCACTGTGTTCGCTTGGCTTGTCGGCTAACCAACCAGCAGTACTGTTCTCTTATACTAAATCAGCACCAATCTCTAGTTAATAGTCAGTCAGCAGTACTATTCTCTCATAACAAATCAGTATCAGCCATCAGCCACAGCAAAGCAAACATCATCGATGAAGTAGAGGTGGCATATATAGAGTTACTCTGTTCGGCAGCCAACTCCTGCTCCAGCCCAACAGTATTTTTCTCTTACACCACTCCAGCCACCAGCTCCAGCTCCAACCAGCCCAACAGTATTTTTCTCTCACACCATTCCAGCTCCAGCCTGCCGAACGCAGTGAGTGTGTTTTGACTTTTTTGGCGATCTTCTATTTTGTACTTTTCTTTTCACAGTTTGAATTTTCTTGAGAAAATTTAAAGCATTTTTTTGGTACAGGTGTACTGTGGTGGGCGAGCACTAGTAGAGTAGCAGTTCAGTCAATGCTGACTAGGATCTCTCCACCACCGTTCGATGTGGATCGTGATGCAATCTGGGCCGTTGGTTCTGGGTAAGGCAGGCAGCTGCTTGGTCGGTGATCTGACGAAGGGGTCTCGTGTTTTCTGCACATTTGATTTTCTGTCATGGCACGGATCGATTGGTTGGAAAATGATTTTTCATCTAATTCGGTTTGACGTTTTTCTGTGATTATGATATGCTTAGTTGGAAATGGTACGGGAAAAAGGTCGGTGCACGGTGACAGTTAAGCGTTTCACAGGTGATTTGTTGCTATCCTCCACGCACGCAGGAACGAAAATAAAGGTTGGTGAGAAACAAGTTAAGTTTATTCTACTCCAAAAATCCCCTAAAAAATATTCTACTCCAAAATATTTTTTCTGGTGCAGATTGATTTAGATGCTTTTTCCACCTGTATGTCCTCATGGCCATCAACTTCTTTTCAAGGACTGCGATTTTGTCATAAAATAATATAGGTGAGCAGAAAACGTCACTTATATTAGCTCTTGATATTTAGAACAGGTAATATAGATTACTCTTGTTTTTGTGCTCCTGAAAACAGAAGGGACAGTGTGTAGAAGCAGTGTTCAAGGATGTTTTTTTTTCTTTTTCCATAGTTGAACAAGAAGCTAGCACCCTCTTCGTTGTCCGAAGGCTATTGGTCTCAAAAAAAAAACAAACAAGATAAATGTATGTTCTAGAATCTGGAATCAACCTTCCATATCACAAGGGGACACTAGCTAGTTTGTTTTGCGTCAGTGTAACTGTCACAGTTTATTTATTTTGTTCAAAGATGCATGCATTGCACGACGAAATGTTCATGACAAAAAAAAGGAAGAAAAAATCATTTTGATTGCTGTGATGACTAAGAATTGGAATAAAGAATACCCTTGAAACATTCAATAATTGGGTAAGAACAATTTAAATGTTGTGGATTGTAAGGATTAGGGTGGGAGGAATGTGATTTTCCGGGTTACACGTTGGATCCAACGCAGGGATCAGAAACTGTGTATGGTGGAAGCAAAAGAAATTTTCCTTCATATTTTAGCTATTTTTTTCAGTCAACAAAGTCATGCATGTTGGCCTTCCGCTTCGCGGTCTTTGGCGCGGCGGACGACGGCTTCAGTTGCGCACGTCGCGACCGGTAAATCTTGCACAGGACATACTCCATTCGTTCCAAATCATAAGTCATTTCAAGAATTTTGGAAAGTCAAAATATTTCAAAGTTTGACCAAAATTATAAAGACAAACACAAAAATTTATAACATCAAATAGATATATTATGAAAATATAACTAACAAAGAATTTAATGATACTTAATTGGTGTCGTAAATGTTGTTATTTTGTTGTATAAATTTGGTCAAACTTGTAAAATTTTGACTCTCCAATTTTCCTGGAATGACTTATAATTTGAAACGGAGGGATACGTCGCCGCCGCCAGTACGGTGGCGTTGTCGTACTCCATCATGCATGCACCATATGGGGCGTCCTTGCGCCCATAGGGGACCAGTTGCAGATCGTGCCACCGCCTTCCGATCCTTTGACACCGCCCTCCGACGTGTCGCTAGCGGCGATGGTGAGTTGCCTGTGCCCGCGCGCCGAGCCGGCCATATGGGGCGCCGGCGAGCCAGGCCTTGGCCAGCCACAGCCAGGTTTGAGAAAGCAAATGATCTTGTTTGATTGAAATGTACCAAATGAGCGATGATGTGTCGGGAACGAGCGTGTTTGATTTGCCTGTAAGGTGGTGCATCCATGAAACAAGTAGCCTTACCGCCCATCCTTTCTCTGCTCTTTCCTCTTAGTCATTTCCTGAACACATGCATGGCGACCAGCCAACCACATCTGGGGCGGCGAAGCAGCACCTCAGCGCCGTGGAGACCCTCCGTAACGAGGGCGACGGCGGTGTCTGCTGCTGACCGGATCTAAAGGGGAGGAAGGGGCGGAGAGTGAGCACATTGGCCGGTGCGTGGCGATAGTCGTCGGAGATGGCGATGCGGAAGTGGGACAGCAGCATGGCGAGCGCGTACGCCTGGCCGACGCAGTTGCGCGGGCCCGATGCGCGGACTCGTCGTGGTGGATGGCCAGCACCGGGATCCACACCGACAGGCCACGCGGTAGGTGGGTTGGCTGTCGGGAATCCCGAGGGCGGGTTGGTGCGGGGCCTCGTGGTCCTTGGAGACGGGCCTTTGTAGCTCTGGGGCTCGGTCACCCCATTTTGGTCCATATCAAAACATGCCCATGGGCTCTCTTGTATTTCTTGATGCAGTACAAGTACCACTGGTTCCGCGACGAGGTCGAAGTGGTGGATGGTGGCGCGCTTTTTTCATTTTTATATTTTTAAAAAATAAAATTTCAAAAATATATGCCGAATAGGTAAATTTTCAAAAATGCGTGCATGTCGCCCCCTAATGGGCGACAGGGTGGGCGACAGGACCTAAATGTAAAAAAAATTATATTTAGGTCCTGGTGCCCATGGCGCATTAAACAGTGAACTTGCAAAATCGATATAAAATCGTAGAAAAATAAAAAAAATAAAAACTCAACTGTTCTGGATTCTATGAAACAATATCTACAACTTTTGTTACATAAAGTTTTTCATTTGATCAATGTATCTTGCTCTATTTTAAATACCAGTTTAATGCATTTTTATTTAAATCTCAAGATCCATCCTTTAGATGCATGTCATCTTTAGCCAGAGTGTTTCATATGGTGAGCATAGGCTTGTACAAAATTGGTAGGCCTAGAAAACATTTCTAGAATAATTTTTAAAATTAGATATTGCAATATGTCTAATTTAAATGAGTTATTTATCCATGTTGCTATATTGAGTATTAGAAGCCATAACTTTTACAGTCCCATTATTTTATTTCCTAAGAGCTATAAAAAAAGTTTGGTAAATTTTAGATAAGCACAACTAGACCAAATGAATTATTTCATATTTTTCTAGGTACAAGAACTATTTTTCTTGATTTAGATACATTGATTAAATGAAAGACTTTATGTAACAAAAGTTGTAGATATTATTTCATAGAATCCAGAACAATTTAGTATGTATTTTTCCGATTTTTATATAATTTTATATCCATTTTACAAATTCACTGTTTAATGCACCTGGGCGCCAGGAGCTAAATATAATTTTTTTAACATTTAGGTCCTGTAGCCCATTAGAGGGGCGACAGGGCACCCATTTTTGAAAATTTTTCCTATTCGACGTATATTTTTGAATTTTTTTTAAAATATAAAAATGAAAAAAAGGCGACGGTGGCACCGGCGGTGAAGGAGCGCGATGGACGCGTCGTCGCCGGTGTCCTTTGGCAGCCATCCAAGTCGAGTGCTCGGTCGCATGGCTGGGCCGTGGGCCCCGCGCTGCCTGCCCCTTGCAGCATGCGGAGTAGGAGGCTGACAGCACTATCCAGGAACGAGCTCTCGCCGGCCCGGTCGGTCATCACGCCTGGGCCAGGATGGAATGGAGATGGAGGCCCAATTCGAATCACCAGCATTAGGGTTTGTCGGTACACGAAGCAGCAGCGTCGTCCGCCGCCGCAGGCAGGCGAATCACTGGTGGTGAATAGAAATGGCGGCGAGATCAGCAGCACTCTGCGTCGTCGCGCTGGTCGTGGCCGCCATGGCGCTACTGGCACCGACGCAGGCGAGCTTCATCTACACCGAGGAGGACCTCGCGTCGGATGATTCCATGTGGGCGCTGGACGATCGCTGGGCCGCGCACCACGAGGTGGCGTGTGACAAGACCACGCGCTTCCCCATCTTCAAGAAGAACGCACGCGAGCTCTTCGACAAGCAGCGCAACAAGGGAAAGTCCTTCGCCGCCCTCAATATCTTCGGCGATACTACCTACGATGAGGTCATCACTTTTTGGACGGGGGAAAGGGAGATCGATGAACAAAATTACTTTGTTGATTGCGACCGGGTTAGGCCAGAGTTGGTACCTTTGATTGAAGGCTGTTAGTATCTTTGATTGTGGAGCCGTGTTGGCCAGGTTGTGAGCCGTGCCTGTTGGAGGTCGCCTTGCTTTGTAGTGTGTGAGCCGTGCCTGTTGGAGATCGAGGAACCAAATTCCTTTGTTGATTCTGCTGTTTTGTATCTTGCTTCAACTTTCATTTTAGTAATAAAATCCTGTAGGGGCCTCGGCCCTTCCAGTTCATTCAAAAGAAGAAAGGAACCAAATTCCTTGCCAAGGGAGCATGTAATTCACTTGCAACATAGTATATATGCCCTGTTTAGTTCCAGCGCAAAAAATTTTTGTGTTGGAATCTTACTAATTTAAAGTACTAAATGAAGTCTATTTACAAAACTTTTTGCACAGATGGGTTGTAAATCGCGAGATGAATCTAATGATGCTAATTAATCCATGATTAATCAATAATTAGCGGATGGTTACTGTAGCATCACTGTTGCAAATCATGGATTAAGTAGGCTCATTATATTCGTCTCGCGATTTACAGCACATCTATGCAAAAATTTTTGTAAATAGATTTCATTTAGTACTCCATGCATGTGTCAAAATATTCGATGTGATGATTTTTTTGTGTTTACGGGATTTATGGGGTGGGAAGTAAACAGACCATACTTTCCATAATTCATTTATGTCCGACCCATGGAGGCGCTGACGGCCACGGGCAAATGCTTCTCCCGGCCAGGGCAATGTCCCCGATGCCCCCCCTGGTGTTGTTGGAACGTCGCCAGAATTGTGTCCTTTTTCTGTATCTGGAGGGGTTGCTGCAGGAGCAACAGAAGCTCGGGCCTTCTTGTATCAGCGGCAAGCTGTTCAATCAAGGTGACAGATATTTCGTATTTATAGTACCAGTCTTGCTCAGATTCAGTAGTTAGTCTGCTCTGTTCCTGTATGAGCTCGTGTCTTTAGATAAAAGATCAATCTTTTCATTCATTTGAAACAGATGCTAACGTGGGATGACTTGTAAGGCTGTTTCCAGCAGCTCTCCCGCCGCGGATGCGGAAACCAGCACCGATACGCATCCGGGCCCACCACCACGTCGCGGGAATACGGAGTCCGTTCCAGCAGAAAGCGCATGCGGGCGCGGAAGCAATCCTTTTGGCGCGAGACGGTTTGTATTCCCGCCGTCGCTTCGCTTGGAAGGCGCGGTCCCGGTCCTGGGCACAGGAGGCACGGAAAAAATCCGGCGGCGGCCGCGTCCCTTTGCTGTCGGGGTGGTGGCCGCGTCCGCGTCGCCCTTCGACGAGCTCCACGCGCGGGGGAGGCCCGTGCCCGGACCCTCCAAGGTGAGCCAGCCCACCGTCCCGCCCTACCTCGCCTGCCTCGGGCGCATCGTCCCAGCGGCCAACCATCCTCTCCCTTATTTTTCCCCAAATTGAATAGTATGTCTGGTGGGTAGTATTGGGTACTGCTAAATGATTAGTCTCCGATGGTCTCTGTGGCGGTTGATTTGAGGTTTGGATGCTGGAAAGGTGCTGTCGGTAATCATTTCTTGTTGTGATTCCTGTCTGACATGTGGAACCATAGGGCTTAGGGTTTGATTGTTCTAATATTATGTACTTTTAGCTCAAAACATTATATATTGCTGCCTATCGTCATGGAGTCTTGAGTTATAATTTGGTTAGATTCTGTGAGTATCATTGGTACTACTTTTGGGATGTTGGCTATTGCTGAGCTAAGTTAGCAATTCTGTTCTTGCAGTCTGTATTAACTGAGTTAATGTTTGGATATATTTTGGTATCAAACTTGTGTTAGATAGCTCAGGATGAATTCTTGAAAGCATTGCAAATATTGAGCTGGGTCCTTCTCAACATTGTGACTTATTATCTTGCTGTAGGATGTTCGATTTTGTATATGTAACCCCTCCGTTTGAAATTACAAGACGTGTTTTGTTTCACTAGGACAAGGCTTTGACCAACAATTACCCCAGCCGAAGATGGCCTGGAGAAGACAAAGAAAGCGTCAATGTGAGTTGCAAGAGTTCCACACCCACCATGAGCTTCTGACCGTGACAACCATTGTTCAAATTATGGACGAAGAAGAAGAACAACGTCCTCGTCGTGGCTCTGTAGTTGGGAGGCAGTCTGTGCCCAGGGATAGGTTCAGCGGCTATTGGAGGTTGATGCAAGATTACTTCCTCGATCCTCCTGTCTATGGTGATAACCACTTTCGTCGCCGGTTAGTTTCGTTCCATGAATTATTCTGTGCAGCTTGACTGTAAAAATCTCTATTTGATGACATGTATGTCTATTTGCAGCTTTCGAATGTGCAAAGCTATGTTCCTTGATATATGTCATGCTGTTGCGGCGAGGAACGACTACTTCAAGAGGAAATCCAATGCTGCAGGCCTGCCGGGATTCGCCACGGTACAGAAGGTAATTGCCGCCTTGCGTCTGCTTGCATACGGAGGGCCTGCGGACCGCCTTGATGAGTACATTCGTATGGGGGAGAGCACCATCCTTGAGTGCCTGGATGACTTCACTAGAACAATGATTGATCTCTATGGACGATCCTATCTTAGGCCACCAAATGCTGAAGACATTGCTAGGCTACTTCAGAAAGCAGAAGAAAGAGGTTTTCCCGGCATGATTGGTAGTATCGATTGTATGCACTGGGAGTGGGAGAAGTGCCCTACAGGTTGGCATGGTCAATACAGGGGGCATTACAAAAAACCCACAATTATCCTTGAGGCTGTAGCAAGCTATGATCTTTGGATTTGGCATGCTTTCTTTGGCATGCCAGGATCTTGCAACGATATTAATGTCTTACATCGATCCCCAGTGTTTGACAACCTTGCTAGGGGCATTGGACCTGCAGTGACCTTCAATGTTAATGGGAGGGATTACAATATGGGATATTATCTTGCTGATGGTATCTACCCTCCTTGGGCTACTTTGATCAATGGTATATCTAGCCCCCAAAGCAATAAGCACAAGTACTTCACACTTAAGCAAGCAGAGTACCGTAAGGATGTGGAGCGTGCATTTGGTGTGCTGCAAGCAAAGTATGCAATTATGAAAGGACCAGCTAGGAAGTTCAATCCAATAGCACTGAAGAATATAGTTGATTGTGTAATCATCCTGCACAATATGGGTATTGATTATGAGAAAGGAATGGAGGAGTTGAGAATTGAAGATTATGATGACGCCACAAGGCCAAGATTGGATCCGAATCGAAACGTTCCGGAAATTCGTCAATTGATCGCACGACACCGCCAAATTCGAAGCCGGCCAGCTAATGAACAGCTGAAAGCCGATCTTATCGAGCATGTTTGGAACAAGTTTGGGGCTCAGTAGGTCAGTTTTAAATATGGGGTAGGCTATTGCATGTATTTTACTTCTCACAAAGTCAAGCTTGTCGACTGTGAGTTAATGGGATGAAGTTCATGACTTAATGAACTTAGTGTTAGTTCATGACTGTCGAGCAATCTGGTATGGCAATCTGGTAGTTCGTGCAGACATTGTTAAATTATTTTGAAAAATCTTGTGTATCACATCTCACAATATATTGCATCTATTGGCCATCCCAGCCATGCATAGTTCAACACATAGTTCGATACGGAAACTGATAAAATTACATCTTCTGGTCATCCCAGCCATGCATAGTTGAACACATAGTCCGATACAGAAACTGATAACATTACATCTACTAGCCATCCCAGCCATGCATAGTTCAACACATAGTTTGATACGGAAACTGATAAAATTACATCTACTGCCTACTAGGGCCACTGGAACGATCATCTCTGAAGCTCATCGCAGAGATCTTCTTCTGTTTGTTGATGTAGTATTCACGAACCCACGGTGTCATCTTGTCGACATCCATGCTCATGACCCGTTCTTCCCGATCTTCCTTCTGGAGTTGGAGCATCTCTTGTTGTATTTGCACCTGCGCTTTCTGAATTTGCAGCTGCTCTTCCTGTAGAGCTAGTTTGCGATCAGACCGAGAAGCTATGTCCTTGGCCTCTTCGTTGCTTGCGGCCTCAACCCGTTCTTCATAAGCGCTCCGGTCCATGGACATCTTTTGCAGCACTTCAAGGCAAGCTGAAGATGAGGAAGCGGTGCTGCTGCGTGCCTTCTTGCCCTTGTCCCTGCCAACTGGCCTAGCAATTCGAGGAGGGAGCGTGGGATCTAAGTTTTCCTCAGCAGGTTGTACATGCGGATCCTCGTTGCTTGCAGACATGGAAGCGAGCCACTTGTTCCATTTCATCTCATTGCGTAAGATATACCAACAATGAATGAACTTGAAAGTGGTTCCGATAATACCCTCATACATCTGGATGGCGTCTTTGACCTGCACAAACAACCATGAACATTGCATAAAAAGTTAAGGCAAATAATGCATCTGCTGGAAGAACACATCGTCCTTTTTGGTTTGATCTATTTTTGTCAATTCATCTGGTAAGCTAAAACAATAAGACATGTTGTACAGATAGAAATTAAATGTAGCCCAACTATAATCTGAAAGGAATAAGACATGTTGTTCCTTACCTTGTCATTTTCGCTCTTGCCACTCTGGTTTGTCCTTTCAATCTCAGAGTAGAACCCACAAAATCTTGAAGTGTCCTTCTGGATATCAGCCCATCTATGTTGCAGGGCAGAGTTGGACCTTTCAATTTTACTGTGTTCATCGTAGTAAGCTTTTATCCTTGCCCAGTAAGATCGGATTGGCTGGTTGATTCCCACAATAGGATCCTTGCTCACATTAATCCACGCCGAGCATAAAAATTCATCCTCCTTTGTTGCAAAGTTCTTTGTACGTTTGGCAGTACCCTTCCTGCGTCCTTCAGGAGCTCTAGGTTGTGCTGCCACGGCAGTGTCCATGTTTTGGGACCCCTAAAAATTGGAGACAAAAAAATATAGTCAGTGCTAACACATTCAACAATGATTTTCTAAATGACACTTCATAAGGTACCATAATTTCAATGCCATACATCTGGAGGGAAGTTGTTAAGCTGCTGCTCGGTTGACATGTAGGGTTCACCTATGTCAATGCCATGGGTGTAATTCACCTCACCAATTGGCTGAGAAGCATTATCCATTCCTTGCCATAAGTTCTCCATTGAACCCCTGCACATATGCATATCCTCTGTCAAAACTTGATATGGAGGAAAATACAGGACCGTGGAATATATTCATACAGAGGATATGCAATGGCTTATGCCTTGCCATTGTTGGTACAGACAACAATCAGCGCGGGTATTATATCATGTGCAGACATCTCTAAATAATTCATTCATATTGGGATGGGAAGGAGGCAGCCAGCACAGCAAGCCATACCATGGAGCTACCCAGGCCATAGCCCGGGCCATGGCTGGGCGGCCAGAGGCCTGTATCCGCCCCTGGACATCGTTGTTCTTCCCCTCGTGCCCCCAAATCCCTGGATCTACGAATTTCCCACACGGGTGGAAATATAAACTGCCCTATGCACTTCATCCGCCTCTAGATCAAGCTCTATACCACTAATCCAGACCAGCGAGATCAAAGGACTCACCTTGCAATAGTTGTCGCCGGAACCGGCGAAGAACGAACGCTCCCCGGTGAAGAGGAGCCTTGGGATTCAGAGCGCCGTCCTCGCTTCAGGCTTCCTCGACATGCTCCTGCGCTCCCCCCTGTGTCCTCTTGGATTTGGACTTGGACTCCAGGTCGGGGGCTCGGGGCGAGTCTTGGCCGGGGGAGACAACCTCGGTGCGACGGCAGAGGAGTCCGGGGCTGGAGAAGAGAGCGGTAGTCCGGAGCTGGAGAAGAGAGCAGATTGAAGTTCTAGTAAAGTAAACTCCTTGTTCTTGTAGTTGTGAACTGATTTGAGGAATCGTAGCCGAAAACCCACCTTTGTGCTGCTCCTGTAGGAGACGGCGACGATGCGCTGCTTCCTTGCGAAGCAGCCGGCGTCGAAGCTGTCCAACGCGCGCGCTTCCCACGACCTTCTCGTCGTCCCGCCCTTGCCTCCGCCCTCTCCGACCACCAGATTTGGTCTCCAGCTCGAGATCCACCGGCGGCGGACAACACCAACGGGGGGAGGATGAAGTTCACAGGCAGGGGCAGGTGGGGAGTGGCCGTTGGGTTTACTGATGCGAAGAGGAGAGAGAATGTATAGGAATGCGGTCTCGTGGGGGACCTCTCCCTTTCCCCGCATCCGCATGCGGTAGCTGCTGGAAGTGCTACAGTACTGACTCGTGGCCCTTTTTGCACATGCGCATCCCTTTGGGGGAGCCGCTGGAAACAGCCTAAGGGGAACTGAAATATTCCATTTATTATCTCAGTGCAATATGTTTTTTTTTCTCAATCTGCAACTGCTGCTTATGTTTTTTTTCTAGGATTCAAAGGCAGCACTGTTGTTTGATGTGCAAACTATTACTTGTGTTTTCTTGGGACTGAAAGGCAGGAGTGCTGTTGGATGTAAGTCATGGATTCTCTTTTGTTTGCGGACATCATTTGTATTGCTGCTAACTGATTAAGTACTGCTTATGGGCATTGCTTGCAAAATCTACATGCATGTTTATTTCATTATTTTGCTAGAACTCAGAATGTCGGCAATGCTCTCCTCAGTCTGTTCATGCACAAAGTAAAGATTGAAAATCCATCGTGAGCTGCACGCCTGTTTTTTTTTATTGACAGGACCAAGCGGATGCATGATATGCGCAGTGACCTATTTGTAATGGTTTGACAGGATCAATATACATTGTATCTTTTCATGTGAAATACTCATAAATGCATTAAAATATGCAATGTGATGGCTGTGTTAAAAAATGATTGTTTCCCTGCTTGCTCAGTACCTCCACGAATGATTTGGTAATTTGATCAATTTGGGTTTGTTTGGCACACAACTAATAGTTGTCCTGCATTGGGTAAGCCTGTTTGCAACCTGTAGCCAAGTGCCCAGTGAATAAGCTTGCTATTGAGTCACGAGTCTGTTTTGAGAATGTGGTAGTTTCCATCATTGGGCTATATGAGTCCAGTGAATAGGTTAGCAACTGCCACTATGCTATTTGTGTGTGTCCTCTATCTATATGCACATATTGTTACAAATAATTAAATTTTCATCAAATTTTTTACAAAATTATTTCTTTTCTTATCCAGTGCTGAAACACAATTGTCATTCTATGTATTTGCAGTTTTGACCAAACCTATACATTTGGCTTGATCTGGTTCCTGATTGGTAAAATGCTCTTAAAAGTTAGCTTCTACATTGTGTATATTGCCATCCCAGATGCATGTTTTTTTTCCTCCGGGTGTTCCTAGTACGTATGATTGGTCAAGCCACTTTTTTTTCTTTTCATTTGAGGGTTCACCGGGGGGGAGTTGATCCCCACCTGAATATTTATATCATTGACCCCAAAACGGCCCGTAAAGAAGTTACATTTACAACTCTCTCCTCTGCCTGAGTGTCAGGCAGAAGACTTTACAAAATCATAAACAAAACCAAGAACAGAACCATCGGTGCATGAGCTATGCCTGTATCGCCGCTTGAAATATTTCGCACCATTTTTCCGCAATGTGTTTTTTCTTTTTCTTGAATCTTAAACGCCATTGCTCAGCTGTTGCTTTGCAAGCCTGCAGAACTTGAACAACGCTCAGGGTCTCGTTTCTGAAGACAGCCGCGTTTCTTGCCTTCCAGATTTGCCAACAAGAAAGCGCAAATATTGTTGTTTCTTGTTAGATTTGGTCAAGCCAGTTCTTGATTGTTTCTTGTTAGATTTTACTATTTACTGTCAATTTCAGTGTAGTTTGTTTCACATATAGATTTTGTTTCTAGGCAGGCCAATTCGTGGTTGTTAGGCTGGCAATAAGAAATTCTAACTTATAGGCTATGCTATTTATAACACAGGGATTTTGTTTAGTTTGCAGTCTGACCATAGCTGCAAGTGAAGAGTCCATCTAATGTGAGTTTTACATATCAGACCACAAGCCATAATATTACCTCTGTTCAGGCCGTGAGTACACAAATAGATGTCTTTATTAGACTGACTTCAATAATTAACTTGGAAAATGCCCAGATGTTGAATTTGTTAATAATCCCTATACATGCAAGCATTTGCAAATGCTAATTGGCCTGTCTTAGAGAGATAAATTTCTACCATATTACGTGGAGGTGATTTGTACTGTAACATTATGATGAAATAGGCAAGATGAGTGCCCGTAGTGACGTGGTCCTGGAGATCAAGAATCTCACTGAGGTGAACTTCTAGGACAAGCTGGATTGGCTGGCATAGTTTGAGGATTCCGGACTGTAGACTCCGACGAATCGAAGGTATTCTGTTTATTATAATTTTTCATTCCTTTTAATACTCCACATCTTCTCATTTTAATATTAGATAATAATATCTCTGTAAGAAGCATATTACATTCTTTTCTTTACAATCAGAAATTGTTGACAGTAAGTTTTGGTAAAGTTTGTTTGGCATAGATGAGTTAAAAAAGTGTCTTGCTTGTCATGAAAGCTGTGATATATGGATGCTTTATATTTCTGTTCTTCAATGCTAAATGATGTGTTTTCTGTATCTTGCTGAAACAATAACGTAGGTATAGAAACGATGCCATGTATTCGGTCATAGTACCTACCAATTTTGCTGTATACAGATTTTGTAGTGTAACTCTTAGACTTGTCCAGTTCCCAAACTACCGTATCTTTATTATTAGTCAAAGTACCTACCAAAATTAAAGCATGGTTATGATTAATTGGTTTTACTGTCCAATGCGCATTGCCAAGCCAATCCGTTAATTTAATAAGTTTAAGTTTGGTTGCTAATAAGGCTAAATAAAATAGTCTCAGTTTAGTACTTCTTATTAGAATGGGATTTCGAGGAGACTGTAAGAATGGGATTTGCCTTGTCTATTTACGTCAGCCCTTGAACTATTGGAATTTTCGGTATACAAGATTCTTTTATTAATCTTTTTAACAGCTTCTGCTTCGAAGACCCTTCTGCTTCCCCTGATGCTTATGATATCGTAGGCTTTGATCTTGCACACCAGGGCGACTGGTTGGTTTACAGATGGGTAGGTTCAGAAGATTGGTCTCATGCCATTCTTAAACTTAGTGACTATAATGTTATATGATATGGCCTGAAAAAATTATTGTCTTTACAATTTAGTCACCATCTGCTGCCTCATAGAGAGAGGGCGTTTCAGAATCTGTAAGCTTCCCTATGCTTCAAATTGATTTTTAAGAAATCCTATCCAGTGTATTCAGTTCAGAAACTTCTCATGAGTTCCGGCATCAGTGAAATGTCTATTTTCATGTGCCATAGACCAAAAACTCCTATTGTGTTAGGATCAGTGTTTTTCCTCAATTGCTAAAATCTTGACCATTCATAGTGAAGATTTGTTATGTAAAAGTTCCTCATATGTTTAACTCTATGCCATATTAATTGAGATTTGTGACGTAAAAGTTCCTTGTATGCTTAACTCTTTGCCTTTTCAACTAGAGATGTATTTCACAAAAAAAAACATCTACTTACTTTTTTTTATTAACAAGTAGTTATCCCAAAAAAATACAGCAACATTTTCACCTAATTGTGTCTACAACAAGGGAATTCAGATTCAGGTTTCTTCAATTCTATAAGTTGTTACATAATTATAACTAAATTATCATCATCACTAGAAGAGGACCATCTATTATTGTCATTGCTCTTTTGGTTTAAAACATCTTAAAAAACTGATTGAGTGGCATGGTTAGTTCTGTGTTTCATGACACGAATCATCTCCCCATGCTGTTGATAGAATTGTTATGTATCATAGAAAATGATGGTAACCAAACTCAGATAAATGTTTGATATTTCTGTCTCGGATTCAAATTTGTTGCCTTCATAATTTCATATTACTTGCAGGCACCCGGAGAACAGCTACTTGGGAGACCTGCACCATCACCTGAAACCACTGAAACCCCTAACTTGAGAATGTGTCCACTCCTCCAATGCCATATGGTACCTCTCCTCGGTCAGGCACCAATATGATGAATACTCCTTCCCCCAAAAGCATCTAACACTACAAAAACAGAGGTAAAAGCTGATACAAGCATCTCAATAGCAGCTGAGGCCAGCAGCAGCTGTGTTGCTAGCGCAGGTAAAAATAGGCTTTCATTGATGCACTTTAGTTTTATAGATATTCTGTAACACATGCTTCCCTTCTTGATCTTGTTCTGAATCCACATTTTAACCTGTAGAGAGTGCAGTACACTTCCTCAGCTACAAGGTTTACAGGGGCATGCATATCTAAAACTACAGGCAATTAATGCTTCCCTCTTATCTAAAATAGCTCTTTGGACTGAACTTAAATTTTTGAACAAAACCTTTTATATGTCCCTGATCAACTACAAATGCAGTACAACCAAGCCTTGTGGAAACGATTTCATAATAGGCAGCTGCTGCCTGGACGTATGCAATCGGGCGGTCTGGGCATGGCTCAGCCTCAATTAAATCAAGGAACTCAGCTACGAAGTCACCCAGGCCAGTTTACTGCAGCTGCAAATAGTGCTGGTTTTATATGAGTTCTGGTTTTAAACTGCTACAAGCACAAGTTTTTAGATCATGCTCTATAGCATTTGTTTCTATCACAAGGTCCTATTTTACATTCTTTTTGCCCATCCTATATGTGTACTCTATAGATGGGCTTCTCCCATCCTATATGTGTACTCTATACATGGGCTTCTGTAATATATATGCCAATGTCTCTTATGCTCATTATGCAGATGCCAAGTATTAGCTTCTGTAATATATATGATAATGACTCTATCATGCTGATTATGCAGATGTCAAGTATTAGGATGCATGAAGATCAGATTCTCTTTTTGCCTTACCATTCAGTTCAAATTCACAGAAAAATCCAATCAGTTCAGGTGCTACGTAATATGCCCAGGTACAAGACTATTGTTTCTTATGCCCTTCACTCAGACACATCATGAGTGTACAGGATAGCCATAGATATGCCCTTCACCCAGACACAAATCCATATGGATGGATATAATTCTAAAATCATAGATTTGGTCGCCTATACAATTTATGTTTCGGCTTTGCAACTCGCTCATGTGGTGTTTCATGGTTTAGCAAAGGTTTTGGCATGTTCCTTTTTTTATTTTGTTATTACAAGGTTCAAGTTTCAGAGCATAAAAATACCTTAGTGTTCAAAGGATGACCCCATATTTTGTTTCCCATTTCTCTTCACCGGTTGTCACGTTACTAATATTGGTCTATGCTTCGCTGCAGTCAGCTGGTAGTTGACCAAAGAGGAAACAATCTCATGTTCATAATGACAAAGAAAATTCAGAAATTCGGAGTTCACGAAACCAACCCTTTTTTACCATCCGAGCTTGACTGCAACAACTATGAAGTGCCTTCAGCCCATCATAGTGCAGGTTGCAGTTTCTTCTTCGTTGGTTCCATGTACACCTGGATGATGCATGATTAATCAGAAGGTACTATTTCCTTTTGTCCTACTTTATGCATAAACTTAGGATATGCAACCACTCTTAAAATATTTGTTTTGACTTTTGGTTTCTTTCCTATTCCATATCCTGTGTATCCTAGCTTATGGCCATTTTATGATCAGTGTGATTTTTAACATTTAAGTGTGTAATAGTGAATTAACTCGATACGTTGTAGAGGTCTGATATAGTCATATATAGTTAGTTACTTGGACCTATTTGTTGGAGTATATTGAGCTCATGTATAGAGGTCCATCTAGAGGCCAATGTATAGGAACTATATATCCCACCCTTCTAGGGTTTGGAGGAATACAAGCCATTATTCTCTCCTACATGGTATCATTAGCCTAGCCCTCTCTCTCCCTCTTCCCAGCTGCCGCTGCCGCCGCCGCCATGGCTGGCTGGCCACTGGCGCCCCCTTCCCTCCCCTTCCCTCCTCTGCTCTTGCGCCGTGCTCGTGGTGCCACCCTGCAGCCGCCTTTGCGGCTGCTGCGGGCGGCCCGGGCGGCCCCCATGGTGCCCCTGCTGCCGCCATCTCCCTGGCTGGCCGGCAACCAGCGCCGCCGGCCTTTGCTGCTGCGGGCGGCCTCCAATGCGCCCCTGCCGCCGCCGCCTCCCTGGCCGGTCGGCAGCCAGCGCCGCCAGCGTGGATCTCCTCTGCTTCGGGGTCGGGGCCGCCTGGATCCGCCGCCCCTGCAGCCCCCACCCGCCGCCACCACCTACGCCTTCCTCTGTTTCCTCAGGGCCCCGCCACCCCCTACGCGCGCCGGCGCGGGTGGCCCGTGCGCGGGGCCGGATCCTTCGACCTGCGACACTCCGCCGCCGGTGGAGGGGCCGCGCGCCGCCGCCCGGGACCCTGACGCGGATCCGCGGCCTGGGACGGGCTGCTGCGCGGATCCCGCGGCCCTCCCCTCTCCTCCTTCCCCTCTGCTCGCGGGTGCAGCGGCCGCCGCCTCCCCTGCTCTGGGTAGTCTGGGCGCAGCCGCCTCCCCTGCCATGGGAGCCGGCGTTGCTCGACCTCCATAGCCGCGGGCGCCCTGCGCCGCCCTCGCGCTGGCCGCTGCCGTCCCTGCCTCTGCGTGGATCCCGGCTGCCTCTGCTCTGGGAACCCTGCGCGCGCTGGCTCCGGCCGCGGGCGTACTTCCTCCCGGCGCGGGTCCCGCCTCCCCTGCCACCTTCATGGTTGCGCGAGCCACTGCTGTGCCGGCGCCGCCAACTCATGTCGCCACGCCGCCATCGGACAGGGTGTCCAGCGCGTCCAGCAGCGCGCCCACGGCGCCTCTGCCCGCGCACGCGTCCCAGGCCCCCTCCGCCGCCCTTCCGGCCGAATTGGCCCTCCACGGCGCCGCTCCGAGGACGCCGCGCGCGCTGTGGCCGCCGCGGGCGCCACTACACACGCCGCGGGCGCCGCGGCCGTGCGTGCCACCCCTGCTGCTGCCGCTGCAGCCCTTATTGCTGTCGGCACTAGGGCCCTTCCCGTGGGCGCATGGGTCTCCGGCGCGGGCACCCCTCCTCTGCTCCAGGGCGCGGGCCGCACCGCCGCAGCTGCCGCCTCCCTCGCCGCCGCGCAGGCTCAGGCCGTCGCGCCCGCCGTGCACTCCGCGCGGGCCGCCGCCTCCCTCGCCGCCGCGCGGGCCGTCGTGCCCGCCGGGCACGCCGCGCAGGCCGTCGCGCCCAGGGACCCCACGCGGGCCACTACCTCCCTCGACGTTGTGCAAGCTGTCGCGCCCATCGCGCCCGCCGCGCAGGCCCAGGCCGTCGCGCCCAGCGCGGCCATGCTCGCCGCTGCTCCTCCCCTGTTCGCGCCGTTCTGGACCCCACCCGCTCCACCCAGCCAGCAGCCGCCCTGGCTTGCGGGGTTGGACCAGGCCCCACTGGTGCAGTCCTTCAGCGCCATGGGGCGGACGCCGCCGGTCAGCACCGAGTGGATCGCCGACTCGGGTGCCTCCTTCCACACAACCCCACATGCCGGTATCCTCTCTTCTGTCCGACCCCCACACCCTTCTTGTCCTTCTTCCATCATGGTTAGTGACGGGTCTTGCCTTCCTGTCACTGCCGTGGGTTCTGCTCCTGGCTCCTTTCGTCTTCGCAATGTCCTTGTTGCTCCTCAGATGGTTCATAACCTTCTTTCCATTCGTCAGTTTACAGCTGACAATTCTTGTTCCATCGAGTTTGATTCTTCTGGCCTCACTGTAAAGGATTCGGCCTCCCGACGTCCGCTACTCCGGTGTGACAGCACGGGGCCCCTTTACACCCTTCGCCTTCCTCTTTCCGCTGCACCTCTCTCGCCTTCTTCTTCGACCTGGCCGTCTTGGTCTGCCACTTTTTCCGCGACACCGTCTTCCACCACCTGGCACCGCCGTCTTGGTCACCCTGGCCGTGACGTTCTGGCTTAGCTCAGTCGTAGTACCGATGTTCCTAGTACTAGGGCTCCTGCTGACCCCCTCTGCCATGCGTGCCAGCTCAGTCGTCATGTTCGGCTCCCTTTTTCTTCTTCTCCTTCGCATGCGATGCATGCATTTGACCTTGTTCACTGTGACCTGTGGACCTCTCCTGTACTTAGCCTTTCTGGTTATAAGTACTATCTGGTGGCGGTCGATGACTTTTCGCACTACTCTTGGACATCTCCTTTGCGCGCCAAGTCTGAGACCTTCCCCACCCTCCTCCACGTCTTTGCCTAGGTGTCCACTCAGTTCGGCCTCACCGTTAAGACCGTCCAGTGTGACAACGGGCGTGAGTTTGACAACTCCACCTCCCGTTCTTTCTTCCTCTCTCGGGGTGTTCAGCTGCGTATGTCTTGTCTGTATACCTCTCCTCAGAACGGCAAGGCTGAGCTGATGATTCGCACGACGAACGACGTCGTGCGCACCCTTCTTATCCAGGCTTCTCTGCCCCCGCGCTTCTGGGCTGAGAGCCTCCACACCGCCACCTACTTGCTCAACCGTCTTCCGTCCACCGCTTCTCCTGCTCCCACTCCACACCACGCTCTCTTCGGTACCCCTCCCCGCTACGACCACCTTCGGGTCTTCGGGTGTGCATGTTACCCTAACACCTCTGTCACTGCTCCTCACAAGCTGGCGCCCCGCTCGACTCGTTGTGTGTTCCTCGGGTACTCCCCTGACCACAAGGGGTACCGATGCTTTGATCTCACCTCTCGCCGCGTCCTGATCTCCCGACACGTCGTCTTTGATGAGTCGGATTTCCCCTACTCCACCTCCTCCACACCTTCTCCTGACCCCGAGCTGGAGTCTTTGTTTCCGACTGACCCGGTGGTTCAGCCACTTTTTTCTGTCTGTCCTTTCCCTGCAAGTTTTCCTGGTACACCGGCACCATTCCCGGTGATCCCTGCTGCGCCGAGCGCGGCCCCGGTGCTCGCGGTCACGCCTCCCGCGGCCCCCGGACCTTCGGTCGTGCCGCGCGCGGACATGGTGTCTACCACTGCGCCACGCGCGGCCCAGATGCCTCCACCTGTGCGGTACGCTTAGCCGGTGCAGGTGTACCAGCGTCGGTCCGCGCCGACCCCGGTGCCGTAGCGGTACGCTGAGCCGGTGCAAGTGTACCGGCGTCGTTCGGCGTCCCCTGCGATGCCGACGCCGGAGCCGTCGGCGCCGCTGCCTCCTCCGGCTTCCTTTCGAGCCGAGCCGGAGGTGTACCACCCGCCAGTCATCCATCGGGTTCCACCCATGGTGACTCGGCGGATGGCTTCTCAGGCCGCGACTCTCTCCGCCACCGAGGGAGAGCCGCGGGTCTCTCCGGTACCCTCCTCTGTCCGCGACGCCTTGGCGGATCCTCACTGGCGTCGCGCGATGGAAGAGTAGTACGCGGCTCTCCTTGCCAACCAGACGTGGGACCTCGTGCCGCGTCCGTCTGGTTGCAATGTGGTCACCGGCAAGTGGATCTGGATGCATAAGCGTCGGGCTGATGGCACACTGGAGCGCTACAAGGCTCGCTGGGTTCTCCGGGGGTTCACCCAGCGGCCTGGTGTGGACTACGATGAGACCTTCAGCCCAGTGGTGAAGCCTGCTACTGTGCGCATGGTCCTCTCGCTCGCGCTCTCTCGCTCCTGGCCTGTGCACCAGCTGGATGTGAAGAATGCGTTTCTTCACGTCACTCTGTCAGAGACAATGTACTGCTCTCAGCCGGCGGGATTTGTGGACTCGAGTCATCCCGATATGGTCTGCCGGCTCAACAAGTCCCTCTATGGTCTGAAGCAGGCTCCTCGGGCTTGGTACTCTCGGTTCGCCACGTTCTTGCTGACTTTGAGATTCACCGAGGCCAAGGCTGACACTTCTCTCTTCGTCTACCGCCATGGGGATGAGACTGCCTACCTGCTGCTCTATGTAGATGACATTGTGCTCACCGCCTCCAGTCAGCAGTTGCTTGAGCGCGTCATCTCCTTCCTGCAGCAGGAGTTTGCTATGAAGGATTTTGGTCAGCTCCACCACTTCTTGGGCGTTACTGTTGAGACTCGCCCGTCTGGCATGTTCCTTCACCAGCGGCAGTATGCACTCGACATTCTGGAGTAGGCTGGGATGACTGATTGCAAGCCATGCTCCACTCCTGTCGATACGCAGGCAATGCTGTCTGCTGATCTGGGTGATCCGGTGGCTGATCCTACTGCCTACCGGAGTCTGGCTGGCGCTTTGCAGTACCTGACCTTCACCCGGCCGGATCTCACCTATGTCATTCAGCAGGTCTGTCTTCACATGCATGATCCCAGGGAGTCTCACCTTGCTGCGCTGAAGCGTCTCCTCTGGTACGTCCATGGCACTATTGGCTTCGGCTTGGTTCTTCACCGCTCTCCCACCTCTGAGTTGGTGGTCTACACTGACGCTGACTGGGCTGGCTGCCCGTACACTCGCTGCTCCACTTCCGGCTACGCCGTCTTCCTGGGCGGCAACCTGGTCTCCTGGTCGTCCAAGCGGCAACCGGTTGTCTCACGCTCCAGTGCTAAGGCGGAGTACCGGGCTGTCGCTAACATACTCCGCACCAATAACTTTGTCTTCCACAGCCACATAAAGCCTAAAAGGAATACCTCTCTTAGGCGCCTTGAGAACCAGTGGTGAAGACAAATACTTCTTGATCTTCTCATAAGCCTCTTGTTGTTCTGCCCCCCCAAGTAAATTCAGCCTCGTTCTTCAACAGAAGAATAGGAGTAAAAGCATCTATCTTCCCGGACAAATTAGATATAAACCTTCTCAAATAATTCACCTTGCCCAGAAACTTTTGCAGGTCTTTCTTGCAAGCAGGAGTCTCTACTTTCTTCATGGCTTCAATTCTCTTTGGATCAATCTCTATGCCCTTCGCATGAATAATGAAGCCTGAGAACTTCCCAGCCGATACACCAAAAGCACACTTGAGTGGGTTCATCTTCTATCCATACTGACACATCCTCTCAAGAGCAAGCCTCAAATCAGCCAAATGATGACTCAAGCCGGACGATTTGATCACAATATCATCAATATAAACTTCCAATATAATACCAATCAAGTCATGGAAGATCAAATTCATAGCTCTTTGATAAGTAGCACCAGCATTCTTCAATCCAAAAGTCATAACAATCCACTCAAATAAACCAACAAAACCAGGACATCTAAAGGCCGTTTTAGACGTATCTTCTTCGGCCATGAATATTTGATTGTAACCCACATTACCATCAAGAAAACTAATAACACGATGTCCAGAAGCCTCATTGATCAACATATCAGCTATAGGCATAGGATATTCATCTTTAGGAGTGGCTTTATTAAGATATCTAAAATCAATGCAAACTCTAATCTTGCCTGAATCTTTCTTTTCAACGGGCACAATATTAGAGATCCACTCCGCATAACGACAAGACCGAATAAATCTAGCATCTAACAAACGATTGATCTCTTCTTTTATTCGGTCATACATAATAGGATTAAAATGCCTAGAAGGTTGTTTATAAGGTCTAAAACAGGCCTTAATCGACAGCCGATGCTCAACCAAATCACGACTCAAACGAGACATTTCTAAATATTCCCATGCAAAACAATCAACATATTCTTTTAATAACTTTATTAAATCGGCTTTACAATCATCCGATAAGTTTGCATTTGCAAAAGTTGGCCTAGGAATAGAACCATCTCCAATGTCTACCTTTTCCAAAGGATCAACCGACGTAAAACCCTGGCCTAACTTATCTAAGTCGCCCAGGTCTTCAATTGCCTCACACATATCGTTTGTCCTGTCCCGATAGTGCTCAATGCGCTACTGCAACCACTCTGTGTTGGACCGGTCTGACGCACCGGTCTGACCGATCGGTCCTGGCCGGTCGGACCGGTCAGAGGTAGCGGTCTGACCGGTCGGCTCCGTGTCGTTGTCCTGCAGCATCATAGAAGTAAGTGTAGCCGATTCTCCATCGGCTTTAGGACTGCAGAGACAAAACCCTCCTTGGTGCAACTGATCAAGTCATAATCAGTCAAGTCTAGGTCCGATAAACACTTGATGTTATCATGTGCACCAACGAATTCAGAATCAGTGGTACCAATAAAGGAAGAGGCATCACCATGCACAACCTCAACTTCATCGCCGATCCACTGAATAAGAAACTGATGCAAGGAAGATGGTACTCATTGATTGGCATGAATCCAATCACGTCCAAGTATGAGGTTGAAGTTATCTTGCACCTCAGAGACGAAGAACACCGTAGCAACCGTCTTGCTCCCAACGGTCAACTCCATCGAAGCAACCCCATTGGCACCAATGGGATCACCTCCTCCAACGCCACTGACCGTCATGTTCGTCTTGATGAGCTCTTCGTCCATCCCGCCAAGCTTCTTGTAAAGTGAATATGGCATCAAATTCACGATTGCCCCACTGTCCACGAGCATACGAGAAACTGGCTTCCCGTTGATGTGCCCCCTCACGTAGAGAGCCTTCAAGTGATTATCTGAATCCTTGGGCTTCTGAAATATAGCTTCACAGGGCCCAAAGTCCAGATGTGCTGTCTCCTCCTCCGAAATCACCCAATAGTCATCAGAAAAGCGCACAACATTGATCTCCATGCTTGTGCGTTCCGGAGAAGCCTCGTAATCCACCAACTCCTCGTCCTCTACTGCTGAAGGAGCTGCTAGAACCTCTAATGTACCAGGAGCCAAAGTAGGAACCACTTCTTCGGCCTTCTGCTCAGGCTCAGGGACGACCGGTCTGACCGGTTGCTCTGAGCGGTCAGACCGGTCTGGAACACCAGTCTGACCGGTCGGCTGGAGTGGTCCGACCGGTCCTGTGGGCTGATCAATTGTCTTGACCTGCCATACCTTGCCTTGAGGGAATCTTGGTCTGTACTCCTCGAATTCTTCATCCCTCAACTTCTCCGCCTCCTTTTCTTTCTGTTCTTGGCGGCGAAGACGCTGCAACCTCCTCTTTTGAGTGTGTGTCAACCCCGGCGGGCACCACCTGGGCTGGAAGTACTTCTCTTTGTCTTGGTCCTTGAGGTTGCTGCTGCTGGCCTCATGGTCATTGGCCAACACAAGCTTCTGAGAAACATTGACCGGTTTCTCAACAATCACCGGTCCCTCTTGTGCATCATGAGTTTTACCCTTTCCGTCTTCAACTTGCACAACCTTAGTGGCTGGAGCCTTCTCAGAATCAACTTGCATTGGCACTGGTTCGTCCTTCTTCTCCTTGACGCGATACTCTTGGCGCACTGGACGAACTTGGGCCGGCCTCTGCTGAGACCGGTCTGACCGGTCGGGGTAGACTGGTCTGACCGGTCTGAGGTTCTGCCCCTGACCAGATTGGTGTTGACCCAATCGGTCGTGAACCGGCTGCCTTAACCTGTCAAATACAGGTCCTCTGGAGCTTCCCTCCCCCTGGAAGTGTGGTGGATACAGCATCGCATAACATTGCATCCAAAATCCCCCGTTCTCCTATGCGGGAAACTGAGAATCCGACGCCGGTGGAGCCCATGGCATTGTAGCGTACATCGGCTGCATTTGCTGAGGAGGGAACAAAGTAACCACATCACCCCTGTGTTTACTTGATTCTCCCCTAGGAGAGGAATAGGAGAGGAAGGTGCTCCTTGACACGGAGGTGACCTCGGTCTCTTTTTTAGGGGCCGATCGTTTCGAGCGGCCTTTGAGTACTTGTTCAACAGTTGGCCAAAGGTAGGCTTCTGATTTGCAATCTTGCCCTGCAACTTTGGCTGGTTAGTCTTCCATGTACCCACTTCCGGACGCTTCGGTTTGAATGTCCAGGACTGACCACCAGGGCGGTCTGACCGGCCATCAGGACTGGTCTGACCGGTCGGGGAAACTGGTCTGACCGGTCTCGGCTGAGCAGCAGACCGGTCGCCTGAAGAAAAACCCTCTTGCCCTCCGAGTGTGCGAGGCTTAAGTATGATCCTCGGATTCTTCTTCCCATCAAGAGTCTTCTCCTAAATCACTTCCCTGGCCAGAATCTTGTTATCAATAGTCAACGGCCTATCATCCCCAATGATCACATGTTTGCCATTTGCTCCTTCCGCTTGATCCGGCTGAATCAGCACCTTTGCATTATTGAGATCAATGGTATAAAGTGGGAACGGAGCTTTGTCTATCTTCATCTCCGGAAAGGCCAATCGTCCTTCATTTATGGCCGATTGTACCTGTCGACGAAATACATTACAATTATTAGTCGCATGAGATGAAGAATTATGAAATTTACAATGAGCGCGCTGCTTTAGCTCCTCAAGCGGCGGTATAACATGTGTAATTTTCAAATGCCCAAGTCGTAGTAACTCATCAAAAATACGATCGCACTTGGACACATCAAAAAGTAAACTTTATCTCTTCTTGCCCATTCTTTTAAGTCGGCTTGAGAGGTGTACAAGTAGATGGTTTGGCCGAGGCGGGCCAAACAAACTCAGCAGCATATACCTTTTTATCTTCATCGTCCGATGAATCGGAATCATATTCAACAATATGAGTGATTGAACGATGGGACTTGTAGGTATCCTTTTCTTTTTTAAATTTAGTTTCTTGACTCAATGCCTTAGCCTGAAGCTGATTTATAGAATAAAAACTCGAACCATCAAGCTTTTCTCTATATCTAGAACATAAACCCGCAAGAGCCAAATCAACCAATTTTTTTTCAAAAAGTGACAAATTAAAGCATTGGTTCTTAATATCTTTAAATTTCTTAAAGTACTCTTGGATAGACTCATCTCTACCCTGTCTAACTGATGTCAAATCCGTTAACTTAGTTTCGTTATACCCATTGTAAAAATAATCATGAAACTTCTGTTCTAATTCTTCCCAAGAACGAATCGAGTTAGGAGTTAACGAAGAAAACTAAGAAAAAGCCGTTCCAGTCAAAGATAAAGAAAACATGCGAACGTGCAAAGACTTGCTAGAACCGACTTCTCCAAGTTGAGCAATATATTGGCTAATATGCTCCCAAGTGGATCGATTATCATCACCGCTAAACTTGACAAAATTGGGAACACACCAACCAGTGGGGTAGGGAATCAAATCAAAAGCATCAACATACGGCCTACGATATAGCCGACTCCTACCCGCAACAAAGTCCAGTTTTTCTTTAAACATATCGGCCAGATCTTCTCTCATCCTAGCAAGATCGGCCACATAGTTACCCGTGGATGTTTGGCTGAAACGATGTGTCGCAGGATCAGTAGTGGACATCGTTTGTGTGGCATACTGCGGATTGGCCCTAAGCCAATCATCCCAAACATCCATGGGCAACGGTGGAGGGAAAGGTGGTTCACCGTATGACTTCGTCATATACGGCGGCACAAAATCCGCCAATTCTCGCTCCAGTCTATAATCAGCCAAAGTAGGAGGCGTGACTTGTGGCTGTGATACAGAATCGAGCACCATGGCACCGGTCTGACCGGTCTGAGTGACCAGTCTGACCGGTCCACCCGCCAGAGCACCGGTCTGACCCGTCGGTGCGACCGATCTGACCGGTTCGGCCCTGGACGGCCGAACTGAGCCCGGCAGGGGTGTTTGTCCCGCGAAGTAATTCGGTGGCATACCATACTGATAATTCTCTGATGGTGTAGCCGAAAAACTAGGGTTATGGGAAAAAGTGGAATAATCATTGACAGTTTTCTTCCCCTTATTTTGCATAGTCAAGTCGATAAGCATGTCTTGTGTAAACTTTTGTGATTGCTTGAATCGACTCAAAAAGGCATCGGCAAACTGCTTGATAGAATCGAAGGTAAAACTTACCTCGCTTGGAGTCAAAGTAGATGAAGCAGCAGCTGTAGCCGTAGTAGATGGGTTCGGCGGTGGCAGTGCGAATGTGGGCATGTGGAATTCCTCCTTCTTGAACACACCTTGCCGAGTCTACCCGAAGCATGCAAGCAGTCTACTCGAATTGCTTGCACGTCTCCTTTGGTATGTCTTCATACTTGATGTCGATGGGAGTCGCATCTACCTTGGGGTCAACCTAATCACCGGCCATTGCGCCCGATGAACTCAGATCTGTCCCCAGTGGAGTTGCCGAAAAGTATATTGACGCAGAATTGGCCAACACACAAGCGCTAGAACGCGCAGGATCGCAACGATCGCAACCGGACGAAGCTCGCTGGCGACCGGTCGGACCGGTCGCGCCAATCAGTCAGACCTGTCGGGCGCAGAAAGCTTCGCGAAGGCCTAGAACCTCAAGCTCGGGAGGGACCCCGTCGGAGCTTGAAGATCTAGGGTTGTCTTGAGGTCGGTAGGCCACTCAAGATGCCCTTGAACGCCATAGAGACGAGCAAAGAATAGCACGAGGTTGGAAAAGCTAGGGTTTGGAGAAAAATAGGAAAAGTGTAAATTGATTGATTCGATTGGATAGAAGGACCTCAATTGGCCGTGGCCTTTATATTTATAGGCCCGAGAAGACGTACCCCTTCCAAATTGAGTTACAAACAGATTCCATAATTCAAACTCTAACTCTACTCGGACTGCACAGGACCAGACCGGTCTGACCGGTCGGCCTTCGGCAATGCCAATTTTGGCTGCCAACAGTATGGAACCGAGGGCCTTTCATTTTACTTCAGGAATGGATTCAACAATTTAAATTTTGCCTTCATCTTGGCTCTTCTTTTCTTGAGGGTTGTACCATTTGCTAGAAAGAAATATGCTCCTAATTGTTCTACTGATAGTTGTGTCTCCTGTCTATATCTGGTTGGCTTACATGACTTTGCAGCCACACAAAGAAGAAAGGTAGTAAGAAGCAATTTCGCAATATGCACATGTGATTGGTTGAACTCTTGAACATGCAATATAATATAGGGAAAAGTCTTCTTTTGATCTTTTCTGCAGAACATCTTCCTGTATGAAGATTATGTAGTAGAGGCTAGAAATGTTATTTCTCTTTGCCTATGAAACTAGCATATGATCAAGTACTTGTATCTAGTTAACATTATCTCTCTGGTGTCCCTTAGAATCCATTATTTCCCTCAACTAACCAGTTTGAACTTTTTATATTACACTTTAAACACAAAAAGACGGAGCCCTGTATTTTGTTTTGACCTACATTTTCTAAGTCGCTGTTTTAATTTGTTTAGCTTACTTGTATTGCTGCTGGCAAGTTTTGCTTATAAGTTGAATTCACAGGATTTCAAATAGGATAGCCTTTAAATCCACTTAAATTAGACCAAATTACAACCAAATCAGCCACGTATCCTTTGTGCTATGTTTCAACCATTTTGACTAGTTATTACTACTGAATAATGCTGAAAGTTGGTTTTTTTTATGGAACAATGCTGAGAGTTGTGTCATTCCCTTTCCTCGATCGATCCTAAAAAAAAAGAACTCTTCCCCCTTTCGGTCTCTCTTCTATCTCGATCTCGCTCCGGAACTAGAAAGTAGAAACACAATGCGTCGTGGGTGCAGGGGATAACAGGGACGGCCGTGGTCAGACATCAATTTTAACTTGGGACAAAAAAAAAGGCTTTGCTGTTTGATTTTGACTTTCTGCAAAAATGTCTATTGCAGTTCCGACTTTACTCTTCGGTCATAATTGTACCTTTTCTTTCATGCTCTTGTAGCTGGGCCTGCTTCATTCACTAATCTTTGGTGAGCATAAGGTTCGTAGTTTCTCGCTCCTTTGGTTTCTTCACATCCTTATCTCTTCACCCATTCGTGCTTACTAATGATATCTCATCTATTCTGCTGTGAAAGTTTGTGTGTTCAACTCAGTGACAATCTTTCTTGGTCTCATTACCGAAACTGTTTTGGTGGTTGCTCTTTCAAGAAGATATGGGAAGCGACTTGCTTGTTATATTCTTGCAATATAGCACACGCCTGAATGCAATAAGTCAGCAGCACAGATTAGATAACGGAAAGAATAAGTTTGCCATATGCAATAAATAAACAATATCTATCATATACTTGAGGCATTGGGTACGTAAATCAGTCAAAAATTTGTGGAAGTTGTACCATGAACATAGATCCTCAAATAATAAACATGTGAACATAGAAATCATATGGGTAGGTTTATCCCAACATCACTTGTATAATCCCACACATATGTTACAATACTAACTGATGGTCAATAAAACTAAAGCATTTCTAGGGGGGAGGGGGCGTGCACACTAAAGACTTAACAAACCCTGCAGGCACAAGCCGACCATAGCTCCCATGTAGGTTTAATTTGTTTCCCCATGGTGGTAGAGTCCATCGATGTTTTGGGTCCGCAAGATCCTTCCACAAGTGGAGGGAGAAAGCATATAACCAAGAAAAATAGTGAACATTGGATACAGGTTGAAGTGAGACAGCTCATGAACGGTGCATCAGAGTATGGAGTTAGAAAATGGAAAGATGTGAAGACAAACTTTTTCATTGCATCAATTCAAACACCACTTTATTTGAAGGTACATGTTGACGCTCAATAACGACCATTTATGAGCATCAATAATATCAAAATAAATAGATGAACATGTATTTCTTACACTCATATGGCTAATAAATCACCGAATTCCACATGTCCTTCTAGAAATTTATGAGTGCAGGTTTTGGGCTAAAAATGAAGGGAAATCATACCCTTTGATCCAAGGAGCAAAACACCATCCAATCAAGCGTCGCCACGCAACCATCACATGGATTGGAGGGCCCACTAGTAAAGCAAACCAACATTAACTTAAGCCCAGTCATCGACTAAAGGCATGAGGGCCCACTTGCAAGTGACCTAGACAAAGGGGAAGGCAATGGGAGGCCAGGCCAAGTTGGCCGACCATGTCGGTCAGCCGAGCCAACCTTGGCTCGGCTCACCCCCAGCCGCCACGTGGTGCCCTATCATTTGATGTCAATGTCAGTTTGGGGTGATTCCCATTCATCCTAGGCCGAGAAGCTGGTGGCTCCCCTCTATAAATATGAGGGGAGGGGCTCCAAAATGAGCACAGCAAGATGTAGTCCTCTCCTCACTTGTAAGGGTTTAGGGGCCAGTAGAATTCAGGTGTGGAATTGTAGTTCAAGCTCTTGATTAGGGTCTTCAAGAAGAGTTGGTATGGTCTTGTATCTTCTCTTTGTGTAATGCCTTAAGTTTGTACTAGATTTTATTTCATTCAACTTAGCATGTTTGGTTCATGTGCTTGTCCATTGCATGTGATCCTTTTATCAAAAATATTTGAGTTGTTTACCATGCATGTTTAATTGTGTAGTAAGATCTTGGTACAATATTAGTTTCGTCCCCCCTAACCGGGCATTCTACAACTAAGGCTCCTGATAAAGATGGATAACCTTGCGCAAGGCTAGAATGGTAGTTGTTAACACAAACGTGGTGTCTGGGTTAAGGGTTATGTTTAAATGTTGCTCTTCCCCACGGTTTGTAGAGGTACCAGCACATGTGACAGCCCTGTTTTGTGCCATCGTAATCCTCCACGTTTGGGCTTAGCGGTAGGAGGTCCATAAAGTATCGTCTGTCTATCATGAGCGGTCTCCTCGTAGTGTCGTGAATCTATAACTCAACTTGATCATTGTGTAGACAACACTAATGTAGTTCATGTTTGCTAATGTGAATAATGCCTCTAGCACCCTTGTATAATCTCTCATCCCTCTGCTACCCTAAATAATTATATTAGAAATGGTTCATCTTGTGTCACATTACACTCTGTTATATCATCATTTACCTTCGTTGGTATTTTGTAACGTCTACTTCAGATACAGGGTCGTTCAGTCTCATTCCAGTAATGGCTTCAGAAATGCCCGATATCGGCGCCAACAATGCCTCGACATTTCATATAGCAATTACTGGAAACCAAACTATCATGAACCATGAATTATTTCACAAGTGGACGGAATCACCGGTGCAGCATTTTATCCAAAGAGTATTCCGGGGTGTCATTTATATTTCCGCAGGGAAGGCAGCGACTAAATTGTGTAGGTAGGAAGAATGAAGTAATCTCAATGGAATATTTAGATGCATAAATAGGGGTAAGATAAATATGGATGAAGGTACTGTGAAACAAAAGCAAACTCAGCTCTAGTAAAAGTAAAATGAGGCAAGGAGCTAGATAGAAGTTAGTTAGTCAGGTCTTCTCTAATGTTCGTAATACCAGGGAGAACTGTGCATATGGCTGATAGATATGACTGTTAAGCCATCACATCATTTTATAACCCTCCTACCCCCCTAACCGAACATGGAGGATTACGATTGCACTAAATAGGGCTGTCACCACCTGCAGGCTATCTCTACAAACCATGAGAAAGGGCGACATCCAGCAATACTTAATTAATCCAGACACCATGTCTACACTGTAAGCGATACTCCAGTACCCCGCGCGGAGCCCCCACCCTTCAGATGGACGGACATGATACTAGAGCAAACACACAAATACTGGAGCATGTAAAAGTTATCTAGAACTAAGTCTCTAACCAGGCAAAGCATGTAGCAACAAAACAAACTAATCATGAATTCTATGTCTGACACCGCAGGGCATATATCATGCAAATATAAATAATTGTAAGATAAGTCTACTACATACGACTATTTTTTTTGAAGAATAACTATGGGGGAGTTAACTAGTAGCGAACCCATACCTATTCTTCGAAGCACGTCCGGAGACCTTACAACTACTTCATCTAAACTCCACTAGCCTAGAGTTACATAAGAGGGTGTTTGAGCTAGAGCTTGAACTTGTGGTGTCTCTATTCTTACCACCCCCCTCTCATATTTATGGAGGGTGCAAGGGGAGGTCTCTCAGCCATGATGCAGCACACCTGGCACCCCAAACTGACTTAATGAAGGAGGGAGGAAGCTTCCTGTCCAAGGGGGGAGGTCGGTGCTGCAGTGGGCTGGTCGGCCGACCATATCTTCCTCCTATGGCTTGCCATGTGTCTCCTAACCCTTGCTCTATGTGCCTGGTCTTCAGTTATGTCGGTTTGATGCTGTAAGTGGGCCCTTTGATTCGTGTGAGCCTGAATCCTGTGCTCTGGTTGGTCGACAATTTTTTCCGTGGATCATAAGGTGCTCACAACCTGCATTTTAGCTCTTTTTCCAGCATTGTATAATTTCTAGTAGCATAGTGGGTTTAGGATAAATATGCATGTAAAATATTTAAACTCTTAAGATTTTCTGATCAAATTGACGTTTGAAATTGGTCTGTTACAAGCTTCAACAACCCCAGCTCAGACCTGGAGATTAATTGGTAGTAATTCTTCCTAACTTAATAAAATATTTACACCGCCACTTTCCTTGCGGAGATATAATGACAACCCTAGTATACTCCCGGGTAAAATGCCACAGCAGTATTCTATGTGCTTGCGGATTTATTTCGTAATCATATGAGATACCCTACCTGGCATCTCAAGTTGTTGCTGCCTAGGAATGCTTAGCCTAGCGGTGATGCTGTAGACGCCAATAGTATGCATAGTACATTATTAGAGATACGTTGCACTATGAAGCATATACATCATCGTTATATTACTAGATATGTTATGAACCTACAATACTAACACTGCTAATATAAATTCATGTTCATGGTAAGTGGAAGAACTTTCTGAAAGCTTGCAAGAAGGTTCTAACATTCTCTAGCACATTTCTAGGTAGTTGATAATTTGCCAGCGTTACACTTACATTATTCTCTTGCGTTTGTATGAATGTCCAAAAACAGAAGAATGTTGCTGCCTCTTGACCAAGCACAGCTTGAGCGTATTATGGATATAGATAAAAGTGACCTCTATCTCATACATTTGCTTGTTGATGCTCACTACAGACCATTTTCAGACGTCAATTTGATCATACAATCAAGAGAGTTTGCATTTCCTACACACATACTTATGCAAAATAATGCTAAATCGCATATGCCTTGGAAAATATTGCAATGTTGGGAAATGAGTAGAAATGCAGGTTACATGCCCCCCAAAAGCCAAGGCACAAAACACAGAACAATCAGAGCGCGTTGTTTAGGTTCCCATGGATCAAAGAGCCCATAAGACAGGTGTAACCGACTTAGGATAGGGATGATGCACCTACAACTGACATAAGGGCCCACTAGTTAGCGACCTTGCCAAGGGAGAGGTCGGTTTGAGCCCTGGCCAGGTCGTGAGCTCCATCGACTTACCTCTTCCACATGTAGGTCCCTCATTGGTCCTTCATGGTGGTTCATGGTGCAAGAGCCCCAAATGTCAGCCGAGAGCGCCGTGTGCTAGTACTATAAATGACCGGGGGTGTTGAGGAGGGGGCTCAAATAAAGACACACAACAAATTGCTCATTCTTTCTTGCTTAATCCATAGGAAAGTGGAATTTATGCTAAAGTAGATCATCTTCGAATCCCTGAGGTTGCTTAGGAGTTTCAGTATGGCTTTAACTCTTGCTTTCCTTTGTAATTCTCGGATATCTGTAATAGACATAGCTTCTAGATATTTATATATTCATGACTTATACTCTGTGATGTCAGACATTTACTTTATGATTAGTTTATATTCATACCTTATACTTTGCAAGATTAGAAGAGAAAATCTAGTGCCACGGCACCAGTTCCAGTATTCATATGTTTTCTCTAGTATGGTGCCTGCCCATCCGGAGGGTGGGGCTCCGCACAAGATTGTAGAGTACTGCTTATTAATGTAGACATGGTGTCTAGGTTAATCAGATGTTACTGGATGTCGCCCTTTCCCATGATTTGTGGAAATAGCGAGCAGGTGACGGTCCTGTTTGGTAACTGTAATTCTCCACGTTCGGTTAGGGGGTAGGAGGTCCATAAAGTGATCGAGTCGTCTAGCAGCTCCTCTGCAAGCCCTGTGCGTTTCTCCCGGTAGTGCCTGGGAGCCTAGAGCTGAGGATAATCACGTGTATAGTGTAAATATATAGTATGAGCTATGTAATAAACTAGAAGTACATAAAACATGAATATCTTTCTTGTTCCTTTTTCCGGTGTTAGCCTTTTAATAAGTCTGAGCCTGATTGAGTTGTGTGTCACACAACCTCTTTATCCATATATTGTCTTACAACTATTTATACAATTGAATTTCCAACCAAGAATTATTCATCAACTTACCTATTCATTAACCACCGCCTTCCCTATGGAAATACAAATCGACAACCCTAGATACTCCTAGGTATAATGCTACAATGGTATTTCATGCGCTTGCGATTCATTCGTAACGTAAGAAATAACCCCAAGCATTTTTGGCGCTATTGCCGGGACTAACAATCCTAGTGATAATGGCACAAAATGTCAATAATGTTACAATACAAAATGATGGTCAATACAACTCAAGTGTTTTAGGGGAGGGGGGCACATGCACCCTAAATACTGAACAGACCCTGCAGGCACATCCTGACCATAGCTCCCATTTAGGTTTAATTTTTTTCTCTAGGTGGTAGAGTCCATCAACCTGATAGCTTGTGAACGGCGTAACAGAGTATGGAGTTGGAAAATTAAAAGATGTGAAGACAAAATATTTCTTCGCATCAATTAGAACACCAGTTCATTGGCAGGTACATACGCATGATATATTATTAGGGACACATTGCACAATGTAGCATATACATCATCATTATATTACCAGCTGCGTTACTATGTTATGAACCTACGGTACTAACGCTACTAATATAAATTTATGTTCAGGATAAGTAGAAGAACTTGGTGAAAGCTTGCAAGAAGGTTCTAACATTCTCTAGCACATCTCTAGCTAGTTGTTATTTTGCCAGCACTGCACTTACATATTATGCTCTTGCATTTGTTTGACTGACCAGAAAAATGGAAGAATGTTGTTGCCCCTTGACCAAGCATCGCTTGAGCATATTATGGGGGTAGATAAAAGTGACCTTTATCTACTACATATGTCACAATACAAAATGATATATGGTCAATATAAGTCAGGCGTTTTTTTTGGGGGGGGGGGGGGGGGGGGGGCACATGCACACTAAAGACTGCATGGACCTTGCAATTACAAGCCGACCATAGCTCCCATGTAGGTTTAATCTGTTTCCTCCAGGTGGTAGAAAATCAGCAATTTTTTGGGTTTGCAAGATCCTTCCACAAGTGGGAGAAACCATAGCACCAGGAAAAATAGTGAACATTGGATGAAAGAAGAAGTGAGACAGCTTGTGAATGTTGTATTAGAGTATGGAGTTGGAAAATGGAAAGATATGAAGACAAAATATTTCTTCGCATCAATTCAAACACCTTTCAAAGGTACACATATACATTATTAGTGAGACATTGAACTATGTAGCACATACATCATCATTATATTACTAGCTACATTTTTACTACGTTATGAACCTACAATACTAACACTGCTTATATAAATTTATGTTCAGGATAAGTGAAAGAACTTGGTGAAAGCTTGCAAGAAGGTTCTAATATTCTCTAGCACATCTCTAGCTAGTTGTTATATTGCCAGCGTTGCACTTACATATTATTCTTTTGCGTTTGTTTGACTGTTTAGGAAAATGGAACAACGTTGCTGCCCCTTGACCAAGCACCACTTGAGAGTATTATGGAGACAAACAAAAGTGACATTTATCTACTACATATGTTACAAAATAAAATGATGGTCAATACAACTCAATTATTTTTTCTTGGGGAGTGAGGGCGGCATATGCACACTAAAAACTTAATGGACCTTGCAGGCACAACCCGACCATAGCTCCCATGTAGGTTTAATTTGTTTCCTCCAGGTGGTAGAGTCCAACGATTTTTTTGGGTTTGCAAGATCCTCCTAAAAGTGGTGGGAGAAACTATAGCACCAAGAAAAATAGTGAACATTGGATGCAGGATGAAGTGAGACAACTCGTGGATGTTGTATTGGAGTATGGAGTTAGAAAATGGAAACATGTGCAGATAAAATATTTCTTCACATCAATTCGAACACCATTTCATTCAAAGGTACACATGTACATTATTAGTGACACATTGCACTATGTAGCACATACTTCATCATTATATTACTAGCTATGTTATTACTGTGTCATGAACCTACAATACTAACACAACTAATATAAATTTATATTAAAGATAAGTAGAAGAACTTGGTGAAAGCTTGCAAGAAGTTTCTAACATTCTCTATGTTGCTAGCATTGCACATACATATTATATCTCTTGCGTTTGTTTGACTGACAGGAAAATGGAAGAATGTCGCTGCCCCTTGTCCAAACACCACTTGAGCGTATTGTGGAGATAGATAAAAGTGACCTTTATCTACTACATATGTTACAATACAAAAATTTTTTAGGGTGGGGGAGGGGGCACATGCACACTAAAGACTGAATGGACCTTGTAGGCACAACCCATGATTGCTCCCATGTAGTTTTAATTGGTTTTCTCCAGGTGGTAGAGTCAATCAATTTTTTTTGGGTTTGCAATATCATTTTGTCACAAGTGGTGGGAGAAACCATAGCACCAAGAAAAATAGTGAATATTGGATGTAGGATGAAGTGAGACAGCTTGTGAATGTTGTATTGGAGTATGAAGTTGGAAAATGGAAAGATGTGAAGAGAAAATATTTTTTTTCGGATCAACTCGAACACCATTTCATTCAAAGGTATACATTATTAGTGACACATTGCACTATGTAGCACATACATCATCATTATATTACACATACATCATCATTATATTACTAGCTATGTTATTACTATGCTATGAACCTACAGTACTAACACTGCTAATATAAATTTATGTTTAGGATAAGTGGAAGAACTTGGTGAATGCTTGCAAGAAGGTACTAACATTCTCTAGCACATCTCGAGCTAGTTGTTATTTCGATACCGTTGCACTTACATTATCCTCTTGCATTTGTTTGACTATCTAGGAAAATGAAAGAATGTTGCTGCCCCTTAACCAAGCACCGCTCAAGCGTTTTATGAAGATGGATAAAAGTGACTTTTATATCATACATATGTTACAATACAAAATAATGGCCAATACAACTCAAGTGTTGGGGGGGGCATGCACACTATAGACTAAACAAACCATGAGGCTCTACTTGACCTTGGCTCATGTAACCGAACCTAATCTATGTACTCTCTCTGTTCAAAATATATTATTTATATATACACAGTTTATATTTAGATGAATAGTTAGTGTGTGTGTGTGCGTGCGTGCGTGCGTGCGTGTGTGTGTGTGTGTAAACGATCTGTATTTATGGATTTGTTCGTATCGGACGAGCCAATCACAAATAGAAAACTACAAAAGGAACTCGACTCAAATGGAATAACTTTTTATGAACTCACAAAATCTCAAAAAAAAAATTATCATGTCTACAATAAAATGAGGGGGTATTTATACTCCCCCATCTTAGATACACGATTCCTAAAGTGCCTCTGAGTGCTTAGGATACCTCGTGATTCTGCTTTCTGGAATCATGCTTTCCTTATAATTCGAAGGTAAGCTTCGACCACCCTTTCACATGCTTCTCATCCTTTGACCCTAGTTGAGGACCTTTTGTCATGTATGGGAGGTCCTTTGGCCACCAAGGTTTAAATTTCCTATCCTAGGCCTAATCTCCGATCGCCAAACCATACCCCCTGTACACAAAAGGCACTGCTGGAAAAAGCTTGATCCGCACTGGTTGGTAATGGCCTTCAACATCTGTTCTTGAACCGGTACTATGAGACCAAGACTGAAAGTCTCGGTCTTGGACACTGGGTATTTTACCCGGCGCTGAAGGCAACCTTTGGTATCGGTTGGAAAGATGCAAGCCGGCGGCCCCTTAGGTACTGTTGATCTTTCCAACCGGTACCAAATGGTTTTACCTCTTTTTCCCAAACTATGTTTCATTTTAGTTGTTAATTATTATTTATTCTTTCGGAATTGCTATGCGTATCCGAGCTACACACTACTATGCATCCATTAGTCATGTTTGAGTTAAAAAAAATGTATGTAAATAATAAAAAGTCACTGCCAATCATGTAATAAAGATATTTAGATATAATAATATTTATAAATATACAAATGTCATGATCACAGGTACTACAAATGTAACGAATAATCATTTTTATCTCAACTACAAGTATACTAAGCCCCTCTCTCTGTCGATGCAGATTATCTATTAATATGGCCATCGTGGTAGAACTCACCTTTAGGAACCTGGATCTCTTTCATAATGGATCTCTTTCATAATGGATCCTATGAGCTGCTCCAACACGGCCGTTATCCGATCCACATGGAGAACTTCATCCCTGATTTGCATCATCTATCATTTTGAAAAAAATAAAGCTCAATATATTAATTCATTGCGTCATTATAATTAGGAAAACATAGTATGAATGGTTTGGACATACTCTTAGGTCCTCCGTCGTAGTCTTCCCGCAATGGGTTAGAGCGTGCATGAGCTCACATAGGTAGTACCCACACCAGTTATTTCCTTGTTCTTTTCTCACATATTACATGAGAAATAAATTAGTTATACAATATTTATGTATACGTATACAGAAAAATGAGATATGCAAAATGTTCGTGACCCCGCTTACTAGAAGGTCCATTCTAATGTTCAATTCATTCCATTGACCGCCGCCTTTGTTCTTTTCACAATTTTTTTTCACACCCTATACTTAAAATTATGTCTGATGTTCAATTGATCTAAAAAGGAAAAGGATTTGATTGTGTAAATTAAACTTACCTGTTCAATGGGTCTATGATGTGTTGAATTTTCATATGTTTTTTCCTCAACGAGTTGAACACCCTATGATTGCCAGATTCTACATGAAGTACGAGCAAAATCCTATGAAATCTGCACATATAGATATACACATTTATTTAGGAACAGAAAATGGCTACTAGTTGATCAAGACTTTGTTAAAGGTGTAAGGTAGGAATATATAGGATTTGTGTGGCTAGGGCTTTGTACATGTTTTGACACGTCTCATGTATTTCGTCCGTAAATTTTTCTTATTGATTTGCAAGGGACTCATGAAGTCCAATTGATGCTAACATCCTTCTTTTTGGCATTCTTGAAACTCCATACAACACGATACAATTTAAATTAGATAGTACACAAAAAATATGACATTGTTATGTATTAATCTAGAGATTAGTCAATACTTACAGAACCCAAATGGTGACGATAGAGATGTTGAGGGCATCTTGACGGTATATTAATTGCTTGCACAAGTTTAAAGTCCACCCAGTAGTCATCCTCCCCATGGAAGAAATTGTGGTCGCGATACTTAACTACAAACATGATCATCTCTTACTTCGACTTTTGCAGGTACCATTTATAGAAATTGAACATTTGCGTGCCCAGACAGATCTCCTCCTCCTCAGTGATTAGGATATCATCCGTTTGCCTGGCTGCCTGCTCACTGATAAATTAAGTTTCTCACATAAATTCCATCACATGTTGCTCTTTCTCCATCAACACCCGGAGGGGCTCATGTTCTTTTTGTTGTGATCCTAGATGAGGAATAGTTTTCCCACTTTCGATTCTATTTTTTTGGGGCTTTATTAGCGTGTAGTCATAGTCCGAGGGTAGTTTTACCTTTCTCTTGGCGATGGCTCTCAAGAATGTGTATAACTTTTTTGCCTGTACTGGATCTACTGGCATCCTCTTCTCTAGCGATCGAGGTTTGAAATGATATGTCACGCTTGGTGCGTACGATCCTTAGTTCCTCTTCGTTCATCTCGTAAGCTAATTTCTCTTAGGACCTATTTTCTTTCCAACAATTTTCCGCTTCTTGGGGGTTCCAGACGGTTGGCGAGGTCTATTTTATTTCCTTTCCCCGGTACTGGAGGAGTCAGTGTACTCCTGGCCCTTGGCGGAGATGTTGGTGAGGGATGTCATTGTGTGGAGACGAATGACCACCAAAGTCACCGTCATCATTATCTATGTCTGTGTTGGGTGTTTTAGCGATAGCGAATAAATCTGCAAGCTCACAGATATCATTGTAGCTTTCACCTCATAGTATTCCAAGGGTTATCTAATTCGAGAGAACATGTGTGTGCTAACTTCTATTCAATCGGTTCGAGGAACATCAAGATAGGTGGTGAGGGTAGAGAGGATTACTAAATAGCACTATATATATATGAGTTAAAGGTAAATCTCTCAGGAAAAATACTCGCTTCAGGCACCGCCTTACTGTACTCCTGGTCTGCTAGAAGACTCCAGCCAACATCTCTATTCTATATCCGAACATGGTGGGTTATAAAGCACCGATAGGGCTGTCACCACCTACTACCTATCTCTAACAATCCATGGGATATAAAGCAAACGAAGGATAACCCTTATTCTAAACACCACATCTATGTTGCTGGTTACTACTGCAGTCTAACTACTTCTCATATCCCATAACAAACTACAACAATCTATATAAATACTGAGTGACAAACCAGCATGTAAGAAAACTAATCTCACTCAAGTGTAAGTACTACTAGCATATACTATATCAAGTATAACACTATACAAAGGATCACGAATGCTTACTTAAATCTGAAGAATGCAGCAACATCCGTAGAGGTACAAGCTGGGAGAATAGTGCCGACACCCTAGCACTTCCCCAGAACTACCCCCTCACTCTCTCCATACTCTAAACACTTGATAAGCTGCACCTTGCCTTTGCATTGAAGCTCTAAACTCTCCTTGAGAAGTGTTGTTCACTCTTGGTTGTGTGTCCTCAAATGAGCCCCTCCACTAATATTTATAAATGTGTCCCATGGTGTGCTCGACTGGAATTCAAGGTGCAGGCACATGGAACCGCCATTGTGCAGCAATGAGGCAGCAACACATGACAAAGGTAATTCGGTGGAGCTCAGCCTGGTTCATCCGACCTAGCCAAGGCTTCAACCAACCTTTCCATTGGCAAGGAGGCTGACAGGTGGGCCCATTTGCCCTATCTGCATGCATGGAAAGTTTCCATGGCTAGGAGGCTGACAGGTGGGCTCTTTCATCCATGTGAAGCTGAATGGTGCGAGCTGATTGGTCGGAGAGGTTTTGCCTTGGATTGATAGTTTGTTTATTTGCTCCTTTTGGTTTGTTTCATATCTTAATATACCTACATACAAATATTCACCAATACTTGTGGAATTAGTTAGTAATAAACCTTTACCACTAGGTTGATGTTCATCTTTTTTGTATTTATATGCAGGAGTTGACGGTCTAAATTCGGTACTTGAGAGCTGTCAACGGTCTGGTGGGGAAAAAGGATCCACGAGAGTTGTATTCCTAATATGTTCAATCTAGGCCTTGCGCCATAGAATGACATCGTGGACTGCCTTCTCCGTCCCCTAACAAAATCGAGCTCAAGATTTTCATTTCTCTGCCATCTTCCACGATCTGCTCCATGGTGACAACAGAGTAGCCGGGGGCATACCAGCCTACCATGAATTGTACCACCAGTAATCACCAGTAAGGGCGACCCTTAAGCTACCATTTCCTTTCACATGTAGCTCACATGCTATCTAGATTTGTATGGTCATACCATCCAATGGATATCTTTGGGAGACGGCCGCTGGCACGTTCTTTGGGGGCTCATCATCAGGTGCCGCCATGGATGCACAGCTGCTACGTCGCTGATAGGCTAGGCTAGTCACAACATTAAGCTGCGGCCCAGAGCCCGCCTACTGACTAAGAGAATGCACCACTACCTATTGGACCCTTTCGTCAATCTGCGCTTCTAGCTGTTCCACTTTCTTGTGGATATTCCTCAAATTTTTTGAGGAGGAGATCAATCTTCACAGCTAGCATGCTAGCTTCCTTGACGGAGTGCATGCCCTGCAGACGTGATTGGAGACGATCATCACTCCAACCTCGGTTGTTGGAAACCATCTTCTCAACTAGAGATGTAGCTCTTTTAGGGGTCAGAGAGAAGAAAGCTCCACCAGCAGCAGCGTCTACATGATCACAGGCTATCTGATTCAGCCCATTGTAGAAACTTTGTAATATGAGCCAATTATTCATCTCATGGTGCGGACAAGCTAGGACGTACTCCTAAAGTCGCTCCCAAGCTTCAGGAATGGTCTCATTGAATGCTTGCTAAAAACTTGAAATCCTTCCATGAAGGGCATTGGTTTTGCCCATTAGGAAGAACTTCGCGAGGAATGCCTTGGTGCAATTATCCCAGGTATTCACTGAACTCCTGTTAGCATAGAACCACTGCTTCGCTCTCCCTAGAAGAGAAAACAGAAACAATCGGAGCCAAATAGCATCTTGCGAAACTCCCTTGACAACAAAAGTAATGCAAAGCTTCAGGAATTGCTGGAGATGAGAGCTGGCATCCTCATTGGCCTTGCCACAGAAAGGGCTGGCCTGCACCATCATAACTAAGCTCATCTTGATCTCGAATTTCTCTCCCCCACTGCTGACAATAGGCCCGACAGGGACATTGCTCGCAGAAGGAGCGAGAAATCCCGGAGAGCCTTCTAAGCCATGGAGTTAGAAACAGATGGCGCACTGATGACTGGTTCTAATGCCGAGAGTGTACACTAAGGAGGCACGATACGAGGCCGAACTCTTATTAAGAGAGACTCTGGATTTTGCGTGAAGTTTTGTGGCAGATCAAGATCAGTCATACACTATCCTGTTTTCATCACAACAAAGGAGAAAACAAGCCAAGTTAGCCTGTTTAGGAAATGAATATTCCATTTTCCTTTTGTTCATGACCTTGCATAAACAATTAACCTATGCCTTCCCCGGCAACGGTGCCAAAAATACTTGTTGGTATTTCGTAACGTCTACTTCAGATACAGGGTCGTTCAGCCTGGTTCCGGTAATGGCATCAGAAATGCATGGCATCGGCACCGACAATGCCTCGACATTTCATATATTGATTACTAGAAACCAAACTATCATGAACCATGAATCATTCCACAAGCGAATGGAATCACCGGTGGAACATTATTTCGAGGTGTCATTTATATTTTGGTAGGGAAGGCAGTGACTAAATTGTGTAGGTAGGCAGGATGAACTAATCTCAATGGAATATTTAGATGCATATAAATGGGTAAGATAAATATGGATAAAGGTAGTGTGAAACACAAGTAAACTAAGCTCTGATAAAAGTAAAAAAAAAGAGGCAGGGAGCTAGGTAGATGTTAGTTAGTCAGGTCTCTCTAATGTTCTTAAGGCATTTATACAGTTTACTAGCACTTCATACTTTGCACAAAATATGGTTAGCCTCTATCTAGTTATCCCTAATACAAGGCAGAACTGTGCAAATGGCTGACAGATAAGATTATCAAACCATCACAGCATTTTATGACTCTTACCCCCCCCCCCAACCGAATGTGGAGGATTACGATGGCGCACTAAACAGGGCTATCACCACCTGCAGACTACCTCTTCAAGCCATGAGAAAGGGTGATATCCAGTAACACTTATCTAACCCAGACATCATGTCTACACTAGTAAGCGATACTCCAGTATCCTGTGCGGAGCCCCCACCCTTCGGATGGACAGACATCAAACTAGAGCAAACATACGAATAGTGGAGCATGCAAAAGCTAACTAGAACTAAGTCTCTAACTCTCTAACCAGGCAAAGCATATAGTAACAAAGCAAACTAATCATGAAATCTATGTCTGACACCGCAGGGCATAAATCATGCAAATATAAATAACTATAAGGTAAGTCAATTACACACGACCGAACATTACAAAAGAGAACTAGTAGAGAACCCATACCTATTCTCTGAAGCATGTCCGGCGACCCGACAACTACTTCACCTAAACTCCAATGGCCTAGAACTACTCAAGAGAGAAATGGAGCTAGAGCTTCAACTTGTGCTTGTCCTCATTCTTACCCCCCCCCCCTCATATTTATAGAGGGTGCAAATGGAGCGTCTTGCGCCGAGTTGCAGCTGCCCAGGCATGTTGAACCGACTTAAGGAAGAAGGGAGAAAGCTTCTTGCAGAGGCTGGAGGTCGGTGGCGCCTGGGCCCACTTGGACGACCATGGTGCTCGGCAGACTGCCAGGTGGGCCACACCACCTCCAGCTTTCTCTGGTGGCCTCCTACGTGTCCTCTTGTCAATGTTCCACATGCCTGGACCTCTGGTACGTCGGTTTGGTATTGTAACTGGGCTCTTTGATCCATGTGAGCCTGAGTTTTGCGCTCTGATTGCTCGACGATTTTTCCCGTGAGTCATAAGGCCCCCACAACCTGGATTTTAGTCCTTTTTCCAATATTTTGTAATCTCTAAGAGCATAGTGGGTTTTGGCTTTATTTAGGATAAATATGCATATAAAATATTTAAACACAAGATTTTCTAATCAGATTGATGCTTGAAATTGCTCGTTATCAAGCGTCAACACCTACTTAATGCTGAACGCACCCTCTCACCTAAGATAACACCTTGGTGGAACGCACACCCTTGTGGGCCGCAATTCCGCTTGGGCCTGCAAAACCGACCGGTCGGGACTTATGTACTCTGCCAGGAACAGGACTTATGTACTCTGCCAATAAACGGTCGGGCAACGAGCCCGTACCGAGCCACCGACTGCTGGCTCTGACGAATCGCCACCTTACACGTTGCCTCCTCCTTGACAAAGAGGAGGGGGGGTCATGGACGAATTCAGCACACTAACATACCCATGGATGGGTGTGACATATAAGGGCGGACGCCCGGGTCAAACTATCGTACAACCCAACCACTCCTCCCACGAGGGTAATAGAGCTTCCCAGAACCACAGTAAGGAACACTATTCTACCTGCCCGTCCTCACGAGTAGACAAGGGGGCCGTTTAGTTCCCAAAAATTTTCACCTCCCCTTTAAACACATGTACGAAGCACTAAATGTAATTAAATAACAAAACTAATTACACAGTTTGGATGTACACGACGAGATGAATCTTTTGAGCTTAATTAGTACATGATTAGCCATAAGTGCTACAGTAACCCACATGTGCTAATGATGCGGTCAAAGACCTCATAAGATTCGTCTCGCGGTTTCCAAGTGAGTTCTGAAATTAGTTTTTTAATTAGTGTCCGAAACACTCTCCCGACATCTGGTCAAACAGTCGATTTGACATCCAAAAATTTTCGTTTTTGGAACTAAACGGGCTCGGGAGTCATCATCTCAACACCATCATCGCAACATCATCATGCCCATGTCGCAGACACGCCATCATCAAGTTGGGGTGACAGGGCACTACCTGAATGACTGCCACACCGTACCCACCCACAGGTACACCGCTCTAGCTAACGAAGCATAACAAACAGGGACTATCAACACATAACAAAGGACAAGGGCGGTGGCTACCCGTACACTTCGACTGGAAGGTTTGATGACCCTGACCGCTGGACCAGGAAGCCCTGACTGGGGGGCGCAGAATCCCATTCTTCCCATAATCTTTTGTAGTTGTTGTTGGGCCACTCGACCTACTGGGCCCTCGACATGACCTATGGTGAAGTAGCAGCTGACACCACTCGGGCCAGCCCCAAGCTACATGCTGCAACCTAGGGTTAACAGGTAGGCTCGGAAGGGAAAGTGCAGAGGAAAAAATTGTTTGAGGAAACAAAGAGGAGCGGATGGAACATGCTTTCTGAAAACCATGCTTGGGGAACTGTAAACAACCCCCCCCCAGCAAACTATCCCAAAATCTAAACTAACTACATCCTGAATGTTTTACCACGGCGCTTCCTCCACACTGGCCAACGACATGGGTGGAGGTGGATAGACCCTCAGCCTGATTCTTCGATTCAACCTAAGGCTCGGAGGCTACTCCATATGGAGTGCGATTTTCATGCATCCCATAGAGAAGATAACTTTTTGAAGACTTGAAATCTACTCGGGTTAGAGCACCACACAGCTAGAAAAGTACTCGAAAGATATATTCAAGATGAAGCTCTACAGAATTCAAAGATGACTCTAGAAGTACTCAGAAGCCTGCAGTAGATTGCCGGATCTGGAACTTGAAGGTAAAAGAAAGGACACAAGACACGGATTTAGACAGGATAGAGCCATCAGGGTAGTGTAATACCCAATATCATGTTTAATTTAGAATTTTCTATGTTGCGCCCTATGCTTGGGTGTTGAGTTGCCCTAGTTTACGCTTGAGTTGGTTCTCTGTTGAATCTGCCGATCTTGGTACCCCAGCCCTCCTTTATATAATTCATAGGGTGGGATTTTAGTCGGTTACAAAGTAGGAGTCCTACTCGGATTACGTGGCAGAGTCCTAGTGGAATTACAGAGGAATCCTAATTGGAGTCTGACTTCTTCCTTCTTTGCATGTAGCTTCCTTGTGGGTACTAGGAAACCTATCTTTGACAAGCCCCTGGGCGCTTCGTAGCCGAGTGTTGCAGGCTTCCGAGTACTTATGGAGTTATCTTCAAATTCTTCAGTACTTCATCTTGAATATATCTTCCGAGTACTTTTCTAGCTGCTTCAGGGCGGCATGGTGGTCTTGTCCAAGCAGATTTCAAGTCTTCAGAAAATTATCTTCTGTCTGGGCTGCGATGAAAATCACACTCCATATGGAGCAGACCCCGAGCCTTAGGGTCCATCTTGAATTTGAATCTTTTCCCTTTGCCTTCCAAATATATTTGAAAAACAAAACATGGATGATATGTATCCTGCAGCCTCTGAGTCTTGAATCGAAATCCGGAATTAAAAAAAACCAAACATCATGGCATGCATTAGAATTTTGTCTTGATGTTAATTTAGATTATTCAATCAGAAAATTAAAAATCACTTTTTTGGATAAAAGATGGTTAAAAAATAATTTGTACTCAAAAGCGAATATTTTTCCGTGGACAACATTTCGTCTTCTGAGGAATTACTGAATTGTCATCACGCTGGTTATTTAACCATGCAGTGGCTTACGTTAAATCTCAGTTTTATTGTACTACTGATACCGCTTCTGCTCCAGTGCCGTCGCCGCCACAATCATCAAACTCCAATTTCCATAACTTCTCAATCTAGATCCCCTTTTCGCACTCAAGCTCATCACCCTTCTCCGAAGCCTCCAAGCATATGCTATCGAAGTAGCTCGTGACATTTCGGATGGGCAAATCAATGGCTAGCGACCTGGGGGGAGCGCAAGAGGGAGGAGCGAGGAAGAACCTGTGGAAAAGTTCTCAATTTGGAGCCAAAGTAAGTGCACTGATTTTGATCTTCAACGTTTGGTTGATGAGGGATTCGAAGGTTATCTTTCCATCCTTGCGATCACGAGACACTCAAGTCCTTCGTCTCGTGTCAATCGGAGGTTGCCATCCCCAACACGATCGAGAGAGTATACTATAATAATGTTTGAGGAGCCAGGACTTCGAATCCAGCACTAAAGGTCACTTGTCTAGCTACTGAGGGCATGCCAATCTAAAAACTTAATTGGTGTAAACATACCTAACCATGCAATCCGTGGAATTCGAACTCAAAAACTCTCGCCTCGCTGGTGCATAGGTTTCTTACCATTCTATCCACACACTACAACATGTAACTCTACACAGGATGCTTTCATTTTGAACTAACGTGCGGAAGACCTTTTAGTCCCAATTGGTGTTACCATCCAGAACTAAAAGTCTAGACTTTTAGTCTCGAATGGGAGGCTCCAACTAGAAATAAAAAGTCCTCCTACCATCTAGCGGTTGGATCTGGAACTAATACCTTCGTTAGTCCCGAATCCAACCTCAATCGGGACTAAAGAAAAAAAAACAAAGAGGGATTCTGCGGTAGCGAGCAGCCAGCGGCTTGCGGCGCGTGCGGGCATGCATATGGATTGCAGATTACGAAAAGGCACTATATATTCTGCTACAATGCGACCCGTGCAGCTCTACTTTCCAGTGAACATGCTTATACGCGTACTTATTTACTCCCTCCATTTTAATTTACATTTCGTATTAAGTTTTTTCTAAATTAAATTTGAAAAACTTGACCGAATGTATAGAAAGAAATAATAATATTTGCAATACTAAATTTGTTTCATTGAATTCACCATGAAGTATATGTTGATGGTGCATATGTTGGATATTACAGTTGTTGCTACATTTTTCTATAGACTCGTACAAAATTAGTCAAATTTGACTTAGAACAAATCAAATACGATATGTAAAAAACGAAGAGAGTATTCTTAGATAATTTTTACAATTTATTGAAAAAAATAAGAGTCGTTCATCTGACAGAATCGTAAGGTAATCAAGTTAGAAAGTACTTGGAAGTACCTAAATTAAAGTACATGGTGGTATAAAAATGTGGGACCAAATACAAAAGTGGGACCAAATACTAATTTAATTTAATTAATTTTTGTAAATACCTTCAATTGATCAATGGCTAGAAAAAGTTTCAAAGCAAAAGTATTTAAAAGTACCCATTGGCACTTTACAATCATTGTAACAAAGTTAGTATTCTAAACGGCGGCCAAGCTGCAGCCCGTGCTGGACGCAAGCACACAACTGAAGCAAAGCAGTAGTAGCGATGCCTATGTGGAGCTCCATCCTCCACGCAAATAAAGCAGGCCGCGCATCGAGCACTTGCTCGCCGGCTGGACGGTTACTTTGAGCTACAGTACCTAGCTAGCTAGCAAGACTGCAAGAGAACTTTACTACAGATCGGAGGCAAGGACGGAGCATGGCTGCAGCACGCATGCCCGTTCCGGCCGGCAAGATGCCGGCCACTGGCTTGCTGCGACCCTTCGTTCTGATAGCCAAGCAAAACTAAATGCGCGTGCAGCTAGCGTCATCGCTCTCGATCGGGATAGCTATTCAAATCGAGGATGTGTCTCCACATCAGTCGATTGATATCTCGTTATCTGTCAACCACCGTAGCTACTAATGTATTTTCACGTTCCCAGACCAAGGGTCCATATCGATTAATACATTAGTAGCGCACTACTAAGATTCAAGACAGTCATATCGACCAAGCTAACGGGTCTATTTTTTTCTGTTTGTTGAGGATCCGTCAAGCGCGTTTGAGCATTAATGGATCAATTTGCACATCTCTGCAGCAAACATTACAGGTACACCTAAAGGCAGATAAAGTTGTCCAATTTTTAAACATATTTCAGAGACAGCTTATACTACCATGACCCAAGAGAAACCTGAAGGCCATGGCAAATGCAGTTGAGTTTGTTCTCACAAATAATGACCCGTAGCTGCAATGCCATGAACAAACCTGAAAAAAGTGGCAATTAAGTGCTCACAGCTATATATAGTACAGGAAGACAAGTGACAGTTAAACCATGCTACAGAATCTTAACACATACAACACAAGGACAAAAAAAATTCGTAACGAGAAGATCTGCCAGCCTGACCATAGCCTGAATTGATAGTCCTGTGATTGAGAAACATGCTTATCAATTAGCTAGCACAAATACACAAAAATAATGAGATGATCAGTCACATGTGACCTGTTTGTAAAACAATAATAGTTCTTGTATACTTAAATTTAACATTTTTAATTATTAAAAATGGTAGATCCTAGATACATATCAGCTAAGCCTAGACATGCATATATAGTCATATAGCAACAAAGGTCCATTTTTAGCTTAAAAAACAACACAAACACAATAAGTTCTAACAAATCTGTGGGCTTACAATTTTGCGGTTCAAGGAGAAGCAACTCCCTCGCCAAAAAAAATATTATGCCTTGGTTAAGGGCCAACAAGGAAAAAATCACATTAATTATTTTTTTTCTTGCAGTTTTGTTATTCCTTATCCTCTATCCAAACCCGATCAAACTAAAATATAAACAAAAATTTACACCCACTCTAGACTGTGAGATTGCAGAGTGCACTAGCAGTGTCAATCTCATATACACTATTAGTTTGTTTCTCAAGTGGCAGCTGAAAAATAAATAAAGAATTTACAGTGTAAAATCCATATACACGACCAGTTAGTTTTTCAACTGGCAGGTGAGGCTGTAGCAAATTGCCTAATAAAGACACAATATATATGTATTAAAAGAAAAAATGAGCAATGGTTTTTTATCATACAAGTATTTTGGAACAGTTTAGGTAATGATCTTTGTAGAGAGAACATGAACATACTGACATGCACACTAAATTGATCACTTGCAAGGAGAAAAATTAATAAACAGTAGCACCCAAGGTACTGTATATCGAAAGCAATTGGAGCTTAGAGGGATGGATGATAACAAGGAAAGGGTACAGTATAACAATGGGAGCAACATGATCTTAGAAAAATATTTGTCTAAGATGTGAACCTTTGTTGTGTGATGCTAGCGACATCTCTTCCACTATTTTGTTGTGTCAATGCCTGCACAGAAAGGGAATCTCATGCATTGGGTACTATCTTCATTCTCAGGGAGCACATCACTTCAATAATTCAGCCATTCCCGTGCCTGCATAAAAGGGAAACCATGCATCAACTTGTCTCTTGGTACTTGCATTGAATAATTGGACGGCATATAGCACTAGAAGCATGGCTCCACAAGAAAGGTAAACAGAACAGAGATGACTTTAACACAATTCATGTCATTTTCTTCTATATAAATTATTTCCCCATAATTCAACCTATTAGCATCTTCACTCGTTTCAAGAGTAGAGTACTTTTCTCACCAAAAGAATCCTAGGAAGAAAAATGGAAATTAACTATTGAAAAGAACAAAAACCAAATTTATAGAGAAAGATCAATTAATTACATAACTCCTAGCTGTGTAATATTTATACAAAATAAGGTTAAGTTTCAATGGCATAGGTGGACAAAAAGAAAATAGAATCTAGGTGCGAAGCCTGCAACAGAAGAGGAAATACCCTAATAGTCAACTTGTGATTTTAGAAAAAAAAGAAAATTATGATAATGCTCACAACAAACAACATAGACCATATTTTCCTCACTTTGTTACTACTCTTAGATTCATCAAAATACTTATAACCATCGAACCACGGTGTGCTTACATAAACCCATCAAAATGACAAATAAAATAAACAGGCTCCAGAGTTTTATATGAATTACAAAGTATAAGATAGTTCAGCTAATGAAACCCCAAAAAAATGGCATAGGCCACACACAGAAATTTTAGATTATTTCAATGGATTACAAAAGCATCAGATTGTGCATGCAAGTGGTTAAACCCTACAAGGTGACATGCTATAGAAAAATTATGATAATGTTATTTGTATTTTTACAGTAAAAACTTCACCCACATGCGTGCTTGCATATTTACAGTAGAAAGAAAAGTTACAATATTATGTTAAGGCGTATTTAGTTTACTAGTATAATTTATTTTTCATTTTCTAACTAAACTTAAATTTACAAACTTGATTATCATGTTAATTTTATGACAGTTGGTGGCAGCACATCATGAAAACTAAACCTCAAAAGCTGAAAGGCTTTACATTTGATTCTACAAGAGAATTAAGCACATTATTTTAACAAGCAACAATAAAATGCCTAAATTAAATATATGCATAATACAAAACCTTTCTCTTTTTCATTGATCGCATATGTCTATAAGAATATGCAAAGAGGATATATGCAAGTTTACCTAACAAAAATAATCAAAAGACACATAAAATCTAATAAATGCAAAAACTTTACATAGAAAGAATATTGAAATTGACAAAATTCACTGTGTAAATTTCATATAACCATCATGCAGGTTTTCCATTAGCACAAAATGTGACAAGCTGATTAATACCTGCAGCAGAGATTCATTGGTTAGTCTACTGTTAGCCGCTGAATTGCAAAAAAGAGGAATCTTATATATGCAAATCATAAAGACAAAAGGGGACTTACACACCTAACTAATATGAGTGTTATGTTTCCATTTATATATTAATATACTTATATGCCATACTATTTTTCTGTAAAAATTCCAGAAGAACAAAACTAAGACGTAATACAAAGATTATTATAATACGTACAAAATAAAAGGTATGACATTATTGAACCCACTTAAACCTTACATGTAGTTTTTTCAGATTACACACAATGCACAAGAACAAGTTCCATAGGCTAAACAATTGATGAAGCTGAAAAATATTTTTTCTCGAATATTACATTTTACAACCCACATAGATGCATGTGATGTATGGTCAACTAACCATCTCCCTAGGTTCCTCAATCACATGTAAGCTGAAACAACAGAAAAAGGCCAAAATTCATCAAGCATTCTCGAAAAACATTGTGACCATGCTAACCATCTTAACAGGAGGCACTGGAATGCTTGAAACCCAACCCCATCCTCACCAACACATCCATCGGCAACATGCTGATGTGTTGTAGGCAAAACTGCCCTCCCTCCCTCCCTCTTTCTCAGTAAGTCTCACACAAAGCAACAAAATCAGAAAGCAATTAACTAAAAAATTAGATTTAATTAGTACCCATATAGATTACGGAGCAAAAGTGGAACCTAATTGCCCCAAAGCTGAAAACAGCAGAACGCAAAAATGTATTTAATATCCCCATAAAAACACAAAGAGTAGTCTGCTGGTTAGTCTAAGTCAAATTTAAATAAGATACTTCTCCTTCAAAAAAAATTGAAATAGGAAAGAAAATCATAGTATAATTATGTTAAAATTACAGAAGTTGCAGCAGTGTAATATTTATACATACTACTTATTGCATCGTGGAGGTAAAAAGCAAAAAGAGAGCCCTCATTAATTACTGGCTAACAAAAACTAAGACCACACAGTGCAAGTAACATGTGTTAAGACAAAGCTAACAATAATAAGCATAGATGGTTGCACAGTAGCTATAACTAAAACAATGTTACTGGGTAGCTGCTGGACTTCTCTTTAATTACAAAATCAGTGATGAAGAACTAATGACACTTTAATCCACCAGAATGGAGGCTAAGATTACTTCTCTAAACATAAGAGCCAGCGGTCATGTATTCTATTGGTCAAAAGCATCAAAAGGCTACCTACTGCTTCTATTATTCTACCAAAAATGAATCAACGTTGAGCTGCACTGAACCAAACTACTAAACGTTTAGAGAAACAAAATCAGCCGAGCAGTTGAATTAAAGAAGCTATTGCCACTTTCCTGCTTAGTTAAGAAATGGAGAACAATTTTGACAGAAACTTTTTGACCGAGGCTAGTTGATATGCAGAAATTGAACCCATGTAAACTGGAAATCTCCAATTTGAATCTAACCACAGATCGAATACATCCATGCCACAAATCCGTATCACACCACTACTCCAGTCAATCCCTACCCCTCCCCCACCTACCCACACACACTACTAGATTCAAAATTTTATCTAAAATTGCAAAGAAAAAACACAAAACGAGCAAACCCTAGATACATTGAAGATGCTAATCTGTTATGCGAGCCACTAATCCTAGAATCCTCACGCGCACACAAAAAATAGTACAAACAAAAACCTACAGAAAACAAGCTTATCTGGTTAATCGAGGGGGCGCCTGATTACATCAAGACCACGGGAAGTTGCCCACCCCCCCCCCTCCCCTCTGATACTGCACTCCGATGAGGCACGCAGACACGGCGGGGATGGTCACAGGTTCGCCCTCGTCTCCTGCTCCCCCTCCTCTCGATCCAGCGGCGAGAGAACCTGCCGCATGCTGTAGCTGCCTCCTATCTGGCTTCCCCCTTGAACGATGGAAACAAGGCGTCAAATGGGGAGCGGTGCTTTTTGAAAGAGAAAAGGAAATGGTGGACGGTTAATGACCCGTTAACATTTTTGCAGACCCGATAGGGTGAAACGGGGCACAAACAACAGACACAGCGAGCCCGATAGGCTAAAATACACAGAAGACGATCTCCTCCATCCGTATTAGATCGGACGCAATAGCGCGTCGATTGAGAGCTAACACAGATTTCAATCAGTTGACAAGGAGCAAATCTCTTCAAATTTACATCATCTCCTCGATCAGGTATTCAGGTGCATATATATATTTAGTGGAACTAACATACTATTGCCACCCCGGCCCGCTACAGTTGATGCATGTGATCTTCCACAAACCATCGAGCTCGATGATCTCAGCTTTAGTATATTTGTTCTCCTTCCTAATTTCTTTAATTCTTTCTCTCGACATACAGCAGGCTGTGATATGATAATCTAACAGCATAGAAATCAGCAGAGTTGTACGTGAAGCAAGTATATAGAGCAAGCTATCTCTTCAAAGTACAGCCATGCATGTACTGCAACCATCGGTGGTGACGGTTAGCATTCAAAAGAACTGCTTTGATTTCTTAGTCCAACGCATGTAAAGTAGGAAGCACAAAACTTCGTGGAAGTAACCGCACTGACCACTCGGCCGGGCAAAAACACTAGCCTTGGGGCTTTGCCCTAGCGGCCTTCCAAATCTGTGAAACATCACTCTCCCACACTGTCACACATCACGCATCATCATTGCATTGCTTCTCCCAAACCATTCTCCACCACCACTTTCACATACTCCAACCTACACGCCGTACAAATCAGTAAGGCTACAGCACATGCAGCACTACTACGGCACATCAGATGAAAATAAAGAACGGCATCCACATCCTATACATACATCACACCAAAAAATCGGGACTCTGCTAGGACGAACGATGACCCAGAGAGCCGATAAAAACAAATCCAATTTTGAAGGCAGGTACCTATAAATTTAGACCTCTAGCTAGGATAACCACCAAATGAGTGCACATCCACTATCACTCGATCTGTCAGGCTTCACGCATCCTCATGGTCCATCGATCGATCTGACCCGGCCCCTAGCCAGGGTCCAGCAACGTATCCTGGATCCTGAAAACGACTTTGCATTATCGTACGAAAATTCCAAGAATTCCAAACAGACATACTATATCACACCACCCACTACTTTACTAGCTAGTGTTTCGATCTGCACATGGAGGACCGGAGGGAGGGTAGACGTACCAGCTATTATTCTGTACCAGTGCATATGTGCTGGTTTTGACAGATCTGTGTCATCATGTCTATCTTGATTGCAAAAGCCTTACAGGATAAGGGACGTCAGTGGCCGTGATTACCCGCGCTTGATTAGTGATGTACTGATGAACAATACTCGTCCCTTGATATTGATAGTAAAAGAGATCATAGTTTGTGGCGCCAATACTATGAATTATATATGACGCATAGAGTTCGTCACTGATTTGTTAATCCATTGTGGTGATGCAAAAACCAAGAGACGTGATTGACATTTATTGACAAGGTATTTGTGGGAGCAACTATAGGAAAAATCCTTTCTACGCTCGTTTAACTTGTAGCTACTTCCATATGCGTATCTCATGATGTAGGACGTATCTGATCTAGCGATATGTATGTGGAGTATGTGATCATACTTATTTTTATATACTAGTACTATGGTATAATCATACAATATTTTAAAAATAAGGATGCTATTCATTAATAATATATATCCCTTTGAAGTATATTAGAATTAGTATATGAATATACCCAAAATAATATGATATATATATATACACACACACACACGTTATGTATGTGACCATACATAAAGTATATGGTCATACTTGTTTTTATATACTAGTACTATGGTATAATCATAAAATATTTTAAAAATACGGATGCTATTCATTAATAGCTCCTGTGGCACCTAGCCTTTGTACTTTCACAAAGAGGCAGGGACTAAAACTTTACTCCTATGATATTGGATGTTTGCATACTAATTAGAAGTATTAAATATAGACTAATTATAAAACCAATTGCATAAATGGAGGCTAATTGACGATACGAATCTATTAAACATAATTAGTCCATGATTTGATAATGTTTAGTAGATGCATCTCATCAATTAGCCTCCACTTATGTAATTAGTTTTATAATTCCCCAAACATCTTATGTGACGGGACTAGAGCTATATTCCAAATAGGGAAACTAAACATGCGCTAAGTGTAAAACTAATTGTATTAATGAAGACCATTTCATGAGATAAATCTATGAAGCCTAATTAATCTATAATTAGCATATATTTACTGTAGCACAATATTGTCAAATAAAGGACTGATTAGGCTTAATAGATCCATCTCACGATTTAGCCCCAAGTTATACCATTAATTTTGTAATTAACCTATTTTTAATACTAGGATTGGTGCTGTGGTGGAGGCACCTTTAACCGTAGCGATCGACGATCGGATGCCTATGTGGAGCTGCATCTTCCACGCAAAGCAGGCAGAGCATCATCCAGCACTCGGCCGGCGGTTACTTTCAGCTACAGTAGCTATAGCTAGCCAGCTACTGAACGTTACCATGGATCGCAGGCAAGGACGGAGCATGGCAGCAGCAGCAGCACGCATGCCCGTTCCGGCAACATGCCAGTACCGGGCAGTGGCTGCAAATGGCTGGCCCTTCTTATCGCCAAACAAAATGCGCTTGCAGCGGGGCGTCATTCTCGGGACCTCGCTCACATCATCTGGATTTGGGGCGGAGTGGAACACTCACTATTCGCAGTGGATTCGGTCTCCCACATCATCTCGATGCCTGATTTATCGCCGCTTTGTTCTGTTCTCCGTCCTTTCTTTTCTCTCTGGATGGACATCACGTCAAGTCGTCATCGTAACGTACGTACAGGCTTTGTGATATGAATATATGATGGAGATCGATCGAGTTGGATATTATTCTAGACATATGTAGCTTTTGTTCTGCACGTAGCAGTCAAATTATTGATCGAACTATGACTAAAAATTACTAAACCAAGTTGTTAAATTACTGAATCACGTTTAGTAAAATAGTGTTAAGTAATTACGCATAGTAGTTATTACTGAAAATTTGTTCAGGAATTAGTTGGATGTGTGTGTCTATATATGGGGAAATTCAGGATATATGACTACTTTCCCAAGGTGTTCAAGAAATAGCACTAGAAATACATGAATTTACAGAATAACACTGGTTTCATCAACCGAATCTCAAAAGCACACTATATCTACTTTCCCACTCTTTTATTTAATTCTGGTCACTTTTTATAACTACAAATAGACTAACTTGCCCCTGCTACATGGTAAGTGTGCTGGCATCCCTTTCTATCCTTTCCATCAAGTTTGAACACCCTGGGTATGTATATGTATGTATATAAATATCTCTTCGAAATATATAGCCATATATATATAGTAGTGTACAGATACCGCAACGATCGGTGGTGACGATTAGCAACTGCTTTTCCCCCGTCCGACGCAAAGCAGCAGGAAGGGCGAAACTTCGTGGAAGCAGCCGCACTGACCATTTTGGCAAAAACACTAGCTCTGGGCCTTCGCCCTAGCGCCTTCCAAACGCGTGAAACATCTCTCCCTCGCACATCACGCAGCATCATCCATTCATCATTGCTTCTCCCAAACCAACCTCCACCACTTTAGGGCCGTATAGGGGTGGTAATGGGCCATGGCCCTAATGGTCTCTTCACAGCCCAATAAAGCCCTTAAAATTTTTAGTTCAAAAATACATATGTTTAGAGCCCGGCTCTTTTAGGGCCCGATCCTTAGATTTTCTAGTTCAAAATGTTGGGCCCTTTACCACCCCTATACGGCCGTATAAATCATTAAGGCAGTAGCACATGGAACACTACAACACATCCGATGAAAAGAAATGTATTTATTTCAAAAAAAAATAAATGTACGATACATACATATCACACCAAAAAAACGCTACTCTGCTGATGAACAGTCGAGCTAGGAACGACCTAGCAGATCAGATACATAGAGTCGATAAAAATAAATCGAATTTTGAAGGCAGGTACACGTACACTGCGCTAATTAATTAAACTGTTTCCGACTAGCTAGGGGTTTAGACACCTGATCTGGCTAGCTAGCAGCACTAGGATATATGGGTACAGCATCCACTACCAATATCATGATGCATCCTCATTGTCCATCGATCTTACCCGGCCCCTAGGCCCTAGCTACATACATGCAACACGATCCGCATCGGATCCTGAAAACACGACTTTAATTTGTTGTTGTGCAAAAAATTTAAAAAGATATATAAAACGTATAGCACACCGCCATCTCTCTCCCCAACTTCCTTCTCTGGCGGCAGGATTCATCCTTCTTCCTTCTCGCCACCAGCCATGCAGGGGAGCTTCGCCCGCGGGGCCTTGTTGCTGGCCACGCGGGGGAGCTCCTCCATGGGGAAGGGCACCTCCGGTGAGCAGACGACCGGGGAAGACCAGTGGGCAAATGGAGAGGTGAACAGATACCAGGTCAAAACTAAGCCAAGCCTGGCTCCGTGGAGATGCTCAATTTGGCATTTCCAGCAAGCCTGGCTAAGGACCCCTCCTTGCATTAATAGAGCCTGGCTAAGAACTTTAAACAGGCAACCAAACATGAGATACCTGTATTACTGGAGCCTAGCTAGAAGTTATGTAGGCAACCAAACGGACCCATAGAGTACTAGTGCTTCTGCATGCACATGGAGGGAGGAATATATGTTGATTGCATCCATCTGTATGATGTACACATAGATCGAGTTCATCACTGATTTGTTAATAGGGGTGGAGTCAGCGTGGCAGGGGGGCTCTAGCCCCCCCCCCCCCCCCCCCCACACACACACACACACACAAGCCCCCTAAGAAAATTTGGCATAGTGAAGAGGAGGAAGAAGGGAAAGAGAGAAGAGAGAAGGAAGAAGAAGAAAATAAGCCTCCTTTGGTCCAAGTTCTGGATCCGCCCTTGATTGTTAATCTCTTGTAGTGATGAAACCAAGAGACTTGGCATTACTTGACAAGGCATCTTTCGTTCTTGTAAGATTTGCAACCAAGAGACATGACATAAGCATAACAAAATCATTAGTACCCGGTGCACAGGTACTACTGATGGTTTGGATATGTTTATGTGGTACCGATGATATTGATATGTTTATGTCCAGTCTCAAAAGAAATATTCCTCTTGGAGATGCTTTTCTCTCGTATCAAATCATTACTAGCTACCAGCCACCAGTACTTCTCTCATAATAAATCAGCACCACACACAGCCAAACGAACAAAATGATTGTGTACGTTTTGACCGAGTCCGGCCTCCACACTATCGCAAAGGTTCCGAATTGGAAATTAATATCGTCGCAGGCAGGTTGCGTACTGTTGAAAAATTCTACTACATGTTGCATTGGTCAGTTAAATGCATCTCCAAAGATACTACCATGTGAAAGGTATCGATTAATATTTGCCACACCTAATTAGTTTGCAGTTCAGCTGTGTATACTTATCTGGTCATATATGTACATGATTGTTAGGAATATATGTGGCCAAACAAGGCTGAAACCCCAGCATGACCCTTTTTATTTGCCATATTCATGGAGTTTAGATGCTGAAGTGCCAGCTTTTACTGTTTTACTAAATGGAGGGTTCAATTGGAGAACCACTACCGGAAACCGTGTGTTTGCCGTGGGCAAACCATCGGCCACACGGCAAAGGTTCTGTTTGTCATGTGCCGCAAGACTCGGCGCACGGCAAAGAATATATAGGCACACGGCAAAAGCTCCATTTGCTGTGCCCCCAGACTCGGCCCGCGGCAAAAGACGGACACACGGCAAACGTGAGACACACAGTAAAGATGGGAAGGGCCGGGTGCGAGATGCATGTATTTTTATTTCAAAAAAAGGATGCATGTACTTTAGAACTAGGAATCTGCTGCACAGTGGATTGCTAGGTACTGTAGGTACGTGCATGGTACCACACGCACTGTACAAAGTACACATCATTTGTCCCAAGCATAGCAGTGCAGGTTCTTGGAAATTGCATTGATCGCGCGTATGAAGCAGTAGTTAGGCAGTGGTTGGTGCATGTCAGTGCAATGAGGTAGTGAACTGTCAGAATTACTAGTGCTACCTAAAAAGATGGTTTCCTTTAACACAAAACACAAACGCTCACTATCGTTCTTAATTTAGATAATTATAAACAGGCCTAGAAATTAGTATATAGCTTTTCATTTTGCAAAAGCACTAGCTCGTTGTTCTGAATCTTCTGCATGTCAGCATGTAAAGCATAATAATGTTTCCTGGACAAATCTGAAGAACGTGTGAGTCCTTTGTCAATATAGTAGTTCTCGCTCTTGGCCAAAACCTTCTCAAAAGTAGCTAGTTACTTCACAGTACACAAAAAGAGGCGCCATTTATAAATTCAATTAATCAAATAGGATTGGAAAAGTATTTAAATTTGCTTTGTCTTCAGATACAGCCTAGGTAAAGTTTCAACTTTCTGAATAGTCTTCAGTCAAAAAAAAATCTTCGTTAAAAAGAGAAAAGGATTGAACATGCGACATGATCATGAGAGAGCGAATCTCAGATTGTGGCTTATTCTAATCTAAGAGGGACATTATATTAATATTATACGTGCGGCTGATACAACAACTGTTTTTTTTTTTGCCTAATCGATAGGCCGTTCTCTAGTAGTATTAGATTAGATGATTATTATTGTCAGCTAATTAAACACCATGCCCTTAGAACGGACTGGATGCAGTGCTGGCTGTGTGTACTGGCCGGCTGGAAGAATCCCATGCATCATCACGTGCTGACTGCTACGGTGCAACCAAAAAACTTGACATTCCTTGACAAGGTATCTTTCGTTTCTTTCTTGTAAGACTTAGCAACCAAGAGACAGAATGACATGAACATAACAAAGTCATTAGTACAGGTGCACAGGTACTGATGGTTTGGATATGTTAATTATGTGGTACTGATGAATGATGATATTGACATATGACTAGAAAGAAATATTCCTCTTGTTATCCACTGACTTGTCGAACCAAAGGTCGGTTTAAATGGTGACCGGCGATCAAACTACAATGCCAATGAAAGCAGGGACGTTTGTGTACGTAGTGCGTTGTGGCGGATGTGAAATATGGCGCCTGCAAATAAAGGCTCCCAGCATTCATCATAGCAGTGCAGGTTCTTGGAAGATATTGCATTGCTCGCAGTTAAGCAGTGATTGGTGTGTGTCAGTGTAATTAAGTAGTGACCTGTCAGACTTACTAGTGCTACCTAAAAAGATGGTTTCTAAAGCTATAGCTCGTTCTTCTGAATCTTTTGCATGTCAGCACGTAAAGCATAATAATGCTTCCTGGACAATCTGAAGAACGTGAATCCCCTTGTCAGTATAGTAGTTCTCGCTTGGCCAACGCTTTCTCAAAAGTAGCTAGTTACTACATAGTACACAAGGTGGGGAACGTTCATCTTGTAATTTGGACCACTCTTTATTTGTAATTTGGACCACTCTTTATCTCTTAACATAAAGATTAACAGCTCTCCTACATGTTCGAGAGAAAAAAAACTGCATAGTACACAAAAAGAGGCGCCATTTATAAATTCAATTAATAAAACCGGATTGGAAAAGTATTTAAATTTGCTTTGAGTTCAGATAGATACATCCGAAAGTTAAACGTTCTGAATAGTCTTCAGTCAAAAAAAATCTTCGTTAAAAAAGAGAAAAAGATTCTTTATTGTCATGGTTTGCCTCAGAACATGCGACATGATCATGACAGAGCGAATCAGATGGTGGTCTTATTGTAATCTAAGTGCATCCGTAGGTGGAATACTATTTGCTGATTGCGACATGCATGGATTCGGTACGCAAGTGGTGGCCGGCATGCTTTGGACCAAATGTTTTAGAGCAAGGTTAATAATACAGCCAATAAATTGGCTGTAAAGATACTTGCAGTTTTCTCTCAGCCCACCTGTATAATAGTTAGCTATTCACAATTAATACATGACCCACTTGTCTCTCTCACAGATTTTCTTGGTTCTTGTGTCCAAGCCGGCTATAAGTTTACCATCCGCTTCTCCTCTCTCTCCTTTCTTCTCTCCTCCACCTCATCATTTAGCCGGCTTATAGCCAACTATAATACTTGCTCTTATGGTCTCCGTTGGATTTGGTCGCGTCACATCAAGAACTCAAAGCAACTCAAAGCATGATGGTGACATTTTGTATTCCGTGCTGATATCATCATAAAAAACTGTGCGCTTTCCTGGCTGAAAAGCTTGTTGGTATCTATCGATGCTTTATTACTTCCATCTGATGATGACGTGATAACTGATAAAGATGCCTATTACAACGATTGACACTAGTTAGTGCATATAATGTTTGGATCCACCCAGATGGTGTATCCAACTTTTTCAATCTAGCTTATATATGATCCAAACATCCTAAATTGTGATCCTGCTTTCACGGTGTTGACACAGAATCGCGCCAACACACTCGAGTGCGCTAGAACGCGCGAACGATCGTCAAAACGATCAACACCCGCGAAACCCTAGGCGGACCGGTCTGACCGGTTTCGCCGACCGGTCTGACCGGTGCAGGCAGGGGCTCACTGGAAACCTAGAACAGCGAGCTCGGGAGGGACCCCGTCGGAGCTCGTGATTGTAGGGTTGCTCTGAGGTCGGCAGGCCACTCAGAACGTCTTCAAATGCCGCCGGGACGAAGGAAGAAAGCAATCTAGGGTTGGAAAAGGCTAGGGTTTGAGAGATAAAAGTAATGCGATTTTTTGTATTGATTCGATTGGGAATAACCTCAATCGGTCTTAGCCTTTATATTTATAGGCCGGGAAAGACGTACCCCTTCACGAGTAGGATTACATGAGGACTCTTTACAAAAAAACCTAATTCTACTCGGACTGTACAGACCCGACCGGTCAGACCGGTCGGCCTCAGCATATGCCAAATTTGGCTGTCAACATATGCCCCCCTGCTTTTTGGTGAGTTTCACAAGCCAAAAAGCAAGAACTATCCTGATGTACATGTTTTACACAGAGCATACAAGTCCTAAAACAAAACTAAGGGCGATATATAATACCGGCCGTCTCTGTCTTCATGCACTTTGCCATATGCTAGGATAAAATTTCTTCAAGTACCTCCCGTTGGTAGCTCTAGGTAGACGCTCACCTTGCACCGTCTCCATCATATATGAATTACCGGAGATAATCTTGTAGGGACCCTCCCAACTTGGCGACCATTTGCCAAACTTGTTGCTTTTCATCCCAAGAGGCAAAATTGTCTTCCAAACTAGATCTCCAACCTGAAAAGATTTAAGTTTTACCTTCTTGTTGTAGGCTCTAGCCACCCGATGCTTGTCCTTCTCAATTTCCTTCAAAGCCTTCAAACGCTTGTCGGTCACCTCATCAATATTATCCATCATCATATCATGATAATCAACAGCGGAGAGGTCATTTTGTTTTGCTAATCTATATGCGTCCAGATTCACCTCAACGGGTAAAACGTCCTCTTGACCATACACAAGCTCAAAAGGAGTAACCTTAGTAGCACCATGTCTAGATATACGATGAGCCCATAATGCTTCGGATAACACTTCATGCCACCTCCTAGGATTTTCTTCTATCTTCTTCTTGACAAGTTTGATCAAAATCTTATTACTAGACTCGGCCTGCCCATTGGCCTGAGCATAGTATGGAGAGGAATTGAGCAATTTAATCTTGTAAGATTTGGCAAAGGCACGCACCTCTTTTGATATAAATGAAGTACCTTGATCCGTTGTCAAAGTTTGTGGAATGCCGAATCTATGAATAATATGCTCAGTAATAAACTCAATTACCTCTTTATGCGTCATATTCTTCAAAGGAACCGCTTCGGTCCATTTAGTGTAATAATCCGTAGCAACCAACACGAAGCGATGCCCCTTTGAAGATGGAGGATTAATTTGTCCAATGAAGTCCAACCCCCAACCTCGGAACGGCCATGGTTTAATAATAGGATGCATCAACGCAGCAGGCACCAATTGCAAATCACCAAACCGCTGACATTCTTCACATCCTTTATAGTACTTGAAACAATCGGATAGCATGGTGGGCCAATAAAAACCGGCTCTTCTAAGTAACCACTTCATCTTAGGAGCCGATTGATGAGTACCACAAATACCTTCATGAACCTCACCCATAGCAATCCGGGACTGATCCGAGTCTAAACATTTGAGGAGCAAATCTTCGGCAGTCCGACGATAAAGTTCATCGTCAATTAAAACATACTTGAAAGCCAAACGCCAAATATTCCTCTCTGCGCCACGACCAGGATCCCTCAAATACGACATAAGAGGAACTCTCCAATCCTGGGCTTCGGCCGAGACAATTAAATCATCTTTTTGGCCGAATTAGAACCAGCAACAGCATCACCGGTCAGACCGGTCTCTGTACCGGTTTGACCGGTCTGGGCAGTCAGACCGGTTTCGCTGACCGGTCGGACCGGTGTGTCCAGAACTAGGCACTCGGCTTTCGTTTGCATCGGCTTGCGAATGTTGAAATATTTTTTCGTAACACTATAGCCAGATGCTTGTTGCGCCAGAGTATTTGCCTTTCCATTCTCCTCCCTCGGAATATGTTTGATAATAAATTCATTGAAAGAGGAAATAATATCGAGGCATTTATCAAGATATGCATTTAGAGAACCATTATAACACTGGCATACCTTAGATACTTGCTGCACTACCAGAAGAGAATCTCCAAAGGCTTCAACATGCTTCACGCCCATGGATTGCAAGAATTCCAAGCCAAATAGAAGAGCCTCATATTCAACTTGGTTATTTGTACACTCTTCTTCCAATCGGTTTGAAAATTCAAAAACAGCACCATTCGGAGAAATAAGAACAGCACCAATCCCTTGACCATCATCACAAACCGATCCATCAAAGTACAACTTCCACGGTGTGCAAGTAATATAGCCGACTTCTAAATCATGCTTGTCATTAATCCGATGCTCAATAATAAAATCCGCTACAATTTGGCCTCTCATAGATTTTAAAGGTTCACAAGCCAAATCATACTCAACCAAAGCATAAGCCCACTTACCAATTCTACCACTCAAAATCGGTTTCTGTAACATATGTTTGATCACATCGGTTTGACATACTACTATGCAAGTACTAGATAATAGATAATGTCTCAATTTGGTACAAGCATAACAAAGAGAGAAACATAACTTCTCAATAAATGTATACCTCGTCTCTGCATCAATAAGTTGTCGGCTTAAATATGTAATAATATATTCCTTCCCTTCGGTCTCTTGAGTCAAAACAGCCCCAATAACCTTGTCTTCAGCAGCTACATAAAGTCTGAAAGGCACTCCTCTCCTAGGCGCTTTGAGTATGGGTGGTGAAGACAAATAAATCTTGATCTTCTCAAATGCTTCTTGCTGTTTTGCCCCCCATGTAAATTCGGTTTCATCTTTTAACCGAAGAATAGGAGTAAAAGCATCGATCTTCCCGGACAGGTTAGATATAAATCTTCTCAAGAAATTTACCTTGCCCAAGAACTTCTGTAAATCCTTCTTGCATGTAGGGGCTTCGACCTTCTTCATGGCTTCAATTCTCTTAGGATCAATCTTTATTCCCTTCTCATGAATAATGAAGCCAAGAAACTTTCCAGCCGATACACCAAAAGCACATTTGAGTGGATTCATCTTTAAACCATACCGGCGCATCCTTTCAAGAGCAATTCTTAAATCGGCTAAATGATGATCTAAACCGGCCGATTTAATAACAATATCATCAATATATACTTCCAAGATGACACCAATCAAATCATGGAAGATTAAATTCATAGCTCTTTGATAAGTAGCACCCGCATTTTTCAAACCAAAAGTCATAACCACCCACTCAAATAAGCCGACAAATCCCAGACATCTAAAGGCTGTTTTAGATATATCTTCTTCGGCCATAAATATTTGATTGTAACCGGCGTTACCATCAAGAAAACTAATGACACGATGTCCGGAAGCTTCGTTGATCAACATATTGGCTATAGGCATAGGATATTCATCCTTGGGAGTAGCTTTATTAAGATCTCTAAAATCAATGCATACTCTAATTTTCCCCGAATCCTTTTTCTCAACGGGCACAATATTAGAGATCCAATCAGCATAACGACAAGACCGAATAAATCCAGCATCAAGCAAACGATTAATTTCAGTTTTAATTCGGTCATAAATAATGGGATTGAAACGCCTAACCGGTTGTTTATAAGGTCTAAAACCGGCTTTAATTGGTAAACGATGCTCAACAAGATCACGACTCAAACCAGGCATTTCATGATACTCCCAAGCAAAACAATCAACATATTCCTTCAATAAATTAACCAAATCGGCTTTATATTCAGCCGATTAATTTTTGTTTACAAAAGTCGGCCTAGGAATAGTTCCATCACCAATATCTACCTTTTCTAAAGGATCGGCCGATGTAAACCCTTGACCCAGCTTATCTAGATCATCAGAATCTTCAATGGCTTCACATATATCGTTCGTGCGCGCCCGATATTGATCTAGCCTCTGCTGCAGCCACTCTGCGTTGGACCGGTCTGACCGGTCGGAGTGTCCGGTCTGACCGGTCGGCCCTGTGCGCCGAACGGGATAGGACCGGTCTGACCGGTCGGCACGGGCGGTCTGACCGGTCTCTTCTGGAGCTTCTATTGTACTCATCTGATTTACATTAAATGATTTAGTCGATTATCCATCGGCTTTAGTACAGCAGAAACAAAACCATCCTTAGTGCAACTGATCAAATCATAATCAGACAGGTCCACGCCCGATAAACACTTGACGTTGTCGTGTGCACTAATGGAATCCGAATCGGCTAAAGCAACAAAGGATGAAGTGTCCCCATGGACAATGTCAACCTCATCGCCGATCCACTGAACAAGAAACTGATGCAAGGTAGAAGGAACACACTGATTTGCATGAATCCAATCCCTCCCAAGAATCAAATTGTAGTTACCTTGCACTTCCGCGACGAAGAAAGCTGTAGCAAGCGTCTTACTTCCAATGGTGAGCTCCATGGAAGCAACTCCTTTGGCGCTAAGGGGCTCGCTCCCTCCAACACCACTAACGGTCATGTTCGTCTTGATCAGGTCTTTGTCTTGGCCACCGAGCTTCTTGTACAACGAGTAGGGCATAAGATTTACAATGGCCCCACCATCTATTAGCATGCGAGTCACCGGCTTCCTGTTGATGTGTCCCTTCATATAAAGAGCCTTCAGATGATTATCTTTATCGCTTGGCTTCTGGAACACAGCTTCACGGGGCCCGAACTGAAGATGAGCCAAATACTCCTCCGGAACCACGAAGTAATCCGAAGATAAGTGCACCACATTGATATCCATATTGGTGCGCTCTGGAGACACTTCGTAGTCTACCAATTCCTCGTCTTCAGCTGTCGGAGGAACTACTGGGGCTTCATCAACAGAAGAAACCGAAACGGGCGGCACCGATTCGGCTGTTGCCTCTGCACTGGGCTCGACCGGTCTGACCGGTTGGTCAGAGCGGTCTGACCGGTCCTCCTGACCGGTCTGACAGGTCGGCTGTGACGGTCCGACCGGTTTGTCTGGCTGGTCAGCTGTCTTAGCTTTCCACACCTTGCTTTGAGGGAACATAGGCCTGTATCTGTTGAATTCCTCATCCCTCATCTTCTCCTTCTCCTGTTCCTTCTTTTCTTTGTTGCGGAGGCGCTGCAATTTCCTTTTTTGAGTATGAGTTAATCCTGAAGGGCACCATCTAGGCTGATGGTACTTATCCGCTGCATCCTTGCTGCTACCGGCCTCATGATCATTGGACATGACCGGCTTTTGTGAAGGAACATCAACCGATGTATCTACATCCATCGGTCTTTTGCCCGTATCTCTTATGGGCACTTCGATTTCACCGATTCGAATAACATCGGCTTTGGGCTTTTCTGAATCAACCACGGTCTTCTGCTCCCCCCTCTTTTCTTTGACACGATACTCAAACCTTGGAACAGGAGCTTGACCCGGCTTCTGATGAGACCGGTCTGACCGGTCAGTGTGTACCGGTCTGACCGGTGCAACCTGCTGCCCTGGACCGGATTGGCGTGGTCCCAATCGGTCATGCACTGGCATCCTGGAGCTTTCCCCTTGATAATGTGGAGGATAAGGCATCGGGAAACACTGCATCCATATCCCCCCATGCTCCCATGCCGGATTTGTTGCATTTGAAGCAGGTAGCATCCACGGCATGGTAGCATACATCTTCTGAGGAGGATATAACGTGACAACATCACCTCTACGCCTGCTGGATTCCCTCCTTGGGGACGCTGGACGATCTTGACGCGGCGGTGAACGCGGTCTCTTTTTTAACGGCCGATCGTTTTGAATGGCCTTTGTATACTTGTTCAACAACTGGTTGAAGGTGGGCTTTTGATTAGCAGTTCTTCCCTGCACCTTCACTTCGTTGGTCTTCCAAGTACCCACTTCCGGACGTTTCGGCTTGAAGGTCCGGGGACGGTCACCGGGGCGGTCTAACCGGTCACAGACACTGGTCTGACCGGTCGTGCTTGATCAGCAGACCGGTTTTCTGGTGGAGAACTTCCTTGCCCCCCGAGTCTGGGATTTCTGACAATGATCTTCAAAGTATCCTTGCCATCATCAGTTTTCTCTTTGACAACTTCACGAGCAAGGATTTTATCACTTGTATCCATCGGTCTTGGATCACCGATGACAACATGCTTCCCCTTAGCTCCTTCGGCTTGTTCCGGCCGAATGAGTACCTTTGGATTGTTCAATTCCATCGTATGAACAGGGAAAGGAGCTTTGTCAATTTGCATCTCAGAAAGTACCAATCGTCCTTCATTAATGGCCGATTGTACCTGTCGACGAAAAACATTACAATCATTAGTAGCATGAGATGTAGAGTTATGCCACTTACAATATGCATGTCGTCTGAGTTCATCGGGAGATGGAATAGCATGTGACAATCGGATGTTACCATTCTTAAGAAATTCATCAAAAATCCGATCACACTTAGAAACATCAAAAGTAAATTTCGGCTCCTCTTGCCGATTCTTTTGAATCGGCTTGAGAGACGGAACCGAACCGGGTTTGGCCTTTGATGGCCAAACAAATTCAGCGGCATATACTTCCTTACTATCATCGTCCGAACCATCCAAATCAGGATCAAGAACATGTGTGTTGGACCGATAAGGTTTGAAAGTATCTTTAAGATTTTTATACTTAAATTCGGTGCCAATAGCTCGCATTTGCAAATAATTAACCGTAATGTAATCAAAACCTCCAAGTTTTTCCTTCAAGTAAGAACGCAAGCCATTAAACGCTAAATCCGCCAAATCCTTTTCTGAAAGAGATGAATTAAAACACCGATTTTTCAAAGCTTTAAATCTTTGAAAGTAATCCAAAACTGTTTCATCTCGAGTTTGTTTAATCGATGTCAAGTCTAGCAATCGAACTTCGGCTTCCCCACTATAGAAGTGATCATGAAATTTGCGCTCTAATTGATTCCAATTTAAAATAGATCCCGACGCAAGTGAGGAAAACCAAGAGAAAGCGGTTCCAGTCAAAGACAAAGAAAACAAACGAACCTGCAAGGCATCATTAAGACCCGCTTCTCCCAATTGCAAGACATATTGGCTAACATGCTCCCAAGTCGTACGAGAATCTTCACCATTGAATTTGACAAACTCGGGAATATGCCAACCAATAGGATATGAAATAAAATCAAACTCAGGAGGATATGGCTTTTGATATAAACGCGACCCACCCATATCAATCCCAAGTTTAGATTTAAGTACTCCGGCTAAATCTTCTTTAAATCTACTAAAATCGGCCTGATAAGCACCACTAGCCGAAGTATTCAGAGAAGATGAAACACGTTGCATGGTAGGACTGGAGTAAGCCATGTTAGTGTTAGAAATCGGCCCTCGATGAGGTCCAGATCCCTGCTGTGACGTAGCATGAGGCCCTGTATACATCACCATCTCATTAGTTCGGCTAGGGACGGCCGAACTAGGGTTAGACGTGTACGGTACAGAGGGCACTGGTTGCTGTCCTGTCATACCGGTCTGACCGGTCGAGTAACCGGTCTGACCGCCTGCACCGGTCTGACCGGTCGAGGTGACCGGTGGGACCGGTGGCGCATGAACAGTGGACGGCAACGGAGATTGCCCTGGAAACTAGTTCAGCGGCATCCCATAGAATTGATCTTGGGTAAAAGATGTGCCAGCCGAATCTGATTCCGTGAATTGAGCGCCACCCTCGATAGTTTTACCTTTTTTGAGCGCTGCAATTTCATCATTAAGCCCAGCAAGAGTCTCTCTCGAAGCTACTTGCGCAGCAGATATTTTCGAATCTATCATGAGAGAGAATTTCCTAACTAATTCAGAGGGATCATTAGGAAGTACCTCGACCTTGTCTTGGTTTAACTTGAACGATGGCATCACGAACTCCCCGACCCTCTTGACTAGGCCTCCTCGCTCCTTCTTGAATCCCTGAAGAAACTGCTCCTTCAGGTGCTCTTCAGCGATGAGGTAGGCCTTGCTCTCCTCTTCAGTGAGCTCCTCCATGGTCGCCTTGATGATGTTGTCGTTGTGGATCTCACCATGAGTACCCATCTTCTTGGAGAATCTAGACTAGATCGGTTTTTTGAAACAAGAATCTATTCCCCAGCGGAGTCGCCAAAAAGTGTGTTGACACAGAATCGCGCCAACACACTCGAGTGCGCTAGAATGCGCGAACGATCGTCAAAACGATCAACACCCGTGAAACCCTGGGCGGACCGGTCTGACCGGTTTCGCCGACCGGTCTGACCGGGGCAGGTAGGGGCTCGCTGGAAACCTAGACCAGCGAGCTCGGGAGAGACCCCGTCGGAGCTCGTGATCGTAGGGTTGCTCTGAGGCCGGCAGGCCACTCAGAACGTCTTCAAACGCCGCCGGGACGAAGGAAGAAAGCAATCTAGGGTTGGAAAAGGCTAGGGTTTGAGAGATTAAAGTAATGCGATTTTTTGTATTGATTCGATTGGGAATAACCTCAATCGGCCTTAGCCTTTATATTTATAGGCCGGGGAAGACGTACCCCTTCACGAGTAGGATTACATGAGGACTCTTTACAAAAAACCTAATTCTACTCGGACTGTACAGACCCGACCGGTCATACCGGTCGGCCTCAGCATATGCCAAATTTGGCTGTCAACACACGGGCCATCAACGTCAATTCCAACAATTTTCCGCACCCTGTGTTAACCGACTTTGTAAGAACCGCCCCACAATCTGGACATTGTTTGGAGAAATAGCTAGAAGTTATTTTCGAGGCTAAAGTTTAGCCCAAAAAAATGGCCATTCAATGAAATAGCCCTTGAAGTGTTTAAATTCAAGGATTATTTGGCTTATAAAGTACTTTTCAAATGATCTCTAGCTGCCACTTTTCGAAGACAGAGGAAGAGAGAATCAATGGGTATTATAAAAGTGGCTAGTTCGGATGGGACCCAGTGGGCTCAGGGCTTAGTTTTTGCAAGCCTCGCGGGCCTTTTTTTTTTCTTTTGCTATCTTTTCTGAACGGCGGACACGCACGTACTGTGAGGTACTTGCAGCCTAGCTATAGCTAGCGGCAGTAGCAGCAAGGAGAGATTCTGACCAACAGGAACAACGAGTTCACTAAACTTAACACAGTACAATTATTGGACGGACAGAGTACGTCATATGGGATAGTACTTCCTCCGTCTATAAAAATTAAAAGAATGCAATTTTCATTTTTTTTAATAAGGCAAACAGTTTAATTTTTTAATAAAAATCATATTAAAAATAATAATAATATTTATAATACAAAATAAATACCATTAGATTGGTTATAGATTATAGTTTATAATAAATTTATTTGTAGATACAAACGCTAATACTCTTTACTATAAAATTAGTCAAATTTAAACTAGTTTGACCGGTATAGATTATATAATTAAACTCTTTTGTGAACAGAGGAAGTATGGTACATCAGAACACGGGAGTTTAGAGTTAAAAAAAAACACACGAGAGTTTAAACAAGCGCTGGAGCGTGTACGGGCGCAGTAACATTGGATTGGACGTGCACACCTGTACTCTGCACAAGTACACGTTCTAGGTGGCACCGCGCACTGCACCTTGGAAATTGTTTGTCTCCGGCACGCGGGCGGCGGTTCACTGTTCACCGCAGCCAGTAGCATCGAGTTGACGCGTTCTAGGTTTGTAGAGTCGTAGTGTGTACGTCGCGAGATGGCTCACGTCGTGACGGGTCAACGGGTCATCATATCGTGGTCAACGGGTCAACAGGTCAACTCTCAACCGATCAACAAGCAGAAGGTAGTCGACAAATTCATGTATGTGTTGACGGCCATGGATATGATGAGCATCGTGCAAAATATTGTACTGCAATGTGCAAAATCAAAAATGATAATCGTGCAAAACTTGATAAAAAACATGACAAGATACGAATTTCTCTTTTTTTTTGAACGAACAGGCACGAGATTGTGCCTATTTCATCGATATAGAAGGAGTGAAAGTAGTACAAACAGAGTTAGTAGCAAAATTACAAATTACAATCTCGCAACTACCGAGGCTAAATCTTTGGCTCCTGCTGTTATCCACAAATTAGCCTCCGCTTTAATTTTCTCCATCAACATGGTTGTCGAAGTTTCGTGTCGATTGAATACTCTGGCGTTCCGCTCCTTCCATACTTCCCATATAATTAGCAAGGCAAGACTCCGTATCGCCTTCTTCGGCACCCCGGGCGTGGTAGCGATGTTTAACCACCAAGTAAGCGCACTATCGCTCGGCCTCCAAGCATTCGGAGTTAAATCCGTATAGGCAATCCAATCCGCAGTGAGCTGCCAGATTTTCCTGGTGTACCTGCATTCAGTTAGCAGGTGGTGTGCTGATTCTCCGACAGTACGGCATAGAGGGCAGGAAGGCGAGTGTGGCCAACCCCTTCGGGCCAATCTGTCAGATGTTCATACTCGGTTTTGGATGAATAGCCAGACGAAGAATTTGCATTTCGGTGGCGCCCATGTCTTCCAGAGTCCGCCCACCAATGGGGCCCTAGTGCATCCCACAAATTGTGCTTTGTAAGCTGATGCGGCTATATATGTTCCTGTAGGCGTGAGCTTCCAACGAATTTCATCTTCTTGGTTCGGGTGAAGTTGGACATTCCGTAGCAGCTCCCAAAGCTTGACATACTCAAGAAGGTGAGTAGTGGTTAGTCCATCGGTGAGCCTTATGTCCGTGATCCATGCGCTACCTGTTAAAGCTTGTGCCACTGTTCTCTTTTTGGACCTGGAAATGCTGAAAAGGTTTGGAGCCAAATCCTTTGGCCGACAACCATGTAACCATCTCGAGTTCCAGAAACTTGCCCTCTTCCCGTTGCCAATTGTGATTTGCGTGCAGGCCGCAAAAAGTAGTCTGTCTATATCATCACATGGGGTTTGTGTCCCGACCCAAGCTTTATGTGGAGAGGCCCATTCATGCCAAAGCCAGCGAATAGCGCTCTTGCAAATCGTTCCATATTAAGAATGCCCAAACCACAGTTCTGCTTTGGCAATCTAGTTCTAATCCAGTTGACCTTGCACTTACCGCCTGTGAGAGCCGCATCCCCTGCCCAGAGAAAACGCTTCCTCAATCTGTCGAAATCCTCCAGAAGCTCCTTTGACGTCCTGGTGACTGTAAGGAGGTACACCGGCTGTGAGGAAAGCACTGTCTTAGTAAGGCACGCACGGCCTGCCTGGGTGAGATGCCTGACGTACCATCCCTTCATCCTTCCCGAGAGTTTCTCAATGAGTGGTAGGAAATCAATTTTCTTGAGGCGACTGGTTGAAAGTGGCAATCCAAGGTACTTTATTGGGAAGGTCGATCCAGTCATCGGAAGATCCGCCAACAAGGAATCGAGGTCAATATTGTTGCAGCTAATCGGGGTGACACTTGATTTTTGAATGTTTGTTATCAGCCCAGTTGTTTCACCGAACATCTTCAATATTTTCCTGAGATTGTGTATGTGCTTTGTCGTTGGTTTGATGAAGATTGCTGCATCATCTGCGTACATGGAGACTCTAAACCGCATCATACGACCTCCCAGTTTGCTTAACATGCCCAAATCGGTTGCTTTAGAGAGCAGGCGGTGGAGGGGGTCGATTGCAAGGATAAACAGCAGCGGCGACAATGGATCCCCTTGGCGCAGCCCATGACCATGTTGTATCTCCTCGGAAGGTATCCTGTTTAGCAGGATTTTGGATGTAGAGATTGTAAGGTTTGCCGCAATCCAGTCCCGCCATCGAGCAGGGAATCCTCGACGCTCGAGTAGTTCGAAAAGGTAATCCCATCGTACTGAGTCAAATGCCTTGGAGATGTCCAGCTTCAGTAGTAGGGCAGGCGTTCTATTTCTGTGGAACCTTCTGGCGATGTTACGCACATACAGGAAATTGTCATGTATGCTACGACCTTTGATGAAGGCACTTTGGCAGGGGGCTACGAGCTCATTGAGAAACGGTGCCAGCCTTAGTGCTAGTATCTTGTTGACAATTTTCGCTATCACATGTATGAGGCTGATCGGCCTGAAGTCCTGTTAACCAGGTTGACCCTCCTCCTTAGGAATTAGCACGATGTTGGCCTTGTTAACCAGGTTGAAGTCAGCACATCGCAAATTGTGGAATGACTTAATCGCCGCAATTACGTCTTGTTTTATAATATGCCAGCAAACCTTGAAGAAAAGGCCGGTATACCCGTCCGGTCCCGGCGCTTTGTTTGCAGGCATCAGTTTTATGGCCCGTAGGATCTCTTGCTCGGAGATTGGATCATCAAGAGATGCTAAGCATGTTGTTTGTAACTGGAGAGCATTCCAATTGAAATATCTAATTCTTGCCACCGGGCGCTCCATCATACTTGAGAAATGATTGACGATGACCGTGTGTTTGTCTTCGTGAGAGACGGCCCAACCAGACCCATTTTTGAGGCGCTGAATAAAGTTTTTTTGCCTTCTCGCGTTCGCTTTCAGGTGGAAGAATTTTGTATTAGCATCTCCCTCTCAAAGGTACGTGATTCTATAGCATTGTCTTTTCCGTGCTTTTTCTATTGCCGCCCACCCAAGAATTTGTTTTTTCAATCTGGCCCGTAGGCTAAACTCAGCATCGGAAAGTCTTCTGCTTTCTTGCGCAATGTCGAATCTGTGTACAACCTCTTGGGCCATGTGTAGCTTGAGTCTGGCATCCGAGATTATATTCTTGCTCCAGGTATGTAAGGCCCTTGCCGTAAGGAACAATTTGTGGCCCAACCTATGGAATGGCTCCGTGTGCGATGTTGGCTGGGACCAAGCATTCTGCACCACCTCCTGGAATCTCGGCAGTTTCACACAGAAGTTTTCAAATTTAAACGGCGACGGTCGACGTGGTCCAGAAGCACGGGCCAGGAGCAACGGACAGTGATCCGAGTGTGAAGAGGAAAGCGCATGGAGTACATGATCGTCAAAGTTCGTGTCCCACTCTTCATTGCAGAAGAACCTATCGAGTCGAACAAGAGTGGGGTGTCGCCGCCCGTTGCTCCATGTATATTTCCGATTTTGCAGGTGAATTTCGTTGAGCCGGCAGTAGTCAAGTGTTGAACGAAAACGCCTCATCAACCGCAAATTAACGTTTCGGTTGTTTTTATCTCTTGCTCTATAAATGACGTTAAAATCTCCCATCACTAACCATTTAGTGCCTGGCGAAGGTTTGATACGTCGTAGGTGTTGAAAGAAACTTTCTTTCTCTCCACGTCTGGAAGGGCCATAAACGCCCGTGAGCAGGAAAGATGCAGCGTTGTAGCTCACCGTTACCACTTCTCTTTAAAGATAGCAGTTGGTGGACATATTGAGTTGCGACTTCAGGTGGGCGAATTTCTTGACCCAGCGTGCCAAGGTGGCGGCAGCGTGCATGTGAAGGTGGTGCTGGTGCCGGAGCACATGGCGGTGCTGGACCAAGATGGTGAATTATAGGACGCCGTCTCGTCGGCACGGCCAAGAAATTAGATCCTTGAGTCATTGCTGTTCTTTGTTGGTCAAATTTTTTTAAGAAAAACAACCGAGGGTTGCCTGAACGTACTGTTAATTGTTGGTCAAGTCAGGGATAAATAAAGCAGATCATTGGTAATGCAATTCGAAATCTTTGTTAAGTGGTTTACAAGTGATCAAAACCTTCGAAGGGGCAGTGCTTAAAAAGATTCTCCAATTAAATTTGAGACATTGATTAACTTGGTCTGTGACGGGAATTGCATTCTTTTAGGATTACTCCCTACGTTCCAAATTATAGATCATCTTAATATTTATAGTTGCATAGTTTTTATTATGTATCTCGATATAATATATAGAAATATGTATAGTAAAAATTATGCATCTAGAAAATATCAAATAAATCGACCAATAATTTAAAATGGATGAATATGAAATATTATTTGAACAATGCATGAACTTAATTTAAAATAATTTTCGATCATGCACCGAACGATCGTTGAGCCTTGAGAGCTCCTACCAAGATCAAGACAGTCCTAAGTGGCCACACAATCTGGTCCATTTAATGTCATCTGATGGTCAAAATCGCTCCTACTATGATCACATTCCCTAGTAAATAGTTAGATGAAATAAGAGAGAAGGAATTAAGGATCATGGGTAGTAGGAGCACTCCAGCCGTGCACACCCCAGCCGTACACGACGATGACTATGCCGGTGCGCGTAGTGTCTTGGCGCACGGTGAGGCCACCGCCTCGGCCTTGCGAGCGCGTCCCACTCGGCTCCTGGGATGTTTGCATGCTCAACGGCGATTACCAGAAGAGGGACCACCTCTACGGGACGTCATTCTTCTCCACCGTCCATCTGCACTACTAGAAAAAAAAGAGGCCATTAGTACAGGGTAGAATAGGTCATCAGTACCGGTTTTGTAGCCAGTACTGCAAAGCCGAGATAAAAAATCTCAGTCTTTATCATTAGGTAAATAAACTGGTACCAAAAGGATCCTTAGTACCAGAGTTTCAACTCGGTACCAAAGCATTTTGCCAAGAAAAAATATCTTAAATCTAGGAAGAGACCCGCATTTTGCCCAAAAAAAAATACCTTAAATCCAGGAAGAAGCATGGACACGCGCAAATTGCAGATCACAAGTCATCACCTGGATTATTCACACGAAATATGCGCGCGTGTGGTGGCCAGGATTCAGACCTCCTCTTGGCTTGCACGTACCTCCATTACCATCTCACCTACACATCAGATGTAGTTGAGGGGAAGATACTTTTCTTTTGAAATGACTCGTGGAGCACCTTTTGTTAGTATCGGGTGATGTTACCATCCAGTACTAATGTGAGAGGACCCTTTAGTACCGGATGGAAACACCATCTAGTATTAAAATTAATATCAGTGGTGTTTTCATTCGGTACTAAAGGTTATTGTAGCCTTCCATACATACTAAAAATACCGGCAACTTTTATTGGTACTGGGCTTCTTGCTACCGGTATTTTTGGGTGGACAAATAGGGTGTTTTCTAGAAGTGTTGGTGGACCACCTGGCCACCTCAGCCCCACCCTCCCCGACGCGCTCGCCACCTGGTACCCTGGAGCTGGTCGTCTCAGCACCCAGCAACACTGCAACGATGAGGGGGCGTTGAGATCCTCCATGCCTGTCGAGAATAAATATTCTGGATACCTAAAGATGAGATATTAAATGGTTAAGTCACTCGATCAGGCGGACTGATAGTCACTCGATCAGGCCGGCCCGACCTACGTGGGAGGACCTCATCCTGCCCGACCAAAGGAGGGAACTCCTCGCCCGACCCAGGGGAGGAGTTCTTGGCTCACCCGACCTACGGGAAGGGGTCCCACCTCGTCAGGCAGTCGATCAAACGCCCGACCTAGGGGAAGGGTCCACCACGAGCACTAACACGACGTGGGCCGATACAGGAAATAGTGGAGCATCTCTCCCCGTCGTGCCCTACAACAGAGTAGGTCGTAGGGTAGGGAAATGCCGCACCTTAACCAAGACACCGCCATGTCTCCCGCTCCGCGGCGGCGACGATACGACCGGAGCGGCGGAGGACGCGAGGACTCTCTCTCGGTTGTACTACGTCGTCCACTCTGCCATATAAAGAGGGGAGGACGGAATTCTGCAGGGAGGATTCAAGAGGACGAATGGTTGAACTCCCGACCGATCGAACTCCAGAGAGTTACCATACCATCTCAGCGGAGCACGTAGGCACTCTCTCACCGCTGGGAAAAAGGCAGGCAAGAACTCTAGGTATTTCTCGCCGGCAACTGCCATAACTAGACGAGAGCAATCCATCTAGCCACAAACAATCTCGCCCTTTTGTAACCCCCTACTGCAAACCACTGCAAGATACACAAGCAGCATGAACTGGACGTAGACTATTACGCTTCCGAACGACCCAAACCAGTATAAATCCTTGTATCTTCCTGCATTACCATCCGCCACTAAACACACATCCACAAGAAATCACTAGTCGGTGATGAAAAAACACCAACAATGCCATCAAGGAAGTTACCCCTGTGGCCAACGTTGTTCCTCGCAAGTCGCAATGCTAACGTCCGACCATTGTTAGTTTCTTCTTCCCACTCGACTGCGCCACTAAACTGCGACGGGCACCGAGCTCGCCGACAGCATGTTCGTCCTCAGGTTCGCGTACAACCACGCACTCTGCAATCGCGACGTCCTAGTAGGACTTCCTCAAGGCATGGATACATTATCAACACTGAATCAACCATCCATTCGACTAATAGTTCCTTGAGAATTCTGGGCATACTATTGACGACCAAATTTGGCACAGGTTGAATAGACCGATCTGACAGGTGCATGCGAGCGGTCTGACCGGTCCGGACCGTGTAGCCGGTCTGGCAACACCGATCGGTCTGACCGGTGGGTCTGACGGTCACACCGGTCTACCTGGAATCCAAGTAGAATTAGAACTCTTGTAGATTTAGATCTATAAAAGAATTCTTTGCGGGATAAGTCCACCCCAACCTATAAATATAAAGGGTCATGGCCGATTGAGGGTATCCAATCGATCAAACAATACAACTTTTATTTTTTTATTTTCTCTTGCCCTAGCTTTTCCAATCTACTATTTGCTTTTCCTCCTTCGTCTCTACGTTGATTGAGGGCGTTCTAGGTGGCCTGCCGACCCTAGAACAACCCTACGTGCGCCTGCCCCGACGGGTCTTCCCGGGCTAGTGTTCGTAGGCTTCGTCACCGATCTCGCCAGCGGCGACCGGTTTTACCGCTCCTTGAGACCGGTCTGACCGGTCTGTGCGGCGGCGCTGCAATGCGCACCTTCGCTGCACGTTCGAGTGCGTCCGTGTGTTGGCTGTAATTTGCGTCAACATTCTTTTTGGCGACTCCGCTGGGGAAAGGATCGATCGACTGCCATGGCCGGTAAAATTTTTAAACCTAGTGATGTTGATGCCGCCAACATCAAAAGGCCGACTGTTCAGCAACTTTCGGCTGAACATCAAAAGGCTCTTGATGATATCTAAAAGAAGATCAGAGAAGAGAAGGAGAAGGAGATCCAGAAGCTAGAGAAAGAAGCCATGAAGCAGTACATCTCGTACTTCTCCATCGACCGTCAAGGGAAGGTCACATCGGATGCCGCCTTCGATGCTTTACAGTTTGAGGTATAATTCAATGAGAACGAACAGCCTGCTCTTACTTCAGAAATAACTAATGCTATAGATGATGCTGTTTTTTCTCATGTTAATAATAAGTTGGAATTTATTGGTCAAAATATTCATAGTATATTTGATGACCGCTTTAGCCGAATAGAATCACATCTTGGTATGAAACCTATTGGTAGTGATAACAATGCATCTACATCTAATACCAATGGGGCAATGGATGGTTCGGCTAATTGAAAAGTCCAACCAATAATGCTTTAGTAATTAATTCGTCTACCAGCGTAACCAAATTAATTATAATTCAGCACCTCATGCAAATGTGCCAAATGGGGCAGCAAGTTCGTTACAGTATTCTACGCCGCCGAACTTTACTCAATATCATGGTATATCTAATCAGCCTATGGCCGATGATTTTGGATCCAGCAGTATTAAAGATGAAGTGATTAAAATCTTTAGACAAACTTTTGGTATAGATCCAAAAGGAAGATGCCGATCATATAAGAGACCATACCCTAACCTAAAGAATATGAGCATGTTGCATATCCACAGGGTTTTAAAATTTCTGAATTTGTTAAGTTCACTGGTGATGATAGTAGAACTACATTAGAGCATATCGGCCAATTTATTATACAAAGTGGTGAAGCTAGTACTAGTAATATTTATAAATTGATGTTATTTCTTTTATCTCTATCGGGTGCTGCATTTACTTGGTTTATTTCATTGCCACCCAATTCAGTTCGCACATGGGCCGATTTAGAGCAGAAATTCCATGATTATTTCTTTAATGGTGAAACTGAATTGAAATTGTCACATCTTACATCGGTTAAGCAAAAGATACATAAATGTGTTGCTGAATATATTAGAAGATTTAAAGACATTAGAAACCGATGCTATAGTTTAACAATTTCTGATAGAGATTTGGCTAATCTAGCTTTTGTTGGTTTACTCGATTTTCATAATGAAAAGCTAGATGGGCAAGAATTTCTTGATGTTAGTCAAGTTCTGCAAATGGCTCTGGCTAATGAAAGCCGAGCTAAAGAAGCTTTGCAAAAGTCTAATGGAAAGCCTAATCGTCATGTTTATGTTCTTGGTTGTGAATCAAATTGTTCGGATGATGAAGGCAAGGATGTTTATGCTGCTGAATTTGCTTGGCCTTCTAATGATAAATCTTGCACTTGCGGTTCTCTCAAGCCGATTCAGAAAAATCGGCAAGATAATATTAAGTTTACTTTTCATGTATCCAAATGTGATCGCATATTTGATGAGTTAAACAAATTAGGATACATCAAATTGTCTCATGCTGTTCCGCCGCTTGATGAATTAAAGCGGCATACTTATTGCAAATGGCATAATTCATTCTCGCATGCAACCAATGATTGCAATATGTTTAGAAGCCAAATTCAATCGGCCATTAATGAAGGACAATTGGTTGTTCCACAAATGCAAATTGATAACAATCCTTTCACTGTGCATACTGTTGAATTACAAAATCCTAAGATTTTAATTCGGCCAAATCAAGACGAATCAACAAAGAGGAAGAACGTGGTCATTGGCGAACCAAGATCTGAACAGAAGAAGAAATCCCTCGAAGCTTCATCAAAAAGTTCAACACTTGGCGGGGGGGCAAGATTAGAAGAAGGGCGCCAGGTCTGTACAGACCGGTCCCTCTGGAGGTTCAGTGCTCGGGAGGCACGAGCAGCAAAAAAAGGATGGATCTGCACAGGCCGGTCTGACCAGTCATTCTGAGAGCTCTGGAAAAAATTCCAGAAACGCCAAAAAGAAATGCCGAGTTTCAAGCAACTCTTGGCCAAGTATGAGGAGAAAGGAGCTACTCAGAAACAGAAGAGACGACCAAATCAAGCTAAAGATACAAATTCATCATCGGAGCATCGTGAGCAATCGACTTCTCATGTGCAACAAGGTAATAATGCTTTTGCCCAATATTCATTTGGTGGGCCGGTTGCTCTATAGTTCTGGTTGTATCCTTACTACTACACACTTTTGAATTATAGTAGAATGTATATGCGTCCATACTTTATTCAATATTCTTCTACATATCCAAGTTCTGGTGTCTCTCAAAGACCAATTGTTGCTAGCGATAATCTAGTCAAAAGCAAACCTAATTGTTGCCAAGATGGTGAGAAGGATATGAAGCAAGATAACCAGTATTTACAGCCGAGGTGGTGTCCCTCAGGCTTGTCTCACACCCAAAAGAGAAGGCTACAGCGGATGCGCAAGGAGTCTATGTAACAGCAAGTGGAGGTTGTACCAACAAGGTCGGCGTCCATGAAACAGGTATGGAGGCCTAAGCAAGTTATTTCGTCATCAGCTTGAAGAAGAAGCAAGATACTACCGATAGAATTTATCGCCCTTAGGACAAAATATGGCTGATGCATGTTTATCATCGTCCTTATACAATTTTGGTCCAAATGTTTGTTTTTTGGTATGCTAGCATTACCAAAAAACAGGGGGGCATATGTTGACGACCAAAATTGGCACAGGTTGAATAGACCGATCTGACCGGAGCATGCGAGCGATCTGACCTGTCTGGACCATGTAGCCGGTCTGACAACACCGGCCGGTCTGACTGGTCTACCTAGAATCCAAGGTATAAAATAGCCCGCTAATAGCTCGCTATTGTCCGCTATTAGCTTTTTAAGAGATCTCCTGCTACGCTATACAATATTTGTCCGCTATGTCCGCTATAGGGGTTTTTTATAGGATTTAGTGATAATAAATGTCCGCTACTTCCACTAAAGATGTAGCAAAAAAAAATAAAGAATCAATATAACTAGGGTGGACCATAGACAAAGCATGACAGACACAGTTAGGCAGTCAAGAGATGTGTTGAGTCTATTTTAGAATGTTAGACCAATGATGCTTCTAATTTTATATGTATTATGGACGTATAGCTATGAAAAATTTGCTGAAATTGGTTGCATTACTGATGTTATTAGCCACATTATGCATATTTTTTGCAAACCGCAAAATGGATAGCTCCGCTATAGCTTTCGTTATAGCTCTCTTAGTTTTTTGGAAGGGCTTCCGCTAAACGTCTTAGCCCGCGATTTTATACCTTGCTAGAATCCGAGTAGAATTAAAACTCCTGTAGATTCTATAAAAGAATTCCTTGCAAGATAAATCCACCCCACCATATAAATATAAAAAGTCATGACCGATTGAGGGTATCCAATGAATCAAACAATACAACTTTTATCTTTTTATTTTCTCTTGCCCTAGCTTTTCCAATCTACTACTAGCTATTCCTCCTTCGTCTCTACATCGATTGAGGGCGTTCTAAATAGCCTGCCAACCCTACGTGTGCCTGCCCCGACGGGTCTTCCTGAGCTAGTGTTCGTAGGCTTCGTCACCGATCTCGCCGGCGGCAACCTATTTGACCGCTAGTTGAGACCGATCTGTACAGCTGCGCTGCAACGCGCGCCTTCGCTACACGTTCTAGTTGCGTCCGTGTGTTGGCCGTAATTTGCGTCAACACATACATAGGTAATTGTGAGAGATCATATGGATACTCGACATTATGACAGTTCCAAACATTAAAACGCACTGATCAGCGACCACAATCTGGGGCTACAAAATCTAACCACTCAGTGTCCGGTAGTTTCTTATCCAAGGAAGTTCATGATCACCAGGTGGAGCACCAGGTTGCACAGAACAAAGTCAGCAAAGGCCCTTTCCGGGGGAAGATCCTGCAGGAATTTTTTTGGCAAACAGAATTATGCCATATTTTTTAAAGTAAAATTATCCTAGCAAATGGAGATGAAACAAGTGTTACCTTAAATTCCTTGTTGTCTTTGTTCACTTGAATGCGGAGGCAAACTGAAAAATAACAAAAGGTGGAGGTCATCCACTATGCAACAAAAGCTAAAAGGATAACCAAGAACTAACTGACAAGGGAAGGGATAAGTTGCTACCAGCAAGTACTGCAGTTCCTATGCATGAAAGGACACCTGAGAGGAAGGAGTTGAAAGGGAATGACCCAGCTAAGCCCATGTACGCAATCTGTTTAGCCACACAAAACAGCATGATGGTAAGTCTCTGAAGGCATTTGTATTAGCATGCCAGGGGCAATGGCAAGCTATGTTGCAAAACAAGTGAAGAGAAGAGTTGCAAACTGAATAACAATGTTACAGTTGGTAAAACAAGCGCATAAAAAAAAACTTGTACTCAACCTAAGAACATTGGTTGAGGACAATAAATTCTGGATTAAGAAAATAACAGCTTAGTTCATCTATAAAGAATCAAAAAGATGAGAAACATACAGTCTGCAAAAGCTACAGGGACAATTACAGTGCTACACTACACCCACACAATCTGCTCGCCAGCAGATAGGGAGAGCAAAACTTTGCAACTTGATAGATTGTTGTAATCTAAGAAATTACTCAGCATCATCACTTAGAAAAGCAGCATATTAACAAATTTTGTGCCAGATTTTCAACAATTTCTATATTAAGTTTAGTGAAAATCCATAGCAGGAAACATCTCTAGATAGAAGATAGTATACAGCATAAGTTGATCAGTTAAATTTTTCAAATATCTCCAGAAGCTACACTTAGATAGTGAAAATCACGAACACTTAGGTAGAATTTATTATTGTGCTATCTAGATGTGAAAATCTGCATCAGGAAACATCTCCAGATACTAGGGTATACACTAGTAATTGTTGAGGTAAATTTTTGAGCCTCCATTTCGCGGCTCCAGATCTGTCTGAACTAGATATTAACAGCAAAGACACAAATGTAAAAATTTACCTGAATCACGGCAGTAGCGACTGCACAAATCACATACAGGTCGATAATCTGCAGATATATCAGCACAATGAGTTAAAAGGTTCAGGAACAAGCTAACAATGACTGAAACCGCAGGTGACAGTGGAGGTCAAATGGGGCAACCTTAAGATTTGTTGGTGTGGCAGCATATGCCTTGTTCAGGGACTGGATCAGAAGCTTTGCATCGCCCGGGGCCCTTGGCATCTTGAAGAAGTGGTGTCTTCTGCTTGAAGCTAAGTGGAAAGTACAGAAAGCAAGGCATAATCAGATCGCCTGGACCTTAGCAAAGCAGATCAAATTGGGGAAAAAAAACTATAGACGCCAAGAGACAGGCATCAGAAGCAGTAACAAGAGAGATGCACAGCTGCACCTAGACTTTGAACTTTGAAGCAGGGGTGGACCCAGCATAGGACATGGGTGTACACATGTACACCTGATTTTTTTTTAGAGCATGCCTGAGCATGTATTTCAATAAGAGTGACGCAACTTCGAGAGAGCCCCCGAAGCGCCGAGTTATAGTCGACCACACAGATGTTAGCATTGTGACATAAGACTAGAAAACACAGAAAAGAAAACAACCGCCTCAGCTCCAATACGCAATGAAAGTAGTCCCCACCACCAAACAACCACACTAATCCAGAAGCACCAGAGATAATCAGCAGCAACTGCCCTGCAATCAAAGAATAGCAGACTGTCGAAATGCACCACGTGCGTGCCAACAACGACAACAGCATCAAAAGTTCCTCAAGATGACACTTTCCGGAAGGAAGGATCCGTATTGCAACAACGCCTCCAACGAGGTAAGCGGCACCGAGAGTGTCGCCAACGCCTCCAACAGGGTAAACAGCACCGAGAGTGTTGCCATTATTGGCACCAGCCGAAGCCAGACACAAGGCCATCGCCTATGACCTAGTGGCCCATCTCCATGTTGAGTGTTACCAGGACCGAACGATGAGCGCACATCAACGATCCAGCGAGACGAAACAGTGCAGAGTGAAAGCAGAGCGCAGCAAGTGCCGCAGCAAGCACAACAAGGCACACAATAGCTGGGGGGGGGGGGGGGGCAGCAGAGGGGCGGCAGCACACGGCAGCCCCGAGCCATGTCGACAGGCCCTGCCTCCGCCATGCATCGGAGAACAGGGGCGGAAAAAGATGGAGGCAACAATAGCAGCAGCAGGCCATGCCATGCCTCCGCCAAGCGGGATAACAGGGCGTTGAGCAGCCACAGACGCAGCAGAGAACACGCAACATCAACCCGGCCATGCCTCCGTCAAGCATCAGAGGCATGACGACGCCACCAGCGGCCCCAAAGGCGGAGGCGACCGGGAACGCCGAGATCCAGCCGAGGGGAGGACGGATCCGGCGACCAGCGACCATCTCCGGTGACGGGGAAGACGACGGCGACCTTGGAGCCAACGGAGAAGGGAGGGGTCAAGGAGGAGAAGGGGAGTGCGCGCGGAGGGCCGGCTTCGGCTCCGCCGCAGGCCGCCGCCGCCACCACCGGCCGGCAGGCCGGGCCGCGGCGACGGCGGCCGGGACAGGGGTATGGGGGGAGGGCCGGCGGCGCTCAGCCTACCGCCCCCGAGTCGCCCTTGGGAGCGACGAGGGGGGGAGGGGGCGCAGGCCACACCCGATAATTTTTGCAAACGAAATCGAAGTTATATTGTAACTGGATTAAGATTCGAATGCAAACAATTTTGTTAGGGTTTGGGGTGCTCAGTCTCGCACAGCAGAAGGAAAAGGAAGGGGCGGGGATACCTGGTGGATGCCCGTCGCCGGCCAAGGGCTGGGCGAAGATGTCACAAATGGCGCCGGCGCACGCCCAGTCGTCGCCGCCAGGGAAGCAAGAGCAAGGAGGAGGGAGTCCGGGAGAAGGGAAGGTTTGGGAACAGAGGGAGGAGATATGTTCTCTAAAAAAACAGAGGGAGGAGATGAACGACACGTGAGGCCGTGAGGCTTCAGGCTATCTCCCACCATTCCCCCTCTCCAACTCCCCCAAACGTACTATTTATTATATTTTACTATCTCTCTTCAAAAGATTTCTCCCCCTATAACTCCTTTTCTCCAACCATTTCCCCTTATCTATTCCCTTTATGTACTATCACTCATTAACTAACTATTTATTTATCATTTTTGAATTTAAAAAAATCATACAGTATTTGTACTGTCATAATACATATTATCATCATGTTACGGGGCTCAAATGGAATTAATATCGTGAAGAAATAGTGTGATTAGAATATAGGGGAAGTTGAAACTCACCCTCTATATAAGGAGAGTTTCAACTCCCCCGTATACAGGGGAGCTTGTATACAGGGGAGCTTTGGGGGGAACCGTTGGAGGAAATTCCCCCCCCCCCCCAAAGCTCCCACTACGTAGGGTGGGGCGCGAAATTTCCCCCCAAAGCTCCCACTACGTAGGGTGGGGCGCGGTTCCCAGGGAACAGTTGGAGCAAGCCTGAGGGGGAGGGCTGAGTCGAGCTCCAGCTAATGAGCGAGCCAGCCACCTGAAGCCCTGTTTGCTCCAGCACAACTTGCCCAAAAAAAACTTGCATGCATGAAATACTAAATGAATTTTATTTGCAATCTTTTCACAGATGGATGCAACTTTTCGAGACGAATCTGTTAACACCAAATTTTAACATGTATCAAAGTTGAGTGTTGCAAAGGAGAAAATGTTTCGTTTGGGCAGGAACGGTGAATTTGGCAGGGTGATCGTACATCGCCGATGGAAATCCTGTTGACCGGAGGAAGGCAGAATTGACCGGATATTTTGGCTTCGGTTTGGCAGGAGATATTTTGTTTATGAGTAGTTTTTTGTTTTTCAAGTTACAATCATGTTTGTCGTGATCGACTAGAACTTTTGTTAGCGTGGGGTATAAATATGAGCCCCCGGTCATTGTAGAAGATTGATATACATCCATCAAATAAAACTTTACTCTTCTTGCAATTTACTTTTCTGTCGGCGGCTTCGCCCTTTTCTTTTTTCGCGAGTTCTTTCAAGCTAATCAAGGACGCCTCACATTCGAGCGACTTGGTTTGTTGGTAAGTTTTCGTTTACCGAGTAAATCTGAGTTTTAGCTTCCGGGCGTATCGCTGTGGCTTTGCTCAGATCTATTCAAAAGTTATCGAATTTATCTAAGCTTTGATCTCGGGCGCATCGCTGTTTTCTCGTTTAGATTTATTCACAATTTACCCGGCTTAGCAATCTGTTTAATTGGCTATCAGTTCTTTTGTTGTAACATTAGATCTTCAAAAGCTGATTGGATTGATTGTAAGCTCAGCTTTGTTTAGATCCATACATTTGTGGGTCTGCACATTATTTCCTGGCAAATGTCGTTTTTAGATCTAGTCGTCTGTTGCATATCGATATCGACAGCTTCTTGCCGATTTCCTTTAGATCACTTTTGATACACGCTTATTTTACCCGATCTGTTGTCGTTTTTCGTATCGGCAGAGCCTTGCCGATACGACGCGTGAGAGTTATTCGAAAATTCAGCCGATACACTCTCGTATTTGATGGTTTGCAGTCAATTTACAGGTCAAATTGATTGGCACGTCTTTGTTTGAATCAAGTGCAGTTTGAGTTTGGTGTACGAGGCTCTCGGACTTTGGTGTGTGACCGTTTCGCATCAACACATCTTTTGGCACGCCCAGTGGGGCCAGAAGGACCAACATGTCCAAAGGCGAGGTAACAGAAGATAACTACATCCCGGTGGACGAGGGATAAACTGAAGGATGAACATAAGGCAGAGCTCCAGAAGGCTAAAGATGATTATAAAAAGCATGTCTTAAATCTTTCAGTCAGGGGTGGAAAGGTGATCAAAAAGTTCGATTTTCCAACTCTCCATACCTTTACAGAGGCGCAGCAAGAAGACAGGATGGCGCACATGGTACATCAAGCGGTCGGACAGGCTTTTATAAGTCATAGTCCGGTCATGACCAATTCTGTTCATAATGCTGTGGTCAAGACACTACAAGACAGGGGATTGCAAGGTTTTATGGGACCAGCCTATCAGTAGGCTAGTCAGATGATCTTCGCCCCTACCGGATCGGCTACTACAGTGCCTCTAGTTATCCCTCAGACCCAAACAGCAGGAAACATTGGGGTTTCACAGCCGATAGGTGCGATAGTGCCACCTCAGTTCAACCAAGTGTTCACAAACTCTACACCAATGGCCACGTATGCGCAGGGAGGCTTCATGACAGGATTTCCTGCTAGGTGGGACCCTTCTTCTAGTCTTGGTATGCCTCCGGAGTTCATGATTCCATCTACAATGGGGCAAGCAAGCTTGTCGGCTTCACAGCTGTCGAATCAGCAAATAACTGCATCGCCTCCACAGCCGACCCAACCTCAAGATAGCACGTTGGCTCCACAACCAGCGGCTCCAATTGCATCAGCATCGCAGTCAACAGGCCCAACTAACGTGTCCGCTACCGGGCCGATGCCTCATCAGCAACACTTAGCGATGCTGATACAACCCAAGTCTCCTACAGAGGTCCTCGTTTCCAGATTCCTTCACAACAATGGAGTCACTTGGATATTCCATGACCCGTCGAATGGTTCTGTTCGTCATGTGAATGTGCCATATGTATATCCTGTGGCACAACAACAAGCTAATCAAGGGTCAGCGCAAGCAAACACCGGCAACAAGATGGTTCTGTATCAGCAACCATCCAATCAGATCACTCAGCATGCTACACAGAGGACATCGGTTGTTCAGCCGATGGCTCCGGCCAGTCCACAGTCAGCATCGGCAGCCTTGCCGATGGCTTCACCACCGTCACAGCCAGCGCCAGCAGCTGGTCAACAGGTTGACTAGACATCTAAGATTGCTGAGGTGATGAGAGATCAGTTTGGGTTAAGGCCAAAGCAGCAAACACTCATGTACAAGACGCCTTATCCGTCAGCATATGATCAGATCCCGTTGCCCCATAAGTACAAGTTGCCATATTTCACCAAGTTTTCTACTCAAGGGGAAGTCTCCACAGTTGAACACGTCAAGAAATTCATCATGCAATGTGGAGAAGCAGCACAAACTGACGCGCTGAAGGTGCGTTTGTTTTCCATGTCTCTCTCAGGATCGGCCTTTACATGGTTTACCACATTACCAGCCAACTCTATAATGTTTTGGGCCGATCAGGAGAAACAATTCTACCAGTTCTTCTACTCTGGCGTGTACGAGATGAAGCTGACCGATTTGACCAATCTGAGGCAAAGGAACGATGAATCGGTTGCAGCCTTTATCCAAAGGTTCAGGGATGTCAAGAACTGGTGCTATAGTCTGGTTCTGTCTGATCAGTAGCTAGTTGAAGTTGCTTTCCAAGGACTCTTGCCATACATCAAGGAGAAGTATGCTTCCCAAGAGTTCGACAGTATCAATCAGATGGCTCATAGGATGACAGGAGAGACCAAGTCCTACGAGTAGAAGAGGAGTAACTTTTAGAAGAAAGTTAACTTTGTTGATTACTCAGATTCTTCTGATTCTGATGATGACCAGATGGTGGGATCGGCTAAGTGGGTTCAAAACAATAAGAAGGCTATCTCATGCCAGTTTGGCAACAAGGAACCCGAGAAGTTTGGGTTTGATATTACCAAAGCTGACAAGATATTTAATCTGTTGCTATCAGAGGGTCGGATCAAGCTAAAGCCATATCACAAGATCCCGACAGATCAGGAACTCAAGAACATGAAGTACTGCAAGTGGCACAATGCAACCTCTCATGACACAAACGAGTGCAAAGTATACTTGTAAGGATCACCAGGGTGTCCGACCCTAGAGGGGGAGGGGGTGAATAGGGTCGCTAATTCGCTTTCTAACCTAGGGCTCAAACTACTTGCATAAGATAAACCTAACACATCCTACACATGCTAGTTATGACTAAAGTTTATCTATACTACTCTCTACTTACCCCAAAAGACTTGCAACCTATAGCCAATCCTAATCAAACTAACTAGGAAAGTGAAGGCACGCAAGATAGAGTAAATGCGGAAACGTAATACGGTAAGTGAAGAGGTAAGGGAGAGAATATGCAACCTCCCATGAAGACACCAAGACACACGATTTAACGTGGTTCGGTTAGGACACCAAATCCCTCCCTACGTCCACGGTCACTTGTCCAACAAGAACAAGTGTGATGCCGAGTCTCTTCGCTTGATCACATCTTGTGTTCGCCACCAAGGCTTCCGACAAGCAAAGGCTAAGTGACGCCAAGTCACCAAGACAAGGTCACCGCCACCGTCTCTCTCGAAGCATCACCAACGGCACTGTCTTCACTATTGGAGCTTCTCACCAAGAGGGGTCTCCTTCCCCGCACAAAGTGTCGTTGCCGCTCCACACCAAGTCGAAGGGTCACACGACGATTACAATGATTGCTTGCCGCAGCAAGGCTTCTCTCAAGCTTGCTCTCTCAAGAGCTAAGCCTAATCAAGCACTAAGCACTCTCACAAGTGTGCTTAAGCTTATATGATGTACAATGAAGCTTTATGGTGGTTGGAGGTGTTCTTCAAGTGTAGTAGACTTCTCTATCTCTTCAGCAACTCCAGCACACACCAAATGAGGCGTGGGGTGGGATATATATAGCCCAACCCTCCAAAACTAGCCGTTAAGAAAAGCTGACAGATTTCCTTAGCACCGGTTAATCCAACACTCAGGAAAATTGTCATTGCCGGTTAAATCGGTGAGTGCATTTTCCCAGCCGACTAGCTGTTACTGCTCCAACGGCTACTTGATCAATTGCACCAACGCTTTTGAATTCATCGTCGGTTTAACTGGTGTATGTAAGCTCAGAAACCGCAAAAACGGAGTCTTTGGATAACTGCACCGATGCTTGTCTTCAGGCATCGTCGGTTCAACCGACGCAAAACCCTAGCCTCATCTTCTAGGTTTATTGCACCGACGCCTTCACTCTGCTCCTCGTCGGTTCATCCGGTGCACTCTGCTAACTGAGTCTTCTCTGATCCCATTGCACCGGTGAGTGTAATTTGCCTCACGCCGGTTTAACCGGTGAGTGCAAATTATCTCTGTCTTGGTCCTTTCGACCTGATTTCTTTGGGGTTTTGTATCTTTTCATCCCTTGGACCTATAAGCCTGATAATGATCATCTTAACACATATATTAGTCCAAGTGTTGTGTGTGTCATCAATCGCCAAAACATTATATTGAAATATGGCATGAGAGGCCATTTTCGCTACAATCTCCCCTTTTTGGTGATTGATGACAACACAACTAAAGCAAGCAAGATGAATTGCAAGAATAAGAAACTAGTACCAAATTGAAAAGTTAGAAACTACTTAGCTTGCTCGGATGACATTTCAATGCTCATTTTAAAAGCCACCGGCATTTGATTAGTCCATAGGACGAAATGCTTCCGGCTTGATAGGAATTGTGAAACAATGGCTTGTGGCCAATGTAAGACAATTGTGTGGTTTGAACCATATGAGCAATGACAATTTTTGTACCTTAGTCCATGGGATCATCAAATTGCACATGTCCCCCATATTGACTAAGTACCTCCCCCTATCACCATGCATCCTTTTGCATTGCATTTTCCATTCTTCCCCCTTGCTAATGGCATCATTTACTCCAAACTATTTTCTTGCTTTTTGGGTACATTTCTCCCCCTTTATCATCAAACACCTAAAATCTTCATAACCACTAACAGCAAGGAGCATTAGTAGCAAAAGGAATTTACTAGTGACAGAGTGTTATACCCACTAAATTTGGCATATCTCCCTTTGTTTGAACAAGCTCCCCCTTTTTCAAAGCTTGTGGCACTTCTCATCTTAACACCAATTGTGACTTGTAGGGGTAGTGTTCAAAAGAAATATGAACTCATGGAGATTGCTCTAGGCGACTACAACAAATAGCACTTGTAAAGCATATTAGTCACACAAACGTAAGTTATAGAGTTAGCTCCCCCTAAATGTGTGCATTAGTGTTTGAATCACTTTAAACAAATGTATGCACTTGTAATTCACATAATGGGGATTTAACATCATAAATTGCTAATCAAGGCATCATAAGCAAGCAATTGATATCAAAAGCATTTTTACCACGAATATGAGAGATATCAAATTGCAAGATATGCTATGAAAGACATATGCCATGTGAGAGAATCAATTAAGCTCATGTAGGTTACAACAAGATATGAATAAGGCATGGATAACCTACCATGTGAAATTTCTAGGAAGGCATATCAAATGAAAGATACCAATAGTAAAGATAAGATCATGCAATCCTAGAGAGGCATTGAGCTACAATGATGCATGAAGGATATCAAATGAATTGAGATCATCCTTTTACCTTGCTCATTACCTCATATGTAGGGGAGGGGAATTTGGGTCACTAATCTTTAATCCATAAGTTGGCTTTAATTCAACTTTGCATGATACATCCCTACTCATGCATCCCAAACCTTGCCAAGCCTCCAAATTCCCCGTGGTGCTTGTTTGGCGCCTAAGTTTTAGGGATCCAAACCTTTTGAGAGCCATCCATGGTATGAATAATATCCTTGGGCACCCAAATAGGCCGGTTCCATCCATATGTTCTCCACCCCATGACATGAGCTACCACCTTGCCATTCTTCTTCTTTTCAAGTATGTAGTGGTTGCTCTTTTGCTTATTCTTGTGGGTGGGCTTGGTGTACATGTATGACGCCTTCAAGTTTGGAGATGTGTTTTTATTGATCTCCTTAGCCTTCTTGTGTCCCTTCTTGCTCTTGTTCAAGTTCTTGGGCTTGCCGTTTTCTTTGCTCTTTGCTTCGCCCTCTTTCTCCTTGCATTGGTAGGACTTGTGGCCTTCTTTGCAACACTTGAAGCAAGTCACGATTTCTCCCTTCTCAAGCTTGTTCACGCCCGTGAGGGGGTTATCTTGAGAAGGTTGGGCTTGCTCTTGAGTGTACTTTCCTTTGAGCCGCCTCAAGTCCGCCATTAGCCTTTCTACCTCTTGTTTGATCTTATCATTTTTCCTTAGCAATGAAATCATCACATGTTTCTACAATCACATTCTCATTGCAAGGGGTTAGATCACAAGAGGTAGACGCATCTACCTTGACAATGGGAATAGCACAAGGAATATTGCAAGGAAATGATTTATCCGATGATGATTCACTTTTAGATTCAAAACTCTCATATTTTATTTTAAGCTCTTCATGCTCATTGTCTAACAAATTGTATTTGTTTAGCAAGTTCTCATATCTTGAGATAAATGAGGCATGACGTTTTTCTTTAGCCTTGAGAGCTTTGATTTCTTTATTTTATTTAGTGAGATGTTCTTGTTGATTATGGAGAAGTGTCATCATCTCACTAATTTCATCAGTTTCAATATCGGATTTATCATTGGAGAAGGAGTCATCACTTACATCGTTATTACCTTGTACCATGAGACACATGGGAGGTGGTGATGATCTCCGAGGGCGATGGGTGGTGGAGCTCTTGGAATTTTTCTTGTGACTTGAGTTTTCACCACTTTTCTTGGGCTTGTAGATGGCGGAGAGAGCTTGAGATCTTGATTTGTTCTTTTTCTTCGCCATCTTCTCCATCCCAACCGCACTCCCTCTAATGAGAGTTTTGTACCCAAACTCATAGAGCTCATGTACATGCTCGGCAATCTTGCGGTGATGGTATAGCATGGCCCTTGGATATTCTTCATCGCTTGAACTTGATTCATCATCACTCTCATCCTCTTCTTCTTCTTCACTTGAGCTTGATGAGTCTTGTCGCCTTGGTTGATATTTGCATGAATGCTTGGCGGCAAGAATTTTGCGGCTTGGAGAAGAGGTGGACTCTTGCTCCTTCTTTGTCATTCCCATACTATACTCATGAGCAATGATTTGATTGATGACTTGGTTGGGTGTAATCTTGACCAAGTCTTCCTTTTGCAAGAGTGTGTTGATGATGTCATAGTCGGGCTTGCGAAGGCTTTGGAGAATCTTGCGGTTGATTTCTTCATCTTTAAGTTGATTGAGACCTAAGGCATTGATTTTATTGACAAGAGTATTTAATCATGAATACATGTCATGAGCATTTTCATTGGGAAGTTGCTTAAAGCTACTAAGCTCCTCGCCGAGAATATGATATTTTTTATTGGCAACATCCTTTGTGCCCTCAAGATTCTCGACAATTTGCTTCCATAGCTTATGAGCATTTTCATTAGCAAAAATACGATTAAAAACACTATCACATAACGAGGACAATAGAATTGATTTAGCAATGGCATCATATTGTCTCTCGGCCTTAGTTTCATTTTTATTGCCTAATTCGGTGACACGCCAAACATCAAGCCCACGGGCTTGGAGATGTGCTTGCATAAGCACTTTCCATCGAGGAAAACCCGTGCCATCGAAAAATGGAGCCCTATCGGTACTCATCCCTTCCCCGGACATGATACTCACTCGACGGTGAAGTCGACGGGTCTCCTACGAGCTTTCTCACAAATTTACCAATGGAATTGACTAATCCTCGTAAGAGGTGTGAGACCAGCCTCTGATACCAATTGTAAGGATCACCGGGGTGTCCGACCCTAGAGGGGGAGCGGGTGAATAGGGTTGCTAATTTGCTTTCTAACCTAGGGCTCAAACTACTTGCATAAGATAAACCTAACACGTCCTACACATGATAGTTATGACTAAGGTTTATCTATACTACTCTCTACTTACCCCAAAAGACTTGCAACCTATAGCCAATCCTAATCAAACTAACTAGGAAAGTGAAGGCACGCAAGATAGGGTAAATGCGGAAACGTAATACGGTAAGTGAAGAGGTAAGGGAGAGAATATGCAAACTCCCGTGAAGACACCAAGACACACGATTTAACGTGGTTCGGTTAGGACACCAAGTCCCTCCCTACGTCCACGGTCACTTGTCCAAAAAGAACAAGTGTGATGCCGAGTCTCTTCGCTTGATCACGTCTTGCGTTCGCCAACAAGGCTTCCGACAAGCAAAGGCCAAGTGACGCCAAGTCACCAAGACAAAGTCACCGCCACCGTCTCTCTCGAAGCGTCACCAACGGCACCGTCTTCACTATTGGAGCTTCTCACCAAGAGGGGTCTCCTTCCCCGCACAAAGTGTCGTTGCCGCTCCACACCAAGTCGGAGGGTCACACGACGATTACAATGAATGCTTGCCACAGCAAGGCTTCTCTCAAGGTTGCTCTCTCAAGAGCTAAGCCTAATCAAGCACTAAGCACTCTCACAAGTGTGCTTAAGCTTATATGATGTACAATGAAGCTTTATGGTGGTTGGAGGTGTTCTTCAAGTGTAGTAGACTTATCTATCTCTTCAGCAACTCCAGCACACACCAAATGAGGCATGGGGTGGGATATATATAGCCCAACCCTCCAAAACTAGCCGTTAAGAAAAGCTGACAGATTTCCTTAGCACCGGTTAATCCGACGCTCAGGAAAATCGTCATCGCCGGTTTAACCGGTGAGTGCATTTTCCCAGCTGACTAGCCGTTACTGCTCCAACGGCTACTTGATCAATTGCACCGACGCTCTTGAATTCATCATCGGTTTAACTGGTGTATGTAAGCTCAGAAACCCCCAAAAACAGAGTCTCTGGACAACTACACCGACGCTTGTCTTCAGGCATCATCGGTTCAACCGACGCAAAACTCTAGCCTCAGCTTCTGGTTTTATTGCACCGATGCCTTCACTCTGCTCCTCGTCGGTTCATCCGGTGCACTCTGCTAACTGAGTCTTCTCTGAGCCCATTGCACCGGTGAGTGTAATTTGCCTCTCGCCGGTTTAACCAGTGAGTGCAAATTACCTCTGTCTTGGTCCTTTCGACCTGATTTCTTCTGGGTTTTATATCTTTTCATCCCTTGGACCTATAAGCCTGATAATGATCATCTTAACACATATATTAGTCCAAGTGCTGTGTGTGTCATCAATCGCCAAAACATTATATTGAAATATGGCATGAGTGGCCATTTTCGCTACAATACTGTCAGCAGATACAATCGGCTATCGAGCAGGGTAGGCTCAAGTTTGAAGCACCCAAAAAGCCGATGAAGATCGATGGGCACCCGTTTCCTACTAACATGGTAGATGTTGGGGGGAAAAGGAATGCAATGCAAACAAAGGTTCTTACATCACAATCGGCCAAGAAATATCGAACTGTTGATCCCAAAGCTCAGGTATCGGCCGATGAAGCTAAAGGAAAGAAGCCGCAGGAAGAAGCTAAAGGTTCTGTGGCACCAAAGAAGAAGGTCACGTCTCAGATGGTGCTGAACAAGTTCCAGCGTGACCAGGAAAGGCAACAATACAGATAGGAAGCTGTTGTTGGGGATTGGACCTTCGGATAGGCTCCCACCCTCGGAAATGCTCCCTAACTCATTTGCAGGGCTCCAACGAAGGAAGACCAGCATACTCGAAGGGCGACAATCGCTCCCGAGATCGCCCAAGCCAGGGAGCTCACCTCCGGGTCGCCGAAGGTGGCGAATGGTCACTCAGAAGCACAAGCTTAAAGACCAAGACCTGCGATGAGCGAAGGATATCACCTTCGGGCGGCTGAAGGTGACGAATGGTCGCTCAGAAACACAAGCTTAAAGACCAAGACCTGCGATGAATGAAGGATCTCACCTTCGGGTGGCCGAAGGTGATGAATGGTCACTCAGAAGCACAAGCTTAAAGACCAAGACCTACGATGAGCGAAGGATATCACCTTCGGGCAGCCGAAGGTGACGAATGGTCGCTCAGAAACACGAGCTTAAAGATCAGGACCTTCGAAGACATAACCTTCAGGGCCGTGACCTCCGAAGTACCTCGAAGGAAACGAAGACCTTCGTCGGGTGTAAGCGTGCGTGTAAAACGTGAATACGTGAGAAGGTCAGATTTGTACACCTCTAACCTTGTAATTTTATCCCGAAACCGGTTGTAAGTGAGCTGTAAATGAGTTGGAAGGGGGCAATTTAGGAAAACCTAGCCGAGGGCTAGGGGTATAAATAGCCCCCTCTCTCCACAGTGTAAAGGGTTGAATCTGCTGGTTATTACTGGAGAATTAAGTGCCTACTTTCATTGTCATTTTCATACAGTTCATGCTCCCTGTTTGGGCATCTAAAAAGCTAAGATCCCAACAGTGGCGCCCACCATTCCAGCTCGAAAAACAACCTTCGATGGCCCCAGTGAAGAAGAAAGCCCCCACCGGCACCACAAGCAACACCACTGAGCAGCACGAAGAAGCCAACACACAAATTGAAGACATCACCAATGAAACTGTTCTTCATGGAGATCCGGTTGATGACACCGAAAACACCGAAGCCCATCAAACCCAATCCGCGGAGTTCACAGAAACAGCACTCAAGCTCAAGGCCCTTGAAATGAAGAAAAGGAACATCGAAGCTCAGCTCGCCACCAAAAAGAGGGCACTGGACCAGGCAAACAAGCTAGCCGAGGCCAAGCGCAAACTAGCAGAAATGGAGGCAGAAGTTGAGAATTTGCAGAGGGCATACCAAGAAATGCCAGAAGGTTCTGTCCAACAAGAAAACCGCGCCTTCCACCAGACAACCTTCGCTCACAATAAAGACCGAAGGCCACCACTGGTCAACCTCCCATTTGACCCGACCTCGCCACTCTTAGTCGCTCTGCAGCGAACTTCATGGCCGCTCGGCTACAAGCCCACACAACTCCCCAAGTACAATGCAACAACTGATCCAACCCAGTTCGTCATGGCCTACGAAGCAACCATCGCTTCGGCCGGAGGTGACGACTCAACCATGGCCAAGTCCTTCGTCATGGCTTGCGAAGGTTCTGTGGCCAACTGGTACTCATACCTTCCCCAACAATCAATCAATAACTGGTACCAGCTGAAAGGAAGGCTCCTCCAGGACTTCCAGGGATTCAGAAGGCTAAATACCAACACTGTGAAAGATTTCAAGTGCCCACAGCACGACCGTGAGCCTCTCTATGACTATTTCCGGAGGTTCGTGCAGAAGAAGGCCCAAATCCCAAACTTCCTAGAGAAAGATGTGATCGAGAAATGCATCGAAGGTCTCCTGCCTGGCCAGCTTGCTTCTCATCTCACAAGATAGCCCCCGAGGACCCTGGAGGAGCTCTATACAGAAGCAGAGAAGTACGCGAAGTGAGACGCCGACCACCGCAGAAGGGTAGAGCAAAGAAGAATCATGCGTCAGGCAGAAAAATATAATCAGCAAATATGGCAGCAAGAGAAACAGCCTGCTCAGCAACTCATTTTACCTGTGGAACCCTCACAAGATGATGGTGAATAGTTAACCTTTGATCCCTTCAAGATACCACCAGAGTCGGAACCTCAACACTCTAATGACAAGCAACCTTCGTCCGGAGCACGGGTGTAAGGATCGATGGACCAAGAGGGGGGGGGTGAATTGGGCCTTTTTCAATTTCTAAAACAAAGTAAAGCAACCTTAACCTATGCAATGCTAGTAAGGCACCAATTCACCAACCGGATAACTAAGCTACCTACACAAGCTAAGAGAGATAAAAGAGAAGTAAAGTCTAGCAAGGTAGAGCTAAGTTATGATCTCTAGGTCAAGCACATGAATAAATTGCATGAAAGAAAATGCTTGAATAAAGAGAGTGGACAAGAGACAACCGGATTTTTTCCCGTGGTATCGATGTGTTGGCACACACCCCTAATCCACGTTGTGACACTCACAAAGAGTCTTGTCACCTCCCAAGTCACCGAGACGAGGGCGCTCACTAAGAGTCTCCGTTCACCATCCCGGCGTGGTGGAGATCAAGCCACGTACAATCTTCTTCTCCGGGCTCCCACAATCCTTGGCAAGCTCCGCGAGAAACACCTCGATCACCAAGATCGCCTAGGTGATGCCAATCACCAAGAGTAACAAGCTAAGGCCTTCACTTGAGCAAGAACCGATCACCAAGAACGGATGCACACAAGCTTCTCTCTACTCAAGTCCTTAATCTTGCTTCTTGATTGATTGAATGAACAAATATGTGAATGATGAAGCTCAAGGTGGCTCTTGACTATAGTATGAGTGTATGGATGTTGCCTGGTGTCAAGAGTAGCAAAATGACCCATTGGAGGGGTATATATAGGCAGCTCACACGAATAGAGCCGTTGGACAAAAGCTGCCAGAAAACTGCGTAGCGCCGGTTAATCCGACGTCCCTCCAATAGTCATCGTCGGTTTAACCGGTGAATGTAAACTGCCCCTTCTGAAAACTAGCCGTTATGACTTGGGCAGATTAACCGACGTATCATCGGTTTAACCGGTGAGTGTAGTTGTCCACTGATCAACTGAAAAACCAAGTCTCTGGACAACTGCACCGACGTTAACTCAAACCTATCGTCGGTTTAACCGGTGAGTACAACTTCTGAATTCCTTTGAAAAAACCATCTCACTGATCAATTGCACCGACGTCTTGATTTAAATATCGTCGGTTTAACCGGTGTATAGAACTTGAAATGCCCTGGAAAAACCAACTTTGGTCTAATGCACCGACGTTAATTTCAAACACGTCGGTTTAACCGGTGTATTGAATTGTCCAGACTCTGCTGACTTTGTTTAACCGACGTATAGAAAATTGAGATCGTCGGTTAAACCGGTGTATAGACTTTTTCTGATTTTGTATTTTCTGATTTGAGTCTTGAATGAAATCCAAATATTCTTGAGATATAGTTTGAGAACCACTTATTTGAACTTCTAGAAACCTGAGACCATGTCCATGCTCAAGTTACTTAGCCTTAACCCCTCTTAATAGTGCGATCACTACAAAACTATAAAACCTATACTAACCTAAGTGTCCTTCTCAACCTTATGACACTTAGGACTAGAAAGATCCTTAGTCTTGACATATAATTGAGTTGAATACCAAGATCGCCTTTTTGAATAATGAAATTGAGGGGCCTCTTTTGACATATGACCAAATGAGCGATAATGATCTATTAAGCTGCACAAACTCATTAGTCACAATAATGCTTGTCATTAATCACCGAAACATACCTTGAGGGCCTAGATGCTTACAATCTCCCCCTTTTTGGTGATTGATGACAACACAAACATAAATAACGAGAGAGCGAGAAAGATAAAGCAAGATAAACACAAGCAAACTCGAAAAGAAGGACCAAAGAGCTCAACGGCTCAAACGAAATTCATAGATATGTCTCAAAGCACGGCATACTCAAGCGACAAATGTACATATCCATGAACTAACACCAAATGTGATACAAAGAATCAAAGTCCTGATAACTACGAGCTCTCTCTAGCTCTACCCTCCCCCTAACTCTGTGGCTCCCCCTAACACCTCTCCCCCTTTGGCATCAAAGCACCAAAAGGCGAGCTACGGGTCGTGCTGTCGTGGTACGGCGAGGAAGCGGTCCGGGTCGTCGTCGTCGGAAGGAGAACCCTCACCCTCGGTGACAGACGGAAGCTGCTGGTCTGGGTCTGAGCTCACTGGGGGAGTGACTGTCGTGGAGGCTCTCGTGCTGGCACTGCCTGGTAGAGGATCCGTAGAAGTCGTAACCGGGCCAACAGAAGAAGTATCAACATCTGAAGAAGTGACCGCTGAGGCTGCCGGCTGCGTCGACTGTGGAAGCAGGGACTCCTCTACTGCTCCTCCCCCTGAAGGTGCTGCCTGAAGTGAGGTAGGGAGGGCGACCGACTGAACTGCTGACGGTGAGTCCTGAAAGAGTGTGGTCGCTAGCAGTGGTGAAAAGAGCGGACGACCGGCAGATCCAAAGAGTGCGGACATCGAGAACGTGGTCTCCGGTGTCGCTGTAGTGGCTGGAGCTGCAGTAGGGGCTGGAGGAGGAGGAGCTGGTGTGACTGCAAGCTGAGGTGCTCCAACACCCTGAAGTCCGGGCTGCTGCTGCTGTGGAGCGATTCCGGTGTGAGAGTAAAGCTGGGAGATCATCCCGAACATCGCCATCATGCCCTGCTGCATCTGCTGGAACTGAGCGTCTGTCCTCTGTGAAACTCTGTCAATGAGGCCGACAAAACGCTCCTCTATCGCTGCACGCTCTCGGGCTGCCTCTCTCTGAATAGCCGCAATCTGAGCCTCATGGGCTCTCCTGGCCTCCTCCTGAGCAAGTCGGTCCTCCCTCTGCTGAGTCACGAGCTGCTGTAGTAGTGCAGTGAGCTCGGATGGCTGAGTTACCTGGGACTCAGAGACTGTAGCAGCAGCTGAAGTCGGAGGAGCTGGCTCTCTGGACCCTCCTGCCTCGTGGTCGTGACTGGCTGGGGCAGCTGGAGGAAAGTACTCTACGTCCTCGGAGGAGTCTGACTCAAGCTCAGACCAGTGAATCTCATCATCTCCCCCGGGAAGCTGTGCCTCCGCTGCCAGGAGTGCCTCATCCTCCTCTGCCACTCATGCCTGTACCTCCGGTGACAGTCGTGCCATCGCAGCTCTATCTGCGTGTCTGCCCTTCCTCCTATCCTGTGGAGCTGTGGGTCGGTAGACAGGGAACCTGGGAGCCTCGTCGTGACGGTAAGGGGCGCTGATGGGTGACTCTGCTGGCACTATCATAGAGCATATGTAACTGATCCAGTGCCCATAAGGAAACTGTCGCACCACACCCATCCCATCAGTGATCACATCCTCGATCTCAGCCAGAATAAAGTCAACTATGTCAAATGGCTCGTGAGTGAGGATGTGTAGGAGCAAGAGCTGCTGCAAACCTGTGAACCCCTCTGGGTAGCCACTCCTCGGTAACAGAGTCCTCCGGAGTGCCATGTGAACAGCGTATGCCTCTGGAGTCAGCAAGCTCGGCACTCTGGCGTAAGAGGCTGGGAACGGCTGGCGGAAGCACTGAGAGATCGCCTCGTGAGAAGGAGCAATCCCGCCAACCATCGCCCTGCGGGGTGGATCTGAGTCCCCGTAAACCCTCTCGTGCAGCGAGACGTCAACCAGGTCAACTCCAAGTATACCAGCAATGGTCGCCCTTGACAATCCAAAGTCCTGCCCTCCAAACATGAAGTGCACGGCTCTGCGCTCGGGTGCTATCCAAGCTGTGGCGTAGAACACTCTGACCCAGTCCTCGATATAACGGTTCTGCTCCATCTCTAGCAGCCTGGGCAGTCCTCTGAAGTGAGCGAAGTGTGCTCTCACGTCTGCTCCCCCTGCGGCTGTCCTCAGTGAGACCCAGTCAAGAACCCTGTGCGGGAAGATCCGGTGGCCCCTCCGCTGGTAAGTCTCGTAGAAGCTGGCCTATAGCAGAGTCCAGAACCTCCTGTCGACTCTGCTGTCTCGGGTCACTGGGAACCAGACCTCCTCCTTAACACTCCACCTGAGCCTCTTGACCTTGGCCGCATTGGCTCGGGTCAAGTTCTGGAGCATCACACCTGGCTCCAGATGCACAACAGTGTCCATACGGAACACTGCGCGCTCGGCCTCTAGGGCCTCGGCTCTGCGAGCTGCTACTGCTGACCTGCGGGGCTCCTGTGGCTGGTGTCCTCCCCGAGTCCTCGGTCCAGTGCGATGCTCTGTCGCTGGCGGGGAACCTCCCTCAGACGACTACTGTGGAGAACTCTGCCCCTCTGACTGTGCTGCCTCTGAGTCAGAACCATCTGAATCTGTCGCTGTTGCTGCTGCTGCTATCGCGGCTCTGGTGGCCCTGGCACCTCTGACTCTGCCCATACCCCTGCCTCTGCCTCTGGGGTCCTCCCTGATCTGGAACGGACGAGCACGGCCTGATGCCTGCTCCTCGGCGGCCTTGGCCACCATCTCGGCCCTCTCGGCCTCCTTCTCTGCACGAGTCCGCTTGCGAGCGGGCTTCACGACCACAACTTCCTTTCCCTTCCTCTTCTCGCAACCCATCTCTATCAGGCAAAAACTCGAACCCCTGGCGTGCACTGAACGTCTGCGGCTGCGGCATGAACAGCGTGAAGGCGCGGCTGTGTGGGTGGCACGGCGTGTGGGAGTGGCGGCTCAGAGTGTGTGAAGGCGGCGCGTGGCGAGGACGGGCGGGCGGCGCTTGAGAACGGAGGCGCGCGCGGGCGGCGTGTTGGCGGCGCGGGCGCGGGTGAGGAGCGGCGCAGGGCGAGCGCGAGGGCGCGCGGCGGCGGCTTGGAACGGTGGCGCGTGGCAGCAGTGGTCTGGAACAGCGATGTGTAGTAGCGGCGGCGTGAAACGGCGGCGGCGGCTCGAGATGGGAGTGACGCGGGCGAAACAGAGAGGAAGAAGAAACCGACAGCCCGCACAAGACACATATATGACAGGTGAGACCCGCGATTTTCTTTAACATCGGTCGATCCGACGCATAGGGTTTGAGCGCCGGTTGATTGCGTCGGTGCAGTTTACCTGAGACTCTACCAGATCTGTTTTTGAATGCCGGTTAAACCGATGATGCCAAAAGTGAACTCGTCGGTTGATTGATCAAAATGCCGGTTGATTGCTAGGTCTGATCTGTAATAGCGTTCACCGGTTGATCCGATGCTCTGACTTTTGTATACGTCGGTTAAACGCCTGAAACTGCCTGAGCTGAGACCCAACTTTAGTAACGCCGGTTAAACCGATGGTTAAAAATCCATTGAGCGTCGGTTTAACCGGTGAAGCCGAAAACTCCTCACTCAGCTCACTCTTCTATGCTTAGTCCAATAAACTTATAAGATTCAAATAAACTCAAGTTAATGGACTTGCATAGGCGACTTTACCCCTCAAAATAAATAGGATAGCACACTTGCTTAAATAAATTTCTTTTTAAACACAAGGAAAAGCCGCAAGAGAGACAAAATGCCAAATAAAATGTATGAGCCATGTCATAGGAATATTGAAGATAGAAAGCTTCAAACTCATCATGACATTGCTCACTAGGCAATAACGCACCTAACACTTTGCTCTTTTCACTTTTCATGAATTAAGATCTTGTATATGAAACAAGTCTCATTTTCATCAAGTGATCTCCTTTGTGACCCTTACGCATGCAATGATAATGCAAGCTACAACCACATGCGAAAGTAAGGTAAACATGAAGTGCACATCTATATGACAAGTAATGCATAGCAAGAATTTAAATTCTACTTGTCAAGTTTGAACCCACGGAAAGCTTCTTCATGATGAGCCTTTCTACAAGCCTAGAGGAAAACAAGTGGACCACCACCTCTAGCTAAATCCTTGCTCATCACTATCTTACCATGGTTAGACAAGTGTCCTATATGTATGCATTTTTCTATATGACATGGCAACTTACATGACGTTTGCCGCATCTAACACATTAAGCTCATTCCTTAGCCTAATAAAGGTACTCTCGTCTAAAGGTTTTGTGAATATATCCGCCAATTGCTCCTCGGATCTCACACCTTGAAGGGAAATGTCCCCCTTGGCTTCGTGATCACGCAAGAAGTGATGGCGAATATCAATGTGCTTTGTGCGAGAGTGTTGAACCGGATTCTTGGCAATTTTTACGGCACTTTCATTGTCACAAAGGAGTGGGATCCTATCTAGTTTCACACCAAAGTCCAAAAGGGTTTGCTTCATATATAGGATTTGGGCACAATATGCACCGGCTGCTATATATTCCGCTTCCGCGGTGGACAAGGCCACGGAATTTTGCTTCTTACTTGACCAAGAAACTAGAGAATGCCCAAGCAAGTGGCAACCCCCAGAGGTACTCTTGCGATCCACATGGCTTCCGGCAAAATCCGAATCCGAGTATCCCAAGAGATCTAAGCTAGCGCCTTTGGGGTACCACAAGCCTATGCTAGGGGTGTGCTTGAGATACCGAAGGATCCTATTCACAGCCGAAAGGTGTGATTCCTTTGGGTTAGCTTGAAAGCGGGCACACAAGCACACACTAAACATTATATCGGGCCTAGATGCGGTAAGGTAAAGCAAAGACCCTATCATAGAACGATAGAGGGATTGATCAATTGGTTTACCGTCCACATCCAAGTCGAGATGCCCATTAGTTGCCATGGGTGTCTTGATTGGCTTGCACTCATCCATCTTGAACTTCTTCAAGATATCTTTAGTATATTTTTCTTGATGGATGAATGTCCCTTCCTTCATTTGTTTGACTTGAAAACCAAGGAAGAAGGTCAATTCGCCAATCATGGACATCTCGAATTCCCTAGACATCATGGTAGCAAACTCATGGCTTAGTAAATCATTAGTTGAGCCAAAGATAATATCGTCAACATAAATTTGACAAATAAAGAGATCCCCATTGACGTCTTTTGTGAACAATGTGGTGTCCACCCTCCCGATCTTGAAGCCTTGCATGATTAGGAAGTCACGAAGCCTCTCATACCAAGCCCTTGGAGCTTGTTTGAGCCCATAGAGTGCCTTGTGCAACCTATAAACATGGTTAGGATTCCTCGGATCTTCAAACCCGGGAGGTTGCTCAACATAAACAAGTTCGTTAATAACGCCATTTAAGAATGCACTTTTCACATCCATTTGATACAACTTAATGTTATGATGTGAAGAGTAAGCAAGAAGGATACGGATAGCTTCAAGTCTTGCGACCGGAGCAAAAGTTTCACCAAAATCCAAACCTTCGACTTGAGAAAACCCTTTTGCCACAAGTCTTGCTTTGTTGCGTATCACCACCCTATGTTCATCTTGCTTGTTTCGAAAGACCCACTTAGTGCCAATGATATTCTTGTCTTTCGGAGGAGCTTCGAGGACCCAAACTTCATTGCGGGTGAAGTTGTTCAATTCTTCTTGCATGGCCATCACCCAATCCGAGTCCTCAAGCGCTTCCTCTATGCTAGTGGGTTCAATACAAGAAACAAACGAGTGATATTCGCAAAATGAAGCATGCTTAGAGCGAGTTCTTACTCCCTTTGAAGGACTACCAATGATTTGACCAATTGGATGATCCTTGGAGATGCGATCATGCTTCACTAGCGGTATTTGCGTGGATGCTTGTTGGGGTGGATCATGGGTGACTTGTGCTTGTGGTGGAACACTTTGCTCTTCTTGTTCTTGGACTTGGGGTGTTGGCGTTGGCACATTTTCTTGAGGTAGTGGATCATCTTTTTCTTGATCTTCATCCACTTGGGGTGCTGTGGAGGTGCTTGGTGTAGATGAGGAAGGTCCTCCCCCTTGATCATTGCCTTCATGCACCTCTTCCGGCTTGATATCCCCAATGGACATATTTTTCAAAGCTTCATCAATCTCTTCATCACCTACATTTTCATAGCCAACAACCTCCTCTTGGGAGCCATTAGATTCATCAAACTCCACATCATATGTTTCTTCAACTAACCCGGAGGTTTGATTGAATACTCTATATGCTTTGGAGTTTGATGCATAACCAAGAAAGAAACCTTCATCACATCTACTCTCAAACTTACTGAGCCTTTTCTTCTTATAGATGAAACATTTGCAACCAAAGACTCGAAAGTATGATATATTTGGTTTCTTTCCGGTGATGAGCTCATATGGAGTTTTCTTGAGGAGTCGGTGGGGATATACTCGGTTGGATGCATGACACGCCGTGTTGATTGCTTCCACCCAAAACTTTTCGGACGTGCCATAATCATCCAACATTGCTTTTGCTAGGGTGATGAGTGTCTTGTTCTTTCTTTCCACCACTCCATTTTGTTGAGGCGTGTAGGTAGCGGAGAACTCATGCTTAATGCCCTCTTCATCGCACCATTCTTCAATCTTCATATTTTTGAACTCGGTGCCGTTGTCACTCCGGATCTTCACAATTGGGGAGTTGTACTCCCTTTGAGCTCTTCTTGCAAATGTCTTGAAAATTTCCGGAGTTTCACCCTTATCTTCTAGAAACATAACCCAAGTGTAGCGTGAAAAATCATCAACAATTACTAGGCAATAGAGGTTACCACCAATGCTCTTGTATGTAGTTGGACCAAAGAGATCCATGTGTAGAAGCTCGAGCGGCTTGGAGGTAGACAACATCGTCTTGATGGGATGATGTGTTGCAACTTGCTTCCCGGCTTGACATGCTTTACATAATTTATTCTTGTCAAATGTGACATCCTTCAAGCCGGTGATCATCCCTCTCTTGTGGGCTTTCTTGAGGTTGCTCATGCCAATATGAGCAATTCTTCTATGCCAAAGCCACCCAAGAGAAGACTTGGTGAAGAGGCATGTCATGGTGCTTGTTTGCTTTGAAGAGAAGTCCACTAAATAGATGTTGCCATGCCTAAACCCCGTGAATATCATTGACTTGTCTTCTTCAAGAGTTACTACAACACCATTCTTGTCAAAGGTACACGTTAGTCCAAGATCACACAATTGAGCAATAGAAATAAGATTAAAATTAAGTGCTTCTACAAACAAAACATTAGAAATAGATAAATCTTTAGAGATTGCTATTCTACCCAAACCTAAAACTTTTCCCCTTGAGTTATCACCATAGGTGACATGTTCATGATCACCGAGGTCTTCAAGAGAGGTGAACATGCTATCATTGCCGGTCATGTGTTGAGAGCAACCGCTATCAAGTACCCAATGTTTTCCACCGGCTTTGTAGTTCACCTACACACATGAGAATTTACTTTTGAGTTTTAGGAACCCAAACAAGCTTTGGGCCTTGCACATGTGTGACAAGAGCTTTTGGGACCCAAAGTTGCTTGGGGAGCTTCTTCATTGACTCCTTAGTGAGTTTGCCAATGAATTTGGCCTTCACCTTGCCCTTCACTTTACTCAAGAGAAAATGGTTATTTTGAAACATTGATGACTAATTCTTGGGTAAATTAGGAAGAGAACGTGATGGTAAAGTGCACTCCCTAGTGTGGTGCCCGGTGACTTGGCAATGTTGGCAATATGAACCAACTTCCTTGATGAAGCTAATCTTGATCTCCGGAGAAGGAGTAGTAGCTATGTTTGGCTCCGGAAATGAACCAAGACCTCTCTTGCCATAGTCACGGGCATTGTTGAAGAGAATCTCCTTGTGGATGTATTCTCCTCTTGAGAGCTTCTCCACACTACTCTTGAGGCTTGCCACTTGATCCATCAATTCTTTTTCCCTAGAAGGTGCAAGCTCGGACAAAGCATTAGTGGCATTTGCATTAATGAGTAGGTCATCACATGAAGTAGAAGCATTGACCTTCTCAATAGTTTCATGAGCAAAGTTCTCAAGACTTGGGTCAATTGCTTCATAGGCAAATTCATGTTCTTGGTACTTGTGAGCCAACTCCCTATGCTCTTGTTTAAGCTTTTTGTGGCTCTCTTCAACTTGCTTAGCAAGTACAAGTGACTCATTGTGCTTTTTGAGCAAGTCATTGTACTTGCCAAGCAAGTCGGAGTGGGCAAGCTCTAACTTAGCACGAGTGCTCTCAAGAACCTTGACTTTGCCCTTTTCCCTCTTGATAACGGATGTATACTCATTAATGAGGTTAGCAAACTCATTAGGGTCAAGCTCATCATCACTATCATCTTCACTCTCACATACCTTAGAGTTACCTTTGGCCATGAGGCACATTGGAGGTGGAGGTAGTGATGGTCCTTCATTTGTGAGGGCGATGGTGATGATGTCTTCTTCATCACTTGAATCTTCGCTTGATGAGACATCGGTTACCCACTCTTGTTTTTCCACCAAGAAGCTTCTCTTGGTGTGCCCTTTCTTCTTTGGGAAGAGCTTGGTCTTCTTGTCATGGCTCTTCTTCTTCCCAACCTTTTTGTTCTTGTTCTTCTTGTTTCTTTTGTCCGGCTTGGGGCAATTTGGACGGATGTGGCCTTTTTCTCCACAATTGTAGCAAATTTTGTTCTTGATATCCATTGGCCGGAACATTCCCTTTTTAGAGTCAAAGTTGAAACCCTTCTTATTGATCTTGTCATTCAAGCGAGTGAACTTTCTCATCATGAGAGCAAGTTCTCCATCTTCTTCAACATCGGATGAGCTTTCATGATGATCATCTTCTTCATTGCTTGAGCTTGAATCTTGCTTGATCATTTTGAGCTTGCGGGATTTGTTTGCCTTGGTCTTTAGAGCAATTGATTTGCTTGAAGTTGGCTCTTCGGACATACCAAGGATACTCATTTCATGAGCGCGAATTTCGCCCACAAGTTCTCCCACTTCCATTGTGTCAAGATTCTCCTTTTGAAGCATAGCATTGATGATGTTATACTTGGGCTTCGGGAGGAGCATGAGAATTTTGCGATTGATGGAGGCACTGTCAATTTTGGATATTTCAAGTGCATTAATGTCCATGCTCAAGTTACTTAGCCTTAACCCCTCTTAATAGTGCGATCACTACAAAACTATAAAACCTATACTAACCTAAGTGTCCTTCTCAACCTTATGACACTTAGGACTAGAAAGATCCTTAGTCTTGACATATAATTGAGTTGAATACCAAGATCGCCTTTTTGAATAATGAAATTGAGGGGCCTCTTTTGACATATGACCAAATGAGCGATAATGATCTATTAAGCTGCACAAACTCATTAGTCACAATAATGGTTGTCATTAATCACCGAAACATACCTTGAGGGCCTAGATGCTTACAACGGGGCAGAGGTCGTGGCAGAGGAAGGGGCCGAGGTCGTGGACCTTCGCGTGAGCCCAAAAAATTCTTCTGTTACTTCCACGGGTCTGACTCTGACCATAGAACAAACCAGTGCCCGGAGAAGAAGAAGACCCTTGAGAGAATGGAGTCCGAGAAAAAAGCCAAGCTAGTTGGGCATACTACATGGCCTCAGACTCCACAAACTCCTCAACAAATACAGTACACACAACCTTCATTCGTTCCACCCCCCCCCCATTTACCCAAGCATACCACCCACCCATGTTCAACTACAACTACAACCACAATTGGCAGCCGCAGCCAAACCCTCAAACACAACCCAATCAACCCAATACCCAAGCTCAACCAACACAAGAGCAGCTACCACCACCCCCAGTACACCCACCAAAACAAGAAAACCAAACCACAAATAGCCAACCCGCGGCACTACCAACCTTCGGGATGATCATGCCCATCTCCGGAGGTTCAACCCTGGACTTCGAAAACAAGAGACGGCGCAGAGACTACTTCAGGCAAGTCTATTGCATCATATCCGAAGGTCCAACCAAGAGAACTGTTGGCGCTCCTTAAGTACCCGTTTTATCCCTTGTTTATCCTTGATAATGGCATGAATTCAATATCAAAATCACTAACCGTCCTAACCCCGGCCTAATTATTGGTCATTTTCACGTTTGCACATATATTTTGGAGGAACTTCGTTTTTGCAGGTTTTTGGCCTATTTTAGAGCATGAAATGACGAGGCCCATGATCGAGCGCTAACATGGAGAAAGACGAAGGCCAAAGCCCAAAGGAAGGACTAAAGCCCATGTTGATTCGAAGCACATTCATGCACATCCATCCTCCAAGAGAGCCCAAAGGACCGAGCCCACGAAGATGAGATCAAGATACTTCGGGATTAAGCAAAGCAAATGAAAATTTAAGGAAGGATTCCCTATCCTATCCTTTCCTCGAAGATATCTCCAAGATAACAACGTCCAAAGGGGTGCAATCGTGAAGGACAGAAACTCTAGAAGATGCGAGGAGTCTACACGCCAAAGATGAGACCGAGGCGAGCCCGAAAAGGGGTAGGCCGGCCGGCCTAGGCCCATGGGGCCGGCCGGCCCAGCCCTTTTCTGAGGCGGTTTGCCTTCCCCTTCGACCGGTGGCTTCCTCGGCTTATAAATAGCTCGCACCTTATTCAACTCGAAGTATCCATCCAACCAGAACTCGACGAAAACCTAGGGCCAAGACCGGAGGGAGACGACGGCCGCCGCAAGTCTTCGAAGTTGTTTAGGAGATGGCTTAGGCCATCCCTAGCCGCCATGGCCTCCCTGCGTGGTTGTGTCATGGTGGAGTTCATGAGCTAGTTGGAGTCGTCAATGGTGTATACACGGTGGTGGCGATCCAAACGAATCTATTATGTGAGTAATGTCTTCATGTCATCCGATCTATTTAGCGATCATGTCTCTCCTCTTTCGATTTCGTTCTTGCTTTGGGTGCGCTTATTCCTAGATCTATTCTCGAGATAGATTGCATGGGGTGTTCTTGTAGCTATGGTGGCTAGGAGTTCATACCGGATCTACCCAAAGGGGGTTCGACTTGCTTCAGGGTATCCCATTGAAAGGGGTGGCGTCGTGACAGGCTGTTGCCACTAAGTAGGTTGGGTATCGAGGGATCGGATTGGAGGTTTTGATTTAAAGAGGCTTTGGATGAGATGCATGTTGAGCTTACTCGTTTAGCTAGAACTACAACTAGAATGCGTGTGATAGGTTTAGTCATGCCTTCGGTCATGCTTTATCCTTACCGATGTTCATGGATGAGATCAATCTTCGTACATCACTCATATTTATCAAAGGTTCACCTTTTATATGCAATTAATGCTTCATGTTAGGATAGATCCGTTAGATTAGATGGAAAACCCTAGTAAGTTCATTGTCGATCCACGGATTGATAAACCTTGGGGGAATACTCTAAGGGAAAGCTACCACGAACCGTGCGCTTGCGGTATACAAATCGGGGGCGTTAGTGAACGTCAACAAGCTTTTCTGGCGCCGTTGCCGGGGATCGGCAACTCGAACCCTAGGGCGATCTATCTAATTTTTTGGGCTAACCCTAAATTTTATTATTACATATACCCTTGTTTTCTTGTTCGTGTCCTTGAAAGCAGGTGGAAAAAGCTAGACACCAAACTTGGGCTTCGAGAAGTCCACAACCCGCTCCAACAAACTTCGACAATCGACGACAAGACGATCGAGGAGTTCTCGACATCAACATCGAAAACCCTAGATCCACTTCGACAAGATGTGAATAATATCAAGTTTCGCTCTTTAGTGGTAGGTGCTAACTTTTGTTAGTGGCCCAGCATCCGCTATCGAGTCCCCACTCCCTAAAGCAAAAGATGATAAATAAGGTACGCCGCTGTGTCAATTGATTTTAAAGACTAATATTTTTGGGAAGATTTGTTTGCTCAAGCAATAGGTATGAAGCATGTCCGAAAAGAAAATCGTGCGATTGGATCATCATCATCTATGAAGTGTCGCTGTTGTGATGACTTTTCCGTCCAAGATCAGATATGTGCCATGAGGAAATAATAGATTATTATGAAGTTCCGTCAAGTCTTCTTTCCAACGCATCAAAAATCGTTAATTTTGGAGATCGGTGTGAAGAGTTATGGAAAGATCTTTCAACGCTGCGCGTTCTGAAATCTCTCGGGACGAAGCGTAGCGCCGGAGTAAAACAAGCATAACTTTTTCATCCGAGGTCCAATTTGAGTAAATGACCACTTGTTGGAAACATGATTTGATACACCTCACAATGAGCTTGGAGTTTGGTACATGTTCTGCACTAGACAAAGGAGCAATTCAATGAAGAAAGGTGCAGCAGCAAACAACGGAGAAAGTGATGACGATGTCAAAGGATGATTGGAAGACCGAGTGCACAAAAGAAGATGATTTGAAGTTGACCAAAGCTGGAGGCAACAAGAGTAGAAGAATCATGACACCACCTATCTTCTCCAGTGGGATGCTCGATATACTTCTAGTCGAGTGATGCTATCAAGGAAGAAAACCGCTCAGATCATCAACACATAGCACGGGAGCCTCCACTAATCCTGATACCTTGGGTAAAGCAAGAATCATGGAGAAGACACATCATTGAAGCCATGCTATGTGCTGGTAAATCAATGGTGATGACCTTGAAGCCAAGGACGCACGACAAGACGCTCCAAAGACCACATGATTGAGATCATTGACATCTTCGGATGAATTCACAAGAAGATACTATTCTCATCAATATTCTGCTCGACCTCAAAAGAAAATTGCAGTATATTTTTGGATATTCAAAAGCTCCACGAAGTTCCGATTCCAACAAATCAAGAATGAAGTCAATCAAAGTTTCCCACAAGAAGTTATGGCCAAAACATCAAAAGTCGTGCACTCTGAAATTTTCTAGACAGCACGCAGCGCTAAAGTAAAACGGTCATAACTCTCTCGTTTGGACTCCGTTTAAAGCGAGTGACCACTCGTTGCAAAGGTAATTTCATAAACTTTTCAATAGATCTATATTTTGGTATATGTTCTGTTGAGGGTACAGGAGATATTCTACAAAGAAGAGGCAGGAGCAACGCGATGAGAACAAGATAGAAAAGATGACGATGACAACAATGAAGATGAGCTTGGGCGATGTTTTCATCAAGCGTACATGATAAAATTCAGAGGATTGGAGCAGTGGAAGAACCCCAATGACATTGGCAAATGAAGGCACAAGCGGTCGACCTTAGACAAATGAAGATGTTGCAAACAAACCACGACGGATTACAAGAGCGCAACATTCAACACATGGAGACGTGAGAAACAAATCACGACGGACCACGAAGAGTGCATCAAAATGACATCTCGCACAAAGCATCACGACTCCAATGAGTATGAAAAAGCTCCGAGGCTAAGGTATACAGTGAATTCTCAAGCTTCTATTGGTTTTGTTGATAATCTTTAAAAAATCTCATGCTCGAACCGATAGTCGGAATGAAAGTTTAAATTCTATGCCTTGTTCTTTTCATGATGATAGGCTAGAGTTTCTTGAGAAGGTTGATTTCATGCTTAAAGAACCTTTGCCTAATAATGAGCTCCGCGCTATGCAAGAAACACATGTTGCATTTAATTACACCATGTCTTGTTGATGAAAATTAATTGAGGATGTGATTATGTTGCATATGTTTACAAATAATTGCAAATCTCGATCTTGCTTTGCGCTTGGTCAAGCTCATGACCCTAAAAGAGCACATGTCGGGAGAAGCCCCGAATTTCACTAACCATGTAGGACATGAAACTCAAATGATGAGGAGGGAAACTGTGCCCAAAATTGTGAACACCATCATCAACATATTCAAGTTTCAAGAACGGACGTCGCTAAGCCTCATCAATTTTGTGCACAAGTCCAGAGGTTTACAATGCAAGAAAGTTGAATATTCAGGATCTCCATCAAGTCCTCGGTTCAACGCATCCATGATCGATACAATTGAAAACCCACGGGAGGAGCTATGTCTCAAACATCTTCCATGCACGTGCTGAAATCAGCACGAGGCAGATTGCAGTAACGGGGAAAAAGGGGCATAACTCCCTCAATTGGAATGCGTTTTGGGTAAATGAAGACTTGTTGGAAAGAAGATTTCGTGCACCTTGCATTGGATCAATTGGTTGGTGCAACTTCCAATCTGGACAGAGAGGAAAATCCGTGAAAAGAAAGGTAGCGATGAAGGACAACAAAGAAGGAGGTGACGATGATGTGAGAGACGATTGGGCAAGTTTTCCATTAAGCGTGATTGATCATGTCCAACATGGGAAATGGAATAAGAGCTGCATGGAACACCTTCACCTCTTGCATGAAGGACCATGGCTTCGCATCAATGAGAAGGTATGTAAGAAAGTCGAGCTCTATGACTTTAAATGAAGCGCTTTGCGGGAGGCAACCCGATCTTTTATTTTATATATTAATATGACCGTCTACATTGCACTCTTTAATCGGAATATCAAGTAACATTGTACCATTGCTCTAACAAAAACCACAACTTCATGTTGTTCATTCTAAATGTTATTGAGGGAGCACTTTGTTATTTGCTCTTGGGAAACTTGTAGACCTTTTTGTGTGCCTATTAGTGTTTAGAGTCTTTTTATTTTTGCCTTTTTAGAGAGATTTATGAAGCATTGCACCACCCTTTGATTCTAAACTTGTGGCTAGTTAACTTAGGCTAACTTTTTGTTTTGTTTTAGACCACCTCATCATGTCATATCATTTTATTCACCCACCACGTGTTGCATTGCATACCATATTGTTCGTCTCACCCTTGCATTGCATTGCATGTTGCATTTAAAAAAAACATTTTCTAAAAAAAACATTGACTAGCCTCGTTTTTTAGATCCTAAAACCCTTAGGAAAACCACTCATAGAGCAATCCCAAAACCATAGGGTATGTTTTTCATTCAAAAAAAATCTAACTCTTGTTTCTCTCTAGTTTTTTTTTTAAACCACCTTAGATAGAATTTTTATACCCAACACTCTCTCTTCAAAATTTTTGTTTTAAGACCAAAATATAGGAAACCCATAAACCTACTTCTAAAACCTTGTTAGTTCGGTTGCTTGATCCTTTTTCGATAAATAACATTTTCATTGACAAAAGCCTCACTTCTTATGAAGTGCCGCGAAGGCTTTTTGTCACTCTAAGCAATTGTTTTTGAATAAGCTAGTTGCGGAACAACATCGAAAGGTCCTTTCAACCTTGCTAACACTTGTTTTTGCTAACTTTGCATTTGCACTTTGCGTCCATTCCATTATTCATGCACTCATTTTGCTAGCTTGGTCTCAACTTTATTGATGAAAGCTTTCATATCCATGTTAATGCTTCACGTGAGCATTTTCCTTTTTGCAATCTTGTGTAAACATGGTGTTTAGACATGATTGAAGACCATCATCATTTAGTTACCAAGCTATGAGGTTGCATTTGGTTGGTTTATAAGCTTTGCAATGCGCTTTATTTTTTTTCTTGTGCTATGAAGGCCTTTTGATCTTGGGATAGACATGGTGTTTTGACCTTTGTTAAATAAGTCTTTGTGGCTATGGAGAAGTTCGGCAATCTAGTTGTAAATATGGTGTTTAGAACTAGGTGTAAACATTGTCTTTGTTTATATACCTTCCTCTCATTTGCATTTACACTAGCACACACGTACACTCACTAGTTTCGCTAAGCTAACTTTGCCACATTTTGAGATTTTAGGAATGGTAGGTTTGTTGGCATTTGTTTCTACTCCCGACCGTCACCCCGGGGGTAGTGTGTCTTTAAAATGTTTTGCAGGTGTGAAGAAGCGCTCCCATGAGTTCAAGACCAAAAGAATTTCAATCAAGATCGTCAACATCGTCGAAACCCGAGAAGGACGCAGCTGTTTTCATCAATTTGTGAACATGTTCATAGCTGTACAAGAAGCAAAAAGTTGATATTCAGAAGCTCCATCAAATTCCCATTCCAATGCATTCAAGATCAATGAATTTGAAGACCCGTACAAGGAGATATGGCAAGAACATTGGACGTTGCGCGTTCTGAAATTCGTCGGGACAGATTGCAGCGCTTGGATAAAATGAACATAACTCTCTTGTTCGGAATCAATTTAGAAATTCGAAGGTTTCCAGAGACCACATTGAAAAAGACTCAGAAGCAAGAAAATCAGAGCTCATCGAGTACCTCGATGCCGTCAGAATGATGGAGAAATATTTCAAGGGCTTCAATATCGTTCATATCCCAAGGCACATGAACGACGAAGCTGACAAGCTGGCAAAAACAGCATCAAGAAAGGAGCAATTACCTTCGGATGTATTCTACGAAGAAATCACAGAACCTTCGGTCAGGCCGAAGAAAGAAAAATAGGTTTCAGTCATAGCAGCTGAATACTGGAGAACACCCATAATGGAATACCTTCGGGGAAACAATGAACTGGAAAATGAGATAGAGGAGAAAAAAATGTTCCAAAGAGCAAGGGGCTACATAATCTCCGAAGGCGAGCTATTCAAGTCAGGCATCACCAGCCCATGGCTCAAGTGCATCTCCACAGCCGAAGGCATCGAGCTCCTAAAGGAAATACATTCCGGATTCTGTGGATCCCACATTGGCTTCAGACAACTCGTCTCCAAAGCCTTCAGGCAAGGATTTTTCTGGCCCCACGACGCTAAAGGACGCCCAGCACATAGTCAAGACATGCCAAGCTTGCCAAATGATGGGCCCGAAGTCCTCAAAACCTTCGGAGCCAACCCAGCTAATACCTCCGACATGGCCCTTGCAAAGATGGGGAATTGATCTCGTTGGACCCTTACCCACCGCTCAAGGCAATTACAAGTACGCAACAGTTGCTGTCGAGTACTTCACAAAGTGGATCGAAGCCAAGCCCCTAATCAACATCACATCAGAAACAATTAGAAAATTCTTCTGACAGAACATCATCTGCAGGTTTGGGGTCCCACGGGAAATCACCGTCGATAACGGCAAACAGTTTGATTCACAACTCTTCAGAGAGTTCTGTCACAGTGTGGGCACAAAGGCAATCTTTGCTTCGGTTTACCACCCGCAATCAAATGGGGCCGTCGAAAGAGCCAACAGCATCATCTTCGGCAGCATCAAAAAATGCCTGTTTGATCAGAAAAAGGGCAAATGGGAGAATGAACTACCGAAGGTCATCTGGTCCCACAACACTTTAGAATCAAGAACAACGAAGTTCACACCATTCAGGCTACTCTATGGTGCCGAAGCAATGACACTAGAGGAGCTTAAAAACCGAAGCCTAAGGGTTACTCACCATGTTGAGGCCATACCATCGATCGACAAGGATCTTATGGAACTAGATATCCTTCAAGCTTCGGAGAACCTTGTGAAGTATCAACAAGAAACCATGAAGTGGAGAGACAAAAAGATCATGAAAAAGAACAACACAGTCGGGGACTGGGTCCTAAAAAGAAAGCCAAACGCCAAAACCTCCATCAAGCTCCACTCAAAATTGGAAGGGCCATTCCTAGTAATCAAGAGCAACAGGCCAGGGTCATATCACCTGTCCGACGCCGAAGGCAATGAGCTGCAGCATCCTTGGAATGCGGACAACCTTAAAAAGTACTACATATAAGTATATAAAAAGGCCGCATCGCGAAACTATAAGCGATTGCAGACCTTCGCAGATATTTTCAGTTCTTTTTACATTGTAAAAGGGCCGTACTCTTTTTCTCACAGGGGGAAACTCCACACCGGAGGTGAGGTTTTTAACGAGGCGGACCCATTGTAAACTATCTCAATGCAATGAATTTCCCCCAAACAAAGTGTCACCTTCGCCTAAGCAGCCCAAATGGCAAGCTTCGGCCATCATCTACATGCTGCATAAAACAGTAAGTTAGCAAAGTATGCAGAATCCGCAAACTTTGCATACTTATCAAACAAACGCCAAGGGGCTTCGACCTTTCAAAAGGTCCGAACCAAAAAACCTTCGGCACAAAAGGCACAATAAGTGCAAAACGAACGCCAAGGGGTTTCGACCTTTCAAATGGTCCGAACCAAAAAACCTTTGGCACAAAAGGCACAATACGTGCAAAATGAACGCCAAGGGACTTCGACCTTTCAAATGGTCCGAACCAAAAAACCTTCGGCACAAAAGGCACAATACGTGCAAAACGAACGCCAAGGGACTTCGACCTTTCAAATGGTCCGAACCAAAAAACCTTCGGCACAAAAGGCACAATACGTGCAAAACGAACGCCAAGGGGCTTCGACCTTTCAAATGGTCCGAACCAAAAAACCTTCGGCACAAAAGGCAAAATACGTGCAAAACGAACACCAAGGGGCTTCGACCTTTCAAAAGGTCCGAACCAAACAACCTTCGGCACAAAAGGCACAATAAGTGCAAAACGAATGCCAAGGGGCTTCGACCTTTCAAAAGGTCCGAACCAAAAAATCTTCGGCATAAAAGGCACAATAAGTGCAAAATGAACGCCAAGGGGCTTCAACCTTTCAAAAGGTCTGAACCAAAAAACCATCGGCACAAATGAAACAAAAAGTGCAAAACGCACGCCAAGGGGCCTCGACCTTTCAAAAGGTCCGAACCAAAAATACCCTCGGAAGAATCGAAAGATGGATGCCAGAAAGGGGGGAGACGTTTTTCCATCTGGACCCTCGGCACCAATCATTCGATCTACCCGAAACAAAAAGAATAAAACCCCTCAAAGACAACAGCGCGCAAGAAAGGGGGGAGACGTTTTCCCCAAAATACAAAATTTCCGCGCGTTGCCTCGTTAGTAAACAAACTATCTATCGAGGTTCCACAAAGAAAGAAACTCCCTTTTTTATTTCATAGACTGCCTCCGGGCGACGACTCGTTAGGAAGGGGGGAGACGTTTTTCCAAGAAACACAACCCTAACGAGCGTCACCTCGGACGACAACAACTTACTTCTCGAAGGACACATCCGGCATCCAACAAAAGCCGACCAGTTTTTACCGAAGGGAATTTGCCCCTGCAAAAAGCAACCTTCGAAAAGATCCCCTGGGACAACACGCTGGCAAGAGGGGAGACGTTTTTCTCCAAAAACAAAATCCCCGCGTGTCGCCCAGTCCTACATCACCTAACAAACCTCCGAGAGGAATATACCAGAAAGGGGGGCGACATTTTTCTTGACCCCTCGCACAACCCACAACAAGGCACCTCGAAGGATGCACAAAATAGAGCACCCCGAAGGATGCACACAACAAGGCAACTCGGAGGATGCACAAAACACAGCACCTCGAAGGATGCACATAACAAGGCACCTCGACAAATGCACACATCAAAATACCCCGAAGTATGCACACGCGTAAAGCACCTCGAAGGATGCACAAAACACAGCACCTTGAAGGATGCACATAACAAGGCACCTCGACGGATGCACACATCAAAACACCTCGAAGGATGCATTCAAAAAGTCATCTCGAAGGATGCCCGCAGAAAGGCATCTCGAAGGATGCACACAGAGAGGAAGCTCGAAGGATGCGCAATAAGAAGCCCCGGGAAAGGCAATCGCAAGAATAACATACACGTCGAGAAGCGTCGCGAAGGTCACATTCAGACGAAAAAGAAAAAGAGGTTACAATGAATCACAACCGGACCAGCACAATTATTCTGCAACGCTGCATCCGGGACGAGCAAGGCTGAAAGCCTCCTAACTCATCAATACCTCAGCGTTGTTCGTGTCCTGCAGCATGGGAATATTTACAAACAAATTCTAAAGCCCCCAAAACAAATCCCTACAAGCTAATCTTTACACCTGAGCCCTCGGCGATCCATCCGCGTCGCGTCCCGAAGGAGACCTGCTGGCCTCGGGCGTACCACCGACCCCAGAAGGTTGATCAGGATTTAATTCCTACACAAATAACAAAGTTTTACCACAGGAAAGCAAAAAACCAAAAAACGCAGAGCCAGCTGAAAGAAAAGCTTACCCCTGTCGCAGCAGCCACGAGGGTCCGAACAGCGACCCTGCCCGAAGGTTCCCAGAAACGCTCGAAGTATGCAATCTTGACATCCTGTATCTTGTTAACCTCTTCGGACAAACCCTCGTAGGGGATGTACTGAAAGCCCCCTTCGAGCTTAGAGAGGTCGACGGCGCCGGCGCGGAGAAGGTTCCCTACAAGCCCCTCGAAGGAGACAGACGCCGTGTTATCATTCGCAACGCTCATCACCTCCCTGAGCCCCTCAAACTCCGACAACAACCAGTCCAGAAGCTGAAGGATAACCTGAGAACCCTCGGCTGGCTCAGGCAAAGGTAGAGGCTCTGCTCCGAGAGCAGCAAGAGCCTTCTTGTACTCTTGGTACACTACCTCGACTCGCGAAGCGACCTCAGCGAAGACTTGCTCGAGCTCACCCACTTTAGAGTGAACCTTCTCCAATTCGGTAATCCTTCCCTTAAGGGCAGCCTTCTCGTTCGTGTCCCTCTCCACAGTCTTCTGAAGACCCTCTAGATCCTTCTCATTGTCCGAAGCAGTTGCCTCTAGCTTCGAACACTTTGCCTTCATTTGCTTGTTTTCGTCCTTCAGACCGAGAACCTCCGCCTCAGCCCGCCGCAGTTTGTCCGCCAGACTCAATCTCTCAGTGGCGCTTTTGACCCGAAGGTCCGCATCCGCCTTGGCCTTCTGCATCAAAATACGGCTGGCCTGGGCAAGCTTCTTGCTCAAGCCAGCAACGATGAAGGCAGCATCGGAGGTGGATGTTTCTGCCACAGCTGCATTAAACTCTGAATCAAACACAAAATCATCTTTGGGGATACCAAAAATTGAACAAAAGCTAAACGCAATCAGGCCCCGCCTTACCCTTTTCAGGAGGGAGAATCCCGGTCGTGCCAGGCCCGTGCTTCACGGCCAAAAGCTGCTGCATCGACGCAGACACACCTGCAAAGACAACAAAAAGGGGGCCCTCATGTCTCAAAACAAACCGAGTGCCCACGCAAGACATAGTAACGAAGCTTACCGGGTTTGTCGAAGTTCAACCCCTCCAACATCTCCAGCACTTTGTCCGCAGGTGGAGCCGAGGACCCACCCGAGATATCCCCGCCCCTAAGAGAGAGCAGCGTCTCACCAACCAAAACCTCCCCCTCCTCGATGCCAGCCGAAGGGGTAGGAATGGCGACCGCCGACACCGGCGCCGGAGCCTTCGGAGCACCGGCCGCAGGCCCCGTGGGTCTCGGCTCAGCCGGCTTCGGAAGGTCCAAAGGCTTGGCGCCAGTCTTAACGAGACTCTGGATCCTCCGGCGTTTTGTTATACCTTCGGGGGGACAATAAAGGTTAATCAGTGCCCTCGCCACCTCAACCTGACGGCTGGAACCAAAAAGCATAGTCCCGTACTCATCGCTAAGATCATAACGGGATCTAAAAAGCCTCCCTTCGGAAACTACAATCTCCCCGCCCACCGTCCCCATGAGCTCTTCCATAAAGGAGGGCGTACCACTATCTCCCGAAGAAACCTTCTCGTCTCGCGCCTTCCTCTTAGTGCTCTCGGCGCTCGCAACCGAAGCCTTCGAGCTCGAAGGTTTCCTCCCCCTTCCGCGACCCCGACCACCACCCCCGTCACCTTCGCCAGAAGTCCCCACCTTCTCTTTTTTAGCCTTGCCCTTGGACTTCTTCGACGCCACCTCGGAGCCAACATTGCCCAGAGGCGTCATCCTCGGAACCGCACCCGCAGGTACAGGCCGAAGGCCGTACTCCACGCCCATCTCCGCCAAACATATGTTCAAACGAAGGTTCCTCTTGCAAATCTCGACCAAGGAAAGATATTCCTTCCTGTTCCAAGGCCCCAAGATCTCCGAGGCCTCCCGCTCCAACTCGGCAACAATCACCTCATCGCTCGAACCCTCGGGCCTCCGAAGCCCAAAAACTGGAGAGGTCAAGTCATACTCCATCCCAGCAAAACGCTTTCGCTCGAACCCTCGAGGAGCCCAACCAGCGGACAAAAGCCAAATCCCCGTGGCCAAAAACTCTTCCACCACATCTCTACCCCCGCAAACCTGGCAAACTGTCATGAAGGCTTCCACACACAGCTTAAAGCCCGGCGCACGCTTGTTGTACGCAGGTTGATAAGTGTGATCGAACGCCTCGATATCCGAAGCTAACACATACTTCTCCTCACTCGAACCCTCAGGATCCGGAAAACCGATTTTGGCATAAAACCAGTACCCCAGCCAGTTCCCCTCCCATTTGTTTCTCTGGGCTACGGCAAGCACAACCTTCGTCAAGCCTGTCTTCTTGTTGGACTTGCGAGGGATGAAGGTGCAACACCCATTCTGCAGCTCACTCTCTTCATCATCATCATCCACAAAAACCTTCCGAGGCTGACAGTGCAACTGAAACAGCCTACAAAAGGCATCAACGGACACCCCACCACCGAATGTCCTCGCAACCCACAAAAATTTTGACAACGCTGCTATCCCGTTCGGGGTGAAATGGTGAAGCTTCATGTTGAATGGCTCCAGTAGCTTCGGAACTACAGGATCCATCAGAATGCGCAACCCAGCGGTAAAAAATCCTTTAAAACAACCACCTCTCCAGTCTGAGGCACCGGGAAAACCTCCGGGCCAGGAGAGCGACACACCCCCTCGGGAAAATATCCTTTCGAAACATAGAAATCGATCGTACTCTGGGAGATGACAGATGGCTCGAAGAGCAAGGTCTTACGCTTCTCAGGACCCATCAGGTCGGAAACACTCGCTGAAACCCCCGATAGACTTCCGCTGGCCTGTTCTTGTTGGACTGCCGGACGCGAAGCCTCGGATCCTTCAGGGTGTTCAACGGGATCAGAGTCTGCGCGGAGAACCGCTGTCTTAATAAATGCCATATCTACATAAAAACAAAGAAAGGCAAATTAGAAAAAAGGGTTCAAACGAACCTTCGATCAACCTCGCTGTTTGCTTAGTGCGAGCCATGAACCGCTATTCTACTTACACCGAGAAAAACGAGCATCTTGATCACGCACGAAGCGGAACCTTCGGAAGAAGCGCTTTATAGCAGAAAGCGTCGAAGGTAAGCAAAGCTCAAGAGGGCATAGGTTTTACACCCCCCCCCCCTCCGCATATATAGGCGGGGGAAAGCAACAGTACCAACAGTAAAATCGAGGAGTCGGCCGCCCAAGCGACACAATCGGAGTCTGACACGTGCACAACCAAAACCGACCGTTGCAGCCGACGGTTCAGGAGACGTTTTTCCTCGGGAGCTTCCCGAAGGTTACACGCAATCTTCTTCTTTAACACGGGTTCGGACCGTCGGCTTGGGACCTCGCCCTTGAGGGCTACTGTTGGGGATTGGACCTTCGGATAGGCTCCCACCCTCGGAAATGCTCCCTAACTCGTTTGCAGGGCTCCAACGAAGGAAGGCGAGCATACCCGAAGGGCGACGGTCGCTCCCGAGATCACCCAGGCCAGGGAGCTCACCTCCGGGTAGCCGAAGGTGGCGAATGGTCACTCAGAAGCACAAGCTTAAAGACCAAGACCTGCGATGAGCGAAGGATATCACCTTCGGGCGGCCGAAGGTGACGAATGGTCGCTCAGAAACACAAGCTTAAAGACCAAGACCTGCGATGAATGAAGGATCTCACCTTCATGTGGCCGAAGGTGACGAATGGTCACTCAAAAGCACAAGCTTAAAGACCAAGACCTGCAATGAGTGAAGGATATCACCTTTGGGCGGCCGAAGGTGACGAATGATCGCTCAGAAACACAAGCTTAAAGATCAGGACCTTCGGGACCAAGGTGATCGCCTTCGGGAACGAAGGCAACGGCTGATCGCTCGAAGACAGAACCTTCAGGGCCGTGACCTCCAAAGTACCCCGAAGGAAACGAAGACCTTCGTCGGGTGTAAGCATGCGTGTAATACGTGAATACGTGAGAAGGTAGGATTTGTACACCTCTAACCTTGTAATTTTACCCCGAAACCGGCTGTAAGTGAGCTGTAAATGAGTTAGAAGGGGGCAATTTAGGAAAACCTGGCCGAGGGCTAGGGGTATAAATAGCCCCCTCTCTCCACAGTGTAAAGGGTTGAATCTTCTGGTTATTACTGGAGAATTAAGTGCCTACTTTCATTGCCATTTTCATACTGTTCATGCACCCTGTTTGGGCATCTAAGAAGCTAAGATCCCAACACTCGGAGTCAACCTACATCAATTTGGTGTCCTCCTTGAGCTTGAAGGTTGAGGACTTGCCCTACTGAGTGAGGGGCCACTTCCGCGGTGGTGAGCTCGATGCTCTTGAGCTCGAATGACCAGACCGCCGTCGCAGCCAGATCGCAACTCTCCTACTCATAGAGGTGGGCCTGATGAAGGCTCCCATCCCCCTCAACCGTGATGATTCCTTTTGGCCCAGGGATCTTGAGCTTGAGGTACATGTTGATAGGGATGGATATGAACTTTGCGTAGCATGGCCGATCCAAGATGGCATCGTATGTCCCCGGGAAGTCCACCACCTCGAAGGTGAGCATCTCGATGCAAAACATCGCTCTGCTCCCGAAGTCACGGGCAGGTCGATCTACCCGACTGGGATTTCCTACACGCCGAGGATGACCTCGTGGAAGGGCGCACTGTTGGTGTTTAGCCGCCAAGCCCACCTAGGGATACCCCAAGGTGGTAGGTTTGTATATAGGATTTCGCCGAGGTCTGGAAACAATGGCGAAAGGAACACAAAGCTTTAGACAAATTTAGGCCGTGAGATGTGTAATATCCTATGTCCTTGGTGCTTTGTATTGCCTTAGAGTAGGTTATGTTTTGGAGATGTCCCTGCCCATCCTTATATAGTCTGGTGGATAAGGTTATATGGAAATCCTAGTCGAATACTACATAAGGAGTCTTTTCCAAAATATATCGGGTAGTTTCCTTCTATTCGACTGGTTCTACTCTTGTACGATTAGTTACAATAGGATAAGGTACATGTCATGCGCTATCCCTTAGTCTAGAATATTCCGCGCCTATGAGTAGTCCCGCTACCCCGGGTCTGACACGCACCTTGGGCTGGATGTCCAACCTCGCCAGTCCCATACAGTTGTGGGTCTCGGTGAACAGGTTGTTCAGGTCGCTCCTACCGTTCATCGGGACCTTTGTTAGCTGTGTCTTGCCAATAATGGGGTTAACGATGAGCGACATTAGTAATATTATTTAGATCTATTATATTAACCGTAACAACGAACTAGTACTATGCTAGTATGAAATAAAATTAATAAAATATTACATCTTACAAATTTTTTTGATTTTTTTATTACTTTCCTTTTACATTAAATATATATTAAGCATACATATAATATGGTATGCTTTAGTAATATACTAAAGCATATCATATTATATGTTCACTATGTAGATCTACTCATTTGAAGTCTAACATAATTGGATTTTTCATTTTATGATTTTTTTTTATTATGATTTTTCAAAACTACTTTAGGGGGTAATTTGACCGGTTTTGAAAAGTTCAGGGAGTGGTATAAACCGTTTTATAGATTGGGGGTTATGTAGTCCACCCCTCGTAGGTGAGGGGGTGATATAGATTTTTTTCATTTAATAATAACTTGAGCTCTCACTATAAAAAATGATATGTGATAAATATCACTTTCCGGATGTCACCATTTTTCTCTCAACTATAGTATATAGTATATATAGAGTGGGAGCTGAGTCCGCCCTCCAAACCCCTTATATTAGCATGGCATGATTTCCTCGGTCCAATAGGCCACAGTAGCCTTTGCTTGCTCTCGTCTGCCTCCACATCCTCCTGCTCTGCGCCTCCCGCTCCCTCCTCTGCGCCTCTTTGCTCCTCTCGTTCCCTCACCACTGCCCTCAGCCGCTGGTAAAGTGGTAATCGTCGCACTGCTGCAAGGAGGATCGATCGATCGATCTACTGCTTTCTTGTGCTCCCTTCTTCCTCTCCGCGTTGCGACTTTTGGCAAATTTTGATTTATCCCCTGTTTCTTCACAGAGCATTCCCTGAGCGCCGATGGAGCAGCCGGAGATTAAGTTTTGTTCGCCGGAGATGGAGCAGACGGGGCTGTTTTGGGCGCCGGTGCAGGAAGAGGATCAGGGACTGGATGGCCTCCTCGGCGATCTGCAGTTCGGCCTCGCGAGCGGTACTGCCTGCGATCTCCAGGTAAGGAGGAGTCGAGGATCGCGACCGCGGTTTCAGTTTTCCGGTGCTCGGCGTGGCCACCAGCTGAATCTGGATGAAAAAAAGTCAGATTTTTTTTATGTTGTTGCTGGATAAATGCAACCATACATCTACCCTTCCTCGATTAAAGAACTCCCTTTCTGCATTCATGCTTCTTGGGTCCGTCATGGTCGGAAAGCTCGCGCTCTATTCACTGAAATGGTGGACGGGCGGTCATCACCACCATGGTATCCCGCAGCGCTTATGCGGGCGGACGGCGCGCGCGCACCGTATGGCGAACACGCGGTGAAGCCGGCACATGTGCGGCAAGGGTGGGTTCAGGGACGCGGGGAAGGCGGCGAGGGCGCGGCCGGGTTTCAGGGCGACGTGCGCCGCGGCGCGGTCTGGTGGCCGCACGCGCGGGTGCGAGCGTGGCTTGTGCGGCCAGGGCGCGACGCGGCGTTGCGGCAACCCTGTCTCCTCATATAAAGGCTTGAAATTCTACAGTTTCAATGAGCGAACTTCCTGGATGTTGTCAATTGTCATCCTCATCATTAGTAAAAGAAAAAGAAATAGATTCATGACTCTCGCATCAAAATGGCGGCATATGCTGCTTTTGTAACAGATGGAGAATTATCGAGCGCGAGATGATGATGCCCTGTTCGTTCTACAACTTCTGGAAGATGCAGACCTGGATGAATGGTTATCCGGTACGTTGTTTAGTTATTTCTGTAGATTCCCATAGTTTCTACGCATGGAAATCTATGGCTTGGAACTTGGAAGAATATTTATAGAGCCTCTATTGCAGGTGGTTTGCATCAATCTCCTGTAGGGGACACACTGAGCCATCATCAGGTATCAATATCATTATGGAATTTATCAAGTAGATGCTGAGATGTTTAAGCAGTCACTAGGTTTTGGCACAAGTAAAATTTGAACCTGATAAAAAAGTGGATTGGACAAGATATTGACAATCAGTTTTCTCATGCCAGATGTTAGGTAGGAAAAGTGGTCGAAGAGGAATGCGCAAGAGAAGGATATCTCCATGGGTACGCACAAGTTAATTTGACAACAGAGTCCAATTAATTCAACTATAAACAAAAAAGAAGAAAGAAAAAGAGATCAGAAGAAAACAACTTTGCTTCAGTGTACAGTTTCTTGAGAAAAATTTATTGTTGTTCACGATCAGAGAGAAAATAGGCTAGTATAGTTATTTCAGGTACCTAACCAAACATAGTGTTTAACAAATTGATTTTAAGGCTATCGATCCTATCCTTTGAGGTCAGATTCATGTTTTAATCTATCATCCATCAGGGCTAACAAATTTCCATGGCTATCTTTGGTTGTTTGACAGGGCACATTGGTCTTCGAAGGAAAATACATAACTAGGAAAAACAATAGTCGTTGGACTGCTAAAGAAGTGAAGTTACTAGTACAGGGTGTATCTAAATTTGGTGTTGGACGATGGAGTGAGCTGAAGAAGAAATATTTCAAAACATCAATTAGGACATCAGTAAACCTTAAGGTGCAGTAGATTAGTGATACATTGCACAATGCAGTAAATTCATTCAGATGCTATTGGCTAATATCAGACTCTTGTTTTGTTTCATCTTTCATGGTTCAGGACAAGTGGCGAAATTTGTTGAGAGCTTACCAGGTCAGGGTTTCGTCTAACAAACATGCGATATTTCATCTTAAACTTTAATGCTAACTACTAAATACATTTCTTTAACTCGATTCAGGAAAATGTACAAAAATATACGCTGCTGGATCTAGAGCCACCATTGGTCGAACAGATCAGGAAGCTGGCAGCCAAACATCCATATCCGAAACGAAGGCACAGTTAAGAACAACAACTCAGTCGTTGTATTGATTCTAGCATGGAGTTAGTGGCATCTAAAAGGCAAGGGTACATTAGAAAGTAGATTATTTACTAAATGGAGGGAGGGTTTTGTAAGTAAATAGGCTGAATCTATATACTTTTGCCAAGTCTCTGTGAAACTGTCCAGCAGTCCTAGACGAATTGCTTAATATTAGTTTTGTTTTGAGGCCTAACATCGATGTCAGCTCTTCCTTGCTCTTTTGGTGCTTAATCACAGTAGGGGCACTGATTTGTGATCCTGCTAATCTCGGAATTTGCACTTCTCTTTGAAAAACTTACGCGCTCTTTATCTGGTTGGGTTTCTGTGACTTCACATAGTCCATTACATGGTGCTGAAAAATCCAGTTGAGTTCCCAGCTCAAAATTTGGTTTGGTTAATCCTCTAGGATTGACAGAAAACAAGAAAGTTACTGCTTACAACGAACTACTTGTTGCTGAAGTAGCACTGTCCATGTCACTAATATACAGAAGTTTGCTGACCATATTTTTTCTGTGTTTCCGTTTGAATACAGAAGTATAGGAATCAATTGGTGTGTGCAAGGTTCTATTCACGAAATTTTGGAAGAATTAAGCAATATGAACACCAAATGCCTCATTTTAATTTTCACAGTTGCAGATTGGCACCTACTGAAATCAAAGCACAACAGAATCCATCTTTTCAAAAGCATCTAGAATCGGCCGTCAATTTGACAATTTGGAGAGCAATCCTTCAGCAGGACCAGGACATGAATATTGAAAGAATGATCTTTTTCCCTTCTCAGATTTTTATTTTGTTTGATGCCTTTTGGAACTTGGAATGGTTGCAACCATTTTGTATTTTATATATTAGTCCAACGCTGCCCTCAGTTTCAACAGTAATCCTTCAACAAAAGAATTTTGAATTCTGAAGTGATCTCCCTGTGCTGTATTATTTTTGCAGTTTAGGTTCACGTATGTCATGTGCACCAAAGTTATACTCCGATAGAAGGCCCGTTTAGTTACTAAAAATTTTCACCCAAAAATTTTTACCTCTCCTTTGGACACATGCATGAAATATTAAATGTAGTTAAAAAATAAAACCAATTGCACAGTTTGGATGTACACGATGAGACGAATCTTTTGAGTCTAATTAGTGCATGATGAGCCATAAGTGCTACAGTAACCCACATGTGCTAATGATGCGGTCAAAGGTCTCAAAAGATTCGTCTCGCAGTTTCCATATGAGTTCTGAAATTAGTTTTTTAATTAGTGTCCGAAAAACCCTCCCGGCATCTAGTCAAACAGTCGATTTGACATCCAAAAATTTTCATTTTGGGAACTAAACGGCGCAAGAGTATGTTCTGCTCATTGCATATCGGGCCCTCTGGCCTCTGCTCAAATGCTAATGTTTATGCCACTGTTTCACGCTCATTTTGCGTAGATGTTGTTCAGTACTTCTCTCAAGAGATTGTAATCTCAAGTTTCTCCATGAAGCATCATATATGAAACAGAAATTCTGAATGTTGAACTGTGTGACAGACAAATGATTGTAATCCCGAGTTTCTCCATTTTTTGCCCCCACAGAAGGGCCTCACCCCAGCAACGAACTCCCAGCGTTTCAGCCACAGCAATCTCAAGTTTCTTCATGAAGCAGCACATGAAACAGAAACTCTGAATGTTTGAACTGTGTGTGACAGACAAATGCAGCATTCCCCTGGTCTGTCCTGAGACACTAGAATATGAAGTATGAACACATGACACATGAGCTGCCGCTGTGCGCCGCACCGTTGATTGATCAAGTAGCAGCACTGATTTCACCAGGCTCCGACTCGGATGAAGCAATCTTGAACATTATAATCTTTAGCAGGTAGAGCTTTGGTGTCAAGACGCGAACAATCCTGATCAATCTGATGGAGGGGCAAAAGACAAATCTCGCAGACGCAAAAGGCCAATTCGACAGGCAAGTGATGCGATTCGGTGCTACGGCAACCTGAAAGACCCAAAAGCCTCAGCAGCAGGTAAGGAGTTCATCAGGGCCCCTTTGCCTCGCTCACTGCCCACACTGCCATTCGACCTGCTCTGAAATTTCCTGCACGGCAACGACAAGCGAGGATGAGTAGGGAACGGCGAGACGCCAGGAGCGCGGGCTCGCTCAATACCAGAAACCGGCGCGGCGGCGAGCCGGCGAGGAGGGTGGGTGCACCTAGCCTTAGGCCTTCCGTTGCAGCCATCTCCGGCGACCGGGTTGTACCATTGACGACACTTTGCCCCGGCCGCCTCGTCCCTCCTCGCTAGTTGAAGATGCGATCCGGGGCGGCTTGGTTGCCGCCGCCGGCGCCGCCACCGCTCAGCGCCCACCGCCGCCCAGATTTTTTTTTTTTGAGAGGAAGATTTTTTTGGACTCAAGAAAAGGGGGGGCTTCTATAGCTTGTGTAAGCCCAGTATACGCATCTAACCGGCCCATAACGGCCCACAAATTCCTCTCTTTATGTCGTTTGCTTAAAAAACAGGAGCTGAGCTGTGTGTTAGAGCATCTCCAAGAGATATTTTATATCTTCTCTAATTTATAGAAATAGAGATTTTAAAGAAAAATTAGTCTCCAACAGGCTCTTCAAATGAATATCCAAAGATAGATCTCCTCTATTTCGGATTTAATGTTGGCCAAAGATGGAGAGTAAGGATGGCTCTCTAGACTATAAATAAAATATAGAAGAGCTGGTGGAAAAGACAAAGATATGAAAAATGATTTTCACTCAAATGACTCTCCAAATGATAATTTAGAGAGTAGATTTTTGGAAAAGCTCTTGGAGATGCTCTAAATGTGAATGAAAATGGTTTGCCACGAATTGTGCATTATCACTTGAGCATGTTAGCAACGTTTTCATTTATTTTTTTTCTCTTCCCTGTTGCATTCATAAAGCTGGTATATAATCCCTCCCGAAAGAACATAAGTAAATGTGAAGCTAGTGACGTTGAAATATCTCCATGCTTTAGAGAAACTAGTTCAATACTTTCAAATATTAGAATCAACACTTTTACATAAACTAGTTCAATATTTTTCTGAAAATGTTGAAACGGTGAATTGAAAATGTTGATAATAGCAAACTTTAATGTTGGAAATTTTTTGTTTTCGAAATATATATATTATATATTATTCTATTTCTTTAATTCTAAATAACACCATGGTTAAAACGGTTTCAAAAAAGATAAACGATTTGTGAGAAAAATTCAATTGAAATTTGAAATCCAAACTAATCTTCATCCACCTTAGCAAAACACGGGTTGACAGGCTCACCTTCCCTTCCACCGGGACTTGCTTTGTCTGCACATGCATTATCCGCGTGATAGCATCGCCTCGCAAAGCATTCAGCCCATTATGACTTTAGGCCCACGTGATTGTATTTTCTACTCTTTTTTTCGAGACTCGGAGGCTGACACCGCAGCGCTGCACACCTCGCAGACGCGGAGGCTGACACCGCAGCGCTGCACGCCCGCGTCGAGCGCCTCGAGCGTGAGGCCGCTGAGCGGGACGAGCTGTTCACCGCGCTCCAGGCGGCAACCGGAGGAACACGTGCTCGGCGACGAGCGGGAGGAGGACCGGGACCAGGAGCCGGTGCCCATGCCGCTGCGGCCGCGCTAGCACGATGGCTTCGACACGACGGCCACGGATGCCTCCGTGGATGGACGCCATGGAGAGAGAGAGGAAGTCAGGAAGGAGAGAGGGGATGAAGAGAAGAGGAAAGAAATGAGGAAGAAGATGATGTGGGGCCCACATATCAGCAAGTGAAGTGAAGAGGGGCCGAGGCAGTTTGGACCATACGAAAATACAGAGATCTATTAGTGGACCCAAGAATATCAAATACGTACAAAATGGCACATTTCAAATAAAAAATAAATTGTAATATCATATCTCTAAATAGATAAATAGTAATGGTAGATCGGTGAATTTGGAAAATTGTAATGACACAAATTCAATTAACACTTAAAATACTCACTCACGCATAATCGCACCCAGGTGCTTGTGCCTCACTTGGCTTTCTATGAGCCGATTAGGGCAGCTCCAATGTGCGCAAAAAGGTAGTATTAAGCAATCAATACTGCTACGAGAATAGACCATAACTATTGCGGAGGAACACCAAGGAAGAATCTCTTAAAATGCACCTCAAGTTTAAGATGCACCACAAGTAAAATAAAATATTATTTAATCTATCACTTCTATCCCGCATGCGCCTTCTATCCTCTCCACTCACGCCACCACCCTTGCAAATTTACTATTCTTTGTAATTTGGTGGGATCTATTTTAAGATGTGTCAGTGGCGAAGCTAGCTTAGGAAATGACCTAGGGCGGACTTCTGCGATTAAGTTTTGGCTAACAACGACATCATGCATGTTTTAAGCAAGATTTGTAAAACAACCAATAAGAAGCAAGATTCATCTGCCAAATGACTAAAAATCCATCACCAAATAACTAAAAATCCCTAAATATCCAATCCAAATGAAATGACCAAATCCTCAATCGGTTCTGTCCTCAATGCTGCAGAAGCACAGGGGTTGGGGCGAGGAGCCGAGGCGGAGCGGGCTGCACACTGCAGGCGCCTGCGACGGCGGGTGGCGGCGCGGCTGGTGGATGCCGAGGGGCGAGGGCCGAGACATCGAGGCGGTGGAGGCGGGCTGCAGTCTTGCAGGTCCCCGCGGCGCGCGGTCGGCGCCGTGCCTGGCCGAGCGCGGGAGATCTGCCGGCGACCGGCGCAGCCGACTGCCGATGGCCAGAGGCGGTGGAGAGGGGCGCGGGGCTCAGCGACGCAGGGACAGGATGGCTGACGGTGGAGGGCGGACGGCGCGAGGATAGTGTCTGCGCTCGTTGGAAGAGGAAGAAGACCCGTGGCGCTGTGCCCTAAGCTGCAGGCGGCCCACGAGGCCCACGCTGAGTCGCCCCCAATCCTAGTCTGGCCGACACCGGAGTCCTTCTCACATCCGAGGTCGCTGCTACGCCGCCATTCGCCCTCGTCGGAGTTGAACGGACTGTGAATATGATGTGGAGTTCGTCCACAGGAACCTAGGGCGGCCGCCCTATCTCGCCCCAGTGGTGGCTCCACCTCTGGTGTCAGCTATGGCTCATCGACATTGCGCTTGCCCTTAGCACTATCCGAGCTGTTGCATGAATATCCGGACTCTTTACTGAGCCTCTTGTTGGACTCTAGAGACCGATGTGCAACTGGGCCAGGCCACAAGAATTCCAAGATTGGGCTTCCTTGTTACACGTATAAGTCGGCTTCTCATAGCAACCTCGCTCGTGGGCTGGATAGCAGAAGGTCGGGGAGCGTGATTGGTTGTGCCTTTTTGGGCTTCTCGGCTTGAAAGTTTGGCACGGAAAGATGTCGGCAGCCCCTCTACTGCCATTTATTTATTTTTCCCGTTGCCTCTAATCTAATAAAAATATATGTCGTTCGGTGTCTGTAGTAGTATTGTGCTTAGATAGATGGGTATGCTCATCCTCTCGGAAAACAAATGACAGTGTTTTCATATAAAAAACAAATGATAGACATGCTGCTAAGTTCTTCGGTTGTTGAGCCCATCTTATCTCTCCAACAGTCGAACTGCACGCGTACAGGCACTGGGCTGCGACTGCCCAGGCATGGTTATGGTCAAGCAACACATGCGCTGCTCCTGCATCTGCCTCGCTCAACATGTCGACCAGCTCAGAGATGAGCAGCTGATCCCATCACCAACTGTTGCCCAGATTCGATCCAGAGAATTACGGGACACGGATCTCGCGGGCGCCTAGGCCCATCCTATCTCGGACTCGCTTGCTTGTCCTCGTGACTCGTTGGCTCGACCCAGACCCGAACCGAAACTTCCCTTGGGGAGCCCACAAAGTCATGGTCCTACTCCCTAGCTCGGAGAGCTCGACTCGAAAAGAAAAAAAACAGAGAGCCGAGCTGGCCTGCACGTCACGACGGGCACGCGACGGGACCCACCTCGCGAGTCGCGAGCTTGAACCGACGACGGCAGCCAGGTGCACAAGCACGCGTGGCCGTAGCAGAGGTGCACGAAGCCAGCACGGCGGCTTCGACTCCCACACCGAACAGCATCCCGCCCGCCCAGCTACGCGCACGCGCATCGTAGCCCCCCACGGGAAGCGAACGGTCCCTGGTCGCGTGGGTCTAGCCGGACCTTGTGGGCCCGCATGCCATAAGCGCAGGCAGAATTTAATTTAATCCGTGCTCCGCCCTCCGTATACTGTGTCCATGTCTATCTCTCACACCTTGCGTCCCATACCGCTGGCTTAACGGCCTGACCTCTCCTCGCCCCCGCCGCCGCCCGTCCCGCTACTGATCGCGTCCGCCCCCGCCTCCGCCCCCCATGCTGCCGCGCTCGCCGCCGTCCGCCGCGGCAGGCGACATGGTGCCCGGCGTGGGCGGCGTCGAGCCGGCCGTGACGCTGGACCAGGTGCCGCGCTGGAGCGACCCGGACCAGCGCATCTTCCCCGCCGCCTCCACCTCCGGCGAGGCCTCCGCGGAGGGCGGCGAATCCGAGCCGCCCGCAGCGCTCGGCTTCCTCTCCTTCTCCGACCCGCTCACCGGCGACGACGCCGGCGGCGGGGGCCGCGGGGGCGCCTCGCAGTTCCCCGTCGACCAGGAGATCAACTCCAGGATCTACCTCTGGCGCGGGCACCCCTGGAACCTTGAGGTCGACGCCGTCGTCAATTCCACCAACGAGGTCGCTATTCATGCCCCCTGTCCTCTTACAAGTGCTGGGAATTGAGCTGAATTATGCTGCTAAAGTTCCTTTTTTTTGCTCTGGATTTTCGTGCAGAGCTTGGACGAGGCGCACAGTAGTCCTGGGCTGCACGGTGCAGCAGGGACAGGGCTTGCGGAGGAATGTGCCACCTTGGTACCGCCTGGAATTCTCCTTCACTGTACAAATTTAGTTGACATGTTTGCTTAATTGTGCTGCTTGTAGAGACTGTTAAGTATCATTTGTTCATTGGTCTACCTTACTTGCAGGGTGGATGCCGAACCGGTATGGCGAAGATGACCAATGCCTATGATCTGCCTGCAAGGTAACACTTGATTCTATGTTACTTATATTTGGACTTGTTGGGTCGTGTCGAATATGTACATGTATATATTCGTGTGAAGATCTCAAAATAATGTTGGACACTCAAGCTACAAAATCAAATAATTCTGTGGTTCACAATTAGAACTGTGGCCCTTTGGGTGCCTATTTTGGTCAGAAGTTCCCCACTTGATGGTTTTCTGCAAATCACAGACCGTAAGGGACAGCACAGGAATTTTTTTTCTTATGGAATCACAATAAGGACCCTTTTGACTGAATTTGGTACAAGTTTAAAAAATTGGACCTTGTTAAACCATACTTCAAACTGGCATAATAGTTTCTCTTAAATTTTCTGCTACTTGAAGCTTTAGTAAAAAGTTAGTAGTGCTGAAGTTAGTTGCTGAGTACTCAAATTCATTATGTGTAATTTTTGTATGTTCAGTATGCTAAGATGCATGTTTCAATTGACTATGCAGGAAGGTTATCCATACTGTGGGCCCCAAATATGCTGTCAAGTATCACACAGCTGCCGAGAATGCACTTAGTCACTGTTACAGGTCCTGTTTGGAACTGCTCATTGAGAATGGTCTTGAAAGGTACATGTCAAATCAGGATTCTTAGAGCTTATTGTTAATTTAGTTTAAATGATGCTAAATCTTGCTTTTCACAATGTAAACTTTCCATTTTTTACTAATAATTTCTTTTCATGGCTTATTTAGCATCGCAATGGGTTGCATATACACCGAAGCTAAAAACTACCCTCGTGAACCTGCTGCTCATGTGGCAATAAGTGAGTTCTTTTAATATTTGTTTAATCTCTCTCTACTTGTGCTATGAAATATTTCTTGCATGAATGAAAATAATTGATCTGTAAATTTGGAGGTTACATGTGGTACCAACAACTTCCAGTTAAATGGGAACCTTTCGGCATCTCTCACACTTCTTACTCCTACTTAGAGATGGAGCAGTGAGTGGTAGAAAGTGGAAAGTCTAAAAACTGTTTCATTCTTCATGAATTCATTTTTACTCTGCAGGAACTGTTAGACGTTTTCTGGAGAAGCAAAAAGGCAATATAGCTGGTGTTGTGTTTTGTACTACATCTTCATCTGACACAGAGATATACAAACGGTGCTTAAACTGAAACCCAGAAGTTGCATTATATTGTGATCATTCATATGCTGATTATAAGCAGTTATGCACTGCAGGTTGCTCCCTCTATATTTCCCTCGGGACAAGCAGGAGGAAGAGATTGCCATATCAAAACTCCCAGCTGATGTCGGGGATGAGAATGGTGAGACAGTAATTGATGAAAGGAAAATAAGAATAAGACCTTTGCCTGCTGGTGCAGTAGACAGAACAGTGACTTCAACTCCTCTAGATCTACCTCTTTCTGATCCTGGGTCGGCATTGAAGAGGTGAAATTTTAAAGTTAGACTTCAATTTATACAAATTCAAATATGTTTTGTTTTGGTGGTAGCGGTTTACCGTTTCTGTATCATACTTAGGCCCTGTTTGGATACTCCAACTCAGTTAGAGGTTAGAGTTAGTTTCTAACTTATGACTAAATCTGAACAACTCTAACAAGAGGTGTTTGGATGCAAGAGTTAGATTGGCATAAATGTAGTTTTCCAATCATTTGTCACATTTAAACCCTCTTTCCAGCCGGATCTGCTGTGACCAGCTCTTGTGTGACCTCCTCTCGCTCACAAATAACACAAACAAATCATCTCCACAAATAAAGCAAGAAAAACATGATATAAATTAATTTGTCCTTACAAATGAGATCATGTACAGTTACAGCATGATAAGCAAATATGTGGTGCTAAGCACATCCTTTCTCCTTCTCACGCGACGCACAGAAGGCAGTCAGCTGCCTCCTCCCGTAATCCTAGCAAAGGGGCGCCCCTGCCGCCTCCGTCCGGCGCCGCCGCCGGCCAGCATCTTCAGCGGCGCAGGGATCCGCGCGCGGGGCTACCCGCCCGTGGAGCCGCGCCTGGGGGCCGCGCGCCGTGGGAGGCCGCCTGCCGTGGGGGGCCGGGCTGCGCGGGGGGCCGCCTGGCGCCGCACGCGCGTGTGGCCGCGCCCCCGCGCCAGCAGCCGCGGGTGGCCGGGCCAGGCGCCGCGACGACGCCGGCAGCAGCTGCTGCGGCCCGCAGCTGTAGCAGCGCGGGAGCAGGACGTGGTAGGGGGAGCAGCACCGTGCCCACCTCCGCTTAGTCGGCGTTCAAGGTCAGGACGGTGCGGCTGTCGGTGCACAGCCGGTGGAGGACCACGCCGCCGGTCCCGATGATCACTAGGGACGGCCGCGCCACTTCGCCTCGCGTGAGGTCGACGGGCGCCAAGGCGTCCACGACAGGACCCCAAGCGCGGATCCTGGGCGGCGCGCAGGTGCCCTCCATGGGCCGGCGGCGCAAGGAGGTAGGAAGGCCGGCGGCACAACTCGGCGACGGACGGCCAGCCGGCGCGGCCGCCCTGGGCGGGCGGCGGGGGTCTGCTGGGCGGCGGTGGATGCAGAGGGGGCCGCAGGGGACGATGGCGTGCGGGAGGGAGAAGGCCTAGCGGCCACAAAGCGATCCAGGGTGAGAGAAAAAAAGGTGGGCCCCACTAATCTAACCCAAATAAGCACTCCTTGGAGGGGATAGTTTTTTAGGATGGGTTAGATGTATTTAACCCAATCTAACCCACCTATTTGGATGCTTTTGGGTTAGATGAGCCCCAATCTAACTCTAACCCATGGATCCAAACAGGACCTTAGTATAAAACTTTTTTCCCTCTTAGTAGGTTACTCCATGTAGATCAATTTGTATAAGTAACTTTTAGCCTTATTTTATGTTTTTTTTTGGGAGGGGGGAGGGGGGGGGGCAGCATCCTTATGGTGCTTGCTGAGAAGTTCATGCCTTTTCTAGTAGATCCTTTCCCCATATACGTAATTTGTTCCAGGTTCTTTGTCTCATTGTTTGCTCTACATGATTCCTTGTACCGATTAATATTGTACTTGTTGGTTTTTATGTGTGATGTTCTTCAACTCATTTTGACTGATTTGAAACAGGGTTTCTTTCAAGTTGGATTCATATTTGGATCCATCATTTATGTCAATAATTAAAGATCCAGATATGCGGCGCAAGGAGCAGTGGGAAAAATCTGCTCAAGCTCACAAGGGATTTAATTATGCTAGGTTACTTGGATATGGCGATCTTGGTTGCCCTTCATTATCTGCAGCAGAGGAATATTCACTTCATTCCCGATACCTTGCTAAAGCAAATTCTCTGAATCTTTCAGAGATTGCTGAAATGAAAATAATGTAAGTAGGTTTCCCACATTATGGTTTTATACTTCTATTTCACTTGTGCTTAATAATGATTGTATATCTGTATATTTATCGGCATACGTTCCATTGTCTTCATTGCCCTTAATCTGATGTTATCCATCAACTGCAGTTATCGTGGTGGAGTTGATATTGAAGGACGCCCAGTTATGGTTGTTGTTGGTGCACACTTTCTTCTTCGTTGCCTTGATCTTGAACGGTTTGTTCTACATGTAGTGAAGGTAATTGATATAATACAGCTCCGGCAAAGTTATGCTAGTATAGTCCGTGTTTTTGTGCCACGAACCAACGTAATGTAACTTAATGCAAATGTCCTGAAGTCTTGCATTGGAACTGTCTGTTTGACAATTGAAGAAAATTGTGATCACTTATTCACCATTGGTGTGTCAGTGACATGTGTGATCCACCTATCTCACTGACAGTGGCAATTATTCTAGAAAAGAACTGACAGTGGCAAATACGGGATTGTGCAAATTACAAATGTGTGGGGTGTGTGAGTTAGGAACAAAATCAGCTTGACATATAATTTATGGTTTTCTGTTATCACTGAGAATTATGGCATTTCTTAGTCTCCAGGTTCTTGGCATGTCTACTATACCATGCAAATGTTTCTAAGTTAAAAAGTTAAATCAGCTCTGACATAACATTGTGTAGTTTAAAGAAATATAGTTCACAGAAACTAGGTTCACACAAGTATAGTTATCTTCACTCTAGGCATGTCTCAAATACTGTGCACATTGGTGGGGACCTCCGTAACACGGATACGCCACTAAGGCAGCGTATCGCGTATCCGATATGTATCGGATACAGATACGTGTCGGATACGCCTTAGATATGTATCCTCGGAGTATCCGAATTTTTATTATTTTCGTGAATATTGGATACGCGAGCCGATACGTATCTGCTCGCCGGCCACGCGCGCCGATACGCGACGAGCCTCCGTCCCTGCTCGCCGGACGCGCGCGCCGCTCGGTCCGCCCGCGCTGCTCCGCTCCTCCCATGGCCATGCGCCCCACCTGCGCCGCTCTTCCCGCCTCCGCCGCTCCGCCCGCGCCGCTCCGCTCGCGGCCGTCCGCGCCGAGTGCAGAGGAGGGTAGGCAGCAGGGGAGGGGGAGATCCGCCGGCGGCGAACGCCGCACCGAGCGGAGAGGAGGAGGGTAGGCAGCGGGGGAGGGAGCACGGACTGAGAGTTGCCGGTGAGGGAGAGCTCCATGGCCGCCAGGGGCTGGCGGGGGGGGGGGGAGGGAGGGGGAAGGGAGGGGGAGGGGGAGGGAGGGGGGAGCGAGCGAGGGGCGAGCGAGGGGGAGAGAGAGAGAGAGAGAGAGAGAGAGAGAGAGAGAGAGAGAGAGAGAGAGAGAGAGAAGACGAGGGGCAGGCCGGGAGAAAACAGAGCAGCACGCAGCACCACTCGTCTAAGAGATAGTAAGAGATAAGGATTGGTTCTTTTTCATTTTATCCCTTATATTTTTTAATTATTATAGGACATATGAATATATGAAGTTGTGACGCATTCTGATCCCTGAAACTTCTTTTTTCTCTCAATATAGTCCCTATAACTTCAATTTTCTCACAATCTAGTACCTAAAACTTATATTCCCTCACATTTTAGTTCCTAGAATTTCTTGCAAGGTAATTTACTGCTTTTACAAACTTAATATGTGCCATTATTTATTTATTTAAAAAAATAGTAAAACGTATCCGCGTATCGGTTTTTTTAGGAAATTGTCGTATCCGCGTATCCGTATCCTTCCGATACCGATACGCGTATCCTTATCTGTGCTGCATAGGTGGGGACTGGCACACAAAATAATTACTCCTTTGGTGCTAGGACATGTAACCTTTGTTTAAACTCTAGAATTTCTGAAATGGCCTCAATCCAAGCAATACAAGCATCTATATGAGACATACTTGTATCGAAATTATATGGAGGTGAGGAATGATCTTACAGCAAAACTAAAGAAGTGGAGATTGCCTCTAAATATTTCAGTATATTTATAGGGAGTACTCTTGCAAATGTGAATCTGAAATTTTCTTCCTCTTTGTTTTTGATAATTTGACTGACTTCCACTATCTCCATTAGAGCATGCATATATTGCTTACTCTCTTGTACATCTTGTTTTGTTTTTTTTTCACTAATTTAATTATGGAAAGTTTTGTTATCTTTCGCTTCATAGGAGTTTGAACCTCTGATTCAGAAGCCTTATACAATTGTATATTTGCACTCTGCAGCGTCATTACAACCGTAAGTGTCTGATAAATATGTTACTGAAGAAATTCCTTATTATTTACTTTTAACTCAAAATGAAAAAAAGTAACATCTTGTTGAATTTCCAGGCAACCAGATTTAGGATTCATGAAGCGATTACAACAAATACTAGGACGGAAACATAAGTGCAATCTTCATGTTTGTATACTGTTCATGTTTAATTTGTATCAAATTCATCCTATAACATGTTCACTCTTCTAACAATGTTCAACTGTAAACAGGCGATTTATATCCTCCACCCATCATTGGGATTGAGAACTGCTGTTTTAGCCATGCAGATGTTTGTAGATGGAGAGGTACCTCCTAGTTCAGACGATAGTGACTTTTCTAGCCCTTCTTTTCGTTGTGCAGCATGAGATCTTAGCATCCTTTTTCCGCCCAGGTCTGGAAAAAAGTTGTATATGTGGATAGGCTCGTGCAGTTGTTCAAATACGTACCACGTGAGCAACTTACAATGCCTGATTTTGTCTTTCAGTAAGTAGCCTTGCTCAATACCTTCAGAGTCTGGCACATTCGCATACAAACTGGAAAACGATGCAGTACTTACTAAATTCCTGCAGGCATGATCTGGAGGTGAATGGTGGGAGGGGCCTAATCGTTGACCCAAGAACAAATCACATTTATCAGAGGGCGTCCAGTTGATGACTTGACGTGACAGTTCTTCGTTCTGAAGTTCATTAGTTCTTGCACTGTACCATTCTGATGTTCGCTTCTTGTAACTTTATTCCATGTTGATGTTTCTTTCTGTATCTAGTTAAGTTGGTCTATTCAATTCGTTCGTTTTTCTGCCTTTTTCTCGCCTGTATTCGTTGATTTGTGTAACTGAATAAATGTAGTCTCAGTCTAGATGTTTAATCTTCATTCATCCTGTACAAATTTTGGCCGTCTTCCTCTCCTGGTGTCACAACTGCAGACTTGAAATTGGAGTTTATTTCAAGATTTCACCATTTATATGGTAAGTACTGAATCATCATTTAAAAAAAACAAAGTGATCCGACTGGAGGGCACTCCTGTTGTGGCTAGTATGAAGATAGACTTCCTGTCGCCAGGCATTTATTAATTAATGGCCTTGTTTGAGTGCTTACAAATCCATTGAAAACTAGGAAAGTACGTGGCTTCAGTCTTTTGAGGAGCTAATGTCATGGAACTAAGCAAGCATTTGTTTCTTTTACCAGCTGAGTGCTGATAAGCAGGCAAGGCAAGTAGGCAAAAGCATATTCGAAGTCTCGAAAACAGCCGCTTCGACCCAAGTGCGACCGCACGATTATGATCGGACGGTCCACAAAGCACACAGCTGAAAGCTGGAAACAGAATCCTTCTCTGCAAGTGCACTACAATAAATGGTGCTTGATGTGTTCAAGTTCGTGCTGAGAGGTTAACTTGTTATGATACATGCAACGCGGCATTGGCATCGTTGACTAGGATTATACAAAGCCCAGATGGTGCAAGTCAGGGCATCAGGTATATTCCTAGGATAAACCTTGCCTATTTAGCCACGCGAATCCAACAACATTGCTCAATATTTTTTCATCATTGTTCAAACTGAAGTCTTATCTTCTCCAGTTTCCCTCTCGAAGGTGAGCACTGCTCGTTCTGAAAAGTGTAGGGTCGTTTTGTATTTATGTACTGATGAAATTCTGCTGAAAAATGCATAGCAAGTTGGTAAAGAATTTCTGATGCAGCAGTACTTTCCTAGGGATTCCATCCAGTTCACCTTTTGTTCTTCAGAAATATACCTTTTCGCAGTTTGTTTTGCTCAAGAAAGTGGAAGTGATCTGTGCTCCCTTTCTATGATCTTTTTATGACCAACCCTTTCTATGATCTTGACATGATGAGTTTCACCTACTGCGCAGTCACATGCAAATAACTAGCTTAAAGAGCATCTTTACCTGCTGCAATATTTGATTACTGTCTGAACATGCGTGCGAGTGCTCACTAATCCTATCCAACCATTAGACTGTCCACAGCGAGAAGAGCAAATGAAGGAGCAAATGTACTGTTTGGCACTGTAGATGTACTGTTTGGCACTGTAGACAGAGGGGGCGTGGAAATCGAGGAGGAGATGCTCCTGAGTTTGCTCGGCCCGTTGTGGACGGCCTTAGTGATGACGACTGGATCGCAAGAAAAATCCTTCGTTTTTTTTAGATTAAGGAAAGAAATATCCTTCATAAACAGCAATTTTAATTCGAGCTTTCGCTTTCGTCGACTATGAATTTCTTCAATAACTACTGTTTGTCCCTAGAACAGTCAACAACGTAAGCCTCCTAGTTTTGAAAGAAACTTCAGCTTTAGGCTCGCCGCTGACCAACTCTGAAGAGCAAGTGGGAGCTCACTCTCTGCCTCTGTATAATCGCATTGCATTGCAGATAGAGCTAGTAGCTACCCGTGTAGGCGTGTAGTACATAGACCGTGCGGCGGAGCAAGTGCCGAGGCGGCGGCGACCATGGCGGGCAAGCAGCTCAACGTTCTGACGACGCTGGACCAGGCGAAGACGCAGTGGTACCACTTCATGGCCATCGTGATCGCCGGCATGGGCTTCTTCACGGACGCCTACGACCTCTTCTGCATCTCCCTCGTCTCCAAGCTGCTGGGGCGCCTCTACTACACCGTGCCCAACAGCCCCAACCCCGGCAGCCTGCCGCCCAACGTGTCGGCGGCCGTGAACGGCGTGGCGCTGTGCGGCACGCTGGCCGGCCAGCTCTTCTTCGGCTGGCTCGGCGACAAGCTCGGCCGCAAGAGCGTCTACGGCTTCACGCTCGTCCTCAGGGCGTCGTCGCCACGCTCTGCTTCTTCCGCTTGTGGCTCGGCTTCGGCATCGGCGGCGACTACCCGCTCTCCGCCACCATCATGTCCGAGTACGCCAACAAGCGCACCCGCGGCGCCTTCATCGCCGCCGTGTTCGCCATGCAGGGCTTCGGCATCCTCTTCGGCGCCATCGTGGCGCTCGTCGTGTCCGCCGGCTTCCGGAACTCGTACCTGGCGCCGTCGTACCAGGACAACCCCGCGGCGTCGTTCGTCCCGGAGGCCGACTACGTGTGGCGCATCATCCTCATGTTCGGCACCATCCCGGCGGCGCTCACCTACTACTGGCGCATGAAGATGCCGGAGACGGCGCGCTACACCGCGCTGGTCGCGCGCAACGCCAAGCAGGCCGCGGCCGACATGTCCAAGGTGCTCAACGCGGAGATCGCCGAGGACGCGGAGCGCGACGCCGGCAGCGAGTGGGGGCTCTTCTCGGCGCAGTTCGTGCGCCGGCACGGGCTCCACCTGGTGGCCACCACCAGCACGTGGTTCCTGCTCGACATCGCCTTCTACAGCCAGAACCTGTTCCAGAAGGACATCTTCTCCAAGGTCGGGTGGATCCCGCCGGCCAAGACCATGAACGCCGTCGAGGAGGTGTTCCGCATCGCGCGCGCGCAGGCGCTCATCGCGCTCTGCGGCACCATCCCGGGCTACTGGTTCACCGTCGGCTTCATCGACGTCGTCGGCCGCTTCGCCATCCAGCTCATGGGCTTCTTCATGATGACCGTCTTCATGCTCGGCCTCGCCGTGCCGTACCACCACTGGACGACGGCCGGCCACCACACCGGCTTCGTCGTCATGTACGGCTTCACCTTCTTCTTCGCCAACTTCGGGCCCAACAGCACCACCTTCATCGTCCCCGCCGAGATCTTCCCGGCGCGGCTGCGGTCCACCTGCCACGGCATCTCGGCCGCCGCAGGGAAGGCCGGCGCCATCGTCGGCGCGTTCGGGTTCCTGTAAGCCGCGCAGGACCCGCACAAGCCGGAGGCCGGGTACAAGCCCGGCATCGGCATTCGCAACGCGCTGTTCGTGCTCGCCGGCACCAACTTCCTGGGGATGATCATGACGCTGCTGGTGCCGGAGTCCAAGGGCCTGTCGCTCGAGGAGATATCCAAGGAAGCCTTCGACGACGAGGAGGCGGCTTGATCAGCCAACAACACAACACGGTGCATGCTGCGACCTTTACTTGCTTAGTGCTTTGTAATTTTGTCGTCGGTACTTGGTGCATTGTACAAACTGTTGCACGAGTGTGTGGTAACTAGTGTGTGTTTTGCTACCCTGTTTCATGACACTTGTTAATTTGTGAGCTTGTCACATGGTAATGCTAGCTAAGGGTACGTACATTTGATCTGGCAAATTTGTTCAAAAGAAACAATAAACAACTTGTACAGGTGACGGTTTAGTTTGTAGAATTCTTGCTATTGAAATGAATTTGAGATTTGTATTTGAGTGAAACCTCTTCCATTCACTACCGGAATCCGACTCCTTGCCATGTGTCCGGTACTTTATCGAGCACACGGCAAAAAACCTATTTGTCATATGCACACATGATAAAGATATATAACATACGGCAAAGCCATGTTTTGTCATGTGCTTTATTTTGACACACGACAAAGTAGTAAATTTGTCGTGTTTTTTTACACACGGCAAAGTAATAAAAATTTTTTCCTTCTCATCTCGAAACGACGAACGTGTAGAAATTTTTTTAAAAAATAGATGTTTGCCGTGTGCCAGATCAATGCACACTGCAAAGTGAGATTTAAATTTTGTAAACGATCTTGGATGAGGAAACTATCAAAATAAAAGTTGTAGATCTCAAAAAGTTATGAAACTTTGTAGTTGATAACTTTTTAATTTGAGATTGTTTAGGGCCTCAAATAAGTAATTTACACTCGGTTTAGTATAATATATGGGAACAAAAATGGAGTATAGGCGTGAGTGAGAGTGTAGTGCAATGGTAGAGGAGGTTACATGCAAGAGGGAAGTCGCAGGTTCGAATTCCGCCGGTCGCGTGTGGCAAAATAATGCCGCAATTTGCGACTTGAGATGGGGACAGCCCGCCCATTTAAAAACTTTTTGCTATATTTTCCAGGGTTTTTTGCTGTTTATATATTGATTTTGCCGTGTGCCAAAGCACCATACGGCAAAGGCAAAATCAGCTTTGCCGACACACGTTTGTCGTGTGCCGTTTGCCGTGTGTTACATACGGTAAAGCTGTTGCCGTGAGCCAAAGGGGTTTTGCCGTGAAAGCAGCTGTGTCCCGTAGTGATCCCACGAATTCAAAAGCCAATTCAAGGATACATCTTAACTGTTGCAATCGCTTAAGATTTGTGTAGATGTGTTTTTATCAAAATGATCCAAGATAAGGTTTTGTTGAGAACACTCTATAGACCATGGAGGGCAGGACTTCTCCCTGATTTCACGGGGTGTATGGGTGACTGGTGAGAATCCGGCCGACTAGGTGGGAACAAACTTTCTCTACAAGCCAGTAGACTTCAAAGAAGAATGGCTTTATTAGTTTGTCTGGCTTGAGCTACATATATATAAGGCCCCGTTTAGTTCCCAAAAATTTTCACCCAAAAATTTTCACCTCCCCTTTAAACACATGTATGAAGCACTAAATGTAATTAAATAACAAAATTAATTACACAGTTTGGATGTACACGACGAGACGAATCTTTTGAGACTAATTAGTGCATGATTAGCCATAAGTGCTACAGCAACCCACATGTGCGAACGATGCGGTCAAAGGCTTCAAAAGATTCGTCTCGCGGTTTCCAAGTGAGTTCTGAAATTAGTTTTTTAATTAGTGTTCGAAAAACCCTCCCGACATCTGGTCAAACATTGACGTGACACCCAAAAATTTTCACCAAACCAAACTAAACGCGCCCTAAGCTGCAGTAGCTATAAGGGAGTTGCTTGTTAGGAATTTGCTGAAGCTATTGGTTTGTCTGGCCTGTGCTTTCATGTACATTTGGCTTCTTTGGCAGGTGAAACAGCAATTTGTCGGCTTCTTCAGGTTCTACGCTGGTGTCGTTGCTGCGAAATGGCCGGCCGGCAGATATAGTAGCCGCGTGCCAGCTGGGGTAGGTACTAAGAGCAGCAGCAGCGTATATCCATCTGGCTAACTAGCACCAATGACATGTCACGAAGGTAAAACTAAAGTTGTTTTGCTCCAGCGTGAAGACTCCTTAGCTTGGTGCCCAGCCAAATAAAAAAATTATCATCTAATTTTCTCTCCACTCTCCCACCAATTCCAGCTGGCCAAGTACAAGTAACTTGTCTACTTTACTTATAGCACCCGGTGCAAAGTCTAGCACCAGTGCTAGGGGAGTGCTTCATAACACCCTTGGTCTCCAGTGTGAAGCACCCTGAGAATCTTATTCTCTCTCCTTGGAGCACCCTCACAAACTCAACGCTGGAGCTGTTCTAATAAGCTACCCAATCACACATAGGCAAAATAGCCTAGAGAATTGGGATTAGCTCTAAGAGCAAATATTATAACAAGACTATAAGCTGATTGAATGCTGAGATGGAGGAGATAGGAAAAGACAGAAGTAGCCGGCTTCGATATAAGAATAAAAAAACTTTGTGAGATAGACAAGTAAGTTATATATTAATAATGATAAAAGACTAACTAATATACGAGTGGGCTGAGAGGTAGACTGCAAAGATCTTTGTAGCCAACAGCCGGCGCCTAAATTGTTAACCTTGCTCTAATCCGTAGCATGATACCTCTGTGAGGTCCGGATATGATTCTCTCTGCTTTTTTTTAACACGACAAGTTAAATGGTTTTGTTTTATTGGAGGGCAAAGATAAAGATATTATTCTTTTGATGGTCTGCATTACAGCAATGTTGATTATATTGAAACACAAATCCATCAGTTTGTACACTTTTGTATGACATTCGTGAAATAACCATATGAGATGCATGATACAGGATTCGGAGGTGACTAATGTGCAAAGATAATCCATATTTCCTTACTATATTTGTAAACGGAATTTTACACAAATATGTTCATCCAAGGAGTGTCCTCAATCCAAATATGTATGCGGCGAGTCTTTATCAAATATTGACTGTACATTTTCCTTAAACTCTAGCATTGATGGATCAGATCTTCTCTTTTTCCAAGACAAACGTGAGAATTTGTCACCTTTCATTATTTTTCTGCGAATCTTTGGTCTTTGTCTTTTCTTCTTCTGGACAATCTATCAATAAATACATCAAAACCATGTTTTGAACTAACTTTAATTTCTTCACATTTCTTTCAGCAAATGAATGTTTGATTTCGACCGTGGAACTCCAAACCCCACGGTATTATTGACCACGCTGCAAAGCGTCTACGAATAGACCCCACACCCCGGTATGCGACAGATCTAGCATGGTTTACACTCGCCCCTAAGGCCCTAAACCCTTCTGTTACAATATTAAAAAAAAGGAAAAGTCCAAATTACACTCTTGAACTATTGCAGGAGTCTGATTTTCATCCTTCAACTATAAAACCAGATAACATAGATCATCCAACTATTGAAATCGGACAAATTTGACTCTTGGGGTGGTTTCCAAGGTGGTTTTGTATTTTTTAAAAAAATAAAAAAACTTCTGGTTAGCTTTAAAAAATCAAAACTAATTTATTTTGAATAAAAAAATGAAACGTGGATTTTTTTAAAAAAGTGTAACCTATTTATTATTACTGTACTTGAATCTTAGTTATTTAAAAACAATAGACATACTTACAAGCAACTAAATATTATGGAAAAAATTGGATCTGAATAACTAAAAAGTATTGTACCAATAGATAGGTTAAATTTTCACTCAAAATAGATAGGTTAAATTTTTAGAAAAAAAAATTTATACCGATTTTGTACTTTTTATTTAAAATGAATTAGTTATGAATTTTTTAGTTTAAACTTGAATATTTTTAATTCTTACAAAATAGGAAATCACCTTCAAAACTATCTAAAGGACCAAATTTGCTCGGTTTCAACAGTTGGATGGGCTTTGTTATCCGGTTGGTTAAAAATCAAACTTTTATGATAGTTTAAGGGTGTAAAGCGGACTTTTCTCTATTAAAAACTTTATTGTACCCATGCTTATCCAATTCAACCCATTTTCATTAATTTGGGGATTGAAGCTTGGTTCAACCCACGTTGAGTTCAGTTGGCCTCACCACCCACTGCCATGACGTCTTCAATGCGAAACAAGCATTTAAAACATTATTTACAACTAGACCATGACCATGGTATAGTACTTTAGAAGAGCGTGGTATATAAATCATTCAAGAGATTATCTATTGTGCTACTATGTATTGATAGTGTTGACAACTAGCAGGCTAAATTTATTATTGAATATTTCCTGACAGTTTGCGAGTAACGACACCTTTTAATAATACAGCAGAAATGGCCTTTTAAATTAGTTGGCACTGTAAATCTAAGATGAGAAGGACCGGCACCAGGGCAGCTTTCAAATGATTTGAGGGTGAAAATTGATCGGCCGATTGATTCAAAGGTTCCAAATTAAGGATTCAATTGATCTGGGTTTCCAAATCGGCACCGAAATTTTGGAAGGGAGAGAATGAGCAGTGAAAGGCATGGCAAATTGATTGGCGTTGACAAATTATTTATGGGTTAATTAATGGGACGTTTAATTTCTTGATATGCTTGGGGTGGATGACTGGCATCATCGTCTGATCTGAGATGAGAGTTTGTGCTTGTTCACCACTGTGTTTGTGTACTTTGATATTTCCTCTTTTGTACAGTATATAGATAGATAAAAATAAGACAGATGCACATGTACCGCCACGTACCTACTCTTTGACTGACTTGCACAAGCACAACATAGGGAAACGAGAACAAGTGAACCGGCCTACACGTATCTCCACCAGTCACATTCGTTCTACACCATCTGGGTCTCGGACGGCCGCACGGCGCGGCCGCCGCCGGCCGCCTCCTCGCCGCTGTCTTCGGCCTCGCCGGACATCTCCTCGAGCGACTTCCCCTTGGACTCCGGCACGAGGAAGGTGAGGAAGAAGCCGAGCACGTTGACCCCGGCGAGCACGAAGAGCGAGTTGCGGACGCCGATGCCCGCGGGGTACCCGTGGTCGGTCTTGGTCTTGTCCTGGTTCTGCGCCGCGTACAGGAACCCGAAGGCCCCGATGATGGCGCCGGCCTTCCCCGCGGCGGCGGAGATGCCGTGGCACGTGGACCGCAGCCGCGCCGGGAAGATCTCGGCGGGGACGATGAAGGTGGTGCTGTTGGGCCCGAAGTTGGCGAAGAAGAAGGTGAGGGCGTACATGACGACGAAGCCGATGTGGTTGCCCTTGGTGGTCCAGTGGTGGTAGGGGATGGCGAGGCCGAGCATGAAGACGGTCATCATGAAGAAGCCGAGCAGCTGGATGGCGAAGCGGCCGACGACGTCGATGAGCGCGACGGTGAACCAGTAGCCCGGGACGGTGCCGCAGAGCGCGATGAGCGTCTGGGCGCGGGAGATGCGGAAGACCTCCTCCAGCGCGCTCATGGTCTTGGCCTTGGGGATCCAGTTGATGCTGGTGAAGATGTCCTTCTGGAACAGGTTCTGGCTGTAGAAGGCGATGTCGAGGAGGAACCAGGTGCTGGCCGTGCCGAGGAGGTGGAGCCCGTGGCGGCGCGCAAACTCGCGGGAGAAGAGGCCGAAGTTGTTGCCCGCGGCGCCGACCATGTCGTCGAGCTTCTCCTGCTCGTCGACGATCTCCGTGTGGAGCACCTTGGACATGTCGGCGGCGGCCTGCTTGGCGTTCTTGGCGACGAGCGCGGTGTAGCGCGCCGTCTCGGGCATCTTCATCCGCCAGTAGTAGGTGAGCACCGCGGGCGCGGCGCCGAGCATGAGGATGATGCGCCACACCAAGTCGGCCTGCGAGACGGTGGAGGCGGCGGCGTTGTCCTGGTACGCCGGGGCCGGGTACCCGGCGCGGAAGGCGGCGGAGATGATGAGCGTGACAATGCCGCCGGCGAGGATGCCGAAGCCCTGCATGGCGAAGACGGCGGCGATGAAGGCGCCGCGGGTGCGCTTGTTGGCGTACTCGGACATGATGGTGGCGGAGAGCGGGTAGTCGCCGCCGATGCCGAAGCCCAGCCAGAAGCGGAAGAAGCAGAGCGTGGCCATGACCCCCGTGGGCGTGTGGCCGAAGGAGAGCCCCGAGGCGATGGAGCAGATGACCATGAGCATGAGCGTCATCCCGTAGACGCTCTTGCGGCCGAGCTTGTCGCCGAGCCAGCCGAAGAAGAGCTGCCCGGCGAGCGTGCCGCAGAAGGCGACGCCGTTGACGGCGGCGGCGACGTTGGGCGGGAGCGAGCCCGGGTCGGGCTTGGCGGTGTCGGTGTAGTAGATGCGGCCCAGCAGCTTGGTGACGAGGGAGATGCAGAAGAGGTCGTAGGCGTCGGTGAAGAAGCCCATGCCGGCGACGATGATGGCCGTGAAGTGGTACCACTGCGTCTTGGCCGCGTCCAGCGCGCTCAGCACCTGCAGGTTGTCCCCGCCGCGAGCCATGGCTGCCGCTGCCGCTGCCGCCGGGAAGCGCGCCGGGAAAGATGACTGGATCGGCGGACTAGTATTTGGGAGGTGGGTGGTGGTGTGCGGGCGGGGAATGGTGGAGCTGCGGGCGCGTGGGTATAAGAAGGCCGCTGCTGGTCAGCCCGGTGGAGGCAGCTCAGCAGCAGCTCGGGAATCTGAGGCGAATATTACGGCAATTACCTAGCCAAAGCCAATCCTCTCCCTCCCTCCTGCCCGGCGTGTAGCGTTGCGGCTGGCGCACGGCGGCCGTCTACTCTAGTAGCAGCCGACTAGGAGGAGGTGGAGCAGGCGCCGGTCGGGACTGACCATCGATCGAACAGAAGAGAGGGCACAGCAGGCTTGACATTGACCAGGCACCTTTTCCATTTTTCTCCAACTACCCCCCAGGTCCACAACCCGCGCCGCCATTTCGGAGAAACTCGGCTGCAGACGGCGACACGGCGACCGCGACCTGCCCAGGTCTGAACGGCTGAACGGAGAGGGCGATTCGATTCATTAATCGCAGGCATCGGCGACGACTTCCGAGTCGTCGCGTACGATCGTTGATTGCAAGCAGCAGGCTCAGCGTACGCAATGGACAATTGCAACAGGGACCATGCTAGTGGCGTGTCAGCAGGGAGCTCGATCTCCTTGTTTAGTGTGAGTTTGTCACAAGAACAATTCTCACGATCTCAGTCTACTCCGGAAATCGCGCGGGAGATTTCTTTCAGATAAATAAAATAAAATTTTTGATAATAAGGAGTTCAATCGAGTTCGAGACTGAAGCTACAGGACGTACGGGTCGCTGTGAAAGGAGGAGGAGGAGGACAGGCGACGCGTGCGCCCTGGTCCCTGTCGTTTTGACCCGAAGGAACAGACTATCCGGGCGCTGGATGCATGCATTGGCGTGTGGAGCTGAAGAAGGGACTATCCGGCCCCTGGATGATTGCAGGACACTTGCCATGTTTAGATCTTTATCGGTAAACGTAAAAAAAATATCACATTAAATATTTTGATACATGTATGGAGTATTAAATGAAGTCTATTTATAAAACTTTTTGTATGGATGGGCTGTAAATCGCGAAACGAATCTAATGAGCCTACTTAATCCATGATTTGCAACAGTGATGCTACAGTACCATTCGCTAATTATGAATTAATTATAGACTAATTAGCATCATTAGATTCGTCTCGCGATTTACAACCCATCTGTGTAAAAAGTTTTGTAAATAGACTTCATTTAATATTTTAAATTAGCAAAATTCCGTCGCAAAATTTTTTTAAGTTCTATCTAAACACGGCCTTGACTTCTTGCGAGAATGGTTAATAGAGGGGGCATTTTTTTATTCCTTAAAGTGTGCAATTTATCGGTTGCCAGCAACCAGGGGTGGTGGAACTCTTTCGACACAAATTTGGCATTAAAACATGTCAAGAATCGAGAAATTTGGATTTTTGACACTGTGTTTGGGCTTCGTGACTTCGACACTTTCAACATTGACTTCACAAAATTGACACTCTCCTCATGGATACCTTAATTTCCTTGACATTTTTATTGTTTTAATGTTTTTTACTTCCTTTTCCCATTAAAAGCCTAATGAAGTGACTAATTTGCCCCTAGGATATATTGCCTTGATTGATTAGCTTGATTAGGCAAAACAATAGCAGATTACACGCCTTCGATTGCCAAGCCATCGTCACAGCAGCTCATCGTCTGCGTCGGCGATCCCGTTCGGCAGCCCGCCGTCAGCACCTTGATCTCTCCGGCAGCCCACCGACTACGTCGTCGATCCTGTCCGGCAGGCGCCGTCTGCAACGCTGCCGTCCACTACTGCCGCCGCCGCCCCTGGCAACGACGTAGCCGTCATCAGAGGCCTCCTCGGTACGTACGTACTTAATTTGCTTCACACATGTGCCTGCATCTGTTTGCTACGTCTACGTACTTCCTCTCAGTACTAGTCTCGCATTTCAAGCTGTTCCTATGGTGTACTCCCTCCATACTCATATTATTTGACTTTTAGGACATGATTGTGGTTACCAAGGAGTCATTAGTTAAGAGTTTTTTTCCATGTCTGCCTTTATTAAATCTCGCTGTGGGTGCACTCCATACAAAAATGAATCCTGTCTCCAATAGTTATTGCGGAGAGGCGTGAGCCTGCTGCTCCGGGTTACTCCGGGTTCGATACCTGGTGTCCTCATAATTTTTTGCTGGTGCTTGATTTTGCATGGCGGCATGGCGCTGTTTGGGTGGGCGCGCGCTGAGGCGCGGCATGCTGCATGGCGCGGTTTGGGTTGGCGCGTCGCTGCAGGTTGCTTTTAACGTTTGTTTTTTTGGCGCTCGAGTTTGGAGTTTGGACGCGCTGCAGCCTATTTTGCCATTTGATTTTTTGGCGCGCGCGACGGTGCGCTAGCGCTGCTTTTGCCGCTCGGCGTTTGGCCGACCCTTCGTGCTCCTCCTTGGTCTATTTAACACACGCCTCCTTGCTTGCATGCTCTCAACGTCACTTCTCTTCTCTTCTCCACGCCACTTCTTCCTCACTTGTTCTTGCACTGAGCCACTCTTCTAGCTACCACATGGCCAATTTATTGCCTGTGTTCGATCTTAACGAGCCTGCACCGGAAGATGACGACAGCGTGGATGAAGTTGATATCGACGAGCCTCCATTGGAGAATGGAAATGGTAATGCATCTGTTTTTTTATTGCACTCAATGCATCTGATTTCGATGAATTTGATTAGTTTCCCTTCTCATTTTCTTTCTCTTTTTTTGGATAGGATTTGATTTGAACTTGCCACTAGACGAGTTTGGTGCGGTAGATTTCGATTTGAACTTGCCACTAGACGAGTTTGGTGCAATTCAAGCTATTCAATACAAGAAGAATGCAAAAATAATTAATGAATTAATTCCAGCTGTGCAGTAGGTAAATAGATCACTTGTTCACTTGTTACATTGTTTCTTTAACAACTAAATGGAGTACTCATTGATTCATTGCTTGAACAAATTTTTTGTAGGCATTCCAAGAGTATTCTCCACGCAAAGCAAATAGGATCTTTGTAACACTACAGAGTGTTTTGAAGGAAGCCATGAAGATTAAAGGATGCAACAAGATAAAGATTCCTCACATGCAAAAACAGAGACTAGAAAGAGAAGACCGGCTGCCATTGCAAATGTCTTGTGAAACTTCCTTGCTAGTCGAAGCAATTGCTAGTCTCTCTGCAAATTAGAAGATGCAAGTTAGAGAGATACTCCATGGACTAGTATGTATCTTAGGTTAAATGCATGAAAGAGAATATGTAACCTTACTGATCTTGGTTTGGTTCTTCCATGGAGGCAATTTGCATCATCTTTCTTTTTTTGAACCGGTGCTTCATCTTCAATTGCTCGTCATCTTGCTTCATCTTCAATTGATCGTCCAATGTCTTCATGATATGGTCAGGCACCATGATGTTGTTACCATTCATCACAAGCTTGTCCACATCAGGAATGTAAATTTGGCAATCAAATTTGTCCAAATCATGCAAAATCCTTGCTGCCAAGTCGTAGTCTTCGTGAAGAAGACCACAACGTGCACAGGTGCGAGCGAGGCGGCGAGCTTGGAAGCAGGCTTCTCCGAAGACGCCGCCGGCATGAAACGTGCCACAGCGAGGACACATGGACTCGATGGAGTCGGACACCATCTCGACGGAGTCCGGCACCATCTCGACGGAGTCGGGCAGCACCTCGACGGAGTCCGGCAGCACGTCGACAGAGTCGGGCAGCACCTCGACGGAGTCCGGCAGCACCTCTCACGCCATATCCGAGATTGGCGTGACCTCCGAGTCCAGCGCCTCCTCCATGCCGCGGGACTCCATGCAGCTTGTGACCTTCATGTCGCCGGAATCCATGGCGTCGGACTCCATGGCACGAGCAAGCAATGAAGCTAAGCAAGCAAGGAAGCTAAGTGAGCATGCTGAGGAGGATGAAGGGAGGCGAGCGTGCTGTGGGAGTTGAAGGGAGGCGGGTGGCGAGAAAATGAGAGAAACGAGGCGACGAGACGCGAGCGGCGAGGAAACGAGAAACGAGGCGATGGAGTTATTGCAATTCTGAGTCGTTGGCGAGAGGGCAGCGGAACAGGCGGCGAGCCGGGGGCAATCGCGTCCATCTGCTACCCCTTTGGCATGGGACGTCAATTTTTGTGAAAACGGGCCTAGAGCCCACAACGACGATTAATATGAGTACGGAGGGAGTATGTAGAGTACTGTTCTGACTTATCGTTGAACCAGAATTCATACTCACGAGTAGTTCTGAATGTTTTTTATTTTGTGTGATAGTGCAGGTCCATTTATTTTTTTTATTATCTTGCTTGCACATTGAACTGCTGGCTAATTATTATTCATGTTTACATACAGCATAATCTAGGCTGGCAACATGGAACCCGATTCAGAGGTGGCATTTGGGAGCAATATTGAATCTCCAATACTGAATCAACCACCATCTCATATGCCAGAAGTCGATTGGGATAATTTGCATATTGTAGAGACACATGACGAGGAAGGACGAATTGAACTAATGAATGAGGATCAGGTATATGTGATTTTGGGCTTGAGGGATGAGGATGAGAGAGCAAAGATGGTTGAAACAAATGGTCGTACAATGGTTGAGCATGGTGATGATACTGAAGCTTATGCCATCAGTGTTAGTGATGCCATACCAAATGAAATTGAGATCACCTATGATAAGGATCACCCAAAAATCGACCTTGGCACTATGTACCTAGCAATGGATGAATTCCGGTTGGCTGTGAGACGATTTGCTATCAATGAGGAATTTGAGCTAGGCACTGAGAAGTCATGCAAGGATAGGTTTCGAGGGTTCTGCAAATCTAGTGAAGGCTGCCTTGGGAGAATTAATGGCAAATTGCAAGCTGATAAGAAAACTATAAAGGTGACAGTTTTAGTTGATCGGCATGATTGTATTTCAAGCAGCAGGGTGAAGACCATAACACCATCTCAGAAGTGGGTAGCTAGCAAGGCTGTGAGAATTATAAGGGTTTCACCCAATATTGGTGCTAAAGAATTACATAAAAAGTTGCAGGACAAATACTCTGTGACAATTTCATACGACACGGTCTGGAGGGGGAGAGAAAAAGCTCTCGCAGAGGTTTATGGTAAATGGGAAGAGAGTTTTGAGATGCTATATAGATGGAAGTCTGAGGTATTGAAAAGGTCACCTGGAAGTATTGTGGAGATAGACGTACCAGAGATAGATGGTAATGTGTATTTCCATCGATTTTTTTGTGCACTAAAACCATGCATTGATGGGTTTTTAGAAGGATGTAGGCCCTATCTAGGTATATATTCTACTGCACTAAATGGAAGGTGGAATGACCATTTAGCCTCAGCTACAGCAGTTGATGGTCACAATTGGATGTACCCGTTGGCGTATGGGTTCATAGCTTCTGAGACAGAAGACAAGTGGACTTGGTTTATGAATCAACTTAAGAAGGCAATAGGGGATCCTCCACTTCTTGCAGTGAGCACAGATGCTTGTAAAGCCTTAGAAAATGCAGTGAAGAATGTGTTTCCCAATGCTGAACAAAGGGAATGTTTTTTCCATCTTATGAAGATTTTTGTGAAAAGATACCAAGGATTTGGAAGGATGTATCCTGCAGCAAGAGCTTATAGGGAAGAGGTGTTCACACACCATATGACAGAAACTTTTAAAGAATCTAATGGGATATTTGACTGGTTAAGAGAGTACCATAATCTCAAGTGGATGAGGTGCGCTTTCAATCCAGAAATAAAATGTGACTATATCACTAATAATGTAGCAGAGGTGTTCAATAATTGGATCCGAGACATAAAGGACTTACCTGTTGCTGAATTAGCTGACAAGGTTAGGGAGATGATCATGGGTTTGTGAAGGAAGAGGAGAAGGATTGGAGAAAGACTATCAGTTGGAAGGATATTACCAGGTATTATGGTTCAACTAAAGGCAAGTACCAGAGGCTTGAGGCACTTGAGAGTTGTGGAATCTGCAAATTGGAGTGCAGAGGTTTGGGACAATAGCAAAAATTGTGAAAGGCATATTGTGAAGCTTAATCAAAAGACATGTACTTGCCTTGAATGGCAACATACTGGTAAGCCATGCCAGCATGTCTTGGCGTTTGTAACATCACAAAAGAGAGTAGACCTCGAGCAATTCGTGCATGAGTACTATTCTGTGGATAAATTCAAGGCTGCTTATGCGAGAGAGATTGAGCAAATGACAGACAAGTCACAATGGCCACAAGTGCAGCTGCCACTTGTTGTGGGTGCACCACTTGCTAAGAGAAATGTAGGTAGACAGAGGAAACTAAGGATCAAAGGTTGTCTTGAGGGTGGTCACAAGAAGAAAGGTGCCAATGATGTTGCCAATGGGGGTGCCAATGATGGCAGCACTGCTCCCAGCAATGCTAAGGGGAAGAAAATGATTAGAGGCCCAGTTACTTGCAAGAAGTGTGGTGAAAAGGGTCATAGGCAAGCTAGTTACAAGTGTGCACTCAATAAGTGTGCACCACTACTACAGAATAGGCCTTCGTTCCAGGCTATTTGTCCCGGCAGCCTTTGGGCCCGGGACAATAGGTGGCTTTTGTCCCGGGTCCAACGGCTAGCCGGGTCAGCGGGGGGGGGGGGGGGGGGGGGCAAGGCCTTTTGTCTCGGTTGGAGACACCAACCGGGACAAAAGGGTACGCGGGCATTTTGTCCCGGTTGGTGGATCCAACCGGGACAAAATGCCCCCATTTTGTCCCGGTTGGTGTCTCCAACCGGGACAAAAGGCCTTGGCCCCCTTATCCCCTTCCCTCTCCCCCTGCCCGAGCCATTCAGCTCACTTGTTTCTTGCTGTTCTCGGCTCGGGAGGGAGGAGTTCTTGCTCATTTCTTCACCACATTTGTGAAGATCTTTGATTCCCCATCCATCCATCGGCGTTAAAGGTTTGGGGCTTGTTTTTCTCTTCTTCCTTGGCTTGTATAGCTCATTTCATGCTTTAGAAATAGAGAAAATGTGTAGCTAGCTCATTTCTTGGACATTTAGCTAGATTGCATATGTAGGTGTGATTTTCTTTTAGATTTAGATGAGTATGTGGATAGTAGAAATTTTTAGAATGAGTGTAGACACTTCATGTGATGTACTTGTATACATGACCATATTGTGGATAGTTGATTTTTGTATTCATGAATGAACTAATGAAATGGGTATATTAGAATTTTTTGTAATATGAATGAATTATTCATGAATGTATTTATTCAATACTCTCGTGTACTCCTGGAACTGAAGGGTGTCAAAGTAATTAGAAGTTATAGAGAATTCTTTCAATTAATTAGAGATTTCTTGAGGATTAATGATACATTTCGTCTTTTTTATATGATTTCATTGTTATTTGCAAGAGTTATTAATCTGATCATTGTAATTGTAATAGTAAATAATTTTTGCATTGTAATGGTAAGAATTTATAATTTTGTGGAAAATAAAGGTATTTTTCAGTAAAATATGGCTTCAGCAGCTGGAGAGAGTGGCGCCGGTGGGGTGATCGTTGTCCTTCTGGAGAGAAGGGCACAACTCGAGTAGGTCGTCGGTCCAAAAAACCTAGTGCTTTTCATAGGGCAGCACTCCGTTATTTGGTAAAAGAATATAGAGAATGCATGGCAAGGGGCGAGGAACCTCCGTTTGATCTTGAGGATTTATTGCGGCGTTACGGTTCGTCACCACCAAACTCGGAGGTTTCAGCTCCGCCATCTTCTTCTGCGCCAGCAAGAAATCCGTTAGAGCATTCTGCGTTCCAACGCAAGGACGGTTGAAAACCTATGTGTTGTTGACCGAATTTTTAAATTTCATGTATAGTACTCCTTTGTTAAGTTCTGTAATGGATTAAGTACTCCTTTTAATTAATCAAGATGTATGATGGATATTGCATATCTTTTAATTATTCATGTTATGTTACATTTAGTTTAATTTAGGTTTGATATATTTTATTTATTCGATACGTGTAAAGAATTCAAATCGATTTATTTAAAATGCAGATGGACCGGCAATGGATGTACAATGCTGACCGACGTTCGAAAGAATTCATTGATGACCTGTATTATTTTTTGTCTGTGGCTGAGGCAAACAAGCAGAATGGTTTTATGTGCTGCCCGTGTGTTCATTGCAACAATAACAAGGATTACTCATCTTCAAGAATCCTACACAGCCACATTTTTGCAAATGGTTTCATGAAGAAGTATGTTTGTTGGACGAAGCACGGAGAACAGGGGGTTACCATGGAAGACAATGAAGAAGAAGATTTTGACGACCACTTTCCCGGGAATGCGGGAATCGGTGCATTCGATGACGATATTCCCATGGAAGAGCCCGAAGTAGATGTAGCAGAAAATGATCCCAGCGACGATCTGGGGCAGGCATTGCACAATGTGCAGGCAGACTGTGAGAGTGAAACGGAGAGGTTGAAGTTCCAGAAGTTGTTAGAGGACCACCATAAGTTGTTGTACCCAGATTGTCAAAATGGATTTAAGAAACTTGGCACCACCTTGGAGTTGCTGCAATGGAAGGCGACAAATGGTGTATCCGACAAGGGATTTGGTGAATTACTCAAACTTGTTAAAAAAATGCTTCCTAAAGACAATGAATTGCCTGCCACAACGTATGAAGCCAAACAACTTGTTTGCCCTTTGGGACTGGAAGTGCAAAAGATACATGCACGCCCCAACGACTGCATCCTCTACCGAGGCGAGTACGAGAATTTGGATGCATGTCCCGTATGCAGTGCATTGCGTTACAAGATTAGAAAAGATGATCCTGGAGATGTCGAGGGGGAGCCTCCCCAGAAGAGAGTTCCTGCGAAGGTCATGTGGTATTCGCCTATAATACCACGTTTGAAGCGTCTGTTTAGAAATAAAGATAATGCTAAGTTGATGCGATGGCACAAAGAGGAACGCAAGAAAGACTCGATGTTGAGACACCCCGCTGATGGGTCGCAGTGGAGAAAAATAGATAGAACGTACCCTGAATTTGATTTGGATGCGAGAAACATAAGGTTCGGTTTGAGTACGGATGGCATGAATCCTTTTGGTGAGATGAGCAGTGGTCATAGCACTTGGCCTGTGAGTCTTTGTCTGTACAATCTTCCACCATGGCTCTGCATGAAACGAAAGTTCATCATGATGCCAGTGCTTATCCCGGGTCCAAAGCAGCCCGGAAATGACATTGATGTGTATCTAAGACCATTGGTCGAAGAACTCTTATTGCTCTGGGGCGATGTAGGTGTACGGATGTGGGATGAATACAAACAGGAAAACTTCAACCTACGAGCATTGCTGTTCGTAACGATCAATGACTGGCCTGCTCTTAGTAACTTGTCAGGACATTCGAACAAGGGATACAAAGCATGCACACACTGTTTAGATAATACCGATAATATATGGTTGACTCACTGTAAGAAGGTTGTATACATGGATCATCGTCGGTTTGTTCCCATCAGGCATGCGGTACGAAAGAAGGGCAAGCATTTCAAAGGCCAAGCGGACCACCGAACAAAACCGATGCACCGTAGTGGTAAAGACGTCTTCAACATGGTAAAAGATCTAGAAGTTATTTTTGGAAAGGGATCTGGTAGCCAACCTGTTCCGAACGAAAACGGAATGGCGCCCATGTGGAAGAAGAAATCTATATTTTGGGAGCTACCATATTGGGAAGTCTTAGATGTTCGTCATGCAATTGATGTGATGCACCTCACGAAGAATTTTTGCGTCAACCTGATAGCATTCTTGGGAGTGTACAGAAAGACAAAAGATACAGTAGAAGCACGTCAAGAATTGCAACGTATGGAAGAACGAGATGCCTTACATCCACAACAGCGAGATAATGGACGACAATACTTAAGTCCTGCCAGCTATACTCTTAGTAAGGAAGAGAAAGAAACCATGTTTGACTGCTTGAGCAGTATAAAGGTTCCATCTGGATACTCATCCAATATAAAAGGAATCTTAAATTTGGCAGAGAAGAAATTTACAAATCTCAAGTCCCATGACTGCCATGTGCTTATGACCGAACTTCTTCCGGTTGTGCTGCGGGGGATTCTCCCTGATAACGTCTGGTTAACGCAGTTTCTCAGAAGATAATTGACCCGGAGAATTTGATAAAGCTGCAAAACGATGTGGTGCAATGTCTTGTTGGCTTTGAGCTGATATTTCCACCATCTTTCTTCAACATCATGACACATCTTCTAGTGCACCTTGTCAAAGAGATTGATATTCTCGGACCAGTATTTCTACACAACATGTTCCCATTCAAAAGGTTCATGGGGGTACTCAAGAAATGTGTTCGTAATAGAGCTCGTCCAGAAGGAAGCATCGCCAGTGCCTACGGAACTGAGGAGGTCATTGACTTTTGTGTTGACTTTATTGATGACCTTAAACCGATTGGAGTCCCTGAATCGCGATATGAGGGGAGACTAACTAGAAAGGGTACATTAGGAAAGAAATCTTATGTCTGCACAGATGATTTCTCATTCAAGAAAGCGCATTATACGGTTCTTCAACAATCATCCTTGGTTGACCCATATATCGAGGAACACAAGAAAATTCTGCTCTCCAATTTCCCGGAAAAGTCTGAGGCATGGGTTACACGTGAGCACATGAACACTTTCTGCAGCTGGTTGCGGAAGCATCTAATGCATAACATGGATATAAGTGAACAACTATTTTTATTGGCTAGGGGACCGTCTTGGAATATCTTAACATACCAAGGGTACGAGATAAATGGAAACACATTTTATACGATAGCCCAAGATAAAAAGAGTACCAACCAAAACAGCGATGTTCGTATGGATGCCACGGACAATAATGGAAAAAAAGACACATATTACGGCTACATTGAAGAGATATGGGAGCTGGATTACGGTCCCAATTTCAAGGTGCCTCTATTTCGTTGCCAATGGGTTAAGCTATATGGAGGAGGGGTAACAAAAGATGAGTATGGGATGACAATAGTTGATCTCAACAATCTTGGGTATAGAGACGAGCCATTTGTCCTAGCCCAGGATGTCGCTCAGGTTTTCTACATTAAGGACATGTCCAGCAAGCCAAAGAAGGGGATAAACAAGCAAAAGGATGAGCCTAAGCGACACATAGTTCTATCAGGAAAGAGAAACATCGTTGGAGTGGAGGACAAGACAGACTTTTCAGAAGAATATAATAATTTTGTTGCCATTCCACCTTTCGAAGTAAATGCTGATCCATGCATCCTGCTAGCCAATGATGATGCTCCATACTTGCGCCGTGATCATAATCAAGGGACATTTGTGAAGAGAAAGTCTGTTACCGCTAATCCTTCATGTACTTGAATCATTTTATATTATTGTATAAAAACATAATCGCAATTCGAATACTTTTATTATATATGTACTGTACAATTATACTTTATGTGTTATATATATTATTTTATATATTTTTCACTTAATTACTAGACTCAATTATAATTTTCATTCAATAATGGATTACTCAACTAATTTTATTTATTTCATGAAATTACATTCACATTAACACACTATACTCTCTCACTAACACACACAATCTCACTAACACACACTATCTCTCAAACTCACACACTACTCATTAATATCATGAAATTGCTTAATTTTATCTAAAATTCACTTTTTAAACGTTAATATCGTGATAGAATCCACTTTCTGTCGAAAAGCAACAGTTTGAAAAAAAATTCACCTAATATATTTTTGCATGGTCAAAATAACAAATATGATTTCAAAAAAGTTAGATATTTCATTGACCCAATCACTTGAATGAAAATTAATTATTTTTGTTGCGTGTATCAAGTTTATATAGAGATAAGAAATTTTGTTCCATAATTTTTGGAATCATAATTTTATTAACTGAATTAACAAATAAAAGCCAATTTTAAAAGAGAAGTAAAAAGAAATAAAAACAAACATAACATTAGGCGGGAACGAGGGAAAACGGGCCCCTTTTGTCCCGGGTGGTAGATCCACCCGGGACTAAAGGTGGGCCGCGGGCTGGGAATTTTCCCGGCCCGCCCAAAAACCCCTTTTGTCCCGGGTGAAGCCACCACCCGGGACAAAAGGTCCTTTTGTTCCGGGTGGTGGATTCACCCGGGATAAAAGGGGGGGGGGGGGGGGGGGGCTTTTGTCCCGGGTGAAGCCACCACCCCGGACAAAAGGACCTTTTTGTCCCGGGTGGTGGCTTCACCCGGGATAAAAGGCCCCCCTATATTTCCTTCCTCCCTCCTTCGCCCTTCTCCCAAACACTTGTTTCTTTTGGTGCCGCCGCCGTCCGTTCCCCTGCTCCCCCCACCGCGCGAGCTCAACGTCCCCGAGCACCGCCGCCGTCGACGTCGCCGCCCAGAGCCCCTGCGAGCGCCGCCGCCGTTGACGTCCGCCATCCCGGCCTCGGCCCCGTGCCACCTCGGCTTCGCCGCCCCGGCCTCCACTCCGCGCGCACGCCCTCGTCTTCGCCGCCCCCGGCGGCCTCCACTGCACGCCGCCGCGCCGCCACCCTCTCCGCTGCGCGCCACCGCGCCGCCAGCTCCCCGCCTCGTCGTCCAGGGCCGTGCCACGCCCCTAGGTTTCCCCGCCGCCCTGTGTGAGTAGTGTGGCCGGCCGCATTTTCTTTTTTCTTTTCAAATTTTATGTTTATGTAGAATTCAATTATCATGTATGAGTAGTGTTAATTTAATTTATTATATATTAAGTAGAATTCAATTATTAGAATTAGGTGCAAATTTTGTGCAAATGTTATTAGAATTCAATTTTGGATATATTATTAGAATTCAATTATGGATATATTAGTAGAATTCAATTATGGAAATATTATTAGAATTCAATTTTGGAAATATTATTAGAATTCAATTTTGGATATATTATTAGAATTTAATTAAGGAAATATTATTAGAATTCAATTTTGGATATATTATTAGAATTCAATTTTGGATATATTATTAGCAACAAATTATGGATATATTATTAGAGAGAATTTCGAGAGAAATAGAGAAGGAAATATAGAATTAGAGAGAATTTCTATTATGATGTATTCATTATTTAATTATGTCATTCAAAGACTTTAATTCATCATGTATTTATTATTTTTTATGTCATTCAAAGAGTTCAATTTATCATGTATTTATTCTTTAATTATGTCTCGAGCTCGCAAACTCGCACTAACACACAAACATTTCCGATAGTTTCCGATAGTTTCCGATCGTTACCGATCCCGACCGAATCGTTTCCGATAGTTTCCGATCGTTACCGATCCCGACCGAATCATTTCCGATAGTTTCCGATCGTTACCGATCCCGACCGAATCGTTTCCGATAGTTTCCGATCGTTACCGATACCGACCGAATCGTTTCCGATAGTTTCCGATCGTTACCGATCTAAATATGTGGATTATTTAAATAATTTTTTAAGGGTTTTATTTGTATTCATATTTTAGTTATGATGGACCCGCGACACACAGACGCGGAAGATGAACAGTTCCTGTTGAATATGATTGGCGAAGGTCAAGGAGATGTCGTTGAACAAGCTGATGATGGCAGCAATACCGACATATATTTGAATATGTCCGGTGATGGAATTGAGGCACCATCTATTCAGGATGACGCTGCTGCTGAACAAAGTGCTAATGTACATATCACAACTATAATTATTTGTAGTGACAATCATATTTTCATCTAAATCTATATGAATACTATGAATGTTTTTTTTATAGCCGTCTGGATCATCGTCGCAGCAGAAAAAGACGAAGCGAGGCCCAACAAAAAAACTGGAAGGGGGTTCATTATAACGGAAGTTGGTCCAGATGGCGAACCGATCGCTCCAGAAGCTGCCGCCAAAAAATTCATAAGACAATCCGGATGTATTGTCAGGGACCACATCCCGATCAGCTTCAGGCTCTGGAAAGCTTCCAATCCAAGTGAGGAACGGGATGCGGTACCCGTAAGAGAAAAAGAATGGTGCTGGTGGGAGCTTAAGAAAAACTTCATGGTTCCAGCTGAATCCGAAGAGATATGCAAGCGCTAGACCCTGAGTAAGATGGCTGAACAGCTGCGATCATTCAAGAAAATTTTGACGAAGAAATATATCAAGACCGGGACCACACCCGTATTTACCGGCGAGCTCGAAAAGCTCTGGGGTCACTGGGATGCATTTGTGGAATACAAGTCTTCAGAGCTTGGGCTTTAGAAGGTGCAGAAGGCCAAAGACAATGCCTCGAAAAAAGTGTACCATCACACTCTAGGCCAAGGAGGCTACAAGCTTGCAGTACCCAAATGGGAGAAGATGGAGCAGGATCTGCTTGACAGAGGCATCCAACCTGCGACCATGAACTGGCCTGAAAGGTCAAGGACCTGGTTTTATGGTCACGGGGGAAGCTTGGACCCATTGACTGGTGACTGCATCTATGGGCCAAACATCCAGCGAGCAGCCCAGAGACTACAGGAGGCCATACAAGCAGCGGCCGAGGGAACATTCCAGCCGGATAGAGAGAGGGACGAGCTGACTTACGCCCTTGGGAATCCAGAGCATCCGGGCCGCACAAGAGGCAAAGGCGTGGTTCCGTGGAAGTATGGGTTCAGGGATTACATTGATTCATATAGAAGCCGGCAAAGAAGAAAGAATGATGAGCGGGAGCACTTGCGAAGGCTAGAGGAACGGCTCATGTCACACGATCAAAGACTGGAGGAAGAGGTTCAACGCCAAGTGGCCGTAGCAATGAGCCAGCAACAGCAAGCGCAAACGTTGCCTCCAGAGCCTAGTGTCGCAGCCGATCACATGTCTCAGCGGAAAAGCAGCTGCGCTTCCACAGACATCGCCGCCGCCGAGCCCACGGGGATCCAGGCCACAATTGAAGCGTCGGCCCCGCAGCGATTTCCAGTGGATGAGATCACCCACCGGACACCTTGTGACCTGCAGGCTGCCGTTAAGAACTTAACGTTCACTGTTGCGTACGGTACCACCATGCCAACCGAACCAGGCGACGTGTACCACGGGCAGCAAATTCCGCCTAGATACACAAGAGTTGGCGTGGAGCAGGTGTGCCAGGGTTGAGAGACGCTCGAGCTTGATATTCCTGGAGGCGATGGGGAGAGGACACTAGCAGAAGCCATTCATGGCTACATCCTATGGGATAAGCGCTACATTGTCCTAAAGTCGGATAATGAAACACCAAGACCGGCATCTCAGCATGCCTCTCCAAGACCGGCATCTCCGCAAAACTCCCCAAGGGCAGCACTGTCTCGGCAAGGTTCACCGGCACATTCTCCATCACCATCATCTCATGCGCCGATGAACACTCAAGCGTCACCGTCGCCTCCATGGTCACCCCCTCCGCCGCCGGCAAACAAGCAGAAATGGCCGCCGGCAAAGAAGGTAGCTGCACCGGCTAAGGAGCCTCCAAAGAAGAAGGAAAAGAAGAAGAAAACCAAGGAGGCTCCTATTAAACCTTGGGACATGAGCCTTGAAGAATGCGATCGGATAACTCAAGAAAGAGTTAAAGAGCACTTCAAGCCGAAGCCAAAGCCGGAGCCCGAGAAAGTGATAAATCCGATAGATTTGAAATTTTTTAAGGGAATGTGCGAAGCAAATAAGAGAAAATTCATTCCGAGAGACCCCCCTTCAGACTACGAATGCACAATTATCAAAACTACTGAGAAAAAGAAGCGACAATCAAAGTCGTCGTCGTCCGACGTTCCACAGCTCGGAGCCCAAAAGAAACAATCAATAGAGCCTCTCGTAGTGGGACAGAGGACGCAAGAACAAGACTTTGTTACTTTTTTGAAAGAATCAAACCTGACGGCCGCTCAGATTGCAGGGGGAGAAGATATTCCAAAGGCCGATGTGGTCGTCAAATGGACGTTTGAGATCGGCAAAACTCTTGTACCCCCCGAAGTAGTGTCTGTGCTTCCAACGCAAATGTCTAAGCTGCACCAGCACTACATGCGTGCGATGGCCGATTGCATCTTCATGCAGGGCGCAAAGATTAAAGATGACGATTTCTTACGGGGGGAGGCCATTATATGGATAAACTGGGAAGAAATTTGCCAACTATTCCATCAGGAGGCCCTCGACATCTCTATGGTCAGCTTGTGGGTTCTGTAAGTATTTTAGTCTCCTTACGTATTGTTTTGCATGATCTCAACATACTGATCTCTTGATTTATTCGGTATCATGTAGAATGGAGATACATACTTGCAGAAGAAAGGGATACTCTCACCTCGGCTTCATCGACCCAATTACTTGTAATTGGAGGCTTCTACGCGACAATACCGATGAGATATTCCAAAACTTGTTCAAGTACATAAGCGTTCATCACAACAAGCAAATGATATTGTTTCCTTACAACTTTGCGTGAGTGATTCCTTCCGTCTAACTCTTTCTATTCTGTAATCGAATTGTTTAAACCTTAACTACCAAGAACTGCCTCCATATAATCTTGCAGTGAACACTGGGTCCTAATTGTCATAATTCCCGAGAAGAGCCTACTCGTGGTTATGGACTCATTGAGGAGTCCTCCAGAACAATACGAAAATCTTCTTAACATGATGAAAAAGTAATTCTACCACTACTCTGTCGGTGACCGATAATTTGAATCACTTTGTTACTTGACTATAATTGTTCTAATCATGCACAGGGTTTGGAAAGAATTCGCTAAAAATCATCCAGGCAAATTTGACAAGGAATTGAAGATCAAGACAGATTTTCCGGTACGCACTTGGATGATTCGTTGCACGATTCATTAGTTTTATTATATATTCATGTAAATACCTGATAATTTCTTCTCTCTTAAAGTGTATGAGGCAGAAACCAGGCACTGTATTGTGCGCATACTATGTATGCGAGAACATCCATGGTCTGGTAGGTCCTCCAAAGGGCTGGACAGATTGGGAGGAGGAAGTAAGTAAAAAACTTGTTAATATTTGAACTCGTATTTTAATTAGTCGAAATTAATTATCCCCTTTTTCCTTAGGTCGGGGAGATGCGCGATAAACTCATACCGGAGGAAAAGATTATGGCGATTCAAGAACAATTCTCCGGATTTATTGTTGAGCAAGTCCTCGATCCAAAAGGCGAATTCTACTATGATGGAATATCTAATATTGACAATCACAGCAAATATGACAATATACGCGTATATATGTAATTAAGAACGAATATAACTATGTAAATATATATGTGTGTCTATGTATTAAATTTCTATTTATGAGTATGTATGTATGTATTAAATTTCCAAAAGGCGAATTCTACTATGTAATTAAGAACGAATATACCTATGCAAATATGATGGAGTATGTATGTATTATATATATAAGCACTCCAATAATATATATGTGTGTATATATATATATATATATTTATATAATATTGGTCCTAGACATTTTCATATGTAAAGGAATTCACATGTATAGATATGTGTATACATATATATATATAAGTGAATTAATTTATATATGAAAACTATCTAGGACAAATATTATATAAGTAACTATATATATGTATATATTAGTGGAGATCATACACACTGAATTCCAATACATAAGTTTAATTGAAATGCAAAAGTATAATTGAAATAGAAAAAGAATTGAGAAAATAAAAACATGAAAAAAAAGAGACCTTTTGTCCCGGTTGGTAACACCAACCGGGACAAAAGGGTGCGCCAGCCGCGTGGGCGCTGGCTGCACCTTTTGTCCCGGTTGGTGTTACCAACCGGGACAAAAAGGTTCTCTTTTGTCCCGGTTGCCAGACCTGGGACAAAAGGGCACCCCCTTTTGTCCCGGACTGGCGTTCCCGGTTGGGAAACCGGGACAACAGCGGTTTCCTAACCGGGACAAATCAACGTTTTTGTAGTAGTGCACTCAATTGGAACAAAAAAAAAGGCAAGTATCGTTCTTTCATTGAGAGCATAAATTATCACATAGTGTCAAAAATTATTTTTTTGATTAATTGCAGGAAAAGAAAGCCTAGGAAGAACAATACTAAAGCTAGACCAGGTGAACCTAACACCCCACAAAGGCCAAATAGAGAAGAAATAATACATGATAGTCCCGGTATGGTCGCTAGAAGGTAAGCAGCAATGACAAATAGTTCTATATTCAGCAATGTACAAATGAGTAACAGAAATATTTATCTAAATGTGCTAACACATATGTGCAGCCATGCTGCTTTCTTGTTGGACGAGGGTACTTCTTCTCAGACCACTACAACTACTTCCGACATGATGGTCCTACTGCTGTTCCAGCAAAGAAGATGTCTGCACCTCCAGCAAAGAAGATGGTCCCCAGGAGAAAGCTACAAATCGGTTGAATGATCTATGTGATGTATCGAAGCTGAAGTATCTGGACTATTAAAAAATAATCACTTACGTGAGATGTTTGGGCACAAGTAGTTATGCTAGTGTGAACTTAATTTCTGTGAGCTTTGAATCTTTTTCAGTAAGGCTGTGAACTCATTTGTTTCATGATTTGTAAACTCATTTGAGTGAGCCTATGGGCTAATGATTTGAACTTGTCATTATTTTCTTTAGCTGTGAACGCATCATTCCATCCAAATGTATAAACATCATTCAGTTTGCACTCGTTTCCGACGTGTGCAGGCACTGCTAGGGTAGGCTCGTGGCCATCAAGTTCTTGATGCGAGGCACTCCATGCACGCGGCCAGCTGCTAGGGTAGGCTCAAGGCCATGAAGTTCTTGATGCGGCGACGGGGTCACGATCGATCGAAGCATGTACGGACTGCGCCTGCCGGATGGATCGACGACGCAGCCGGCGGTCCGCCGGAGCCCGGAGGGATGGACGTGCTGATGGCGGGCTGCCAGATGGGAACGCTGGCGCAGACCTTGATCGATCGACGTGCTGATGGCGGGCTGCCGGACGGGATCGCTGGCGCAGACTATGATGGCGCGTGGAACTGCTGCTGATTCAATCAAGGCAATATATCCTAGGGGCAAATTAGTCACTTCATTAGGCTTTTAATGGGAAAAGGAAGTAAAAAACATTAAAACAATGAAAATGTCAAGGAAATCAAGGTGTCCATGAGGAGAGTGTCAATTTTTGCGAAGTCAATGTTGAAAGTGTCGAAGTCGCGAAGCCCAATGAACACAGTGTCAAAAATCCAAATTTCTCGTCAAGAATCTCATGCCGAGCTTCTCTTTTCTGTAATTTTCACCCACATTTTAACTTGAAACCTTACCATGCTTTTGTTGTACCTCTTGCTCTAGACCTGGATTTTGTTTTCTGGATTTTACACATGTACCGTGGTGCCCAAGATATCAAATCTTATCTCAATTACCTTAGATTATTTTTCATAATAACTGAGGTTACTAATTCAGAAGCAATTCAGCTCCAATATGAATTGTTACCAATAATTTAGATCAAGGAGCCCATTTGTCCATTTTCTTAGCGTGTTTCTTGAGGAAACATGGAGTTAAAAAATGCTTGCAAATGGTAACCATAAGATAACACCCAATAGCTTCTTGCCCATTATAAAAATAAGAAGAAAAAGAATGCAACGATGCAGAGGTAGAGGCGCCTTATCTGCTGCGGTGTGCATGTACCGAAGCAGTACACTGCTGGCCTGTCGCTGTCGGCAACGCACAGGTGTTCCTGCTGAGCTCCTACGGTTCCCCCTGCACGACGAGAAGACTTGTCCATTTGATTACTACAACAGTCTGCAATGCAAGTGCTGCCAAATTGTATTAGTTAACTGATTAATTGATTCCGAGATCGCTTTGGCAGTTCTGTTTGACTTTACTTCGTTATCTGCCGATCAGTTTTGAATTTAATAAACCTTTTTATATTCAGGTTATTTCTCAAATGGCGGGTCCCGTAGCCCTGAATTTTGGCGGCGGCTGCAGTTTTGCAAATACAAAATACATTTTCTAGCCTGCTCCCTGTGCATGCATCCTGGTGTGGTTGTGGAAATCCAGGAACGGTTATCGCTTTTCGATGAAGACTACGATCCTTTCACATGGTACTGCTCACTCCATCTTATAATATACTCCCTCCTTCCGTGTTTATAAGGCATACACGTATATCAAGATTCAAACCTTGTCATTTTTGACCAATAATTTGACTATTAAAATTTATTTTTATAATGCAAATTTCATATAATTGGATTCATAATCAAATATATTTTACAATGATTATAAGTTTATAATCAAAAGTGATATAATATATGATAAATAAATAGTCAAAGTGTTGTTTAGAAGACCGTGTCATGTTCCACCATGCCTTATAAACGGGGAAGGAGGGAGTATAATATAGGCATTGCAGCAATATAATACAGATTAAGGGAGAGGATAAAAGATACATGTACCTTCAAGAACTCTTAATTTACCCGCTGTAGTTAAAACTGTTTCTAAGATTAAGGAATAAAAAAGATAAGTATGCAGCTCAGAGTCATGGAGAATTAAATTATTTCCTTTAATACTTGTTAAAAACTCCTAGAATGTCTTATTATTCAGATACAAACTTGTTATGTGGGGAAAACAGAAACACTATGTTAGGCGCGCAAAAAAAGTGGCCGGTTAAAGCCACATGTATCTTAATTTATTTGGCAAGTTAGATATCAATTAGCTATTATGGTTAGTAGATCGGTTTGGTTAAGATTTGGGTCTCGTGGCTTGTACGAGAGGTAACCTAGCCAGGTATATATCCGGTCATGTAAACTCTATTTGGCAAGCAATGAAAGTATCTTCCTCCTACCGCTAATCTACTAAGCGTGGAGCAAGGGGGACTTGATCCCTCTCCTCTGTCGTCAGTTACCCTAGCCATCACATTGGTATCAGACGTCCACGATCCTGCGCCATGGGTGACGATGCCAACAAGGCGGCGGCCGACGCCGCAGCAGCCGCGGCGGCCGCTGAGCAGGAACACCGAGAGCTCATGTCCGCGCTCCTCAAGAAGCTTGACGTCCTTGCCAAGCTTGAAGATCGACTCGATCGCATCGAGTCCACACAGAAGCAGAGGACCCTCCACGCCCAAGGTTCGGAGATCCTTCAGCAACGCAAAGAAGGACCCCTCGGCCACACCCGCTTCCACGAGCTGGATTTCCCGACATTCGACGGCACCAACGATCCCCTGCCTTTCCTCAATTGCTGCGAACATTACTTCCGAGGGCAGCGCACCCTTGAGGAAGAACAAGTCTGGCTGGCGGCCCTCCATCTCCATGGCGCAGCACAGCAGTGGTACATGCGCCTTGAGAGGGACGAGGGCGTTCCATCATGGCGGCGCTTCTCCACCCTCCTGGACATGTGTTTCGGTCCGCTCCTCCATTCTAATCCGCTCGGCGAATTGGCGGCCTGCCGCTGCTCCAGCACCGTCGCCGACTACCAGGACCGCCTCCTGGCGCTCCTCACCCACGCCGGCACCCTCACGGAAGCACAACAGATCCAGCTTTTCACGGCCGGGTTAGGCGAACCCATCAGCATCGACGTGCAGCTCCAACGGCCTCGGTCCCTAGAGGTCGCCACGAGCCTGGCACATGCCTACGAGCGTCGCGAGCAGGTTACAGCGCCACCTCCGCGTGCTGGGCGTGCTGCTGCTCCACCGCCTCGCGGCCTCCTTCTAGGGCCATCAACACCGGTACCTCCCTCGCAGGCTTCTACCTCAGCACCGCCCCTGGAGTTACCCGCGCCACCGCCCGGGACTGTCACGGTGGCCGGACGCACTGTGCGCCGCCTCTGCCAGCCGAAATCGAGGAACGCCGCCACAGTGGCCAATGCTTCAATTGTGATGAGAAGTACATTTGCGGCCACAACCAGGTCTGCGCTCGCCTCTTCACCATGGAAGTCGCCAACCACGAGGACGACGAACCAACAGCCGCTGACGACACAGAGCCGACGCCACTGATATCCCTCCATGCCATCACGGGTGTCCGTACCCATGACACCATGTGCAAGTTGTCGTCCAGCTGGGCCATACTACGGTGACCACCCTGCTCGACTCCAGCTCCACTCACAACTTCATGTCAGAGGCTGCAGCGAGGCGAACCGGCTTGTGCTTCATCCCACGTACCAATATGGCCGTCACGGTCGCCAATGGCGATCGCGTTCGCTGCCCGGGAGTCTTCCGTGATGCTACGTTCTCCATCGATAGCGAGCCGTTCCGCGCCGACGTCTATGTTCAACCGTTGGGCGGCCATGACATGGTCCTCGAGACAGACTGGTTGGCCACCTTGGGGCCGATCCCCTGGGATTTTGGGCGCCACACCATGTCCCTCTGGCGTTCCAACAGGCGTGTCCATTGGCGTGGCGTGCCCGGACCAGGCGGTGCCCAATTTCCTGCCACGCGTGCGCGTGACCTGCTGGACTTCCTCCTGGACGAGTTCTGTAATGAACATGGCACCATTTATGCCATTTCGAGTGATTTTGGTGGTCATATGACAACACAATCAATGGGACTAATAGTTTTGTTGAGTGGACATTTCTAGATCCCAGGGATGAAGCAAAAAGGACATGCAAAGCAAAACACGAAGAAAGAACTCAAAGAAACAATGAATTGGACGAGTTCTGCAGAAACCAGTAGCATCGGTGCATCCGATGGTTGTCGGAAGAACCGACGCCCTGGCTTTGGTGCAAGACAGAGCACCTCTGGAGATCAGGTGACGAAAGAGTATAGCAGCGGTTGAACCGATGGTGTCAAGCCAAGCATCGGTGCAGTTGATGTACTATGTTCCAGAGACGGTGTCAAGCGTGAATCAGCTAGCCCTTCAGCATCGGAAGAACCGATGCCCACCGGTGTATAGCGTCGGAGCAATGACGTCAGCAAGGGAAACGGCTACATGAAGATCTAGTGTCACCGGAAGTTCCGATGCCATAGCATCGATTCATCTGGTGGTTCCTGGAGTGGCTGCTACTGTGTCAGAGAAGCCAATGGCTACTTCAGCGCGTAGTGTCACCGGAAGAACCGATGCCCTATACACCGGAAGTTCCGATGCCTATGCAGAAAAGCTGCTAACGGCTAGTAACGGCTCTCTTGAGTTGGTGGCCTATATATATGCCTCACCCCGGCCATTTGAAGCATGCTGGAGTCCCAAGACATCATACACACATCTAAGAACACCTCCAAGCCATCCAAGAGCATAGAGATCAAATCCTTAGTCCTTAGCACATGCTTTGTAAGTGTTAGTGCTAAGTTAGCTCTTGAGTGAGTGATCAAGCAAGGTTTAGATCCTTGTGCTGTGGTTCTAGAGTGAACCAAACTTGTATCTTGGTGTGCCAGCCTCCTTGGAGCATTAGTGGCTCGCCGGCAAGTCAACGACCCTCCGGCTTGGTGTGGAGCGGCGTCGACAACATTGTGCGGGGGACGGAGACCCCTCCTTCGTGGGCAATCTCCCTTAGTGAAAATCGGGATCAAGGTGACCGTGATTGTGTTCACGGAAGAGACTTGATTGCCAGGAAATGATACTCTTCATGAGTGCTTCAACAACGTGGACGTAGGGGCGCCTTTGTGGCAATCCGAACCACGGGATAAATCCTCATGTCGAGAGTTCGCTTCCTCTCATCCCTCCCTTTAAGCTTCCATATTTCATATTGCAACTTGTGTGCCTTTACTTTCTTTGTGTAGTATCTTGCTAGGATTGGCTATAGGTTGAAAAACTATTTTGGGATGAGGGTTTTACACTAAGGTGAACCGTAATTGCACATCTAGATAGCTTGATCTAGTTTAAGTTTTGTGCAAACTAGTTGGAGCCATAGGTTAAGGTTTTAATAGTGGCTAATTCACCCCCTCCCCTCTTAGGCTAGAGAACCTGATCGCTTTCAATTGGTATCAGAGCTGGGACTCACTTCTCTCACAAAGAAAGCCAATTCTATTGGCAAATTTGTGTTTACCGGCTCATTAGATCGGTAGGCTTCATCGCCTAGTGAGTTAGCTCTTAGGGGGAAAGGATGGATCCTTTTAGACCCGCTCCATGATTAGACGGCACGGGCTTCCAATGGTGTAAGATTTTAATGCAAGCCCATCTCTAAGCAATGGGACTAAACGTTTGGAGAGTAGTGAGTGAATGTGTAAAAAATAATGGTCAACAAGAGAAGCAACATGATGTCACCGCTAAATGCATAATCTTGTCTTTTCTTAGTGACAATGTTTTCAATTGTGTTTATTCTTGCGAAAATGCTAAAGAGCTATGAAAGACTATCATTGAGAACCATGAGGGCACAGAGGATGTTGCCAATGAAAGATATCATATTCTCATTGATAAGCTTAATAGCTTTAAGCAACTTGATGATGAGAATGCCGAATCCATGTACTCATGATTGAATACTCTTGTGAATGAGATTAATTCCTTAGGTGTGAAGCAAATTGAAGATTTGGAACTCATTCACAAGATCCTTCACTTACTTCGAAGGCCGGACTATGATTTGGTGACCACAATTCTATATGAGAAAGAGCTCGACACAATGACACCAAATCAAGTCCTCAACAAGGTGATCGCCCATGAGCTACGCAATGACATCAAGGCAAAAGCACCATCTTGTTCACCAACACATAGCGCATTTGCATGCAAACACCTCAAGAAGTTGAAGAAGATGGCCATCAAAGGTAGCTCAAGTGATGAGAAAGAAGAGGATGCAAGAAAATCCTCAAATGATGAAAAAGAGCCAATAAACCCCAATCTCTACAAGCAAGTAAAGAAGATGAACAAATGCTTGAAGGAAATCATCTCAATGGGGTATATGGTCTTCCTCAAAGATGGGCCTCACCATCAACTTATGAAGGTTGAGAACAAGTTCAAGAAGAACAAGCAAAAGAACGAGAAGAAGCCCAAGTATGAATCATATATCGTATTTGGTGAATGGATAAGCGGTGGTGAAGAATCAAGTGCAAGTTCAAGTGATGAATCAAACAAGAAATTCACCACCCACATGGGATCATCATCCAACACTTGCTTTATGGCCATAGGTATGGATAGCGATGTAAGTGATGATGACTCCGACTCTCCTTCAATTGATGAACTTCTTGACTTAGTTCATGAGCACCAAAAAGTCATTAAGAAGCAATCAAAAGAAATTAAAAACCTTAATGCTCTCAATGATCTAAATGCTTCTCTTGCTACAAATTTTGAAGATTTGATGTGCAAATTTAAATTGCTTTGCAAGGAGCATGAAGAGCTCAAATTAAAATTTGAGAGCATTAATGATACTAATGACTCTTTGGAATTGAAGCAAACTATCTCTTGTGCAATTCCAATCGCTAGGATAGATACTTCAACTTCTTGTATTGACTTAATTGATGAATCTTGCTCTAACCCTTGCAATGAGAAATGCTATGAGAATGTTGTTGTAGAATCATGTGATGATCTCATTGCCAAGGAGAATGATTGAGCTCAAGCAAGAAGTGGAAAGGCTCATGAAGGACTTGTATAGATTGAAGGGCAAAGGCATAGAGAGAAATGTCCAATCTTCTAAAGATAACCGTGAAGACATGGTGAAGGAGCTTGAGAAGGGGTCCACTGTGACTTGCTTAAAGTGCCACAAAGAAGGCCACAAGTCCAACAAGTGTCCTCAACCAAGGAAGAAGCTTCCTGATGAGAAGAATAAGAAGAAACTCACAATCAAGAGTTCTCTCATCTACACCAAGCCCAACCGGAGGAACAAAAGCAATAGCACCTCCTATGTGATCAAAAAGAAGACCAATGGCAAGGTGGTTGCTCACAAGGTTGGGAAGAAGGAAAGGAGTTGGAACCACTCCATTTGGGTGCCCAAGGACATCATCACCAACATGAAGGGGCCTCAAATGGTGTGGATTCCAAAGGAGAGTTAAAGCCATCCAAGAGCATAGAGATCAAATCCTTAGTCCTTAGCACATGCTTTGTAAGTGTTAGTGCTAAGTTAGCTCTTGAGTGAGTGATCAAGTAAGGTTTAGATCCTTGTGCTGTGCTTCTAGAGTGAACCAAACTTGTATCTCGGTGCGCCGGCCTCCTTGGAGCATTAGTGGCTCGCCGGCAAGTCAACGACCCTCCGGCTTGGTGTGGAGAGGCGTCGACAACATTGTGCGGGGGACGGAGACCCCTCCTTCGTGGACAATCTCCCTTAGTGAAGATCGGGATCAAGATGACCGTGATTGTGTTCACGGAAGAGACTTGATTGCCGGGAAGCGATACTCTTCTTGAGTGCTTCAACAACGTGGACGTAGGGGCGCCTTTGTGGCAATCCGATCCACGGGATAAATCCTCGTGTCGAGAGTTTGCTTCCTCTCATCCCTTCCTTTAAGCTTCCGCATTTCATATTGCAACTTGTGTGCATTTACTTTCTTAGTGTAGTATCTTGCTAGGATTGGCTATAGGTTGCAAAACTCTTTTGGGATGAGGATTTTACACTAAGGTGAACCGTAGTTGCACATCTAGATAGCTTGATCTAGTTTAAGTTTTGTGCGAACTAGTTGGAGCCATAGGTTAAGGTTTTAATAGTGCCTAATTCACCCCCTCCTCCTCTTAGGCTAGATCACCCAATCGCTTTCAAGTTCGCTGACGTCTTCGCTACTCCAGTCGGGCTCCCTCCACCTCGCTCCAGAGATCACTCCATCGATCTCCTACCGAGTACAGCGCCAGTGGCCGTTCACCTCTACAGATATCCTCAGTTGCAAAAGGACGAATTGGAACGTTAATGTCGCACCATGGAGGCCCAGGGTCTCATCCGCCCCTCCTCGCCTTTTTCAGCACCAGTTCTCCTCGTCATGCAGGCCGATGGCACTTGGCGCCTTTGTGTTGATTACGGAACCCTCAACTAGCACACAGTGAATGACAAATTCCCCATTCCAGTTGTATAAGAACTCCTGGACGAATTGCACAGCGCTAGGTTTTTTGCCAAGCTCGACCTCCGCTCTAGGTATTATCATGTGCGCATGAATCCAGAGGACAATGCCAAGACAGCTTTCAGAACACATGACGACCTGTACGAGTTTCTCGTCATGCCTTTCGGTCTCACCAATGCGCTGGTGACATTCCAAGCCTTGATGAATGACGTTCTGTGGCCGTTCCTCAGACAGTTCATGCTTGTCTTCTTCGATAACATCTTGATCTACAGTGCGACTTGGGTTGAGCACATGAACCATATACGTGCAGTCCTCTCCGTCCTGCGGAGCATCAGCTGTTCTTGAAGCGTTCCAAGTGTTCCTTTGGTGAGACGTCTGTGGTGTACTTGGGACATGTGGTTTCTGGAGAAGGCATCGCGATGGACACCAGCAAAGTTCAGGCAATCTTGGACTAGCCGACGCCATCATCAGTACGTGCCCTTCGTGGGTTTCTTGGCTTGGCGGGATATTACCGGCGCTTCATCAAGGACTTCGGCTCGATCGCAGTGCCCCTCACCGTGTTGCTCAAGAAGGATGCATTCCTCTAGTCCCCGGAGGCGGACGTGGCCTTCAATGCACTGCAGCACGCCCTAACGCCGGTGCCAGTTTTGACCCTCCCCGACTTCTCCAAGCCCTTCGTCGTTGAGTGCGACGCCTCCGGCATCAGCGCAATGCTTCATCAGGACAGCGGCGCGATCGCCTTCTTCAGCCATGCCCTGCCCCTTCGCCACCGCGGCCTTACTGCGTATGAGCGCGAGCTCATTGGACTAGCCCAAGCTGTGCACCACTGGCGCCCGTACCTATGGGGCCGCGCGTTCGTCGTCCACACCGACCATCAACCATTGAAGTTCATCCTCGACCAATGTCTGGCCACAATCCCTCAACATCACTGGGTGAGCAAACTCTTGGGTTTTGATTTCGCAGTTGAGTACAAGCCAGGGAAGCAAACATTGTGGCAGATGCCCTTTCTCACCGTGACGCAGACACGGCCTCAGTGCACGCCATGTCCGTGCTGTCCTTCGACCTCTTGACGGCATTTCGGACAGCGGCCGCAACAGACAACGCCTTGTGCAAGTTGCAGGAGCGCCTGACAATGGCGAATTGGGTGAACCGTGGCGCGTCGTGGACGGGCTGGTCACCTTCAACAACCGCCTGTACGTGCCCGCCACGTTCCCCCTGCTGCCGTCCATCCTCGCAATGGCGCACGAAGACAACCATGAAGGCGTCCAGCGCACTCTCCATCAACTCCGCCGCGACTTCCATGTGGCGAACGCCCGCGCCGTAGTTCAGGACTTCGTTCGCGCCTGCATCATCTACCAGCGGAACAAGGTCGAACACCTTCATCCGGCCGGCCTTCTGCAGCCCCTCCCTGTTTCATCGGCGGTCTGGAAGGGCATCAGCATGGACTTCGTCGAGGCTCTTCCCAAGGTTGGCGTCAAGTCGGTCATCCTCACCGTGGTGGACCGTTTCTCCAAATACGCCCACTTCATTCCCCTCGGCCACCCGTACACGGCAAAATCGGTGGTGCGCGTGTTCTTCGCCGAAGTGGTGCGTCTCCATGTCATTCCGGCATCCATCGTCTCGGATCGCGACCCGGTGTTTACATCGGCATTCTGGAAGGCACTCTTCTCTGCATCCAGCTCGAAGCTTCACATGAGCTCGGACTTTCACCCCCAAATAGAACAAGGCGATTGGCATGTACCTCAGATGCATGACAGGAGACCATCCTCGGCAATGGGTTCGTTGGCTTCCTTGGGCGGAGTACATCTACAATACAACCTTTCACACCATCCTCAAAGATACACTGTTTAGAGTGGTGTATGGCCGGGACCCTCCATGCATGCGCTCTTATGATCCTGGTGAGATCAGGGTTGCCACCATTGCTCAAAACATGGCTGAACGTGATGCTTTTATCAAAGACGTATGTTTGCGCCTGGAACAAGCTCAGGCGTTCACCAAGGCCACGTATGATCGCTCTCATCGGCCGCTTTCACTTGATGTTGGAGATTGGGTTTGGCTTCATTTACATCACAGGCCGCATGGTTCTTTAGCGGACTCTGTCAAGGGCAAGCTGCGCCGACGGTTCTTTGGCCCATATCAGACCACGGACAAGATCAACGAGGTGGCATTTCATCTCGCTTTGCCCCCTAGAACCCGTCTGCACAATGCCTTCCATGTCGGTCTCCTGAAGAAATTTGTGGGTACTCCTCCTGTGGCTCCACCATCACTTCCTCCAATGCACAATGGTGCCATTGTTGCAGTCCCAGCTAAGGCGGTCAAGGCGCGTCTCTACCGGGGTGTTCGTCAGATTTTGGTGCAGTGGGAAGGCCTCCCTCGTTCATCAGCTTCATGGGAAGACCTTCTGGCATTTCAAGAACGCTACCCTTCTTTTCAGCTTGAGGACAAGCTGTTGCTCGAGGAGGAGAGTGATGTTATGTGGGGAAAACACTAGGTTAGGCGTGCAAAGAAAGTGGCCGGTTAAAGACACATGTATCTTAATTTATTTGGCAAGTTAGATATCAGTTAGCTATTATGTTTAGTAGATCGGTTTGGTTAAGATTTGGGTCACGTGGCTTGTACGAGAGGTAACTTAGCCGGGTATATATCTGGTCATGTAAACTCTATTTGGCAAGCAATGAAAGTATCTTCCTCCTCCATCTAATCTACTAAGCGTGGAGCAAGGGGGACTTGATCCCTCTCCTCTGTCGTCAGTTACCCTAGCCATCACAAACTTTGTAGACTCCTGTAATACCTTACATTACATGACTCCTGTAATGCTGTTTGGGCATAAGCTATACCAAAAGGGATCTTAGAAACCACTTGCTTCATCATAAACTCCATCATAAGAAAGCAAAACACATGAAACTCCATGATAGAGACTCTTGTAATGCTGCTTGGGCATAAGCTATACTGAAAGACCGGGATCGGGTGCTCTAGCCTAAGAGGAGGAGGGGGTGAATTAGGCAAAGTAAAACCTTAGACCTATGGCTCCAACTATTTGCACAAAATTAAACTAAGCATGCTATCTAGATGTGCAACTATGGTTGTTTTAGTGTGAAACCCCTATCCCAAAAGAGTTTAGCAACCTATAGCCTTTCCTATCAAGAAACTACTCTATGAAAGTAAAGGCACACAAATTGCTAGTATGAAATGCGGAAGCTTAAAGGGAGGGATAGGATAAAGCAACCTCTTGACGCGGGTGTTTATTCCGTGGTTCGGGTAGCCACAAAGGCACACCTATGTCCACGTTGTTGTAGCACTCACTAAGAGTATTGCTACTCAGCCACCAAGTCTCTTCCGTGAACACAATCGCGGTCACCTTGGCCCTGGGTTCCACTAAGGAGCTTCTCCACAAAGGATGGGGGTCTCTCCGCATAAAATTGTCGTCGCCGCTCCACACCAAGTCGGAGGGTCGATGACGTGCCGGCGAGCCTTCAAAGCTCCAAGGTGCCGGCGCACCAAAATCTTCTTTTGGTTCACTCAAGAACCACAGCACAAAGGCTCAAAGCCTTGCAATCTCACTCACTAAGAGCTAATCCTTTACACAACACTCTCAAAGTGTGCTAAGGGCTAAGGATATGAGTGCTAAGCTCTTGGATGGCTTGGAGATGTTCTTGGGAGTGGTCTCTTGGACTTTCTTGAGTTCTTTCTTTGTGTTTTGCTTTGCTTGGCCTTTTTGCCTCATCCTTGGGATTTATAATTGTTCACTTGACAAACTCATTAGTCCCATTGATTGCGTTGTTACTCAATCACCAAAATCACAAACAATAGCCTAATGGGGCCATTTTCCTTACAATCTCCCCCTTTTTGGTGATTGATGACAACACAATCAAAGCAAGCATAAAATTTATAAAAATTGACAAATTAATACCAATTGAAAACAATTGAAAACCAATTACACTTGCTTGGATGCTTACCATCATCCAATGATGACTTGGCCTCCCTCTAAATCCATTATCCCCCTTTGTTTCTCCCAATTTTTTTCTTCTTTTCTTCCCCTTTTGAATCAAAGTTGCTCCCCCTTGAGAAGATATTCATTTGCACCTTACTTTGATCCAAAATTCTCCGCCTTTGGAATCAAATCACCTAAAAAAAGGCTTGGCAAACCAAAATAACTCAAAGGGAAAAAGTTAGTAGCCTAGGGAGTTAATCCCATGAATCATGACCCAATTGTATGATATCAATGAAGATACCAATTGAGTGATTATTAAGGTGGATCATAAAAATATGACACTAGCATGACATGAGATAAGCTATCATCAAAGCATGTGCACAACATGATAATGTGAAAATAAAGTGCATAACTGGACATTGAATAAGAAAGCTTAGATCATATTATGCACGGAGGTAGCCCTAAAAAGCATAGAATTGAAAAGAATACCAATTGAACGGGTTATAGACCATGCATACCTCCGGGGACCTTGTTACCTTGCATGTACCAATTTAAAGGTGACTTGTCATGATATCAATTGAAATTGAATGCCAATTGAAAGTCTTTGAATTGAAGAACACTTGGTACATCAAGATGAACTTTGAGCACACAGCGTATGATCTTAGATATGGAATTTAGTTCCATAGATCATGGCTCAATATGAGACTACAAAGGATAAGCTTGTAAACATGTTAGTCTCAAAATCACAAACCATAGGATGAACTCCCCCTAAATATGTGCATTTAGTGTTTAAATCACTAATCAAATGTTTGCACATTGTTTTTGACAATCAATGGAGAGTTTACCCTATAGCTTGTGCTCATGGTACAATTGAAATACATACTTCATGAAGTCCATGTACCATGAAGGGTAACCTTGTGTAGTTTTCTACACACTTATCAAACCATGTAGGTTGCTTATGGGTTAGAATCATGACATAACCAACCCACCATATATAACACTAGGTGATGCAATGCAAACAATCTAGCAAAGACAATGAAGCTACATGATGCTTGAATTGAAATCTAACTACCACTACCTTATGGGGGACTTGGGCAACAAATGTCCAAGATGTGAGCTTGGCGTCTTAGCTTGAATTCTTCATCTTCTAGGTAGCCAAGCCTCCAAATCTCCCGTAGCCATTCTTGGACTTCAAGTCTCCTTTGGAACCCACACCATTTGAGGCCCCTTCATATTGGTGATGACATCTTTGGGCACCCAAACGGAGTGATTCCAACTCCTTTCTTGCTTCCCAATCTTGTGAGCAACCACCTTGCCATTGGTTTTCTTCTTGATTATATAGGTGGTGCTATTGCTCTTGTTCCTCCAGTTGGGTTTGGTGTAGATGAGAGAACTCTTGATTGTGAGTTTCTTTTTGTTCTTCTCATCCGAAAGTTTTTTCCTTGGTTGAGAACACTTGTTGGACTTGTAGCCTTTATGATGGCACTTTGAGCAAGTCATGGTGGACCCCTTCTCAAGCTTCTTCACCATGTCTTCACTGTTATCTTGAGAAGGTTGGACATTGCTCTCTATGCCTTTGTCCTTCAATCTAAACCAAGTCCTTCATGAGCCTTTGTAATTTTTGCTTGAGTTCATCATTCTCATTGGCAATGAGATCATCACATGATTCTACAAATACATTCGCATAGCATTTCTCATTGTAAGGGTAAGATTTATCATTTGAATCAAAACAAGAAGTTGAAGCATCATTTTTATCATTAATATTCTCAATTTTCAACTTGAGCTCTTCATGCTCTTCGCTAAGCAATTTGAATTTACATAACAAGTTTTCATAATTTGTTGCGAAGATAGCATTAAGATCATTGAGAGCACTAAGATTTTTAATTTCATTTATTTGCTTCTTAATTACTTTTTGATGCTCATGAACTAGTTCAAGAAGTTCTTCATAGGAAGGAGAATCGGAGTCATTATCACTTACATCGCTATTCATATCTTTGGCCATGAGGCAAGTGTTGGATGACGATCCCATGTTAGTGCCGGTGGTGAATTTCTTGCTTGATTCATCACTTGAGCTAGCACTTGATTCTTCACCACCACTAACCCATTCACCAAAGATGGCAAATGACTCATGCTTGGGCTTCTTTTTCTTCTTTTGTTGCTTTTTCTTCTTGAATCTTTTCTCAACCTTTATAAGTTGGTGATGAGGCCCATCTTTGAGGAAGACCGTATACCCTATTGAGTTGATTTCTTGCAAGCATTTGTTCATCTTTTTGACTTGCATGTAGAGGTTGAGGTCCATTGGCTCTTTTTCATCATTTGAGAAGCTTTGGCATTCCTCCTCTTCTTCCTCTTCACTTGAGCTACCCTTGATGGCCATCTTCTTCAACTTCTTGACTTGCTTGCATGCAAGTGCGCTATGTGTTGGTGAAGAAAGTGGCGCTCTTGGCTTGATGTCATGGCGTAGCTCGTGGACGATCACCTTGTTGAGGACTTAAAGAATTGTGATCACCAAATCATACTCCGGCCTTCGTAGTGAATGAAGGATCTTGCAAATGAGCTCCAAATCATCAATTTTCTTCACATCTAAAGAATTAATCTCATTCACAAGAATATTCAACCGTGAGTACATAGTTTCGGCATTTTCATGATCAAGTTGCTTGAAGCTATTAAGTGTATCAATGGGAACATGATATTTTTCATTTGCAACATCTTTTGTGCCTTCATGGTTCTCACTAATAGTTTTCCATGATTACTTAGCATTTTTATAAGCAAAAACACAGTTGAACACATTGTCACCAAGAGAGTTTAGAATAGCACATTTGGCTATAGCATCATATCGCTTCTCTTGTTGACTATTGCCCTTCATTCCTTCACTAGTTACCCTCCAAACATTTAGGCCATTTGCTTGGAGGTGAGATTGCATTAAGTCCGTGCCATCGAAACGTGGAGGAGGTCCTAGAGAACCCATCCCTTCCCCAAAGAGCTAACGCACTAGGCGGTGAAACCTAACCGATCAAGTGAGCCGGTAAACACAAAATGCCAATGGAATTGGCTTCCTTTGTGAGAGGTGTGAGTCCCGGCTCTGATACCAATTGAAAGACCGAGATCGGGTGCTCTAGCCTAAGAGGGGGAGGGGGTGAATTAGGCAAACTAAAACCTTAGACCTATGGATCCAACTATTTGCACAAAATTAAACTAAGCATGCTATCTAGAAGTGCAACTATGGTTGTTTTAGTGTGAAACCCCTATCCTAAAAGAGTTTAGCAACCTATAGCCTTTCCTATCAAGAAACTACTCTATGAAAATAAAAGACACAAATTGCTAGTATGAAATGCGGAAGCTTAAAGAGAGGGATAGGAGAAAGCAAACTCTTGACGTGTGTGTTTATCCCGTGGTTCAGTTTGCCACAAAGACACACCTACATCCATGTTGTTGTTGCACTCACTAAGAGTATTGCTACTCAGCCACCAAGTCTCTTCCGTGAACACAATCACGGTCACCTTGGCCCCGGGTTCCACTAAGCAGCTTCTCCACAAAGAATGGGGGTCTCCACGTCCCCCGTACAAAGTTGTCGTCGCCGCTCCACATCAAGTCGGAGGGTCGATGACATGCCGGCGAGCCTTCAAAGCTCCAAGGTGCCGGCGCACCAAAATCTTCTTTTGGTTCACTCAAAGCCTTGCAATCTCACTCACTAAGAATTAATCCTTTACACAACACTCTCAAAGTGTGCTAAGGGCTAAGGATATGAGTGCTAAGCTCTTGAATGGCTTGGAGATGTTTTTGGGTGTGTTTGTGACTTCCTTGAACTCCAGCAAATTTCAAATGGCCGGGGGATTGCATATATATAGGCCTCCAAGTCGAAGTAGCCATTTAGAGCCGTTACCCAACTTTCTGCATATGCACCGGTGTATCCGAAGGTATAGCACCGGTGCATCCGGTCACTCTGCACCATGGGGAAGCCGTTGGGTCTCTGACAGCTGACGTGGTGTCACCGGTTAGACCGGTGCCTAGTCACCGGTGCATCCGGTGCAGCTATTCTCCTTTGCAACTGTCACGGCATTGCACCGGTGCATTGCTCTGGTGGGGCACCGGTGTATCCGGTCCTGAAGAGTTGCTTGTTGGCCACTTGACATACTCACTGAGTAGTAGGTTCATGGTGCTTGCACCGGTACTTCAATAATCACCACCGGTTCATCTGGTGCAACTTGAACTACTCCCCCTTGTTCTGGGCATTGCTCGGCCCCAATGCACCGGTCATGGGGCACCGGTGCATCCGATGCCAACTGGTTAGACTAGTGTGGCATCACCGGTGTATCCGGTCCCACTAGTTTTTGTAGAACTCGTCCAATTCGATATTTCTTTGAGTTCTTTCTTCATGTTTTGTTTTGCTTGGCCTTTTTGCCTCAACCCTAGAATCTATAATTGTTCACTTGACAAACTCATTAGTCCCATTGATTGCATTGTTACTTAATCACCAAAATCACGAACAATGGCCTAATGGGACCATTTTCCTTACATATACCAAAAGGGATCTTAGCATCTCCAACAGTTTGGCAAATGAAGTTGGCATCCTTGATTTTTGGCAAAAACACTTAAAACACTCCTCCAACAATTTGGCAAACGACTTGGCAAAATATGGCAACATGGCAAAAACCCTCCCTCACCGCGTATATATGGCAACTTGGGAAAGGGCTTGGCAAATCCTCTCCCTGCTTACATGCTGTGTACTGACCACAAAAATAAATGGTGTACTGCCTTACCTACGAGGAACACCCAATTGTCATTCTTGATCATATTGAAAGAAAGGTGAAGCGTAGCATGGTGAAGTTTGTCAAGGTTCAATGGAGCAATCACTCCGAAGATGAAGCCACTTGGGAGCGTGAAGATCGATTACGTCAAGACTACCTGGAATTCTTTTCCGATGAGTAAGTTCTCTCCCTACCGCACTCCACTTTCTTGATGAAGTTCATATTCCTAGATAAGGTTATATGTGTACACAGTCACCATCAAGAAAACCCTAGGAATGTCTCACACCACATCATCCCTGCCTTGGTGCATCATCTCTTAGATGTTTATCTTGTCTAGGTGAATATGGCCAACCTAGTCCGAGTTTTATCCTTCCCCTCTTGTCTACCTAAATCTCGGGATGAGATTTTCTTAAGGGGGGGGGGGAGAGTTGTCACAGCCCAAGGAAAAAAAAGAAATAAATAAATTTTTCCTCATCGGGCCCACCCGTCAGCCTCTCCCTCTCCTCCTCTCTCTGTTTTGCTCGGCGCGCCGCACACACACATCGTCCCGCCGCCGGCCAACCTGGGGACATGCGCCGGCCATCCTCGGGCACTGCGCGTGCGTCCTTATCCGCGCCGAGTCCGCCTCATCGCCCCCTCTCCTTATCCGTGCCCGGCCGGCCCTCGCTCCCCCTCAAACCCTAGCCCCAAACTACCATGGCCGCCGCCCCCGAGCTTCGCCGCCGCCGGTGACGTGCTCCCCAATCTAGTACACGCACCACCTAGCTCTCCCCATCCTCGACCAGTTTGGGCCCTCACCCGGCCTCCTCCCCCTCCCTGCTGGGCTCTCGGCGGAGCTCGCCGTCCGCCGCCGCCCAACGCCGCCGCGCCGCCTATCCGTCGCCACTCCTCGCCTGCGCCGCCACCGGTGAGGCTCGCCACCATCCCCTCCACCCCATGTACGCCTCCCCTGCCTCGCTCCGACTTTGCCTCGCCGTGCCGCCTCGCGCCACCGCTCGCCGTCGCCGTGGCCGCGCCCACGCCGCGGTCAAGGCCGGCTTTGCCTTGACCCGGCCTGGGTGGGCCGTTGGCCCATGGGCCCCGCTTGTTGGCCTCTGGGCCGGCTCTACGGGGTGGATCTAGCAATTTTACTAGGATTTGTGATATTTATTTTGTCTGCAAACTTGAAAAATGCGTAGAAAATCGTACCGATCTCGGAAAAATACAAAACTTGTTTTGTTGGATTCGTATCGCTGAGATCTACTTTGGAAAAATGTTGTTTTGTATGTTTCACTGCTATTTGTTAGGGTTTTATTGTGTTTCCGTTTAATCTATTTGAAAACAGTTTAGGGTAGAACTTCTTGTTGGAAAGTGATAAAATGGCAAAACTAGTTTTGTTAGCCTTGAGTTCATGCCTAGTTTCTATGATAATTTTCTTAGTCTTTTTTAGTTAAGTTTGCAAGCCTTTTCCGAATTTACTTGCTTAGAGTGGCTGAAAATTAATCTATTTATGATTAATTATAGGAAAATGCTTTTGCTGCAAAACCAATTTTCATGAGTTCCTTGTAATGTTCTCTGCATGCTCATTTTAAATGGTGGTTTATGCTTGTTGTTTAGTTTATTTCTTAATTCTTGCATCGCATTCATGTATTATAGTGACCGAGCCGTCGGAGGTCGAACCCATGGAGCCCACCGAGTCCGTTGAGCCTGAACCCGTAGTCCAGTTTGTGGTTCAACCTGTAGTTAACCCAGGCAAGCAGCTAAGCATAATTCCTTGCACCTATCTAATTTGACTAACTTAGTTATCTCACTTTGGTAATGTTGGGTTATATATTATGTATGTATTGCATTCTTGTACCTACTTTAATGCACTATCCTTCCTTGAATTGTTCAACCATGTCTTTGCCACACATTAGTCAGTTACTCACTTAACTTAACTAGATGCTGAGCTATGCTTAGAATAATCCTTTCGCTTACTACAAAGGATAGTTTGGAGTATGACACTTACCAGTTACCCTTGATCGCACTGGTTCGGTTTAGTGGTAAGGGTTTGGTAGTATCGAGATTCGAGCTGAATGGTAGGGCCTAGAGAATGAAATCACATGGGCATAGTCCGCTTGGATCGATTAAGGACAGAGTGGATGACGTCGGTTTTGAGCACCTTTCCGTGCTACCACATATCCAATATAATGGTACGGATGAGCCAATTACCTTCTTTGACTTGATCATTGGGGCCTGGTCCCAGATACGTGGCCAAGGGCTATGCAGGGAGCCTTAGTGTGTCCCCGGGTGGAACTATGTTTAGGAAAGTTTAGAGATGTCCCCGGTGGAACTAAGTCTCCACGCGCAAGCTGGGCGTACCCTCAACGGTTGAACCTTGTTTGGAACGGTTGATGCGAGTACCCTCTTATACAACTTTAGCGGGCTGGGTGAGTCGCATGGTCCTTGCGTCGTGTGGGTAAAGTAGTACACCCTTGCAAGGTTATAATCAATTCGAATTGCCGCGTTCTCGGTTATGAGCAAGCTCTTCATCCCATGAACTCGTAGAATTTTGATTATGATGGGAATGGTTCATGTTACAGCTATGATCAGTTATAGATTATATTACTCTCTTAATCAACTAAAATTGTTTGGGGTTGGACAAGATTAATTAATTCTGATAGGTGATAGTGTAGGGAGCTAATGCTTATGCAATAAATACTTAACCTTAAAGCTTTTACTTGAGCCATTGCATGATCCTTGTTTATTTAATCACGTAAGTCTTGCGAGTACCTTTTGTACTCAGGTTGCTTTCTAAACCTAGTTGCAGGTGAGTCGGAAGTGGTGTTCGTCCACTTCTACCCTGCCGATCCTGGTGCGGGGGAGGAGTAGGTCGTTGAGGCTATGATGGTGTCCTTGAGCAAGACACCATTATCTTAGGTATGTTTTTATCGTAGCCGAACTCCGTGAGAGTGTGTAAATACAATAAACTTTAAGTTTCAGTTTAATATGTCTTTCGTGAGCCCAAGGCTTGTAAAGGAAGTTTGAACCCACCTATATCGAACTTGTAATATTAAGTGTGTAAAACTGCTCTTTGTGGATTATTGGCGATGTTTTCGATTGTAAACGGTATGTGCATATGCTGATTTTGGGCCTATGTTGGAGCACATACCAGGACTACCGGATTTGATATTATTTTGGATGAATGATGTGTCGGTTATTCGTGTCTCTAGATTTTGGATAACACGTGGCACGCTCTCCGGCAAGCACGTGTTAACTCTCATCTGGATGATAATGACCGGCGGTTCGTTTAAAATAGTATCAAATTGGGCGGTTCTCACAACGAGTATCAGAGCTGAGGTTCCATGAAGTGAATCTAAAATTTGCTTAGTGGGGTGAGAGTAAAATAAAATTTGATCACTTGCACTAAGATTTACTTTGGTTGAAAATTTGAACCTAAGGTGAAATGCTACCTTTCTTTCTTCGTCTTAGAGCTAATTCTCCCTTACTGCTTCACTTGCTTAATTAAGATATGCTTAACCCCTCTTGTCTTCATGAGTAGTGGGAGCGTAGAAAAACCCTTTCGTCCTCTGGAAACCTTTTGAGCCATTTACCGAAGTTGAGAAGGTGGGGATCACCCATTGTCCTAAGTGCTAGTAGGAGGGTTGTAGCGCTGCTGGGCAATGCGGTTGTTTCGGGTCGTACGTGAGTGCTAGAACGTTAAAGCGTGCTCACGATGTGAGGAGACGTCATGTTGCATTCATACCTCGCATGCATGCATGCTTTCTTTTGGTTTTCAAACCTGCATCTAACCAATCTAATGTGTCGTGGTCTAGATTTCGTTGAACTCGTCCTTGTTAATTTTAGTGGGCCAAATCTACCGTTTCTCTTAGATATGTTATTCTAGTGTTGGTTATGTGTTAGATCTTTATCTACACATTGTCTTTCCACCCTGCCTTTGAGTATCATTCTCTAACTTTCATTCCTGACCGCTAACCGTTTTGTTTATTAACAGGATGGTGTTGCGTTCGGGAACTGAAAGGGATGGTGCTAATGGTTCGGGTGGCAATACCAACCACAACAATGAGGTCCCCCTTCCTAACCCTCCCATTCACCCAACCCTCACAGATGTCCTGGCCTGACAAACTGAACTCATGCGCACCTAGTCAATCAGATGGGCAATGCCGGCAACCATGGTCCAAGAGCTGAGCCTCAAGTGAACAGGTTCGGAGAATTCTTCTGTACAAACCCACCCATCTTTCGTGGTTCCAAGGATCCTCTGGATGTGGATTTCTGGCTCAATATCATTGAAGAGAAGCTTAGTCTTATTAAATGTGAGCCACATGAGAAGGTCCTCTTTGCTGCTCATCAACTTCATGATGCCCCTGGGGCTTGGTGGCGGAACTTCAAGGCATCTCACCCTGCCAACCACCGCTTCACATGGGAGGAGTTCCGCACCGCTTTTCGCTCCTTCCATATTCCCAAGGGTATTATGGATATCAAGAAGAAGGAATTTCTGAACCTCACTCAAGGAAGTCGTGATGTGATGGCCTATGTCAATGCCTTCAACACCCTCTCCCAATATGCACCTGAAGAAGTGGCCACCGATGCCAAGAAGCAAGAACGCCTGTACGATGGGCTCTCCGCAGAGTTGCAAGACAAGCTCTCCACTACCAAGTTTGAAGACTTCAATGACTTGGTGAATATCGCTATCAGAGCTGAGCACAAGATGAAGAATCTTGAGGCAAAGAACAAGCGCCCCGCTCCTACCTCGGCAGGCGGTAGCTCTTCACGTCCACGTCTGGGGCCTTCTCCTTTTCCACCTCGGGCACCGGGTGCTCAACCTCCCCGTCCTATGTGGATTGTGCGTCACCCTCAACCTCCTCAAGGACAAGCTCATAGGCCGGTCAATGCCTATTGGAGCAACCCAAGTGTTGCCGCAAAGGGGCCGTGTTACAATTGTGGTGGCACAGGCCACTTCTCCAGGGACTGTCCCTCTCCGAGGTGTGGCGGTGCCTTCAATGCACCCAAGCCTAATAACCCTCTACCTCAAGCATCATGTCAAGAAGTCAAGCCACAACAAGCTCCTAAACATGGCCGCCTCAAGTACACCACCGCCGAAGAAATTCCGGAGAATGCCGAAGTTCTTATGGGTACGCTCCTAATCAATTCTTACCCTGCTATGGTTCTTTTTGATTCTGGGGCAACTTTTTCATTCATCAGCAAGAAATTTATACTGCATAATAAGCTGAAGATGCAAAACCTACCAGTGCCATACCATATAGAATCACCGGGTGGTGAGATCATTTCTAGAAACTTTGTGGATAGGGTTCCAATTCTCATCGAGTGAGCTATTTTCCAAGTTAATCTTCTTGTCCTAGATCAGATGGGTTTAGATGTGATTCTTGGGTTGAATTGGTTGGGTAAGCATGAAGGAGTTATTAAGTGTGGGCCCCGTACCATCGATCTTTTGCATCCCTTCGGGAATAGAGTTCTACTCTCTCTTGCCAAGATGGAATCTGGTTTATATGCTCTGCCGAGTACTAAAGTTACTGCTTTGGAAGATATTCCCGTGGTGTGTGAGTATCCAGATGTCTTTCCGGAAGAATTACCGGGTATGACTCCTGATCGTGAGGTGGAGTTCGTCATAGAGCTCATGCCCGGGACTGCTCCTGTCTCTAAACAGCCTTACCGAATGCCTCCCAATGAGTTGAAGGAATTGAAGAAACAACTCAAGACTTTATTGGACAAGGGTTTTATTCGCCCGAGCTCCTCTCCATGGGGATGCCCGGCTCTTTTTGTGAAAAAGAAAGATGATAATTTACGGATGTGTGTTGATTATCGTCCGTTGAATGAAGTCACTATCAAGAACAAATATCCTCTTCCTCGGATTGATATTTTGTTTGATCAACTCTCGGGAGCTCGATATTTCTCCAAGATTGATTTAAGATTAGGATATCATCAAATCAAGATTAGGAAAGAAGATATTCCAAAAATGGCTTTTTCTACTAGATATGGTCTCTATGAATTCACTGTCATGTTCTTCGGCCTCACCAATGCGCCGGCTTATTTCATGCATCTTCATGGACGAACTTGATGTCTTTGTGATCATCTTCATTGATGATATTCTCATTTATTCCAAGACCCAAGAAGATCATGCTCGTCATATTCATATTGTCCTTCAAAAACTGAGAGAACATCGTCTTTATGCCAAGTTTAGCAAATGTGAGTTTTGGCTTGAAGAAGTATCTTTTCTGGGTCATATTCTCTCCAAGGATGGTATTGTTGTAGATCCTAGTAAGGTGCCAGATGTTCTTGATTTGAAGCAACCTCAGAATGTCCATGAGGTTCGGAGTTTTCTGGGACTTGCGGGATATTACCGCCGGTTCATAGAGAATTTTTCTAAAATTGCGAAGCCTAAGACCGAGTTACTAAAGAATGGGATTAAGTTTGAGTGGTCCCCAGCCTGTGAAGAAGCTTTTCAAACCCTTAAGGATCGTCTCTGCTGTAGATCCTAGTAAGGTGCCAGATGTTCTTGATTTGAAGCAACCTCAGAATGTCCATGAGGTTCGGAGTTTTCTGGGTCTTGCGGGATATTACCGCCGGTTCATAGAGAATTTTTCTAAAATTGCGAAGCTTATGACCGAGTTATTGGAGAATGGGATTAAGTTTGAGTGGTTCCCAGCCTGTGAAGAACCTTTTCAAACCCTTAAGGATCGTCTCACTACCGCTCCTGCTCTTGCTCAGCCAAATATTTCCAAGAGCTTTGATGTTTATTACGATGCTTCTCGCGTCGGTCTGGGTTGTGTCCTTATGCAAGAAGACCAAGTAGTGGCCTATGCTTCTCGACAACTCAAGCGACATGAAGAAAATTATCCTACCCATGATTTAGAGCTTGCGGCTGTGGTCCATGCTCTCAAAATATGGCGTCACTATCTGCTTGGCAATCATTGCAACATCTATACTGATCACAAGAGTCTCAAGTATATTTTCACTCAATCTGATCTCAACATGAGGCAATGTCGATGGCTTGAACTGATCAAGGATTATGACCTTGAAGTGCATTATCAACCTGGTAAGGAAAATGTCGTCGCTGATGCACTAAGCCGGAAGGCTCAATGTAATTGCTTGACCATAGCCCCTCCTTTTCATACTCTCTGTGATGATCTCCGAAAACTCAGAATTTCTATGGTCAAGAAAGGTTATCTTGCTACTCTCACGATTAAATCCAACCTTTATGATCAAATTAAGGAAGCCCAAAAGAAGAATAAGGGTATGGCTCGAATTCAGGAATTAATGAAGGAGGGCAAAGCTCAGTGTTTCTCTACGGATAATGAAGGAGTTCTATTCTTTGGGAAGCGTATTATGGGGCCTAAGGATCATAACCTCAGGCGAATTATCCTTGATGAAGCCCATAGTTCTCAATTCTCCATTCATCCGGGCAGTACCAAAATGTATCAAGATCTCAAGCAAAGGTTTTGGTGGACTCGCATGAAGTGAGAAATCGCTCGATATGTCGATGAGTGCGATGTTTGCCAAAGGGTTAAGTCCGAACATCTCAAACCTGCCGGTACCCTTCAGCCCTTGCCTATCCCATCATGGAAGTGGGAAGAAATTGGAATGAATTTTATCACCGGGTTACCCAAGTCTTCTCAAGGGTATGATTCTATCTGGGTAATTGTGGATCGATTGACGAAGTCGGCTCATTGTTGACGCTTCTTAAAGCGCCAATTTACGTACCGCAAGCGCACAGATTGTGTAGCTTTTCCCTTAGAGTATTCCCCCAATGTTTATCAATCCACGGAACAAGTGTATTACTATGCTTAACTAAGCACTAATGATGTTGGTAAAAGATCTATATTGAGTGTTTGAGTGTGAAATAGATCTAATCTAACCAATCTCATCTAATCTAGACTAGTGAGTAATGATAGATGTGTGCACAAGATATGAAGAGCATTTGTCCATAGGGTCTAGGATCACTAGAGATGTAATCGCCAAGCAACGAATAACGGATCTAATCTACCAAAGGTGTGTTCCAAGATCAAAACATTTCCCTCCCGCATACTGTCACTACACGAGGATAATCGGTAACAAATCAACAAGAACACGATAGTTGATGTAATCTAAGTAAACCATGCAAGAGCAAAGCAAACCCAAAGCCAAGTCGTGAACTATTAGGCATCAAAGCATCATCAATAAGAATCGTGATAGATCAATCTCATAAAGGATTCGGCAATTACAACTCAAGATCTCCTTACAACCCCATGAACAAACGAGGACTTTACCCCATGAAGCTAAACAAAGCGTAGTCGATCATGGTGGTGAAATCTCCGGCAAGAGATGGATCCCTTGCTGTCCTCCAACTTGCAGTGGCGCCGAGGGACGATGAGGCCTCGGTGACGCCTTTCTCTTGTATCTAACTCGAATGAATCTCTGAAACCCGTCTCAGGATGCTCTCCCTCTGCGATCTCTAGATGCTCCCCCTCTTTGACGGCGGCTTCAAGGTATTTATAGGCAGATATGGTTGGTGGTTTTGGTAAAACATAGGTTAGGGTTGATGCATACTTCGTGCTGAAGAAAACTGAGACCGATTGGGCTCCGAAATAGGCTAGGCCGGCCGGCCCAAGGGCTCAAGGCCGGCCGGCCTGGGCCTTTTCTAGCCCCTTTCGGTCCCATCTTTCGCGTGTGGCCTCTTCTTCTTATTCCTCATCTTAGCCTAGTTGTAACCATGCGTCAAAACATCTCCGAAAATGTCCAATTTCTTGTCAAAATGCAACATGCTCCAAAATCCAGGACAAAATCGAAAACGGTCAAGTTCAGGTGCCACGTGGCGGGTTAGTACATGAATCATCCTGAAGAATTTACCAAAATAACTCCTAATCATATAGTAAAATGGGTACTTAAGGAGCGCCAACATTCCCCCATGCTTAGCTTTTGCTCGTCCTCGAGCAAATCAAATCATCAAGTCCTTCCATGGGTTGCTCGAGAGTTCTCAAACTGCAAAATCTACTTATCCAAACAAGTCTAACAATATTTCTTCAAACAAAGGTCAGAGGAGCAGCAAGGATAATCATATCATGGGCGTTCAAAAACTCATCCAATATTACTCCACGACTCTTACCTTTAGCCGGCAACTTGAATATCGACAACACTTGCTTTTCTTGCCATCCTTGGAGGTTTTTTTCCTCTTCTCTTTTTTTTTAGTTTTCAGAAGCAAAATACCCTGCAACAAAGGTTAGACCAAAAATTCTTGCACAAGTCCTTTCATGTCTCTCAATATAAGTGGCTATCCTATTTTTATTTGCAAGCTCTCATCTCCCAAAAGTCTCTCAAGTATAAAGTGAGGCTATAGGTGAGGCTAGCAAAGTATACACATATATTATCAAATTAAGAAAACCTTCTAATGGTTGCTTACCTTCCGAGCCAATGATCATGAGAGTTTCTCCATAATGTAAAGGGTTCAAGGGTAAGAAGATTTAGAATGATGGACATGTGCAAAGGCATACAAAAAGATTGACTTCAAGGCACAAGCATCGTCCTCGTTGTCGGATTGCACATGGTTGGAATTGAGGATATTGTTCAAACAACAAGGTGATATCTCTTTGCACTTCTCTAACCATAGAATCCCTTCATTTATTCTTTTTTTCTTCTTCTCATTATTATATTTTTTTCTTTTCCTTCTTTCTCCCGAATTTTTCTTCTCTTTTCCGAAACTTTTCATAGGACACTTTCTATAAAACATAGATAGGCAATTCTCCAAAGTGGCTCCCTGAGTTTTTGGAGCCCGAGCCGAGGCCAGAGGGGCCTAGGCCGGCCGGCCCAATGGGTGTAGGCCGGCTGGCCTGGGGATTTCCCAGGTCGGATTCGGTCCATCTTTCGAATACTCCTTCCTTTCTTCATCCCAAAATTATATTTTATACAAATCATGCGCAGAAACAGAACGTATCCTCATAATTGGGTTGTGGTCAAGGAAGACGATAATAAACAAGATAATCTCAGGTTCGGGTTTTGGAATCCGGTAGATCTCATGAGTTGTTCCGATGAGGAATTCTCATTACCGAATATTGACGTGGCTAGCAATTCAGAGATGAAAAAATACGGACATGATCATTGCTCGAAATTAAAACTCCCAAGAGAAAGAAATCCTAACTCAACTCAATGCACATCCAATGCTTATGGTGGAATGAATATAGCTTTTGGATGATAGGATTTTTACTCTCGACTTGTCAAGAACTTGATCAACCTTATGTTTGTAGGGGTTTTATTATTTTTATGAAATTAAAGTCCTCCAAATCATGCCTTACTCGCAAGCATAATCAAAACCAAGCGCTAGATCAAAACTCAAGTGTGAGTATTAACATGGACGAATAAATTACTAAGCTCCACAAATAGGAATTAATTTTCATGACAACGCTCGTGAACAATTGCTTTAAAGAAAATAAAGCAAAATTGAATGCATATATAAAATTGCACGATCCAACAAAAACAAAGACTCTTTTTATTTTATTTTCATGACTCAACACTAATTTAAGACTCACTCTCACACAAGCGAAAAATAAAGCACACAACGCTAGACTATGACTCTCACACATGCGGAATTAAAGGCACACACACGACGAACTTTTGAGTAAACAAAGACCAAAATTCAATCTACGAGTCGTCACACCTTCCCCCCATGCTTAGATTATGCGGCGTCCTCGTCGCAATGATATAAAAGACGGGTGTGACGCTCGTCGGCATTCTCAATGGCACCTAGGGCAATTGCATCTAGGGTGCCCTCCTCCTTGCTTTTGTAGATCTCCGACCATCCCGAATAACTTCCTTATGTTGCGGACAAGGAAGTTGTAGTCTTTTTTGGCCAAGTTCTCGATGTCGTCCATCCTTCGATCCATTGCCACGATTCGATCGTGACACCTATCGATGGTGGTGCGGAGATCCGCGATTTCATTGCGGCACTTGAAACAGCACCCGGAGTAATGCCCGCTGTGGTTGGGGCTGTCGTCCTCGGGCTCGTCGTCGTCCTTCTTCTTCTTGCCACTATCACCTCCGGAGGGGTCGTCTTCCTCCCTTCTCTCCTCTTCGGCCCACCCCGGCCAATCATCATCGTAGTCACGACCGGTGGCGCCCCATGAACTAGGGCTCATGATGCTCTCCCAATCGCTGTCCCCCGCATAATCCTTCGGCTCTGGGGTGTGCTCGATGTAGTTCTTTCTTTTGACTCCGAGGAGGCACAAGGAACGCCTAGGCGCAGGTGGCTTTTTGTCTTGTCGCCTCTCGCCTTCGTCTTCATCGCTGCTGATGACGACGACCACCCTTTGGGCTTGAGCTAGCTTCTTGTTGCACCATTGAAGGCCCTTCCCTCCGACGCTCATCCGTGCTTGGGTATTGAATTTCTTTGGAGAGGCCTTCGCTTCACATCGCTTTGCTTCGACAAGGTGGGGTGTCGCACCGGTTGCCAAGATGGGGCTAGGTGTCTTTGGCATGGGGGTGTCGGGCATCAAGCCCCTCTCCACAATCTCCATTGCTGCAATCATGGCTCTTGCGCTCGCTAGACCGGCCATTGTCGAAGTCTCTCACGAGGTTGTGGTGTAGATTGAAAAGTATGAGAGAATAGATCTAACCCGCGCCTCTATTTATATCCCGAAAAGACTTGGACGAGAAGTCCAAAATATCTTCGGTTTTGGCATGCGAAATCTATAAGGCACATATTTGAAATTTCCTTATCTCGCACCTACCAAAAATCGAGACCGATTCGCATACGAGAAGGCTCAGGCCGGCCGGCCTAGGGGTATTGGGCCGGCCGGCCTAGGGGGTTTTTCAGCCCCCTGGACTCCAACTTTTTCCGAGGTGCTTACCAATAAATTAGAAGCCTATGTTTTACTCAAAGTTCGTTCAGAATAAAAATAAAACTATGAAAATAAAATCTAAAAGAGAGTATGTACAAACTTACCTTGCTTAACGTCGTTAGGCTTGACGTTCCGGTTCCTCCTCCATGGTGTATATATCAATGTAATGAAGGGGCACGACATCGGGCTCCAAGAATACCTTTAGTCGCTGTCCGTTCACCACATATTGGTCACCTTTCACATCCATGATTGTCACCGCTCCCGTGGGTGAAACTGAGTGTACGACGTATGGTCCATCCCATTTGCTTTGCAATTTTCCTTTGCCAAAAAGTTTGAATCTTGAATTGTAGAGTAGGACCTTGTCTCCTTTGAATTCCTTGTTTTGTAATCGCTTGTCGTACCACCTCTTCATCCTTTCTTTGTAAATTGATGCACTATTATACGCTTTCAATCTTAACTCCTCCAATTTGCTTATTTGGATTCTCCTTTTAATTCCAGCAGCTTCCGCATCAAAGTTCATCTCCTTCATCGCCCAATACGCCTTATGTTCTAGCTCAACCGGCAAGTGGCATGTTTTTCCATAAACAAATTGATAAGGAGTCATACCAATCGGGGTTTTGTGTGCCGTACGATATGCCCATAGTGCATCATCTAGTCTCTTCGACCAATCTTTTCCTCCTTTTACCACGGTCTTCTTTAGGATATCCTTCAATTGCTTGTTTGAAATTTCCGCTTGTCCGTTTGTTTGGGGGTGATAAGCTATGGACACTCTATGTTCAATTCCCAATTTCTTCAAGCATTTACCAAAGTCTTTGCCCATGAAGTGTGTTCCTCCATCGCTTATCAATATTCTCGGGACGCCATATCGAGGAAAGATTACCGATTTAATCATGTTAATGGACTCCTCCGTTAATGCCTTCCGACATGGCATAGCTTCAACCCACATTGAAACATAGTCCACCATCACCAATATATGCTCAAATCCATGTGAGTTCACAAATGGTCCCAAGAAATCAATTCCCCAGACATCAAATAGATCGATTTGCAAGTTGTAGTTCAATGGCATGGCATTTCTTTGCGAGATATTCCCCGTCCTTTGGCATTCTGGACAAGTCGAAACAAATCTCTTCGCATCTTCATGCATCTCGGACCAATAGAATCCACTAGCCCATACCTTAGCTTGAGTTCTAAAGTGCCCATAATGTCCTCCATATTCTGATGAGTGACACTTCCTTAGAACTTCTTCACATTCCTCCCTCGGTATGCATCTTCTTAGGACTCCATCTTCTCCATATCTATATAAGTATGGTGGATCCCAATAGTATTTTCTTCTTTCCGCGATCACTCTTTTCCTTGCATTCTTGTCCAAGTGATCCAAGGGCATCCCTTTTATTGCCCTTATTATTTCGTTCATCCAACTATCTTTGTCGAGAATTCTATATAGGTGATCATCTCTCATTTGATCCTCGATAGGTTCTTTTCCATCATCTCCATGGTTCATCCTTGATAGGTGGTTGGCCACAACATTTTCTGCCCCTTTCTTGTCCCTTATCTCCACATCAAATTCTTGTAGCAATAGGATCCATCGAATCAAGCGTGGTTTAGCATCTTTCTTGGACAAGAGATACTTGATTGCCGCATGGTCGGTATAAACTATCACCTTTGAATTTACTATGTATGATCTGAATTTTTCGAAGGCGAATACCACGGCAAGCAATTCTTTCTCCGTTGTTGCATAATTAAATTGGGCTTCATTGAGAGTCTTGCTTGCGTAGTAGATAGCATTTACCTTCCCCTCTTTCCTTTGTCCAAGAATGGCTCCTACGGCGTAGTCGCTTGCATCACACATGATTTCAAAAGGTAGATTCCAATCCGGAGGTTGCATGATAGGAGAACTTATGAGGGATTGCTTGAGTGTTCGAAATGCGTGAAGACAATCACTATCAAAATTGTACTCCACATCTTTTTGGAGAAGTTGTGTCAATGGCTTGGTGATTTTTGAAAAATCCTTTATGAACCTCCTATAGAATCCGGCATGACCGAGGAAGCTCCTCAAAGATTTGATGTCCGTAGGTGGTGGCAATTTCTCCACAGTTTCTATTTTTGCTCTGTCCACCTCTATCCCTCTCTCGGAGACAACATGACCGAGGAAAATTCCTTCTTTCACCATGAAATGACACTTCTCCCAATTAAGCACAAGATCAACCTCTCCACATCTTTTAAGAACTTTCTCCAAATTTACCAAGCAATTTTCAAAGCTAGTACCATGCACCGAGAAATCATCCATGAATACCTCCATAATCTCTTCTATGAAATCTTAAAATATAGCCATCATGCACCTTTGAAAAGAAGCGGGCGCATTGCACAATCCAAAAGGCATCCTCCGATATGCAAAAGTTCCATACGGGCAAGTAAACGTGGTCTTATGTTGATCATCCGGATGAATAGGTATTTGGAAGAATCCCGAGTATCCATCAAGGTAACAAAAGTGTGAATGCTTTGCCAACCTTTCTAGCATCTCGTCAATGAATGGTAGTGGAAAATGATCCTTCCTCGTTGCCTTATTCAATTTTCTATAATCGATGCACATCCTCCATCCCGTGATGGTTCTTTGTGGTATCAATTGCTCCTTCTCATTTTTCACAATGGTGAGTCCTCCTTTCTTCGGAACGCAATGAACGGGGCTTACCCATTCACTATGTGGCACGGGGTATATTATTCCGGCATTCAACAATTTGATAACTTCCTTCTTCACCACATCACGCATAGCATGGCTCAACCTTCTTTGATCCTCTATGACCAGCTTGTATTGCTCCTTGAGTTGTATACGATGTGTGCAAAAAGCGGGGCTAATACCTTTCAAGTCGTTAATCGAGTAGCCGATCACCTTTTTGTGCTTCTTCAATAAATTCAGCAACTTCTCTGTCTCTTCCGGGCTCAATTCGTCGCTAATAATCACAGGAAAAGTCTTGCCATCTCCCAAAAATTCATATTTCAATCCCTTAGGGAGTGGCTTCATCTCAACATTGGGCGCACCATCCTCTTCTTGATCTAACTCTCCAATGTCTTCAAATTTTTCTTCCTCCAAATTCCCGTGTTGCGGCTTCAACTCTTCCATTGTTTCCACTAGTTCTCCATCTTGATCATCTTGAGCGTCTCCATTCTCCAAAGCGCGTTGGAGAGGATCCCTGAAAGAATCAATGGAACAAATGCTCTCTCCCTCTTCGTTATCAAGAGGTAGAGGTGAAGCAAAAGACGGTTTTGAATGAAATTCAAATGAGCGCTTCTCTCCATCTAGATCAAAAGTGACAATCCCTTTTCCAACATCAAGAACAGCATTTACTAATTTGAGAAAGGGTTTTCCAAGGATTATGCCTTCATGCTCATCATCACCAGCATTAATCACAAACAAGTCGGTAGGAATTTTTTTACCCGCTATAGCAACATTTAGATTTCTAAGCACTCCTAGCGGTTTGATTAATCTACCATCTCCCATGATCAATTTAATGATTGTGGCATCTAGGTTTGATGTTTCGTTAAAAAGCTCAACATTAACCTTGGAACTCATCACACTAACATGGGCACCAACGTCACATAAAACATTGCAACATTTTGTTCCGTCTATCATGCAATCAACACGAGGTGTGGGTGATGGATTACCTTCGCCTTGATCGCTTCCAATCGCATATACTTGGGCTATGTGCACGTAGGATGATGATTCCGATTTCACTCCCAGGGTCCTTTTGATCTCCAGCACTTCGTCTAAGTCAATCTCTTCCTCTTTTTCTTCGAAAAGTTTCCGAATAATATCACCGGCCGATTCCTTGCCAAATGTATATCCCGTGTGATTATCCGGCGGGAAGTCTTCCGCTATCACCTTCGCCATTCCTCGTTGATTTGGATGCGGTCTTGCTTTATCGAACAATCTTCCGAAGTCAATTGGTATCCAATCCATTTGCTCGAATTCCCTTAGCGATTTGGTGGTTCTCATGGTTCTTCCTTTCTTTTCCGGGTCGTCTTTCATTGCACTCCGGATCGATGCTTCTTCATCGTGGTTTGTCTCTATGACTTTCCCATGCTTCAGTTGTTCTTCCCTCAGTTCCGATGTCTCTTTTCTGAAAATTCCAGCAAGCACCCGCACTTGAGATTCTTCCTCGGAGCTTGCCGAACATCGTTTTTCCCAATCTCTTCGCATGGCCGCACCCTTGCTGATTTTTTGTAGGAGTTGGGCAGCTTCCGTGAGTGTTTTCTCCATGAGATCTCCTCCTGCACACATTTGAACAAACTGCATGCACTCGGGGGTTAGGGAAAAATAAAAAGTATGCAAGAGTACTTCACCGGAAAATCCGAGCTTCGGTCCTTGTTCAATCAATCCATTGAACCTATCCCATGCTTGATCTATCCCTTCTTCTTCTCCTTGCGCGAAGTTGATCACTTGCTTCCGAATATGTTGAACCTTGCTTAACGGAAAGAACCGCTCGCAAAATTTCTTCATCAAGTCATCCCAATTTTCTTTTACCTCAAAGGATGCAAGTGCAAACCATCTTCTCGCTTCTTCCGCAAGTGAGTATGGGAAAAGATTCCATCTAAACCAAGCTAGCGGAACTCCGTCTTGTTGTACCGTGTTGCATAGCATTGTGAACCACTTGATATGTCTATATGGGTTGTCCGTCTCATCTCCTCTAAAGGGGTTTGCCGCCGCCATCTTGATGATTTGAGGCTTGATCTCGTACTCGGTGGCTCGCAACACCGAATCTGATTTTTGCATGTCGAAGTCCTCCGATCGCGGGCTTACATAATCCCTTAGTGATTTTTCTCCCTCCTCCACATGTTGAATGAGATGGGCCATCTAGACAATCAAAATAAAAACAAAAACAAAAATTTTCTAGGGAAAAGGTTAGGTGTTAGTAACCAACAAAATTAATACAAAGTTAAACGTAGCAAAAATCGCTTGCTCCCCGGCAACGGCACCAGAAAAGCTTGTTGACGCTTCTTAAAGCGCCAATTTATGTACCGCAAGCGCACGGATCGTGTAGCTTTTCCCTTAGAGTATTCCCCCAAGGTTTATCAATCCACGGAACAAGTGTATTACTATGCTTAACTAAGCACTAATGATGTTGGTAAAAGATCTATATTGAGTGTTTGAGTGTGAAATAGATCTAATTTAACCAATCTAATCTAATCTAGACTAGTGAGCAACGATAGATGTGTGCACAAGATATGAAGAGCATTTGTCCATAGGGTCTAGGATCACTAGAGATGTAATCACCAAGCAACGAAGAACGGATCTAATCTACCAAAGGTGTGTTCCAAGATCAAAACCTTTTCCCTCCCGCATACTATCACTACACGAAGATAATCGGTAACAAATCAACAAGAACACGATAGTTGATGTAATCTAAGTAAACCATGCAAGAGCAAAGCAAACCCAAAGCCAAGTCGCGAACTATTAGGCATCAAAGCATCATCAACAAGAATCGTGATAGATCAATCTCAGAAAGGATTCGGCAATTACAACTCAAGATCTCCTTACAACCCCATGAACAAACGAGGAATTTACCCCATGAAGCTAATCAAAGCATAGTCGATCATGGTGGTGAAATCTCCTCCAACTTGCAGCGGCGCCGAGGGACGATGAGGCCTCCGGTGTCGCCTTTCTCTTGTATCTAACTCGAATGAATCTCTGAAACCCGTCTCAGGATGCTCTCCCTCTGCGATCTCTAGATGCTCCCCCTCTTTGACGGCGGCTTCGGGGTATTTATAGGCAGATATGGTCGGTGGTTTTGGTAAAACATAGGTTAGGGTTGACGCATACTTCGTGCTGAAGAAAACTGAGACCGATTGGGCTCCGAAATGGGCAAGGCCGGCCGGCCCAAGGGCTCCAGGCCTGCCGGCCTGGGCCTTTTCGGTCCCATCTTTCGCGTGGGGCCTCTTCTTCTTATTCCTCATCTTAGCCCAGTTGTAACCATGCGTCAAAACATCTCCGAAAATGTCCAATTTCCTGTCAAAATGCAACATGCTCCAAAATCCAGGACAAAATCGAAAACGGTCAAGTTCGGGTGCCAAGTGGCGGGTTAGTACATGAATCATCCCGAAGAATTTACCAAAATAACTCCTAATCATATAGTAAAATGGGTACTTAAGGAGCGCCAACACTCATTTTCTTCCAGTGAAGACTACTTATCTTGTCAAGCAATATGCGGAGTTGTACCTTACCCGCATCGTTTGTCTTCATGGTGTTCCTAAGAAAATTGTCTCTGACCGCGGTCCTCAATTTTTTGCTCACTTTTGGAGAAGTCTGCATGAAGCCATGGGAACCGATCTCACTTATAGTACTGCTTATCATCCTCCAACCGACGGTCAAGCCGAGAGAGTCAATCAAATCTTAGAAGACATGCTGCGAGCCTGTGCTCTTATATATGAAAAGAAATGGGTTACTTGCTTACCATTTGCAGAGTTCTCTTATAATAATAGTTATCAAACAAGTATCAAAATGTCTCCTTTTGAAGCCCTTTATGGAAGACGGTGCAGGACTCCTATCAATTGGTCCGAATCTGGAGAAAGGCCTTTCTTTGGTCCAGATTTGGTGAAAGATGTCGAGGATCAAGTCAGGATTATTCGGGAGAATCTTCGCATTGCTCAATCTTGCCAGAATACTTATGCTGATCGTCGTCGCTGAGAACTACATCTCAAAATTGGTGATTATGTTTATCTCAAGGCTTCCCCATTTAAGGGCACTCGCCATTTTCAAGTCAGAGGAAAGTTAGTGCCACGCTATGTTGGACCTTTTCGAATCACCAAAAAAGTTGGAGCAGTGGCTTATCAGTTGGAACTCCCTCAATCACTCTCCGCAGTGCACAATGTTTTTCATATCTCTCAATTGAAGCAGTGCCATCGTGTTCCAGCTGACGCCGTCGATCTTGAGTCACTTGATCTTCAACCGGGCCTTACCTACGTGGAACACCCAATTGCCATCTTGATCATATTGAAAGAAAGGTGAAGCATAGCATGGTGAAGTTTGTCAAGGTTCAATGGAGCAATCACTCCGAAGATGAAGCCACTTGGGAGCGTGAAGATCGATTACGTCAAGACTACCCGGAATTCTTTTCCGATGAGTAAGTTCTCTCCCTACCGCACTCCACTTTCTTGATGAAGTTCATCTTCCTAGATATGGTTATATTTGTACACAGTCACCATCAAGAAAACCCTAGGAATGTCTCACACCACATCATCCCTGCCTTGGTGCATCATCTCTTAGATGTTTATCTTGTCTAGGTGAATATGGCCAATCTAGTCCGAGTTTTATCATTCCCCTCTTGTCTACCTAAATCTCGGGACGAGATTTTCTTAAGGGGGGGAGAGTTGTAACAGCCCAAGGAAAAAAAAGAAATAAATAAATTTTTCCTCGCCGGGCCCACCCGTCAGCCTCTCCCTCTCCTCCTCTCTCTGTTTTGCTCGGTACGCCGCACACACGCGTCGTCCCGCCGCAGGCCATCCTCAGGCAACGCGCGCGCGTCCTTATCCGCGCCGAGTCCACCCACTCGCCCCCTCTCCTTATCCGCGCCCGGCCGGCCCCCGATCCCCCTCAAACCCTAGCCCCAAACCACCATGGCCGCCGCCGCCGAGCTTCACCGCCGCCGGTGAGGTGCTCCCCAATCTAGTGTGCGCACCACCTAGCTCTCCCCATCCTCGACCGGTTTGGGCCCTCACCCGGCCTCCTCCCCCTCCCTGCTTGGCTCTCGGCGGAGCTCGCCGTCCACCGCCGCCCAACGCCGCCGCGCCGCCTGTCCGTCGCTGCTCCTCGCCTGCGCAGCCGTTAGTGTGGCTCGCCGCCATCCCCTCCACCCCATGCACGCCTCACCTGCCTTGCTCCGGCTTCGCCTCGTCGTGCCGCCTCGCACCGCCGCTCGCCGTCGCCGTGGCCGCGCGTGCGCGCGACGCACCACGCGACGTCGTGGCCGCGCCCACACCGCGGTCAAGGCCGGCTTTGCCTTGACCCGGCCTGGGTGGGCCGCTGGCCCGTGGGCCCCGCTTGTCGGCCTTTGGGCCGGCTCTGCGGGGTGGATCTAGCAATTTTGCTTAGATTTGTAATATTTATTTTGTCTGCAAACTTGAAAAATGCGTAGAAAATCGTACCGATCTCGGAAAAATGCGAAACTTGTTTTGTTGGATTTGTATCGCTGAGATCTACTTTGGAAAAATGTTGTTTTGTATGTTTCTGTTGTCGGTCGAAACCCACCGGCGAGCAGCGACAGGCAACACGAAGAGCCGGTAAGTCGCCGGGGCGCTGGCAGGCACTGCTCCCTCGTCAACGGCCCGCAATTTCAGCACACGCCGCGGCTTGTGAAGACGCAGGGCGTGCCACCTGACCTATACCCGAGCAGGAAGGTGTGATCGTGCTTGCGACGATTTGCCTGCATACACAAACACGTGGAAACATAAGTCCGAGCCGTGGTCGGCTCCCCGGGACGACTCTTGCATCGGCTTTAAAGAGCCGATCGAGTCCCGGTGTCAGATTGGATCTGCTTGCATCCAAATATCAATAAATAAAGCAAATAACTGTAAAGCTACTTCAATTAAATCTAGTTAATCTAATCCACGATGGTAAAAGCTTCACTGTTAGATCAGAACATCCTACATGTGACTGTGCCTAATGAACATAATAGATAACTAAACCATAACCCAAAACAGAGGCCTAAGAACTAGCAAGAGCCGATTCCCGGAACAATCCCTATCAAGGCTAAAATAAAGCATCTACTACATCACCGGATCATCCAACCCATTTGCAAGGCCTAATCTAACAGATATTACGCCAATTCTTAAGTACAAGAACAAACCGTAACACATCAGATCTACTAGATATAAAGAAAGCAGGGTGTTGTCTCCGTGCAACTAATTCTATGCAACAAGAACTAGCATAAGATTGAAACGTGACTGCACAGAGACAACATGATATTCGTAGATGATAAGCAATAAAAGCACGATAGATCTACTAAAGTCATGCTACAAACACCAAGATAACTAGCATTACTCGCCATAAAAAACGCTTCAGTATGAGTAATACCAAGGTAAAAGCAAGAACAACGCTGCCCTGATCGCAAGGAGCGATCAGGGCAGCATGGCGCTTACTTGGATGAAACCCTAGAATTAGGGGTGGCGGTGCGCCTAGACTTGTTGTTTGTGAGACGTGATGACGTTCTCTCTTTCATGAATAACATAGGGTACATATTTATAGTCCGGAGACTTGGGAAACAATCTAAACCTATCTTGTCCCGATCGGACTCTATCTCTAATCTTGAACTAAATCTAAAGATACATGGCCCATGTGGCCCAAATGCTCACGCAAGAGCCGATTTACAAGCCTTCTTAATCTTCTGCTTTAAGCCCAACTTGCTTTCGGCCCATAAATTAACCCTGTTAATTTATAGCGATAACACATGCCCCCTGGTTTTGGCAATGATAATTCCAAAACCACTCCGTCGCTCCATCTTCCCGTTAATGCTCATTAAAACACACTGCAACCACCAAGGAAGACGCAACGTCTCTGCAACTGGCTCCTCGTAGAATGTGAAACTGCCGATCCGTCTTCCATCCTTTTACTATTTAATCTCACCCCGAATCAGCTTTTCTTCACGGCAAACTCATCTTTCTCCAAAGCCAAGTAGCACAGAAAAAACCCCCACTCCTCTAGCAACCAGTAGCCATGGCGATCTCTTCCTCCTCCAGCTCCAACTCCTTCGGAGATTCTTCTTCCTCCTCTTCTCCTTCTTCTTCTTCCCTCTCCGCTTCTTCCATCGACTCTATCCTAGAGAGTCGGGAGCCGACTCCCGAGTGGGACCCGACAGCAGCCTACGAGGCGCTGGCTCCTCTGCACTGGGATGCAGAGGAGTTCGACTTCGGGACCGTCTCCGAGGAGGATGAGCTCGAGACCGAGGGGGAAGACCTCCAGTTCCTATTCCAGGAGAAACTGGAAAGTAGCAACGACGACAAGTTCTCCTGGGACGGAGTCGACTCCTCCTCAGAAGAGGAGATCGACTCCTCTGATGACGACGACGAGCCGATGGGCGGAAAGCCCTTCCGGTTCCTCGGCTCCTCCGAGGAGGAAAGTGAGGAAGAGAACAGCGGCGGCGGCGGTCGGAGCAGCGACTTCGGGTCCGAGGGCGGCAGCAGCGCCTTCGGCAGCGCCGGCGACGACGACGACGACAGCGGCGGCGGGGATGCGTCGGCCCGAAGTCCCAAACACCGTAGGTACTAGGTACCTACGAGCAGTAGACGTAGTACTATAGGAGTAGGATTGTAAAGCTGAAGGATTAATTCCTTTGTCAAATCGTCTTTCCTCTGTAAAAACCTTCCTTCTAATGAAGTTAATTTCCTTCAATTTCTGTGTTTGATTTATTTTCCAAAAAGCCGATGGCAACGCATCAGGCTTCTATAAATATCCAAGAGCCGACGAAATTCAAACTAGAAGCAACCCGCACAAGAGTAGAGTATCACTTCCACCTTGAACCGAACTCGAAACAAACTCCCAAATCCGAGCGTAATTCGAAAGGCCAGCGCTACAAATTCGAGCAAGAACTTCTCCAAGCATCCAGAATTCGAATCAGAGCCCACAGCAACCAAACCCTAAGTCAACAGATCTGAACCATGGCAGACTCTGCAGCTCAGACAACAAACTCTGCAATCGATGATGCGGCAATCTGTGGCCTGAAGGTAATATTCAGCCCAATTCTTTTGGTTTTCCTCAGCTTACTAAGCCTCTGAAACATTAAACTCTGAAACATGACACCATATGTAAACTTCTGATTCTCTGAACTTCAGGTGTCAGACATTCTTCTGTCGTATCCTTCCAATCCAAAATCTTTCTGTCTTGGCCCACGAACCTATGAAAATCCCACAGATTTAATCTCTTGTGAAGCAAATAGGATCCCTTTCATGAGTCAAGACATCAATTTGAACCTCTGGGCCGACTGCTTAAGAGCCTGGCCTAACCCCCCTGAGAGTTGGATTACATGGTACAGCAGAGTAGCAAAAGTTTATATGCCCTTGTGGCAGGAATTGAGCATAGCCGATGCACTTAGCTTATCATTATCACCTCTTGACAAAGATGAAAATCTTCTGAAAACCATCGGCTATTTTTGGTCTGATGCCCTAAACTGTTTTCTCTTTGGTCATGGCCCCATGACCCCTACTCTGCAAGATGTCACCATGATCACTGGCCTAGACATTGGATCTCCTAATCCTGCTGCCCACAAAATGGCAGAAGTCCCCTTTAAACTGTCTTCCAAGGCAAACTGCACAAACTGGGGCACTTACATGAACCAGCATATGAAAACAAAAGGTCCAGTGACTGAAAAAGAACACACAACCTTCTTAAATCTTTGGCTAGATCACTTCATCTTCTGTGGTCCTTCTTTAGCTCCAACTAAGAATTATCTTCCCTTGGCCTATCATCTAGCCCATTGCAACCGCACTGGCCTAGGTAAACTTTTCCTTGGAGAAACCTACAGATATCTCCATTTGATGACATCTAACTTGCTTAACCAAAAGAAACTGAGAACTGGAGGCCCTTTGGTTGTTTATTCAGTTGTGGGCACAACTATACTTTTAGCACCAGATCCCAAACTTCCAAAGCCTAACCAAGAATTCCTTTCCTGATGAGAGTGGCAAACCAATTAGATGTACTAGTTATGGCCAAGCTTTATTTAGTATTCCTGGCAGCAAACTGAATCCAACAGATACAACAAACTGGTTCAGAGTTTTCTACAAAGGACTAGACAATCCACTCTATTTTCCATTCACTGAATCTGAATCTGAATCCTTTGAGAATCCAACTGCCTTTAGACTGGACAGTTTTGCCGATGACGACAGCACTCGGCATCTATATTCCTTGATGATCCGACCTGGTTTCCTCTCTGTTGGCATGAGTACCTCCAATAGAATTATCAAACTAGGCTATGAAACCTATCAACCAGTCATAGCAGCTCGGCAATTTGGTTTAGGACAAGTCTCTCCCCACTTCCATATTCACCACTTGGTGGAGAGTAAAGCCGATCTGCCTGATGGTCTCACCAGCTCAAGATGCTACAGCATGTTTGACAACCTCCACATCCCCATATCAGCCGATCTAACCTTCACTTCCTTTTTTTTTTGAGGGCAAATCAGGGAGCTTCATTAATAAGACTCAACATTACAATCCTTGTTAGCGACCTCCATCAGCCAGTTCGGGAGATCACCAACCCAGGACATCACCGGTGAAGACGCTGATGGCCTACGTGCACACAAGTGCGCTGCCTCATTGCCTTCCCGGTTAACATGAGTACAAATAAAAGAAGCAAAAGAAAGACTAAGCTCTCTAATTTCATGCCAAACGCCAGCGATAACGCTACGAAATCCATCATCTGAGCGAACAAGGGTAGCCACCGTTGCATTGTCTGTCTCCAGGACCACCCTTGTGGCCTCCTGCTCGGCTGCTAGGATCAGCCCGTCCCTCACTGCCAAGGCTTCTGCCATCAGAGCATCTGAAACACAGGGGTAGAACCATGCTGCAGCTGCCCGGACACTCCCGCTGTGATCACGTAGTACAGCCCCAGTACTTCCGGTCGAATTACTCAGTGAGAACGCTGCATCCGTATTGACTTTCATCCATCCAGAGGGTGGTCCTGACCATCGCACTCGGGTTACCTCCTGCCTCGAGGACGTATCTGTACCAGAGCCAATGAAGTCTTCAAGCAACGAAGATATGTGCCTAGCTGCTGCCGCCGAACGCCATTCCACTTTGCCATGCTTCCTTGCATTACGTCCTGTCCACAGCGACCACACCCCGCAGATGATCAACTCAGCTGAGCTTACAGAGCAGTGATCACCTGTTAGCAAGTCCTTCACCCAAGTCGCCTGGTGGAGCTTTGGAATTTTAATCCCTGTCAGCTTCTTCACCTCGTCCCAGAACATCCTTGCCACCGGACATTCAAAGACTATATGAAACAGAGATTCAGTAGCAGCTCCACAGGTATAGCACGTAGCTTCCGGGTCCACATGCCGTCGGTGTAATTCCATCTTCGTAGGGAGGAAGTTGTGCACAACCCTCCACCAGAAGATCCGTATTTTTGGCGGGATTTTCAGTTTCCACAACCGCTTCCAAATCCAGGAGCCATCAGATGAATTTGGCTCATTCAGTTTGCTCGCCTCCAACTGAATCTGTTCGTCTTTGAGAAGGCGATAGGCAGATCGAACAGTATACATCCCAAACTTCTCATGGCTCCAAGCAAGTGTATCCTCATCCATTCGTAAACCAGGTCTGATCTTCAAAATTTCATTTGCATCAGACGGTATAAAGGACTGCCGAACCAAGTCCTCATCCCATGTTCTTGTTCCTGGAAGAAAGAGCTCATCCACATGCTGAACCAGTGAATTTTCCAGATGAACAAGCGGCTTCATAGACCTGATACCTGGGATCCAATTATCATTCCATATATTAATCGTGTCCCCAGGGCCAACACGCTTGATAATCCCCTTCTGAAGAACCTTTCGTCCATGTAAAATCGCCATCCAGGTCTCCGAGGATTTCTTTTTCCTTGTTGCTGACAGAAAGTCTCCATTGGGATAATACTTCCCCTTTAAAACTCGGGCACACAGAGAATCTGGTCGTGTAATCAAGCGCCATCCCTGCTTACCAAGCATGGCTTCATTAAACAAAGGCAGGTCACGAAAGCCCATTCCGCCTTCTCCTTTTGGCGTAGTTAGCTTAGACCATCGCTGCCAATGAATTTTGTTGCTATCCACTGAGCTACCCCACCAGTAGTTGGATATGTGAGACTTCATCTTTTTGCATACCGGAGCAGGTAATTTGAAACAGCTCATAGGGTATGTGGGAACTGCCTGTGCATTGGCCTTGAGGAGCACTTCACGGCCGGCGCAGCTAAGATTATTTGCACCCCAGCCATGAATGAAGTTCCTAATCCTATCTGAAGAATAATCAAAGGTGCCATCAGCAACTCGCCCAACTGCAGTCGGCAAGCCCAAGTATTTTTCCCCCAGCGCTTCCTTTTCAATTCCCAGTGATAGCTGGACCATCTGTTTCATCTCAGGGCCAGTATTGGTGCTAAAGAACACTGCAGATTTTTGTCTATTCACCAATTGCCCTGATCCTCTATGATACGTATCCAAGATACAAGCAAGCCTATCAGCACTCCTCTTGTTCGCTTGCATGAAAATCATACTGTCATCAGCAAACAGAAGGTGCGAAATCCACGGGGCATGAATTCCCACCCGGATACCTTTTGCTATATACTGAGGGCCACAATTTTTCAACATAGAAGTGAGACCTTCAGCACACAGCAAAAATAAGTACGGGGAGATCGGGTCTCCTTGTCTGATACCTCTGGTCGGAGTGAAAGGCTGGGATAGTGCACCATTGACTCGTACCGAGAACGAAACACTGGTGATGCACTTCATCACCAGATCACACCATCTCACTGGAAAACCAAGAGCCATCATGATTGACCGTAAATACTCCCATTCTACCCGGTCATATGCTTTAGCCATATCAAGCTTCACTGCACACGCGCCGTTCCTGCCCTTTTTCTTCCTCAGGTAGTGGATGCATTCATACGCGAGGAGTACATTATCAGTGATAAGACGGCCTGGCACAAACGCGCTTTGCTCCTCTGAAATGATGTCATCAAGTATACACCTCAACCTGTTCGCCATAGCTTTAGAACAGATTTTATATAGCACATTGCAAAGGGATATGGGTCTGAACTGTGTAAGCTCCTGTGGGTTCGCCACTTTTGGTATAAGAACTAGCACAGTCCTGTTGACCTCGTTGCACATCTCTCCCCCATTTAAAAAACCAAGCACTGCATTCACCACCGACTCTTTAACAAGGCTCCAGTGTCGCTGAAAGAAGCCCGCCGTAAAGCCATCAGGTCCTGGTGTTTTGTTCGGACCCATTTGAAACAATGCCTTCTCAACTTCTTCCGCCGTGAAGGCTTGCTCCAAAACTTCAGCCATTGCAGCCGTGACTTTCCTTGGCACATATTGGCAAATCAGCGCTGGTTCAAGATCAGCCTGCGCCGTGAACAAATTCTGGTCAAAGTTATTTGCCATCGCCTCCAAATCCTCCTGTTCAGAAATTAAATTCCCATCCTGATTTTTCAGTGCATGAATCCTATTAGTCCGCACCCTCGCCTTGGCCTTGGCCTGGAAAAAACCGGTGTTGCGGTCCCCTTCCCTCAGCCATTCGACACGAGACCGCTGCCGTTCCATGACTTCCTCCCTCGCCAGGGCCTCCGACAGTTGGCTCATCAGTTCCTTCTCACGTGTCGTCGGCCCCCGGTATAGGGTATCTGATCTCTCAACCTCTATTTGTTGCTTGAGAGATGCAACTTTCCTTTTGACAGAGCCAAAGACCTCCTTATCCCAAGAATTAAGGGAGGACTGCATTTTAGTTAGTGAACTCGCAACAGAATTCAGATCAGCCACCCCCCGGCCTGGGTCCCAATTTTCCTGCACAAAGGCCATATAATCATCATGGTGCTGCCACATATTTTCATACCTGAACACCCGTCTCCGTCTCCTCCTCTGAGTGCTCCGTTGTCTCCTGTGCATCTCGAACACCAATGCACAATGATCTGACTCCACCAATGGTACATGCGTTACAGAAGTGTCTGGAAACAGCTCCATGAATTTGTGATCGCCAAGAGCCCTGTCCAGTCTCACTTTCACATTCCTGTCCTCCCCCTGTCTATTATCCCATGTGTAGGGGAGTCCATTAAAACCCAAATCCATAAACTGGCAGTCCTGAACTACATCCCGAAACGCAGCAATCTGCCAGTGTTCCCTCTCATTTACTCCAAAGTGCTCCTCCGGTGCTAACACCTCATTGAAATCCCCCAAGCACAACCAAGGAATATCTAGCTGAGCTCGTAGGAATCTCATAAGGTACCAGCTGTTTTTACGCAGTTCCCGTCTCGGCTCACCATAGAAACCTGTGAGGCGCCACTCCCGGACCCCCAAAGATGCACACGATAGAACCACATCAATATGGGATTTAGAAGCACTCTGAACAGCCACCGTGACATCCCTCCTCCACAGCAGCACCAGTCCTCCACTTAGGCCGTCCGAGCTCACTGCTTCACCGTTCGGAAAGCCCAATTTATTCTTCAAACCAAGAGCACGCTCCTTGCTCATCCGTGTCTCCATGAGGAACACCACCGCGGGCCTCGCCACCTCCACCAGGTGACGGATCTCTTGAACTGCCTCAGGCCGCCCGCAGCCCCGGCAGTTCACGCTTAGGCAATTCATTGTGCCCGGCGGGGACTGCCTTCCGCAGCCGCCGCCGATGACGCAATGTTTGTGGTAGATGACCTTCTCTGCTTCTTAATCATCTCCTCCATATCATCCTCATTCCCTCCACCACCCCGGTCCAGCTGAGAGACCCTCGCATACACCAATCCTGCCGGAACTAGCGCTGTATTATTCACTGGTGGCAGGTTAAGGCCAGGAGCAGGGTTGATCGCCGGCCCGTTAGTCTTGGATTTCCTCTTTCTGACCGTCTTTTGTACCTCGCCTTTCTTTGCCTGGAACAACGGACGGGTAATACGTGTCGATGGGTCTTTTCCTTTCTCATTAGCCACAGATTTAGTTTTGAGTGGAGAAGTGGCGTCCCCCTCCAGCTCATGTTCATCAGCACCTCTCGTGTTATCCTTCTTTCGATCATCAGGTTTCTCAGCCGACTCCCTTGACTGTTTGGAGCCCGACGATGCAGCACTCCCCAAAGACTCAGCAGCTGCTTCCGCAAAGCTCTGAAGCTTCTTCTTCTTATCCTCTACCCGTAGCTTGACATCATAGGGCAGCTTTCCTTCAGCATCACGTGGAGCCGGCGTCTCACACACCAGGTCAGAATGACCCAGCACTCCACATGAACGACAGAAATACGGCAGCCTTTCGTATTGAGCATCAAACCACTCCGGAGGTTCATTCTTGCTTCTCTTAATTAGGGCACCCCTTCTAATGGGTTTACTGATATCAATAGCCACTCTAGCGCGGAGGAAAGGGCCACTGGCTTTACCTTCTCCATCGACATCCATCCTAACGACCTCTCCAAGAAGACCCATAGCACGAGCTCCACGTTGCTGGTTCATCCAACCCAGCGGTACATCAATGAGCCTTGCCCAGATCTCCATGCGGTCGAAACGAATCTCCGACGGCTTTAGCTTGTGATCATACTCACGTAGAATCACCGAGTACTTGCCGAAAACCCAGGGCGATGCGCCCAGGATTCGGTCCTTGTCCTCCTTGCTGCCAAATTCGGCTACAAACAGGTTAGCAGTCTTCTCACCAATCGAGCGGAGCTTCAAACCATATGGGTTCCCCCATGCCGGCTTCAGAGCTCCCATGATCGTGCTCTTGTTCAAGGCGCCTGGGGAGATCACCTTCCCAACCAGTGCCCATTCGGTTGCTGTCTCCTCACCGTCAGCCTCATCATCGCTGAAGGCCACATACTCCCCTTCCTCTTCCGTCAGGTTGAGTTTCTTTAGCATGTCGGCAACGTTAGGGTTTGCATCATCCTGTACTCGGGCCGGGCGTGAATCCCGAGTCCCATCTCCTCCTCCGGTCGACGCCATTGGCACAGGGCCGGAGAGGCTTCAAGAAGTACCACGCCTCACCCAGGAGTAGGCGCGTACTACCACGATCCCAACTAGAAACCTAAGCGGCGCAGGTCCCAATAGGGTTTGTGGTCGACGGCGCCGGAACGGCTAACCGGCGATTTGCGGTGGCCGCCGGCTGCAGCTATTGCCGGCGTGGCGGGGACACCGTGACCAGAGCAGTCGACGGTGGAGCAAGGAAGATCGTGGCCGGAGAAGCCCCGATCTAGATCGGGATCGCGGTCGCCTCGAGAGTCGCCTTCAGGTCGCCCGGAGATCACGGAGCGGTTTCCATCCGAGCTCCGTTGGTTGCTTCACGGCGCGGGTCGCAAAGGCATGTGTCTTGATCAGGTCGCATGACACGCCCAATCAATCGGCTTTAACACTTGGTGGGACATGTGGAAAACTCACGTTTTCAGAAAAGCCTTAGGCCCTCTACTGCAGCAAATTGATCCTGAATATGTAATCCCCAATGAAGAGGTACTGGATCTGTGCACTTTATCCTTTCTGAGTCCTCTATCCCTTTCTCTTGGCTAATCCTTATTTACATTGCTTACAGCAACAAGATGGTCCAACACCTGTAGCCAATAATGGGGAACCATTTCACTTTCTTCCAACTACTCCTGATGTCCTTTTTTGCAAGGGATCTCCATCAATGAAGAAAGTAATAATGGCTGCTCAGCCAGACTTACTCCAGTTGGCTTCCAAGCGAAGACAAACCTCTGCAGGTGCTGCCGCCCGAATCCCAACCAAGAAAAGGAAGATGATCACAAGGCGAGTCATCATGAAATCAGCACAAGCTTCCCCGAGTCCATCAGAGTCTAACACCAACCAAGTAATTCATTTTCCCTAAAATTTCTTCCTTATTGCGTACACATATACTCTGGTTGACTGTAATTTTTATTTCCAGGATGCAACTGAAGACATCCTTGAAACTAGTAGCCCAGCACAACACAAATTCATCATTCATGAAGCTAACACTGGAGCAACTGAAACTTCAAATGCTCTGACGGATGTGCATGACGAACAGGCTGACATAGTCGAAGCCCCTGTTGTCACCTCCAATCCAACCGGATCTTCTACACCTGAACCGATCATCACTTCTTGTTCAGAACAAGTAACTTTTATGAGCCGATTTAAATCAGCTGATCACTCTATTAATGTACTTCGCTCTCAACAAATCTTTATCATATCAACAGGGCTTTAATATTCCAGACCTGCTCTCCTTTGATCCAGCATCAATGGGTCCGAATGCACCGAATGCAGAAGTGCAATCACCACAACAGCCTATTACAATTACAAATCAGCTTCAGAACATCAAGGACCTGCTCTCTGCTCCAATTACTGTTCTAGTTGGTGATTCCAGCAAAATAAAGAATATCTTCGAGCAAATAGAATCCCAACACCCAGAGTCGCTTCAAATCAAGCTTTGGCCAGCCAACAATCTTCCATTCTTCCGGGTAGAAGTGAATAGAGCACAACAGAGAATAGAAGTACGTCGTTCTCAAATTTCTCTGAAAGCTGATATTACTCAAAGGTGCAAGGCCCTCAACCAAAAGAAGGCCACTCTAGATATCAAAGCTGATGTGTCTACCAGCATGGACCGACTCGACCTCCTGAAGAAAGAATTGGCAGAACTCGAAGAAAAGGTTCGCACCACCAAGAAACTCGTCCAGGCCGAGGAAGCTTCTATTGCGAACTCCAAGCAAGAAACCCAGGAAATAGTCGAACAGATACAAGCAGAGTTTGCAGAGATAAGCACCTTGAGTCGGCAGATAGTAACAGGCGATGACAAGGATGATGAAGCAATCATAGCACGAGCAGACGCCGTTTGCACAGAAGCCATCCATGCCATAGAAGAATTCCTGAACCAATAGATAGGCTCAAGAAACATTTAGCATTGCTTGTTACCCTGAAACTTGTAACTGATTAAAACGTCTTAAGTCGATGGTCACACATCGGCTGTCTCGCTTAACATACATTATCTCTTTTTTTTTACTAGCCAACTCAACGTGTTGGCCTCTCATTCATTTTTTTTTACCGGCCAACTCAACGTGTTGGCCTATCTCTCTTTTTTTTACCGACCAACTCAACGTGTTGGCCTATCTCTCTTTTTTTTACCGGCCAACTCAACGTGTTGGCCTTTCTTGGTACAGCCAGATGGATCTCATCGGCTCTCGTTACTCGCTTTCCCACATGCTCGGGAAATACCTCTTGAGGTGTTGGCCATTGATAGCAACAGGAAGCTTGATGCCGTCCAATTCCTCAAGCATGTATGCATTTCCAGGCAAAACCTGATCAACCTTGTATGGCCCGTGCCAAGTTGGAGATTATTTGCCATATTTTCTATCTTTGGTTCCCAATGGTAACACTGCTTCCCAAACTAAGTCTCCAACCTGGAATTCTTGCGGCCTAACCTTTTTGTTATATGCACGAGCAACTTTAGCCTTGTTTTCTTTTATCTTCTCCAATGACCAAAGTCTTAGCTCTGTCAGATCCTCCACATTGTCACCCATCAAGGCTGCACACTGTTCAGCCGATAGATCGTTCTGAAACTCAACACGTCTCGATCCGGCTGTGATCTCCCATGGTAACACAGCATCTTGACCGTAGACCAGATGGTATGGTGACGTCTTGATGGATCCGTGAGACGAAATACGATATGCCCACAAAGCCTCTGACAACACCTCATGCCAGCGCCTAGGATATTCATCGATCTTCCTCTTGATCAGCTTGATCAGGCTATGGTTGGATGCTTCAGCTTGTCCATTAGCCTGGGCATAATATGGAGATGATCTGATTAGCTTGAACCCCGTGTCATCGGCAAATTTCCTGAATTTCTCCGATATAAAGACCGAACCTCCATCGGTCGTAATGGTTTGAGGAATCCCAAATCTGTGAATGATGTGCTCTTTGACAAAACTAATCACATCTTTCGACGCCACCGACCTCATGGGAACTGCCTCTACCCACTTTGTGAAATAATATGTAGCAGCTAAAACCCACTGGTGACCCTTGCTAGATGGCGGGTTGATCTGACCAATCATGTCCATGGCCCAACCTCTGAATGGCCACAGTTTGATGATAGGATTCATTACTGATGCTGGCACTATCTGAATTTTGCCAAACCTCTGACATGCCTGACATCCCTTGTAATATTTGAAGCAATCTTCAAGCATAGTGGGCCAGTAATAACCCGATCGGCTAATCAGCCACTTCATCTTATGAGCCGATTGATGAGTACCGCAGGTTCCCTCGTGAACCTCATGCAAGAGCCGATTTGACTCTAATGGTCCCAAACATTTAAGCAGTAGTCCTTCCAAGGTTCTGTAAAACATATCATCCCCTATCAGAACATACATCATAGCCTTGAGTCTTATCCTCCTGGGTGCCCCCCGAGCCAAATCCTTCAAGTAATTGAAGATATCGGCTCTCCAGTCTCCAGGTTCTAGAAACTGAACCTCTACGTCGACTCCATCGGCTGTTCCCTTGTACCCGGAAGCCATCTGTGCCAAATCATTGGCTTCATTGTTCAGAGTCCTGTGTATCCAGTGGAAATTGATGTACCTGAATTGCGACATCAACTCACGGCATTGCATCCATATCGGAAAAAGAGTCTCGCTCTCACATTTATATTCTTCCGTGAGCTGAGAAATCACAAGCTTCGAATCCCCAAATATTTCCACCTCTTCTGCACCAGCTTCGAGGAGCAGTTCCATCCCTTTTCGAACGGCTTCATATTCTACCAAATTATTGGTGCATGGGGCAGTCATCCTGATGGAAAAAGAATATGTCGCCCCACGAGGCGATACCAACAAAATTCCCACGCCGCACCCATCATCACAAGCCGATCCATCAAAGAACATGGCCCAGGCACGTACAAAAATTACAGATACATCAGTGTTGACTCTGTCTACAACAAGATCCGCCAGTGCCTGTCCTTTGACTGCTTTTGCAGACTGATATCGAATATCGAATTCTGATAATACAAACATCCATTTACCAAGCCGGCCTTTTAGAACAGGAGCCGACAGCATGTGCTTTATGACATCCGATTTGCATATGACAATTGTTTCCGCCGAGAGCAAAATATGACGAAGCTTTGTACATGTAAAGAATAAGCAAAGGCAAAGCTTCTCGATTTCAGGATACCTGGTCTCGGCGTCTAATATGCGCCTGTTGAGATAGAAAACCACCCTCTCCTGGCCATCATGCTTCTGGATTAACACCGAAGCAATGGAAGTGTCACCCACGGATAGGTACACATAGAACGGCCTATCTTGCTGAGGAGGAACAAACACTGGAGGCTTTGATAAATATTCTTTGATTTCATCGAAGGCTTGCTGCTGTTCTGCCCTCCAGCGAAACTCATCATCGGATTTGATCTTCACTAAACCCATGAACGGTTCGATGCGCCCAGACAGATTAGAAATAAATCGTCTGACAAAGTTAATTTTACCGATGAGCTTCTACAACTCTTTCTTCGTCGTACGTGGCTTCATCGTCTTCACAGCTTCTTGACTCTTCAGGCCGATCTCGATTCCCCGTTCATGCACAAGGAATCCTAAAAATTGACCGGCCGATACGCCAAAAGCACATTTCTTTGGGTTCATTTTGAGCCCAAACTTCCGAGTCCTCTCCAGGACCTGACGCAGATCTTCCAGATGTCCCCCAGCCGATGTGGACTTGACCACGACATCATCAATGTAGATCTCTACCAACTTGCCAATGAGATCGTGAAAAATATAATTCATGGCACGTTGATACGTCGCACCGACATTTTTCAATCCAAAGGTCATGACCAAGTATTCGAACAACCCAACTGCACCTGGTACCCTGAACGCGGTCTTGTGTACATCCTCTGGGGCCATAAAAATCTAATTGTAGCCGGCATTACCGTCCATAAATCTCATCATCTTATGGCCAGCTGCTGCGTTGATCAATGTTTCTGCAACAGGCATCGGATACTCATCTTTTGGCGTTGCTCTGTTGAGGTCTCTGAAATCCACGCAGACTCGCCATCGGCCATCTTTCTTTTGTACAGGCACCACGCTGGAGATCCACTCCGCATACCGACATGGCCTGATGAATCCTGCATCGAGCATCTTTTGCACCTCCTTCTTAACCTCCTCTAGGACTTTGGCCTTCATCTGCCGTGCTAGTTGCTGAAATGGCCGAAATCCCTTTTTGAGCGGGAGCCGATGCTCGACGATACTTCTATCTAGACCGGGCATCTCAGTATAATCCCACGCAAAACAGTCCCGGTACTCCTTCAACAGTGCTATCATTTGCTCACGCAAGATCGGGTCTAACTTTTTGCTGATAAATGTCGGTCGCGGCTTATCCCCGGGACCGATATCAACTTCCTCCAAATCGTCAGCAGACGTAAACCCGTACCCTAACTTTCCGCCGTCTGAAAGATCGACATTGACGGTGAACACAGGGAGATGACAAGAAAAATTTTCCGGCCAACCGCATGAGCTGGCCGTTCCCATATTTCCGTTACTATCCAGAACTGAATGCTCAGCAAAGGCCATCGTTTGTACATAATGTAACAACTGAGATCCCAAGTACATATTACTCATTTTTTGGGGCCGGTCACTGGGACCGGCCTCTCTAACCTTGCAAGGTTCCATAGCTTGCCAGGACGTGTTTACTCTGTGAGGCCAGTTGATAAAACCAGCCTCAGTCCATTTTTTGTCGCTTCGATCCGATCACAATCTTCCAGCGCGATCCCTGAGATCGGCTCTTGCCCTTCTGCATCACAGGCGTTCATGTCTGCGAGCGAAACCTCGCTGGAGTCATCTGCACGGACCACCTCCACTTCATCGCCATCCCACTGGACCAAACACTGGTGCATCATAGAAGGGACACAACAATCGGCGTGAATCCAATCCCTCCCAAGCAACACTGTGTATGTACTCTTACTATTGACAATGAAGAACGACATTGGAACGGTCTTGCGGCCAACTGTCAGCTCCACATTTAGGACACCATGTGCCTCTAACGGTTGACCGTTGAAATCATTAAGCATGACATTGGTCTTGATGAGATCAGCAATAGAACGACCCAATCGGCGCAGCACTGAGTACGGCATCAGGTTGACTGCGGCGCCAGTGTCGACCAACATCCTGTTCACAGGTTTGCCATCAATGAAGCCCTTGAGATACAATCCATTTAGGTGCTTGTAGCTTTTCTCCTTGGGCTTCTCGAAGATGATCGGCTATGGGCTGAGATCCAACTACGCAATGGCCAATTCCTCCGGTTGGGGTGCCCGAAACTCCGACGGGAGCACGAACACCATGTTCACATCAGCCGACGGCTTGTCATCAGCTTTTGTCTGCTTGGGGCGCCACTCCCTCCTTGGAGGACGCCTCTCCTCCCTTCGCGGTCGGCTAACTTGCCCCGCGAGATCCGGACACGCTTTCCTCAGCACGTCGAGGTACTTTGTTTCCGCCTCTTCGAGATTACGTAGGCACTGCACTCTGTGCTTCTGTGATCGGCTGAGCCCATCAGGGCACCACCGTGGACGGTGGTACTTGTCTTCTTCCTCTGGCTCGAGATCATCCCTAGATGGCTGCCTCACATGGTCATCGTGACGTGTTCTGGGCCCTAGGCACTGGAACACCGATGTTTCGTTCTGCTGGCGTCCCCGAGGCCTGCACTCCAAGCAATCATCTATAGTAGTCAATCGGCTAATGCCGGAATTCCAACAGTACCTGAAGAATGGGCAATGCAGTGGTCACGTATAGCCTGGCGCCTCCCCAGCGTCCTCCCTGTGCGGTGCTCGTACTCATCTTCTTCCGATTGGTATCGGCGGTGCAACTTGTGTTGATACTGGTATTTTTCCAGAAGCCAATTAGAAGCTGGAAGCTGGTTGCGGATGTGACGCACTTGTTCTTCAGTGACATGTTGCTGCTCTGGCTTGTCTTCTTCCTGGGGCCATTTGCCATAAACGGCCTCTTTCCTCTGCTCGTCACGGCGGCGCACGGGTCCCGCCATGTTGATTTGGAACGCCAAATTATGGTCATTGGATCCGAAGTCTGACAGCTCCACCACGTTAGCTTGGGGGAACGGTTGACTATCCACTTTCATCGTGTGTTGGGCCAGAATTAATCGGCCCTGCTCGATAGCTGATTGGATCTGCCGACGCAGCTCCTTGCAGTCATTCGTGACGTGGGTGAACGAGTGGTGCCACTTGCAGTACAGCCTTCCCTGCAGCTCTTGTGCCGTCGGCAGCTTGTGATTCTCTGGGAGCTTCAACTGCTTTTTCTTGAGCAGTAGATCGAATATTTGCTCTGCCTTGGCCACGTCAAAGTCAAAGCCCTTCACAAGCCCCTGCTGTCTGACCCACTTGCACGGGATGGGGTTTGCCCCCCCCCCCCCCCCGGGTCCACTCTGCCACGGCCACTTCTTGTTCCCCGCCAGAATCATCAGAATCCTCTGCTTGGGCCATGTTTACATGGCGCTTGAATTTTTCCTGGTACAGATCCGGATGATAGTGCTCATATGCTGTAAGCTTCTACACCATATGTGCCAGCGAGGAAAATTCCAACTGGAAAGCCAGATCCTTGATCGGCTTAGTGAGTCCCAGAACAGCCAAATTAACCGCCTCCTTCTCTGTGATGCGCGATGAGTAGCAATGGTTCTTGACTTCTCTGAAGTGCTGTACGTACTCTGAGACAGTTTCCCCTCGCTTCTACCTGACCTGAGCGAGGTCGGCAATCCCAGCTTCAGCGGCCTCTGAATGATACTGGGTGTGAAACTGATCTTCTAGCTGCCTCCAAGTCCGGATCGAATCTGGAGGCAGTGATGTGTACCATCCGAAGGCTGAACCTGTGAGGGACTGGGAAAAGAAACGGACCTTCAGAGGATCCAATACTGAGATCATCCCAAGCTGCGTCAAGTATCAGCTCACATGTTCGATGGATCTGGCTCCTTCTGATCCACTGAATTTGGTGAACTCCGGAAGCCGATACTTGGGTGGTAATGGGATCAAATCGTAGTCACTTGGATATGGCTTGGAATAGCTGATCGCCTTTCTCTTGGGCAGGATGCCGAACTGATCCCTCAGTATTGCACTGACCTGCTCCATACTAATAACTCCTAGGGCTGAGGGCTCAGCACTCGGCCCGGTAGCGTACTTTGCCAACCATGCCTGCTTCTCTGCGTCTGCTCCTGAAGCTGCTGTACCCACCAGCTGTCCCGTGCGTGTTGGATTGATATTGTCAGGTATGTACACGCACGTGTAGCTGTGCGGGATGTCTTTAGGCAGCTCGCTTAGGAACTGTCCCTCTCCGGGGTCACCGCCGATCTTGTAGACGACGTAGATCGGCGAGCTTTGCTGCCCTGCTGCCGCGAGTGAGTACAATACTGGCGGCCTAGACTGCAATGCAGCTTCTCCCCTGTGGCTCCCTAGGATTGGTCCTGATGGGGAGTACTGGTTCTTGATCACCTCTTGGACAACGCGATGTGCCACGCGCTCAAGCTCATTCACCAGGCTCTCTGAGTGCCGATGAAGCGCATGAGCCACCATGTAGTTCATCTCCTAGCATAGGGCTCGGGTGCGCTCCTCTGATGGCACAGACAGATCAACGTTGTCGAGAGCGCCCTCTGGTGAGAACCCCTTCCATCTGATGCCATGGTTGCGGGTCCTCTCGAAAGAGCTGATGAGATCGGCTTCGAACTGAGCTTTGACCTCATCGTACTTTTGCTTGTGTTCTGGAGTCAGCTCTTCATACGTGACAGGCTTGGTGACCGGCGGAACCGATGCTTGGTCTTGAGCTCCTGTCATCTCTGCGATTGGCGTTGTTGTTGACGAAGGTCCCACCGGGCGTGCCAGAATGTGTTGTCGGTCGAAACCCACCGGCGAGCAGCGACAGGCAACACGAAGAGCCGGGAGGTCGCCGGGGGCGCTGGCAGGCACTGCTCCCTCGTCAACGGCCCGCAATTCCAGCACACACCGCGGCTTGTGAAGACGCAGGGCGTGCCACCTGACCTATACCCGATCAGGAAGGTGCGAACGTGCTTGCGACGATTTGCCTGCATACACAAATATGTGGAAACATAAGTCCGAGCCGTGGTCGGCTCCCCGGGACGTCTCTTGCATCGGCTTTAAAGAGCCGATCGAGTCCCGGTGTCAGATTGGATCTGCTTGCATCCTAATATCAATAAATAAAGCAAATAACTGTAAAGCTGCTTCAATTAAATCTAGTTAATCTAATCCACGAGGGTAAAAGCTTCACTGTTAGATCGGAACATCCTACACGTGACTGGGCCTAATGAACATAATAGATAACTAAACCATAACCCAAAACAGAGGCCTAAGAACTAGCAAGAGCCGATTCCCGGAACAATCCCTATCAAGGCTAAAATAAAGCATCTACTACGTCACCGGATCATCCAACCCGTTTGCAAGGCCAAATCTAACAGATATTACGCCAATTCTTAAGTACAAGAACAAACTGTAACACATCAGATCTACTAGATATAAAGGAAGCAGGGTGTTGTCTCCGTGCAACTAATTCTATGCAACAAGAACTAGCATAAGATTGAAACGTGACTGCACAGAGACAACATGATATTCGTAGATGATAAGCAATAAAAGCATGATAGATCTACTAAAGCCATGCTACGAACACCAAGATAACTAGCATTACTCGCCATCAAAAATGCTTCAGTACGAGTAATACCAAGGCAAAAGCAAGAACAACGCTGCCCTGATCGCAAGGAGCGATCAGGGCAGCATGGCGCTTACTTGGATGAAACCCTAGAATTAGAGGTGGCGGTGCGCCGAGAGTTGTTATTTCTGAGATGTGATGACGTTCTCTCTTTCATGAATAACATAGGGTACATATTTATAGTCCGGAGCTTGGGAAACAATCTAAACCTATCTTGTCCCGATCGGACTATATCTCTAATCTTGAACTAAATCTAAAGATACATGGCTCATGTGGCCCAAATGCTCACGCAAGAGCCGATTTACAAGCCTTCTTAATCTTCTGTTTTAAGCCCAACTTGCTTTCGGCCCATAAATTATGGCGATAACAGTTTCACTGCTGTTTGTTAGGGTTTTAGTGTGTTTCCGTTTAATCTATTTGAAAACGGTTTAGGGTAGAACTTCTTGCTGGAAAGTGATAAAATGGCAAAACCAGTTTTGTTAGCCTTGAGTTCATGCCTAGTTTCTATGATAATTTTCTTAGTCTTGTTTAGTTAAGTTTGCAAGCCTTTTCCGAATTTACTTGCTTAGAGTGGCTGAAAATTAATCTGTTTATGATTAATTATAGGAAAATGCTTTTGTTGTAAAACCAATTTTCATGAGTTCCTTGTAATGTTCTTTGCATGCTCATTTTAAATGGTGGTTTATGCTTATTGTTTAGTTCATTTCTTAATTCTTGCATCGCATTCATGCATTATAGTGACCAAGCCGTCGGAGGTCGAACCCATGGAGCCCACCGAGTCCGTTGAGCCTGAACCCGGAGTCCAGTTCGTGGTCGAGCCTGAAGTTAACCCAGGCAAGCAGGTAAGCATAATTCCTTGCACCTATCTAATTTGACTAGCTTAGTTATCTCACTTGGGTAATGTTGGGTTATATATTATGTATGTATTGCATTCTTGTACCTACTTTAATGCACTATCCTTCCTTGAATTGTACAACCATGTCCTTGCCACACATTAGTCAGTTACTCACTTAACTTGACTAGATGCTGAGCTATGCTTAGAATAATCCTTTCGCTTACTACAAAGGATAGTTTGGAGTATGACACTTACCGGTTACCCTTGATCGCACTGGTTCGGTTTAGTGGTAAGGGTTTGGTAGTATCGAGATTCGAGCGGAATGGTAGGGCCTAGAGAATGAAATCACATGGCATAGTCCGCTTGGATCGATTAAGGACCGAGTGGATGACATCGGTTTTGAGCACCTTTTCGTGCTACCACATATCCAATATAATGGTACGGATGAGCCAATTACCTTCTTTGACTTGATCATTGGGGGGCCGGTCCCAGATACGTGGCCAAGGGCTATGCAGGGAGGTTTAGTGTGTCCCCGGGTGGAACTATGTGTAGGAAAGTTTAGAGATGTCCCCGGTGGAACTAAGTCTCCACGCGCAAGCTGGGCGTACCCTCAACGGTTGAGCCTTGTTGGGAACGGTTGACGCGAGTACCCTCTTATCCAACTTTAGCGGGTTGGGTGAGTGTCATGGTCCTTGCGTCGTGTGGGTAAAGTAGTACACCCTTGCAAGGTTATAATCAATTCGAATTGCCGCGCTCTCGGTTATGAGCAAACTCTTTATCCCATGAACTCCTCGTAGAATTTCGATTATGATGGGAATGGTTCATGTTACAGCTATGATCAGTTATAGATTATATTACTCTCTTAATCAACTAAAATTGTTTGGGGTTGGACAAGATTAATTAATTCTGATAGGTGATAGTGTAGGGAGCTAATGCTTATGCAATAAATACTTAACCTTAAATCTTTTACTTGAGCCATTGCATGATCCTTGTTTATTTAATCGCGTAAGTCTTGCGAGTACCTTTTGTACTCAAGTTGCTTTCTAAACCTAGTTGCAGGTGAGTCGGAAGTGGTGTTCGGCCACTTCTACCCCGCCGATTCTGGTGCGGGGGAGGAGTAGATCGTTGAGGCTATGATGGTGTCCTTGAGCAAGACACCATTATCTTAGGTATGTTTTTATCGTAGCCGAACTCCGTGAGAGTATGTAAATACAATAAACTTTAAGTTTCAGTTTAATATGTCTTTCGTGAGCCCAAGACTTGTAAAGGAAGTTTGAACCCACCTATATCGAACTTGTAATATTAAGTGTGTAAAACTGCTCTTTGTGGATTATTGGCGATGTATTCGATTGTAAACGGTATGTGCATATGCTGATTCTGGGCGTATGTTGGAGCACATACCGGGACTACCGGATTTGATATTATTTTGGATGAATGACGTGTCGTTTATTCGTGTCTCTAGATGTGGGATAACACGTGGCACGCTCTCCGGCAAGCACGTGTTAACTCTCATCTGGATGATAATGACCGGCGGTTCGTTTAAAATAGTATGAAATTGGGCGGTTCTCACATGTACAATCCCTTGTCTAACCGCGTAGCGTGTGCATCTGAGGTCGCCATGAACGCGGATGGGCAGTAGTTTCCATCTTGTCGATTCCACACTCGACACGGGAAGGCCAGTTTATGTTTCAATGGTTGGCAGGACACGAGGAGCTGCCATGCGAAACCAACGAGTACACAATCGTGCCCGTCCAACGGGAAGGCAACCGGCGCATGGAATGTTCCAAGGAATATCCGCTTCAGCCGTTGACGTCGACCGCCGTAGCCGGACTAAAAAATAGCATGGGGTCAATTATGGACGCGTCGCCTTGAATTTAATGACATTGGAGGAGACGACCAGGGTGATCATGCTAGCTAGCGTTAGCTGCGGCTTAATTATTGATGGGGATTATTAATCTTTTGTTAGTAATTGACAGGGGGTGATTGCTACTGCCGTGTACTACTACCCTCCTAGTGATTGCAATGGGAATATTGGAACTGAATTTGTTGGCAAACACTTGGAGCGTTCCCACGAATTGAGGGACTAGAGCTAGCTGATTCGAGCCAGGGTGATGTGGGATTGGATATTTATATGGATGTATGATGCTTGTTTTAAATTAGGGCTCAATATCAAGAGAAAAAACACACCGTTTCGCGTATGTAATGACAACAGAAAATTGGTTTGTGTGTCAAATAAAAATAAACAGGTGTTTGAATTCATACTTTTTAGCGAACGTGCCTGAGCACGTATTTCATTAAGAGGATAGAAGAAAAAAAAACAAACAGACAGATTGGCCATGAACCATGGTTCATGACACACAGGTGGGGTACAGATAGTTCCGTTAATTACAGGGTAACAATTGCGCGACCAGGCACGCAACCTCGCCGATCAGGTATCTGATGGCCACAAAGGCTAAGAAAAGTATTCAAAGAACTAAAGCCCGCCTGAATCCAGTCAGAGATTTCCTCAAAAATACGAAGGACAACCGCTTCGATCTGCTCAGCGACATGATCAAAAGTTCTCCGGTTCCTCTCCTTCCAGATGATCCAGAAGGTTAAGAGCACCAGGGAGTCAAAACACTTGCGGTCGACTTTGCCAAATCTTTTCCGGGCAGCTAGCCACCAGTCGGCGAAGTTGTCATCCTGCAGTTGAGGCGCCGCAAGTTGCCAGCGAGCATGCCTGAACAACCGGTACCAGACCTGTCTGGAGAAAGAGCAGCCAATAAGCAAGTGAGAGATGGTTTCAGGCTCTTGGCAGCACAGAACGCAAGTGTCATCTTGTTGTAAACTGTGCCTCTTCCGTCTCTCCGCTGTCCAGCATCGGCCATGGAGGGCCAGCCAACCGAAAAACCGGCATTTCCCAGGCGCCTTTGTTTTCCAGAGGATTTTGGCACCCGCGACTGCGGTTTGACCCAGAAAGAAAGCACGGTAAGCGGATGCCGTAGTGAAAACATGATCTGCCGTCCACTTCCAGAGAAAACGATCCGGTGTGCTACTTTGCAGCTGCGTGGATTCAACCATGTCCCAGATCCTGAGGTAATCAAGGATCACTTGAACAGTCAATGCACCAGAGATATCGTGCACCCATGCCCTCTGGCAGCAGCCAGCAGCCACAGTCCGCGTTTGGCGTGCCCGGGCGCCAACAGCATTGTAAAGACATGGTGCTAAGTCAGCAATAGAGTGACCCTGCAGCCAGCGATCTTGCCAGAACAGAACACTTGAGCCATCACCCAGTTGAACCGAGATGGAGGCATCGAACATACCAGTGACAATGGGGTCATGCTTGACCGGTAAGTGCGACCATGGCCGGGAAGTATCCGTTTTTTGAAGCCAAAGCCAACGCAGACGCAGAGCATAGCCAAACAGTTCCAGATTAATAATACCAAGACCTCCAAGCTCGGGCAGCCGACATACCTTGGGCCACGCAATGGCACAGCAACCACCTTTTGCTGATGCCCCGCCATTCCATAGGAAGGATCGTCTTAATTTGTCTATGCACTTAATGACCCAGGGAGAAATTTCAATGGCTAAGGCAGTGTGGATGGGGATGACCGAGAGCTTAGACTTGATTAAAACAGTTCGACCTACCTTACTGATAAGTTGCGCTTTCCAGGCCGGCAAACAATTGGCGACTCTGTCGACAAGTGGCTGCAGGTCTGTTTTCTTTAGCCTGGAGATAGCCAGAGGAATGCCAAGGTATGTGATGGGAAAGAGCCCAATTTGCCAGGAAAGAAGGTCAACAAAGTAACAGTGTCTTCCAAATGACATCTTATCGGCGAGATAAGGCACTTGTTACCATTTGTTCGCAGCCCGGAAGCTTGGCCAAAAATTTCCAGAATCACCCGAGCGAGCACCAAGTCCTGCTGCTTGGGCGCCAAGAAGAGGACCACATCATCAGCATAGAAGAAAGCACGCTCTTTGATCTTGCCGTCCAAAACTTCCAACAGACCCAAGTTGTCAGCAGCTCTGAACATCGCATTAAGCGCCTCCATGGCCATAACGAACAAAAGCGGCGAAAGCGGGTCTCCCTGTCTCAAACCTCTAGCGTGGCAAATTCTACGGCCCGGCATGCCATTAAGGATAATTCGTGTGCTGGCTGTAGAGAGGAGCAAGGAGATCCAGTTGATCCAACGGCGGGAGAAACCCATGTGTTCAAGCAACAGGAACAAAAATGACCAGCTGACAGTATCAAACGCCTTAGCGATGTCCACCTTCATCAATGCACATGGCCTCTTATTCCGATGCAGCAGCTTAGCCGAGAGCTGTACGGCTCTGAAATTCTCATGAATCAGCCGTTCTCTGATAAAAGCACTTTGATTTGGCTTGACGAGCTGCTGCATGAGGGGCGCGAGACGAGTAGCCAGCACCTTAGTGAAGAGCTTGGCAAAACTATGGATGAGGCTAATCGGGCGGTAATCACTGATCTCTGAAGCATCTCCTTTCTTCCGGAGCAGCACAATATAGGCTTGGTTAATTAGATAAAGGCTGCGACCGTCAAGCGACCAAAGAGCATGAAAAGCTCGCATGATGTCCGGCTTGATGATGCTCCACGCAGTTCGATAGAAAAGCCCGGAGAAGCCATCGGGCCCAGGCGCGCGGTCAATCGGAATTTCCAGAATAGTGCGCCACACCTCTTCCTCCGTGAAACAAACATCCAGTAACGAGGTGTCAATTGTGGGCAGTCCAAGAAAGTTGAAGTCAAGCTGCGCAGTACGGGTACATTCGGTCCCCAAAAGATCATCAAAGTGCTTGAAAAAAGCCTCGGCCTTTTCCTCTTCACGCACCAGACGTGCATCCCCAACACGTACGCTTTCAATGTAGTTCTTACGGCTCCTGTGGCAAGCTTGAAGGTGAAAGAATTTAGTATTCGCATCACCTTCCGCCAAGTAGGTGATGCGCGACCTCTGTCGAACAATGGTCCGCTGAAGTGAAGCCAAGCCTAAGCAGTTAAGCTTGGCCTTGTGTCGCAAAGCCAATTCGTATGGCGCCAAGGCACGATGCTCTTGCGCACAATCAAATCGGAGGACCAGCTCTTTGGCAATTGCCAGCTGCAACTGAACATTTCCAACATGTTTGGCACTCCAGCTCTTCAGTGCTTTGGCCGTGGCGCGAAGCTTGATATCAAGAATTCGGAAAGGATCCAGATCAGTACACGGCAACGGAGCGTTCCAAGCCTCGGCAACCACTTCCGTATACCCTGGATATCTCGGCCAAATGTTCTCAAATCTGAAGCGCTTAAAATGTGGGATAGCGCAATCAGTACGTAGGAGCAAAGGAGCATGATCTGAACATTCCGTGGAGAGGGCGGAGAGGTCGTGATTCGGGAATGCCTCGAGCCAATCATCGGAGACAAGAAAGCGGTCAAGCCTTTCGAGCGTGGGCGAGTCCCGTTCGTTGGACCAGGTAAAGCGACGCCCTTTTAGATAGAGTTCCAGGAGTTCCAAATCATCAATAAGGCGGCGAAAGCGGCCCATCATCCTTCGGTGTAAGCTACCATTGCTTTTGTCCTCCGCCTTGTAAATGATGTTGAAGTCGCCACATATCATCCACATACCGGAACAAGATTGCCGCACACTCCTCAACTCCTCCAGGAACTGCATCTTGAGTCGATCACCCTGCGGCCCATAGACCACGGTGATCCACCAAGAGTCCCCTGATGCCCGAAGAGTGATAAGCGCGGAGAGTGAGAACTGCCGGTAAACCGGACAAGATGCTGACCAGACGCCACGGTTCCAAGCAAGGAGAATCCCACCACACGTGTGCGACGCTGGTAGGGCAAAGCAGTCAAAATCAAGACCCAACATGTCACGCACGATGGAATCAGAGCATGAATCCAACTTGGTTTCTTGTAAGGAAACAAGCGACGCACGCTGCTCCCCTGCCAGGTTTCTTACAACATTACGCCGTGCCCTGGAATTGAGGCCACGCACGTTCCACACAAGGAGGTTCTCAGAATTCATTGATACACAAATTAAGCGACCAAAAGGAGCAGGCACGCTCACTCGACCAGCTCGTCAACCACAAGACCAGCGTGTGGCGCGCCGGCCGGCAACAGCGCATCTAAGGCCTCACACTGGGAATTGGTGAGGGTGGATGAGAAAGTATCCACAAACTGCTGGTACGCAGTAGCATCCGGAGGGCGCGTGGCAGAGGTTATGCCAAATTTTTTCATCATGACGTTTTGCGCCTGGAGAGCTGGTTTTGTCGCCCGATGACGAGATTTCCTTGCGAGGCGCTCGCTGCGACGGATGGACACCGGGAGCTCTGGAGGTTTTGCCCTTCTGCGTGGTGGAGTAGTGCAGAGGACGGCGGGCGGGTGCGCCATACAGCATGCAGAAGCAAAGTTTTTAGCGACCAACTTAACCGGCGAGGAAGCACCAGAGAGGGCTTCAATTGGTAGCGGCTGCCGTGATCCCCGGGTGAAACTAACATGTCGCGAAGAGCCGGGAGGGGTGGCGATTGAGGGCAACTGCGACTCGGCGCCGAAACGTACCAATTCAAGGTCCGCGGCTCCCAGGTCATGCACGCCAGAATCCACATAGGAGAAGGGGACGGGGTCAGGAATCGAATCCCGAGTAGGCGGCCCAACGGAGCACCGCCCATCGACAGGCACGTCCCGGCCCAAGGGATGTGGCGACCCAGTAAGGGACGGCGCGGCGCAGAGGCCGTCGCGGCCCAAGGAGGCTTCTAGCGACATTGGGTCAAGTCCAATGCAGCGATGCGGCCCAGGTGAGGAGGTCGGCATCCGCTCTTCCACAGGGGACAGAAGCCACGCCGCCTTGTCCAGGAGCGGGTGTTGCCCATGGCCACCGGACCGACCGGGAGGGCTTCCGAGGGAAGCTTCGGCGAGCATCGGGTCAACAGCTTCAACCTGGGGCCCGCCAACAGCATGGGATGGCATGAGCAGGACAACGGCCAATGAGGGGTCGTCATGGGGATGGGGGCACTGGGCACGCCTCGAGTCTCGGGCCAACGACCGTTGCCCGAAGCATAGCGGGGCTTTGAGCGACCAACTCAACGCTGGGGCTGGTGGGCCCCCCTCCGAACGCACCTCGTCAGCGATAATGGAGTCCGCCGGAGCATCAGAGCCGCCACCGCCAGCACCGACCGGCAGACTGCCAGGGTCGTCGAGCTTGCGGAAGACGGTGCGCCGCGGACAGGAGCGAGAGCGGGAACTTCGGCGAACACCCGGATGCACGTCTTCCTCGTTGGAGTCACTGTTCAGACGATCCGGGATGTCGTACGGACTCACAGACGAGTCGGAGTCGTCATTCCAGTCTTGGATTTCCAGAATCTCGATCTCGACCCGGTGCCGGAGAAGGGGTTGACTGTGAAAGATGATTTCCGTCGACCGGAGGAAGAGCTCGGCACCCACGTTTGTGTCCACCGGTTCCGGGATGCGAATGACGACCTCGTTGGGGATGAGATCAGGGTCAACGCACCAAGCAGCCGCCTGGAAGCGCCTTAGGTCGCGACGAGCGATGGTGGCGGGGGTGGGCACCGGATCAGCACAAGCATCGCCGAGAATGCGTTGAGCAGTATCGACCGACCAAACGTGGGATGGGATACCGCGCATCTCCAGAAGAACCCTGAACTTCATGGATTCGGCGTCAGCTGAAGCCAAGCGACGCCATCTCCGGAAGCGCAGGACCATGTCCGCCACCGGCAGAGGGGGAGCATGCAGGACCCTCTCGAGAACGACAACTTCCTTGAAAACAAGCAGGAAATCCTCTGGGTGGAAACGGTGTAGGGTGAAACCATCAGCAGGGACATGATAGTTTTCCACGATGAACCGATGTACCGCCGAGGGGGAGAACGACGGCCTGGTGCCCACCACGATTGCCGTCAGTGCCATCGAGGACAGAACGTCTTCCTCTGCCTGCAGCGCGTCGGAGCGTGGGATTTTGAAGTTGTATACACTTGAAACTACCTGACTTGTATACACTAGATTTTGAAGTTTGAATTCATTAGCTCATAGAGGAATGAAAATGAGAAACTCCTGACAAATTATAAATGAAAAGTAGGGGAAGGACAAGGCAAAAAAAAAGGGAGATACATATTAATTGGTGTTTTGTGTGTGTGTGGGGAGGAGGGGGGGGGAGGTGCTGAAATCAAGCTGTTGTCATTGCGTATGTATTCATCGGAGTTCTGAACAATTTAGCGATAGTTATCCAATTGTACACATAAATTTAGCGATTGCTACATGGCCTACAAAATTGTGTAAAACTAATGTCAGCCTTCTCAAATCCACTTTGATCTATGAATCTGGACGATCTATTCAACATATAGCTGGTTGGATAATGTAGGGGGGGTATATACATATATAGCCCCCATATCAAGCGTGCACGCAATGCTGTTCATTGCATTTGTGAGCATGTGTGTGTCACTCTTGATTGCAATAAACAAGTTCATATATGAATCAGTTTCTCTTCTAACAGCTTTGACTATTACAAACATTAGAGTATACTCCTATATTTCGTAAATGTTGTCCATGCCCAGTATTTTGTATATAGACCAATTAAGGAAACCTAACATTAATGCAAAAATAAGCTGCAAATCAATCCACAATTACACCAGTCTGGTGCATATTTTATAGACTATAGAGGTTTCATGCACATTAAATAGGGTCTGTCATATCAACATTTTTAACAATGTGGCAAGGATTTAACGAGGAGAGAGGAGAAAGCAGTTTCATCTAGATGAAATTATGTATGCTTGCATGTACTGGCTGTGAAATACCAAAATGAAATCACACACACACAGAGAGAGAGAGAGAGACACTGTTTGAGCAATTTCATCCATTTAGTACTAAACGAGAAAAATGCTACGTCGTTGGCGCCCCCGGGAGACCCGTCACGCATGTATATATCCTTGCTTGTAAATTTATGTTACAGTCTCAGCCAAATTTTATTTGGGTTGTTAAACCGTTGCAATATGTCTATGGATCATCCATGCATCTTTAGCAAGAATGTTTGTATATGATAGTCATCATAGGTGTCAATGATGTGGTATATGCAGTGTGTAAATGTGCGAAACGATAACCCATCACCAATACACATTAAGGGGGTTGGTTTCACAAAAGTCTGGAGGTTTTCTATGAATTTGATGGTCGTGAAATGCATATTTGTTTTGCCAAAGTCCTAGGAGTTTTTCATGAAATTGTCATCTAAGAGTGCATATCGATTTCATTAAAATTTTGGGGTCTTTTGTAAAATTAACATTCACATAGTCTGGGGACTCTTTTGCAAAATTACCATCCATGGACTGCGGGTTGATTGATTCTGTTAAAAGGGCTCTTTTGCAAAATTGTTGTTCATACACTACGGGTTAATTTCACCAAAGTTTGAGGGGTTCTTTTATAAAATTTACATTCACATCTATTTCTAACCGTCGGATGGGCCGATCCGACGGTCTAAGGATTCGAGGTGACGTGGCCACCTTTCTAGTGCAAGAATGCACATTGATTTGTAGAAAAGATGATTTGGTGCTTATTTGGCACCCTTGAAAATAAAAAATGAAATCCTTATTGGGAATAACCTTAGGTGTCCACCTATTGAAACACGCAATTCTTTTCTTTAAAAATAGAAACACGGAAATCTTTGTTTCTCTTTGCCAAAAAAAAAAAAGCTAGTGCCCTTTATATCTAAAATCTCTTGAGCAGCACATCAGTCATCGTGCGAGCAAACATCTATCAAAAGGTTACTTTCGAGATCCTCGAAACAGGGCAAGCGACTCGCACTCCTCTTATGATTGTTGCAGCGCTGAACTCTTGATCGCACCGCTGATACGTGGCTCCGCACCAACGGCGTCGACCATCCCGTTCTGAGTGAGCCGTACAAAATATATGGAGCCCACAGGATGGCTTGTGTTGGAACTTGAAAGCAAGCAGTTCTTTTACCATCAATCATGCGGAAGTTTACCAATTTAGTCAATTCTTTGCGCGATGCTTCGATCACAGAGAGAGAGAGGCGCCGTCGGATCAAACAAGCAGACGGAGCCTGAGCTAAATCGATAGGATCAGGTTAACGTGGGATCGGTCGCGCACTCGCGCTAAATGAGTAGCGCGTGACTCTAGCTATATGTCTGTTGCTCCGTTTTTACGCAGCTAGGTGCTAGCTTATTTACTGCTTGCAAGTGATCAACGTAAGGACGGAAAGGGCATGCTGCAGTGAGAGGATGTCGCTTTCATAGTGACATCTAAGCAATGGAACAGAATATATTTTTCTTAAAATGATCATTATTCTCTAATTGAGTGTCAATTTTTAAATCCATTCGCGCCATTGTGTTTTTTGGAATAAATTCTACGAAACAAGATCCATACTTAATATGTTTTGAAGTTGTTTTATGCGACAGTTAAGTTATATTATCTACAGATTATACTTATGTACAGCTATATAGCAACTTATGCATAAAATTTATGTGCAGATTGATATATGATTTTTTATTGATTTAAATGCATCAATATTAGGTAATAAATTATTTATAGACAATATCATATAGTATATGTTAACAACTTATATATATGGAGACAGTATGGTAAGTTATGTAGATACTTCATACAGGTAACAATTTATATAGAGATAATATGGTAATTTAATAGATACTTCATAGAGGTAAATAACATGAAAGGTAAAATTATTTTTTATAGAAATTTATCTACATAATTTATTGTCTGTTCATACATAAATTACTACATACTTAACACATAAGTAGCTAATGCATTCAATATAAGTCGTGAATTTATAAAAAAAAATATTTCGAAACATATGCATTACGGGTCTAGTTCGTAGATCTCATCGAGAAGAATACAATGCTGCAAGCGGATTTGATACCGGACTAACCAGGAGAAAATTATCATTTTTCTAAGCTCAAACAATTAAAAACACTCGTCGCATAGATTTTTCCAAATCAATAATAGGCCGCAGGGCCTTGTGAATAAATCAGGCCTACCAACTTGGAGCGTCCTATCTATCTTCCACACCAACAGCCCAACATCTATACATATAACAGGCCTAAAACGGCCCACAAACTACAAACAATAATATACTTTCTGTCCACCGCGCGTGTTGTTTGCCCAAAACACAAGTGCTGGTCAGAATGCAGGCAGAACATTCGTAGGAGCCGCGTAAAGTGCAGTGCAGTGACGGATAAAGACAGACTATGAGCATCGTTATGCAGGTACGGTATTTTCACTTACTTTTCCTGCTTCTGATTACGCCTTTATGGTATTGATATTCACTTTTCCGCAACTCAAGAGGAATGATATTCAACCTTCTAAAATAGCACGTTCAACATTTCTTGAAATTAAATTCAACATTTCAGGTAAAGTAGTTCAATGTTTTATACGATAATGTTGAAATAGTATATCTAAAGTGTTGAAGTACAATATCTAAAATATTGAACTGGAATATTTGGAATGTTGAAATTTATTGCAAAATAAATATGTAGGCATATTAGGTCTCTTTTTGTTAAAAAAATTCTAAGGAATATAATTATATAATAGTCTAAACAAAAATAAAAATATAGTTAACGTTAAAGAGATAGAACATTTCAACGTTTGAAAATCGAAACCTTCCATCTGCCTGCAAATAATGCTATCTGCGTGCTTAACTGTGAACCTGTTCCACCTCACTTCCACTTGAGCCCACAACACGAGAGCACGAGACCAAAGACATACGGAAGGACAATTGCGACAGTTGACTTTGGTCCACGCACGAATCTTATAGTGGAAAAGTGTGGACACTTCCCACTTTCCGAAAGATAGATAAGTCTACTCTCTTTTTTTTGAGAATTACACAGTATAATATAGACGCCCACACACGCACGCCTACTCACCCCTATGAACACACGTACGCAAATCTTACCTCTATGAGCGCCCCCAAAGGACTAAGCACTGACGCCTCGTTGTCTACTAGAAATTTAGACAGAGTGAGAGCAGCCCAGCAAAGTCAATCGGTCAGCACTCAGGCCGTTTCAGGCACAGCCCATATAGGACATCCTGCGTCTCACCACAGCAAGTGGCGCACGCGGCACATGGACTGAGTTGACCACTAGGGACCCCAGTCCGCGTGCAGGTCGCTTGACTGCCTGCCTTGTGGTGGCTAACTGGCTATCCGACTATTTGTATTCGTAGGGTGGTAAAAGGTTGCAAATTTTAGCTAGATAATAATCTAAGAATCTATATAATTCTGAACCAATGTATATAAACGTAAAGTTGGATTATGAAATCTGATACCACCCCTAGCTATAGCCTATATGTAGCCCTCTAGTAGGGTGTCCCGTTGTAGTTCTATGTGAAAGCAACGTGCTGAGTTCTAGATCCCTTTTGCAGGGCTCCACAAGCAGCTCCAATAGTAACCGTGCCAAATGGGTGCAGCACAAAGCGCTTGTGCAGAGTGGGGCTAGAGCCCTTTTTCCAAGGTGCTCAGCAGAGATCGCCTGCTCCAGCTTCGGCTTCGCCGGTGCAAAGAGCCCTCCCAAAGGGGGCCCTAGCCTGATGCACGCCGTTCAAACTGAGCCTAGCGCGATGAACCCGGCATACTAATATTAGGATTTAGAGTTTAAATTAAGTTTTCTGGTACTGGATGTAAGGGGTTGGAGCGGCCGTGAGCCGAGCCCTCGAGGCTACCGTACCCTTCCTTGATCGATCTAATCTTCACCACTCAAACAGTAAAAACCGTTAATACAAATTTTTGTACCGACTCAAAAACTTAAACTCTCGAAATTCTATACGTAAAGGAAAATGAATAATAAGCTTAATTTAAACCGAGTACTGGGGAAGAGAGAGAGATATATTTGCTCCATTGTTCTAAAATAAAATATACGTAATATGCTTTTGTGAAAGTTGCGGGGTCATCCACTTGATCTAGCTAATTAATATCATACTACAATAAACCTTTTCGTGCAATTAAACTCGATCTTATATATGTCATGTAGGACGATGCATATATACACTTTTGCATCTATGCTAGTCAACCAACCAACACAAATGTATGCATGCATGCCGGCGCAATGAAAAAACTTGGAAAAATTATCCATCACGTGCTACATATATTTGTCCTCCATTGGCAGCACAAATAGAAGAAGAGGAATATTGCGGTTCATGCACCTATGCACGTCAGTAAGTTGTGGAGGATCCAAACTTCCCAGGAGATCGAACAATACCAGAAATGTTGGTCAGTTTTGCCATTATTACAGTGCCGCACGCATTAAGGCTTGATAATAAGTAATCAGTCCATGTGTACGTACATGCAGCGGCAGCCCTGCAAGGATGCAACCCAACACACTCCATTTTATTCATTTCACAACGTCTCTGCAGGTGACGTCCATCGTGGCCTTTGGTAAAGGATCTTGAATTTTGACTTAGATTATCTAAGGATCAATTCTAAAAGACCTGAACTAGCTCTAATCTTATATAATTTTAAACTAATACTGATATGTAATAATCAAATTGGTTTGTGAATAGACTACTAGAGTCATGATCCGTTACCACCCCTAGCTGCGAGCCTGCAACCCAACACTCCATTTTAAGTTCATGCCATCACAACATCTGGTACAGTGACGGATCCGCGAATAGATTAGGGGGGTTGATTTTCTTATTTCTCTTATTTTCTTTCTTCTTCCTCATTCTTCCTTCTCCTTTTTTTCCCTCAAAAATAGAGGAGGGGCTTAAGGAGGACCGCTGAATCCGCCCGTGTCTGTGTATGGTACCCATGACGTTCATCGTGGCCTTATTAGTTTCTTCTATGTTCGTTCGGCACCGAGCAAAAACATTTATTTATTTGGCATACTACAATCATCATCTTAATAATAAGCCACGGTGGTGCACAACCCACCCCGATGATAATTTTGTACATATATACAAATTCGTGAGCAATTTATTACTCCATGCATGCATTATTATGGTGTTTAATTTATTTTTCTAGAGTGACCAACTTGTAATGTTTTTTGCTTCAATATAAGGATGGGTCGTTGTAACGAACATGGCACCATTTATGCCATTTCGAGTGATTTTGGTGATTGGATGACAACACAACACTTGGACTAACATGATTGTTAAGATAACCATTCTCGGGCTTTTAGGTTCAAATGATGACAAAGAGAAAGAAAATATAGGCGAAGCAATGACCGGAGGGCCGCCCCTACGGGGGTTCCGCTACCCGGTTAGCGGACGGGGGTCGAGGGGGAGCCGCCCCTCGCGGGTCTCAGGGCAGCGCCCTGAAAGCTCTTCGGATCAGGAGTACCGGAAGAACCGATGCCTAAGCATCGGTGCATCCGACGCTTGTCGGAAGAACCGACGCCTTGATGTTTGGTGCAGGAGGAAATCGAAGCCAAGTCAGCCTATAGGCACCGGTTGAACCGACGGTCCAAGAAAGGGCATCGGTGCATTGGGCGTCCTATGTTCCAGAGACGATGTCAAGTGCCCAGGAGAAGTTTTTTCAGCACCGGTTTAACCGACGGTGCATCGGAGTATGGCATCGGTGCAATGACGTCAGCGCCCAGGAGAAGATTCTTAAGCACCGGATGAACCGGTGATGCATCGGTACAAAGCATCGGTTCAACCGGTGATCACTGCGTCAGCTGTCAGAAGCTCAACGGCTACTTTGGGTTGTGTGTGACCGGATGAACCGACGCTACCCCTGCCAGAGGCATCGGTTCTTCCGGTGATACGCAGATTTTCAGCTGACCGTTGGAGCAACGGCTACAAGACTTGGTGGCCTATATATACGCCTCACCCCGGCCATTTGAAGGTTGCTGGAGTCCCAAGACACTTCATACACATTCAAGAACATCTCCAAACCATACAAGAGCTCATAGATCATATCCTTAGCTTATAGCACTAGCTTTGTAAAGTGTGAGTGCTAGATTAACTCTTAGTGAGTGTGATTGCAAGGCCTTGAGCCTTTGTGCTGTGGTTCTCTAGTGAACTAAAACAAGAGCTTGGTGCGCCGGCACCTTGGAGCGTGAAGCTCACCGGCAACGTCATCGACCCTCCGACTTGGTGTGGAGCGGCGACGACATCCTTGTGTGGGGGACGTGGAGACCCCCATCCTTTGTGGAGAAGCTCCTTAGTGGAACCCGGGGCCAAGGTGACCGTGATTGTGTTCATGGAAGAGACTTGGTGGCCGAGTAGCAATACTCTTAGTGAGTGCTACAACAACGTGGATGTAGGTGTGCCTTTGTGGCTAACCGAACCACGGGATAAACACCCGCGTCAAGAGTTTGCTATCTTCTATCCCGCTCTTTAAGCTTCCGCATTTCATACTAGCAATTTGTGTGCCTTTACTTTCATAAAATAGTTTCTTGATAGGAAATGCTATAGGTTGCTAAACTCTTTTGGGATAGGGGTTTCACACTAGAACAACCTAGTTGCACATCTAGATAGCATGTTTTAGTTTAAGTTTTGTGCAAACTAGTTGGAGCCATAGGTCTAAGTTTTTATTAGTGCCTAATTCATCCCTCCCCCTCTTAGTCTAGAGCACCCGATCACTTTCAGTCGTTTATTATATTTTGCGTTTGTTTATTTAACTAAATTCAATTATAGGTCGTTTCCTCATCATGAGCTCCGGCATGCATGCATGCAAGCACATGCACGCGAACGCCCCTCACTTACGACCGTACTTCGTCGAGGATCCTGTCGTCCAGGCACTCGAGCTCGATCTTCTCCGCGTCCCCGCGGGCCCTCCCCCTCCCCCTCGACGAGGCGCCGGCGGGGGTGGTAGACGGCGGCGGCGACGACGACGACCCGCCGGCGCCGCCCCTGCTCATCGCCCCGCCCGCGACGGCCTCGCCGGGGAAGTTGAGCACCGCGGCGGCGCCGCGCTGGGCGAACGCCGCCCGGTCGTACGCCCGCGCGGCCTCCTCGGCCGTGTCGAACGTGCCGAGCCAGACCCGGGCCCCGCCGCGCTCCGGGTCGCGGATCTCCGCCGCGAACTTGCCCCAGGGGCGCTTCCGGATGCCGCGGTATTTTGTGCCGCCGGCGTCCTTGCTGCCGTCCTCCATGGATCATCCCCCTAGCTCGCTCGGTGATCTTGAGGCCTTGAGCCTAGAGTGGAAGTGATCGAGCTGCACGCCGGTGCAGCTAGCTATAGCGAGACCGGGAGCGGTCCATGCTTGCCTGCAGAAGAACTCACGGCTATTTATAGTGGCCAAGCGCAGGTGTGCCGTGTCTGCAGTGGCAGTGGCATACGTATATATACGTAGCTCTGTACGAAATATAATATGGTTTGTTAAGGACGAACAAAATTCTAGCGTGCATTCTTGAGAAAAAAAAAACAAAACGGAGCATAATTGGACCGCTGAAAGTTCAAACTGCTCATTCGCGCCACAGGCTTGCATAAACCACCAGTGCTATATTCGAGATGCTTCCTTTGAAAAGGACTGTAGCTTTTAGCATGCAGGCAGCTAGCTTTCAGCTTATTTGCTTGAAATATACAAATTTTATAGCGCAGTTCCCCAATAATTCTTCCCTAATTACGGGTATTAGGAGATATCTCAACAGTAGTTTTAGAAGGGAGTTACTTTTACCATCTCCCAATAATCTCATCCTAATCTAACTACCTTATTGGGAGAGGAGTTGTTTGGGGTGAATTATTGGGTTGTTCCAGTAATTATTGGGGAAAGGGAAGGGTTAAGAGAGACTGCTTAAGCACTACTTTCTTATCACCTCTAGTTGGATTGGAGATTGGGGGACTGCTGGAGATGCTCTAAGAGTTTTGTCTTTTGGCATGGATATATACTTCCTTTGAATACAATATAACCATTCACCTTTAACCCTCGTGCTAAAGTTCAGGGTGGACTTGAGTGATGTGGTTTTGGAGCATAGCCCAAGGGGAAAATATGGAATATGAAATATGCAATATAAAGCCATTTAATATGAAATATGTAAAGCCCACCCACACAATTTTTTTTTTTTGACAAAGGAGAACCTGGCTTTATAGAAAGCAAATGAGTTTTTACACCCCACCCATATAATTTTTATACAACCAAAAAGAAATATAACTGGACTGAAAAAAGCTTGAATTCACTCCAAAGTATTAAACATATTTATAGTGTAGAAATCTTTGCTTCATGTTAGAGTTTCTAGAACTTAAATCAATTTGGTCCGGACTATACTGGACTATAACAAATATGTGAAGATTGGTTTTCTTAAAATATTAATCTATACCACACTACCTTCTCGCCGCTCAATTATACTTTATTTAAATCATACAAATACATATTTACCTTACAAATACTTCGCAGTTTGAGTGATTTTTTACAAAAAAAAAATTGTAGTCATTTACGAATTTTTATAATTCAAAAATGTTGTTTTTGCCCTGGGTCACTTCCCTACATCAAAGCCATATCACCCGAAATTTCTCAAGGCTGAGGTTTGGAACCATATGTACTTCACTCGTAGTTAAGGGTTGTTTAAAACTGACAGGAATGAACCATTTTGGCAGTGAGGGCAGTAGGGCACGAGTGCTAGCTAGGTAGCAAGCTATACCTAAGGTTTCTTTTCTGACGAATATTGGACAGGATGCAGAAGAATCGTAAACGTCTATTCGTTTGTCCTCTTGAGAATCAAGTTAGCTCAAGTGCCGCCGCGTCGCCGGCGGTGGCTGACAGCTAGCCACCCGGCCCGCTCGCTAAAGCCGGGGCGGCGAGTTCACGTGCGTTGCACGTGCAATTTTACTGGCCCCCCAAAAGGCGATAGTTGCGAGCGAGCGCGGTAGCTTCAGGATTGACTAGACGTTGAATGCTCGCCCTGAAAAAGCAGTGCGAGAGCTGCTGTAGTTCCATTTGATACTAGAAGGTACCCCGTGCACGGGGCAGGAAGTCCGAAATATGGCATACAGAATTTCTGAAACAATTGAACCTAAAAACCTTTCGTAGAAATTGCAATGAATCATAGTTCATGAGGAGTAAATTATATGTAGCATCTGAAGTTCCTCTTTCCCTGGGACATCGCACAACAACAGCAACAATTTTGAGCTGAAGATATCAGGAGCTTTCCACATGCCTCTGATCAGGATAGGCACTTACAAATGTAAGCTATTAGAGCAGGTGTTTATTCCCGTATTCACCCAATGAAATAAGCTACCTGATATGAAATGTTTTAAAATCTAATAAACTGGATATGTGTCGCAAAAAAATCCAAGCAACAAAGGTACATGAAAAATTTCAAAAAAAAAGGTACATGAAGAAACATTTGGATCTCTCCTCTCAATATTAGCAGGAACCTATACACCAAAGGTCCATATCTCTTAACAAAGGAGCAAGGACAGTGAGCAATGTCCGTAAATATTAAAAAGAAAGTACTACTTGGCTTGATTCATGGAGATGCAGTTTACGTCTAATTAAGCACCTGGTTGATGAGTACGTGTTGTTGCAGCAAGGAAACACATATTGGCAAATGCTGACTGAGTAGGTGAGGCATCAGAAATCTACGCTTCCGTTCGTGTAGATCAGCTCCACTGCAGCAAGGAAATGTAAAAGGAATACATATAGGGCACGATTTTTGTTGATCTTCCTAAAAGGTTGTCAGTCCAACCACAGTGGGGGGAGAGCAAGATGATTTAACCAAGAAGGAAGTGCTTGTCGAATCTCAACAGGAGGAAACAACACAAAGGCCGGGCACTAATAAAATACATGCACCTGCAACAACACATCCACAATCCAACCATTCAAAATGAATAGAGAAGAATACACCTGACATAATCAATAGATCCACCATATTGTTCTCACCTGTAGTGCCTCCAAATAAGCCCGAGCGGATATATACCCCAGTGTGTTGCAGGCAAAGAACAGAGACTTGTCAGTATGATGTCAAACATAGTTTGGGCAGGCATAGATGGATGAATTTTACTGATCATAGGAAAAGTAGGTGTTCCATATCTGGAGATAGAGACCCGAAGAATTGGGTAAAGCAATGGCAATGTAACAGCTGGGGCAAGAAGCAGAATTTTTTTTTCATGCATGTGTTGATCCATTTTTAACATTTGTAGGGAACTATCATTAGCAGGCTGGGCTGCTGCTGTCCACACATCTGATCTATGTGGTACCTTTTTAAAGGTGCAGTGTTATAGTAATAGGGAATGTAATTGCAAGCATACAAAATCTCTTGGGTACTGTTGTCCTTTTGTTGGACGGTAATTAACGGTTTATGAATACTAGAAATTTGATATCATCAGAGGCAGAAAAGTATAAGATGTAGTATACATAGCAGCACACAATATCACAGGGGAATAAACATATAGATATGGAATCACATAGCTGTCGTCGGAACACTCTCTGTGGTGGAAGCAGGGGTTCTGAGACTGGCTTTCCTCAACCTGAAGATGACGTAGATGGAGCAACAGTACTTAGTTGTTGGTAATTCACAAATTTACATCAGCCGTGTTGTAGAACTGATTTTCATCTAGGTGTGGAGCAGGGCTTACCAAAAAAATTCACAGGGAAAAAAAATTCACATTTAACGCGAGTAAACGCCGACACATGGGAGGGAATGGATCGGGACCTGGTGATAGATGTCGGAGACGTATGACCTCGTCGCGCCGTGCCATGGTAGTGCGGCTGTTGGTCCGTCCCTTGACGTGGTGGCACGTGGCCGGCGATTGGCTCCGACTCTGGCCTTCTTCTGCAGCAGCTAGAAAACCGGATGACGACGATTCATGTGCAGGAGACATTGGAAATAGAAGCAATGGTAGATGCAAACAGGGCAGGGCAGGCGAAAATGAAGGACATACTTACGGCGGCGGCGAGACGTCGGGCTGACAAAGCCGGGAAGAAGGAGTGGGTGGAGCGCCGTTGCTGGGAGAGGCGGGGCACGTCGCGAAGCCAAGACCGAGAAGGCGGAGCCACGGTACGGCGGTGTTGGTGGCGCCAAGCGGCGGCGTCGATGGCGCCAAGCAGCAGCGTCGGCGGCACCAAGCAGTGGCGCCATGACCTGGGGGGGTGTACGACGGCCAGTAGGGAGGAAGGGGCGGCGCTCCGCGGGGTAGGAGCGGCGGAGGTGGGAGAAGAACTGAAGAAGCATCGGGAAGCATCGGGTCTGCGAGACAGGTCGGGCGTGGAGAGAGGGCAGAAGCAGGATAAGTTAGGAAGAGTCCGGTGAAGCCGCTTCGGGTGGAAGCTGATCCAAGCAACCGCAGGTAGCCTTTGGATGTAAGATCGGACGGGCAGTTTTTTGCCGATGATGTGGCCGCGCGAGGGTACAGAAGTGGTATACATAAATAGAGAATACGAGTGCCTTGCGCACGCCTTGGCGCGTGTAATTTATTTACTTGTTTCCGTTTGGAAATATAAGTTTATATAGAAGTTTGTAGTAGATATATAGACAAATGGATATACATAGATAGAAATAGGATATTTATTTTTAAAGCAAAGAAGGCAAAAAATAGTAGCTAAAATCCGACGTCTCAATCTCACTGTCGAAGGCGGCCGGGAGCGGTCCTGGGGCATCTCCTCACCATGCAATGCGCGGCTATCACGCCCGACCCGCGGCACCGCAGCGTACCGGAGCGAGGCCGGGTCGCCCGCCGGTGACGGCATGAACTCGCCGCACCCGTCGAGGGCGTGCCCGGCGGCCCGCCCAAACTCGCCGCATGGCTCTCCGGCCTACCTTCATTGCTGTCGTTGCAGTAGAGCACACACCCATTCGGAGGCCACCAAAATTACCGATCGAGAGTTCTAGATTCAGATATTTTGCAGTGACCGAATGGATAGCTGACGCGTGGACCATTCGTGTCTCAAGGCCTCAAAGATAACGATGGCACGGCCAATCACATGCCCTGTCAATTTAGGATCGAATAGTAGGAATCTTTTTTACTGACATGGCCAGTCTGCCCTTGCGCCGACCTTAGGGGCATTCACATATAGAAATTAGGGTCGTGATTAGATTCAAAAAATTTATCCCAAAAACGTCACATCGAATATTTGAGCACAGGCATGGAATACTAAATAAAATATATTTACAAAACTTTTTACACGGATAGGTTGTAAATCGCGAGAAGAATCTAATGAGCCTACTTAATCTATGATTTGCAATAGTGATAATACAGTAACCGTTCACTAATTATGAGTTAATCATGAATTAAGTATACTCATTAGATTCGTCTTGTGATTTGCAACCCATTTGTGCAAAAGGTTTTGTAAATAGATTTTATTTAGTACTCCAAAATAGTAAGATTCCCTTTCATCCGTAGTCATACATAAAGTAATCGTTCACTAATTATGAGTTAATCATGAATTAAGTATGCTCATTAGGTTCGTCTCGTGATTTACAACCCATCCGTATAAAAGGTTTTGTAAATAGATTTTATTTAGTACTCCGAAATAGCAAGATTTCCTTTCATCCGTAGCCATACAATGGTACTACAGTAATCGTTCACTAATTATTAGTTAATCATGAATTAAGTATGCTCATTAGATTCATCTCGTGATTTACAACCCATCCGTGCAAAAAGTTTTGTAAATAGATTTTATTTAGTACTCCGAAATATAAAAATTCTCTTTCATCCGTAGCCATACAGTGGTATTACAGTAACCGTTCACTAATTATGAGTTAATCATGAATTAAGTATGCTTATTAGATTCGTCTCGTGATTTACAACCCAGCCGTGTAAAAGGTTTTGTAAATATATTTTATTTAGTACTCCGAAATAGCAAGATTCACTTTCATCTGTAGCCATACAATGATACTACAGTAACCGTTCACTAATTATGAGTTAATCATGAAGTAAGTATGCTCATTAGATTCGTATCGTGATTTGCAACCCATCCATACAAAAGATTTTGTAAATAGATTTTATTTAGTATTCTGAAATAGCAAGATTCCCTTTCATCCGTAACCATCGGATCATGATCGGACGGGCAAAATTTTTTTGGCCGACGTGGCCTGCCTGAGACGGCGCGGAGCGTCGGGGCTTTCATATATAGAAATGGTAGATATGACGAAGATTCAGCATAGCAGTTCAGGCACACATGCCGTCGTCTGCCTCCACTCGCAAACACAGCAACAGCGATCGGGGACTGCATGAAAACATCATGCGAATCCTTTTTCTGGCCATGATGCAAAACAACATCACAATTGCACAAAGGCCCCACCAAGATATGGGTGAAATCAAAGGAACATGTGGGGTGCTTTTCCCAAATTTGTCTCCCGAAAAGAAAGACACTAAGTAGTGTGTGTAAACTTTTATACCATAGAGTTTTTTCCACACTAATTTTTTTTGAACGGGTGAAAATAAGGTCTAATATAAATTAATATCCATAAAAAGAAGCCACCGATATAGAAATTAACTAATATCCAATTTCTCTCTATGATACAACTAGACGATACCGGTCCTAAAAAATATTAAGGCCTTGTTCGGTTATATAGGATTTATACAAGCTGGAAATGAAAGGTAGAACAAGCGACTCGTTATAGATACAATATAAGAGATCGAGATTCGAATTAAAAACTAATTGCAACATGTTAAGTACAACAAGAGACATTTTCTTCTTCTCTGATGAGAAGGCCTAGATACTACATCATTAGAATTTGGTTATATGTACACTACCTACACTGTTAGTATAGACTATAGACCCTGTGCCTAGGGCTCTAACATCTAGCCATCGCTTTGGCGATGCGAACGGACGTGACTGACTTTTCCTCAGCTGGACTACTTGGCAATGATGTTGTCATCATGGATGCGGCTGTGGACTCCCCCGTTTATGGCTAGGTAAGCAGGTTCGTAAGCATTCTATATTTGGAATTTGGAACCCTAACCCACGTTCTGGTAGTGTGCTAATGACTCAAATTGACCCCGCGTTACTGCTGAAAGACTTATGAATTGAAACACAAATTCTGAAATCTATTGCCGGCGCGAAATCGCTCCGTCCTCTCGACGACCAACGGAACTTATCGTGTTCTGGTGTAGAAGTACTGTTCCTTCGGATTCGGAAGCATCTCGAGCATGACTGCAGGAGCAGGCAAGCCCATGTTCGTTACTACTCCCTCGTCTCTAAATAACTGTCGCTTTCGCTTTCCGAGAAATAACTTTGATTAATTTTATATAAAAAATATTAATATTTATGATACATAATTAATATAATTAGATAGATCTTTTAATCTAGTTTTTTTTAAAAAATATTTGGAGATACAAATGTTGTACGTTTTTTCTATAAATCGAGTCAAATTTATGGCACGTACACCGACGACGACCATTAAAAAGGGACAGAGGGAGTACTCTACAAAAAATATACTAGCTCATGATGAACCAAAGGAAAAAAAGGAACAATAAATTAAGTGCATAGCGCATAATAAAGTAGCCATCATGCTTGGTGCAAATTGGCATTGCCACCGCTTCCAATGGAAAATAGCTTCCATTGTAGAATACTGTGCAACCAATATGTCCTAGAAATTGTATGCATGAGAGAGCCATTTAGGTCAAAGCCCATTTCGCGTGGGCAGGCAGCAGTTTGCAGCGCAATGGGTCTGACGGGGCAGTTGTACCAACAGGGCGGTTCGACTTCGACCGCTGGACCTGTTTCTTTTTTTATGGGACTGCTGGACCTGTTTCTCACGCTGGACGAGCGGTCTCCGAACCGCACCCTTCGCAGAATTGAAGGCCATTGATGTGAATCTGGCATGGATATGGGTTTAAGAGGATGCTCTGCAAGTGACTAGTGAGTGTTCTGTTTTGAATGACTCAGCGTGTACGAAGCAGAATATTGTCAATCCTTGATAAAAAGAAAAGAATATTGTCAATCCTAATCACACGGGACAATTATGGGAACATGAAAAACTGAAGAAAAAAAAAAGAGAAACAACCATCGTCGTTCGTGGGCCGGCCTATACAGATGGACCGAATGGGATGACCCATCTCTTGGCCATGTGCACTTGCCCTGGAGTGCAGGCAGCTTTCTTGACGCGCTGCGCACTAGCGATGTAGATGTGGCTCCACTCTGAAGCCTCAGCCGAGATCAGAAAAATGCTCGGCAAGGCGGCAACGGATGACAAGTGACAACTGAACAAGCGCATCTCTGTTTTGTTGTGAGGTTTTTTTTTTTGAAAATTATTGTTATGAGGTAAAAAGGCCAAAAATATCGTTTCACAAAAAAGTGCTCCCGGCGGGGCTCGAACCCGCGACCTTCGGCTCATAAGACCAACGCTCTAACCAACTGAGCTACGGGAGCTACCTGTTGAGCTTCTGATGTTACCTTATTAGTTATTGAAATTTTTTTGGAGGAAATCAAATCCTAATGGGAAATGTACTGTTCATCCCTTTCGAATGGAAAATTCTTCTTTTACTAGGAATGGAAGATTCTTTCTTAGGAACAATGGGGAAAGTTTCCTACCATGCTGATTTCACAGGAAAACAGCTGGGGAAAAAGTCCGACCTCTTTGTTTTTGTTGCCGTCGCGTAGGATGGAAGCAGAACGAGCTTCGCTGCAGCTAGTGCACTGCTTAAGGACCACTGTGCACCAGCGGTGCTGCGCATCGAAAACGACTACAGCAGTTCGTTTCAAAAAAAGAAAACGACTACAGCAGTGAGACAAGCTAACAAGTAACGGGTGGTATTATGGTTTTGTTTGCTAACATGCCAATGCTTTTCCTTGATAATTAATAAATGTGTTTTTTTCTGCAAATAATGGTTAACAAATGTGATTTACCATTTCTTCTGCAAGATTCCTGTGTTTTTCCTCCACCTAATGTACTCATCCAAACAAGATCGACTATAAAATTCCCGTATTTTTCATTCCTCTATTTTACACTTGCAATCCTAATCTATTGCTGTGTTTCTTCTACTCCTGAACGGGACCTTAACAGTAACAGACCTCTCCACCACTCCACAACACCACCACGCGCGAGTACTGCAACACATCTGAATGGCTGAATCTGGCAATCTCTAAAATTAACAGACCATTCTACGCTCTTTGCGTGCACTATCATGGCCGTATACATGACACTGACAGGCCATGGAATCGAAAGGAAGAGCTGGTGTATGAAGCTATGAACAAGGAGCAGTCAAGTTTACTTGATACGGTACTGGTAAATGTCAAGGTCAACTACATGCAGGACTACAAGGGGCAGCTTATTTATGTACATGAATAGCCGCCTGATGTTCTCCCTTGTCAAGGTATCCATATCCACAACGTCGCTGTCGTCGGTATACATCCACAGGCTGCCCGGCTTCACCTCCTCCAGACAGGCGCGGCAGAACGGGCAGGACTTGGATTTGGCGTTCCTGCAATGAGAGTGAGCGAGCTTTGTTATGGCCCACCGCTAGGATGATCAGCTATCATAGTTTATTACACGGTTTGATAAGTCCGTGAAGGATTACGATAGATTTGAGGGGAAAGGACAGATTTGCGTGCTTGATGACAAGGCAAAGTGCAAAGTATCTGCTGTTGATTAAATATTGACACAAGAAAGTGAAGCTTATCCTGAATTCCTGACTCAACAATGAGATAAGTTTAATGGCAGAATCACTGACAGAGCATATCATCACATTATTAAACGACTCCGTTTGTTACTAACCAACTATACTCGATTACTCATCGTAAACATAAACCCACGGTATAAAACAAAAAAGAGCACAGAGGTTAGCTGTTAGGATGAGAGTCATGCAACCAAATTTGAAAGTGATGCTTCAAGTACAGATGGTCATTGTGGTACCGAGTTACCAACTCGGAAACAGACTACTAATTTGATACTAGAAAGCTTCCTACAGTTTCCTAGCATAATAATGGCAGTGTCGCTGCAGGTTGCATCAAGAAGTTTGAATTCTATCAACGAACTATATATATATATATATATATATATATATATATATATATATATATATATATATATATATATATATATATATATATATATATAGCAAACTAAAGAGACCATCGGACACTAATAAGGGTATGAAGTGACAGCCTACCGACCAGGGTTGCGTCATTCACAACAGCACTTTGCAAAGCAGTTAGATTTCACCAAATCCAAACCTTCCATAGTCCCAATCCAAAGCTTCAAACAACATTCATCAGAATGTAATGCTGCTCCGGAACCTCTGAGCACTATTTTTTGTGCTAGATATAACCACATCGCCAAATTTTGTGCCATTGCAGTAAGTCAGTAACGACAAACGGTGGCCCTTCTGCAATGGTAATGGATCTTACAGCCAACGATTTTAAGCAAGAGGGCAATAGAGCTCATACCAATCCTCGAAGCACCGCATGCAGAGCGTGTGGGCGCAGTCGGGCAGCACGACCTTGCTGTTGACCTCGAGGCAGATGCCGCACTCGAGCTCCCTCTCCGTGTCCACCTCCGAGAGCTCCTCGTCCCTGCTCCTGAATTTCTTGAGGCAGAGCCTCCTCTGCTTCCTGTCGTCCAGCTCGGTGATCCCGCTTGGCAGCTGCAGCAGCGACGGGAATATGACGCCTGCCATTCCGCGCGACGCCGTCAGAAATCGACAGTGACGAGCAAATTGCCCATGGCTTGACGGGAACAGAGGGGGTGTTGGTCGATTACCGTAGAACTCCCTGATGCTGGCCTCCCTCTCCCAGTCGGGAAGCGCCGACGAGCCGTCCGCGTACACCTGTCGTGTCACCGGAGAAGCGGCAGTTCAACAATCGATAATCAGCTCGAGCGGTGGTGAAATCGAAATTCGAATCAAGCGAGGCCAGGAGACACAGGGTGGGGGACGAGACCTTGTACAGCATGACCTTGAGGAGGCCGAGCGCGCCGGCGAGCTTGCAGTCGGTCCACTGCACGAGGAAATGCGCGACGGCGCTGTACGCCATCCGCATCTGGATGAACGACCCGTCGTAGTCTCTCAGGAACTCCGACGCCCTGGAAGGAAGCGCCGCGCCGGCAAAAGCGAGCGAGCGAGCGACTCAGCGACCGAACGGTAAAGTTTCCGCAAGAACAAGTAATAATGATAACGAAAAAGAAGAAAGATTCCAGCTTTAGCGCTAGCAAGCAACGGAGGGGCAAGAAGTTTCTGGGGGGGGGGGGGGGGGGGGGGGGGGGCTCACAGCGCATTGGCGTGCTCGATGTCGGCCTCGAGGGCCTTGACGGAGTCCTGGAACTTCCGCATCGGCGCGTCCCGCCGCCGGCGACCCCTCCTCCTCCTCCCACGGCGAGAGCTGAATCGCACGGGAGGAGACAAGACGGGACAAACCCTGCTTAAACCTCGCCGGCTCGCCGCGTTCCTCCTCCTCCCTCGTTGCGACTCGGTGATCCGACAGGACTGGATTGGGCCGGAACGGTTTGCCTTCCCTGAGCTCGCGCTCGGCGCTCTGGCTTGGATTGGATTCGTCCCACTTTTTCTCGCTCGCTGGATTGTTCTTCCCGGGTCCAGGTCCAACCCCACCCCAGCAGGGATGGCAACGGATACCCGCCGGGTAGTTCTATCCCATACCCGTACCCGCGAAAAAAATTATACCCGCTACAATACCTATACCCGTGTGCGGGTACGAAATAGTTCCCATACCCGTACCCATCGGGTAAAATAAACCCGATGGGTAACCCGTACCCGATTAGATACCCGCTATGCACATATTAAATAACACAAAACTAATAAATATATGATATAAATACAATCACAAATCATCAAATATAAGTAAATAAGAGGAAGACAATAATTAATAACATTGCAACAAACAAATTGATCAATTTTTTGAATATATATACATATATGGATCTAATTTATTATGTTCTATGCATGATTGTTGCGGGTATAAATTACCCATGGGTACGCGGGTATGGGTAGTTCACACCCGTACCCGCACCCGCCTACCCGACGGGTAGAGGATTATTCCCGTTAACATATCCATGGGTGAAGAATTCATTCAATACCCACCTTTATATCGTGTAAAACCCGTCGGATATCCGGGTATCGGATACCCATTGCCATCTCTACACCCCACCCCACCCCACCCGAGAGAGTCCCACTCCCCTTCCCCCTTTTCACCGTGTTCGGCGGTTGGGGAGCGGGCTGCTTCCGGCAGTTGCTGGCTGCTGCTGCCGTTCGGCGGGCTGTTTGGCTGCCGTTCGGTGGGCTGCTGTGGGCTGCTCGCTGCTGCTGGCTGCTGCTGCCGCCGGTAAGAGCAGCCCGGGGGCCGGGGCCGAGAGCGACGACAAGGAACGGTGCTCCCTCCCTGGGGTGGGGCCCACGCGGCGGCGACTGCGGGGCCTGCGCGCATCCCAACGCACCCGAGGACACGAGCGCTCGTCCCTGGGACGTGGGGCCGGAGCGTCGTGGGTCCCTGATGTCATAGGTACGCGGCGGGTCGCGCGGGTCGCTTCCTGCTGGGGACGTGGCGGGGCGGACGCGCGGGGCCCGCCGGGCTCCGGGCCGACTTGGCAGTTGCCCGGATATTTATGGGCTGACCGACTGGCCCACCAGCCCGGCGGCGGCGGGGGTGACGCGCGTGACGCACTGACGCCGCGCGAAGGAAACCGGTGGGCTTTGCTTTCCGTGAGGCGCCGCCCGGCCCGGTGGTTTTCTTTCGTTCGGGACTTGGGGGAGGGACTAGCCGACTAGGATAGGAGGTGGGGAGTGCCCGGGCGGGTGGGCCCGTTGCGGCATTATCCGTGGGGCCCGGGATGGGGACGTCTCGGGCAGAGTAGGGCCTGGTTGGCGTGCTTATCGCTGGCTGTCTGGCCGTCGAATGAGATTAGGTCGGAGCTTTGAGCGACGGCTATTTCTTCAGCAAGGGGACAAGCGAGATTCCGTTTCGAGGAGTATTTCGGCCGGTCATGTAAATGTACTGCCAAACAAGACCAATTTATTGTGGTAAGTTAATAATCCTAAGTATTCAAAAACTTACTCGCAAAAGAGAATGATACAAGAGCTAAGCTAGTAGCAACGTCCTTCATTAAAAACTGAAAGAAAAAAATATAGCAACTATACGGTACTACCACTTTCTAAAGTATACGTAGGAAAGTTCGTGAAGCAGCGGAGGATCATTTCCACGGTAGAAATAGAGTATGGAGTGTACTTTGATTTTTTTTTTCTCTTTTACTTCAACACAAACAGTTCGAGTCTGGCTCAATACCGATGTTCGTAGTTACCGTTAATCATTCTTTCATTGGGATAGATCACAGCAATTATTTTTATTTAGAGTTTTATTCTCAGATTCTATCTGACGGGTTTGCGATCGTTGTAGAAATCCCACTTTCGCTAGGGCAACCATCTTGTTCGGAAGAAAAAGAAATACCAAAGTTTCAAAATTTACAATCTATTCATTCAATATTTCCCTTTTTAGAAGATAATTTTTTGCATTTACATTATCTATCACATATAGAAATACCCTATCCTATCCATTTAGAAATCCTGGTTCAACTCCTTGAATACCGGATTCAAGATGTTCCATCTTTGCATTTATTGTGATTCTTTCTCAACTATTATTCGAATTGGAATAGTCTTATTACTTCAATGAAATCTTATTTTCTTTTTAAAAAAGAAAATAGAAGACTATTTCAATTCCTATATAACTCTTATGTATCAGAATATGAATTTTTCTTATTGTTTCTTCATAAACAATCTTCTTGCTTACGATTAACATCTTCTGGAACGAATCCACTTTTCTGGGAAGATGGAACATTTTGGGGTAATGTACCTAGGTTTTTTTCGGAAAACCATATGGTTCTTTATGGATCCTCTTATACATTATGTTCGATATCAAGGAAAGACAATTCTTGCATCAAAAGGAACTCTTCTTTTGAAGAAGAAATGGAAATCTTACCTTGTCAATTTCTCGCAATATTTTTTCTCTTTTTGGACTCAACCACAAAGGATTCGCCTAAACCAATTAACAAACTCTTGCTTCGATTTCTTGGGGTACCTTCCAAGTGTACTAGTGAGTTATGTCGGTATCATTGTGATTACAAGAGGAGAGGAAGAAAGACCAGAACTGTCGGTACCTCTGGACTAGTGTACCCCCTCTTGCTGTGTCAAGACTCGCGTAGTTATCCGTAACTACGCCCTAAGCAGCTGAACAGCCGGACCCATGTGGTCCGGCTCCATCTCACCGTACCAACGGTCCCGGACCCGCTTCCCGCTCAGGGGCAGGTCCGGTGTCACCACGTGTCCCAGAGGTGTTACTGTGTCTAGGCGAGAACCTCGCAGTTATCCTTGACTACGCGCTAACGGCCTGAGCAGCCGGACCCCCGCGGTTCAAAGCCCTTCTCACCCAGTCAGCGGCCCCAGACCCATTCCTTGCTAGGGAAGGGTCCGGTGACGCCGCGTGTCCCGGAGAAGGGAGTGCTCAGCCAAAACAGCCGGGGGCCCCGGACCTCCCACGGGTCCCGGACTCCCATATACTATCCGGACCCCTCAGCGGAGAGGGAACAGTCACCCCGCCTGGGGGGGTCCGGAGCCGCCACATATCCGCAGGCGCAGGCACGCGCGCGGCTGCGAGGCTTCCTCTGGAAGATTCGCTCACCTACCGCATTCAATGTGGGAGGCGTTAAGTGCGCTCTGCCACAGCAGAGCCCGATGTGACTTTTGCCAGGCTGTACTGTTGATCGCGCGTTACCAAGGCGCACAGTGCAGCCGCTGGTGCCACCCACGCCACGTGCGTCAGTCTGCAACGCCAGTTAGACACGATAGCTCGGCGACGGAGTATCATAACGCCTACGCGGTAGACCCAACAGTCTACGCCGCAACCTACACCGCCTCAACGGGCGCCTCGCCGATGGGACAGGTGAAGACCCCCCTCGGTCAGAGAGTCTACATGGCGATGAAGCGTATTCGGAAAGAGATTCACAAAGCACTGTTAATGTCTTTCTTCATGGTAAACTATACATCCTTGTTGGGCCCACCTGTCGGGGTCCAACGCTTGTGTACGCGTCCTCCTTGCGCTATAAAAGGGGGACGCCCGCTAGAGAAGGACTCAAGTCTAAAAAGAGACTGGGAGGCAGAGGATAGACTCATCCACGAACACAAGAGCAATAGAACTCTCAGTGGACGTAGGGTATTACGCTCCGGCGGCCCGAACCACTCTAAATCCTTGAGTGTTCTTGTGTGTTTGCTTCATGAGTAGATCTGAGGAATCGCTTGCACTTTCCCGAGTAACCACCCTTTGGGATTAGGCGGGTGCACTACGCCACCCGGCTGTGGCCCTCCTCCTTGAGCCACGACAAGAACAATATGTAAGTAACGGTAGGCATATCATATTTACATGAAAATTTGACAATATATGTTGTTTATAGCGTAATAATATTTCACTGTTCACCTACACGGCCGTTTACACTGTTTACATGGCGTATAAACGCTATTCGATGGGTAGCCGTGTAGGCCGATTAACCGTGTAAAACTGTATAAAACTGTTTCGACCATTTATAAGGCCATGTATTCCGACTATTTGCTACACGGTCGGTGTTCACCGTTTAACGTTTAGGCTAACACTCTAATGTTTATGTGAGCAAAAGTTGTGGGGCGGCAATGGAGGTCGATGGATGGAGCGGCACGACGGCAAGGTCACCGATGGTGGTGTCAGACTGGGTTCCAATGACCAGCGGATTTAGACGGATAGTCGCGGGAGGTGGAGGCGGGTTATGGATGGTGAGGCCGAGCGGTGACGACGACGCCAGGTCTCTAGTGGGATGGGTTGGCAACGGGCGCACGGCAACTCAAGCGGACAGGGTAGCTGGGTAGAGGCAGCGGTGGCGGTCTGGCGGACAGTGGGCAACACGGTCGACACCAAGGTCGCCACCTGCCACAGGCGGCGGCGGTAGAGGTGGGTTGTGGCGGGGGTGGTATGGTGTATTGCTGTTGTGTCAAGGGAAGAAGAAAGATATAATGAACAAGAGAGGTGAGGGAAAAGAACAGCAGAGAGGGAGCATCGTTCGCCGCTATAGCGCCGTCTATTGCCCTGGGTTTTCTGTCTTTCCTGATCATATGCTCTTTTCGTATCTGTTCTTGTTGCCGGCATTTATCACCTCCTTGAGAAAGATGTCGTTTAGGAAATGACAGAACAACTTCATTTCCATCGTTCTCACCCCTAGTTTTGTGCACGGTTTCGACCGTTACGGCTTTACTGTCTAATATAAGCCAAGGATATGGTAACATCTGCGGAGGAATGGTAGTTAGTTTCGGTGAGACAGGCGAGGGGTCTTCATCAGTCTGGCGGCTTGGCAAATGGATTTTGACCGCTTGTTTAGCTGCACGACATAACAGCAGAACCTAAACTAGTACAAAATTCCGCCAAACATTGAACCTTGTCAACGCCGTCTAGGAAAAAAAAAAGGTCAAAAACCTGTGCGCCAAAAGTCCAAGCCTGCCCCCGGTTTTGGTATCTTCCGAAGACAATTCATAGGTTAATGTTGCTGCAAGAAAAGAGACAAAACCTAAACTACAATTTAATAACACGTCATCATCTTATATAAAATTATATGCGTCCAGCAACCAGTCGATGTGTCTCATGCGTGTCTTAAAAGCAACTCTAACTCTTTTCCTAGTATAGTAGTACTCCCTCCGTCCCAATTATTATTAGTGTTTTAGCTTTTCTAGTCTATCTTGTGAATCTAGTCTAGAAAAGCTAAAACGACTAATAATTTAGGATAGAGGGATTACTAGCAGCTAAACAGATAATGGATGATGATGCAAATTGCAAATAATTATTTTAGGAAACTTTCTGATACTACAGGTACAATTGAACAATTGGCTACAACACCAAACAAATAGAGTTAATCTTACAATCTACTGCACTCCAAATAACCTAGGGGCAATACAACCTCACCTGGCCAGAGGGCCGGATGCACGAAAAGACCACGAAAAGCTGAGAACAGCAGCGCCGAAGGGCATTGGCACTGCAGGTTGGGGTGAGCTCAGTGCAGTAAGTTGTAGATCCCAGCATCAGCACCTGCAGCAATCAGGTATGAACTACAGTCGCATACACAAAGCGCATCAGTGAGATGAGCGGCAGCAGCAAATGGCGCACCAACCGTGCCAAGTCAAGGCGGCTGTTTCTAAAAGCACTTCTTATGCACAATGGATGGGCCAGTCTCATCATACTCGCCCTTGGTGACATGCTGGTTCTGAGGGAAGACAACCTTGGCCAGTATCGCACCACCCATCCAGGCCGAGTACCTTGCTAGGTTCTCAGGCATGTATTCTGGGGGCTGTTGGAGCAGTTAGCAATGGTCAAGCAGTGTACGAAAAGGGTGGAGTTTCAGGTTAGTGGCAAGGAGCTTACCTTTACAAGAGATGGGCAAATTGCTGAAGCAGAAAGATTTGCTTCTCTTTGGAATCTGTCTTCAAAACCTTGAAAAAGGAAAGCAATATGAACTTGAGTGGTTACTCTACAGAACAGTCTGAACAAAAACAAGAATTTATGATGTATTAGTTATGTAAAGACGGGAAGATGTTTGAGTTGATACACAACTAGGCAAGAGAAAGCCTTTCAACATGCAAAGCTGGAACAATGTCATGAAAGTTGTGTAACAAACTGCTGGTTACAACATTTACAATCAGTTTCAGCCACCAAGTATTATTTGACCAGCATATTTTAAAGTGTGATCCACGTACTAAACTTAAACATAATATCAGAAGTACAAGATATTTCCAAGTGCTATAACAGATTCCAGTTTCATATCAACCAAATGAATTTCAAAGTTCAAACAGCTTCTCAAACAGGAGAACATGGAAACTGAAGTACCAGAATAAGCCGAGCATAGGTTACACACTTACACAATAGGGCATATACACAATCAGCTCTTGCATAGGGCAGATTTTCAACACCAATGATGCTACGTTCCACTAGTAAACATATGTAGCATCCACGAAACATCAAAACTGAAGATATGTTTACCCTTTCTACCTAACCGACATGCATTTACCATGTAAAAGAAAAGATTGAAGAAAACATTGGGTATGTTTGGATCCTTTGCTGGACACTATTTACCCTTGCCAAGCAAGGATACAGATGAGGCTACAAGTTTGGGTTGATGGCAAGCTTGCCTCGGGCCCTGCACAGGCAAGGTTTTACCTTGCTGATACGGGAGAGCAAATCTCACTCGCCTGGTCTGGCAAGGATTCACTCACATTGCAAGGCAAAGGCCAGGCTAGCCAAGGAACCAAACACCCCCAAAGGTGCACATCAAGAAAAGAAGGCATCGAGCATAGGAAAGTGATAACTAACCAGTCATCGATGCAGTGGCACCACATAACATGGTGTTTTCTAGCAGCTGCCGATGGTATTCTGATGAAACATTTGAGACACTGGTAACTAGCTGGTGAACGATACCATAATCTTCCAAACCCAAAATACTTGGTTGAAACAAAGCTTCACCAACAATATACCGCTCTTTTTCAATTGTTATAACCTGAAGAAAGAAGTGGTTATAAATAGATTAGCTTGCATAAATTCATTATGATATTTGGGCCCAAGACAAGTTGGTCAACAAAATAAAGGACACAATTATGGAGCATTTTATGTACACAGTCAATATCACAAGTTAACAGAGGACCAATATGTATGTTTGGCACAACCAAACAAAATTTACACGAAAGCAATGTAGAATAACTCTAACCAACCTGCCCATCAGGAAGAGTGTGCCTTTCTGGCTGGCATGAGCTTTCTATATCTTCAAAGGCCAACTGATCTTCAGTGCAGCATGCGTATTGCTCTTTCAGCCTCTCAACATCAGAAGTATCAAGATTTACTGATGGATTAGATTTTTTCAGTTCTTGTGCAAACAGATTTGTCAAGTCACCTCCTCCAATCTCCAATCTCTTTGATGCTACATGTTGAACAGCTCCTTCACAAACTGGAGCGATATCTGGTAAAATAAAAGGAAATTACAATCTTTTTCAACAGTGTTACTTGCCGGCCAATATAAAATGGGGTGCTTGTGAGAGAAAATCCTAGTTAATGAAGCAAATCATGCACTGAACAGCCAACACTGAACCAAAATATAGGCAGAGTCTACTTCAGTAAAAGGTAGCCATTCAAGGTACATTACGTATCTTGTCTTTTAGTAAGTAGTCAACTATTCCGCACTAAACAAAAATGAAATTGTATAAGACCTTTTAGAAGACCAACAGAATAGCAACAACAAGATAAATGCAGGTATAAACAGTTCTACATAGCAATTATGCAGTTACATTTCCATAACTGAACCAAAAATCTTCTAGTCATCCCTCCTTTGCTGAGCTGATGGAATTAATGGCAGCGTATGCGTATATAACTAGATGCACACATTGGGAGTTGCAAGCATCTAAGAAGTCAAGATTTTAGGCAGGAACAGTATTTAAGATTAATAAACTGTTTCTTCATATGAGCATATATAGCACAATGATATTTGTTATTTTGTTAGATGTGAGTCTTAATAAAACAATCTGTTCCCTTTGTTAAGGAAATAGAATTGCTCCAAGCATCCGCTCGTCATTCAAATCCAATTTTGTCATTTCATTTATCTTGAGATATATTTATAAAACTAATAAAGTTTGTAATATTTTAAAAGAGTAAAATGAACCAAAGGTTCATCAACTTGTAAGAGGGTGTCACTTAGGTCGATCAACTTCAAAATTGCATTTCTGGGTCCATAAACTTGTAATTTGTGTCACTTAGGTCCACAAACTCTGAAAGACAATTCCTAGGTCCATAGACTTGCAATTTGTGTCACCTAGATCCATACCCCTCCACCTAGCCTTCATGCACTAATATCGCACCAACATGAATCCACACGGTGCCCACACAATGCTGGAGTTTTACCAGAAGGGTGAAATTTGAGCCCTGATTTCGAATCAAGAGCATAGTGAGAGGAGAGAGGAGGGATGAAAGACTTATTTTGGAGGCCATTGGTGAGTTCTTGAGCTTAGATCTAGATACGACCTCATAATATGGGTGGAGAGGAGGGGCTGATGACTTGGGAAAGGTGAAGGAGTTCACAACAGGACTCAACAACATGTGTATCATGGTAGGGGATTTTACGTACACCATGGCGCGGGTGGCAATGTTTTACAGTCGTCCGACTAATCACGATTAGTCGCAATTAGTCAGGCTTATCGTTCCCTTGGCACCGATAAGGAGCAACGACTAGGTATGAGCGACTAGAATTCTAGTCGTCCGATTAGTCGTCGATTAGTCGCGATTAGTCGTTCGACTAGGTAGGAAAACGATTAGATTTGCAGTAATGGGCCGCGTCAACTGTGGTTGGGCTGCTGGGCTGGCATTAGACCCATTAGGTTTTAGGTATATATGCACAAATGCATGTGCCTCAGACCCGGTGTCACCCAAATCTCACAAGTGAGTGACCAACTGACCATCATTGCGGTGTTCATGCTTGATATACACTATGTAATGTATAGTATACAAATCATATCGGTCCTAGCATGATAGGACGACTATACAGACGACTAGGCTCGACTAATCGGCCTGATCGACGACTAATCTCGACTAATCATCTTATCGGTGCCATGGCGACTAGGTCCGACTAGACGACTGTAAAACATTGGCGGGTGGCCGAATATGGTGGTGCCAGGTGTTGTGGCGAAAAATCTTGTGACGATGTTAGACTTGGGTCAACCCAAAGTGGTTCTCGGTGAGGGATTGAAAGATATTTCATGGACGACGATATAGAGGCGACCTTTGTATGCGCGTTTGTGGCCACACGACTGCTCATGGATGAAGTTCATGGATCTAAAAATGCACTTTCGGAATTTATGGACCTAAGTGACACAAATTACAAGTTTATGGACCTAAAAATGTACTTTCAAAGTTTATGGACCTATGTTTTCAAAGTTTATGAACCTAAATGACACAAATTACAAGTTGATGGACCTAAAAATATTACAAGTTGATGGACCTAAAAATATTACAAGTTGATGGACCTAAAAATACACTTTTGGAGTTCCTAGGCCTAAATGACACTCCCTTACAAGCTGGTGGACCTCTGGTGCATTTTACTCATTTTGAAACAACTCCACAACATTTCCATATCTTCAATCACCATGTACAACATAAGCACCACTCCCTCAAATAGCCTCATGTCAGAAACTCGATTTAATACATTTAGTTTCATTTATGCTCCTAACTGATACCCAAGTTGATAAACAAATGTTGGTTATTTTTAACTTTAAGAATGTCTAGAACATGGGTCAACGAGGGGTAACAATAGATATTTGTAGAAAATGTAAACAATATTTAGGTAAATGAAATGAAACACAACTATGCCTGAAAAAAATGCACAAAATGAACACGCACAACACTAAAATAGTAAAATACAAACCATGATTGATTTATGAGACTACTATGTTAGTGGCATAAAATGCACAAAATGAACACGCACAACACTAAAAACAGTAAAATACAAAACGAGCACGCACAAAATAAAAGAAGCAAAAGGTTAACAGCTTCGGACTATCACTGCACAACCAAAAGCCATGTGCGGGATCAACAGAACTGAAATATAAAACTTAAGCATCCAAAGTAGAAGCTACAATTTGGTGATATTACCTATTTTCCCATGTCCAATGTCAACTGTGCATCCTGAAATGCGTCCAACAGCATAGAGTGACAATACAGCCTGTTCAGAGGCATAAAAGCCTGAAACGTTGAATTTCTCAAACATAAGCTGCACTAATTGCTCGCGAAGAGTCTGCAGAGAGCATTAAGAGGTGTGAGGACATTATAATCAAATTTAAAAGTACTAAACGAATTGCTAATGATATTGCAATGCATAAAACATGCTCAAAACATGAACAATGTCCTATGGGAAAATTTTAAGAAAGGAGAACTGTAGAAGATATTATTTTGCAGCTCCAGAAGTACAAAGATTGCTTAAGAGATGCATCATACACTATCCAAACATGTGCTGCAACGATGCCTTCAAGTCCTATACTATCAGCATCTATAGAACATCACACCAGAAAGGCCACCAAGCAGTCTATTAGTCCATTACTTAATGCTACTTTAGAATTGGCACACAGATGCAGCTAAACTACTGATTTCATCTTGAGCAAAAGTATTGAGTAAATCAGCTTGTTTGAATTTTTACATTAGAAGCATATCAAATTCAATCTAGAGCTACAGTTTTCTACTAAGCTTCAACGGGCGCCAATACAATACTAAAATCTGCATTGACCTTAGAACATAGCCTGAAGCAGCCACGAAATGTACTGGGGTCCATCAACTCAGCACAGGTAAGAAAAAAAACTACCATGATCCCATCAAAGCAAAAGGTTTTACATCATAGTTTGGAACGCATATGGCACGGCCATCTAATTAAGAGCTCATGATTTCAGATGAAACTATTAAATGAGCATGTAAGAATACTAAATAAATGCTACTCAGTTTATGATTTGAATTAAGATTTAAAACCAAATCACAAGTCCAGAATACCAATTAATAACTAAGGCAAGCAAAACATAAGCCCCAGTTCAAAAGTCCATTAGTAATTCAGCACATTCAGACCCACATTTACTTGTCCCAAAACAATGTGGGGGCACGGTTGTCCACCCAAGCTGCCCCCATCAGCAAGCCTGCTATGCAGAGCATCTCAGAAAGATGGATTTGAGCAGGAAGATCCATCACCTTGGGCGTGAAGAGTGGCTCGGTGAAGAGGATCTGACCCTCGTCCCCAATCTCCCAGCCAATGTTCCTGTAAAGGACGTAGTTGAGCAGGTCCTCCATGGCGTCCCAGTCCTTGACGAAGCCGCGCACCACCGGCTGCACCACCTCCTCCACCACCGCGCCGTCCGCGAGTTGCTGGTCCTCGACCTCCAGCTTCATCTTCGACGGCATCACCTGAGCCGCAAACCCACGGAAAACTAGAAGGTCAAATAATTCACCAAAAGAATTGAGAATAGCGCGCTGGGGGGCGGCCAAGAGATCCGCGGTCTCACCAGCGGGGGCAACTGGTCGGGCGCCGCGATGCCGGCCTTGAGCAGCTTGGAGCCCGCGTCGACGACCACAGCCTCCATGGCCGGCGGCGGGGAAACCCTAGGGTGCGGAGGCGACGCGAGGCGCTAGGACTGGAGGGCGTAGAGGCTAGGACGGATGCGTGAGGATTTTGAAAGAGTGGATGCCGCGGGAAAAGGGAGGAGGGTTTTCCTGGTTTTGGGGAATTTCGGAGCAGCGACCCAGAGCCAAGCGAAGGGAGGAGGACGAAGCTTGGAAGATCTTGCGGCGACTGCAGGGAGAACGCGTCGACGGAAGGATGATAACGTATAGGTATGCTTCCCGTCTTCGTAGGGCGTTTGTGGAATTGCATATCGCTGCAAATGGCCCGGCCCGGGGCAAAAGTGGCTTAGACCGTCCACAGTGAAAGAAACAAATGAATGAGCAAATACACTGTTTGACATTGTAGATGCACTGTTTGGCACTGTAGACAGAGAGGGCGTGGGAAACGAGGAGGGAGCAAATTTGCTCTTGCTCCCTCCGCTGTGGTCAGCCTTAGGCCCTTATTATTTCCGTGGCCACCAGCCGCGCGATAGGCAAAATGGAGATAAGCGCCGATATTCTCGCATTCCGCGTAAGCCGCGTTTCAGTTTGAAAAATAAACTCTGTCCGCGACTGCGATAGGAATAAGCGCGTCTGTCGCGAAGCGTTCAGCGAGATGGGATACGGTCCAAAGCAGTAATCAACCCAATTAGTCCACTCTAGACTAGACTTGAGACTACTACTCCCCTTTGTGATTTAGCAGCAGCCGTCTTAATGTTGTGCTTGTGTTTTTCCCTCTCGCCCGACCTCCCGACCTTCTCCTATCGCTCTCTGGATCCACATCGGTGGTCGGCGAGACCCTCCCTTCAAAACAAGTAAGTTCTTCCCTGGGCAGCTATCCCTCGCCATGTTTTGCGCCTTCTGCTCTAGTGCTCGGAATCAATGCCCCCATTTTCTCCTTTCTTTTGTTGTTTTGGTAGTACGAGATGGCACAAAATGATAAATTATATGTGAACCCTATCTGTTGTTGAATATCCATATGAAATTTATATATAATTATTAATTATCCTAGCTGTATCCCGTATCAGTATTTTTTGGAAAAGTGTGTATTCACGATACGTATCGTATTCGATACCCATACCGGTATCTGTGTAACATAGCCTACTAGAGCATCTCTAAAGGACTAGGTAAAAAATCTAGACAGATAAAAATAAAAATTAGGTGGTGAAAAAGGGTTCCAACAGACTTGGCTTGCACCTCTCCCAATCCTGGTTCTAAGGTGATTGGTCGTTTGGGAACTCACGGTCAATTCCACCGCTCGGGATCCGTAAAGGCACAGAGCCGATTCATATGTGTGGGGTCCACAACCAATCATTATCTTCTCCTGTCCAGCCATCCTCATCCAGCCCTTCTCCATTCTTTTTCTCCGTCTCATTCCCTCCCCTTCCTCCTTCGTCTCTTTCCTCATCACAATCCCCTTTCCTCAGAGTCGGCGGAGGGGCAGGCAGCGGGAGAGCTCTCTGGCGGCGACGCGCTCCCCAGGAGGAAGGTGATGACCCTTCTTTGAGCAAGCTCCGCGACGGCGGCGATGCGCTCCCTAGGGGAGCAGCGGTGGGCGAGCTCCCCAGCGGCAGCGGTGCGCTCCCCGAGGGGAGCGACGGCGACCACCCCAGATGAAGCGACGTTTTGATTTTTTATTCTATTTTTTATGTAAAAGTTTTTCATGAAACATTTGCAATATTTTTCTATTTCTGCGGCAAAAGTTTTTTACAAAACAATTTGCAAAAAAAAATCGTATTTTTTTGCTACAAAAGTTTCAGTGAACACTTTTTTATATTGGATGTAAAAGTTTTTTCCGAATTTTTTAGTTTTTCTTAAAATTTTCTCTTTCAATTTTTTCTCATTAAAGTTTTCCGGTTCTCTCCAAATATTTCCTTAAAAAGTTTCTCCAAAAAATTTTGTTAGAAAACCACAAATATTTCCTAAAAAGAGAATGAATTTGGTGGGTGCATATATATCAAAAAGGGTATGATTGTAGTTGTCGGAAATTGACCATACTGACAGAAACTGATGGGTCACCGTAAATTAGCCTGCACCTCTCCTCACCATCACACTCGTTATTTGTACGGCCTCGCTAGCCAAATTTGTTGAGGGCGAAGCCCTCGCCGTCCTCCCGCCATCTCCCGCGTGCCCTCCTCCTCTTTCCCGCCATCTCCAGCAGCGCCCTCCTCCGCATTCTCGTGCGGTCGTGCCCCGAGAATTTCTGCAACTTCCAGCTCCAGATCTGTGCTCTGCACACCCACCTTGTGGTTGTAGGTTCCTGTTATGGTCTTAGAGAATCTAGTGGCGCCCTATAAACTCATGTTGTTAGCTGATCCGGGAACACTAGTGGTGATTAGGGATTGTTAATACTTGATCCCTTAACTGAAATCAATACAATTCATCAGTTTCTTTCTGTGTTGCAGCGTCAGAGAGGGCGAGTCGCCGGCGCCGCGACGTCGGAGATGAATTGCGAGGCGCAGCGGCGCACCAAATCATGAGGGGGCGGCGCAGCAACACTTCGGGAGATGACGTGGCCTCTTTTTGAATATGAAGAGTCCAGTTTTAGTTAGGTTGTTGGTTTACCCCTTAGTTTAGGAATCTATTTTTAGCTAGGAATATACCTAGTCTTTTGGAGATATCCTTATAGGCTGCTACTGGATTACATATATATTCTCTTCGTTCCAAATTATAGGTCGGTTTGGCAAATTTAGATTCATAGGTTTTGCTACATACCTAGACATAGCGTATATGTAGATGCATAACAAAAACTATGTATCTACATTTGCCAACACGACCTACATTATTTTGGAATGGAGGGAGTACAACCTAAGGCCAATTCCAGTGCATGGTTCTTCGTTTGGGGCAGGGCGAGTCGTTATCAGAGACTCGGGCGAGCATTGTCGGTATTTTGTTCACCGGCTAGTAAATTTGCGCCATGCTTCTTCTTAGCTTAATGACTAACAGTTAGAAGTAAGAGATTTAGATCGGCGCTGGCCATCGCCCTATGTTTAGTATGGGGTTGGCATGCTTCGTGTTCTTGCGTTTGAGTACTGAGTGCTTACAACCGGGAGCGCTTGCAAGTGAGTTAGAATGTGTGTTCAGATTGTGCAAAACATAGAGAGAGAAGGCCCAACTTCACCTCACATATCTCGGTGGGTTGTGCTACATTGCGAGAAGAAGAGATGCCTCACCCCATGGTTGACATCCTGGTGAAAAGGTCGGAAGTGCTACACGTGTCCTGTCGGGGCCCTCGGCCAGCTGCTCTCTATCGCATTCGGGAACCAAGTTCTATTCGCACAATCTACAACGCCACATGACATGGCCTTTGGTCCTGTCCATCATCCCTGTGGCAGGACGTGGTATCGTCATACTTGCCTTGCAAGTTGCAACATGCCCGTCCAAGTCCGTCGGGGGCGGCAAGGTCATCCTCCTTTGCGAGCTAAAAGAAATCGGGTGCTCGTAGACTAAGAGAAAGAGGAGATGAATTAGGCAAACTAAAAATCTTAACCTCAAGCTCCAACTATTTGCACATAAAATAAACTAAGTCATACTATCTAGATGTGCAACTAGTGTTCTTCTATTATAAAAACCCTCATCCCAAAAAAATTATACAACATATGGCCAATCCTATCAAGATTCTACTCTATGAAAGTAAAGACACACAAGATTGCAATGAGTAAATGCGGAAGCTTAAAGGAGGGATGAGAGAAAACAAACTGTTTGACACAAGTGTAACGAAAATGGTCTCTCATGCCATATTTCAATATAATGTTTTGGTGATTGATATAGACAATACAACACTTGGACTAATATGATTGTTAAGATGACCATTCTTAGGCTTTTAGGTTCAAGTGATGACAAAGAGAAGATATGCGTAGCTAAGCCCGAAGGGCCGCCCCTACGGTGCGGACGGGGGTCGAGGGGGAGCCACCCCTCGCGGGTCTCAGGGCAGCGCCCTGAAACCTCTTCGGTCCAAAGGACAAGAATTGAAGAGACCGTGAAGAAATCCAAGTCAAAGAAATCAAGACAGAGATATTTTAGTATCACCGGTTGAACCAACGCTGAGAAAATTACATACGTCGGTGCATTGACTTGGAGCACACCAGGAATTCTGGTTTCACCGATTGAACCGACGTTAGGAAAGTTGAATACGTCGGTGCAATGGACCCAGAAGCTGAGGCAAGGTCTATACACCGGATGAACCGACGATTGGGTCTTGGTGAACGTCGGTGCAGTTGTCCAGAGAGTTGGTTTTTCAGAGTTCACAGGACAACTACACTCACCGGTTAAACCGACGCATCATCGGTTGATTGCCCGTACACGTAATGGCTAGTTTTTGAGGCGGGCAGTTTAGTATCACCGGTTGAACCGACGATAGCTTTTGGAGGTGCGTCGGATTAACCGGCGTTAAGTGTTTTTCTGGCAGCTTTTCTCCAACGGCTTTATTTGCTTAGGCTGCCTATATATACCCCCAAGGCCGAGTCATTTGAGGTTGCTGTAGACTATGGAAGCATAAAAGAGTTAAAGATCATCTCCAACCATCTTAGAGCTTCATTGTACATCATATAGGCTTAAGCACACTTATGAGAGTGCTTAGTGCTTGATTAGGCTTAGTTCTTGAGAGAACTAGCTTGAGAGAAAGTCTTGTTGTGGCAAGCATCTTGTGTACTCGTCGTGTGACCCTCCGACTTGGTGTGGAGCGGCAATGACACTTTGTGTGGGGAAGGAGACCCCACTTGGTGAGAAGCTCCAATAGTGAAGACGGTGCCGTTGGTGACTCTTTGAGAGAGACGGTGGCGGTGGCCTTGTCTTGGTGACTTGGCGCCACTTAGCCTTTGCTTGCCGGAAGCCTTGGTGGCAAACGCAAGACGGTGATCAAGCGAAGAGACTTGGCATCACACTTGTTCGTGTGGGACAAGTGGCCGTAGACGTAGGGAGGGACTTCGTGTCCTAACCGAACCACGTTTAAATCGTGTGTCTTTGTGTCTTCACGGGAGTTTGTATATTCTCTCTCTTACCTCTTTACTTACCGTATTACGTTTCCGCATTTGCTCTATCTTGCGTGCATTTACTTTCCTAGTTAGTTTGATTAGGATTGGCTATAGGTTGCAAGTCTTTTAGGGGTAAGTAGAGAGTAGCATAGATAAACCTTAGTCATAACTAGCATGTATAGGACGTGTTAGGTTTATCTTATGCAAATAGATTAAGCCCTAGGATAGAAAACGATTAGTGACCCTATTCACCCCCTCCCCCTCTAGGGTCGGACACCCCGATGATCATTACAACGAGGATTTATCCCGTGGTTTGGTTAGCCACAAAGGAACACCTACATCCATATTGTTGAAGCACTCACAAAGAGTATTGCTTCTCGGCCACCAAGTCTCTTTCGTGAACACAATCACGGTCACCTTAGCCCCGGGTTCCACTAAGGAGCGTCACCAAGAAGGGTGAGGGTCTCCACGTACCCCGCACAAAGATGTCGTCGCCGCTCCACACCAAGTCGGAGGGTCGATGATGTTACCGGCGAGCCACCAAGACTCCAAGGGGCCGACACACCGAGTACAAGATGTGGTTCTCTCCTAGAACCAAGGCACAAGGCACAATCCTTTCTCTCTCACTCACTCAAGAGCTAAACTAGCACTAAACCTAAGGATGTAATCAATTTGCTCTTTGGTTGGCTTGGAGATGTTCTTCAATGTGTCTAGGGTCTATCTGAACTCTAGCAACTCCAAAATGGCCGGAGAGAGCCGCTTATATAGGCTACCAACTCAGATTAGCCGTTGAGTAGCCGTTATGCCTTTTTCTGCGTAAGCGTCGGATAATCCAACGGTACCTGACCAAGGGCGTCGGATCATCCGACCCCACTGTATTCTCCACGGTAGCCGTTAACTTTCAAACCAATTGCTAACATCATTTGTCTGACCAGTTTGTCCGACGGTCTTCAAACCATACGTCGGATCATCCGAACCAACCGTCATAATTGAATTCTGAGCCAACGTCTCTGATCATTGCTCCTGTCCATTAGTCCGACGGTCCACCTTGACAGCGTCAGATCATCCAATCCTGAAGCAATAAATTCAACTCGAGAAAATATGCTCTCTGCAGAATCACCCGAGCCTTTGTCCGACGTTCTTTTTCTCACCGTCGGATAAATCCGATCCCATAGGCAATTTTCAGCCCTTGAAACACATGCTCTCTGTAGAATGCTACTACTCAAAATCCGACGCACATTCTCAAGGGTCGGACAATCCGAGTGTATTGTCCTGTTTATCCGACCAAGGGGTATTCAGATTATCCGAACTCACTGAGTTTTCTATGTTTCTTTGTTGCACTTGTCCAACTCGTCATAGCGGTCATTTGGACACCTCGTCTCGACGGTGTATTGGACATCCCGTCTCGACGGTGCATTGGATATCTCTTCTCGACGATGCATTGGACGTCTCGGATATTGCTTGGACACTATCCAAGGGATCTAAAGAATCCTACAAATATGATCTTGCAAACTCGTTAGTCCCATTGATTGTGTTGTCACTTGATCACCAAAATCATTCGAAATGGCCTAAATGGGGCCATGTTCGTTACACAGGGTCGGCCGTCCATCACTGCTCCCGTTCCCACGATGCGAGGCCTGCTAAGTGCTAACCCAGTGCGTCCTTCTTGCCCTACGCCTAGCGGCGAAGGGTGACTCAGTAGGGGGGAGGGGGCACGACCGTGGATGTCAGTCATGGTGTCATGATGTTCCAATTGATCGGGGGTGCTCCCACCGGTTCGTGGGCGGCACCCCCTACCTTAGTTGTCGGGTAGGGGGTGCGTTTGCATGTCCTATCAAGCTAGTGCATTTATTACCTTCTCGTGCGTTGTCGAGGGGTTTGTGGGGTCCAACTTTACTCCTTGTTTCATTTTTGTATATTTATAAATGCATCAATTATGCAGTGAATTAGGCACTTTATGCAAATGTTACGTGCTAGTTTTATGGGGTTTTGATGCTCAAAAGAGTGTCGGTTATGTGAGATATAGTTCATATGTGAAATACCATTTTGACCCCATCGTGGCAGCGAGAGCCGAGAGAGAAGGAGAGGGCGTCTATTTATCGCATTCTGCGATTGGAAACCGTTCAATCGCAAAAGCAAGTTGCGCCCTCACCGCCCCTGGCTTCGGCGGCGCCACCGCCGCCGCCCTCTACAGCCGCCACGCTAACCAATATCGCCTCCGTGCCGCCCAGCCACCGTCGCACCGTCTTCTCTTCGCCCCCGCTGCCGGCACCGCCCACCGAACCGCCTCCGTCGCCGGGCCGCCGCCGCCACGGGGCCCTCCTCTAAGTCCGGTGACCATGGAGCCCCCACCCCTAACAACCTGGAATCATAAGCTCTGCCGCCTCCCGCCACCACCCCGGCCGCCGGCGACCTCACCGCCCCACCCACCTCCCAGCTCTCGTCGGCCACCCCCTCCCCCTCATCTGGCTCGCCGGCGGCCACTTTCCTCTCCCCTGGCTTCAGGAAGAAGATGAACAGGAGCGGGGGAACTTCTGCAACGCCTCGGCTGACAGCCGCGCGCGTTGAATAGCCTCGCCGAAGGAGAGCGAGGTGGTGGAAGAATCAACCCCCAGTCGCGTAGGGCTGATTGGTTCTCTGCTCTCGGCAGCCTGCCTCACGCCCGCCATCCTGGCCGGCGCTGCACCAGGCTTTTGTTTGGTTCAGGTTTCCACCCGTGCAGGTCAATCAGAGAAGTTGATTGGTTAGCTGCTTCACCAGCAGATCCAGCTTCTTTCGTTTGTCTGCCTACGGGTCAACCTGCATTGCCTCAGCCAGGCACGTCACGTACGATCAATTTTGGCGTTCCTCCAGAGCCAGGCTCGAGGACGTTTTTTGCACCGGTAGAGCCAGGTCCACGGCCTCGTGCAGATAACCAAACAAGTTGATACGGCACCCGGCGAGCCTGGTTGATGCGGGAAACCAATCATCCCCGTAGCGCCGTCGTTTTGCAACAATTCTTCAGTTGCATACTGCCACGATGGGCCCACAGCCCTCCGCCTTCCTCCCTCGCTTCACCGCCGCGCGCGCCATCTCCATCTCCGCTCGTCCCCACAACCCGACGCCCTGCCCTTCTCCCGCCGCCGCGGCGCCCGCCTCCAGCCCGCACGCCTTCCACGCGCACCTCGCGTCCGTCGCGCCGCACCTCCCCTCCCTCCTCGCCGCGCTCTCCCGCGCCCGAGCCGCGCGGCTCCCGCTTCCCCCGGCCACCCGCGCGCTCGCCGCCACCGCGCTGCTCCGCCACGGCCGCCTCCCGGACGCCCTCGCGCACTTCAGACTCCTCCCGGAATCTGATCCCACCTCCCCGCTCCCCGCGCCGCTCTGCAACTCCCTGCTCGCCGCGCTCGCGTCGTCAGCCGGGTCCCTCGCCCACGCGCGCAATGTGCTCGACAGAATGCTCGCGGGGGCCGTCGAGCTGGACACCGTCGGGTTCGGGGTGTTCGTCAAGGCCTTGGGCAGGGAAGATGACGGATTGGCCGGGGTCCTGCGGCTGGTGGATGTGGTGGGCCGTCAGGGGAGCCGGATTAACAGGTCAGTGGTGGCAGCAATGGTCATTGACGGTATGTGTAGGGAGGGGAGAATTGAGGGTGCTTGGCGTGCTTTGGAGGAGTTGAGGTTGCGCGGGTGGAAGCCGGATTTCATGGCGTACAGGATAGTGGCGGAGAAGTTCAGGGTGGCGGGGAGAGTGGAGGAGGAAGGATTGATCTTGAAGCAAAAGAGGAAGCTCGGGGTCGCGCCGAGGAAGGCTGAGTACAGGGAGTGTGTGCTTGAGTTGGTGTCCAACAGGCTGGTTACAGAGGCGAAGGAGATGGCAGAGGCTGTTGTGTTGGGCGATTTCCCGATTGATGATGATGTGCTTAATGTTTTGGTCGGTTCAGTGTCTGACATTGATGTTGATAGTGCTGCCATGTTCTGCAAGTTCATGATGGGGAAGGGGAGGTTTCCAAGCATTGAGGTGCTTGTGAACCTTTGCGAGAACCTTTGCAGGAGCAAGAAGGGTGACGAGATGTGGGAAGTTTTCAGGGTGCTTCTGGAAAAAGGGTATTGTAAGAATGCAAGGGACTACAATTTGGTTGTGTCATTCTTGGGCAAGGCTGGCAAGGTTAGGGAGGCATATGATGTGCTCAAGGAGGTGAAAAGAAAGAGACTAGAACCTGACATTTCGTCGTATAATGCTCTCATGGAAGCACTATGTAGAAATGACCTTCTTAGGCCGGCCAAGAAGTTGTGGGATGAGATGTTCACCAGTGGGTGTAGCCCAAATCTGCATACATACAATATACTCATAACAAAGTTAACAGAAATGGGTGAAAGTGAAGAGGTCCAACAGCTATTTGATCATATGTTCCAAAAAGGAGTGGCTCCAGATTATGCAACATACACATCCCTCATCACTATGCTGTGCCAGGAAAATAAATATGAACAGGCCCTGGAGATCTTTAAGAGATCTTTGACACAGGATGCTAAAGTGGCTAGTTCAGTGCTGAATATGTTTATCCTTGCACTCTGCAAAAAAGGTATAAATGACGTTTTGGCTGCTGCTCAGATTGTTTTTTATATCTCGTTGAACAATTTGTATGACATAATATTTTGCAGGTAATTTCAAAGCAGCATTGAGCATTATGTGTTCTGTTCCATCTAATGTTGATAATTTGAATTCACATGTCATCTTGTTGAAGAATCTAACAGATGTTGGAGAAGTAGAAATGGTCATGAAGCACCTAAAATGGATTAGGAGCAACTGCAGCTCTAATTTTCAGAACATAATGAATGAGCTCATGGCTTCTCTATCCACATCTGCCAGTCTTCAACATGTGACAAAGTTGATACAGTGTCTACATTCACAGAGGCTTGTTGATGATGCAAACCCATGGATGAAGTTGATGCAAAATGTGTATGCTTGAATTGAAATTTTTCGATGAGTAATACATCCACCTTGCAAATGAGGAAAGAATGATTGACAATATTATGTGGATTGCTCAGGCTTAAACCCGTATTACAAAAATAAGGTCTATATTACAGTTATGAAGTATCACAGCCTCTCTGTTTATGCCTATCACAGAATGGCCATATCACATAAGGCACTGGAAAGTGTACATCGTATCCTAGCAGTTTTCCTTACAAGAAAAGGTATAATGTTTATGTAACATGTCATTTTTGTCCTCTTTTTGCTAGTTTTTAGCAACAAGGTATCTTAATGTGCGTGTTCGAAGAAACTGCATCCAATTGTGAGCATTATACCATGAGATGGAGATATGATCAATCTCATATTTGTTTCTTCATGTTGCAGGTCCTGAACTGCTGTTCTGCAGTCATCTTGGTGGATTTCATCTGTCTCTGCAATCATGGGTCACTAATAACTGGTCCAGTAGTTGTTACTTGTTAGTTTGTTAGGCTCATCTGATAGAACACATTCTTATGTCTTGGTACATACTTGGCTTACCACAACATTTGTTTATTTTCTGTACATTTTATATTTCCCTACTATTACGTGTCACCTGTACCAGTAAATCCAGTAAAAAACTTGTGCAAGTAATGACACAGAAAAATTGAGCTTATACTTATAGAGGCACATTGAATTGAAACTGGATATGCTCTTTTATTTTCATTTACCTATCATCTCCATCAATACTACCAAAATCATCTGTGTATTGGAGTCGAGGCCCTCTCTATAATTATGTGATCTCCCTTCTCCTTTTTGCTTGTTTGGGCTCCGAGTACCGTGCATTTGTAAGGTAGAACAATAATGTGTCTTCTGAAGAATCTACCAATAACTGAAACGATTCAAATGATAATTTTTTTCCTTGGAGTATCCTTGGAGACTGCTGTGAAAGTATTACCTTAGTATATGGCTTAGACTCATTGAATAGACTCATTGAATTGCTTAACTCTAGTTACATCCTCCACGGGCCTTCTCTTGTATGATTTGTGTAACTCACATTATTAATCTTCACAAATGTTATATATATCATGATTATTGCCCTGATAAATTCATTTTCTCCTTGCAGTTGTTTAACCTCGAATCTATCAAATATATTATGTACAGTTTCATCACCTGGCATTGAGAGTGATATATTTCCACAGCTCTTCATCAGGTTGGCACAGACGGCGCAGCAAACTCCTACTTTTTTATGTTTGCGCGCAATTTAAAGTCACACTTGAGGGTGAGCAAGCCCAAATTGCATTGATCCGTAATAGTCTCTGATGAATGTAGAATTGGGCGCTTACTGGGCACCTTCTGTCTTCCTGGGCATGAAGAACCAACCCATCCATAAGAGGCAGACAGTCCAACAGTGAAGGAGACCTCAAAATCAAAGACGAGGTGAGGTCAATTTGATGCTGCATCATTTGCCTAGTTGGTGGTCACTGGGATATCTTAACACTATGACTCTGTTCTGCTCCAGCAGCCTCCAGCCAGCCAGTAGTGTTTTCCTCTCACACCACTCCAGCAGCAGCCTCCAGCCACTAGCCAGCCAACAGTGTTTTTCTCTCACACCACTCCAGCAACAGTCTCCAGCACCAGCACAGCGAACATGACCTATATAAGAGGACCTGTAACTTTCACCCCTTCGGTTGCCGCTGACGGCCTTTGAAGATGGCTGCTTTCTCTGACCCAAAGTTATGATCGAGAGCGTAACCCTGGCTATGTCCTGAGTCCTGACTGAAAATTTAGATGTCTACGCCTTGTACCAGCATGTTGTTTCATTTGGCTATTGGGCTAAGGTTTTGCAGAGTACTGTAACACAGGTAAAAACATATTTTCAGTATGTAATATGAGTGTATATGATCATATTATATTTAGCTAATATAATGAGAGAATATCCACAAAAAAAAATTGAGAGATAACAATAGCCAGCAATGCAAGGCTAAGGGACTACAGAATGTTCCTATATGACATGTACCAGAGCAAGGAGGCAATTCGTTCCTCTTATTCATCAACTGTACGTGTGAAGACTGAAGAGGAGGGGGAAAACTTAACCAATGAAGAAATTGATTAACATCTCCGAAACCCTTCCTAAACCCCTCCAGATCAGTCCCACTCATCGCTGATCATGTCGTCCTCGTCCCTGGGCGGCCGGCAGTGGCGTACCTAGGATTTGAGTAAAGGGTATGCCGTGATATTTTTCACTTGCAATTCGGTATATTGTCCATATATAAACGGTATATTATCTTATATAATTCAGTAAAAAACTCTTAAAATTCGGTAAATAACATTGCATATCTTAAATTCAACAATTAAGTACCAAGGTTCCGTAAATTATAATGCGAATGGTTCAAACATATTAAGTTCAAATGAAAAAGAAACTTACATAGGAAAGTTAACAGATTATTACCATGCTACTTCTTGTCTGGCCTACGGTTTCTAGAACTCATGAAACTCTCAATTATATCATCTTCATCCACCTCAAAGAAAATATGTGGAGCTCGAGCCTGGAGGGGTGGAGCCGTGGAGGGAAGAGGTCGTGCTTGTGGCGACGGTGAGAAGGGAGTGCCGCCGCCCGCCGGCCCACCGGCGCCACACAGCCAAGCTAAACAACGGCGGCGTGCTGCAACGTCGATGCAGATGCGGCTGCTGCAGGGTGTCTGGCGTGGCGGCGTCGGGCAAATGGGCGGAGCCGTGGAGGGCCGGACGCCGAGGACGGAGGCCGCGTCCAATGTGCTCGCCTCTGGCCAATCCCGCGGAGAGCCGGAGACGCCGCGGACGGCGGACGACGCAACCACCAAGAAGCGGAGTCGTCCCCGTAGCCGGAGAGCTGGGCTATGAATTTTTTTCCTAGGCCTTAGACTGAAAATTTAGGTATGCCTTGGCCCACCCACTGTGTCCGCCACTGGCGGCCGGACGATGATCAACACCTCGGCGGCAGTGGTGATGCCTAGGGATGAATTAGGAACAGAAAAATTCCATACCGACCGAAACCATATATCGTATATACCAATCAAATACCGTAATTACAGGGGAAAACGAAATCAGGAAAATATACATGAAAATCCGGCGAATTCAGGAACGGGAGCGGTTTGGGTAATTTCCTGACCGAATTTTCGGTTACCACATTTTAACGGGAATTTTCCCGTATGTATTCCCGTTTTTATATTTGCATCTATCCTGCGAGCACTTGCAGCCCACAGGCCCACGAAGCTGCCAGCCCAGCGCGGCCGCTTATGCATTGTCCAGGTGGTCTGGCTTGTTTTTATAGCACATTTGAGCTACTCTTTGCTCCGTGACGAGGTGGGACTAAACTTGAGAGCTACTAGACGTTACCTGTTGGACTGTTGGTCTATCTGCATGAGCACCTCTGTGTCTGTGCGTGCTGTTGTGCAGCCCCACCGGCCAGACAAAGAGCACAGGAGACATTTCGGCAGGGTCACAGGCCACTCGAGCAATCTAGCGGCCCAACAGAAGATAGAGCTGATGTGTTCGGCGTGTTCATTCTATCAATTTTTTTCTTCCGATTTTTTTTCTTTCCCAAAATATTTGTTGATTTCTAAAGTGCATGTATATTAGCTTTACTACTGAAAATGACGGATTAATCAAATACTTTTAACTTGTTGAACCAGTTCATTTGCGTTGAGGAAGCGGAGCTCGTACAGCAGCTCGGGCCCGCCCAGGGAGTCGAAGTAGGGGAGCAGGTCGGGCGGGAAGGCGGCGGTCTCGCTGAGGAGCGAGTCGCGCACCTGCGACGCGACGACGAGGCAGTTCTGCTCGACGCCGGAGATGCCGGTGGCCTCCTGGATGGAGGACGGGGTGAAGCCGTTGCGGGAGAGCGCGGCGATGAGGGGCGCGTACTCGTACCACCGGCCCATGCGGTCGCGGAGGACCTCGAGGCGCTGGGTGAGGTCGAGGGTGCGGTAGCTGGGCGGCAGCGGGGACGGCGGCGGGTGGAAGGGCTGGTAGAGCAGGCCCGGCGGCGCCATCGGGGGCGGGGTGAAGGGGAGCTTCCAGTCGCCGGGGCCGCCCGTGCTGCCGCCGCCGGGGAGCAGGATGGCGCTCGCGGCGATGTGGGTGGCCCGGCGGCGGAACGACGCGGTGGCGCATCGCTATCGGGTTTGGCTTAAAGGCGGCTCCAGCGTGCGATAAAATCGAATCGTGGGCTACCCAAACCGCGAAGCGAGCCCGGCCCACTATGCCGTGACGCAGCGGCAAAGCCCAGCCTGTCCGTCTCCGGTGGGCTTCGAGATGTACTTTCGAGCGATCTTGACCGTACACTATCGATCCTCCCAGAGAAAACGAAGCATCTGCTCAGCTCAAGTAGCAGAGGTTCAGAACATGATCTGATGAAACCTGTCTCACACTGGTGCATGTATGATTCATGCAGCGATGCACAGTTGCTGTCAGTAACAGAGCGCAGCTGACCTCCGCAGCCAAACCACCTCGACATCGACCCACGAATCAACCCGCTAATCCCAATTTCCATGATTGGCTAGCATTATCTCGTCACCTGACCGCTGACGCAATCATCCAAAAAGAAGAGAAAAACGAGAGCCCTTAAATGCCCAACACTAGCAAGTAGCAAGGGAGCCGCGGCCTCGTGTGCGGATCGGAGGACATGAGGGAGGCCCTGCGGCAAATGGTATCCGGCGGCAACGTCGTCCCGCGCCGCGCGCCGTGGACGGCGCTGCCAGGGAAGGGCGTGGGGAGGAGGAAGATGGCGGTGGCCAGGCTCGGCGGCGACGGCAGGCCGCGGCGCAGGTTCCCGGGGAGGCCGCTGCGCCTCCGGCGGCGGCTGGCGGCGCTGTACAGGCGGGCGAAGCGGCGGCTGCGCCGACCAGCGCGTCCTCGAGGGCCACGCGACGGTCGGCGCCGCGCGCCTGGACGCCGGGGTCTGAGATGCCCGGTCGCGGCCGCCGCGCTCCCGCGTACGCTTGCGGTGGTACGGACGGGCCACGCCGCGCATGTATCGTTCTTTTGTATCGCACGTATGGTTCGCGCTACACCCACCGTTTTATTTCCCGACCGGTAACCGGTAACCGCCGGGCTCCGGTTTCGGTTTACCGGACCGGTTTGACCGATTACCGGTCGGAACCGGTTGAATTCAAATCCAAATTCAAAGAAATTCAAAAGCTCTCGTGCAACCGGTTTCGACCGGTTTACCGGCCGGTTTGATCGGTTTACTGGCCGGTTTGAATTCAAATCCAAATTCAAAAGCTCCCGTGCAACCGGTTTACCGGCCGGTTTGACTTAATGGGCCGGCCCATTTTTTTTCTTTTTCTTTTTTGATTTAACTTTAAATCCCCGCAAACTATACAAAATGAACAAATTTTTGAGAAAATTTGATACCATTAGATTAATCGCAACTTGAAGTATTTTAAGAAATTTTTTAAAAAATTTTCATTTTTTGAATTTAAATTTAAATTTTAAATTTTGGCTGGTTGGGTACCGGCCGAAACCGGAACCGGTCCGGACCGGTAACCGGTCAAACCGGACCGGTTCCCACTGTCTACACCCAAACGAGGAGGAAAGGCATCCCTCCACAAGATTTCGGTGCTGTACTTTTTTTTTCTTTCTTTTCATCAGTCCCAATTCAGTGTGTATTGTCCCGGATTCAACCAGACAGACCGTTCCCCGGGAAAGGCAGAGGGGTGAGAAAAAAGAGGGGGGAAGGCGGCCGCCAAGCCGGTCCCCCGGCAACAGAATCACCAAACGGTCACGTACACGTTCACCGACTGGAACGCTGTGCCGCAAGCCAGCAGCAGCAAGCCAGCAACCGACGACTCGGGTCGCTCGCGCCCTCTCCCGCACGACCAGTCCTCTTCGGCTCTCCTCCCTCCACTCCCAGATCCTCTCTGCCGCCGCGGCCCGACGGAACATTCCGCGCCCCCTCGCCGGCCGCCTCGCCGCAGCCCGCACGCGCACGGCACGGCCGGAGCCCGCGGGAAAGATCCGACGGCGACGGGGGCGCCCAACCGAGGGACAGATCGGGGAAATTTCCACCTGCCTGCCTCGAGTCTGGACGGGGAAAGAAAAGGGTCCGCGCGGACGGTCTCGTCTACCGGGCAGGGGCTAGTAGTGCGGCAGATCGAGCGGCCAAGCCCTGCGAGACGCGTGGGGGGAACAGAGACGGAGGGAAAGGGAAAGGGGAGGGCTGGGACAAGGGAGCAGCGGCCAGCGGGCGCGATCTCCGGAGCGCAGCGGGAGCGCCGGGGCCGCCAGCCCGGGGTGGGGGGCCATGAGGATCCGGAAGCGCACCCCGGCCAGGGCCGCAGACCCGGGGCCCGCGCCGGCGCTCGCCGCCTCGCCGCCGCGTCCTCCTCCGCCGCTGCTGCAGCAGCTGCCCGAGGTGAGACGCCGGCTGCTACCGCTACCTGCTACTGCCGCCCCGTGGCCGTGCATCTCCACCGCACGCGCCGGCGCGAGGGGGGATTCATTGCGAGCGTTGACGTGTGCTGGTTCCCAATCGGCTCTTGGGGCTCGGGATCCCGCTCGTCACCCGAGCCTGGTTATGCGGGTGGTGTGTGATCGTCGTCCAACTTCCTGCCGTGCTCGCCTCACCCTTTTGGCTGCCGTTCCTGCCGCAGGAGGGATCCCGTGAGGAGGAGGAAGAGGTGGAGGAGAAGCGGGTGATCCTGGTCGCCGGGGTCCGCGTCCAAGAAGGAGACGGCGGCCGGGTCCCCGCCGCCGCGTCCGACGGCAGGTGCGTGTGGACTGAAGCCACCCCCTTCTCCTCTGTTCAGGTGTCTGTCCTTTCGAGATCTTGGGGTGGGCCGGGTAGCTGAGAAATCGCTTTTTCTTTCCCCCGCGCCTTCCCACGCAGCAGCGCAATGGACGACGACGTGCCGAAGCCGGAACCGCAGCCGCAGGACGCCGGCGCCCGGTGCAGCCGGAACGACGGGAAGCGGTGGCGCTGCAAGGGCGCGGCGGTGCCGGGGTACCTGTTCTGCGACCGCCACATCGCGTGGTCCACACGCAAGCGCAAGCGCAGGCCCAAGAAGCACAAGCAGCAGCTGCTGCAGCAGCACCGCGGCGGCGGCGTCCTCCTGCCCCAAGCAGCCAAGGACGAGGCTGCGGCTTCGGCGGAGGAGGACGCGCCTCAGATGGTGGTGCGAGGCGGCGACGACGACGGGTTCTTCGGCGGGTTCCGGAAGCGGGCGAGGGGCGGCGGGCCTGGGCCGGCGGCGTGATGAAGGCCGTCGTGCTCTGCTCCGGAAACTCCTCTGCTTTTCCGACTGCAACTGATTGACACGACCGCGTAGGTGCATCTGCATTTTCGCGTCGCGTCCACAAATCCTCCTCGATTTTGATGCTGATATAGGAGTATTACTGGTAGTACTAGTAGTTCTAGTGTTCATCTGATTCTGACGGCAGGCGATTGCAACTTTGGAAGGCGAATGCCGTGATGCCTTTCCAGGGGGGAATCCAGGACCAGATGCGAAAGCAGACAATGAGAAATCGGGAATTGATCATTGGCTGCGCCTCGTTCTTCTCGAGGTTTTTCTAATTGCTCTGGCACTATAGTATGATATCTTTGCCGAGTGCGGTGGAGTCGAGGGAAAAAAATTACATCTAGATGATCTCCGTAAGGCTTAAGATTCACAAAGGATGAGCAACTCCAACAAATTGATTTTTTTCTTCACTTTTTAGCCATAAAAGGAATTTAGGGGAAAAATTTAGCTCCAACAGATTGAATTTTCTTTTTCCCTTTCCCCTTTATTTTCCTCCCTTCTCCCCTTTTAAAGGGGGAATTCCACTTTCTCTTTTTCTATCCATTCTTTTCTAGCCACAAGATCCACATGCACATGTATGAGAAGATCCTGGTCACTCATGAATTAAAGAGGAAATAGAAAAATCAATCTGCTAGAGCACATCTCCCCAATAAACTAAAATTGTGATTGAGGATTCCCATATAAGATGAAAAAGAGAAAATGGGAAAACCAATTTGTTGGAGTTGCTCTGCGTATTGCTAACAGTATCACGTGCCGCTACTGTACGCAAAGTGGGGGGGGGGGGGGGCGCAAAATAAGGTGCCGTTATCGTGAAGGCGTGGGATTAGATGCCAACATGGATCCTCACAGGTATTTCATCAAACACCTTATGGGCATGGACCAAACAAGCAGGCGTGGCTCGTTAAACACCCTGCGCGCGTGAGAGCTCCCGAACGGACCAGCCGGCAGGCGTTCCCAGCGGCTGCAGATCTGCTTGCTGAACACCATGCATGCTTAGGTAGTTGCTTACTACACCAACAAGCAACAAACTTGCTGCGCAGCTCCATAACTAGAGGCTTGCACCTGCACTAGACATTGCGTTGGCACGCCGACAACCAGGCGTCGCTACGCAGCTACGGGTGTGCAGGTGCGAGCACATCCAACTTATTAGGATATGGGAGTCACATTCTTGCTAGAGCAAGCCGGCCGCCCACGATACAGCTCGTCCAAGACCACCAGCGTGCCAGCGAGCACAATGCAGGCGCCCCTACCTAGCTGGTCATGCATCTGTCGCGGCAGGCGGTGCCACCGTCCCGACATGGTGTGGCCGCCAGGATGGCGCGGCGAGGCGACGACCGAACGAAGCGCCACCGCGTCAGCGTGCGCGCGCTGGTGCTGCCACTCCTCTCCCTGGCGTGCTTGCGGAACGTGCAGCCGAGTGGTGGAAGGCATGCGCGAACGGAGACGCGTCGCGGCCTGGCGGGCGACTGGCCACTTGGCCAGGGTCTACAAGGTACAAGCTGTACGCGAGGATCGTGTTCTCCTTCGGTCCCACTCCCATGGCCAGCGCAGTCATGGAGCTGCGGTGCTGCTGCGCACGTGCGGTACAGGGGTACCTCACGTGTCCCGCCCCGCGCAAAGGACGACCTTTTTCCCATGTCGTGCGCTCGGATCGCAGCCACCTGGAGTGTCTACAGGCCAACAGTACGGCAGCGTGATTACTACTGGTGCTAGTGCTACTCAGGCCCGTTTAGTTCCCAAAATTTTTCCGTACCCGTCACATCGAATCTTTCGACACATACATAAAACATTAAATGTAGTTGAAAAAAATTACTAATTACACAGTCTAACTGATTAGCACGAGATGAATTTTTTAAACATAATTAATTCATAATTGGACATTATTTATCAAGTAACAATGAAACGTGGTACAATGGCTTTTCACCCAATTTTTCGCGAACTAAACGCGGCCTCAACAGCAGCAGTCAACCCCGTTATTCGGGAAAAGAAAAGTCAACTCAGAGTTTTTTTCATCTTGCCGGAGCGCTGCAGGCGGGGTACAGTTGCGGGCCGAGCCCGAGCATCCCCAGGCCCAGTCCCACGCTTTGACAGCCGACGGATGCGCGCGGCCTTCACCGGCTCTCTTGACTCGTCTACCCTCTGGTCTGACGCCGACGAGACCACGACTCCACGAGGCCGCGGGCTGCCCTTCGGCATAGTAATTGACGACGAAGGTCATTGATTGGTTGGCGTTACAACAATTGTAGCGGGCTAGGAATAATAATAATTTTAACTATTAATTATGGTGTCAAACAAAATCAGTTTATAAAACTAATTTCAGAACTCGCGCTAGTGTGACTCTGAAGAATCTAACGAGGACTTTGACGCGCGATTAGAGGATAGTTACTGTAGCATCACTGTATCTAATTATCGATTAATTACTGTCATTAGATTCGTCGCGAAAAATTATACCCATCCCTAAAATATTTTTACAAATAGACTTTATTTAGTACTTCATGCATGCGAGATTCTCTTTTCGAAAAATGTGCATGCTAGTTTTGTTGCAAAACCAAAAGGCCGAAGCTAGGTGACTGGAGCGAAAAGCGAGTTGGGTCGGCGCGCAGCCGACTCCACCCGTCCGTGTGATGATTATTCGTGACCGGCCGCATCGAATCCAATCGAATCGAAAACACGGCAAATATAGCAACGGGTGGGCGCGCACGCGAGCTCTATTAAAGCAAATTAATCCTCCGGGCACGTGCGTGTAACTATATACTATTACTTATTACTACTTAATCCTGTTCCCGCCGGCGTAACTTGACCAGCATGCATGTAACGACCGGCTTAATTAGTCGAGAAACAGTTGCGACGCGCTCGTACGGAACGAAACCCATATTCGCAGACACCGCAGGGAAACAAGCTCGCATTATTCCTTCGAGGAGCCAGCCCAACACCACAAATACATGGATCTCTACGCGAACGGCAGATTGGTACACCGAATTAACATGAAGAAAAACTGCCCTAATCAGCTCGATGGCAAAAAAGATTGGAACAGGCGAAAATCAAGATGGCAGAAGCCCCCCACCACCAGACAGTTTGTACACCAAGTCACCAGCGAAACCGGACGGATGAAAAGGCTAGGAAGAATTAAGCTAAGCCAAAAGCTAGCTGATTAACCAACCTGCTGTCCACCTGCAGAAGGGGTTTGCTTGCTTGATGATCATTCACCATCACATCAGGGACTTGAGCGACCTCGCCTTCACGGGCTTCCTCCACCGCTTCCACGGGGTCTTCCTCTTCCCGCCGCCGCTGCTGCCGGCGATCCCGATCCCGTCGTAGTCGTCGTTGCTGGAATCCTCGTCGACGCCGGCGATCCCTGCAATGTCGTCGTCACAGGTAGACACATCGTTGTGATGAGGCGCAGCGGCACGATTGGCATCTTCGGCGGTTCGGGCCTGGTCTGCGGCAGGAGGGGAAGCATGCTCGGCCACTTGCTCCTCCTCCTCTTGCTTTACAGGCGCAGGCTCGTTGTCCTCCTCCTCTTGCTTTACAGGCACAGGCTCGTTCGTGCCGCCGCTCCTGCAGTGCCTCTTGCTGCGGAAGGGGCCGAAGCCGGCGTAGTAGTAGAAGCCCTCAGTTGCGTTGAAGTCGCTGGTGGGCTTCTTCCTCCGTGGCTTGCTGTTGCTGGAGGGCTTGGAGGCGGCGGCTGGAACCGGCGCCGGCGCGGCCTCCTCCGGCTCGAACACCCCGGGGAACTCGTAGTCCGGGTTCAGGTACGAGCGCTTCTGCACGAAGTGGTACTTGCAGAGGGTGTTGGGCTGGCTCACTGTCCGGTGGCAGTGCCACCGCTTGCCGTCGTTTTTCTTGCACTTCCAGACCCGCGCCGCCTGCACTTGCTCCCCCTCCTCTTTCTTCACCTTGGCCTTGCTCCAGGCCGCGGCATCCTCCTTCTTGCCTTTCTCCTTGCTCGCTGCCGCCTTCTTCAGCGCCCTCCTCGCCTCATCGCGCCGCCGCTTGGCTCTTTCCCTGGCAGCCGCGGCCACCTTCTTCGCGTTGGAGACCGGCATGCTGGCCGAGAAGAGCCAGCTCGCGCGAGTCCTGACATGGACGAAGTACCTGTCGACGAGGTCGTCCTCCTCCTAATCGAATGAGACAAGTTAATTAATCGAGACAGCAGCACGAGCAGACGCTACCCGATACGGCGCTATAGCCCCGGAATGGGGCGGCGCGGATCTAGGGTTCGACCCGGCCGCCGCTCCTGCGATTCCAACCCTAGCAGCGGCGGCGCCCCCAAATTACCACGAGGGAAGGGTAGCAAAGGCGACGTGGACCCCGACCAGGCAGGCATCTGCGGGCGGAGGCGCCCGCTGGCCGCCCATTCGGCCCCGCCGGCCAACCCTAGAGGCATGCACGAGCCGGGCGCGGGGGACGCGGCGAGAGGCGGGAGGCCGGGAGCCTGACCAGCGCAGCGAGCTTGCGTAGCATGGGCCTCGCAGAGAGACCCGGAATAGAAACCGAGAGGAGGGAGCGAGGGGAGCGGGAGGGGCCGGGGAGCGCTGACCTGGGGGTCGGAGAGGGAGAGCTCGGCGATGAGGTCCCACGGCGAGCGGCTGAGCTCGCAGGCCTCCCCGGAGGCAGTTGCGTGGCCGGAGTAGCCGCCCCAGCCGCTGGATTCGGGCGGCGGGGAGCACGCCGCGAGGTGCGGCGGCGGCGGCGGCGGCGGCGTCGTGAGGAGGAGCTCGGGCGGGGCCGGCGCACCGGGGGCGGGGGCCGCGGAGGTGGAGGCGGAGTAGGCGGAGCCGAGCAGGCGGGCGGCGCTCTTGCGGATCCGCATGGCGGGGTGCGGCGGGGATCTGGCGGCCCCCGGGGCGCTAGGGTTCGGATTTTTGGTGGAGGCGCGGGGCTGGGACTGGGGAGTCGGAGGTGGAATAGAGAGATATTGGAGAGAGAGAGAGAGAGAGAGAGAGGTGTGGGTGTTTCTTTTTTCTTTTTTTTTTCTTGTTTGCTACTGGCGTGGTGCGGGTGCGCTTCTAGCTTGTTGCCTGCGGCCCTGCTCGTCGTGGGCGGACGGAGCGAATCGACACTCCTCTGTATATCTTCAACTCGCCTGGTCTGAATCCACTTGGCTCGAAAGCTGAACACGGTGGAATTCAGCTGGTACTAATCGACCTCAAGATGCAGCAGAGCTAGCACAGTACTTAACCAGAAAAAATAGCAAGGAGGAACAGCTATCGAGCATGCACAGCAGAAAAAAAAAGAATCTGAAAGTCAAACAGCGCGACAAGTCAACGGCAAAACGGCGAAGCAAAGCTAGCTAGCTTTTCTTCTACACCACGGATGTGAGAGCACGTACGTAGGCGCGCTTTCGCAAGTCGCAACAGAGACTAAGAACGACGACCGCGCCTCCACGGGTTTCGTTCCTCCCCCGCTTGCTCCGGATCTTCCTCTTGCTGCATGCCGCCATTGCTAGCTACTAGCAGCTTGGGGAAGTACACCATGCGGCATTTCCATCCATGTCGCTGCTGACGCCAGCGAATCAGCGAGACCAATCCCGTCGCGGTCGTCGTCGTCGCTGCTATCCGCGTCGATGCATGGCCGCGATCCCTGAAATGTCATCGCCGCAGTATCACGAGCTGCAGCCTGATTGAAATCATCATCACGAGTTTGTCAGCTTCAGACTGACTGGGATGCATGAGAAGCATGTTTCGACGCCGGCGCTGTTCCTCCTCTGATGGAAATGGAATCCTCCTCTTCTTCTTGCTTTTGAGGTACAGAACCGTCCACGCTGCTCCTGCAGCGCCTCTTGCTGCGGAACCCAGGCCAGCAAACCTGGCGCAGTCGTAGTAGAAGCCCTCGATCGCGTTCAAGTCATTGCCGTACTTGTTTCGTGGCTTGGAGCTGGTGGAGGGTTTCCACGCTCCTGGCCATGGCGCCACCAGCACCTTCTCTTTCTTCCCGAATCTAATTGTGCATCAAGTAGTACTCGTTCTTCTAATCTTCTTGCAGCTCACACCTGACACCCTTGCCGCCCCTTCCCTCCTGCTCATATCTTGCTTGACCTCTGCATGCGTTCTTCTTCGCCTGCCGGCCCTTCTGTTCTGGTTCTTCCCTTTACTCAATGCTCCAAGTGGGCGAGGCAGTATATCCGGGCTCGAGAGGCCGCCCCCGCCTCTGGAGTCTGGATTCGGGCGTGGAGCCGCGGAACACAGCGCCAGTTGTGGCGATGGCAGGAACGAGAGGGCGCCGCGCCGAGGGGCGGGACGGCGGAGGCGGCGGAGGAGGCAGAAACTGAGGAAGCGGGCAGCGCTCCTCCGGATCCGCATGGCGTGGACGTGCCTGACGGTGGGGTGACGTGATTTGGGAGCCGGCCAGCCATGGAGGACGCGAGGGAAATGGCGGAAGGAAACTGGAGGAGGGGGGAGAGGGAGATGGGCGGTGGGCTTTGGTTCCCTCGGCTGGCTGGCTCTGTATTTCTTTTGGGTTTGGCTTTGCTGCGCTGGTGCGCTGGCTGCTGCGTGCTGCCTGTGGCCAGTGGTGTGGGCGCTGCTCCGCCCCCGTCCTAGTGTCCCTGACGCGCATGCGGGATCTGTCAATACTAGTGATGCCGTGTGGGCTCCGCCGCTCAGCGACGGTATCAGAAGCAAGAAACGGAACGGAATAGGTGGTACTCCCTCCGTTCCATATTAGAGTTCGTTTGACATTTTTGACACTAAATTTGACCACTCGTTTTATTCAAAAAAATTATGCAAACATAGTCAAACTTAAGTTGTTTCTGAAAAAAAAACTTATATTGATAAAGCAAACCACTACAAAGAAGTGATATTTTACAAATACTTTTGAGTTCGGATTTGTGCTCTTAGCGCTCGCGTCACTGGTGCAAGGCAACGAATTGAAGCTCTATGCCGATATCAAGCGTTGGGTGGAAATGGATACCATATGGATTCAAATGTACTTGAATATGTGCAAATTATTGTATCGTTAGAATTCGAGTCCGAGTTCGGATTTCACGCACCTTCAATATATAATAAGAATTATTATTTTTTATTTCTAGACTAAACATAATTCATAATTTATGCAAGTACATGAAAACTAACATTTTAAACAAAGATAGTGTTATTATTTTATTTAGTATACTAACCGAACATTAAATCAATATTCAAATAGGGTTTAGAGTTAATGTTTATTCAAGTATCAAGATGGATGAATATAAAAGCCAGTATCAATATGTTAAGTTCCTTTCTATTTTTCAAATTAGATCTGTATCTTTAATTACTAGAATTATACTATGGATAGAAAATATAAGTTTAATTCTTTACCTAAATGTCAAGCAATATTTAATCAAATTTCAGGTTAGATGAATAAAGAATACATATCACGTTGTATTTCATTCTATATCTCGATTCGTTTGATGTCCTTAAAATACTAGCATGAATATAGTAGAAGTGATGAGGCTATTAGATGCTATTTCTTTCTTCCTGCTGCAATTTTCTTATCATGAACTTTTACCTATGAAGGTTTTCCATGACCCATCTAAAATATTCATAGATCACTTTCTCTCTCTCTTTTTTTAATTATCTTGATTTTTCCTAAGGTTTTTATTTTTCACACCTAAGGTTTTGTGCTTGTTGGCTAAATGTACGACCTAAACGATCTACCTCTGCTAAATGCGCCCTGCCAGCGTTTTACACTTGTCCAACGGTGGTGAGATGGCATCTCAAGGTGCGCGAGGATGTGCTAAGGTTTAATCGGTAACCGCATGTTTGGTTGGAATTCAAATACATGACGAGAAATCCTTAATTTTGCTTGCGTTGGTTTGGGATCGACTAGGGGCAAGATCTTCATGAGAGTATCTCAGCCTGTTCGGCTGGCTCGAAATGGCTAGCTGGGGCTGCCACGCCCAACTGCCCCGTCGCTGCATGCAGAGTCTGACAGGTAGGTGCGACGCCCAGTCCAGCCCAGCCGCTTCGACCAAGCCGAACAGGGTGGAGATAGTCTTTTACCCAAAATTTGGAGGGAGGGTGTCATCTCCACTGCTGCCACCATGAGGGAGAGAAAGTATAGGAGGATGGTAGGTGGCTGATAGGTGGGCCGATAGGGGGGGGGGGGGGGTTATTTTTCCTTATTTTATCATCTCATCCTTTCTTTCTCAAAACCACCTCTAATTTTGAAATTTTGATTTTTTTGCACAGTACAAGCCAAGACGAACCCATATTTTGCTTAAGAACACTCAACCCTTGTTAAATTTAAAGTAAAATGCATTAAAATAGGCTCCTTTGAAACTTTGTTTGAATTTGTAAGGAATTGAAACAATTTCTAAAATTTATAAAAACAACTAACATTCCTAATTTTTTTGGTGTAGGAACTTATAAATTATTTGTCATATTAAGTTGCATAGGAACTTTTTGCAGTTTTATTATAAAATTATATTTCTTATTTAATTTGATAATTTAAAACAAGATATATGACCATACCATACATCCAACCAAACATCATACATGACCAGCTTATCCCCACTCCAACCAAGTATGATATGGATCATGCCATCTCACGTTGTCCTCAGATGAAGATGACGGGGCGAGATAGAACTACCATTTTCCTTTGCTGGATCGCGTATGACCCGGAGAGCAAGTGAAACAAAACAAAAAGGAAAAAATGTACGTTTTCTCCCTCAACTATCGCAAAAGTCTGATTTCCTCCCTCAACTGCAAAATCCGGTATCCAGCCTCCCCGAACTATTAAAATAGTTTGTTTTACCCCCCCTCGGCAGTTCTACAAGTAGTTTTCTATTTTTTTTCATAGATTTTTCTCCCTTATCTTTTTTTTTTTGCACTGAATTGAGGGAGCAAACATGAATCAAAATTTATGAAAATTAGCGTAGTGGTAGAGGAGAGTACAAACAACCCAATTCTACAAAGGTTAAACCTAAAGAAATTTGAAAATTAAAATTTTAAAGAAAGAAAGATTTCATCAAGATGAGATCCAGTGCTCCACCTTTGACAAAATTTGAACTGTGTGACACATGTTAGAGGTATATCACTACGGAATTTTTGTGAGTATAGGATCTATAGTAAAATTTGATGTTTATTACGAAGGGTCAAATTTGAGAAAAAATTATACTTTTTATTTATTTTCACATAATTTAGACTAAAGAATTTGCATATGTACAAATCAAATTTTCAAAGTTTTGAGTAAAATTTAAATTTTATAAAAATAAATAAAAAATAATTTTGGCTCAAATTTAATGCTTCCTAAGAAACATAAAATTTTGCTATATAATATATACTCAGAAAAGTTCTCTATTGATGCACCTCTAATATGTATCACACAGTTCAAATTTTGTTAAATATGGAGCTCATCTTGATGCTTTAAAAATTCATTGAAGTTTGAATTCTTTCTTCCTTCAAAATTTCAAATTTTAATTCTGTTTGAGTTTCAAATTCAAGTATTGTAAAATTGGGTTCTCTATACTCTCCTCTACCACTTTGCTAATCATTATAATTTTATCCATGTTTGCTACATCAATTGAGTGAAAAAATAGAGAATCTATGAAAGAATATAAAAACCGCTTATAAAACTGATGAGGGAGGTAAAACAAACTATTTTGATAGTTGGAGGAGGCTGGATACTCAATTTTACAGTTGAGGAAGGAAAATCAGACTTTTGCGATAGTTGAGGGAAGAAAAGTACACTTTTTCCAAATAAAAATCACATGCGGTTCATGGGCCTGAACTCGTTTTTTTGTTCAAACTCCGTCTTGCTTCCTTGCACATCAAACGTTGCGAGCCGCGCAGCGCCATTTAGATCCAGCCCAAGAGGCACCAGGCCGCCTGCTCGCCCTTTGCTGCTCCCGCTTTGTTGGGCTCATTCGGCCCGCACCACGCACGTATGCAGGCTGAGCCCATCGTCCGTGCATGTGTGTGCAGCCCCTGCTGCCTGCACGCGCCGCTCGGGCTCCCTCGCCGTGTTATATTCATGCACAATGAATAGTGATTAATTAATAATGCATTCCAGTAGATTTTTCAGTTCCCGCCCATTTCCGTAACCGTTATATCCCGTTTTTGCTCCCGTACCCGGCTATTCCGCTCCCGCTCCCATTTTCCGTAATAAAAAATGGAAACAGAAATGGTTGATGGGTTTTTCCGCCCGTTCCCATCCGTTTTCATCCCTAGCCGGCAATGGCCACGCGCACTTCGGCGGTTGCTGGATGCCATGCAGCCGCACACTCCTTGACTTTTTGAATTTTGGCACTAGCGTACGTGTGAGCTCGCGACCCCACCCGCCGGCTCGCCGCTGTGACCCGAGTGCGGACCCGCCACCCGCCGGCTGGATGCATACGAGGACGCTGACGCTCGCGCCACGCCTGTGGGCCTAGGGGTGCGCAGATTACCTGAAACCCGAAGTCCGAACCCGAAAAACCCGAACCCGTACCTGAAAAACCCGAGCCCGAAAAACCCGAACGCTAATTCGGATTCTAACCCACAGTACCCGAAATTATTACGGGTAATTCGAGTTTCAAATCACGGTACCCGACTACCCGAACAACAGCCCAATCCAAATAATTTGCAATCAGCCCAGCCCACCTAGCCACCTTACCTTGCCATCCAGGCATCTAGCCCATCCTCCCCCTGCTAACCCTAGCCCCCAGCCCCCCACGCAGGCTTGGAGCTTCGGAGCATCGATCGAGCGTCGCCGCCTGACCGCTTCCTCGCGACTCGCCCCGCCTGACCGCTTCCTCGCGAGCTCGCCTCGTGCCCCCTGACGCCCCACCCCTGGCCTCACCGATGAAGTCGCCGCCGCCGCTACCCTCGCCGGTGTCCGCGTCGCCTCCGTGCCCCCTGACGCCCCGCCCCCGCCGGTGAAGTTGGCGCCGCCGCGCCGTCTCCCCGTTGCGCCGTTGACGCCCCCGACCCCACCGGTCTCCGTGCCGCGCCGCCGACACCCCGACCCCGCCGGTCTCCGTGTCGCGCTGCGCCGCACCGCCGACGCCCCCGCCCCCGCCGGTCTCCGCGCCGCGCCCGTCGACGCCCCGCCCCTGCCAGTGCTGGTGAAGTTTTCGTTCTGGGCAAGATCGGGTAGTTCGGGGTTACCCGAACCCAAACCCGAATTTTCGGGTACCCGAAATGTCGGGTTTTCAATATTTCGGACAAATTTCGGATAACAATTTTCAAAACCCGAAATTTTCAAAACCCGAAAAATCCGACCCGAAATTTTCGGGTTACCCGAATGCCCACCCATACGTGTGGCCACATCGCGGCCACAAAAGCACGCCGCCTACCTGTTGGCTGTTGCACCGCATCCTACAGCCTGCCCCCGGTGCGCGCTTCGCTGTCGCCTGGAATACAACTGCAACTTGAGAAAATTAATGCATTCTGTTCAAGGATACTCGCATGAAATTTCTGAGCGTCTCTCCTCATGACAAATGCAAGGCAGGAAGAGAAAATGACAAATGCAAGGCAGGAAGAATCCTGTTTGTGGGAGAACTCCAAAATCCAAATCGAGTCATCAAGCCCGTATATAGCCAGCTAGTTCCCTTACTTTCGCCTGTTTTGCTGGGAGACCTCAAAATTCAAATAATAATGCTAGGGATTGGACGTCCCATCCCTCGGACGCATCAACGTACCACTTTCCAAACCGACCCTAATCCTACTGATTAAATTAGGGGGTGTTTAGTTGGTGAAAAACTTCCTACAGTATCCGTCACATCGAATTTTCGGGCACATGCATCGAGCATTAAATACAGTTGAAAAAAATAACTAATTACACAGTTTAACTAATTTGGACGAGAAGAATCTTTTAAGCTTAATTAGTCCATGATTGGACATTAACTACCAAATAACAATAAAATGCGCTACAGTATCAAAACCCAAACTTTTTCACCATCTAAACACCCCCTTAGCTACCCACCCCACCCCGCCTGCTTCCATGCCGCTTCCAGCTTCGTCCCCGGCCGTCCTGCCGCCTGAATCTGTGCCGCACGCACCGCGCCCAGCGCACGCGGCTCTCCGCGACCTCGCGGTGCTCTTGCTCCCCTCCGACCGATGCTCCTGCTTCCCACCGATGCGATGGCCCCACCCGGCAAAGGCTACCATGACCCCATTGTGGTGCGGAGACAGGGGCCACCATCAAATCCGCCGTCTCCGCTGAGCCACTCCTCAATTCCTGGCGGCTACAACTTCCCCTCGTCCTCCTTGACCGATTTGAGCCCCCACCCTCCGTTTCCCCGCCTTGTAGGACCTACTCCGACGACGAGCTCCGCCGCCGGTGTCAGCTGTCCCTGGAACGTCCTCGTTGCCGAGTATCCTCACCCCGCGACCCCCCTGACGAGCCTTGTCGCGTCCCTGCGCAGCCCCTACCGTTTCGCCACCCCTTGCCGCCAGTGAGGCCACAGCCGCCCCTGCGCGCCGCGCTGTGCGCGGCTGGGCACACCCCGGGTTGCAGCTGTAGGGCGCTGAGCTGAGATGATGCAAAGATTGTTTTTGGATGTTGCAGGGGATTATTTATGCTGTTGCAACGGGTGATCGATTTTTATTCGATGTTTTCAATTTGTGATTTATGATGTTGTAATATATAATTTTGAATGTTCCAAAAGGTAAGCATCAATGTTGCAAATATTATTTCTATATGTTACCATTTTGAGTGGATGTTGCATGAGACATGCTGTACATGTTGCTGTGAGAATTTTAGATCTCGGAATCAGATATCACAGTCAATTTTACATATAGTTTCGTATGTTGCAATAGATGATGTCTGATGTTACATTAGTAAATTCTCACGGAACATCCGATGAGAAATTTTCCATCGAACGTCCGGGCGGTAGGATCCCCGAAATCCAAACCGAACCGCCTGGAATTCTAATCGATGTTTCCTCGTCTCGTCGATTTTGATTGGATTCTGCCTGCACTCCTGCCTCACTCGATCTATAAATCAAACCCCCCCCAAAAGATCCATTTTTCTGGAGATCTCTCTCCTCGGTCGTGGGTAGTATGTAGTAGTATTGTCATCAATCGTCATGGAGTCTTCTTCGTCTAAGCGGCGGTAGCGGAACGAAGAGCGATGCAGGGACTGTGCAGAGAAGAAGTACCTGTACCTGGTGCTCGATGACGGGAAGGGTGGCTACAGCCCGGTGCGCCCATGTCTTTCACCTCTCTCTGGGCACCAGCATCCTCATCTCCACCAACCCGGACTGCAGCCGCGACCGGGCACCCCGTTCCTCGTCTACGACGCGGGGACCGCGGCGCTCACCGTCGGCCCGCCTCCTCCGGACGGCTACCTCCGTGATGCCATGGACGTCGGCAGGAAGCTGTACGCCCTGTTAGCAACATTTGTCCGCGACGACGACGGCTCCTATCGGTACCCCACCATGTGGATGCAGGTCTTGGCGTGGGAACCCAAGACCGACTAGTAGGAGCCATGGCCCATGGGATCCGGCCATGGCGTGGTCGTGGTACACCGCGCAGGCGCTACCCCCGTTCGGCCACGAGAAGAGCATCGCCTCGTACGTGTTGCACCCATGTCCACCGACTGGGGCACCCACTCGCTGGACACCGGCGATGGCGCGTGGCGGGACCTGGGGGGGGGGGTGGACGCTGCCAGTCCAGGGCCAGGCCTACTTCAATGGCGAGCTCGATGCGTAGGTCGACCTCCATCACAAGGAGGATGGGCACGTCTGCTGCTGCCTAGTTGCCTCGCGCAGCGCCACGACGGCGTGACAACCGGAGTGCATGGTCCTCAAGGAGAAGCTGTTCCGCCACTATAGATGGCCAAATGGGCCAGCACGGCACAACCCGACCCTAACCCTATCCGGCACGGCACGAATCAGGCACGACACGACCCGGCACGACTAGTTAGTTGTGTCGTGCCGTGTCGGCACTGCGTGCATGGCCGCGGACCCAGGCACGACACGACTAAGAATTAGTCATGCCGTGTCGGCCCATCAGCACGGCTAACCCATAGGGTTAGTGCCGACCCAGACACTACTGACTACAACTAGCAAGCCACAACTTTATCAGTTCATAGAAACATGCTAAGTTCAAATTTTCCCCACATAACAGGATTACAGGACATAGTCACACAGAGCACACAGAACACATTTTCAAAGTTTGAGCTGGTGCAATGGCTGCCTCATTAAAAACCTATCTAGGTAAAACTCACACCTTGTGAGAAACCCTAGATAGGAAAAGAGTACAGCCCAGCTCAATTAAAATTTCATTATTACATAGTTCAAATGTTCCAAGGTCCAACAAGTACATGAATACATAATCAGTTACACATCAAGCTACAGATAATCAAAAGCAGCTTCAAGTTCCTTGTCCTTCACAGAATGTTGTGCTCTTGCATCACCAGCCTCCCAGTCTTTGATGCAGGAGAGCATCTCCGCCGTTTCTGGAGCCAGTTGGTGGCGACGCTCCTCGATGATCCTGCCTGTAAGACTAAATGCAGATTCTGAAGATATAGTAGACACAGGCACAGATAAAACATCTTTAGCTGAGATTGAAAGAATTGGATAGGTGTGTTTATGCTCTTGCCACCAATTCAAGATATTGAAATCATCATCAAACTGATTGGCAGTGTCACTGTCCAAGTAGGAAGATAGTTCAGAAGTAATACCAAGAGAAGCACCACTTGTTGCTGCTTGCAACAATGCACTGACAGAAGTTCTTCTAGATAGAGAGGATGGAGTGGGTGTAGAGTTACCAAAACTGGATCAACCAGCACCAGCAAAACCATGATCATCACCACCAAAAATCTTACCCCAGACAGTTTTTTTTCTTACCAGAGCTTACTGGTTGTGAAGGCCTTTGCAATCTCACTGCACCAAACTTCTCATCATATTTGTTAAACATGGTAGAAAGTTCAGCTCTTACCTCAGTTAAGTAAGGAGAGTAATCAGTACCAGTGAGGTTGGACGCTCATTCACAGCAATGCAATAGGTTTTGTATGCTGCAATGTGCTGGTTAGAAGAATTCAAGAAGGAGATTGCTGTTCTAAATGATTCTAGGTAAGCGGATATCCTCTTCAAGCCAGACTTCACAATAAGATTAATTATATGGCAAGCACATCTCTGATGCAAGAACAAAGTACCAACATAACTAGAAATTTTAGGAGATAAAATGTTAATAGCAGTAGTATTAGCAGATGCATTGTCCAAAAAAACATATACCACTTTTTCAGTTAAACCAAATTCATCCAACACAGCAAGCACACGCTCAGCAATGTTTTCACCACTGTGGGAAACATCAATGAGCCTCAGCCCTAACATCCACTTCTCTAATTGCCAGTCACTACTAACAAAATGAGCAACCACACTAAGGTAATCTTCCTTACCATTACCTGACCAAATATCAGATGTGAAAGCAACAGATGAAGCAGTAGCTAAAGTCTCCATAATTTTACTACGACGATCAGCATAATACTTGACAAGATCTCTAGTGGTGGTTTGCCATGAGACAGTAGCAAACCGAGGGTTATGTGCAACTTTAATGTACTCTTCAAATGCTTCAGAATCACCAAACCCCAAAGGAAAATCAAGTCTAGCAATCAAACAACAAAGTTGTGCAACCTCGGGACTGTACTCCCAGTGACCTACACTACCATCTGAGTTGAACTGAAGCAAGGACTGCGATGAACGAGACTTTTGCTTCCAAACAGAGCATGATTTAATATGACGCTTCAGAGTTCTAGTACCAAAAGTAGATAGAGTAGTGTAGACCTTACCACAATGAAGACACTTAGCTTGGAATCGGATTCTCTTACCATCCACCACCCTGTAGATCTTCTCATACTCATCCCAGACATCAGAGGTGCATGGACGGTTCCTCTTGCCAATGCCAGTGACAGTGCTCTCAGTTTCGTGCTCAGCACCAGCACTGGCACTGGTACCATCACCATCACCATCAAGGTCGATAGGCGCAGTAGCACTATGGCCAAAGAGCTCATCCTGCCCTGCGAGGAGGTCTTCTTCATCATCTCCGACCCCCCGCATCAACCGAATCTCATCGTTGATGGTCATGGAGTGGCCGTCATCCGCCATCACCATCGTTTGGTTGCTCAATGGCACTGAGGAAAGAAATCAAGAACAATCAGAAAGAAATCAACAAAGAAAAGAAAGAAAGAACAAGAAAGAGGAGGAGGGTGAACAAACCTGCAAGTCCGGAGCACCAGAGTCGCCGACGAGGTCGAAGAAGTGCAAGCCCGGAGCACCATATTTGCCAGTGAGCTCTGGTTCCTCAACAGGCTAGGGTTAGGGTTAGGGTTTTAGGATAGAGGGCCGAGCCAGAGATGGACAGGACACAGGAGCACAAGACTAGAAGAGGAAGAGTCGTGCCGTGCCGGGGAGGCTAGTTGCGGCGGAGGACTGCCGGCCGGATAGGGAGAAGATGAGGAGCTCTAGATCTGGAAGAATAAAGGTGACGAGGAGGAGAGGAGGTACGCGAGGGGGGGGGGGGAGGAAACAAGATGGCTGTGGCTGCAGGCCACCAGTGGCGGCGGCGGCAGAGAGGAGGAGGCGAGGCAAGGCAGAAGAGGCAGAGGGCGAGGAGGAGGAGGCGGATGACTCGAGACGCGGGCGGAGGCGCGAGGACAGGAGTGGGGGGAGGCTAGGGTTTTCCCCGGGTGAGCGGCGCGGACGGGTGAATGGCCCTTGTTTGGTTTTGGTAATTGAGTGACAACTTAGATGGATTAAAAAGTGTTTATGTTGAGATACATAGGTGATTAGTCCACACAAAGACACTAGTATGAGCAACATATGCCATGGAGGAGAAATGGCTAAGGGTTGATAATATGCTCATATAGTGTGATGGAGGAACTCATTGCATATGAGACATGACATGGAGTCATGGGACCAAAGTGGAGAAGATCAAGATAAGGCTTGGCTTGATGGACCGGTTGCAATGGTGAAGGGCTAGTCAAGACTTTGAAGCGATGGACCGCGAGGCGGTGAAGCTTGGGTAAGACTTGGCACCGATGGACCGATGCGACGGTGGAGAGCAAGCAAGGTCAAGATCGATGGACCAAAGAGGTCATGTGATAATATTGAGTGGATCATATCATTCAAGGAAGATCAAGCCAAGTGTTGACTCATGATGATGATCAAAAGGCTTGAAGGAAATTGGTCTTGTGTGGCATCAACAATTTGGGAAGATAAAATGGAATGTGCAAGGCAAAGGTATGACTTGTAGGACATTTCATTTCACTGGTCAAAGGTTGTGTAGAGAAGTGCATGACCAGATTTAGGATAGATGGCCGTACTATCAAGAGGGGCAAACTTATTTGCATATCGGTCATCTAGTGCCAGTTGAGCGATCTAACATTGCGGTGTTGCTAGGATCGAGTGGCATGGTGAGATCAAGTGAAAATTCTTTCAAAATTATTGTGAAAATTCTAACACACATGCACATGGTATTGTTCACTTGGTGTTGTTGGCACATTTGCAAAGGAGAAAGAATTGGAGTTGATGTTTATCAACTTGGGGAAGCAAGAAAGGCTTTTTGGTGTTCTCCGGTAACTAGGTTGGCTCTTGGAGTGGAATACTACTTTGATCTATTGTGTTTTTGATCAAATATTCAGTTGGGTTGTGTAGCCCTCTGAATAAGCTTTCCATAGAGTTCAAGATCACCTAATTTGGACATCAGAGCTAAGAGTTATGAGCATTTTACCGAGGTTCATTTCTGCTGGAAATGTACCTGCGGACGGTCCGCTTCTGGGGGGAGGACGGTCCGCCGTTGTCTTGTTTGAGCTCGAACAGAACCGTTTTTGGCTCTGGATGGTGGTCCAAAATGAACTGCGGACCGTCCGGCCCCTGGGGGCGGACGGTCCGCATTTAAATCCTAAAACAGGAATAGAAACTTGGTCTTTCTATATGGGGTGTCCAAATGAACTACGGACCATCCGCCATTTGTGAGGCGGACCGTCCGCCCGGGCTGTAATGGTCGACTATGAGTAGCATTTATTGAGAATATAGCCGTTGGATTTGGTGGTGCTTGTTACACTTGGAGGTTGCCACCTCCTAGACGACTTGGTGGTGTGTCTCCGTTGTGAAGCCCGCAAGAAGATTGTGTGGTGCTCCAGAGAAGTGATTGTGATGGGTATTGTGCTCATCCCACGGTAGTCGCGAAGAGCAACTCTAGTTGAGCGAGACGCAAAGAGCAACAAGTGGTCCGGCCAGGTCATGTGCTAGAGCTCGGTGTGAGCACTCGACGTGGGAGAGTGTGACTTGAGAGTCACCACTAGCAAGAGGATCGGCGGCAACCTTGAAGCTTGCCTCAACGGGGACTAGCTTGGTGGCAACCAAGTGAACCTCAGGATAAAAATCATCGTGTCAACTTTGTCTACTCTTCTCGGTGGTTTGTATTCTCCAAATCACAAGCCTTGTATTTACTTTCATATATATCTTGTGCTTGTGTAGTCATTCTAGTGATTAGTTAGCTTGTGTAGCTTGCTAATCATCTTCTTGCTTGTGTAGCATAGAAGTAAAGATCATAGTGTAGCTCAATTAGTTGTCGTGCTTAGTTTGTGTAGCTAAGTAATTTTGAGCTCTCTAGTTCGGCTTGTGTAGCATTGTTTTTGAGAACTACTAGTTGTGTTAGTTTTTGTGAACTTTGCATACTAGTATGTGTAGGAGCTCCCCGGTTGTTTGAATACTAGATGCATAGGCTTGTGTGACCTTGCAAACTAGAATTGTGTAGTGAGCTCTACCTAGCCCGACACCTTAGTTGCTCAATTAGAATCTTTTTGTAATGTGAAAATTATAGATAGAGGGGTGTAGTCTTAGCTAGATTGATTAGTTTAATTCCGCACTCGTTTCGGTTTGCCGGCAATGTTTTAAGTTTTAGAAAGGACTATTCACCCCCCTCTAGTCCGCCATCTTGACCCGACAAGTGGTACCAGAGCTGTGGTCTCTCATTTGTGGTCCTCACCGACCCGAAAGGATGGCGACTTATGGGCTAGATGTTGAGTGTCCACACATTTTTGATGGCACACATTTTACACGGTGGAGAAATTGGATGATATGCAATTTTAAGTTTATTTGCCCTCAAATGTGGTGGATGGTAGATGTATGTTTTTCTCATGTGTTGGATGAAGAAAATCTAACTCAAACACAAGAGAAATGCCTAGATTTAGACATCCAAGCTACTAACATCTTGTTTAGATCTTTGCATGATTGCATACTTTGTGAGGTCATAGACATGAAAATCGCCCACGAGATTTGGAGTTATCTCAATGAGAAATATGGGGCGGCCTCCAATGATGATGATGATGATGATGATGATGATGATGATGATGATGATAAGCCCAAGGGGGAAGTGCATGAGGATGATGAGCACATCCATGATATGGTGGTTATGGAAGTTTGCTCCACCTCATGGTCAAGTGATGATGATGATCAATCTACAATAAGCTCACTTGACAAGATTGATGGTGATGATTCAAGTGTTACAAATGATGATTCTACTCCAAGCACACTTGATGATTAAGTTGGTTCATGCATGGATGATATTGCTACTTCAAGCTCATCTCCATCAGCACATTGCTTCTTGTCATAAGGTGACACAAAGGTATTAAATTACAATGTGATTTATCTTGATTCATATGACGAGCTCTTGAGTAGATATGCTAGCATGACCAAACTATTTGAGAAAGTGTTAGCTAAAACAACCAAATCGGAAAAAGAAATATCCTTTCTCAAAGACACATGTGAACAAAAAAAGTATCTACTTTATGTCATCAGTTGTTCACATGAGGAGCTAAAATTGACTCATGAAAAGCTTAGTATTGCTCATGAGAACTTGGTGCAAGATCATGCTTTACTCACTAATAAGCTTTTTAATAAATAAATTAAAACTAGTGAGAGCTCATCACATAGATCAAATGATCAATTGCAAAATATTGCTAATCCTTGTGATGTAGACAAGAAGCATGTATCCATCTCTTGTGATAGTTTATTGTCTATGCCATATTCTTCACAATTAGATGTTTGTTCTACTTCTATGTCTTGTGAGACTAACCTTTTGAAGGAGAACAATGAGCTTAAAAATGAAGTGAAGTATTTGAGCAACAAGATAGAGAGGTAGACAAAATCAAAAGTCACCCTTGAAAGCATAATAAAAAATCAAAGAAGCTTCGGTGACATGAGTGGTATTGGTTCCAACAAGAGCAAAGTAAAAGGCAAGAAATAGGTCAAGAATAAATATAATAAGAAGATGAATAAGCAAGAAGAAATAAAGCTCTCTCATTTCATGTGATTTCAATGCCATGAGATGGGACATCTTGCAAATAATTGCCCCAATAAAGAAAAGCTCAAGTTGAAGAAGGAAGAAGAGAAGTTTAAACATGTCAAATGTTTCAAGTGCCGCACTTGGGGTCACCTCACCTCAATGTGCCCAACCAAACAATTGGTGAAGCAACAAGAGAAGCTTCAACTAAAGCCACAAGTTGAGCAAGAGAAGGCACCCCAAGATCAAGTCAATATCAACCATGAAAATCAAGTTGATGACTTGAAGATGAAGAAGAAGAGAATAAGAAGGGGTGGAAAAAGAGCAAGGCATCCAATGCATATTCAAGATGTTAAGATGGTGAGCAAGAACAAGATTCAAGAGAAGATGAAGGAGGTTGCTCACATCAAGTGCCATAGTTGTGCAATATTGGGGCATCTAGCTTCGGGTTGCCCAAACAAGCTTGAAAAGAAGGCTCAAGCAAACAATGAGAAGCAAGGCAATGAGAAGCATCAAATGAGCAAGGAATAAAAGGCTCAACAAAAAAGAAGATGCTACTTATGCCGGGAAAGGGGACACATGGCTAATTCATGTCCCCTAGGTAACAATTCTAAGCCTATTTCAATTGATGCAAATATTATGCTTAGAAATGATGGTAATGGTACCTCATTGGTTGCTATTGCAAAACATCCCGCTATTCATACTAAGACATTGCCTAAGTATGTTGCTCCTAACTCGAGAGGACCCAAACTTGTTTGGGTACCATCAAAAAGTGCATGATTGTGTCTAGATACCATGGCATTGGAGGCTTGGTTAAATTGTTATCTTGTTCGTCATGTGATTGAGTCGAGTAATTAAAGCCTAGTGCTATTCTCATTCCAATGCCAAGTCAAAATAACAAAGTCCAAGTGCTACACCATACAAGTGTCTTATTCTAGTTGTGGTGATTTATTGGAAATATTAAATGGCTTGCAAATATTTGAGTTGAATCTTGCTTTTGGATGAAAATCACTTTGCAAGATTGAGAAATGAGCTAAATGTCATTGATTCTCAATCGTGGCCTGAAATCTAGTGCATTTGCTACTTGGTTCTCTTATGGATCTTTTGGTTTGCATTTCTAGCATTTTTGGTGCATTTTTGGGCTATTTTTGTTTTTCCCTTGATCTTGCAAGTTTTATCCTATTTTTTTGATCCCACATGTTTTTAATGTCTTTTGGAATGCTTTCATGCTGATTTTACAATTTTTGGAAATATCTACGAGCAATGATTCCAAAATCAAATTTAGTTTGTGGAACTTCATTAGAATTCTGGACAGTCTGATAATTGGAGCACGGACGGTCCACGGGTAAGAGGCGGACAGTCCGCCAGTCAGTAAATGTTTCCACCAGAGGCTCTACGGAGACAAATTCAGTAAGAGAAGTGTATAGCATACGATCCGCTCGAATGTCGCGAACGGTCCGCCTGAGATAAGTTGAATCCACCCAGAAACAATCTTAGCTCTGTCAAAATCAGATCATGAACTTCAAAGGTATATCTCTTGTTGATCAAATTCATTTGGATGCATATGAGATGTTTGGATTGAAAATATATGCTTATGTTGCTTGCTATGAGATGATTAAATGGATTTAATGATTAGCAATCAAATTTGTGTTAGTTTGAATGGATATGATCATGAGATGGCTTTTATTATGTGATATGAATGGATATATGCCTTGTGATAGTATTCAAACGAGTTAGCATCAAGTTTGATTCATATTTGTTGAAACATATCTCAATTCCTTAAATCTGTCACTTGTTGGAAATCTGAGTAAGCTGAGAAGTTAGCCACATTTGGATGATCTAATCTATTTGGATTTGCTCGAAATTTGGTGTGCATGATCTACACTTATAGTATAATGGCTGTGTAATAGTTCATGAGAATTGGATAAGAGATACTTTGGTTTTGGAGTGGAACTTGTTAACTATAGTGCAGCAGTTTTCAGCATATAATGGTGTGGAAAGATATGAAAGCTGGTAACAATCTAGAAGTCCAGTGAAGCTCAAATTTTTATGGCTGCTAGATGACTTATTGGTACACATCTCCACCAAATTTCGTGGCAATTGGATATGTATCTTGGGAGATATGGTTTATTCTTTGAAAAGTACAAAATCTGCCATATAAGTGACAATCATTGGATTAATCAAGATTCACTTTAGTTGAATGGTCCTCAAGTTGGAATCATAGTTACAAGTGTTTCAGGCACCTATGTTTGGTTTTTAATTGAGCTAGAAGAATGAAAAGCTATGAGTACAAGGTCATTTGATTGATTGAAGTGTATATTTGGCACATATCTGGTACTCAAGTTGAAGATCAAAACCAAGCTCAAGATGAAGATGAGTTTTAAGTCCTAATAATTATTGGAATTTTTTGTAAGAAAGAAAAGGACTTAAACAAATAGAAAGAAAAGGACTTAAAGAAGTATTCAAGATTATTCATCATGACAGGTCCATCAATTGATCAAACAATCTAAGTCATTTCAAGTGAGTATCAAAAATGGTTCTTGTAGAAATCACTTGTCCCTAGAGAGGGGCGAGCCACCCAAGTGTGGGATTGACAAGCATTGTGCTTGGAACGCTGACATGAAAGTGATGATCTAGAGATTATTGGAGATGCTTAGTTGAAGCTATCTAATAGGTTGATCAAGAAAAACAAGCAATATCCAAATAGAGAGATATTCATGACAATTCAAGTGATATTCAAATATATTCTCTCAAGCGAGCAATGATCAAAGATGAAGCAAGCCAACCACAACAAGAAAAGTGCACTTGATCATAAGTGGTTCTCATTTCATATGGGTGAAGCATGGAATTCATATTGGTATTCTTTGGTCTTCACCAAACTATTAATTTGGTATTGGACTTCATATTGCTATTGGAGTAATGAGTTGGAATCAAAATGACTATCCTCTACTCCAACATAGCAAAGGTACCATTGTATGACATATGCATTCATTTTATATTAAGAACATGATTAGTGAATATAGTCATATATAGTGATCATTCATAAAAAATAAATTGATTTTAAATGTTTGTATGGTGCCACTATTGTTCTATGCTTGATATGATCTAGTGGTAACATATGACATGTTCATGAGCTAGTAAACCCAAGTAGTTGATCTAGAAAATAAACTTTCAAGTGTTTAACTCAACATTGTCAAGATAACCCTTATAATGAGGCGTTAAGAAGCTTGTCATTGGTTAAAACCGAGTTAGATCATTTGGACAAGTAATCTAGATCAAGTCAAAGAGAAAGAAAGTCATAGAAATAATCTAGTTCAAGAATTAGTTATAAATGTCAAAATCAACAAGCGACATCAACATTGCAAGACATGGCTAGATTATCATTCTCTTTCACGTGATGTCCTTTCTACACGTGGTATTTCATTCAAGTGGTATCTAGTCTATCAAATGGTGGTTCCACAAGTGATCCTCAACTTTAAGTGATCAATTCAAATCAAGAAAGCTACCCTCACCAACAAAAGCTCAAATTTCAAATGGATTGACATATGCTTTGACATAGGGGGAGGAGCCCCACTACAAGGTATCTAGGTCAAGGATCCTACAAATGACCTACATGTGGCATTTCAAGGTGGTCTTCATACTTCCACATGTGGTAGTTATAAGTGGTGTCAATTCAAATCAATTGGTAGTGTCCATCAAAATTGAAAGTTCAAAATTCAACCATTACCCTAGTCCAACTCTTTGCATCAAGCCACAAGAGATTCTCATGATACAATCTTCAAGTGGTATTCATTGATCTTCACATGGCACAAATTTCATATGGTGTCGGGCCTTTTATGGTCATTGATGACAAAGGGGGAGAAATTTGGACAAAGATATAAAATGTTTGGACGAAGATATAAGGAAGATAAGAGTGCAAGCATGGACATGACATGGATCAAGAGGGAGCAATATTGAGGAGGATCATCATTCTTGGACAATGGACAAGAGGAGCACACAAGTAGGGAGAGCAAGCTCATGAACTTGGTTGTTTGCATTTGATATGTGCATATTCATGTGCTTACTTGCATTTGCATAAGTTTTAAAATTTATATATGCAATGCTTGTGTGTGATGTATGCTAGTCATAGAACTTGATTGATGATTTGATAACTAGCATGCATAGATTGTAGCTAGATATGTTATTTTTACAAGTGAATCAAGAGCCTTGCTAATAATGTTGATCTCATGAGGTATCTTGAGTTTTTGATGCATGTCTAGTTACTCATTGATGCTAAGGAATAAACTTCAAAGATGCAACTCCGATTGGTATCACGCTTCAAAGATTTATCTTATATACCTTAGCATCACTTAGTAGTGTTAACAATTCCACAAAGTTCATATTTATGCATGTGTGTGAGTTTAAAACCAAATCTCTTGAGCACACATGTAGGGAGAGTTATCACTACCAAGTCAGATTTTTATGGTGCTTATCCAATCTTTCACAAGTGGTCTTAATCGTGGATAAGCAACATAAAATCCAAACCAAGTTAGCTATTTACACATGTGTGAAGTGCTAGCTTGGAATATGCTCAATTTCTATATCTTTGTAGAGTTGTCATCAATTACAAAAAAGGGGGAGATTGAAAGGCTCTTGTTTGGTTTTGGTAATTGAGTGACAACTTAGGTGGACTAATAAGTGTTTATGTGGAGATACACAGGTGATTAGTCCACACAAAGACACTAGTATGAGCAACATGTGCCATGAAGGAGAAATGGCTAAGGGTTGATGCTATGCTCATATAGTGTGATGGAGAAACTCATTGCATATGAGACATGACATGGAGTCATGGGACCAAAGTGGAGAAGATCAAGACAAGACTTGGCTTGATGGACCGGTTGCAATGGTGAAGGGCAAGTCAAGACTTTGAAGCGATGGACCGCGAGGCGGTGAAGCTTGGGTAAGACTTGGCACCGATGGACCGAGGTGACGGTGGAGAGCGAGCAAGGTCAAGATCGATGGACCAAAGAGGTCATGTGATGATATGGAGTGGATCATATCATTCAAAGAAGATCAAGCTGTTGGCATTTCTTAGTGCAATCGCTAGGAATGGTTAGTCCCTGGCAACAGCGCCACAAATGCTTGTTGGCATTTCATAGCGCAATCACTAGGAATGGTTAGTCCCTGGCAACAGCGCCAAAAATGCTTGTTGGCGGTCCTTGGTGCAATCACTAGAAATGAGGGCGCCGAACCCATCCTAGCAACTGCACCCAAGGGGTGCCACTCTCGTGGTATAATCAATGCGATTACAGAAGGATCCGCAAGTGCACGGATATACCGTTGTAGCATTTCACCCGGAGAGTAAGGGTATCGTCATTTATTTGTGTCCCAAAGGACAGTAGTGGAAAAGGTATTGTACTTAACATTAACCATGACATTGTGCCTCAAGTAATAGGCAATGCTCTAATAGGGGTAAGTCTAAGTAAAGAATAAGCAAGGGTAATACGACACATCACACATCCACACTCCAAGAGGAAGGAATAAAAGAGAGAAACAATAAAAGAAAGGAACTACTCTACTCTACGTTAAGTCAGCCGGAGCTTAGGCTAGGTTTGGTGTCCTAATGCTTCTATCCAAAGCCGGGGTTATGTTAGGACATGGTTAGGACTACAGGTGCCAGGAAAATGGGATAGCGGGGAGAAGGTCCCGCACCGGGGTACATCCAGTCCCGTTACCTCTTTGCATGAACTCCTACACCGAACCCGAACGTCGGGGAGTACGCTAAACGCAACACTGCTGTTACGCCGGACGGACAGGGCTGTCATCACCTGCCGTCTACCCCAGTCACACCGTGGAGCACGGTCATATCTGAAGGATCCCGCATACCCGAGCACCATGCTCGTGTATGAAGTCACTACTGTAGTGCCCCTAGGCTTCCCACCCTTCGGATGGACAAGTAAAACACTAGAGCAAACCCGAAAGCACATTGAACCTCTATCCGTACCCAGATCATCTGGCCTAACCAAGACCTTAGCATAACTCATGAACAAACTAAGCATGGATTGATAAACTATCAGTATAGTAAAGCAACCATGGCATAACTCTATATTATGAATAGAAGTCTGACAAATCGGATACAAAGCCATACCGGGAGCCGAGGATTGCTCAACAACCCCGAGGACGACTTGCTCGCTAAAGAAGAACTAGCCTAGCTCCACTACCTAGCTAAGAGAGCAAGAGAGAGGAGAGCCTTCTTGGAATGGTGGAAATGAAGTGTGTGTGTGTTGAGGGGGGGTGGAGAGAGGCCCTATTTATAGCTCTGGAGGTCGGTTTCCCGCCAACGCACATATGGAAGGTGATCAGGTGCCTTGGCAGCTACTCCTCCTCGAAGTGCACCTAGATGGGAACATGCTAGGTTCAGGCAACCCAGGGGATCGGCCGACCCCACCTGGCAGCCCCTCGGTCTGATCCTTTGCTGAGTGGTTGATTCGTTGGATCTTATCCTTATCCTCTAGTGCATCTTGCGTGGAGGCCCTGTTTCCTCTGACATGTGGGCCCTCTTTGTAAGGGTGTGATGCCGGATGCGATATTCTGCGTAGTTGTATGGCGTCAGCTGCATGTTTTCGTCTTATTCCGCTCCTGCTCATCTGAAATGTACAAAACTCAAAAACAACTGTGGAGCAAGGTTAGTGATACAAATATACGAGTAAGGTATGTAGTTTTCCTTGATTATTGAGTATAGTTGACGGTTGAAAATGGCACTTAAACACCGTCAACAACTCCCCCAAGCTAGCCCTTTGCTCATCCCGAGCAAAGTTTTAGACTTAGGTTGTTGATCAGGAGTTGTTACAATGTCGCATTCCTGACTTATGCCTAAGGCACAACCGAGTGTTCTTACCTTTATTCCGAATAAGTTGGCCTTGTTCGCACCTTTTTACCTTACTCCTGTGGGGCGTATAGCATCATCCTCATCTTTGGCGGTTGAAGGTCAGAACAGCTTGTAGAGTATCACTTACCACTCCTTTGTTCAACCGTCAATCCGGAGGTTTTATAAAGTTTTTGAAAAGAAATTTGTAATTTCCTCGGGTGATCTCTCGGATAGCTCAAATGTGATTCATTCCTCACCAAGGCCTTTTTTATGCGCCTTTTTTTTCACCCTATTTCTAATGGCTTCTTTTTGGTGGATCTGTAGGTATGGAGGATATGACGACAACCTTGCTTCTCATATTTTGCAAAGTCAAAGACCGGATTCAAAGGAGAAATAAGTCATAAGCCTTGATCAAGATGTGTAAGTATGTGGATATTTTTGGTGGATGATGGATGAGAACTCCTTTATATGAATTCTCTCTCCCTTGTAATGTTTTTGGTATGGACTATATTTTCTTTTCTCTCTCTTTTTTTTGACACACCTTGTGGGTGTGTGGCACACCTTCTTTGGGTATGCATCTTTTCTCTTCTTTTTTTTAACATGCCTTGTGGGCATGTGGTATACCTTCTTTAGGTATGCATCTTTTATTTTTTTGTATAGTCCATACATTATGATGATAACTTTGGAGAGAGATAAATATGGCACTAGGAGTTTTATTTGTGGATGGATGGGGGGATGTACTTGCTATCTTCAAGGTGTAGAAGTATAGCATGTGAGTGGACGTGTACGTGATCTTGATCATGGGCGTATGAAGTGATTCTCTCAAAGGGTCACAACAATTTGACGAAGCTCAATGAGAGGACAAGTTGCATATGTGGAAAGGTTTTTTCAAACTTGTAACTCATATGGCTTTGAATGGGAATTGCATATCACCGAGGAACTTTATTTTATTTTTGTATTTTTGAAAAGAAATACTCTAGGTATCAAGCATCATATAGGAGAAGATCATAGCAACTCTTTTCAGCCATATCATAACCCACAACAACCTAGATTCGAATTCTGCTTTTCGCTACCCACAAGTTTCAAGCTTAAGTTTTGAACAATTTAGCCACCAAACTCAAAACTTAGGCAGAGCATAAGGTTGTAACTAGGCATAAGAAAGAAACTAACAGAGCAACTATTTATCATCTCAACAAGGAAGAACTACACATGCTTACTACACGTATTGGAAAGCAAGTAAATATTTTTGGTTTTTTTCTAAGTTTTGCAAGTTTTTATTTGGTTTTAGTTATGCAAATTTTTATGGATTTTCTAGTTTTGCAAATTTTTGTTTGGTTTCATGCAATGGTTTTGAAAGCAGTAAAGGATAAAGTTTGATACAAGATACCTCTCGTGGGGGTCCTCCCCCAAGCTAGCTTTAGGCTCACGGCTGTTGGTTGGGATTGAACTCAGCCCAACGGTAGTATGCCCTCTGCTCCTCCTACATCTGCTGCTGACGCTGCTCCATGGTGTGGATCCTCTCACTGGTGAATCGCTGCCAGTCTTGGGTCGACTGGATGTGCTGGCCTAGCGATTCTTCATTGTTGGAGGCACGTACATTCAGTTCGCCCATCTGCTGAGTCAGAGTAGCGAAACCTCTGGACGAAACTGAACGTCTGGCGGTGATCGGAGGTCCGCTGGAGCTAGAACTAGTGGACCGGCGCCCTGAGGCCTGCCGTGCCCACTCGGTGGAGCTGGCACTCTGCCATGACGAACCTCCAGCCTCATATTGCTGTGGTTGAGGCTGAGGTTGTTGCTGCATGAATTCCTCCCTTCTGGCCCTGCTTCTTGTAACCCTGCCAGGTAAAACAGAAGCACTATGCCTGCGGCTTTCCTTTTGTGGGACAAGAGGCCTGGTTAGCGAACGACAGTTATACAAATGATACCCCGCATTTGGCAACGGAATCTCATTTGCATAACCAAGGGAGAATAAAACCAAGGAATCATTCGGACCTTTCTTGAGTGTGTGGCTTTGCACCAAATAAGTCTCATCGATCAAAGCACGGGGATCCTTAATGAAGGGAACGGGGTTCCCGTCTAAGATTTCCATGTTTGATGCGATGCGGGTAACCAACAAATTGCACTCAATAGGACCCATCATCCTGAAATTTGTAAGCCATTGCTTAACCATTGCTTTTGCAGGGGAGACTCGGATCTTGTTGACCATGGCGTATAATATCATCAACTCATCGTTCCGCACTGGCCGTGGATCATCTCTTGGAAAGAGAGTGATAGCCACCCACTTGTGCATCAAACGAAGAGTCGGGTTTTGAATGTCATTGCACCGAGGTGCAAATTTGCCATGAACAACTTGACCCAAGATCAAATCCCAAAACTCATGTCGATCAAAACCGCGGCAAGCTTTTTTAAGGAAAATTGGCAAGCGAGCACTGAAACCAAGGAGGTGACTGAAATTTCTCCAATTAAAATAGCGTTCAACTCCAAAAAATCGGAAAGAAACACCGTCGTTCACCTCCCGAAGAGTGCAATGAAACTGGATGGTGAGGAGACGAGAACCATTCTCCTCAACGGGCACAAAACCATCCCATCCAACCGTATGCCAAACACGAGCGAAGTCAATATCCATACTTGTTTTCTCGAGGAGGTCTGGATCGAAGGCTCTGGTGTGACCAAAGCTTCGATGCGTGATCATGGCGTAGGCTTGACGCTCGCGGTCGTCTTGCAAGTCAAGGTACGGTGCATCATATTCATCTATTTCCATTTCCTCGGCTTGCGGTTCTTCAGCTTGCTCCTCTATTTGTTCCTCTTGTTGGTCTTGCTCATAGTCCATTGTGGTCGGCGTTGGTGTAGGTTCGGGGGAATGACGGGAGCTCGACCCACCCCGTGAACGAGATGAGTTTGACCCTGTCATCTTCTTGATAGCTCCGGAAAGTTTCCGACCTACACGCTTCATGCTTGCAACAAGAGTGAACAAGAACGAACGAGAACAACTCGGTTCGGGTTATGTTAGCGAAATCAAAATGAAATTCTTACCCGAGAGTTGTTCCTTCAAATGAGCAGATGATCTTGTAGCAAAGAAATGAGAGAGAGAGATTTCTTGAAATCAAACTTGAGCCAAAATCCAATGGAAACCCGAGTAAGAATGTGTGAGAGGGAGTGTGAGTGAGTGTGTGAGCATGAGAGAGCTCAACACCCCTCTCGGCCCCTATTTAAAGAGAAGATGGCGCGTGCACCAGAGGAGAGGCAAGCCACAATGGCTATGGAGCCGTTGGAGAAGGTGGGGACCTGGAGCCGTTGGCCCTGGGTCGGCCGACCTGTGGGGTCGGCCCCCTGGTACCCCCCTTCGGCCTGGTGCTTCCTCAACGGTTAAGTTCTTTGAAAATATGGTGCACGGCCAAAAGTTTGCTCGAAAAGATGTCCAAATTATTTTTCCCAAAGGATTGAAAACTCAAAAAATATTTTTGGTATTTTTTTGTAAAAAGGAAAAAGTTGCTAGAAAAATTCCAGCATGCAGGAATCAAATTTGAAAATTTCGAACATGCAGTGGAGAAAAAACAAATGAGGTAAAATGAAAATTTTGAAAAAGCGAAGAAAGAAAATATGAGATAAATATCAATTTACCTTTGGCAAGGGCGCGTCATTTAGAGTCCGACGTGCAAGACTTTTCTCCGACGTTCTTTACCATTGGTCGGCCAGCCCTGGAGAATTGGACGAAGCCGAAATCTCGACCTTCCGCCACACCTTCTTTCTTTTCTTCTTTCTTTTAGGTGCGGAGGGTCGGTGTTCTGGCTGAGGTTGTGGTGCACCCCAGAGTGCTTGCCTTTCGCTGTCCTGGTGTATCAGAAAGCGCTGCTCATCCCTATGCTTGAACCTGAAAAATATGTCATCCTTTCCAACACGGAAGCGGATTTCTCCCCTCCCAACATCGATCCTTGCCCTGGTGGCCCTCAGGAATGGTCGCCCAAGAATGAGCTCCACTCCGAGGTCGCCCTCTATATCCATTACCACGAAATTGGCAAGGATGACAGAATCTCATACTCGCACCAGCATATTTTCGAATATCCCTTCGGGATATCGAATTGATGAGTCTGCAAGCTGCACGAGCATAGTTGTTGGGGAAAGAGCAGGGTATTGAAGTTCTTTGAAAATTACCTTGGGCATTATGTTCACGCTTGCCCCCAGATCACAAAGTGCGTGCTCGTAGTATTTGTTGTAGATTGAGCAACTGATCATGGGGACCCCTGGATCCTCTTGCACTGCCGCCACAAGGCCATCCCAAGAGTCGTTCCTTGGGGAATTGTACCTACCTCCACGATTAGTTCGTGGTGGCATCCGGGACGAGTTGCCCCATCCAGAGAGCACCATGTTGACTTTCTACGGGAGGCTCGGGTTGCCCCGGGATCTTCCCGTTCTCAGCAACAGGTAAAGCAGCAGCAATTTGTGCAAGTTGGGTTTCTATCATTTTATTGAAACTTGATTGGTTTTTAAGCGTTGAAGACAAAGTTTCAAGCTTGACATTCAGATTTTTCTGGGTTTTATCATTGGCCAAGAGCTTTTTGTTTATATTTTCATTAATTTTAACTTGGCCAAGCACAAGTTCTCTCAAGAGGGGTTGGTTCGGATTGAAATTCGAATTGAAAGAAGAGTTATAATTATTACGTCCCTGAAATGGTGGACGTGGCTGGTTCCACCCCTGGCCTCCTTGTGGTGAACGGTACCCATTGTTGTTGTTGTTGTTGTTGTTGTTGAGGTAAGCGCAATCTTCACGGGTCTCGGGGCTGTCATTCCCTGAGTGTCCATCATTGCCACAGACTTCGCACGCGAAGTGCGAACCCATGGCGTAGACGGGAGCCTAAATCTGTCGTTGGCTCCCTTCCTCCATCTTCTAGACGAGGAGGTCCAGTTTTGCGGCAATCATATCCGTCTCCTTGACGGTATGCATGCCTTTCGTGCGGGACTGGAGTCGTTCATCACTCCACCCCTAATTGGAGACCATCTTCTCGACCAATTCTTTTGCTTTGGCTATGGTCAGGTTGAGAGAGGCTCCTCCAGCAGCGGCATCAATATTGGCTCGAGATGTCATTGTGATCCCATTGTAGAAGCATTGCAGGACGAGCCACTCGCCCATGCCGTGATGAGGATAGGCTAGGATGTATTCCTGCAGCCTCTCCCAAGCTTCTGGGATGGATTCCATCCCTGTCTGCTGGAAACTTGATATCTTCCCACGCAGGGCATTGGTTTTGCCCAGTGGGAAGAACTTTGCGAGGAACGCCTTGGAGCATTTGGCCCAGGTGTCGATGTCCTTTTCCTTATAAAACCACTGTTTTGCCTTCCCTAGGACGGAAAAGGGAAACAGACGAAGCTTGACAATGTTAGCAGCGACACCCCGTATAACAACGGTGTCGCAGAGTTCCAGAAAATTCTGCAAATGTGCATTTGCATCCTCGTTTGGCTTGCCACAGAATGGGCTAGCCTGCACCATGTTGATGAGGCTTGATTTTAGCTCGAAGTTCATGTCCCCGACATTGATGTTGGGGCCAGTAGCCACATTGTCGGTGGAGGGGACGGAGAACTCGCGGAGAGTCTTTTCAGCCATAGCCTCAGGAACAAGTGGTGCTTCCTGAATGGGTTCCTGTGCCGGGAGGATAGCGAGAGGAGGAACGATGCAAGGTCATGTCCTTCTCACGAGCTTCTCTGGATTGTCTGTGTAGTTTTTCGGCAGGGAGAAACCGGTCATACACTACCCCTATCTTCTTTTCAAATCAAAAATTAAGAAGACATATAGTGACATTAGCCTGAAAGAGCAATGACTATATCCTAAGTTCAAAGCCAAGATTAACATTAGTACAATATCTTTGTTCACTTGCCGTCCCTGGCAACGGCGCTAGAAATGCTTGTTGGCATTTCTTAGCGCAATCACTAGGAATGGTTAGTCCCCGGCAACGGCGCCAGAAATGCTTGTTGGCATTTCTTAGCACAATCGCTAGGAATGGTTAGTCCCTGACAATAGCACCAGAAATGCTTATTGGCATTTCTTAGCGCAATCACTAGGAATGGTTAGTCCCTGGCAACAGCGCCAGAAATTCTTGTTGGCGGTCCTTGGTGCAATCACTAGAAATGAGGGCGCCGAACCCATCCTAGCAACTGCACCCAAGGGGTGCCACTCTCATGGTATAATCAATACGATTACAGAATGATCTGCAAGCACACGGATATACCGTTGTAGCATTTTACGCGGAGAGTAAGGGTATCATCATTTATTTGTGTCCCAAAGGACGGCAGTGGCAAAGGTATTGTACTTAACATTAACCATGACATTGTGCCTCAAGTAATAGGCAATGCTCTAATAGGGGTAAGTCCAAGTAAAGAATAAGCAAGAGTAATGCGACACATCACACATCCACACTACAAGAGGAAGGAATAAAAGAGAGAAACAACCAAAGAAAGGAACTACTCTACTCTACGTTAAGTCAGCCGGAGCTTAGGCTAGGTTAGGTGTCCTAGTTCTTCTATCCAAAGCCGGGGTTATGTTAGGATATGGTTAGGACTACAAGTGCCAGGAAATTGGGATAGCGGGGAGAAGGTCCCGCACCGGAGTACATCCAGTCCCATTACCTCTTTGCATGAACTCCTACACCGAACCCGAATGTCGGGGAGTACGCTAAACGTAACACCGTTGTTACACCGGACGGACAGGGCTGTCACCACCTGCCGTCTACCCCAGTCACACCGTGGAGCACAGTCATATCCGAAGGATCCCGCGTACCCGAGCACCACGCTCGTGTATGAAGTCACTACTCTAGTGCCCCCAGGTCTCCCACCCTTCGGATGGACAAGTAAAACACTAGAGCAAGCCCGAAAGCACATCGAACCTCTATCCGTACCCGGATCATCTGGCCTAACCAAGACCTTAGCATAACTCATGAACGAACTAAGCATGGATTGATAAACTATCAGGGTAGTAAAGCAACCATGGCATAACTCTATATTATGAATAGAAGTCTGACAAATCGGATACAAGGCCATATCTGGAGCCGAGGATTGCTCAACGACCCCGAGGACGACTTGCTCGCTAAAGGAGAGCCTTCTTGGAATGGTAGAAGTGAAGTGTGTGTATGTGTGTTGAGGGGGGGTGGAGAGATGCCCTATTTATAGCTCTAGAGGTCGGTTTCCCACCAACGCACATATGGAAGGTGATTAGGTGCCTTGGCAGCTACTCCTCCTCGAAGTGCACCTGGACAGGAACCAGGCTAGGTTCGGCTGACCCAAGGGGTCGGCCGAACCCACCTGGCGGCCCCTCTGCCTGTTCCTTTGCTGAGTGGTTGATTCGTTGAATCTTATCCTTATCCTCTAGTGCATCTTACATGGAGACTCCGTTTCCTCTGACATGTGGGCTCTCTTTGTAAGGGTGTGACACCGGATGCGATATTCTGCGTAGTTGTATGGCGTCTGCTATGTGTTTTCATCTTATTCCGCTCCTGCTCATCTGAAATGTACAAAACTTAAAAACAACTGTGGAGCAAGATTAGTGATACAAATATGCGAGTAAGGCATGTAGTTTTCCATGATTATTGAGTATAGTTGACGGTTGAAAATGGCACTTAAGCACCGTCAACACAAGCCAAGTGTTGACTCATGATGATGATCAAAAGGCTTGATGGAAATTGGTGCTTGTGTGGCATCAACAATTTGGGAAGATAAAATGGAATGCGCAAGGCAAAGGTATGACTTGTAGGGCATTTCATTTCACCAGTCAAAGGTTGTGTAGAGAAGTGCATGACCAGATTTAGGATAGATGGCCGTACTATCAAGAGGGGCAAACTTGTTTGCATATCCGTTATCTAGTGCCACTTGATGGATCTAACATTACGGTGTTGCTAGGATCGAGTGGCGTGGTGAGATCAAGTGAAAATCCTTTCAAAATTATTGTGAAAATGCTAACACACATGCATATGGTATTGTTCACTTGGTGTTGTTGGTACATTTGCAAAGGAGAAAGAGTTGGAGTTGATGTTTATCAACTTGGGGAAGCAAGAAAGGCTTTTTGGTGTTCTCTGGTAACTAGGTTGGCTCTTGGAGTGGAATACTGATTTGATCTATTTTGTTTTGGATCAAATATTCAGTTGCGTTGTGTAGCCCTCTGAATAAGCTTTCCATAGAGTCTAAGATCACCTAATTTGGACATCAGAGCTAAGAGTTATGAGCGTTTTACCGAGATTCGTTTCTGCTGGAAATGTACCTGCGGACGGTCCGCTTCTGGGGGGAGGACGGTCCGCCGTTGTCTCATTTGAGCTCGAATAGAACCGTTTTTGGCTCTGGATTGTGGTCCAAAATGAAATGCGGACCGTCCGGCCCCTGGGGGCGGACGGTCCGCATTTAAAACCTGAAACAGGCGCAGAAACTTGGTCTTTCTTTATGGGGTGTCCAAATGAACTACGGACCATCCGCCATTTGTGAGGCGGACCGTCCGCCCGAGCTGTAACGGTCGACTCCAAGAAACATTTATTGAGAATATAGCCATTGGATTTGAAATGGCGGACCGTCCAGTCCCTGTGGGGCGGACAGTCCGCGAAACCTCTATTTTCACGGGATTTGAGTGTAACGGCTAGTTTGAGGCCTCTCGCTATAAATAGAGGTAGTGACCAGCCATTTGAGAGGTTGAGCACCTTGGAACTTGGTGTCCTTGTGTGAGAGTGCTTGAGAGCTCTCCAACTCACTTGTGGCTAGTGCTAATCATATTTGTTAAGTGAGAGTGCTTCTAGTGCGTTGCTTTGAGAGATTGCAAGGGATTGGCACTAGGTGATCGAGATGCAAGCCGGTGGTGCTTGTTACTCTTGGAGGTTGCCACCTCCTAGACGGCTTGGTGGTGTGTCTCCGTTGTGAAGCCCGCAAGAAGATTGTGCGGTGCTCCGGAGAAGCGATTGTGAGGGGTATTGTGCTCACCCCGCGGGAGTCGCGAAGAGCAACTCTAGTTGAGCGAGACGCGAAGAACAATAAGTGGTCCGGCCAGGTCATGTGCTAGAGCTTGGTGTGAGCACTCCACATTTGAGAGTGTGACTTGAGAGTCACCACTAGCAAGAGGATCGGCGGCAACCTTGGAGCTTGTCTCAATGGGGACTAGCTTGGTGGCAACCAAGTGAACCTCGGGATAAAAATCATCGTGTCAACTTTGTCTACTCTTCTCGGTGGTTTGCATTCTCCAAATCACAAGCCTTGTATTTACGTTCATACATATCTTGTGCTTATGTAGTTGCTCTAGTGATTAGTTAGCTTGTGTAGCTTGCTAATCATCTTCTTGCTTGTGTAGCATAGAAGTAAAATCATAGTGTAGCTAATTAGCTTGTGTTGATCAATTAATTGTCGTGCTTAGTTTGTGTAGCTAAGTAATTTTGAGCTCTCTAGTTTGGCTTGTGTAGCCTTGCTTTTGAGAACTACTAGTTGTGTTAGTTTTTGTGAACTTTGCATACTAGTATGTGTAGGTGCTCCCCGCTTGTTTGAGTACTAGTTGCATAGCTTGTGTGACCTTGCAAACTAGAATTGTGTAGGTGAGCTCTACCGAGCCCAGCACCTTAGTTGCTCAATTAGGATCTTTTTATAAGGTGAAAATTATAGATAGAGGGGTGTAGTCTTGGCTAGATCGATTAGTTTAATTCCGCACTCGTTTCGGTTAGCCGGCAATATTTTAAGCTTTAGACAGGACTATTCACCCCCCTCTAGTCCGCCATCTCGACCCTACAACGGGTAATATACCCGGGGCGTTGGGCTGCTAGGGGTGCCCAACGGCTAGTGGGCCACGGGCCACCGGTGCAACGGCTAGTGGGCCCAAAATTAGTCGGGTTGCATAGGGTCAAGCCCATTAGTCGTGTCGGGTCAGGGTCAGCACTATGGGTCGGAATTCAGGCCCAGACACTACCCTATGCATCGTGTTGAGTCGACGCTGACCCTATAGGTCGTGGGCTGGGCTGGGTTAGGGTAGGGTTTTTTTCATGTCGTGTCTAGTGCGTCCCATGTGACCCAGCCCATTTGGCCATCTATATCCGCCACCGTGACGAGAGGAGAAGTTTCCTGGCAGCCGGTACCTGAGCGCCACCCTCACCTACATGGGCGACAACAGGTTTTGCCTCGTTGAGAATGTGCTACGTGCTGTGAACAAAGCTCGCGAAGCCGTGCTCCATGTCACCTTGTTTGGGTTCAAGCACAACCATAAGGGAGAGCTAGCAACTAAGATCCACCACACCACTAGATTCTATGCAGTGTCCAAGAATACCATATTGGAGGAATAAAGACTCAACTCAACTTTCCATTAACCACGAATGAGTTTATATAGAGATTACATGATGACTCTTGAGATACTAAGACCCTTGATATGCTATCCCCCCCATAGTTGGAACATCGATGTCAGCTTGACGAGAGATATTCAAACTGGAGCGAAATTCACTAAATATAGAGGTAGGAAGACCCTTGGTGAACACATCCGCATATTGGGAGGTGGACGGCACATGAAGGACTCAAATTTCTCATGTAGCCACTTTGTCCCGAACAAAGTGCAAGTCAATCTCAACATGCTTGGTGCGCTGATGTTGCACCGGATTGGTTGAGAGATAAACGGTGCTAATGTTATCACAAAAAACCACAGTGGAACGCCGAGGACAAAAATGAAGCTCTTGGAGTAACTGACGAAGCCATGAGACTTCGGCCACAACATTAGCGATGGCTCGATACTCGGCCTCTGCACTGGAGCGAGACACCGTATGCTGGCGCTTTGAAGACTAGAAGACCAAACTATCACCCAAGAAGACAGCATAACCAGAGGTGGAGCATTGAGTATCCGGACATCCAGCCCAGTCGGCATCCGAGTAGGCAACCAAATTATGAGTAGATGAGCGAAGGATCCGCAAGCCGTAATCCATGGTTCCCTTGATGTAGTGGAGAACATGCTTGATCAAGGCCAAATGAGATTCTATAGGATCATGCATATAAAGACATATCTGTTGGACAACATAAGATATATCTGGGCGAGTGAAGGTAAGATACTGTAGAGCCCCAGCAAGGGCACGATAATCAGTGGCATCAGCTACAGGTGCCCCTTCAGCAAAAAGCTTGGCGTTGGTGTCAATTGGAGTGCTGCATGGTTTGCAATCAGTCATGCCAGCACGCTCCAAGAGCTCAAGTGTATAGAGGTGCTGGGAGAGGAACATGGTAGTTTGACTCCAGAGACACATTCATCCCAAGAAAGTGATGCAACTGACCAAGATCCTTCATAGAGATTTCCGCAGTGAGCAAACTCATAATATGGTAAAGCAAATCTCCAGAAGAAGCAATTAATATAATATCATCAACGTAGAGAAGCAGGAAGACTGTGTCGGATCCACGCCGAAGAATAAAGAGAGAGGTATCTGACTTTGCTTCTATAAAACCAATGGACCGAAGGAAGGAAGCAAACCAAGCACGGGGTGCCTGCTTCAAGCCATAGAGCGACTTGTTAAGTCGACATACATAATTTGGTTTTGAGGGATCAGCAAATCCAGACGGTTGAGCACAATAGACTGTTTCTTCTAAAGTACCATGGAGAAAAGCATTCTTCACATCTAACTGATTGACGGGCCAGTTGTGAGAGACAGCCAAAGATAATATTGTGCGGATGGTGGCCGGCTTCACAACAGGACTAAAAGTCTCGCCAAAATCGAAGCCAGGTCATTGAGTAAAACCACGAAGGACCCATCGAGCCTTAGGCCAGTCTCAGTGGGAGTGTCATAGTGGTGTCATGAGCATTAAATTTGCTGATGTGGCAAAGTTTTTATGAAGAGAGAGGATGGAGAGTATCATGAAATGTGCTCCTCTGGCACGATTACCTAGTTTATGATTTTGGTAACTGTGTCGATGACACTTCCACTGAGACTGGTATTATATCGGTCAAGAGTTCCATCTGGATGTAACTTGTGTCTGAAAACCCACTTTCCTGTAACAATATTGTGGCCATGGGGTGGAGGCACAAGTTCCCAGGTGTTATTTGCTTGGAGAGCAGTGAATTCCTCTTGCATAGCATCACGCCAGTTGGATCAAGCAAAGCACTTCTGTTTGTCTTGGGAACTGGAGACAACCCAACAGCTTGCAGATTCATAATGGTCTTGGGTTGGCGAAAACCCTGCTTACCTCGAGTAACCATAACATGTTCATTAATCACTGGTGATATTGGAACAGCACCTTGAGGAAGTTGTGCTGCAGGGATAGAAGAACTAGCGCTAGGAGCATCAACGGTGCTAGCTGCAGCAGCACCTAGAGGTGCAGCGCCTGTGGCCGCTGGGGGCACTTATGCGCCAGGGAGTGCAGTGTCCACCGAGGGCACTGCTGTGCTCAGCGCGAAGCAGTGGCGAAGCCAGCCCAGGAAATGACCTAGAGCCGAGTTCTACGATAAATTTTTACCGGAGCGAGGCGCCGAGGCAGCAAGAAAGGCTGCAAAGGTCCGCGACGGTGGCACACGGGATCCGCTGGCGCGGCCAGGGGGTGCCGAGGTGGGGCTGCAAGATGGACGGGTGCGGGGTGCCATCGCGGCCGACCGTCGCGCAACGGCAGGACTACAGACGGGGAGGGGGTGGATTGTCAACTGTCGAAGTCGGCAGCGGCATCTGGTGGCAAGAAGACGCAACGCTAGGCTGGGACGCTAGGTTGAACCGCTTAAGAGACCGCAACCCACTCGACCAGACGGCCCAAGAGGCCACAAAATCCTCTCGCCCATTGTCTCAATCTGAGTCTCACGACTCTCGGCAATAGAGGATCATCGTCCTCGCATTCGGAGGGCGTCGCCGCACCGTCATGAACCGCTGCTGGAGTTGAGAATGGGGGATATTGTTAGCACCCACAAACCAGAGGAAGCATCTACTACTATGGGCCACCTCACTAGGAAGCCTAGTGTCCGTTTTAGCGGCAACGAATGTGTTCGCTAGATGTGTCTGCACGCACGTATTGAACCCAACTCATGTAAATGCAAGAGAGTTGTTGGTTAAATACTGAGTGCGTGCGAGGAGGAAGGGTATCGAACAACTTGTATAAACTCTTACTCCTTTCTCAAGTAACCTATCCTTCGGAAGCTAATTCCCTCTTCTCCTTTGTTCTTCCTATGTTCCTCGGATCCATCCTTCTTCTTCTTCTTCTTCTTCCCCACTATCTTATTCTTCTTTTCTACTACCTACCTTTGCTACAGATATACTCTGGAATTCACGTAGAGGAACCTAAGGCGGCCACCCTGGCTCGCCCTAGTGGTGGCTCTGCCAGTGGTGTGAAGGACGCAGGCCCAGCGCCAGAGTCGCCGGCGTTAGTTGATGACGGGCCATGGCTAGTGCATGTGCCAAGCATGTGCAGAGCTGGAATTTCCGGGTCCGTAGGAGCTTGGATCCCATTGGCAACAACCCGAGAGGCGGGGGCAACGGGAAAATGCCCATCATCTGGAGCAGCACCTGTACCTGTAACACCAGGACCTACAACAACCGGCGAACTAACAGGGCCAGTAACATAATCAAACTCCAAGAGAAAATCAAAGTTGGGGGAAGGTAGAGGTGGAGGAAGTTCCGCAAAGGGAAAGGAAGATTCGTCGAAAGTAACATGACGAGAAATAATGATGCGATTTGTGGCCAAATCAAGGAAAACACAGAGGGTGGTCCGAGGAGCAAGCTTATGTGGAGTAGTAGCAGATAAATTGGGGTAACACTTACAACCAAAGACACGAAGGTGATGATAGGAAGGAGGGACACCGTACAGGGCGAAGTACGGAGTTTGGAAAATGAGTGTTTTGGTTGGATGATGGTTGAGAAGATAGGTTGCAGTGTGGAGGGCTTCCACCCAATAGGAGGGTAGAAGGTGGGCTTGGAATATGAGGGAACACATAATATTATTAGTGGAACGGATGACACATTTGGCACGACTGTTTTGGGGAGATGTGCGTGGACAGGACATGCGTATGGTGGCACCATGGGAGTAGAGGAAATGACGAGCGGTGGAGTTATCGAACTCACGACCATTGTCACATTGGACAGTCTTAATAGTGGCGCCGAACTGAGTAGTTACATAAGAAAAAAACGAGAGAGTGTAGAAAATGTATCGGATTTAAGGCGTAAAGGAAAAGTCCACAAAAAATGAGAACAATCATCAAGAATTATAAGATAGTATTTATAGCCACTGACACTAGGAATGGGGGATGTCCACAAATCACAGTGGATTGAATCAAAAATCGCAGAAGCACGTGAAGTGGAATGAAGAAAGGGAAGGCGCACATGGTGGCCTAATTGACATGCATGACATAAAGTTTCTAATTCATTTTTATTACATGCGGAATGTAAAGAAGATGTCAAGTGAGATAGAGACTCATGGCCAGGATGACCGAGCCGGCGATGCCACAAAACTGGTGTAGATGTGATGGCAGTGAAGGAACGAGGAAGGGCTGGTGGTCGAAAGGAATATAGCTCTCCAAAACTATTGCACCTGACGATCACGTTCCTCGTTGTGAGATCCTTCATAGAAAAGCCCGAGGGGACAAAATTCAACAGAACAATTATTGTCAGTGGTAAAACGACGGACATAGATAAGATTTTTAATAATATGTGGAGAGACAAGTATATTATGCAGATGGAGTTATCAACAGGTAACTGAAAAGAAGTGGAATCGACACTAGTAACAGGTAAATAAGAACCATTACCAACAATGATATGATGCGGAGTAAAAGGAGTAGGTGGATGAAACTGAGACAGAGAATCGGAGTTTGAAACCATGTGAGAGGAAGCACCTGAGTCCATATACCAGTTGTCGGTTGGTGGAGGCATGAGCGTCATGGTATTGAAGTTGGTCGCCAGAGCCTGCATGATCCCACGTCCAGGAAGAAGCTGTGGGAGAGGCGCCATAGTAGGTGGAGACGGCCACCGAGCAGGTTGCTGATGGAGAGCCAACGAACTGCGGCGACAGTGCAGGGGTGCTGGTGATATACGCCTAAGGAGGGGAGGCAGTGGAGCGAGCGGTGGATGCGGGCGTGCGCCAGGCTGCCCAGGCCAAATAGCGAACGTACCCGTGATCGGGTTCCACTGTGCTGCCCGGGGACTGGGCGGGCGGGCAGCAGCCTGACTGCCACCACCGCACCAACGTCGACATTGGCGATTGGAGCCGCCTTGACTGCGAGGAGCAGCACCATGGCCTCCCTGGTAGGGATGCAAGCGGGGCGGGCTTTGCCGCAAGCCCGCTGGGCAAGCCCGCGCCGCGAGCCCGTTTAATGCCGCAATTGGGCCCGCATAGTTGAAGCGGCGTTATGCGGCGGCCCAACGGGGCCCAGCGGCGCCGCAAAGCCCGCAAGAAACGGAGTCACGAAGAGTAGTAGGGATCGGGGATCCCAGGAAGAGGTGTCACCGCCGCCGCCATCCAGTCGCTGGCTCGCTGCTCGACCCGCCCGTCCTGGCCGCCTCCCCGTGCGCCTCTTCCTCCCGACGGCGGTGCCATCCGGTCCTGCTCGACCTCGCGGACTTCCGCCATGAGCGCCACCGAAGCTGCCCCAGCTGCGGTGGACAGCTGCAAGGAGCCCGTCCACCCGCACTCCGACGTCGTGCTCACGCCCGACCAAGGAGACCCTGCCCCTGTCTCCTTGGACAGCGGCAAGGTCAAGATCTTCATTCCATACTTCCATGCTCCTTGTGTCGCCCTTTCCCCCATTTGCTCCTCTTGCTCTTTCGATCCGGCTGATCCAATCTGGGGTTCTCGCGTATGATTCTAGACGGCGGGGCTCTACAGCGCTAACGTGCACGATGGGGCGTTCGTACACCCTGGCTCGGGCCTCGGCGCCAACGACGCCGACCACACCACGTGAAGGCGAGGCGGGTTTTTCTTGTTGTTCTTGTTCCAGCCTTGTTACGTACCTTGCTTTGCATCCGATTTGTGGATCCATTATGAAAACAGAATGCTGATATGTTGCTGTAAACAATGTATACTGAATTTGGGTTGCAGGGGGCGCAAGATCAAGGAGAACATGCTCCTCCACAAGAAACAAAAGGACAGATCTGAGTTTGGCAAGAGGGTGAAGGTGCTACGACCTGCACACCAAGGCTCCTCCACAGCTGCTTAAAACATAATTAAATGTATTAATGGTCTATTTACTTTGGTTATATGTGCAGGTCAAAATGGACACACAGGAGAAGGTGCCAAGCTCAACGCAATTAAGATCACCAATGGTATCAATGACCGTAAAATCAACAGGAGTGAGAATCCTATTGTCACCAAGGACTAATTCCCCTTCCCCATCCGTGTTTTTTCCAAGTAAGTGACTATACAACTGTTAGATTGACTACTTTTGCATAGTAGATTCTGTCCTGAACTATCAATCATGACCATGATTAGGAAAATATCGTAAAAGACATAAGCTTACATCAGAAATATGGAAAGATTTTGATGCTATATATGATGGTGACTCAATTGCTGAAGCTCAGTGTATGCATTGCCAAAAAATAATCAAAGCCGCACGTGAAGTTGGCACAAGCACTTGCCTTAGGCATTTGCGTACTTGTGAGGCAAAAGCAAGGGTGGATCAAATGCTCAATCAAATGAACTCTGATGATCTGTCCTCACTCAGTGCATCATTAAAAGACTGGAAATTTGATCAGGAAAAATCTCAGCAAGAATTAGCTTATCTAATTGTTGTCCATTCACTACCTTTTAGCCTTGTTGAGTATCCAAGGTTCAGGAGTTTTGTGAACAATCTTAATCCATGCTTCGAACATATTTCAAGAACCACAATCAAGTCATATTGCATGGGTACATATGAGAAAGGGAAGTCTGAATTACTCGAGGTGTTGAAAAGTTCAACTTCTAGAGTATCACTCACTGCAGATTTATGGACGTCCAAGCAAACCTTAGGCTACTTGTGTGTTACCTGTCATTTTATAAGAAATTGGAAACTTCATAAAATGGTTATAAAGTTTGGTACTGTAGAAACACCTCATGATGGCAGAAATTTGTTTAATGCAATGCTGAAGTGCTTGAATGAGTGGAGCATCAAAGATAAGGTCTTTTCAATCACCCTAGATAATGCTTTTGTAAACAACAACTTTGTGAGCACTTTGAGAGAAAACCTAGTAGCCAAGTGTTTGCTGCCAAGTAAAGGCACAATGTTTCATTGCCGATGTACCGCCCACATCTTAAATCTGATAGTTCAAGAAGGTTTGCTGGCCATGAGCAATGTTGTCACAAGTATTAGAGACAGTGTAAAGTATGTGAAGAGCTCACAAGGACGGAAGCAAAGGTTCGAGAAGATGATTAAAGAAGTAGGGATATCTTGTGATAAACGACCGCCACTTGATGTTCCGACGCGGTGGAATTCCACTTATCACATGCTCAAGTGTGCTTTGGAGTATGAGAGAGCATTTGAAGCTCTAACCCGTGAGGACAGTCAGTATGTGCATGAGCCTTTAGTTGAGGAATGGAAGATGGCCAAAAAGCTTTGTGACATCTTGAAGACATTTTGTGATGCTACTGAAGTACTCTCGGGTTCCAACTATCCTACTACAAGCTGTATTTTTGATCAGTTTTGGGAGGTCAAGCTGTTATTGGAAAAGGAGTCCTCAAATACAGATGTTATGATTGCAGCCATGATACATAAGATGAAAGAAAAACTTCAGAAATACTGGGATATATGCTTCTTGCAAATATGTGTTCCAGTCATCTTGGACCCTAGATTTAAGTTGGGATTTCTTAAGTTTCGTCTAAGCAAATGTTTTGGTGAAACATCACAATACTTCCCTATAGTTGAGAGGACATTTCGAGATCTCTTCGATGAATATAACTCACAATCAAGTGACTGTACTCAAGATCATGCAAATTCAGTTGGTAGTGTTGAAACCAATGTTGATAGAAGCAACCCTTGGGCAGATTGGAGCTTGCACCAGAACTTGAGACAAATGAGAAGGGTGAGTGAACTCGACAAGTATTTGGAAGCAGAAACAGTCCCTACAAATGCTCCTTTTGACATTCTGCAATATTGGAAGACTTCTTGCACTACATATCCCATACTTGCACGTATGGCACAAGATATGCTAGCTGTTCTAGCATCAACGGTAGCATCGGAATCGGCTTTTTCTAGTGGAGAGAAAGTTATCAGTGCCTACAGAAGTAGGTTGACCAGCAAGACAGTGGAAGCATTGATTTGTCTCCAGGATTGGATCAGGGGGAAGGGTATGTTTGGTCTACTATATGTATTGTGATGTCTTCTGTGTGTGCTAATATGTTTACTCCTTGCCTAATCCATTTCAATTATTTCAGACTGTAATATCACCCATGATGAAATAGCTGGATACTTAATTGGAGATGAAAAGGATGACTAGTCGTAGACCCATGAGCATTGATCTGCAATATTTTTACTCTGATCTTACTACAAGGTACTGGTGTTTATAATATATGTCTACATAATCTCTAAATATACTGGTGTTCAGTCTTTTGTGTTCAGTCTGTCTGTATTCTAGTAGTAGCTAGCAAAATATTGAGTTACAAATCATTTTGTTTATGAAATATTTATGATAGTTCAGGAAGGTTTGCCTATCTCTGAATTGTTTTCTGATGCTCCTTGTGAGTCAGTATCTGGAGGATGTATGTTGCTTGCAAGTAGGCTTTCCTTAAACTGACTGATCATGCTGAATGTTACAATCTGAATGACTTTTTTTTCAGATTGCAGCTAGGTGATTGATGTCACAAAGGAGAGTTCAAAAAGTTCATCATCTCTTTGGTGGCCAGTTGCTTATGATTTGATACTACATGTAGGAGCATATAGTCTATTAACAGTGCTAAAATCTCTCTCATGAGATTACTAGTAGTTCAAACGGCACTCTTTGTAATATGTTTATTGCACAACTGGCAATCAGTTGCTGGTGAGTCTTTCTTTTTTTTCTGTCAAATTGGAGCATGTTGTGGGCGTCGGTAAAATTTACACGAATGCCCCATGAAATTGGAAAACAAAAGTACGTAAATCAACATGTGAACTTGGGGGGAAAATAAAGTGGTACATGGACAAATATAAGTGCTGACAACTGCGGCTGGGGGCAGGCAACCAGCAGGCTGCTCGCGCAGCGCGCAGCGACACGCGGGTGCAACGCGGGCTGCCGCGAAGCCCGCAAATCACTCGCGGTGCTGTGCGGGCAGCCGCATGTGTCGGCGTAATCTGTTGCGGCTGATGCGGACGTGGGGCGGGCAGCCGCAAACCGCCCCGCTTGCATCCCTAGTCCCTGGCCAGGAGAAGCGCCATGCCCTCCCTAGCCACCTTGTCCTCCCGAGCTGGTGACATTGCTGGGGGGACTTGGCGCAGAAGAGCGTGATGAAGACGAGGCAACAATCGCAGTAGGGGAAGAGGTCTTGCTGGAGAGAGTCACCTCTTCAATAAGCAAATCGGCGCGAACATCAGAGAATGATGGAAACGGGCGAGTATGCTTGATCACGGCTGCCATATAAGAATACTGCTCATTAAGACCACGAAGAACGTTGAGAACCAAGGTGCGATCCAAGACAGGTTCACCCAGAGTGGCCAAAGTATCCGCCATACGTTTCATCTTGTTACAATAATCGGGTGATGGAGAGATCCCCTTGAACAAGGGTCTGAAATTCAGCATCAAGAATTATTGCACGAGTTTCTTTGATGCCCATGAACTGTTCTTCAAGCCCAAGCCAAATAGAGCGGGATGTCGGGGAGGCGGTAGAGACAGCCTCAATAAGATCAGGAGCCACCGTGCCAAAAAGCCAGGACTTAAACGTACAATCCATGCGATGCCAATGAAGATCCGTGGAGAAATCATCATCAGTGAGCACAAGGCAATCAAGAGCATACTTGGTCACGGTGTTCAGGAAGAGCGAGCGCCATCGAGGATAGAAGGTAGACACCTGTTCGAGGATGATAGGGATCATCGATTTGATGTTGATCACGACGATGGCTTGAGCGTGAAGCTGTGATTTCTCTGCGTTCTCATAGTCGGCAAGTCGTTGCTCAGCTTCGTCTGCCCGAGTGATGGCTGCCCGGGCCTGCGCGGCAGCGAGATCGGCGGCGGTGATGGCTTCTTCTGCCGCGCGCTGAAGCTCTTCCTCGCGGGTCGTCATGGGGAGGAGACGGTGACGTAGAAAGGCCGCTGACCAGCAGCAACGGCGAGGGACGTCGCGGCGTCGCCGCTGTAGGTGGAAACGCGTCGGGGGAGTCCGACGGTTTGGGGAAGCGAAGGATCAGAACCTTACTGATACCATATTGGAGGAATAAAGACTCAACTCAACTTTCCATTAACCACGAATGAGTTTATATAGAGATTACATGATGACTCTTGAGATACTAAGACCCTTGATATGCTAACATACTATACTATTTTCGGTATTCTGGATGTAACCACTACCGGAATCCAATACTTCGCCGTGTGCCCCGATCTTTGCCGTGTGCAGAATTTCGGGCACACGGCAACCAGTCCATTTGCCATGAGCCAAAAGAAAAACACACGGCAAACAAAAGGCACACGACAAAAAGTACGTTTGCCGTGTGCCTAGAAAAAAAACGCACGGAAAAAATAAAACACACGGCAAATGGTGGGAGTTTGCCGTGTACCATGACGAACACACGGCAATCTGGTTTGTTTGCCGTGTGCCTAACGTTAGGCACACGGCAAACAGGTTGCCCAGGCGAGCCGTTTGCCTGACCGTTGGGTTTGCCGTGCGCTTCAACTGGCACACGGCAATCAAAATCTATGCCATGTGTTTTTGTTCTTTGCCATGTGCCTAAGTTGTGGCACATGGAAAATTGTTTCAAAAAAAATTGATTAAGCACTCCTAACTTTTTCTGCTAACTACATACTATACGTGGTATTATATGTTAAGTTTTGGTATTTTTCTCGGTCTTTCAGCTATATCTAATCATTTTATTTAAGTAAACCGAATTCTTGTGGATAAATCAAATTTGAGCTGCAAGTATTTTGAATAATTGAATATAATTAGTCAAAATTTGATATTTACATTATTGAGTCCAATGTGAGGCCATATCCATGAAATGGATGCAAATTTCGAACATCTTGCTCATGAACATTGACCACGACCGTCTGGCCGGATCGGTTTAAAATTCTATAAAAATCAAACGGAGTCTGAAAATCATAAGATTTGCCATGGTATCATGATTTCATACGCGGAGGCTAAGAAAAAAAATTGAGAAAGTTCGGACAAGTTATCGCGTACGCTCCTTCTCCGTAGAAGATCCAAAGAGTTGAGAAGTAGTTGTTTAGATTTGAAGTCAAAGTGACAGTCAAATTGGCGTATGACTTCAAAACTTTTTGTACATGCAAAACACAACTTAGATTCTTTCTTAGAAAAATTTGGTTATTTTTCTAATGCTTTTTTTAAATTTATATTGTTTTGCTTAAATTTGGTTTAGGATTTTGGATGTACCGCTGGACGTCGTCTGCCTTTGCCATGCGCGGCCGTTAGGCACACGGCAAAAAAGCCGTTTGCCGTGTGCCGGCCCTTTCGCACACGGCAAAATAAAAGAAATCGGTCACATTTGCCACCTCACCAATCCAAAGCTTTGAAATGGAGCTCTCCCATTGGTCTAAACGTCTTGAGGCGGATCATCCCTCTCTCTCTTCCTTTTAAAGCTCCCGGCCGGGCCTCCTCCTCTCTTCTCTCTCATTCTCTCTCTCGGCGGTGGTGCAGGCCCACGGCGGCAAGCGGGCGGGAGGCCGGCCCCAGGCACGTGCGCAGACAGCGCTCGCACGCGCGTGACGGAGCCTCGTGGGGCCGCAGCGAGCGCGTGGCAGTGGGGAGCAAGCGGCAGCGGAGCCGCTGGGTGCGGCGGGCGAGCACGGAGCGGCGGGGTGCGGTGGCAGCGAGTGCGCGAACGCGTGCGTGGAGCCCAGGACGCGCGGCGGAGCCCCGTGGGGCCACCGTGAGCGCCGGCCATGGAGCCACGTGCGGCGGCGCCGAGCGCGCAGCGGTGGGACGAGGCGGCCACCCGCGCCACCGGCGGGGTAAGGATGCGGGTGCGGCGGCCTCCTGCGGCACCGGCTGGGCGCGGCGATGGCGAGCGCGCGGCACGGACGCGGCACCGGTGGGGTACGGACGTGTACCTAGCGGATTTTTTTGTTTTTTTTCCGATTCTTCGCCATGTGCAAGGGGTCTCGGCACACGGCGAACTAATTATCTTCGCCGTGTGCCTGAAATCGTGGCACACGGCGAATTCATCCCGACGCCGTCAGGTTCCGGTCACGCCATCGTCTTGCTTTTTTGCGCCATGTACCTCGACAAACACACAGCAAAGTTGTTTGCCGTGTGCCCGAAATTTGGCACACGGTAAACTCGGCCTTTGCCGTGCCTGTAGTTGTCGTCTGCGCTTCGCCGGGTGCGAGCCTCGGTGAAATCTTCACCGTGTGCCCGGGGGGCTTCGCCGTGTGCCCCAGGCGAACGTTATCCATCATGGTACCTCTGGGGTTGATGGTGCTGCTCACTTCCAGGAAGTTTTGAATGTGAGCATTGGCAGCCTCTGATGCCTTGCCACAGAATGGACTCGCTTGAACCATGTTAACCAGTCCCGACTTGAGCTCAAAGCCATCATTGCCTTGGTCATTGTTCTGTCCAATAGGAATGTGGCTACTAGACGGGGCCGAGTACTGCCTGAGAGTCTTCACCATGGGTGGTGCTGAGACTGACAAACGAGGCTTCCAAGTGGGTTTCTTCTGAGGTGGGACGATGCGGTGTCTCACAATTCGCCCAATTCTCTGAGGGTTCGGATCAAAGTTGGATGGTAGATCAAAACCGGTCATGCACTGCTCTGCATTGAATAAATGAGAGAGAGAGTAATGGTAAGCCTACTAAAACTAGCGGTGATAAAATAGTAAGGTTTTCCACTCACACTAGTAGGGAATCTCACAAAGATGACGATTCATTTTTGTCACAGTAGGCAATCAAAACGTCACTGAAGATGTTTTGTGACGAAAACTCATTCGTCATGCATATGCCGTCACATTTATCCCACCGTGACGAAATCGATAAATTCGTCATAGAAGTGAACTTTTCAATGACGAAACGGCCTTTGTCAAGGAACAGACGATCTTCAGTGACAAAAGTATATACGTCACAGGACATTGCCAAATTCATCACTAAAGGAAATGCCACGTGGAGTGGACCATGGCGGCGGCTGACGTGGCTTGGGGTGACACGCTGGCAGATGACGTGGCAGGTGACGTGGCGTGTGCTAGGTGGCAGGTGACGTGGCGTCGGCCACTCTGGCAGATGACGTGGCTTTTGCCATGTAGTGGATGACGTGGCATCTGCCACGCTGGCCGATGATGTGGCGTCTGCCATGTGTCCTTCACTGGCCCTACCACGTGGATCATTTCAAATTGCGCCACGTGTCTGCCACTGAAACGTTTTTTCGTCACAAAACATGTCCATTTTCATCATGGAAAACATTCTTATCATCACAGAAGGCACCAAAAAACGTCACTGTATTTGGTCTTCTTTCATCATAGAAGTACAATAGCTCAGATCACATATAGCTCAGATCACATACAGCTCAGATCACACAGCTGGTCATAGAACTTACATCTTAGTTCACCACACATAAATTCAACAAGTTCACCACATTATCTCTGAACTGGCATAAGTTCAACACATGCCAACATAAGTTCAACACAGACCACTGGACTGACATAAGTTCACCACATGATCACTGGACTGACATAAGTTCAACACACCATGGACTGACACAAGTTCAACACACCATGATCACTGGACTGACATAAGTTCAACACACCATGGACTGACACAAGTTCAACACAGAACTTGACTAACATTAGATTGGGACAAGGGAACAGCTCATAAGTCTAGGATGAGTTACCATTGAATCTCAAGAAACGGCGGAGGATGATATTGTTCTCTTGTGCTGTCTTTTCGGTTTGCTCCAAACGCCTTTGGGTCTCTTCTGCTGTCTTTGTGGTTTCATCCAACTGCCTTTGGGCCTTGGCAAGATTTTCCTCGGTAACCTCACTCTTCTTCTTCAAGGTTGCAAGTTGTTCCTCGAGGGCAGCTTTGGCTCGTCGTTCAGCTTCAAGTTGTTCCCGAAGATCCCTTTCAGTTGATGAAGCTGATTTTGAGGAGCACCCAGACTATAGACCAGCATTCTTCAGAAATGTGTTTGACTTGGAGCTATCCTCGGTGAGCACCTTGGCAACAACTTGTGCACTAGACATTTGCTCTTCACCATCAGGTACAACTGCTGCCTTCAAAGCCTCCATTTCAGACTGAAAAAAATTCAAACGACAGAATAATAGGTGGGTAGAAGCCAATATGAATAAATACTATGCATGTATGTACTTAGCTTCAATGCAAACCAGCAGAATATAAGTCAATGCAAGCCATATAGTACATTAGTGCAACAATTTTTGATAAAAAATGCACATATTTTCTCAACATATTATCTCAAATCAAGTTTATGATAAAAACTGCACCTAATGCACATATTTTACATGCCAGCCAAGCCATAATTGATACTTTCCTAACTATCAATAGTATTTGATACATAAGGTCATGAACAATAAATAAATCTCAGATTAGAATGGCACTTACAACAAGGCGTTGTGCCTCATCTCTCAGTCCCGTTTTGGAGCTTGTATGGCAGGACTTGAAGGCCTCCACTACATCAAGCTCTTCATCTTCTGTGCTGGGCTCAACCTCCTTTCTCTTCTACCTCTGGTACAAATATATGGAACATTAGAATAGTTATTTCACATAGTACATTGAAGGGAAAAGTGGGTGCTGACTATAAAAGGAGATTGACTTACATAGGCATGCAAATGGGAAACATAGGCGCGAGAACCTGTTGTCTGATGGAACTTCACTTTCAGCCGGTTTTGTTTGTACTTTTCAGAGGTTTGCTGCAAACACATGCACTTACTAGATCAGCTTCCTAGTACAGCTTGAAAAAAAATTGAGAAGTTGGAACATACCTTATTCTTAGGGTCAGACCAATGGGCAACTAGTGCAATCCATTCTTGATCAGTCATGTTTTGCACAGGAGAAGTAGTTCTGACCTCATTTGCTGGGACACCATTGAAGTATTTCTTCTTCAACCTATAACGCTGGTTTCGTATCGCAGACTGCATTACATCAGCGCAAGCTGCCTTTGTTGCATCATCATTGTTAACAGCCAATCGAATCTAGTGAGGTGAGTTGCACATATCAATAGTTAGAGTAGGTCATATAATAGCTCATTAGTGCAGCATAGTAGAGTGTGTAAATGTACTTACATATATCTTTCCCATGAATTCCTTAAAATGGGAATCATCCTTCTTGTACTCTTTTCAATGACGAAGAATAGGAAGTTCAGACCTAACGACTACACCTGCTTGTGAGAAATTGGCAGCTTGAATAGGTTCTTTTGGCCTCTTATCCCCTTCAGCAACAACCACATGCCTCCTTCTTCCCATAGCTTTGTTCATCCTTTCCAAAAGTATTGCAGCGGTTGGTTGCCTCGGCCGCCTCGGGCATCTAGATGTAGATGCTATATGACAAAGTTATCATTTAGTTAGTGTGCATTCATGAAATTTGATTTGCTTAAGCCTACAAAATTTATTGCTCACATAGATACTTGCCTCCATCAGTGGGCGGGGACTGTTGGTCATTGTCCTCAGGAGACTAGTCCACGAAAGGACTTGTGGGTCTCTGTTGGCGCTCCTTAAGTACCCCTTTTATCCCTTATTTATCCTTGATAATAGCATGAATTTAATATCAAAATCACTAACCGTCCTAACCCCGGCCTAATTATTGGTCATTTTCACACTTGCACATATATTTTGGAGGAACTTCGTTTTTGCAGGTTTTTGGCCTATTTTGGAGCATGAAATGACGAGGCCCGTGATCGAGCGCTAACATGGAGAAAGACGAAGGCCAAAGCCCAAAGGAAGGACCAAAGCCCATGTTGATTCGAAGCCCATTCATGCACATCCATCCTCCAAGAGAGCCCAAAGGACCAAGCCCACGAAGATGAGATCAAGATACTACGGGATTAAGCAAAGCAAATGAAGATTTAAGGAAGGATTCTCTATCCTATCCTTTCCTCGAAGATATCTCCAAGATAACGACGTCCAAAGGAGTGCAATCGTGAAGGACATAAACTCTAGAAGATGCGAGGAGTCTACACGCGAAAGATGAGACCGAGGCGGGCCCGAAAGAGGGTAGGCCGGCCAGCCTAGGCCCATGAGCCGGCTGGCCTAGCCCGTTTCCGAGGCGGTTCGGCCTCCCCTTCGACCGGTGGCTTCCTCGGCTTATAAATAGTTCGCACCTTATTCAACTCGGAGCATCCATCCACCCAGAACTCGACGAAAACCTAGGGCCAAGACCGGAGGGAGACGACGGCCGCCGCAAGTCTTTGAAGTTGTCTAGGAGATGGCTTAGGCCGCCCCTAGCCGCCATGGCCTCCCTACGTGGTTGTGCCATGGTGGAGTTCATGAGCTAGTTGGAGTCGTCAATGGTATGTACTCGGTGGTGACGATCCAAATGAATCTATTATGTGAGTAATGATAATCATGTCTTCCGAATCTTTTAGCGACCATGTTCTCTCTTTCGATTTTGTTCTTTTCTTTGGCTTTGCTTCATCCTAGATCTATTATCGAGATAGATCGCTTAGCATGATCTTGTAGTCATGGTGGCTAGAGGTTCATGGCGGAACTACCAAAGGGGGTTCGACTTGCTTCAGGGTGCTTTCGTCCAAAGGGGGGCGTCGTGACAGGGCATTGCTTTAGTAGATGGGGTATCGAAGGATCGGATTGGAGATTTTGGGTTTAAAGATGCCATTGATTGAGATGCATGATTTATTTGCTCATTAGCTTGAACTACAACTAGATGACAATAGGCCTAGTCATGTCTTTGGTTTTGCTATGGCTACGCCTATATTCATGGATGAGATCAACCTTTACACAACACTCATAACTATTAAAGGTTACTCTATATGTGCAATTCTTGCTTCATGTTAGGATAGATCCGTTAGATTAGATGGAAAATCTTGGGTAGTTCTTTGTCGATCCACGGATTGATAAACCTTGGGGGAATACTCTAAGGGAAAAGCTACACGATCCCGTGCACTTGCGGTATATAAATTGGGGCGCTAAGGAGCGTCAACAGTCTCTCAACATCTTCATGGCTTTGGGGTGTCTCGACACATTCCTGAGGCAACTGTTGATTAGCAACCCCCTCTCATGAAGTTTGGGGCCGTTTCCCTGACCTTGTTGAGACTCCAGATGTTCTCTCCGCTACTGGTCCACCTGCCTTCACCCTCTTGGACTGCCTTACTCCTCCTGGAGCCATGTCGGACACTTGCTTTCTTCTCCTTGTAACAAGTCTTTTGACTCTATCAGTTTTAGGCAACTCTGCAAGGAAAAAAAACAGCTTGTAAGCACAATGGTCAATATGCAAGAGCAGAATTTAATTTACAGTAATGCTGCATAGAAGGGAAAAAATGCAAAGTCGCTATTTTCCTAGCCCCCATAGCCAAGAAAGAACAAGCACCTCGATCTTGAGGGTTGTGGGCTGCTCCTCGTCTAAAGATTCATCATCATCATCATCATTATCTCCTTGACTGTAATCTTCAAGGAGGTGTTCTGATGACTCAGAATCTTCAATCCTAGTTTTCTTCTTGCTTGAATCTGTACCCTTTGTGGATCCCGGTTGTGAAAATATATTTTTTAAGTTCGGACATGCTTTCATGGAGCCCAAGTTCTGCCAACCTTCTTATATTGTCTGCTACCCTCTCATCCCGACACATTTGATATTCAATTTGTTGTTATTCTTGCAGGAATAAGTAAATGGTCACTATCAAAATACTAGATCAAGGCTCAAATGTATCTAATATAGAACAAAGTTGCATTAAGTCTCAACAATCAGCATGTAACACAATAGTATACAGAAATACACATGAATGTTAAGTTCAAACAGCATATATGTTGAAATACACATGAATGCTAGAGTTTCAAATTTATCTAATATAGAACAGCATACACATGTATGTTAAGTCAAACAGCACGTATGTTAAGTTGAAAAACCAACTGGGACAATATTCAGCTGGGAATATTAGCAAAATATTATGCATGGGACAGCATACACTTGTATTCAACTAGTTATACAAAGTAGAGAGAAACTAGAGGATCAGTTCAGACAGAAAAACAAATATAATTTCAGCTGGGACAATATTAGCAAAACCTCATGCATCACAGCTTACTACTCTAGTATAACACAATAGTATAACATGAATGCAACATTTTGAATTAGATGTGACAGCAAACAATCTAAATGTGAACAACCTATCACGATAATTCAATGTTCAGAGAAGCCTAGATACACAATTGATAGTTCAGATAATCCTAGATACACACAGCCATCACATGGCTTCTGATAGAGAGAAGCATGCATGCATACACATATTTCAACAGCTAAAAGGCATTACTGAATCTTAATTGTGATGTTCAGAATTGTTTTTCCCCAACAAAAAATTAACTATGATGTCCACAAACTTTGGGTACCAGAGATTTTATTCCAAGCTATATGCAGTAAACATACAAGCATGCATGCAGACACCTTATCCAGTTCAGATTGCAAAAAAAGGGAAGGAGGAATCTATGAACCTAATCTGCATAGGTGCAACAGCAACACTACCACAGGCCACCATACAACTTCAGATTATCATGCCACAAAATTTCGAAAATGGATATTTGGACATGAATGCATACACATGTGAACAAATACTCGGCGGCGTGGGACATGGCTTTAAGTCGGTTGCATACAAAACTGCACGGAGAAGGAACCAGGGAAGAAATGCTTACCTTGGGATGGGATCGACCTTGGCATACCTCGAGCTGCGCCACGACGCATTGTCACCATGGTGATAGTGCAGATTCGGAGAAGGGGAAGCAGATCTGGCGAAGGGGAAGCAGATCCGGCGAAGGGGAAGCAGATTCAGCAAGTGGTATTGAAGGGGTCGGCAAGGTGGCGTCGGGGACAAGGAGGCGGTGGCTTCACGGAGATCCCGTCGGCGAAGTGGCGTCGGTGATGAGGCGGGTGCGTGGCTGAGATCCCGTCAGCGAAGTGTGTCGGTGACAAGGCGGCGAAGTCGCTGAGATCCCATCGGTGAAGGCAACGGCGGCGGTGGCGGCGTCGGTGGAGGCGGCGGCGTCGGGTTTGGGACCTGGCGTGGGCGGGTAGGGTTTGGGACCTGACGTGGGCGGATAGGGTTTGGGAGGTGGGGGTGTTTTCCTTTAATTTATCCAAGGGCGTGGCCGCAGAAAATTTTGGGCTGGCGCCCAGATTTCCAAACTCGGCGGAAAATTTTGGGCTGGCGCCCAGATTTCCAAACTCGGCGGGAGATTTTAAGGCTGGCGCCCAGATTCTGGGTTTGGGCTGGAACCTCCAAGAATTGGCCCAATAAACCTCTATTTGTATAATGTCAAAATTAGTAATGATATAAAAAATTAAATTTAACTATTTAATATATTTATTTAATGACAAAACTATTTTATACGATTGAAATTAATTATTTGTTTAATGTTGATGATGAAGTCTTTTATATATGTCTTAATTATTAAGTATTTAAATATTTATTTATAACATTGTTGACAAAATAAATCAATACTCGTGTAGCATTATGTTTCAAATTGAGAAGATATCCGGATCCGAATCCGGATTCGAACTATCCGTATCCGATCTTTTAAAACATGGTAAAAGGTGACATCCGGATCTTATTTCATCCGTATCCGATCCGAATCCATCCTTGGTTGGAGAGTTGGATATTTTCTATATCCAAAATCCTTTTAGTAAGGTTTCAACACAGATTTATTGGGAGTAAAAAATTGGACACTATTGGAGATGCTCAGTGCAAGTACAACGCATAGACGAGGTCGTCGATTTACGTCGGGAGAACCAAAATACATCTTCACCGAGCACCTTCAAGACGAAGAGAGAAAGAGAGCAGCCGGTGCTTCCCTCGTCTACGGCTTCTTCCCCATTCTCCCAGGATGTCGGTGGGATCCGATGCGCACGCGCGAATCCGTTTGGCGGCAAAGCTTCCCGCCTTTCCCCCAAATCCAACTCCATATACCCTATCCCCCATCCTCAATCTTCGTTCCTAGGTCGTGAGCTGCTCAAGGCAGATGGGGCCCGGATGCGGTAAGCGGTTCAATCATCCGCGCGGAAGGGGACCTCGTCAGCATGATATATAGCTGTGGGCGATTGCATGTCCCATGCCACTCCACTCAGCTCCAAAGTGATGTGTCCACTTTCACTGGCTGAATCTGAAATAGCGCATATTATTGATGATGGATTATTAATCTATGTTTAATACTCCTAATTAGTGTTGTAAAAGTCCCCACAAATTTTTTGCCCAAATTTTTTTTGGAAATTAAACGCGGCCTGATATCCCAATTATCACAAAGTAACAGATTGCAACTTGATGTTATGGAGATCACGGGGCTTTTTTTTCCTGGCTCAAGAGCACGTGACTTTGCATGTTTTGTTGTTATAGCTAGAAAAAATAGAAAAAAGATAGCCAAGCAAAATCGTCAGAACAAGCCTCGCTCGGTCACATAACTTTGTTCAGGTAACAGAGACGAGCTGCAGAAAGAACTGAGCATAAGCACATAATCTGAAACCAAGCTTATCCTTCCCATTTTATTAGGCAAGTGATCAGCACAATGACGGAGCTAAAACATCAACAGTACAAGGAAAGCATCACATCTTGTGGTCACTATCCTCCGACTCATCATGCAGGTTTGTAGCACAACCATTTGGTACAGCTCCTGCTCCTATTCGGTTGATTTTAGGCATGCATCGAGCTCTGCATAGTCCTTCCGAAATAACACACAATTATTCTTGCACACGTGGATCGAGTTATATCCAAGGCCCAACTCACGCAGACACTTCTTAGCATTATCATATGATTTTGGTAGGTCACATTCTGGAATAGCGGTTGACAATAGATTCAAAAATGCATCAAATGCCGTATTGCTGATCCGATAAAATGATTTGATATGGAGCAACCTCACCATAAAGGAAAACCTTGAATGCTTAGATCTAGGAATAAGTGACCGCTTCGCATCTTCAAGGACTTTGAAGAAATTAGGTTCTTTTCCATCTGCCTCTGCTGCTCTATACATGTCTCATATTAACTCTGGCACTCCATGATCGTCCTCATCATCATGCTCGTCCGCATCCATCTCAAAACCATCATTGCCAGTTTCATGAGCCTCATCCTCTACAACCTCAACCTCTACACCATCCATAGATTCTCCATGATGAATCCATTGAGTGTACGTACATGAAATCCCAAAAATATGTATATGGTTATAGACTGTTTGCTGAGGCCATGACTTCATATTCAGGCATCTCTGGCATGGGCAACGTATCTAAAAATCCTTCCCAAATTTTTGGCCCACAAATTCCATGAACTGATCAACTCCTGCCATATACTCTCGGCTGTGAATTGTCTTCCATTTATCCATCTTCTATCCATCTGTGTTGAACATAATAATATTAATTTCAGAGCAAATTTATCAAACAATTACACTACGAATTCAAGCAACTGTATATGCAACTCAATTTCAGAAGGAATAAATAAGTGCACAATTTTATATATGCTGCTGATTTCATATGCTTTCCTAGGTACTTGATTTTACTCCACTGCACATAGAGTAGAAAGGTAGCATGATTTTACTCTGCTGCACATCAGAGTAGAAAGGTAGTTCCAGTTCATCAGCTCCTCATAGCAACCAAATTACTAACCCTCATAATCATGCCAAGCCCCTTTAACAATCGAGATGTGCAATCCATTATCCATGGCAAGATTTAATGGCTATGCTAGGAATAAATGAAGGCATAAATCTCAGACAACAATCTACATTGAGGTAACCATCAATTAGGAGAATCTCACTGGGGCGCTGCCTTGCCCTTCGTGTGCCTGCTCGAAGACGCCGCCGCAGGCGTGCCTGGTGGCAGCCATCATCGCAGCCCCGTGCATGCCGGCCGTCGCCGCAGACGCGCCTGCAGCTGCGTGCGTGCCGGCTGTCGCCGCACCCGCAGCCGTGCCCGCAACCCCGTGCGTGCCGGCCATCGCCGCAGCCGCGTCCGCAGCCCCATGCATGCCGGCGGTCACCGCACCCGCAGCCCCGTGTATGCCGGCCGTCGCCGCAGCCGTGTGCGTGCCGGCCGTCGCCGCAGCCGCAGCCGCGCCCGCAGTAGCATGCGTGCCGGCCTTCACCGCAGCCGCCACCGTCGCGTGCCTGCCGGCCATCACCGCCGCCGCATGCCTGCTTGCCGCCCGCCGCCCCACAGATGCGAAACATATTTCGCCCCACAGATGCGAATTTCTATTCAATTATACCTGCACTGCTTATTTCATTCAAGTAAAGTGTCCAACCACAGAAAGCCAAGAAAGATGTTGTAGTCTAGTGGGCAAGAAACGCGGTGTTGGTAACCACGTCCCAGGTTCGATTCCTGGCTGCTGTTGTTTTTGCCCCATTTAACTTTATTAGTGCCTAGGTATACACGTGGCCGGTGGTCCCTCTGGGTGCCTATGTAGACACGTGGCCGGTGGGCCCTTTGGGTGTCGTGTGGCTGGTGGGTCCCGGACTTCTAAAGATGGGTGCCACATGGCTGGTGGGTCCGGCATGACAGGTGGGGCCCACGGGTGGCACAAGATTGCGGTCCCATGTGGCTAGTGGGTCGTGCCATGTGGCAGGTGGGTCCGGCATGACAGGTGGGCCCACGGGTGGCACAAGGTTGCGGTCCCACATGAGGTAATCTGTGACAATATAGATTCATCAGAATTCATTACCTAAATGGCCAATACGATCTGTGATGAAATTCATTGTTGTTTTATGACACTCAGTTGTAGTTCGTCATAATTTTTTAGTGGCTGGGCTCCGTCACCCGTGATCAATGACAAATTCTAAAATTTCATCATTGGTGCATAATGTTTAATGACGAATTTTGTGAACGTCACAAGGAAATCGTCATAGATTAACACATTTCTACTAGTGTCAATTATACGATAACTTTAGCCAATTGCTTCTCCGGCAACGGCACCAGAAATACTTGTTGGTGTCTCTTATGCTCAATCTGAATAGGTATTCTACAAGCGCACAGAATTCACCGGTGTAGCACTTCACCTTGGAGTATTCCAGGGTATCGTGAAATCCTCAGGGAAGCACTATGGTAAAGTGTATCGTAAACTGTAGTGACAACCCTTACTAAAGTTATCGACCGACTAATTCAGCAGGGGTAAGCTAGATAACTGATGAGATAAATGGCCAAGCTATGACCGTGTGGCACACAGGAGATTCTATACCTTAGAGAGGTAGCAGCTGTGAGGACAACGAGCGAGAAAGGACTCCTGAAACACTTCTAAACTACTGAGCTAGCCTCACTAGAACTAATCTAAGTGTCAACTTGATGTCGGAACCAGGAGCTTACTTCGGCGGCCCAAGCGAAGGGCGCAGACAGGGGTGAGAAGGGGCCCAACATACTTTTGGCAATCCTACTGCTATGAAAACACCCGAACGTGGTGGACTACGAGGGACGGACAAGGTTGTTACCACTTGCCGCCTACCACTGCGGTACTGTATTCTAGCTAGCACTAAGTCAGACACCACGTCTGCTCTCGGTACTAGGATTTCTCTTGAGGCCTTCAAGAGAAATCCCTCTCAACCTAGTGAACTAACTTGAGTTACACTAGTACAGGCGAGAAAACCCGTAAGACTAACTCCGACAAGCAAGAAAGGGAACTTAAACTGAACTAGAGGTAAAACTTACTCCCGCAGACAAGCACTAGTACTTGGGAAGATAAATAGTTGAAGAAAATAAAGCTGACTCAAGTAAATAAAGAAGATAACTTATATTAAAATAGTCAAAAGAAAAGATACAAGAGCTTTACCGAGCTCCGATGATGACTCGGAATCCCCGAGACAAGCTCGACTCGACTCTAACTCCCAACTACTAACCTACTCTAGACTTGAGAAGAGAGAATTGCTCCTTTGAGTGTGTGTTTACAAGTGAGGGGGAGAGTGCTATTTATAGGCTTCCAAGGTCGGTAGAAGGCCGGTAATTCTGTTAGCGCCAGGTGCACGCAACTGTAGAGGCAGTGCTTAACTTCCACGCGAAGCCGAGAGCCGAGTCTTTGCAAGGTGGGGACGGGCGGCCCTCCCTAGACTGGCCGGCCTAGGGGTGTGCCATCTGACCACCGACCTCCTGTGGATGGCTCTTGATCTCTTCTGGACGTCGGTTCTCTAGGTGGTTTCCTCGGATGCCTCTATCTTGGATCGGGCGGCCTACCTCCAGAGCCCCTCGACCCTCCGCTTCACCGACATTGCACAACAGCACTCCACTTTGCTTCTGGAATGGGTGGTTTCCCCATTTGACGATCTTGGCACTGACATGTGGGTCTTTGAGTTGAACCTTGTGCCTTCCGGGTCCACCGAAAGGATATGAAATGTTCGCCTTGTTCTAGAACCTTATGAACATGTCACATTGCTCCAGTGAAAGTATTGGACCCATGTATGTGGAGGTGTCAGGCCGGTCGGCACGGAATGTGCCGGGCGGCCGGGATTTTCTCTGATTTCGACCATCTTTGGACAGTGAATACTTGCAAGCACAACTCATCCAAAACTTGTGAAACTTATTAGAATCAAATAAAATATGCATGGAACATAGTGCAAAACTCAATTTATTCCCGAGAAGTTGATGGTCAAAAACGTGAAATAATGGCCGTCAACACCCCCCCAAGCTTAAACTTTTGCTTGTCCTCGAGCAAAGCTTAATACTGAGGCTCGGTGGATCAGGAGTTGCATCGATGTTTGCCCTCTACATGTACCCTGTGCACAGCATATTACTCTATCCGTATGTACTTTGATTAAATTGGCTCATACCTATATGTTCTGGATGATGGGGCTTATTTCACATTTCATTCCTTGTCTGAACGGTTGGAGGACTGAACAACCTTCACCGGAATATTTTCCTGTTTTCCCTGTTCAGGTTCATTCTCGGAATATTTCTTAAGTATGCATATGATTAAGGTTCCCTGAAGGTACTCTCAATCGCTCAAGGTGTATGATTCCTCACCAAGATCAAAAACTTCACCATCTTCTTCCTATTCTAAGATTGATATCTGGAGTTATGGGTAGGAAGAGTATGACATACCTTGATTACCTGTGTTACCGAGCCGAAGAGTGGTTTGCAAGAGGTAGGTACTTGATCAAATTCCGATCTTATGGAATCACAAATGTTCAGGGAAGAGGGAGAAATGGACTCACACTTTTGGAAACATTTGTGGGTCATTTTATTGAACTCCTCTTTTGGACTATATATTTTTGCTAAGGATCATGGGCACTTCTTCTCTCTCTCTCTCTCTCTCTTGTTTAAAGAAGATAACCCATGTCCTCCATGAATTCAGTATTTTCTGAGGGAGTAATTGCGGAGATTTTCCTTAACCTTTTTGAAATGGATAGGCACACAGTGGAGATTTTGGGCTGAGTTGTGGTGGAACTATCTGGTGAAGGTGGATGACAATACCCAGAGTAGGTAATTGTCTTACCAGACATTTTGAGGCTAGCAATGAAATGGTACGCAAATGAGAAAGACCGGTAGATGACAAGTACCTTTTTCCAAGCGAACTCACCATTCGACAAAGCTCAAAGTAAATCAAGATAGCCTATGGTAGCTCTTGCATGAAATATCATTATGGCTCTGGATGAGATATGTAAACCAGCAGGGAAACCTTTTATTATATTTTAATATTACTCCAAGAATTTTCCCTTACTGAGGTAGACAGCGTTAATTCCGATGTAGGCCATCTCGAATCCCACAACAACTTAGACTTAGAAATCATGTTAATGCTCCCACACAAATAGATTAATTGTGTCTATTATGTGCCAACTAGTTCTGGACCTAGATGAGTAAAAAGCTGTAAATGGGGCACATGCAAAGCTCAAACAGAGCAACTATTCATCATTTTCCAGATAAGAGTTTGCACGGATTTCCACACCTTTATTCTAAGCATGGCAATTCTCTCTCTTTTTTTTTAACTAGGCTGAACTGAATGAGCGGGTATGACGACTTACCTGGATACTGACGATCTCCCCCCCCCCCCCAAGCTTCAACGAAGCTCCGGGCTACTGGTCAGGATGTGGCGGGGGGTAGTACGCACCATGGTGCCAATCGTAGGACATGGAGGATATCATCCCCCAACTCTCCTATGTGAGACTGGTGTTGTGATCGAGGCTGTGTCCCAACTCCTATCGTAACTCTAAGGCGCCCAATCGGGAAGTGAGGCCTGACAACTCCCATGTGAGCGGGTTGTTGTACTCGAAGCGTGCTAATGCAGATGGGCCAACCTGCGGGCCATGGGAGGTCCACATACCCGAGGGATAGTAAAATCTCTGGTCGTGCCCATACCCTGTGCTACCCTCAGGCTGGTACGAGGGCTGGCCACCCTGGTCGTAAAATCCCTAGGCCTCCTCTAAGCTCATGTGAGTGGTGTCTGGGTGAGGCTGTGCTGAGGCATCTGGCGAGGGTGCAGCATGTGATGGTCCGGCTTCCTGAGAAGCACGTGCCGGCCGTGAAGCTCCTGGCTGGCGAGAAGTCCCTGCCTGGCAGGATGTGCCTGCCTGACGGGAAACTCCTGCCTGCAGTGATGTGCCACCCTCGGCCAACTGTGTGTCACTCCGAATTCTGCCACGTGTCATAGGACCAGTTGTGCTGTGGCGTGCTGGCTCATTCTTTTCCATCTGGAGGGTTAGACATTTCACAGAGTAGAGCGAGAGTTTCGGGCATGGCAGCTCGAACTCCCTCTCATACCCTGGATAGCACATGAAAACTGAATTCCCGGGACCTTCACGCATCATGTGCGTGTGAACAAAGTGGTCCAGACCAATGAAGGTTCTGTACTCATCTGTCGCGGGCAGATATGTGACTTGTGCATTCTCCAAAACACCGACATACAGCGCAATGCGGGTGACCAGTGAGGTTATGTCGATGGGAGATTTGCACGTGATCATTTTCTGACAATGTGCGACCATGCCCATGACAGGTGAGTAGCGAATCTTCTTTGCCATAGCATAGAGGCACATGAGCTCCGAGGAGCTACATAGCCTGAGGTCTGCTCAGGAAAATACTACCATAGCTAGGTACTTGGCTAAAATTCTCAGAGTTGGATTATGGATGGAGACTATGCTGTTTTTACTACTTACTAGTTCATCTGAGATTTTGTTCCACCAAGCACTACGATCATATTCAAGATCATCTGTTAATGCACTAGCTTCTAATAGGCATTTTTTACTGAAGCCTAGTGCATTACTAAAGTCTCTGGGTATCATTTCAGAGAACTCGTTGAAAAAGCGGAAGTGAATTTTAGTTTCTTTTCCAATGGTTTCGACATGAAGTGTTGATAAAAATTCCATGGTGAGAAGGTGCAAACCTGGTTCGGTGATGTCAGCGAAGCGCGACCATCCCACAGCTGTGAACGCGTGATTCATGTCCTGGCGGAGTCCCGTCATCATGAGGAATTCTGTATCGAACCGCTTGGCGTGGCCGTATGACTGCTTCTTCAACAGCTCGAGGGCATCCCGCTCATAATCAGTCCGGACAACGATCTAATCGATTGACGTCAGAACTCTGATTTTGAGACGGGGCCTCGGGACTGCTGGAGAGGCAGGGGCTTCCTCTTCTTCTTCCTGGGATTGTGACGGTCGGCAGACAGAGTCCACCGACATGTCATCCCGGTGGTGGACTACGAGGGACGGACAAGGCCGTCACCACTTGCAGCCTACCACTGCGGCACCGTGGGGTGGAACACACTTTCTAGCTAGCACTGAGTCAGACACCACGTCTGCTCTTGGTACTAGGATTTCTCTTGAGGCCTTCAAGAGAAATCCCTCTCAACCTAGTGAACTAACTTGAGTTACACTAGTACGGGCGAGAAAACCCGTAAGACTAACTCCGACAAGCAAGAAAGGGAACTTAAACTGAACTAGAGGTAAAACTTACTCCCACAGACAAGCACTAGTACTTGGGAAGATAAATACTTGCGGAAAGTAAAACTGACTCAAGTAAATGAAGAACTTATATTAAAATAGTCAAAGGAAAAGATACAAGAGCTTTACCGAGCTCCGATGACGACTCCGGATCCCTGAGCCAAGCTCGACTCGACTCTAACTCCCAACTACTAACCTACTCTAGACTTGAGAAGAGAGAATTGCTCCTTTGAGTGTGTGTTTACAAGTGAGGGGGAGAGTGCTATTTATAGGCTTCCAAGGTCGGTAGAAGGCCGGTAATTCTGTTAGCGCCAGGTGCACTCAACTGTAGAGGCGGTGCTTAACTTCCACGTGAAGCCGGGAGCCGAGTCTCTGCAAGGTGGGGTCGGGCGGCCCTCCCTAGGCCGGCCGGCCTAGGGGTGTGCCATCTGGCCACCGACCTCCTGTGGACAGCTCCTGATCTCTTCTGGACGTCAGTTCTCTGGGTGGTTTCCTCGGATGCCTCTATCTTGGGCCGGGCGGCCTGCCTCCAGAGCCCCTCAGCCCTCCGCTTCACTGATGTTGCACAACAGCACTCCACTTTGCTTCTGGAATGGGTGGTTTCCCCATTTGACGATCTTGGCACTGACATGTGGGTCTTTGAGTTGAACCTTGTGCCTTCTGGGTCCACCGACAGGATATGAAATGTTCGCCTTGTTCTGGAACCTTATGAACATGTCACATTGCTCCAGTGAAAGTATTGGACCCATGTATGTGGAGGTGTCAGGCCGGTCGGCACGGAATGTGCCGGACGACCGGGATTTTCTCTGATTTCGACCATCTTTGGACAGTGAATACCTGCAAGCACAACTCATCCAAAACTTGTGGAACTTATTAGAATCAAATAAAATATGCATGGAACATAGTGCAAAACTCAATTTATTCCCGAGAAGTTAACGGTAAAAAACGTGAAATAATGGCCGTCAACAGCCACCCCATTCCACTGAGCTGAGATGTTCTTGGTGGTGCTTTATCCATGTACAAACCAACATAAGCTTCTGCAAGTTTAGCTCCACTTTGAATCATTTTTTTAAAAAAAATCACCATCATCACTAGAATCATCACTCTCACTTCCATCCATCTGTACAAACAAGTTTGAATGGACACAATGAGATAATAGAATTCAGCTTGTAAACAAAGAAATGTCACACAAGGACATATCAGGTAATGGAAATGTCAAATAGTTATTCAGCAAATAGTGCATGCTCACAAATGAGCTTTCAAAGGAAAAAATGGCACATAAGAACTGAAACAATGATGAGCAAGATACAAGTGCCAATATTAGCACAATCATTGGGTCTCAATTCTACTTTTGATACTTGTCATTGTATTTCCTGCTCAACCAATTGAACCGTATCTCGTCATTAGGCATGGTCATAAACATCTCTCATTGCTCCTTCTTCACAACAATTTAGATGCAACATAATGCTCATTGCTCCCATAGCCGGCAGCACAAGCAATCACAAGTTCCATCACTTGGTCATTTGAATATTTTCCCTCTCTCTTGGAAACAAACTCTATAGCTGAGCTAGCCATACGTGCAACTGCTTCTTGAATGAGGAGTGCATTTCCTGTCTTTTGCTTCTTTTCTTTGTCTTTTCCTTGAAAAGGTCTTGCCAACCTCTTGCCAGTAGCAGGTGTAGGAGAAATAATATTCTCTTCTTCTTGATTTTCAGAAAAAATGCATCATCTTGTGTCCCAAAAATTGCTGCCTCCTCTTGTGTTTCACCATCAATTGGAGGTGTTGCGCCATTAACTCCATGAAGAGACCAATGGTCAATACCAATATTAGTGATTCCTACAAAACACCTTGCCAATTCTTCTTCATTTCGAAGGGGTTGCTTCCTGAACTTCCCACATCCAGGAATATCCTGAAATTGCCAAAGACAACCACATATTAGTACAAAGAAGAACAAAATCAGGTAAAAACAGTAGCAAAATAATAGAAAAACTGAAAACCAAACACACTTACAGCTCTAGCTTTCTTCCACCATTCATCATCCATATCAAATGTCCTCTTTACAGGGTCCCAACTAGTTCCAGTTTCCCTCATCTGGAGTTTCTTCCATGCCTTGAAATCTTCTTTTAACTTGTCCCACTTGTTTTTCAGTTGAGCCTTGCAGATCTCAAGCCATGTCCAATCTTTGAACCCTTTCTCAACCTCAGCATAACCGAGTGCATTCAGGTAACTGCTTGGTTGATTTCCTTTCTCAACTTGTTTGGCAAACAAATTACACACAATCCGGGTGTTCTCAGCGTTCTAATCAATTTCCAACATCTATAGCACCTCACAAATTAAGTTTTAGAAGGCATTACAATGCTGCACAACCACATCCTAACAAGAACAGTAGCATCTCACATAACCGCAAAGAAATTAAACCAACTTTTATAGTGTATAGAGTCTCAAATTAAACTAATTTTACTACTGCATAACCACATCCTAACAAAAATAGTAGCATCTCACAGACCTCGTCTGGTTCCTCGCTTCGCTTGACAGGTGCAGCGGCATGGGGGCTTTGGTTCCTGCACCAAAGTGGGGCCGGCCTCAGGATTTGCAAGAGCCGGCATGGGAGGAAAGGAACGAGGAGAAACAGAGGGCAGCATGGGCGCCATCCCCGCCGGATCTTGTGCTGAGCCCCCGAGAAACTCACCTGCAGATGGGTGGAGGTGTGACTCCGGTGCCTGGATATGGCAGGAGGACGGCGAGGTTGCAGGCGGATGACAGCTTCGGCCTATAGGCGGCAACGACCCCGACCGAGCAGGCGATGGCGGGGTAGCCTAGTAGGCGGCAGTGGGCTGGGAGAGGCGGAGGCAGCCGGTGGGGTTGGCGCACAGCCGCGGCCGGCGGGGTGCGACCGAGAGCAGGCAGCGGTGGTGGCCAGGGGAGCAGGCGCGTGGGGGCTAGGGATAAGGTTGGAGTGGGGGTGGAGAATAGAAGAAAATAACGATTCGAGGTTCGGGGTGTATAACCGATGGCAAACGTGGGTAATTTTGGCCGAACTCCAAGTCGATGTCCATATGAGAGGGTTTGGAGTTGGAAAAGAGGTGCTCCACCAGCTCCATGGAAAATGAACTACGAGCTCCACCCGCTCCAGGAGTTGGTCAGCTCTAGAGCTGGGGTGTTTGGCTATCATTTTCCAGCTCTAGCGTGGAGCTGAGCTCTGGAGCCTTGCCAAACACCCCCTTAGGGACGGGGGTCGGTCACACGCTCCATGCTGGTAGGACTGCTTGGATGGGCGTGAATGGATAAGAGCAGGCACCCCAACCGTACTACCAAACAAGCCACCTGCTCCCCCCGATGGGGGTAACAGTGTTCTCCGCTAGCACAACAGGAAGACGCTGCCTCACCTGTCCGTACACGCGATTGGATAGGACAGGAAGCCATCATCATGACAATGTCAGCATGATGTCATCATCGCAATATCAGGCGCACACCGTCATCAAGTAGGAGCGACGGTGCATGGCTACGGACGACTGCCTTATGGCACTTGACGGCGGGTAGGCCGCTTTAGTTGTCAACGCACGACGAACACGGACGACCGACCCCCCCCCCCCCCACCCCTTGCAAAAGAAAAGCACGCAAGCCACCTGTGCGCTCCGACTGACAAGCTCGACGACCCCCAACGGTCGGGGAGGAGTCCCCGACCGAAGAAGCTCTTGATCTTACCCCTTCTACAAGCCTCAGTTAGCATTCTTGTAAGGAGGCATCCCTTGAACTGTAAAAGGGAAGGCCCTCCACATAGATAGATATCCGAGAATCAATCCATCAATCCTTTCACCCGATCACATCACCCACTCCATCCATTTTCAGTGCTAGCAAAATAGACCTTAGACACAGTTTTCGCACTCGCTCGTAAGCTTACTCCCCAACTTCTTGAGCACCCGGGCTCGAGCAATACAGTCGATCAACCCCCACTGGACATAGGGCATTTAAGCCTGAACAAGCATAAATCTCATTGTGTGCTAGGCCATATCTGATCCGGACGCACGATACACGCAAACGAGTAGATTAGCAGTTGGCCATTTCCGGCACTGACAATGTTCTTTCTAGATCTTTGTCTATATTCTATCCAAGGACATAAGTTCTCTCCCATGGCCTAATATTGCACATTCTCACTGATCCTTGACCTCACAAGATGAATTATTGCATGCGCTCCAACCCATGTCTTCCATCATCCTTGTAGATCTGCCCATCGCTTATATTCCTAATTGCTTCTTTCTTTATTAAACAATTTTTATGTGACCCATTGTCTTTGAAAAAGAATTTGATTTTGGAACACATGAATCTTTTGTGTATCCTTTAGTTCCCCTATTTATAACTGGTACCAAAATTCCAACTCCTTAAATGGGCCTAGAGAAAACATTACATGTTCAGCTTCTGGCCCAACATATCACATCACGTGAAAGGACTTAGCCTAAATAAAAGCAGTCGAGCGAACCCTCCAACCCTTCACCCATTCCCTCCTACTACATCTACCCTACTCGCCTCCTCTCACCAAAAATCACAAACCCTAGAGACCAAGCCGCCAAATCCTACCCTGTTCAGGTCATGCGGATCCGTAGGAGTGCTGCTCGCTTAATCGGCTCCGCCTACTCCGCACCATCGGCTTCGTCTCCCATGTTCCCATCGCCATCACCCCCGCTCGGATCTGGTACTGCTGGTGACTTCCCAAGATCTGCAACTAACTGCAAGGATATCTGCATGCTCAGCCGCTCACCATGGGACCTTATCAATGACCTCCCCCTCTCTAATCCCCAGGTTAGCGCCTCCTCTCCTGCACTACGAGCTCTTTGTCTTCCCCTTTCCCCCTCCCTCCCCTAGTACTCCATGATGTATGCTTGTGTGTAGAGGGGGTGGGGGAGGACACAATAGATCCTTGGACTCATGGGATTCAGTTCGAGCATTCCTCTAGGGTTGGCCAATAATTTTGAGAGGCCCGACCTAGCAAGGCTCTAAGCATTATTAGTTACTCTTTCCATGTGGTAATTTAGGCAGGCTACACAGCTAGGGTTAGAATCAGTAGAGTTGCGGTGGGATCAAACACTAGATCTGTGGCCCTATTTAGGTATTTTTTTTCTTGAGATGTTATTTGGTATGTTAGTGGGCTTGTAATTGCGTCTAGGCTTGTTGCTGATTTGATGTTTTTTATTGATTTACCTATTTTGTTCGACTAGGTGGTTGATGACCTGCTGGACATCTATCACGTGGATTTGAACAACAGGACATGTTGGCTCTTCCCACGCAGCATGCCAACCATGATTGTGAACAAAAAGAAGACAAAGCGAGCCATGGATGCGGCTGGCAAGGACAAAGCACAAGTGCAGACATCGAACAAGATTGTAGCGAAGAAGGAGAAGATGCCAAAGAAGATTATGAAGAAAATGAAGAAGGAGAACATGGAGGGTGAGGCCAAGAAGAAGGCAAAGGTGAAGATTGAAGAGGGTGAGGAAAGGGCACCACAAGACTTTATGTGCAAGAAGAATGATGGCAAGGGGTGGTATTGCAAACAACGAGTGAGCCTCCCCAACACCCTCTGTGAGCATCATGTTAGGAAGAAGGTCTCCTACTTGAAGCCAAAGTTGGCTTCGCCAGTAGAGGAAGAGAAGGTGGTGGTGATGGCACTAGCAGTAGGCTCTAAGCCTTGCAGTAGCTCCAAGACGCGAGAGAAGAAGCCCACTAACCACTTTAAAACAACTGGAGACTTCTACTACTATGATGGGTTTGGACCATTACTTGGCAAGAAGTATTGTAGGAGCACCACTCATGGCTCTGCACCTCTAGCTCCCAAACAAGAAGAGGTGAAACTACAACTACCCAAAGATGTTTCTCCTCCAAATCAGGCTAAAGTTGTTGTGGGCATCGATGAAGGGAGAATCGACAATGACTATGACCCTGATTCCTCTAGCCGCAACATCAACTTAAAGAGGAATGGGAATCCATGGAAGCGCTGGAGGAAGCCCGTGAAGGCACGATCCCTCAAGTCATTGGTGTAAGCAAAAGCAACCGGTGCATGCACATGGTTGCAGAAGAGAAGTCGCTTTGTTATTCTCGAGCTCTCGTAGCTTACTTTTTTTTTTCAATATTGTTATTGATATGGCTTGGTGTCTAAGCTGTATGACATTTGCATTTCCTTTGGTTCGTTGTTTCGTGTAATAAGGCTGCTAAAGTACCATTAGCAACAGCTTTTTGTGTGGATGCACTCAACATGCAACAGTTTAATGTATTCGTAGTCTTTCTTGCATTTGTGATCAAATGTATGAATGTTAATGAAGCTTGTTTACGCATGGATTTACGCATGAGGAAGCAAATGCACATTTTTGGATGCAAATAATGGTCATGTACTCATGTGATTCTAACGGGCTCCTCAATCTAACTAGATAGTTAGACATAACATGTCCTATTACAAGGAAATCAACAGATTATTAATTCAAGAAAGTTTTTTGGTGGCACGCATCACACATACAAGATTAAGGTTTTGCTTAACCTGTCTGTCCACCAAATTGAATCAACATGGTCAGTGTTTACTAGAGAGGGATGTGACGGAACATCAATTGATAGCTGTTCATGAGCCATCAAGATAAAAACGGCACCCTGGTCTGTTTTTTTTTTTTTTTGCGAGGACACTGGTCAGTTAATCCGAACAGCTTTGTTTTGGGTTTTGAGTTTTGGCGGTGCTCTTGTGTTCTACTCGATTGGCAGTGATTGGCCCTCCGCGTGCCGTCCCCAGCAGCCCAACATTTTCTTATGTGATGTTTGCCATTGGTCACCGTCATGTGGTCAACTCTGGTGGCTGGACAGTAGAGTTGTGTAGATGGCCTGTTGTGTATGTGGGCTGGCTGTGCCGGTCACCGAGAGATCCGGTCCACACGACAATGTTCCAAAGCAGTTCTGGGCTTTTCTGTACATAGTTTGGCCATGGGCTTTCCTCCACCATACTTGTTTGTCCAAAAATCAGGTTAACGTATATAGGTGATAGTGAACTACACTAGATGTGTAGTGAATGATGTGTAAAATATGTGAAGCCAGTAAATCTATGCAGAGAAATAAATGGTAGAGAGTGGTTTAAAATGATAGAGAGTTTCAGGTGTTCTCTAACAGGCCAAACAGATGGAAGCTAATAGTTCAAGCACCAGGCATGGGCTTGCCCTAAAAAAAAGAACTTTATGCCATTCCATTTAATTTCCAGTTAAAAGCTAGCCTGTTATACATTAGCAAGCTGTTACTGATGGACTATGGATAAAAGCCCCCACTCCTCCCACTATAACACCTGGGTTTTATGGTCGGGTTGGCTAGGTGGGGCGCGCTAACATGGTACCAGAGCCGAGTTCCCGGGTTCGAACCCACCCGGCCACGCATTTCCGCTGCGCGATTTCCCCTGCGCCTCTCGTGTGCTGAGACCTGCTGCGGGCTACGCCGGGCTCGCACGCCGTAGGGGGAATGATGGACAATGGATAAAAGCCCCCACCCCTCCCACTATAACACCTGGGTTTTATGGTCGGGTTGGCTAGGTGGGGCGCGCTAACAGTTATAGTGTTCTACACTATGGCGGAAAAATTAACAGCACAGCTATTGACAAGAGAAGAATTTGGCACAACTACAATTTTCCATACTACTTAACTTTTGAAACGGCACATCCCCACCGAGTTGCATTCCCATCATCACCATCCGTGCTACCCAAAAGAAGAGGATATCTGATCCAGTTTCAAGAACAGAACCAGGGTAGAATGTACTAAGATCAGGTTTATCGTCTGGCCAGCCAAGTACGCTTAATGGAAAGAGGCCAGATGAAAACCATGTATCAAGTACATCAGGATCTGGATATAACTGATATTTCTTCCCTGGATACCTCTGCTTTGCCTCCAGGATTGCATCATTTTCATCCCTTGCGATGATCCAGTGGTCACTGTAAGAACCCATGTCTTTCTCTTTATCATCTTCTAATGTCACATACCAAGCAGGTATGCAGTGTCCCCACCATAGTTGTCTTGATAGACTCCAATCACGAATGTTTTCAAGCCATCTGCAACACAAAGAAAATTCATGCGGCACTGATCATTTGTCAACTAATTCTAGGAGGATAAACATGATTTATACTTAAAAGCATGCATGCCTAAAGTAAGAAAAAGCATATTACCTATACCAGTCTTGCTCATATTGCGGTGGAATGATCTCAATTTTTTTGGACTTCACAGCATCAAGAGCTCCCTTTGCCATCGAGTTACAACTAACAAACCATTGGGGCTTGATCATTGGCTCCACAACATCTTTAGATCTTGAACACAGACCCAAGCTCATCACATTACTTTTTGTATCTCGGTAGAGACCCTTGATTGACAAGTGCAAACTGATTATAATTTTGCAATTACAGTAACAAAAAATACAGAAAAACATGGATGGTAGCAGCAAGGTATACAAACAGGTAACAAGTTTCAACTAAAGTAAGAAAATGATAAGTAATACACACACAAATGTCGCACATAATTACGAAAACACGACCCAGATTATGACAATACCAGCACGAGAACAAAGCTGAGGCAGAAAAAGGCTCTAATGGAATTACACTAGTAAATATAACATCGCTTCAAGGAAAAGAATATTTAATGTCAGTTTTTCCATTTCAGCTACTTATAAGGCAAGCCAATTGAAGAAATAAAAACAGGAATGCTAACACAACAAAGTACCCATACAATTGACTATACTTTTGTAATAATTGCTAAGCTTCAGGTTCAATCAAATTATGTGTAGAACTACTCTGTCTGCTATTGGAATGTACAAGTCAACAGTATTCCACTATAAAAGTTTTTTTCAAGTTGATTCAATAAAATAATGATCTCTTAGTAACTAACTATAGAATGTTAAGATATCTGAATAAAAATGAATGCAAGCCAGCTACAAGATTGATGTAAAATTAACTGGATAGAAATAGCAGAAAAAAATAAATAATATAGCAACACCTTATTCTTCAATGCATCAATAACAGCAGTTCGAGCAGCAAAATGTGGCATCCCTTCAAATTACGAGCCTCCCATTTCATTTATTTTCCCATCATCTGTGAAAATATTAATGAACTCAAGGTTATGGCGTTCCCCAACCTTGAAGTCATTGGGATCATGAGCTGGTGTGATCTGCAAGATAGCAGTAAAATCCAAAGTAGATATAAGAGTGGATACTTATAGCAATATGTAAATAGCCCGAATAGGAAAAATAAAAACCAACATATCCAAAACAGCATCGGGTGAGCACACTAACCTTGACAGCACCAGTACCAAAACTAGGATCCACTAACTCAGCGTCACAAATTATTTTGAGTTTTCGGCCATTGAAAGGGTGTAGGGCATATTTTCCATGTAAGTGCTTATATCTTCCATCCTGCGGATGAACAGCTATGGCAGTATCGCCAAGCATTGTTTCAATCCATGTAGTTGCCACAATAATTTCACCCAAACCTTCCTCTAGAGGATAGGCAAAAGATATCAAAACACCAAATTGCACTGGGGATCTATAACCAGGAACCTCTAACGGAGTTTCCCCTTTAAGATCCTCATGGTCAACCTGAAAAGCGGTGATGCAAACATAATTATATCATATACTGAAACATAATACTGGATACTACACAATTATGCCAGGAGTCAAGCTGTCCACTGTATTGTTAATGTGGAAGCCTTGTCTACCTCAATATCAAAAATTGCTGTTCGAAGTGTGCAATCCCAGTTCACAAGACGATGAACTCTGTAACAGAGTAACCCGTCAAGAACATGTATCAAGCAAAGATGGGAGAACTCCAAAATAATACATAATACAGAAACAAATGCATGTGCAATGTTGATGGAGAACAAAAATACCACAAAGCAGCAGAACTTTCAACAAGAAAACTAACCTATAAATTAAACCATCCTTATACAGCCTGACAAAAGCCTCAGTCACAGCTTTTGATCTCTGTTCATCCATTGTAAAACACTGTACGTACAACAGCAACAACAACATAGGCTTTTGTCCCAAGCGAGTTGGGGTAGGCTAGAGATGAAACCCAAAAGACACAAAGGTCACGGTTCAGGCACGTTGATAGCTAGTCTCCAAGCGCTCCTATCCAAAGGTACCTCCTCAGAGATATCCCAATCTTTAAGGTCTCTCTTAACCGACTCCTCCCAAATCAGTTTAGGTCTACCTCTACCCGTCTTTACCTTATTGACACGCTTTAGCACCCCCACTACGCATCGGCGCCTTCGGAGGCCTCCGTTGGATATTTCCAAACCATCTCAACCAATGTTGAGTAAGTTTCTCCTCAATTGGTGCCACCCCTACCCTTTCCCGAATAACTTCGTTCCGGACTATATCCCACCTTGTGTGCCTGCAAAACCACCGCAACATCCACATCTCTGTCACACTCAATTGCTGGACATGTCGCCTTTTTGTAGGCCAACATTCAGCACCGTATAACATCGCCGGGTGAATCGCTGTCCTATAGAACTTACCTTTTAGATTTTGTGGCACCCTCCTGTCACAGAGGACACCAGAAGATTGACGCCATTTCAACCAGCCAGCTGAGATTCTATGCCTAACATCTTCATCAATGTCGCCATACTTTTGTAGCATCGAACCTAAATACCGAAAAGTGTCCTTCTGGGCCACCACTTGCCGATCGAGACTAACGTCACAACCCTCATGCCTAGATGCGCTGAAATCGTACATCATGTACTCGGTCTTGCCCCTACTAAGTCTGAACCTTTTGACTCTAACGTGCGTCTTCACAGCTCTAACTTCCTATTAACCCTTGCTCTATTCTCGTCAACTTGCACCACATCATCAGCAAAGAGCATACACCAAGGGATATCACTTTGTATGTCTCTTGTGACATCATCCATCACCAAAGCAAATAAATAAGGGCTCAATGCCGACCCCTGATGTATCGCCTTGTAAAACACTGTACGTAGATTGAAAAAAAAATTGAGGGTTATACAAAAATATAGTATACATAAATGTAGATTTTTCAAGCTAAACCAACAAGAAAAACAAAAAGGAATACCTCGCGTGACCAATCAAATGAGGCCCCAAGCATGCGAAGTTGTTTCAGAATGGCACCGCCATGCTGCTCTTTCCATTTGAGGACCTATGAAGTAAATGATTCAACATTGGGAACAAGGAAATATAAGAACGAACCAGCAAACAAATGATTCAACAAAGGGAACAAGGAAATATGAGAATGAACCAGCAACTTATAATATGGAATGAAACACAGTTCTCTTTTTGCAAATAATTAAGTAAATTGAACCTATTGTGCGCCACTACAAAGTTTTAGAGTTTTGTATGTGTGTCAATTGGTATATTGACATATAATCATGTGAGTCCAGAGCCATCTTGTTAGGCTCATGACTTTTTTTTCTCAGTGTTCACTGACATGATTTATAGTCTATAGAACACATGTTTAGGCAGTAAATCCTACATAAGTATTGAAACAATGACTATCAACAATGTGGCAATATACTACTTGGACATATTACTACTGAAGTTGAATTGTTCATGTGTAAGAAAAAAGCACCTACCTCACATAAAAATTTCTCATGTCCTATGTCATGCCTTGATAGATTCTTATCACACATGAGTTTTTTCTCAACCACCACCTGATGGTGCAAAAACAAATAATTTAACTGATACTTGCTACCATATAAAATATTGATAAAGAGACAATCACACCACTCCCATAATCAGAAGATCAAAATTGGCCTTACATGATTTTGAGATAAAACACACAATTTCATGCCTCATGCAGAGGAAACATATTGGGGTCCCATATTTGTGTTTTGTGCTTCAGCCTAGCAAACAGAACAATACCTGTGTAGCTATACCAGCACGGTCCATTCCAGGAACCCATAAAGCATTGTAGCCTGACATTCTCAGCCAGCGAATTATAGCATCCTGAATCAAAATAGAAGTGCATCAATCACAGAAAATCATAACACACAGTGAAGAAATAAAAAGGCATAATCTCTTACCCCAAAAAATGCTGTGTGAGGTCAGATAACCAAATAGTGCCACACAATGAGTGCGAGCAAATATTTGTTCTATATATAACCCTTTAGAAAATGAAGGCACTTACTATTACAAATGGTGGCTTTGAGCTTGCTGCATCTGCTTCAAAATACGGAGATGATTCCCACCAAGCATACCAGCTGCATGACAAAATGGAGAAAGGGAAATAGAAAAAATTATCCACATATTTCTTATATTGAGTTATAAGAAAGTTCTGGTGCTAGGAGTCAATAGAGAAACAAAAGCAACATACGATTTCTCAACAGCAACGGGATTATATTGTTTTGCCATTTGAGATGCCAGCAGTTTTTTCTGTCCAGCAGGAGTCTCAGGATCAATGAAATCCTCAGGGCTCTCATCTGTGGTGCCTTTCTTTCTCAGCTTCTTCTCACTCTTCTTAGCTCCACCTCCATCAGATGCTGCTTGTGCCTACAGACAACCGACATCAACACGGCAAAGAGATAAAATAAAATGCATCACACATGACACATGAGGTTGAGCATTAAGCCGTTGCAGGCTTGCAGCCACCTAGAGCCTAGCCGCTTCCTTCAGCTTTGCTTTGAGCTTCTTCTTCTCCTCCTTCTCTTTCGCCTGCCAGAGAACACGACGGAATTGGTTTAAACTGGGCACGCACGTTCCACAAAACTCGACCAAATATTCAGTTACATCATGAACAGCAAAGGATAATACAATTGGAGATGTCTATACCTTCTGATCCTTCTTCAATTTCCTCTCCAACTCCTTCTCATCTAGTGGCTGCAGACATGCCAAATCAAAATGTAAGATGCATTCTCCGTGCAACAACCAACAAGGGCGGTATGGTTTCACAAATGCCAGCTAAATCCAAAGAAAAAGGAAACACAATCAGCGGAGATCGTGCATCACGCCTCCCTAATCACCAAAACGGCACCAGGTTGACGTAGCCCTGGATATACAGAACAGAACTGATTCAAAAGCTCCACCAAAGCCCCCCGCTAGAAACGCGATCCCAATTCTTGCACAACCCAACCAGCTGCATCGCGTTCGCGCGCCGAATCGTTTCAAACACTTAACCGGCGATATTTCATAAACTCGCAATCGTGCGGGCGCAGCCACAAAAACACAAACAGAGCACGAGCAGAGAATGACATTGCACAACCCCAAGCGGAAACGAGTCCGCGGGCGCTCACCTTCTCCATGGCGCGGATCGGGGGCCGGCCCCCGGGCTCGCCGCCCGCTGCGTCGCCGGCGGTTGCCCCGATGGAGCGAGGAGGCGCCGCGGCCGGGTTGGGCTCCTTCGCGGGGTTTAGGAGGGTGATCGGAATCTGGTACGTGCTCGAGTGGCGGCGCGCGCAGCGTGATCGGTGGCCGGGATTTATGTGAGGAGGATTCGCGAGGGCCAAGCGACCGGCCGCAGGAGTTCGGCTCCCATGTGGTGTTTGATTGATAATAAGGTCATGTATAGTTCCCAAAATTTTCAAAATTTCTCGTCACATCGAATTTTTAGACATATACATGAAGCATTAAATATGGTTTAAAAAATAATTAATTGCACAATTTAGCTGAAAATGATGAGATGAATCTTTTGAGTCTAATTAGTCAATGATTGACATTAATTATCAAATAAAAACAAAGGTGCTACAGTAGCCAAATCGAAAAAAAATCGCGAACTAAACACGCCCTAAGCCGAGCCTCCACGCGCGAGGGTTAGGTTAATTTGAGTGCGAATAGTCTCCAAGACACGGCCAATCTGTGTAGGAGTAGACAGCTACTATTGTGCTCTAAGAGCATCTTCAACGGACTTTTCATTTTGAGTCCCTTATGTAAATTGGTCATTACCTCCATGCCCCTAAAAAATTCAGTCGCACATCTATACCCTTGCCCAAATTTTTATTCAGTAGGAGGTTTCATCTTTATCCTTCTTCAGTAGGATAAAAAACAAAATCTTTCAGAATCCATGAAACACGTTCAAGGACATCCACATGTGAAACCTGCAAAAGTTTTCAGCTTGAAAAATAAAGATGAAAAGAAAAAAGGGGCTGAAAGGAAATATCTAGAGAAGTGTCATTAATGGTAATCACAGGTATGCCAATTTATAGAAGATAATAGAAACACAGTAGCTGCATACTACCAAAAGTGGTATACCTCTGAATGCACCCGATTGTATTCATGAAGAGTTTTACCAGCTTGGGAAATTGCATTAACCAGTAACAATGCAGATGAAAGATACTTTATATTTGCATGTGGCTGCTCAAGCTCCTCTTTATTTTGAACCGTCTCCAAATCAAAGCTATAGAAGTGGTCGGCAATCCGATTAACGATAGTAGCAAACCCATCTGGCTTACTATTACCATTTTTCTTGGAGGAAGATCCCAAGAGGATATGCTCTTGAGCTGCAAGGAGCAAAACTCCTGCATGGACAAGTTTCCCATCCTTTATGTAATTCCAGACCTCATCAACCAGATCACTTGTGTGTTTTGCAAGCTCCCTAGTGGTATCCAAGAAGATCTTCTGCAAAAAAGAGTTTAAGAAAATGCTTTATTGCCTATGTTCCTTAAACAATAGTAACCTGGAGTTATAACCTCCAAGCAAAAGAAAACAGATTTTTAAGATTCATTAATAGTAGCTTGAAGTTGCTACCTCCTCTGTTTTAGTTAAAAAATTAAAGCAGTGTCAACACATGGTCTTAAAAAAAACTCACATATATAGAAATAATTCTGCATTTGAGAAGTGCAGGTGCAACGATGCTCAGTACAAAAGCAATATCATTGATTTAAGATATATGGCATTAGTCAACAATTTTCATCTATTACTCTGCAGAAGTAGTTTGTGCAAGGAGGGATGCAAAACAAACCATCTCGGGGAGATACAGAAGATGGAAAAGCTTGTAGATATCTGCTTTACTGTAGCTTGTATGCTCTCGGTTCGGCAAAAGATTGTCCTCCAGGTACTTTTGCAAGCAAGTGTTCTCAACTGCAACATGCTGTGGGAGTAGGCCCACACTGACTGTATTGCCAGCCATGCGTACATTAGCTGACACACCTTTGCGTACGAGCAACTTAATCATGTCAACAGAGAAAGTTTCAGCAGCTTCATGGAGGGGGAAGCGCCCATATTGGTTCATGTGGTTAGGTGGGCCAAGTATCTCTTCATAGTGTAGGCATTTACACTATGCCAAAATCGCAGATTGGAGCCGCGGAAAAACAAGCATAGGAGACGAAAAAAACTGCGTCACCAAATTTTCGTCACCGATGTGAATGTCATTGGTGACGTGTATTACTCGCGTCACCAATGATGACTTTTCGGAGACGCAGTTCTTATGTAACCGCGTCTCCCATATCGTCAAACAGCGACGTTACTTCGGAATTCCGCGTCTCCTATATCTGTTAATTGGTGACGAGTTTTCATTTCCACGTCTCCTATAATGTTATATTGGTGACGCGTGAAAAATCCATGTCTCCTAACTGTTCAGTTTTGGTGACGCTTCCTTATAAATCGTGTCTCCGGTAACTTATCTTAGGTGACACAGATCTTTGATCCGCGTCACCGATAACTCACATATTGACAGACACTAGAAGTCTAGACGCGTCTGCAATCTCAATTTTCTTTTTGACCACCTGCTTCATGCCACATGCCACAGACGTTCCATATCACAAATGCATTTCACATTTCACACGATTATCACACAGGCACATATGATTATCACAGCACATTTCACAAAGCCCTTAACTGCACATTTCACAAAGCCATATCACACATGCATTGCACATAGATTCCATCACAAGAAGTTTACTGTATGTTAACTAGGTTCATCACACAAGTAGCAACACAAATAACATGTGACAACATAAGAGATTATTCTTCAGAGTACATCACATAGGTTAATCTCATGTTCTTGCACTTCACACATCATTACCTAATGTGCTGAGAAACGTGGATTTTGGTAGTGGTGATCCCCATTGCTACTAATGACCTGGTCCATGATGAATGAAGCAATTTTTTCTCGAATTTTGAGTAACTCATCTTTGTCAAGGGGAGTAGTTGATACTTCGAACTCCTGTGTACATACAACAAGAGGTAGGTATCAGTTTGTATGAAACACATGTACAAAATGTTGTACAAGCTGCAAGATCTAGCTAAAGCTACTTGCACAAGTTTCTAGTGCATTGTCCATAAACACAATCAGCTGCAGCTTCAACAGTTCAGCAGTTCAACAATCAGCTACACAAGTTTTTTCTGAAAATGAACTATTAAGTGGCAGTTGCAATACTATTCTTAAATCAATAAAAATGACTAGTTTTATGCTTTGCTGAAATTGGAAAGTGGAAACTATCAACTATTCTAGATAGTACAGGAATTCCCCACAGCGTTTTCACAACCTAAGAACAAGTAACAGTCTGCGTTTTCACTTAATATCATTTCAGAAACAAACATTCAGAAAAAAAACATTTATTATATAGGCAGCTTCAAAAACAAGTAAGATTTAATAAGTAGATGAACTTATCAATCCCATAATTGCATGAAAATTATTATCATTGAAAGAGCGCAAAATGCGTGTAATAAGACAGTAGAGGTTTCCAATATTGATGGCCTCAGGAGGATAAATCCAAAATCCTTCAGAATAGATGAAACACGCTCAAGGACATCCACATGCGGAACCTGCTAAGTGTTGCACGTATAAGAAAGATAACGAGGAAAAAGGAGAGATGGGACAAAAGGCAATATCTAGACAATGGCAGTTATGGTAATTGGCCTAACCGCAAACATGCATCAACAGAAGATAATAGAAAAATAGTAGCTGTAGAATAACGTACTTCAATACATTACAAATGAAGCTCAAGACGTACTTCAGTACATATTTTTTTATTTTATGTTTATATGTAAAATTACTCAGAGATTTATGCATGATGTTGAGGTAGAAATGTATAATTGTGAGAAGCTTCTAGAAGATTAGAGAGTATGCATGAACTATGGTCACCATGCTTCTTGGTGAAATATAGAATACGCTGGAAATTAGATATTTGTATAGTTAGATAAGTATGAAGAAAATTTTAGAGTTAGATATTTGTAAAGAAGTCTGCAAAAGATGAAAATATGAAAAAACCATATGAGCCATGGAGTCTTATAAATAGGGGTACTCCTCTCCCCTCTTGCTATACCATGCCATAAAAAGTCTCAAGTAGGAGATGACAATGTTGCCATGCAGTGTAGTAGTGTCATGGTAGGATAGTTGCATAAAGAGTACAGGAGTCATGTGTTGTACTAAGTTATCGTGAATAAAGAGTTGAGTTTTCATATAGAGTTGTTCTATCATATTAGTGTTTAGGTGAATGTCTTCTTGGTGTAGCGTGGGCATAAGGTCCACAAAAGAAGTGATATCAAACTAAGGTTCAACTTCTCGGAAGTCGGTGTCAAGGTTAGGAGCGTCGATTTCTCAACACATGTTATTTATAGAACCGATAAATGGATTAGCTAGGCTATAGCTATAGCCTTTCTTAGCTTCTACAAACACCAAACGCTAAATGTCTTAGCCCGCTATTTTAAACACTGCGTCGTAGTAGGAGTAATATTCACGTAGATAGCCATAATTATGGCTGCAGCAATGACAACAACCGCAATATATGAAATGTGACACATCAATGTAGCAAAATTTGTCCTCAGCCTAGAACGACTCCAAGATCACACTGAATCACATCTTTAAGAAATATAGGCCAATACTTTGTCCAACTTTCATCCATGAAACTGTTAAGAACGCTTACAGCTCAAAATGCAGAGTTTTCAACAGCTCATAATGTGGCCAATATCGAAAAGAAAGCAAAGCATATACAGACTGAAGGGCAAAAAAAAGTTGAGCTAAAACTAAAAAGGAAGGCTCTTAAATGAAGCGACACTAATGGGACTGAATTCTTGAAGATTCTCAACAGCATTATTTTCTTGTTGAGAAGTCATCACAATAGTGAATGAATTATTATACAAGTGTGCTTCTTGGAGCATCTTTGGGTTCAGTATGATGGTGAGGCATTTGCTGGCCTTTCGTATCTCTACTTCTCCCTCCAGTTCATCAGCAAGTGCAATGCGTAGTAAACACAGATATCCCTCCTTCACGAGCTCCTGCCCCTTTCCCAAACCAAAGATATTTTGAATTTTTCGAAGCCTTGCAACACTTGATTCTGAACCGATCATCCAAATATGAACTTCAGAAGGTTTGAGAGCTCAACATACATTGTATAGATCATATAACTTGTCCTCGTCATTATCACCTGTGGTTGGAGCAATTCCTCTACCTGCTGTGATTTCTTTCTTGCTGCAGATATTGTAACTTGTGAATGTTAGTTATACTTGCCAAAACATGGCTAATAAAAAGAGATAAGAAAGTAAAGCATTTCAGCTAATGAGAAAGAAAGACAAGGAAAGCAAGATTACCAATATTTTTAAGGGGTGATGGTCTATCTTTGATGCTGGAGATTGGATCTCCATTCAGATGAGACTCCCATTTTTCCAAGATAGAGGCTGCAAGATACTTGTCAGTATGTGTGCTGGCAATAACATCATGGACCTTTCCAAAGAGCCTGGTCTTCCTCAGCAACCCATCAACGAACGATACACACTCTCTAGGTACCTGGCGGCACGTCAATTCATCAAAATGGCTAATCATCCATCTCAAGAGATTATATAGCTCTCCTAATGTGTCCTTATCACCAGGTCTCCGTTCCCTGCGGATCATGCATATGGAGGCAAACCTGTTGAACAGCATATGCTAAGTCTGGACGAGTGAATGTCAAATACTGCAGAGCTCCAGCAAGACAACAAAAGTCGTTAGGGTCGGTAACATGAACTCCTCCATCCGTAGAGAGCTTAGGATTTGTGTCAACTGGCATGGCACAAGGCTTGCAGTCAGACATACCGGCATGCTAAAGGATCTCCATCATATATTGGCGCTGGGACAGTAGAAGGCTAGAACTAGTGCGCTGCACATGCATACCTAGAAAGTGATGAAGCTCACCGAGATCCTTCATGGAGAACATCTGCTGGAGAGCACAGATGACACGGCGAAGTAGCTGAGGTGACGATGCAGTGAGGACGATGTCATCAACATAGAGCAGGAGATATGTAGTATCGCTGCCCTGGTGGTAGACAAACAAAGATGTGTCTGTCTTAGCCTCCACAAAACCAAGTTGAATGATGTAGGAGGCAAAGTGGCTGTACCAGGCCCTGTGTGCCTGCTTAAGACCATAAAGCGACCGATTGAGCTTGCACACATAACCAGGATGAGCTGGGTTGTCAAAACCTGTCGTCTGCGAGCAGTAGACTGTCTCAGATATGTTGCCATGGAGAAAGGCATTCTTGACATCCAACTGATGAACCGGCCAGCTGCGAGAAAGTGCCAAAGACAGAACTGTGCAACTGTAGCTGGCTTGACCACTGGACTGAAAGTCTCATCGAAGTCATTGTCGGGACGCTGTGTGAAACCACGGAGAACCCAACAAGCCTTGTAGTGCTCCAGTGTACCATCTGCCTTGAATTTGTGTTTGAACACCCATTTACCACTCACAATGTTGCAATGCGGTGGCCGTGGAACCAAATCCCAGGTACGGTTCATCAATAGAGCATCGAATTCCTCCTGTATAGCACCTCTACAATTCGGATAAGCAAGACCTCCTCGATAGGAGCGAGGAACCGGAGGGAGCGTCGAGGCGGTGTGGATGGATGGAAACTTCAGCCCACTCTTTGCACATGTGATCATCCCGTGTTGGTTAGACACGGGCTACGTCGGAACGACACCACGTGGCAGAGGTCGAGGAGGGGCCGGTCCATTGACAGGCCGACGGGAGTAGACGTGGACATACTCCTGCAGTGGACGTAGCTGAGGGGCGGTGGACGGCGAAGCCGCGGCCGGTGCAGCTGGAGGCACGGGCCGCGACGTGAAGACCAGAGACACCGGGGAGACCGCGGCAGTCGCGCCACCAGGGGTGGGCACTGCAGGTGCGCCAGCCTGGGAGGCTGCGGCAGGTGCGCCACCTATGGAGGGCGCCACAGGGGCACCAGTAAAGGACGCCGGGGCCGAGGTCGGGGACGCCGCGCTAGGAGCCGAACCTGGTGAAGGCGCTCCTGGGACAACTGGAGCGCACAACACGGGTGGAATCCCCAGGGCGGCTTGCTGGGACGACAAAAAAGATGGCACGGCTGTGGCCGCACGTGGTAGTGCAGCTGGCACCATGGGTGGACCTGCAGGCAAAGACTGTACGGGTCCAATTGGAGCCGGCATAGAATCAGTCTAATCCAAGAGGAACTCAAAATCCGTTGCATTAGGAGTGGATTGTGAGGCGAACGGGAATGAGGTCTCATCAAATACAACATGGCGTGAGATGAGGACCCTGTTAGACTGAATGTCAAGGCAGCAATACGCTTTGTGATTAGCGGAATATCCATGGAAGACACACGCGGCTGAATGCGGAGCGAGTTTATGTGCTGTGGTAGCGGAGAGGTTAGGATAACATAAACAACCAAAGACCTGAAGATGACCATAAGAAGGTGCTGTGCCAAACAAAGTGAAGTGAGGTGTGGCAGACTGCAAAGTTTTGGTCAGGAGGATGTTCAACACGTGTGTTGCTGTGTGAAGGGCTTCAACCCAATAGGATGGAGGCATGCTGGCCAGAAACAGCAAGGAGCGAGCATCATTATTGATGGTAGGAATCATGCACTCGGCTTTACCATTTTGAGGCGAAGTGTATGGGCAGGACATGCGCAAGTGAACACCATTGGTGAGGAAGAAGGTGCGTGTGCAGGAGTTGTCGAACTCACGCCCGTTGTTGCACTAGACGAGTTTGATGACCATGCCGAACTGTGTGTGAATATAGGAGAAGAAGTTTGCCAGTGTGGAAAAAGTGTCAGATTTAACACGAAGAGGAAAAGTCCACAAGTAATGAGAGCAGTCATCAAGAATAAGCAAATAGTATTTGAATCCAGAAATACTTGGAACTGGTAAGGTCCACAAATCACAGTGTATAAGATCAAAATTACTAGTAGCACGCGAGTTTGATGACTGAAAAGGCAAACGAGTATGACTTCCAAGCTGACAGGCATGACAAGTCTGGCTAGGTGCTGTATTACAAAAGGGAATGACTGAAGCGACTTTCGCTAAGACCTCATGACCTGGGTGACCAAGACGGCGATGCCACAACGAGGGGGTAGATGCAGCTACAAAAGCGTGCGCCGAGGGAAGCTGCAGAGGGTACAGGGGGCCGGAGCTATTGCACCTGAGGATCAACTTTTGCGACGCCAGATCCTTCACAGAGCAACCAGCGGGGTTAAATTCAACAGAGCAATTGTTATCAGAGGTGAACTAGTGTACGTAAATAAAATTCTTAATAAGTCTAGGAGAAAAAAGAACATTATTAAGAGACAGATGACCAGGAATAGACATAGCGCCAGTGGCCGTGATGGGAAGTAAAGAGCCATCGCCGACAACAATTGATGAAGGAAAAGGGTACCGCGGAGGTAAAATATGTGAAAGAGTGGAAGGACTGGAGGTCATGTGCGAGGTAGCACCTAAGTCAAAGTACCAGTCAATCTGCTGGGGCTGCTGGAGCGACATGATGCTGAAGGTCGAGGCTAGTGACTGCTGATCCCAGGAGGTGCCAGTCATGGGGTTAGTGAACCCTAGGGGTGCCTGTGCGACAGGAGTAGGAGCAGTGCCGTAGACGTGCTGAGGCACCATGATGCCATAGTAGGCCTGCAGGACAGGCTGAACCTGTCAATGCAGCGCTTGCTGCTGAGCTTGCAGCGCCTGATGGTGCACAAGAAGCGCCTGTTGGTTCGGTGCCGGGGTGGCTACTTGCTGCACAGGTGGAGTAGCGGGAGGGCGCTGGGCGGGCCATATCTGGATGGCCCCCGTCCACAGGTTGTAGAAGGATGGCCACTGCGCATTGTTTGCTGACGTAGGCGCAGTGGAAGACCGAGTGCTCGAGCCACCTCCGCCTGTGGTGGGATGAGCAGCATTGGCGCCCTTGGGCGCCTTGGAGCGCTTGCCCCGGCCTTGGAGCGCTTGCCCCGGCTGCCCTTGCCGGAGGAGCCACCAGACCTGCCCCCCCCCCCCCCCACATTTCCCTTGCCACTGCCAGAGCCAGAGCCGGAGCCAGATTGGCTGGACTGGCACTGGGTAGGTGCAGAAGGGCACTAGGAAGGTGTGGACGTCTCGGCGAGGAGCGTAGTGAAGGGGGTGGACGCCTGTTCTGCCATGGTGAGCTCCTCCAAGGTGAGGTCGTCGCAGACCTCCAGGAAGGAGGGGAAGAGACGACTCCGGTGAAGATGACGCCTGATGGAGATGAACTTCTCGTTGATGCCGCGGAGGACGTTGAGGACAAGCGTACGGTCAGTGACGGTCTCGCCAAGATCGGTGAGGTCATCAGCCATACGTTTGAAGCGCTTGCAGTATTCTATGATAGAAAGATCGCCCTGCACCAAAGTTTAAAACCAGGCGTCAAGATGAAGAGCGTGCGCTTTCTTGTTCCCAAGGAACTGAGCCTCGATGGCGAGCCAGGTGGTGCGGGCGGTGGTGCCCTAGGCGCTCCAGGAAAGGATGATGTTGACGAGATCATTGGCTAGGGTGCCGTAGAGCCAAGATCGTACGACGCAGTCCATCCGTGTCCAGTCAGGGGAGGGATGCGCAGGGTGATCACTGAAGACATGATCCTGCAGCTGGTACTTCCCTAGGGTGAGGAGGAACTGTTCCCTCCATCGGGAGTAGTTGCCGGAGCTGGTGTCGAGGACGACGGGAATGAGACTCCGGATGCTCTGCACGGCAACTGCCTGTGCGTGCAGGTTGAGGACGGCGGCAGCCTCATGGAGAAGCAGAGTGCCGTACAGATTGCCCTCGCCATCGGGAAGGGAAGCATCGGTGGCGATGGAGCGGTCGTCGTCCAGGGCGTCGACGGCGGCTTGGCCCTCGTGTGCGGCGCGATTCAGAGCAGCACACGCACGGGAAGCCGCGGCGTCACACTTGTGGGAGGTGGCCTCCTGCTCAGCTTGTCGGACGCGAGCAAGAGCAGCCTCATGCGCGGCCTGGCGAGCGGCATGCGCGTCGGCCTTCGACGCGGCGGCATTCGCAGCGGCCTTGGCGGCGGCAGCGTCCGCGGCGGTCTTGGCTGCGGTGGCGGCGTCGGAGGCAGGAGAGGGACCGGCCATCGGCAATGACGATCTGATGATCGGTGCGTGATGGGCAGCGCCGCAGGAGGTGCGGCGGGTCTAGCGGTGCAGGGGACGCACGCTAGGGTGCGGAAGCGGGATCTTGGGGATCCCGGACTCGTGATACCATGAAAGTAATGAGGTTTGCTTGGAATTATTGCTTGATTAGGGTTTAACACAAGGGTTACATCTATAGGCAAGGGATAGCCTGCCCAACCTAAACAGCTGCGTTCGGCACAGGAGCCAGCCCTAGCCGAGGCGCACAACACACCTGGGCTTATCACACACACACACACACACACATATACAATTCTAACAGCATGCACTCCACATTTTTTTTGCGAAGTCATATGATGTGAGGTAAACTACATTATCAACAATGCTATTGTATGCCCAGTGGAGTCCCTGAGACCGCTTGCCATGAAGAGAGAAAGGTGAAAGCAGTCCCCTAACCTTCAGAGGAGCCTCATGAATCTGAAAGAGTTTCCGAAGATTTTCAACCTCGAAGTGATTCTTGCAGGTAAGTTTGTCTTCATTAACTGCTTCTTCAAAAGATCGTATGCCCTCTCGGCCTCTGTCAACACTCGGAATGGAGCTGTCTTGATAGGACGCTTTTGAAGCGGGGACATGAAATCCAGACTCTTTTGCTTGTGGGGGAAGTTGGTGGGGCATCCTCGAATCACGATTACTATCGGCAGAGAAACTTCTTCTGGGCATACCAATAGAGCAATGACCATTTTCTCCACAACCAAATGGCACATGCTACACATAGGCACATAGCAAGGTTGGATACGAGATGCCATTCTCCACAACCAAGAAGCTCAGATTCTAAACACGTGAAAACAAGTCAAATCTTTGTTACAACGAACTATAGGCAAAACACTCAGTTCGAGATCTAGTCACCAATTTGCAAAATCATATAAAAGTGAACTCTTTTACCCATCTGGGACTAACTGGGAGGAGGGTGGACGAAGGTAAAAACAGGTATATTGCACTTCACTCAGAAATTTGAGTGGCTTTTCACAATGTTTCATTTCATCATTAACTATCCTAATCAACTTCCCTACTTAGATACCTTGTACCGAAATGGTACCAACAACTTCCCTACTTAAATACTTATTACCAAGAGGATCATTTACATATGTACCCTTGGATTACCCTAGTGATCTGTCTTCAATTCATCATACCACGCTCACAAACACATTATAAATGAAAAAGGGCCTCATGTTTTAAACACGTGAAACAAGTCAGATCTTTTGTTACAACGAACTGCAGGCAAAACAACAGTTGGAGCTCTAGTCACCAATTTCCAAAACCAAAATCATGTATAAGTGAACTCTTGTCTAACCGGGAGGAGGGTGGACGGAGGTGTGTCTGGGAGGGGGGGGGGGGGGGGGGTGCATCTGGCTGTGGTGGTAGGGCGGCTGGCTGTAGCCGACGAGCGTGCTCAGCTTGCCGGCGGTGGTGGCTGCTCCGATGAACGCCGCCGGCGATCCCCCCTTGCGGTGCCCAGCTGACGCGACAGAGCTCATCGAGGACACGAAGCCATCGTGACTAGTCCTATCGCCGCTGGGGATGCGCCTGTGCCATGCTGCAACGCGTCTCCATCATGATGGATAATAGCCTGTTTGCATTTTGCGCGTTGGAATCCGTAAGGCGATCAGTGTCCATAGCAACGTTTTGCTTTTGCCATAGGCTTTCAGTGAGGCGCGTAGGCACATAGCGCGGAACAGCTAGCGCTCACGGCCAATGACCGAACATGCTGCATTTGACCATTCTTTCGGAAGAGGTTCCTCCCGTAGTAGAGTATTGCTTTAATTTCTTTCAATCTTCTTAAAAAATCGCAGATGCCAAGCACTTTGAGGTCTGACTCTCTGTGTTTAAATATGAGAACATACCATACTGCAGAATGCAGTATAACTAACCATAGCAGTTTATGGAGAGTCGTTGACAACGGGTAGGCGCACCTTGCAGGACAGCATGAGGCGTCTGCGCGTCTCCAAGGCCAATGCAAGGTGGGTGGTCACTGTCCTCGATAGCAGCAGGCGCCCGGCCCGGCCTGGACAATAATCTGCTGTTAGCCAAGAGCCCAAGACGCTCCGGGCGGTTCCCCGTGGGGCTAAGCCGCTCAGGCTCATCTACTTACAGCTTGCTGGCGGCTGGCAAGGATCGGAGCCAACGACCTGCGCCGACGACGTCGGATAGGAGGGGACTGTCTGGCGGTGTCCGCACCACCGAGCGGCCATACACTCGCTCGGGCAGTTCGTCATTGCCTCGCCTCGGTGGGGTCGCCGCGTTCGGCGCGAAGCGGTCGATGCAGTTTGGTGCGGTCCGGCAAGCTCCTCGATCGTGAAGGTGCCGCAGGCCCGCAGTAGATTCGATGCGGTCATCGTGCGCCACCGCTGGCGGCTGTTGGTGCTGAGCCGCGCCCACATCCACGACGCGGGTCGAGTACTCGAGCTCCGGTTGACCACTGGATGCGTCAAGTCTATTGGTGAACAATGTCGCCGCCCGCCCGCCATGAAGTGGTACGGTGAACACGCCTAGCTACAGCCAGCATTGTCGCTGGAACTCCGGCTGCCTCGACGCAACGCCCTCGAGCTGGAGCGCTGCTGATCAGGTTCATGTACACGGTCATCGTGATGAAGATCGCGCTCACCAGTCACCACGGGGCTGGTGCCCACGCTGAACGTGTCCGCGCCTTCCTCGCGCTCCGACGGTGGACGCGCGCGCTGGAGCGCCTCGGCATCGCACACCGTTCCTTCACGCGACAGGAGAATTGCGTCGTCAAGACATGCGCCGTCGCTTGCTAGCCTGCTACACCATCGCCGGGCTTTGGCGGTCATCTCTATCCTCTGTTCTACTCAGCTCAGCTCAGCTCGTCGCGGCGCCCGCTGACGGTTGTCGTTGACTAACATGCTGGTTCGCGCGTGCGCTTGCAGGAGGGCATGGACAACAAGAAGACGTACGAACTGTCCTCGAACTCGCCGGCCAATGTGCCGGGAAGAGCTACAAGTTAAGCAGCCATGGGCCCATGGTGCTCGCCAAGATGAAGGACACCGCCGAGGCCTTCCTCGCCCTTCCTCGGCAGCGAGGTCCGCCGTCCACGACGCCGTGATCACCATCCCGGCCTACTTCAACGACGCGCAGCGCCAGGCCACCAAGGACGCCGGCACCATCGCGGGCCTTAACGTGCGCCGGATCTTCGCCGAGCCCGCCGGCGCCGGCGCCGCCATCGCCTACGGCCTTTTGACGCGAAGCTGGGCAGCGGCGAGATGGAGAGGAACATGCTCATGCTCATGTTCGACCTCGGACCTGCAGCCCTCGAGAAAAAGTTAACGAGATGTTCTCTGCTCGGGTCTTGATCGTTCTATGGGCTGCAGGCCTGCAGCATCGCTCCAGCTGCTTCAGAGTTCAGAGAATGCATGCACCTGCATCATTTTCCCCAAAACGATTTTGGAAAAGAATTTTGGTAATATAAAGTACTAAATGAAGTCTTACAATTTTTTTTGCACGAATGGGTTGTAAATCGCGAGATGAATCTAATGATGGTAATTAATTCATAATTAGTAAACAATTACTGTAGCATCACTATTGCAAATCATGAATTAAGTAGTCTCATTAGATTCGTCTCATAATTTACAATCCATCTGTGCAAAAAATTTATAAATAGACTTCATTTAGTACTCCATGTGTTGCTGCGGGAAATGGGCGACTAATAAACTACTCGATTGCTCGTTTGTTGTGCGCTAGATCGAATATGATCTAGCACGCAAAGACTCGAGGATTTAGACTGGTTCGGCCCGAAAATGCCCTACGTCAAGTATGGGGGGTGGTGTTCTTGTTCTATTGCTCTCGAGCCCGGGTGCTCAAAGTTCTGAGGGGAGCTTACAAGTGGTGTCAAGCAGTGTCGAACCTCCAGGAGTCCAACTCTTTCCTACGTGGAGGACTTTCCCTTTTATAGTCCAAGGTGGGGGCCCCATTTACATATATCTAGCGCTGTATCTTGGGCCTGTCTGGGAGTCCTTCGTCCTCGTCAGTCGCCGAGGCCCACTCAGTCAATCCGGAGTGGGGAGGCTTGAGTCTGGCTAGTTTTCTTAGGCAACGGGTTGTCCACGCGCTGTCCCATCCTCGACCAGTCGGGACAGCCTGGTCACTCGGATGGTCGCTCGGGGATCATCTCCGGTCTTGTCCGCCTGGGCCTACGCCCTTATCCGCAGGGCTACCTCACCTCCTCCTTGCGTAGCCCCTGCCCGTAGGGCAGCGCACCCGGTGAGGGATGCCTTACTGAGGTCTGGCGGGGGACGTCTCGTCACGCTCGCTGGTATAATGGAGTGGTGTGCAAGGGCAACCATCATTACTGCGCAGGAGGCGACGTCCGTTGATGCCCTCTCCTGTAGTGTCGCGGGGCCCGCACTTGCGGCGCTGTCCCTCTGTCAGAGAGCCTTGTAGCCTATGTCTACGCCACAAGATAAGGGGAGCAGGCGTCGTGGAGCATGTACAGGGGCCTGTCTTGACCGACACGCCTGTCAGACGGTGCGGTAATCTTGGAGCGCACGGCCGGATCGCCCGGTACGGCTCTGACCCGGGGCGCTAGGTCGGGGAGCCTCCACGTGTCCCAGCCGTGTTGGCTTACCAGCGAAGGCAACTGCCTATGCTGGTTGGTGGGCCGCGCCGCGTCTGGCCCAGGAGACTGGTTGGGCTGTCCCTGCACGAGTCAGGCCCGTCAGGGGTCCCGGGTTTACACCCCCGTCAGAGGCCCCCGAGTGGCTCTGTGGTTTTGATAACCGCGGAGCCGCTGGACTCGGTCTGATGACCCCTGGCCGGGGCATCCCATTTGCCCGTCCGCGTTCCCAGCTTTCGGCGGGCGCCAGTGCTGGCGTGACGGAGTCGTGCCGATCTTGATGGCTGGCTGGAGCGCGGGTACCGTGGAATCTCGAGGCCTGCCGTCGCGTCTTATCACCGCACCGCGGGCGCCTTGGCTTCCCCCCTGCTCGGGGCCGCCCCCCATTGGTGGGTCGTGCGGCGCCCATGCCCCGAGTGGCGCGGCGGTCGCTCTGCGAGCTGGGCCCATTCCACCAGCAGGGCGAAGCTAACATAAAAGTTGAGGTGGTGCACTCTATACGTAACAAATAATTTTTTCTTGTAATATATGGTAAATCTCAGTAAATTTAGTGGTAAAAGTTTGTTTTACCCTGGTGCCTGTGCACCAGGTTAGCACACTGTGGCTTTGCCCCTGTCCACCAGTATTTAAGAGAGGGGTTCGGTTTGGTGAAGATTTATGGTGTGCCATGTTTGACTGGTCCGTTGGGTGCTGGGGCCGTTTGTGTCCACGTTTGCCTATAAATAGGGGCGTTGTGGATACATGGTTCCACACAAGAAAACGGGTCATGGAAACCCCTTTGGTAGTTTTCTTCGTCGCACCCTACACCCGTCCTCCAGATGAGGGCGGGCATGTCCTATGTCTCTGGTGCTAGAAGAATGCTTGCGAGCGGCGAGGGATCTTCCTCAGGCATGAAATCATCAACGAGTTCATCCCGCCTACCGCCGTTCGGCGCCGAGGAGTTCGAGGGCTTGCTGCCGGAGTATGGCAAGCCAGGCCACCGGTCTGTCGGCTCCCTTGCCAATCGGTTCGGGGGGCTCCCGGCTTCACTGGTGGCCTCCTTGGACTCTCCTCGGCGTCGGCCGGGTGATCTGGTGGTGGTGGACCTATCCTGCCACGGGGGTCGCCCTTCTGCATCCTTGTTGGTGCTGCTCCCCCGAGATTTCGGGTGGGTGCATCAAGCGTTGTTGACGCGGAGCCGCAGATCTGCTGCCTCATCTTCCAGTTTTAACTGGAAGGCGGCACAGCTTGGCGTTGTGCTTTGTGGCAGCGGGGGACGGTCATGGGCTCTTCTCTCGTCTGGCAGGGTGGTCTTGCAGCCGGGATGGGTCTCCGCGCCTCCGTCCGAAGGCGGGCGATTTTCTGAGGGGCGACTGGAAGGCGTCGTGGCCCGGGGGGAAGGAGATCATGGCCCGTCTTCCAGCACCTGAGGAAGATACTCAGAAGCGGCGACGATGAGGAGCTTGAGCTAACCTCAGCTCCATTAAACTCCTCGACGACGTCGTCTGCCTCTACCTCCGCCGGGGGTCTCTCGGCACGGCTGATGCTAGGAGAAAGCTTGCAAGGTGCTACAAGAAGTCTTGCGATGTTCTTTGGCCATGTCCTCCAGCTTGCCAGGTAGTGGCCGTTGCCTTAGCCCCCATTTGTTGCTCCCTTTGTGGGAGTAAACGGATTTGATCTATTGTATCCGCTGTCTCCCCGAGTTGTGGACAGCTAGCTTTTGTTTGTAGTAATGGTTTTCGGCCGATTGTTTTAGGGAGATGATTAATGAAACGAAGTTCGCCCTGGGGCGTTTTTTGGTTGTTAGTTTGCCGCACTGTCTTTTCATTTTCATGCCTTAATGGTAAATGAACTCCACTGCGATCGGAGGAGGTGAACCCTGCCACTTGACCTAGGTGGCCCCAAATGGCGGGTTCGACGAGCTCGATAACGGGTACGCCAATTTAAGGACAATCCGAGTGAAGTCTGACCCTGCCGCGGACGGTCGGGTCGACAGAGCCCCATTGGGAGCACTCCACTGCTCAACAGCCCGCATCCCAATCAGATACCCGAGCCGTCAGCCAGCTCGGGGGGCCTAGTTGGCCTCCCCCCTGGAGGGGATTCCGTGGAACGCTAGAGGCCGGATCGGACAAGAAAATTTGAGACGACCCGACTGCTGCCGGGGCAGGTTGGGCTTGGGCCGCTTGGTGCTCATCTCGGTTTTTGTTCCCTGGCTCTTTGAGTCAAGGCGGCGCGGAGCCCTTAGCAGACTGGCCTTCGAACCTTGAGATCGAATCATGCGGTTGTGATTCATTTGAGGCATGGAAACGGTTCGCCGTCTCTCCTGCAATTGGAAACGAATTGACGACAGGGGATTTAATTGAAACTGTGGAAATACGCACCCGTTGAGCCGATGCGTCGCGCCGGTTGCCGCAGAGAGGCCCGTGTGTGCCGGCTCGTGCCTCGAGGCATCACTTCGTTCGGGAACCGCCGTAGAGTGATGACGATGATGAGCCTATTTAACCCCCTGCCACCTATTGTCTCGTCTCCGTCGACGCTGTTGCCTGCCAGTTCGCGGAGAAAAAATAGAGAGAATGAGAAGACAAAGGCGCGGGGGGGAAGAGAGAGAGGAGAGGTGCTAACCGCCTTCTTCGTCATCGTGATCTTCTCCGATGGCTGACGGCAAGCGCACCCGCGATGAGGAGTCCAGTGCTCCGCCGTGCGGTCTGCCGCGGGTGTGTCGCGAGCTCTTCCGGGGAAGGTACTTCTCGATGCCATCCTTCTTCATATGTCTCTGCATTTTGTCTTGTTGTATTCTCGATAGTTCCCGCGTGGTGGTAGGGTGGCGTCGTCGGGTCCCGGCGTGTGGATCGCGGGGCAAGGCGGCGTCGGGCCATCGGGCGTCGTCGCCGCTTCTGGCTCCTCCTCGTCTGGCAAGCATTCGGCGTGGGTCGGTGCCGGAGCGCCCGCCGCTGCTGCCTTCGGTTCTGCTTTGCCCTTGGTTGTGCCTCTAGTGCCAGTCGTCGCGGCGCCATCGGCCGCCGCCGCTGCTGCGTCGGGTTCGCCCGCGGCGTCTGCCACGTCCTCAGAGTCCGGTTCTGCAGAGGTCCATCCGGACATACCAATCCTGCAGCGGGAGTGCGATTTGGCGCGTGACCGCTTCTCGGCCGCCTCGGTCGAGATCGAGCATCTGCGGGACAACCTGCGAGTGGTCGAGGTGGCTCGCGGCGCTATCGAGGAGGAGGCACGTGCGGCGAGGGATGCCGCCGCGGACGCCCAGGCCCATGCCTTTGGTGAGTTCTGTTCTTGGTCATGTCATCCATTGTCTATTTTTCCTACATTTCACAACTTTTATCCGCAGTGCTGGAGGAGGAGTTGGACGCCGTTCGTCGTGAGGTGACGGACTTGCAGTGCCGCCTCGACGAGGTAGAGGACCAACGCGAGGCCCTGGAGGATGGCGCGCTCGCCGTCTTCCGCGTGGTGGAGCCGTGGGCGCCCATGCGGGTGGTTCAGCTCCACGCCCTCCCCGCGATCATTCGCTCGGTGGTGAGGCTGGGGATCCGTTGCGGTGCCGCCGCCGCATTGGCCTCCGTCCAGCTTCGCACCGGGATGCACCTCGGGGGAATCGACGCCGGCTTCCCGGAGACCTCTAGCGCGGCGGTCCGTCGGACGGCCATGCGGAACTTCGCCGGGTTCGGGCGGGTCATCACGGCGGAGATGGGCGTCGACGCCCTACTGCAGTGTGGCGCGGACCCGGACCTGGACGACTCGTAGTGGCCCGGCGGGACGGAGGTGGAGCACGGGGCCGGCCGGCGGCCATCTTTTTATTTTGTTTAATTATGAAATGTCTGTAAGTGCTGGGCCCCAAGCCGTTCGTGCGGCTTGGGTGAACATCTGGGGTGTCTGTCATGTGTGCAGTACCCTGATTATGTTTAATGTCTTGTTTGCTTCTTATGCTCTTGCCCGGCTTTTCGTCTAGCGCGGGTTCATTTTTTCGAAAAAGTTTCACCGTTTTGCTTTTTGATTTCCTTGTGGAAGTTTCTGTGTGTTGTGTGGCAAGAGAAAATGGTGTGCGTGTGCCGCACAGTCTGTCCCAGTGGGGTCCCTGAGCGCCTTGGCCTGAGAGTGCTCAGGTCAAGGGGTTGTAGAGGTGAAAAACGCAACAGAAAGTAGGATGGTCGAAGACCATGGTCTGGCCCCCGAGCGCGCCGAGCCAAATGCAGTTGGGTCAGGGTGCTGGGAACCAGAGAGCATGTGTGCTGCTAAAGGATAAAATGCAGGTGTCCGGCCCCCGAGCGATTCCGAGCCGGGAGTGGCCTGGGTCGGGACGCCGGGGGAGTGCACTGTGCTGTGCGGGAAGAAGAAAAATCGACAGGTGTCGGGCCCCCTAGTGTCCCGAGCCAAAAGTGGCCGGGTCGGGGCACTGGGCTGAGCCGCTAGTGCTCTTACAGGAAAAAACACCGTAGCTATTCTATGTTGCAGGAGTTGGTCAGTATGTTACTGTCGGAGTCTTTTAACTTGTAGGTGCCTGGCCGTATCACCTCTACGATACTGTAGGGTCCTTCCCATGGCGGTGAGAGTTTGTGCTTGTCCTTCGTCGACATGACTCGTCGCAAGACCAGATCTCCGACTTGCAGCGTCCTCTCCCGTATACGCCTCTCGTGGTACCTGCACAAAGTTTGTTGGTAACGGGCTGACCGGTGTAATGTTGCTAGCCTTGCTTCCTCCAAAATTTCCATGGCATCCCTCTGGGCCTCGGCTACCATTTCTGGCTCAAACACTTTGACTCTCGGGGCACCATAGTCTAGGTCAAAAGGGAGCACGGCCTCCGAACCGTATGTTAGGAAGAAAGGTGTTTACCCCATTGACCAGTTAGATGTGGTTCGCAAGATCCAGAGGACTTCTGGCAGCTCTTCCACCCAACGACCTGCGAATTTTTTGAGCATGTCAAAAATTCGCGGTTTGAGCCCTTGGAGGATTAGGCCGTTAGCTCTCTCAACTTGACCATTTGTGCGTGGGTGTCCGACCGATGCTCAGTTGATCCGGATCTCGTATCCTTTCGCAAACTCTTGGAAGTAGTGGCCCGTGAAGTTGGTTATGTTGTCGGTAATGATGGAATTGTGCACGCCGAACCTGTATACGATATCCAGGAAGAACTTGATGGCCTCCTTGGAGTCGATTGTGGTGATCGGCTTGGCCTCTATCCACTTGGTGAACTTGTCGATTGCGACAAGTAGGTGGGTGAACCCTCCTGGTGCCTTCTTCTGTGGACCGACCATGTCTAAACCCCACACGGCGAATGGCCATGTTATGGGAATGGTCTGAAGGGCCTGAGCTGGCAGGTGGGTTTGTTTCGCATAGAACTGGCAATCTTTGCACGCGCTGACGATTTTCTCCGCGTTGCGCAGTGCTGTTGGCCAGTAGAATCCTTGTCGAAAAGCTTTTCCGACCAGGGAGCGCGGTGGAACATGGTGTCCATAGATACCGACGTGTATCTCAAGAAGAAGTTCCTTGCCCAGGGCAATGGGAATGCACTTCATGAGAATGCCAGTTTCAGACGGGTTGTGTTTGTAGAGCTCGCCGTCGATTAAGGAGAATGTTTTGGCTCGTCGGGCGATCCGGCGAGCTGCATTGCGTTCCTCAGGGAGGACTTCGTGGAGAAGGTAAGCCAGTAGGTCAGTCCTCCAATCTGTGTCGTCTTCCTGACTTGAGTCGGATTGGCCTGTGGCCAGGCAGAGTGGGCCCCTAGGTGTCTGGTCGGGGGCTGGTTCGGAGGGAGCGTGCTTTGTTTTCTTTGCATGCTCTGTTTCCTCTGCCCGTGTCTTGTCTGCGGTAGGCGACTTTTCTCATGCTGATGGCGCGTTTAAGTCGTTGACGAAAACACCACTGGGCGCCGGCTTGCGCTCAGCGGCCATCTTTGCGAGAGCGTCTGCATCGGGGTTTTGATTCCGTGGGATGTGGTGGAGCTCCAAACCTCGGAATTTCCCTTCTAACTTGCGGACTTCCTAGCAATATGCATCCATGAGAGGGCTCTCGCAGTTGGAGTTCTTTATGACTTGGTCGATTACCAGCTTGGAGTCGCCGTAGACGTATAGGCGGGTTGCCCCGATGTCGATGGCTATACGGAGACCGCTGATGAGCGCCTCATATTCTGTGACATTGTTGGATGCGGGGAAGTGGAGGCGGATCACGTACTGGAACTTGCCTCCCTCTGGGGAGACCAGGACGACCCCGGCCCCCGCGCCGGGTCCCATGACCGACCCATCGAAGTAGAGGGTCCAGTATTCATGAGAGATTCCTGGGGTCGGAGTCTGAATTTCTATCCACTCGGCGATGAAGTCAGCCAGGGCATGAGACTTTATCGCCGTGCGTGGTATGAATTTGATGCCGTAGCCCATTAGCTCAACCGCCCATTTGGAAATCCGCCCCACGGCGTCGCAGTTGCGGACCACTTCACCGAGTGGGAATGAGGTGACGACTGAGACCTCATGCTCGGTGAAGTAATGTTGCAGCTTCTTGGCCGCCATGATGACGGCGTAGAGGAGTTTCTGTGTCTGCGGGTACCGCGACTTGGTGTTGGTCAGTACCTCGCTGACGAAGTACATGGGGCATTGGACTTTGAGGGCCGTGTCCCGGCTCCTCCCTTTCTACTACCAGAGCGGCGCTGACTACATGGTTGGTGGTTGCCAGGTAAAGCAGAAGGGGTTCGCATGGATCTGGTGCGATGAGCACCGGGGGAGAGGACAAGAAGGTCTTGAGGCGGTCGAGGGCCACCTAAGCCTCCTCTGTCCAAACAAAGGTGTCAGACTTCTTGAGGAGTTTGTACAGCGGTAGGCCTCGCTCTCCCAATTGGGCAATGAATCGACAGAGCGCTGCTAAGCACCCGGTTAGCCTCTAGATGCCCTTAATGCCACGGATAGGGCCCATGTTGGTGATGGCCGTGATTTTGTCGCGGTTGGCCTCGATGCCGCGCTCGGACACCATATACCCGAGGAGTTTGCCCTTAGGCACACCGAACATGCATTTCTCAGGGTTCAATTTGATGTTGAACCACTTGAGGTTTGCAAACGTGGCGCTCAGGGTGGTGACTAGGTCATCCGCGCACGGTGTCTTGACGACGATGTCATCAACGTAGACCGTGACCGTCGCCCGAGGCAGATCCGGCCGGTCGGGGTCGGTCGGTGGATTAATCTGGTCGGAGAAGCAGGCTTGCATGCATCACTGGTATGTTGCTCCTGCATTCTTGAGTCCGAACGGCATCGACACATAGCAGTATGAGCCGAACGGCGTGATGAAGGATGTCGCGAGCTGGTCGGATTCCTTCATCGCTATCTGGTGATAGCCCGAGTAAGCGTCTAGAAAAGACAAGATCTCACATCCAGAGGTGGAGTCGATTATCTGATCTATTCTAGGCAAAGGAAAAGGCTCCTTGGGGCAAGCCTTGTTCAGGCCAGTGTAATTAACACACATCCTCCATTGTCCAGTTTTCTTCTTTACAAGGACTGGTTAGAGAGCCAGTCGGAGTGACAGACTTCTTTTATGAAGCCAGCAGCTAACAGTTTAGCTATTGCCTCTCCTATGGCCCTACACCTCTCGTCGTCGAAGCGGCGCAGGCGTTGCTGGACGGGCTTGGATCTCGGCAAAATGCGGAGCTCGTGCTCGGCGACCTCCCTTGGGATGCCTGGCATGTCGGACGGCTTCCAGGCAAAAGTGTCCTTGTTGGCGCGGAGGAAGTCGACGAGCGTGAATTCCTATTTGGCTGACAGCTGGGAGCCGACCCGCACCGTCTTGGTTGGATCGGTCTCGTCGACCATGACCGACTTGGTCTCATCAGTGGAGATGAAGGTCGGTGCCTGGCTGGGCTTGCCAAGGGTCAGGACGGCATTCTGGAGTGGCGGCATGAAGCTGGCCGAGCTCCACTGAGTTCGCCGCAGTGGTGGCGAGGTCGAAGTACTCGCGGCTGCTGACGTAGGCCTGCTCGAAGGAGCCGCTCACCGGGATGACCCCGTTTGGGCCTGGCAGCTTGAGCTTGAGGTAGGTGTAGTTGGGCACCGCCATGAACTTGGCGTAGGCGGGGGCGCCCGAGAATGGCGTGGTACGCCCCCTTCTAATCTACCACCTCAATTGTGAGAATCTCAGTGCGGTAGTTGGCTTTGTTGCCGAACGTGACCGGCAAGTCGAGGTTGCTGACCGGGTACGCCTTCATGCCCGGCAGAATGCCGTAGAAGGGGAAGAGAGAGGCTCGCAAGCAGGCTCGTGGGATCCCCATGGCTTCTAGGGTGTTGATGTACAGGATGTTGAGGCTGCTGCCCCCGTCCATCAGCACCTTGGACAGGTGCATGTTGCTGACGACGGGGTCGACGACGAGTGGGTAGCTCCCAGGTCGAGGGATGCTGGCCGGGTGGTCGTCCTGATCGAAAACGATGGGCGTGGACGCCCATTTCAACTTTCTGGGGATAGCGCTGCGGCGGCACATACCTCGCGAAGCCGCACCTTCTGCTGTCGCCTGGAGCATTCATCCTCCAGGCCGCCGATGATGACCAGGCACCGGTCCACCTCTGGGAACGACCCTTCTGCCGGCTTCTCCTTGTCCTGTTCAGCGTCGGGTTGCTTGTCGCGACCGTCTCTGTCGGACTTGGCTGTCCTGCGAAGGAGGCGCTTCATCATGTCACAATCCTTAAACTTGTGATTCACCGGATAGCCATGGTTGGTGCATGGCTTCTCCAGGAGGAGCTGATTGAAGTAATCGTTTCTGGGAGGGCACTTATCTTGGCGGTCGGTCGCCGCGACCTCGCCGGCAATGGGAGGCCGGCGATTCTTCTTGTTCTTCCTATCATCACGGCTTAAGGAAGGCCTATCGGGGTTGTGACGTTTCGCATTCGCCACGTGCTGGTCCCGCTCAAAGACGGCCCTGACCGCCTCCTCGCCGGAGGCGTGGTTGGTGGCGATGTCCAAGAGCTCGTGCGTGGTGCGCGGCTTCTGGCACCCCAGTTTGTGGACTAGGGTTTTGCAGTGCGTCCCGCTGAGGAACGCGTTGATGACGTCAGCGTCGACGACGCCGGGGAGCGAGTTGCATTGCTTGGAAAAGCGCCGGATGTAGTCGCACAGGGACTCGCCTGGCTCCTGCTGGCAATTCTTGAGGTCCCAAGAATTGTCAGGGCGCAAGTACGTGCCCTGAAAGTTGCCGATGAACACCTTTCGGAGGTTTGCCCAGTCGCCGATGGAGTCGGTGGGCAAGAAATCCAACCAGGCACGGACGTTCTCTCCCAGGCAGATTGGGAGATACTGGATGATGAAGCGGTCGTCGTTCGCCCCTCCGGCCCGCCATGCGAGCCGGTAATCTTCCAGCTACACACTGGGGTTCGTGTCCCCGGTATACTTCACGATGTTCGCCGGTGGCCGGAAACACTGGGGAAGGGCGCCCCACGAATCGCCTTGGAGAAGGCGCTCGGTCCGGCGGGATCCGGGCTCGGACTCCAGTCGCGATCCATGTCGGGGTCGCAGGGGCGTCCCCCATGCCGGAGCGGTGAGTGTTCCGGATTGGACACATATGCCCGTGCGTCTTCTGCTCGAGCGGCCGCGCGTCGACGTCGGCGCGGTCGACGGATGCGCGTATGCATGCGTCCAAACATTTGATGTGATGTTTTTTATATAAAAATTTGGGACCCTAATTGAACAGAGTCCCCAGCTGACCAGGCAACGCTCGACGTCAGGGACTAGTAATGATTTCTTGTAGGGCTAGACTAGAGGAGGGTTGTCGGGCTGCTAGTTGACCTTCGGGATTCCATACCATGGGAGAGGGCGAGAGGCAACGGACGGTTGGGACCTGCGGCCAGAGTGTGTCAGCGAAGCTCGTGCAAAACTGTTTTTCATTCATCATCAGCCGTCCATAAATCATGGGTGACTGTATTTGTAAAATGATATCAATTGACTTAGGCCAGTCTTAGTGGGAATTTTATGAACACCGTTACCATGACTGAAAACTAAATAACTATGTCAGATAAGTTTTATGGTGATAAAACTCTCCTCACATCTCATGAAACTTCAGCCTTCACTCTTCTTACCATATCAGTAAAATTGATGATATTTAATGTTATGAAATATTTTATGAAACTTTCATTGAGACTGGTCTCGTATTTTCTCCTGCTGCCAGGCCACGCGTGTTACTCGCCGGGAGAAAACAAAGCAAATTCTTTGGTGCAGCGCGCGCTCATTCCGCACGCCAGCACGCTTGTTCCGGGCCGGGACAGAACCGAATTTAGGAGCGAGCCAACGATCCAGCAGTCCAGCACCACCAGACCAAATTAATCTTAAACACCAAACAAGTGATCAATGCGTAACGAGAGAGGTGAGTGAGACTGGGAGCCTGGGAGGGGTATTATAATTGGTCATATGGGTCAGGCCAAGCAGGCGCCCGAAACCCAACCCGGTCCGGCATGAAAGGAATAGTGCTCGGGCCGGCCCGACCCAATATAGCAGGCTGTGCCTGGGCCTTCACAGCGGCCCGTAGTGCCAGCCCGAGCCCAGCCCGACTAAGCTAGCGGCCCGGTAGCAGGGAGCCGTTGCCCCGACCTACTAGCCGTTGGCGGCCCGGCTCGATAGCTGTTGGGGGCGGCGGCATATTTACCAATGTAACACAGTCGTCGCCGGAACGACCGACGCACTAGTGAAACTCCGATGGGAAATCTGCTAGGGTATCAGTGCCCGCACGCGCACGGGATTCACCACGGGACGTGTCGATCTTGGAGTGGATATATAGCACTGTAAAGAGGCCCTGTTTAGTTCCCACCCCGTAAATGCAAAAATGCAAAATTTTGTGAAAGAATTTTGCTAATTTGAAGTACTAAATGAAGTCTATTTACAAAACTTTTTGCATGGATGGGCTGTAAATCGCGAGACGAATCTAATGAGTATACTATTCATGATTTGCAACAGTGATGCTACAGTAATCATCTGCTAATTATTAATTAATCATGGATTAATTAGCATCATTAGATTCATCTCGCGATTTACAATTCATCTGTGTAAAAAATTTTATAAATAAACTTCATTTAGTACTTCAAATTAGTAAAATTCCATCGTAAAAAATTTTTGCGTTTACACGGCAGGGACTAAACAAGGCCAGAGTGACATAGACTGTATGTGAACCCGTACCCATACCGGTCCATGGCTCCATGTTTTGCAATGTCAGGGTTGCAGTCCAACGTCTCAGTTTGGACGCGCATGCAGTTATAGTTGTACTAGCTTTGCACGCGTCACGGCCGGCAGCGGCACAGCGCTCAGCCGCGAGGACTCTACAGTCCTCTATAGTTGAGTCCTTAACGTGTGGACCCGATCTCTCAGTGAGAGGGCAGTACTGCAGAGGAGTTGCTTCGGCGCTCCGCTGCTCCAGTGCTCCTGCCGTGCCAATGGCCGCCGGCCGCCGCGCACACGGAGAACGGCGTCGTGCATCGTGCTTGTCGCTGCTCGTCGTCTCTCTCCGTGGCTGCTCTTGTTGTCCTGCTCGATCGGCTACTCCCCAACAAGTCTACTAGCACAAGAGAGACGATGGGCCAATCGGGAATGCAAACGGGTACGTACGATGTGGCACTATTTGATACGAGTACAAGAATTAGGAGATGGGTGTAAAAAAAAATAAAGGAGATGGCGTACCACAGTTTGACGAAAGAATTAGGACATGGACAAAATACCAACCAATCAACCTGATCTAAAGATCACGTGGTAGATTGGGCATGTGACAAGACTTAGACAAACGATTACTTCGTTCCTCACTCCCTAAATATAAACAATTCTGGTGTTCGAAAACATAAGGACTTCTAAATGTCCACCAGGCCCAAAAATCATTTATGGAACAGATTTTTAGCACAATATTGGGTTACAGATAAAGAAAGTTGTCGTAATCTTAGTTAAATGAGGGGCATCATGGACTGTCCTCTTTCAGCTTTATTTGCCCTAAATTTCATGAATTCTTATATTTAGGGACAAAGAGAGTACTCTATGAAGATGTCATTTTTGTAACAACTTTTAATCTAAGCAATAACTTTTCAATACAAATAATAAAAAATTTATATGACAAAAGCTATATACTATATAGTATTTCTTTTTATCAAAGGCTTTGCCCTAACAAAACAAAGAAGCTTATATAAGAAAAACTTTTGTGCTTGTGAAACAAAAAAAAAGTACACAAGAAACCACAAAAAAACTAAGGGCGTGCTAGGAATGGAATAGTTCATGTGGAACTTTTGCACTTTTGTCATAAGTAATGTTTTATTATAATATAATTCTAAACAACATTTTACTAAACATATACTATAGCCATGAATAACAAATCAGAAAATGTCACTAGTAGTTTTGTTTCTTATATAAATTCCAACAACCGCCAAAAATTACCATGTATACTCTAGTAAAGAGAAAACTCTAAAATATACAATTTAGTAGTTTGGTAGGCCCAAAATTAACAAAAGAATACAAGCTCAACATCCACAAAAGAACACATACCTTTATACATGCAAGTAGGTTGCTTCTAGACATAGAGTTTGGCCAAGGCATTTCGAAGCTAGTCAAAATACCACTAGCCAATTATGTAAGGCATTTAAAACATAGTAGCATCTAGCATATGGACTAATCTTGAATGAGAAACAATTCTAACATTTCTCTTTGAAAGTGTATTAAAGATTAATGAAACAATGATAAAAAAATTGTTGAATCTATCATAATAAAACACATACAATTATTTATTGTCTATACATAATTTTATATGAGCGTAGTGATGTGGTTTAAATTTTATTAGAAGATCTTTTTTGACAAAAAAGTTCACATATTCGAGTCCATGCAGTTGCTTCACCACTTGCCTAATTCACTTATTGTGACATGATTTTAGCACATTAAGTATGTGTTCACTAGTCCTTATATTCCAAAACATGCATCCCATCTTGATGGGTGCCACGTCAACCCACTTCTCTGTTTTGCATAGGTTACGTCATGTCATGAGTACAACATAATTATCAGGCACAACAAACACACAAAAATACCCCAGAAGTTTCGCTAATTTACTCGTAAGAATAACACCAGAATGATCAACTAGCCTACATTGAATTGAAGTTCTAATAATTGATGTAAAAAGACCATGAACACATAATCTGCATGAACACAAGAGTTTTCACATAATCCAAAATCAGTTTTCTACCAAATTCTAGAAAATCACATGAATACAACTATATCTTAATTCGCCGTTTTCCTTGATTTTCTGCAGGGAGAAAATCATTAGGTTGAAGCAGATCTATTAAGCGATGGACCACAGGTATATGTGTTGGAGTTCATGATGTTAGGAGTGTAGACTATTGGCTATAAAGTCCTTTATGCATACGTTAGTAGAGTGACTAAGGGTCATCTTCCCATACACATTCATGCACTCCATATATTGCGCTTATTCATAGTACATGACTTGTGCAAAGGACAAAGGGCAGCACAGAGGGAAGAAAGTCACATGGCCAAAATTCCGAGAGAACAAGGCAATCACAGGGTTGACTAGGAGAGGACTGAGGAGACTCTGATCAAGGTTTGCAGAAGGGGAGGACTGCAAGCTAAGGCAAGTGAGGGATGCTCTAGGGTTGGGAGGAATTGGGGTTTTATGAGGGCATACGGTTGGGGGGCACACCTGTTTCTCCAGTTGCATCATCAGCTGCTACTTCTAAATTCGGGAAAACCCTGGTTGCTGCCCCCCCCAAAAAAGAAGTTTCCTCTGTTTGATCAGTTTAGTTGCATAAAAAAATTTATAAAATGAAATTGACCTGGTGGGGTGAAGAGCCTCACGGTTTTTTATTAATAAGAACTAACCTTCATCAGCTGCTACTTCTAAATTCGGGAAAACCCTGGTTGCTGGCTCCCAAAAAAGGAGTTTCCTATGTTTGATCAGTTCAGTTGCATAAGAAAATTTATAAAAACAAATTGACCCGGTGGGGTGAAGAGCCTCTCACGGTTTTTTATTAATAAGAACTTACCTTCTCCGGGTCAAGAAAACCCCCAGACCCCGGCTACGCCGGCGAGGGGATTTTTTTGAACCAGCCCCGCAAATCCGCTCCAACAAGGAATCAAACCCTGGTCTAGTGGTTGTGACCATGCCTCAACCCCTCTAACCAACTAGGCTAGAGGACCTATGGCGCATAATTTCTTTGCGTTAATGTCAGACATGTTCTAAAACAAGAAAAAGAAAGCATAGAGCTCATGTAATACCTTTCTACTCATGCATTCTTCAAGACATTCAACAACGCCGTAGCACTACTTAATGACCTTCTAGGTAGATGATTAAGTTGTTGCTGAATTGCTCCCAACCAGTGGCGGAGCTAGATTCTCAGGCCAAGGTGGTCCAAGTTAGCATAATTTTTTTCAACACTATAAATGTAATATTGCCAACATACAAGTATAGAGTTTTTCAAATAACTTACATGCTCACTGTAGTTGAATAAGAATACGCATTTCTAAAAGAGAGATGCAATATCTCCACTAATCATGTTTCAATAAATCTACAAAAGAACTGTACAAGTTTTCAATTTACCATATCAATTACGCATTGAAATCCTAAAATTGATCTGGACTAGTATCTAAATCAATTGTTCTATTCATGCATGCCTTGTGCAAACAATGAAACAAGTTGCCGTGCTCACTCTTCGGCACCACGCAACCGCGTCGGCCACTACTAGAAAACACGCCAAAGATCGGTACTTTTGGGGTGGATGAAAGCCTATGGATACACAAACCGGTACCTAAGGCTCTCCATACATTAGTACCGGGTGGTAACACCAACCAGTGCCTATGGATGAGCCTTAGATACCGGTTGGCGGTACTTTTAGATTAGTACCGGGTGGTAATACCAACTGTTGCCTATGGATGAACCTTAGGTATCGGTTGGTGTTACAAACCGGTACCTTAGGTTCATCCATGAAAGGAAAATATCTTTCTTCCCATCACAAGTATTTTTTGACCAAAAATAGTAGTTTACAAAATTTCGAAATAACTTTCAAACCTCTGCTCAAATGAACTCGAGCCTAAAATAAGAATTGTAGATCTTGAAATTCTGAACAAGTTTGATATTTAGAGTTTGTTTGTTTGACATAGGGAAAGTAGAAAAAAATATCAATATAGCGTAGAGTGAGTGATTTATACATTATGGTTTCACGCTGTTAATCATTATATACGTTGAAATATAGTTTCTTCTTGCCAGCTTGATTGAACCTTTCTCTGAGCTAGAATCTCTTGATCTTTTGCTGCCTTCGGAGTTTGGTGTATCTACGAGGATGTTTTGATATTTACTTCAATTTCTACATATTATAATACACTTATGGTAAAAATTTCACATTTTTTATATGTTTTGCTATATGTTTTCATTTAAACAAAATTTCAGAATTAAAAAAATTGTCCGGATACTCCGGACAAATATCCGATCTATTTGTCCGGATACTTATGGTATATGTTCGGATACTCCGAACTTTTTTGAATGTTAGCCAGCGGACAGCCCGCCCCGCAGGCCGGACCGTCCGCTAGTCAAGATGTTCGGATGTCCAAACTTTTGGATCGGTGGACAGTCCGCCACTTAAAATGGGTCATTTGAAATTTGATTTTTTAAGTACCTCGGATGGTGTCAGACCTGGGGCAGTGAGACTGATTATAAGCATAGAATATTCTAGAGTAAGGGATAGCACATGGATGTGACTTACCTCTCTTGTAACTACCCGAATAGGCGTAGAACTAGCTGCAGTACAAGGAAACTACCCGACCGTGTTGTAGTAGGACTCCAATTGTACTCGGCTAGGACTTTCCATATAACCTTGCCCCCCGGATATATAAGGGCGGGCAGGGACCCACTCAAAACACATCAACACCTAAGGCAATACAAGCAACTACACAGGACGTAGGGTATTACGCATCTCGCGGCCCGAACCTGTCTAAATCCTTGTGTTCCTTGCACCATCGAGTTCCAAAGCAGTCGATCCCTACCTACAATACTACTGCTAAAGGTATCCCTGAGCAGGCTTGGCAGTAAACACCGATAGATGGGGAAACAGTGAAAAATGAAAGTTATAGATCTCGAAAAATTATGAAACTTTCCAGTTGACAACTTTTTGATATGAAATCATCTTGTCAATAAAAAACTACATTTCAATTTCTCAAATTTGAATTTCAAATTTTGTAAATGACCTCGGATGGAGAAAGTATCAAAATGAAAGTTGTAGATCTCGAAAAGTTATGAAACTTTGTAGTTGACAATTTTTTAATTTGAATTCAATTAGAGCTTCAAACAAGCAATTTACACTCAATTCCGTATAATATGTTGGGAAAGAAAATGGAGTACAGACACAAGTGATAGCGTGGTGCGGTAATAGAGGAAGTTACATGGGAGGCTTGAGGTAGGTAGTTCGAATCCCAAGTGATGCAAGTGCGCATATTTCGTAAAGAAAAATCGTAGCTCCACACTATAGGGCTAGTGGTGGTGGCTGGTTGGCTGCAATAATTTGTTTCTTTCTTTTATTTTATTGTTTTTGATTTTTTTGGATTTTTTATTATCTAGACATGGATTTTTGACCAAAAATACTTTGGTATTCACCGGTACTAAAGGTAGCCTTAGGCACCGGTTCATTTACCCGGTAATGATGACCGAGCCTTAAGTACCGGATTCCGGGAAAACCGGTACTAAAGGCTTGTTTTCTAGTAGTGGGCCGTCGACATGGCAATTTGACCATGGGCTTTTCTCCACCACGCTTGTTTGTGACAGTAACTTGGAATTCCAAACAAGTCCCCTCTAAAAGAGAACAAATGAAAGTTCCAAAACATGAAGAGAATCAAGAATTCAAATGTGTATCTTAGGTATAGGACAAGGAAAAGGCCAGCCAGGTGGGGCAATGTTTAAAAGAACAACTTCTCTGTTTGAAACTTTGAATTATCATGTCCTCCCCCTCTTTGTTCCATCACTCTTACTGCATTTTTCAGTCTGTCCAATTTTATGTTTTGTGCTTGCGTTTAATAGAATTATTATCTTTTTCATTTTACCTGTTCCAAAGAGCTTTATATTTATTATTGTTGAGTTGAAAAATTACTCAAAGGATTGCGAAGTCCTTTTCAGGAGCAAATATTAACGTTAGGTCTGCTTAGCTCCAGTGCAGGTACTTAGCTTCTTAAGGTTTGGGCGTGCCAGCCAGTTTGATTCTGCAACTGACAAGATATATAATCTAATGATCAAAAAGCAAATCAGCCTAAAAGCCGACGTAGTGATATCAACCAATGTCGACACAATTTTAAACGATCAGCTATATATTTAATGTAGATCCTTAAATCTTGGCTCGAATGTTTAAAGCAGTCTTCGGCTAGAGGTCCGATGTAAAAGTCACTTATCGGCTAGTTTTTCGATAAATGCCATCGGCTAACAGTTCGATGTGGATGGAGCGATTACTAAAAATCTACCTTGTCGCGAAAGAACCACCAAACCGATAACAATTAATCTACCGTCATCACCAATCAGATCAAACCTAGCCGAGACAGCGTTGGCAGCAAGGTGATAAACTAAGGGCTACAACCCTTGGAATGCATGATCTGCTATCTTGAGCCCTCTAACCAAGTCAGCTAGAGGGTCGTTCGCAAACTTGAGCTTTATTAACCAAGGGGAGCATATTATGATTAAGTTCTACTAGTCGGGCAATATAAGTTGATGCTTGCCTCAATCAAGAAGCTGGATGGACAGTCCTATATAATTGTGCTAATAACTAACCATTGCGCCGTTGAATTCTGGTCACGGTTTACTGATGGATTTCCACTTCTCCTAAAGGAAATGCAAGACTCCTTTGCTTGACAAGAAAGGTGATCCCTGATGTATCCTCTTCTGAAATCTGAACTCATCAACGCATTCACCACTCCGGAGCAATCTGGTTCAATGACCGCCGGCAAGTGCACCACCAATTGTGATGCATGACAAAAGCCCTACACGCATGGTCAGATTTCAGCTTTTGCCGGACACTAGAAAAATTGAATGTAACACCATTATGGTCCTGGGCCAAAATACAAATCCCTGCCTCCCTAGTTCTGTTGTTTCTACCCAGCATTTCCTGGGGAGCAATCCATCAACTGCTCCTCCCCTGCTCGTCATCAGTTCTATCATTTCGATTAGGTCCACCAGGATCCCGTGCAGCAAGGTCATTGCCTCTCTCATCAGTCATCAGTAATTTTAAGGATTTCCTAAATGCCCGGTTATATTATTTTCAGACATTCCAAAATATTCGGTTATATTATTGTTCAAACTTATCATTTTGTTCAGTAATTAGCTGATAGTGTTGGCCAATCATTCTTTCTAAATACGTACGTGTAGGTACACCCTCCCTTCCTAGTTTAAGCGAACTAATTAGTTTATTCTAAACTTCATTCATACATTTAAAAACAGAAAGAGTACTACAGACTACCTGTAGTACTCTAATTAGGTGTGTTATGTTAAACATTAAGATTGTACGTGGAGTATTATCAGCCCTCCAAAATTTTCCACTGTCAATCCTCGCACGCCATTGACTCAATCATCACTCATGGCACCAATAATCAACCAGCAATTCAACATCAACCCTCCAACCACATCATCCTTGGACCCCCCCTTGTCAGATGTTGCCATTAGAAAAAGGAGACCACGTTGAACTACGATGCAACCCAACACCTCCAGCTAATAAAAAAGAATAAATCCCAGAACATTCATCTGGAAGAACATAAACAAAAAAAAAGACAGGCACCGTAGATAGATACTTCCCCCTCTTGACTCCTCCTCCTCCCCGGTCTACTCCGTACGAGACCAGCAGCATACGCTCGGCTCCACCACCCCGTCGCTTTCTCTCCTTTTCCAGTCTTTTTCCCGGCGATTAAATAAAGCAAAAAGAGATCGGCAAAGAGAAAAGCGGCTCGGATTAAGATTAGCGTCGTGACGGAAAAGCCCCTCGACCCCTCCCTCCCTCTCCACATTCCCCCCGATCCCCCGCTCACCTGAAGGAACAGTTGTGCTGGTTGGTCCAGTTCGAGCGCGTGGGTTTAGTCAGAGGCTTTGGAGCTCGCCCCGCGGGTTTCGCGGGAGGGTCGTTGCCGGGCTGATGCGCGCGCCCATGGCCGCGGCGCGTTGGCGGCGGGCGGCGGCGGCGGCGGCGGCGGCGGCGGCTGCGGTGCTGGTGCTGGTGATGGGCGCGGGGCTTCCCGCGGGTTGCGCCGCGCAGGAGGGGGAGGAGGTGGTGGTGGCCAGCTACGGGCAGGGCAGGCTCTGGCTTAAGCCCTACGACTGGACCTACCTGCGTGGTGAGACAGTTCGTGCGCTCTGATTCTCTCGGTTTGGGCTCCCGCGTTTCCCTGTTGCGATCGCCGCCCCGAGAATTTCGATTTTGTTTTTTTTTTCAGCGTGCAGGGATATGGTGGGTTTTTTCTAGTATGGGGGGTTCTGGGCGTTGAGCGCTCGTGGCGATGGAATTGAAGGACCTTTGTGTTTTAGTGACGGGTTCAGGCCCTAGCTGTCGCGAAATTTCACGGGAAACGCCACACTCGTGTTGCAGAATTCGTTTTACCTTTCAGCAGCTGTTGCGTTTTGGCATGCTCTGCTTAGTTTTTGGCTTCCCAGATGCTGCTCCCCCCAAGGCGGATAGGATTGGTTTAGTTGGTTTTCCGTTCTGGCTACTAGTTATTTGTCTCATCCGTGGGAATTCTATTTTCTCTATCTCCCTATTTTTGGATCGATCTTAATACTGTACTTCCTGTACTGCCAGTTGAGTTGCCGCCCTCGTTTTCCTCGGTCACCATGGATTTCGAAACTGACATGGACATTGTAAGTGAAAGATTCCGGAATCCCGACCATTATTAAATTATGAAGTACATGTACTAAGAGCTTACTTTGACTGCTATCAGATTTGTTAAGTGGATATGTTGGTACTTGCTACTATTAGTAGCTGGGTCATGCTTAGTCTCAGGCACTGATCAGTAGCTAATAACAGCTCCCAGATTATGGGTGTATGTTTATCGGTTCACATGTAAGTGTCTTGATGCCTTAATGTGGACGGGAGGAGTTGTGGTGTTCCCTTTCTTTTGGAGTAGAATATTGTGCTACAAAAAACCAATTGAACAAGTAGTACAACCAAACTAAAGATGATCAAACAGCTTGTATGTTGGCATTTTCCTATCACATTTTATATGGACAGTTAATTTTTTTTCTCGAATACTCATGGACAGTAAAATTTCGGTGGGAGAAACATACTTTTGTATTCCCTCCATTCCAAACTATAAGTCATTCTAGTTTTGTCCTAAGTCAAACTTATCTAGCTTTGGCCAAGTATATAAAAAAATACGCAAATATCTATGACATCAAGTTACTTACGTTGGATACACCATGTAATATATATCGGCTGTGCATTTATTTGATATTGTAGATTTTAATATATTTTTCTATAAATTTGGTCAAAATTAGATAAATTTGACTTCAGACAAAGCTAAAACGACTTTTGATTTGAAACGGAGGGAGTGTATGTAATGGGGATTGAATGAATATGAAACACTGGCTTAGTTGTGTTTTGAGGCATGACACTGTGAGTGGAAATTTTCTGTTCTATGAATATTTTGGCTTTTTCGTGGAAGAACTTCTTAGCGGGGCACCCTCCTTTTGGTTTAGATCTGACTACATTGACTTATGTACAGTTTGTGAATGCTTCTTCTTTACATAATGCAGCAGAGGGAGCACATGAAAGGCATTCCAAGAAGCGAGCTTGCTATTATCTGTTTGATGAATTCCAACCCTCCTATTCCTGATATATCAGAATCTTATCTAGACAGTTTATGTGAGTACCATATACATTTCCTAATGCGATGGTTGTCGCCTTTGATATTTTCATTTTCCATTTGAACCTCTTCTTATACCTGCTGAATTGTAAAGCAGATTTGTTCAAGGCATGCTATGCGTAGTTTGCAACTGTTTTTATTTTAAATTGTGAAGGATTTATACCCAAATGCTATTATTCTTAAGTTCGTCATGATTAGTGTTGTAATATATCTTCACAGTCCTAGTAAAAATTTATTGCAAACAATGAGTGCGAAAATAAGAAAGACCATCTCTGTTACAAGTTTGCTAATTTTAAACTATTGGATCTTTCAACTTGTTCATCCTGAAAGCTCATCACTGGAGATTTTGGTGTAATTTTATAATATTTTGATGATCCACACTCTGTGCTGTTTCTTATCCAGTCTGATGGCTTCGAATTGTGTGTTCATCTACTCATCTACCATCTGTTCTATATCCTGCTGGTGTTTAGCAGTGATGGAGAGAATAATTCTCTGTATTCATCCAACCCTAGATGGGTGGGTATATATATAACATATACATGTGCCTCTAGGTGGGCCTCTATACACATGGGCTCAATATACTCCAACACCCCCCCCCCCCGCAGTCTGAACTACCGGCGCAGCGGTATTCAAGACTGGACAACAAGAAAGCTAACCCCCCCCCCCCCCCCCCCCCCGCAGTCTGAACAACCGACGCAGCGGTGTTCAAGACTGGACAAGATGAGAGTACAAGGAGTGCACAAAAATGGCTAATACCCCCCGCAGCCACAACTAGCCATCGGCTACGTTGAGGCTGGATCGAAACTCCGAGAAAGTCGACGAGGGCAGCCCCTTGGTGAAGATGTCAGCAAACTGGGAGGTAGTCGGGACATGGAGTACCCGAACATCGCCGATGGCAACTCTGTCGCGCACGAAGTGTAGGTCGATCTCCACGTGCTTCGTCCGCTGATGCTGGACGGGGTTGGTGGAGAGATACACGGCGCTGACGTTGTCGCAGTAGACGAGCGTGCTCTTGGCGAGCGGGCTGTGGAGCTCCGCCAAGAGCTGTCGTAGCCAGGACGCCTCCGCCACGCCGTTAGCGACAGCCTGGTACTCCGCCTCGGCACTGGAGCGGGAGACAACCGGCTGCCGCTTGGACGACCAGGAGACCAGGTTGCCGCCCAGGAAGACGGCGTAGCCGGAGGTGGAGCGACGAGTGTCCGGGCAGCCAGCCCAGTCAGCGTCTGTGTAGACCACCAGCTCAGCAAAGGACGAGCGGTGAAGTACCAGGCCGAGGTCCACAGTGCCACGGACGTACCGGAGGAGACGCTTCAGCGCAGCAAGGTGTGACTCCCGGGGATCATGCATATAGAGACAGACCTGCTGAACAGCGTAGATGAGATCCGGCCTGGTGAAGGTGAGGTACTGCAAAGCGCCGGCCAGACTCCGGTAGGCAGTAGGATCATCCACCGGATCACCCAGATCAGCAGACAGCTTCGCCTGAGTGTCGACTGGAGTGGAGCAGGGCTTGCAATCAGTCATCCCAGCCCGCTCCAGAATATCGAGGGCGTACTGCCGCTGGTGAAGGAGAAGACCAGACGGGCGAGGCTCAACAGTGACGCCCAAGAAGTGGTGGAGCTGACCGAGATCCTTCATAACGAACTCCTGCTGCAGAGAGGAGATGGCACTCTGAAGTAATTGCTGACTGGAAGCTGTGAGCACAATGTCGTCGACATATAGCAGCAGATAGACAGTCTTATCCCCACGGCGGTAGATGAAGAGAGACGTGTCAGACTTGGCCTCGGTGAACCCCAGTGTCATCATGAACGTGGCGAACCGAGAGTACCAAGCCCGAGGAGTCTGCTTCAGCCCATAGAGAGACTTGTTGAGCCGGCAGACCATATCCAGACGACTCGAGTCCACAAATCCCGCAGGCTGAGAGCAGTAAACAGTATCTGACAAGGTGCCGTGAAGAAACACATTCTTCACGTCCAGCTGGTGCACAGACCAAGTGCGCGAGAGCGCAAGCGAGAGGACCGTGCGCACCGTAGCGGGCTTCACGACCGGGCTGAAGGTCTCATCATAGTCCACACCAGGCCGCTGAGTGAACCCCCGGAGAACCCAGTGAGCCTTGTAGCGCTCCAGTGTGCCGTCAGCCCAACGCTTATGCGTTCAGATCCACTTGCCAGTCACCACATTGCAACCAGGCAGACGCGGCATGAGGTCCCACGTCTGGTTGGCAAGAAGAGACGCGTACTCCTCTTCCATCGCGCGACGCCAGTGAGGATCCGCCAAGGCGTCGCGGATAGAGGAGGGTACCGGAGAGACCCGCGGCTCTCCCTCGATGGCGGAGAGAGTTGCGGCCTGGGACGCCATCCGCCGAGTCACCATGGGATGGATATGCCGAGGATCCTAATGGATGACTTGCGGGTGGTACACCTCCGGCTCGGCTCGAGAGGGAGCCGGATGAGGCGGCGGCGGCGACGGCTCCGGTGTCGGCGTCGCAAGAGCCTCCGAAGCAGGAGGCGGCGCCGGTGTTGACGCCGAATGACGCCGGTACACCTGCACCGGCTCAGCGTACCGCTGTGGCGCCGGGTTCGGCGCCGAGCGACGCCGGTACACCTGCACCGGCTGAGCGTACCGCTCAGGTGCAGGGGAAGGCACCGGGGCCGCGCGTGTCGCAGCGGGAGACACCGGGTCCGTGCGTGGCGCGACCGTGGGCACCGGGGCCGCGTTCGTCGCAGCAGGGATCACTGAAAGCGGTGCCGGTGTGCCGGGAAAACCTGCAGGAAAAGGACAGACAGGTAACGGTGGCTGAACCACCGGGTCAGTCGGAAAAAGAGACGCCAGCTCGGGATCAGAAGAAGGTGTGGATGAGGTGGAGTAGGGGAAATCCGACTCGTCGAAGACAACGTGTCGGGAGATCAGAACGCGGCGAGAGGTGAGGTCAAAGCATCGGTACCCCTTGTGGTCAGGGGAGTACCCAAGGAACACACAACGAGTCGAGCGGGGCACCAGCTTGTGAGAAGCGGTGGCGGAGGTGTTAGGGTAACACGCACACCCGAAGACCCGAAGGTGGTCGTAGCGAGGAGGGGTACCGAAAAGAGCGTGGTGTGGTGTGGGAGCAGGAGAAGCAGTGGACGGAAGGCGGTTGAGCAGGTAGGTGGCGGTGTAGAGGCTCTCAGCCCAGAAGCGCGGGGGGAGAGAAGCCTGGATCAGAAGGGTGCGCACGACGTCGTTCATCGTGCGAATCATCCGCTCAGCCTTGCCGTTCTGAGGAGAGGTATACGGACAAGACATACGCAGCTGAACACCCCGAGACAGGAAGAAAGACCGGGAGGTGGAGTTATCAAACTCCCGCCCGTTGTCACACTGGACGGCCTTAACGGTGAGGCCGAACTGAGTGGACACCCAGGCAAAGAAGTGGAGGGTGGGGAAGGTCTCAGACTTGGCGCGCAAAGGGAAAGTCCAAGAGTAATGAGAAAAATCATCAACAATGACCAGATAATATCTATAGCCAGACATGCTGAGTACAGGAGATGTCCACAGGTCACAGTGAATGAGATCAAAAGCATGCGCAGCATGCGAAGAAGAAAAAGAAAACGGAAGTCTAACATGACGACCTAACTGGCACGCATGACAGAGGTGCTCAGCAGGAGCCCTAGTACATGGAATATCGGTACTACGGCGGAGCTGAGCCAAAACGTCGCGGCCGGGGTGACCAAGCCGGCGGTGCCAGGTGGTGGAAGAAGGCGTCACGGCAAAAGCAGAAAACGAAGAAGCCGAAGGTGAGGCAGCGGAAGCAGGAAGCCGAAGAGTGTAAAGGGGCCTCGGGCTGTCACATCGGAGGAGCAGACGCCGGGAAGCCGAATCCTTCACAGTAAGACCAGATGAGTCAAATTCGATAGAACAAGAGTTGTCAGCAGTAAACTGGCGAATAGAAAGAAGGTTGTGAACCATTTGAGGAGCAACAAGAATATTAGGAAGACGAGGAGCAGAACCCACGGCGGTGACAGGAATGCAAGACCCATCACCAACCATGATAGAAGAAGGATAAGAGGGGTGTGGGGGTCGGACAGAAGATAGGATACCAGCATCGGGAGTGGTGTGGAACGAGGCACCCGAGTCGGCGATCCACTCGGTGCTGGTCGGCGGCGTCGGTCCCATGGTGCTGAAGGACTGCGCCAGAGCGGCCTGGTCCCACACCCCAGGCCAGGTCGGCTGCTGGCTGGGCTGAGCGGGCGGGGTCCAGGACGGCGCGAAGAGTGGAGTAGCGCCAGTGAACATGGCCGCTGGCTGGAGCTGAGGATGAGGCCCCCCTCCCGGACCCTGGAACGGCCACATCGAGATGCGCCCTGACCATGGGTTACTGAAGGATGGCCAGGGCGTACCTCCAGCGGCAGGGGCAGGAGCGGGAGCCGGAGCCGGAGTCGGCGCGCCCCGACGGCCCCCACCGGTACCGGTGCTCCCAGAAGCAGGGCCACCAGAGCCACCACCACCACCCCGTCGCCGGCGACGTCCACGGCCCCCCCTCCTCCGGTCTGCCCGGCGGGAGCAGCACCAAGGAGGGAGGTGGCAGGAGCAGCGGAGGAGGCCGGTGGAGTAGCAACAAGCGCGGCGGGGGTGGGCGAGGGCGATCCGGGTGCGAGACCCCTGGTGATCTCCTCGAGGACGAGGTCGTCCCGGACCTGCAGGAAAGTGGGGAAGGGCCTCTGCCGGGCGATCCAGCCCTTCAGGTGGTCGTAGGTGCTGCTCAGTCCCCGTAGGACATTGAGCACCAAGACCCGATCGGACACCGGATCCCCGAGGTCGTGAAGAGCATCGGCCATGCTCTTCATCCGCCGGCAGTACTCACCGACGGAGAGGTCCCCCTGTACGAAGGTGCGGAAGGTGGCATCGAGCTGGAGGGCGCGGTACTCAGCATTGCCGAGGAACTGCCCCTCGAGCTCCATCCAAGCCTGCCGCGCGGTGCCGCTGTGGGTCCTAATGAGGTCCTGCAGATCTAGGGAGAGGTCCCGAAGATCCAGGACAGGGCGACGCTGTCGAGGCGCAGCCACGTCACGTCCCGCGCCTCGATCGGCGAGTCGACGAGGATATGGTCGTCAAGGGCGTAGCGGCGGAGGGTGAGGAGGACCTAGTCCCGCCAGCGGCCGTAGGAGGAGGACGCGGGATCGAGGAGGACGGAGACCAGGGCCCTGATGTTCTGGACGCCGGCGGCCTGGAGGTGGAGCTGGGTGACCATGGGGTCGGTCGGGTCGTACCGGGCTCCAGATCCAGCAGGCGGGGCACGGCGGGAGGAGCTGCCGGGCTCGGGGTCGACGGGCAACTGGCCGGAGGATATGCGGAGAAAGCGCTCCGCCTCGGCGACCCGGAGGGCGAGGGCGTCGGCCGTGGCACGCTCGCGCTCCCTGGCGAGGGCAGCCACACGGACCCGCTCCTGGGCCGCCGAGGCGTCCGACTTGGCGGCGAGGAGGGCCGCGGCGAGGGCGGCGTCGGCCTGCTGTCCTCGGAGTGCCTCGGTGGCGAGCGGTGCATCCGCACGGGGCATCCCGAGCTCGGGCCACATGGGAGTTGCGACGGCGGGCTGCTTGCCTGCGGCTACCGCAGCGCGATGTGCCTCAGCGGCGGCGGCGGCGGCAGCAGCTGCAGGGTCGCTGGTCGGTGCCTGCTGCAGGGGACCTCCTGGCCCCGCGTCTGCAGCGGCAGTAGCAGCAGCAGGTTGCTGCAGGGCGCCCACGGCGGCGGCGCCCGCAGCACCCGCGGCCCCTGCGGCCCCCGCGGCGTCTTGCGCTGGCGGGATGACGGCCTGCGCGGCGACCGGCGCGCGCCAGGCCGGAGAGCCCCAGGCGGCGGCGGCGGCGCCAGATCCGGTGCCCCCCGCGTTCGCGCCCCCCGTGCCGGTAGCAGAGGCGGCGGCGGCGGCGGATGCAGGGGTCAGGGCGGCGGCGGACGCAGGGGTCAGGGCGGCGGCAGTGGGGCGCCATGCGGCCGCAGAAGCAGGGGAGGAGGGAAGTGGGGGGAAGGAGGAAGGGGGGAGAGGGACGGCGCCGGGAGGGGCGGCGCCGGCGGCCGGCCATGGCGCCGGCGGCGGCTGCTGCAGCGCCCAGAACAGGGGCGGCGGCTGCAGGGGAGAAGAGAGAGAAACCCTAGGCTAATGATACCATGATGGAGAGAATAATTCCCTGTATTCATCCAACCCTAGATGGGTGGGTATATATAGAACCTATACATGGGCCTCTAGGTGGGCCTCTATACACATGGGCTCAATATACTCTAACAAGCAGCATATTTATTTCTGTGAGCTGGAGTTCAGATGATTTCTATATTTATAGAAAAAAAAGATAGTTGGTTTAGGGGCATTCTTCTGTCAGTTTTTTTTTTAAAAACTACTTTAAATGCTTAAATAGCTCTCTGAATCATTTCAACTAATTTTGACAGGAAGGTTCTTTATTGCAGTATCAAACTTTCTCCCATCTGGACCTTTTGGCAACGGCAATATAATTAATCAGTCAAATCTGGCGCAATGCTTACCATTTCAGAAAAACATAACAGTTGTGCGAACAAATGACCAGGTAAACTATTCTTATACTGTGATTTACTAAAACAATATCTTTCTTGTGAGATCTAATGTGCAATATGTGGTACTTTCATCCTTGTCCATAGGAGCATATTGTTATGTTGAGTTATGATAGCTATGCTGATATTTGGATGATCATATATCCAATAATCAGAATCCCAGTTAGTACTGAGGCATACTAATATTCTGAGGAGTTTATGACACTTCAGTGCTATCTGTGTTTAATCCAGCTGATGTGGATTGATTACTAGATGATAAACACGAACGGCAAGGTGGTAGTCGAGATCTCGCCCTCACGCTAGAGGCTCTGAGATTAATCTCTTCTACTTCTTGCCTGCCTTACAATGACACCTCTCCTCTCTATTTATAGAGAAGATTACTTGACTCCTAAGAAAGCTACCTAATCTTATCTTATCCTTCCTAAGCAACCAATCTTATCTCTAAGCAATCTGACTATCCAGTCAGCTAACAAACCTAACCCATCTAATCCGCGCGGCACTGTTCACGTGCTACAGTACTCGTGGGCCTAGGCCTGTGGCCGGCGCACTTGCCATAACACCAGCCATGCTGCTTCTGTAATAGTGATGCTGTGCTTTTTTTTCAAGTCAAATTGTTTGGGATTAGTGTTGGCATTTTCCAGAATAGTCACCTCCCAGACATGTTAGAAATCAATTATATAACTTAGACTGTTTCTTGGCTGATTACTTGTTGGACCTAATAATAATATACATATAAAACTGCTGGACCACAAAAAGGTAAAACAATCTGTTTTTTCTAGTCCCAGTAATCACTCATTTGTGGTCTGCTGTCTTATTGAAAGAAATTGAGATCTTGTTTTACACCCAATCATCTGAAAACATATTAATTTTGGCCTTTTACCCTCACTTTTCATGTGTTGCTATGATGCCTTCTTAAGCACTATATGCAATGCATTTTTTTCGTTAAACATGTCCCATATACTTGGCAATACCAAATTGAAATGGGTTGTTGCAATCCTGATCTGATCACTAAGTGGAAGAAATTTATTATCTTCTGATGCACTGAAACCACCTTAAGAAATTCATGAACTTCTGAGATGCCAACCTTTGATTGTTTTCTGTAGATATCTCCAGGGGTATGGTACATTGGGTATTTTCATGGCATCGGCCCTGCTCGCACACAATCAAAGATGGTATGTTTAGAAACATGTCCATAGAACTCTTGGTCTCTACTGCATATTTATGTATTTTTTTGTCTTTTTCGCACAAAAATGCACTAAATGAAATTTGAATTGTGATGGCTATACTTTTGCAGATTAGCAGAGGAAAAGCACGCTTGGTGAGCACCCACATTACTGTAAGAGAATGCCCTACTTCAGCATTTTGGGGACCCTACTGCAACCAAACTGTTGAAATGATTGGTTGTTCTCAACCTTCAATAGATAATAATAACTCAAGGAATCTTCTAGATCTGAACATTGAGAGGAGAAACAGTTGGTATCCTAGAGAGCATAATAGGCGTATTAATATCCTATCTCAGAGTCAATTAGTAGAAAAGGAAGTTGGATCTAATGTTACAGCCCTGGCGAGAATGGAAAACTCAGTCACTTGTTCCATTTCTAATAACTCATTATGCGTCAGGCAAGGCGACATGAAGTTCTACTTCTTGGATGTAGTCGACTTAGCATTGCAGTTTGAAATTACAGCTGCAAACTTTGGAGTTATAGAGCCATCCTTGATTTGTTACCTGCGGTATAATGCCTTTCCTCAAAGGGATCTTCATGACTATTCAGGTGATATCAGCCACGATCCTTTGGTTGTGAAGTTACCAAATATTGGGCGTTGGTATATTGCTATTGAGACTGTCAATAAAACACAGATGAATAATACAGCATCAAAGCCTGTTCTAGATACTATGTGTTTCTCACTGAAGTGGCAATTGACTGGATGCTTGAATGGAAAAACTGGAACAAATTGCTCTTGGGAGGTATACGGACTCCAGGTAAGTCTGTATTACTGTTGTTGGTGTATATGTGAGCCCATGTATAGAGGCTCATCTAGAGACTCATGTATAGGATCTATATATCACACCCTTCTAGGGTTTGGAGGAATACAAGCATATTCTCTCCTATTCTCCCTATCTTACATGGTATCAGGCTAGCTCCATGGCTGCTGCCGCCGCCGCCTCCATGGCCGGCCGGCCGGCCGCTGGCGCCACTCCTCCCTTACCTCTCCTCCTTCCCTCCCCTCTCTTCCCTTCCCGGCAGCAACTCCTCTGCTCTGCTCTGGGCGCCGATTCCTCCCGGCGGAACCCCTCCTCCTCCCGGCCCTGCGCCCGCCCTGCCTGCCCCTACCGCCGCCGCCGCCTCTGCGGGCGCGGGGGGCGCGCCGGCGCCGGCGCCGCACCTGGCGCGGCCGTGGCCCCAGGGGTGGCCGATTCCTCCCGTCGCCGCGGGTGCCCAGGGCGCCGCGGGGGGCTCCCCCTCATCTGCCCCTGCCGCCGCTCTTTGCAGCCGCCGCGTGGGGCGCGGACGGCCTGGCCGCCGCGGGCGTTGGCCTGGGTGCCGTGGTGGGCCCTCCTCTGCCCCGCTCGCCTGGGCCACCGCCCCTGCCGCCGCGGCCGGCGCTGCTCGCGCGGGCGAGCCGCCCGTCGGGGCTACCCCTCCCCTGCGCCCCCCTCTCCCCCGGCGACCTCAGCGCCCACGCCCCCGGCGACCTCTGTTCCAGGGGCGCGCAGTGCGTTTGCCGCGGCCTCTGCTCCGGGGGAGCAGCGCTCGTGGGACCAGTCCGCTAATGCGCAGCCGCCCCCCGCCGACGCCGCCCAGGATCCAGGCGCGGGGGGCGCACACGACGCCGCCATCGTCACTGCTGCTGCTGGACGCGCGTGGCTGCCCCTGCACGCGCCCGTGCACACGCCCGCGCTCGCCGCGCGGGCGCACGCCGCGCAGGCCGCCGCCTCTTGCCGCCGCGCACGCCGCGTAGGCCGTCGCGCACTCCGTGCAAGCCGCGCAGGCCGCTGCCTCCCTCGCCGCCGCGCAGGCCGTCGCGCCCCTACACGCGCCCGACCCTCTCCTTGGTGCTCCTCTCACCGGCCAGACTGGGGGTGGGGGAGGCCGAGGGCGTCGTCGGCGGAGGGGACGTGGTGGTGGTGCTCGGGGCACTCCGGACTCGACTCCGGCTCCCACTCCTGCTCCTGGCTCTGGAGGTACGCCCTGACCATCCTTCAGCGCCCCATGGCCAGGGCGCATCCCGACGTGGCCGTTTCAGGGTCAGGGGGGCCCCTCGTCCTCAGCCCCAGCCGGCGGCAATGCTCGCCGCCGCTGCCCCCCTGTCCGCGCCTTTTTGGACCCCGCCCGCTCCACCCAGCCAGCAGCCGATTTGGCCTGGGGGTGGGACCAGGCCGCACTGGCGCAGTCCTTCAGCGCCATGGGGCGGACGCCGCCGGTCAGCACCGAGTGGATCGCCGACTCGGGTGCCTACTTTCACACCTCCCCACATGCCGGTATCCTCTCTTCTGTCCGACCCCCACACCCCTCTTGTCCTTCTTCCATCATGGTTGGTGACGGGTCTTGCTTTCCTGTCACTGCCGTGGGTTCTGCTCCTGGCTCCTTTCGTCTTCTCAATGTTCTTGTTGCTCCGCAGATGGTTCATAACCTTCTTTCCATTCGTCAGTTTACAGCTGACAATTCTTGTTCCATCGAGTTTGATTTTTCTGGCCTCACTGTAAAGGATTCGGCCTCCCGGCGTCCGCTACTCCGGTGTGACAGCGCGGGGCCCCTTTACACCCTTCGCCTTCCTTCTTCCGCTGCACCACTCTCGCCTTTTCTTCGCCCTGGCCGTCTTGGTCTGCCGCGACGCCGTCTTCCACCACCTGGCACCGCTGTCTTGGTCACCCTGGCCGCGACGTTCTGGCTCAACTCAGTCGTAGTGCCGATGTTCCTGGTACTAGGGCTCCTGCTGAGCCCCTTTGCCATGCGTGCCAGCTCGGTCGTTATGTTCGGCTCCCTTTTTCTTCTTCTTCTTCTACGCATGCGACGCAAGCATTTGATCTTGTTCACTGTGACCTGTGGACCTCTCATGTACTTAGCCTTTCTGGCTATAAGTACTATCTGGTGGTGGTCGATGATTTCTCGCACTACTCTTTGACGTTTCCTTTGCGCGCCAAGTCTGAGACCTTCCCCACCCTCCACTTTTTTGCCTGGGTGCCCACTCAGTTCGGCCTCACCGTTAAGGCCGTCCAGTGTGACAACGGGCGGGAGTTCGACAACTCCTCCCGTTCTTTCTTCCTCTCTAGGGGTGTTCAGTTGCGTATGTCTGTCCATATACCTCTCCTCAGAACGGCAAGGCTGAGCAGTTGATTCGCACGACGAACGACGTCGTGCGCACCCTTCTGATCCAGGCCTCTGCCCCCGCGCTTCTGAGCTGAGAGCCTACACACCGCCACCTACTTGCTCAACCGTCTTCCGTCCACTGCTTCTCCTGCTCCCACTCCACACCACGCTCTTTTCGGTACCCCTTCTCGCTACGACCACCTTCGGGTCTTCGGGTGTGCGTGTTACCCTAACACCTCCGCCACTGCTCCTCACAAGCTGGCGCCCCGCTCGACTCGTTGTGTGTTCCTTGGTTACTCCCCTGACCATAAGGGGTACTGATGCTTTGACCTCACCTCTCGCAGCGTCCTGATCTCCCGACACGTCGTCTTTGACGAGTCGGATTTCTCCTACTCCACCTCCTCCACACCTTCTCCTGATCCCGAGCTGGAGTCTCTGTTTCCGACTGACCCGGTGGTTCAGCCACCTTTTCCTGTCCGTCCTTTCCCTGCAGGTTTTCCCGGCACACCGGCACCGTTTCCTGTGATCCTTGCTGCGCCGAACGCGGCCCCCGGATCTCCGATCGTGCCGCGCGCGGACCCGGTGTCTCCTGCTGCGCCACGCGCGGCCCCGGTGCCTTCCCCTGCACCTGCGCGGTACGCTTAGCCGGTGCAGGTGTACCAGCGTCGTTCGGCGCCGACACCGGCACCGCCGCGGTACGCTGAGCCGATGCAGGTGTACCGGCGTCGTTCGGTGCCGACACTGGCGCTGCCTCCTGCTCCGGAGGCTCCTGCGACGCCTCCACCGGAGCCGTCGCCGCCGCCGCCTCCACCGGCTCCCTCTCGAGCCGAGCCGGCGGTGTACCACCCGCCCGTCGTCCATCGGGATCCTCGGCATATCCATCCCATGGTGACTCGGCGGATGGCGTCTCAGGCCGCGACTCTCTCCGCCACCGAGGGAGAGCCGCGGGTCTCTCCGGTACCCTCCTCTGTCCGCGACGCCTTGGCGGATCCTCACTGGCGTCGCGCGAAGGAAGAGGAGTACGCGGCTCTTCTTGCCAACCAGACATGGGACCTCATGCCGCGTCCGTCTGGTTGCAATGTGGTGACTGGCAAGTGGATCTGGACGCATAAGCGTCGGGCTGATGGCACACTAGAGCGCTACAAGGCTCGCTGGGTTCTCCGGGGGTTCACTTAGCAAACTGGTGTGGACTATGATGAGACCTTCAGCTCAGTGGTGGAGCTTGCTACTGCGCGCACGGTCCTCTCGCTTGCGCTCTCGCGCTCCTGGCCTGTGCACCAGCTGGACGTGAAGAATGCGTTTCTTCACGGCACTCTGTCAGAGACTGTCTACTGCTCTCAGCCAGCGGGATTTGTGGACTCGAGTCGTCCGAATATGGTCTGCCGACTCAACAAGTCTCTCTATGGTCTGAAGCAGGCTCCTCGGGATTGGTACTCTCGGTTCGCCACGTTCTTGCTGACATTGGGGTTCACCGAGACCAAGTTTGACACGTCTCTCTTCATCTACCGCCGTCGGGATGAGACTGCATATCTGCTGCTCTATGTCGATGACATTGTGGTCACAGCCTCCAGTCAGCAGTTGCTTTAGAGTGTCATATCCTCTCTGCAGCAGGAGTTTGCTATGAAGGATCTGGGTCAGCTCCACCACTTCTTGGGCGTCACTGTTGAGCCTCGCCCGTCTGGTCTTCTTCTTCACCAGCGGCAGTACGCACTCGATATTCTGGAGCGGGCTGGCATGACTGATTGCAAGCCCTGCTCCACTCCTGTCGACACTCAGGCGAAGCTGTCTGCTGATCTGGGTGATCCGGTGGCTGATCCTACTGCCTACCAGAGTTTGGCTGGCGCTTTGCAGTACCTCACCTTCACCAGGCCGGACCTCACCTACGCTGTTCAGCAGGTCTGTCTCCATATGCATGACCCCCGGGAGTCACACCTTGCTGCGCTGAAGCGTCTCCGCTATGTCCGTGGCACTGTGGACCTCGGCCTGGTGCTTCACCGCTCGTCCTCTGCTGAGCTGGTGGTCTACACCGACGCTGACTGGGCTGGCTGCCCGGACACTCGTCGCTCCACTTCCAGCTACGGCGTCTTCCTGGGCGGCAACCTGGTCTCCTGGTCGTCCAAGCGGCAGCCAGTTGTCTCCCGCTCCAGTGCTGAGGCGGAGTACCGGGCTGTCGCTAACGGCGTGGCGGAGGCGTCCTGGCTACGACAGCTCTAGACGGATCTCCACAGCCCGCTCGCCAAGAGCACGCTCGTCTACTGCGACAACGTCAGCGCCGTGTATCTCTCCACCAACCCCGTCCAGCATCAGCGGACGAAGCATGTGGAGATCGACCTACACTTCGTGCGCGACAGAGTCGCCATCGGCGATGTTCGGGTACTCCATGTCCCGACTACCTCCCAGTTTGCTGACATCTTCACCAAGGGATTGCCCTCCTCGACCTTTCCGGTGGCTAGTTGTGGCTGCGGGGGGGTATTTGCCCTTTGTACTCTCTTCTTGTCCAGTCTTGAACACCGCTGCGCCGGTAGTTCAGACTGCAGGTGAGTGTTGGTGTATATGTGAGCCCATGTATAGGATCTATATATCCCACCCTTTTAGGGTTTGGAGGAATACAAGCCTATTCTCTCCTATTCTCCCTATCTTACAACTGCTATACAGTATCAAATGATACAAATTCATTATGTACCAGACTAGCAGTTTGCAATAAATCAACTGATACTGTGTTTGCTGATATTTATCTTCCCATTAAAGATCCAATGAACTGCCGATTAACTATGTTTCTGTTGAGTTTCACGCACTAATTCACTTGAATGCTTGATACATTTTAGAAAGTTGGGCAATGCTGGTGCTCACATCTAGGCTTTCCCAAGCCTATGATGCGCACTGGAAGTGTGACTTCAGTTATAATTTCTTAAAATTGTGCCCATGTCTTGATTGTAAGACCTTTGGGTTCTATACTGTCTTAAGTGCTCTGAATATTTTTTTTTAATATTTAGTTGTTGATGAAAGGTGGAGATTATACCCACAATCTCTTACTCAACAGCTATATCAAGGGGTGGCAATGGATCATGTCCCTATGCTCCTTTAACAATCCAACTCGGCCCTTATGTATTATTAGCTCAAATGTTATAAAATAAGAGCCAAGCCCTTAAATTATCTAGACTAAATTTTTAGGCCTTTAACCCCCTAGCTTATATGTGAAATACTTGGACTTGAAACGTGGTGTTTACTATTTTCCCTTCGCAGGTAGTAAATGGATACCCCCCCCCCACCCCCGCCCCCCCCCCCCCCCCCCCCCACACACACACACAAAAAACAAGAAAACCTTTCAGTGTGCCAAAATGTGAATGTATCAACCAAGCTGAGTGTCTTAGCTTCAGTTGTAGAGGAAATGAGGCTTTGGGGTTTACCGGGTACTAAGGGCATCACTTTGTTGATTGCCCCGCTGCTTGGTACTTTTGAGCTCTTGCCTTGGTTGAGCTAGTTAGTGGTTGTTTTTAAATTTGTGCAGAGGTGCTACTGTTTTGTCTTATAAGCGTGTGAGTGCGTGTGTGAGTTTGTTTGTGTGGGTTAGTTTTGTTTCTGTTGGGGCTGTTTTATCCATTTTTCTTCTTAATATAAAGATACCCAGCTCTCCTGCGTGTTCGAGAAAAAAATTATCAACCAACTATGAAGAAAGATTTGGAGGCGGGGTGTGGACAGTGGGGTTGAGGATTATATACACTACAACATGGATGTTACACAAACGTTCATTTAAGATTGCTTTTGTGCATTCTTTGTGAATATGCATTTTCTGTACCTGAAATACATCTTTGTTAATCAAGTATTGCTTGTACTCGCAGAGGGTTCCAAGGAGAAGTCCTTCTATCCCGTTTGAGTCATATTATATTCCTAGTGATGAAAGGGCATCTCTGGAAGATAGCCACTTCTATTTGGAGCAATTTCTAAGCAACTCATCCCATGAGCAGATTGCATGGACATATTTCTTTTTGGATGTTCCTCGAGGTTCAGCCGGTGCACTTATCCATGTCCAGCTTAAGTCAGATAAAGAATTGAACTACGAGTTGTACTCGAAATATGGTGGCTTGCCATCCAACGATATTTGGGATTATTATGCGAGTAGGACAAGCAGCAGTAATAGCTCGGTATTTTTTTCATTACAGAATTCCACGAATTCAGACATGGATCTATCAATTTTCTATGCTAAAGAGGGAACTTGGTGCTTTGGGGTGAAGCATCCAACTGATACGGCAAATTCTCAGACGTATATGTCTGTATCCCTTCAGGGTTGCCATAGAAATTGCAATCAGAAAGGTGTGTGTCATTCCTCAGTTGATGAAAGTGGGCTGACATTCTACAGGTGAGTTCTAAACATTTTTTTCTATCATCTGAATGTTTTCCTATTTCTTTTGCCATGTATTCTTTAGTACTTGATGACATAAAGTAAATCTTATTGGTGGTGCGATAATATTTTTCTTAATTTTCCAGTTTCTGCACATGTGATCGTGATCATGGTGGGTTTGATTGCAGCGATGAGCTAGTTTCCCCTAATGGTAACAATATTCATGTCTCCTTTTTAAAATCCCTAGGGACAATTTGTACTGAAATAGTTTTTGGATATTATCAATGCTTTAAACTCTTATTAATAAAATTTTGGTTGGTAAAAATATTTTGGATTTACTACACTATGACATTTAAGCTAATGGTTTCATGTGAAGTTTGATTTAATTAGACTAGCATGCAGAAGCATTGTAGCTCTACAATTTTGACTGGCAGCAAACTAGGGGCCCGTGTGATCGCACACAAGGAGCAGCAGCTACACCCCTTGGGCTGGTTGACTAGAGATGTCAGCATTGCCATCCTTTCTCATAATGGAAAGATAATTAAGAAAATTTCAAACACCCTAAGGTCACTGCTATGTCTCAATCGTTGGCCCAACATTTTGAGATTTATTACTCCCACTGCCAATGCCTTCCTTCACTTAATGTCATTCTACTAAAGCTCAACCTCCCTTCAACAGATGCTTAACCCTGTTGTTTACTTATGAAAAAATCTCAGTGTAATGCTACGGAAATGCCTTCATGTAAGGTACAAATTTAAGTTCCTACCTGACTTGTAACTTTTATAATTTCAAATAAGATCCACCAAAATTTCATAGTTGATGACGAACTTTTGAAACTAAATGCAAAACTGAATTTTCAGACTGCATCTTTATTTGTTGGCAAGTAATTTTTAAAATTATTAAAGTGGTTCTGTGATGCAGCAGTGCAAATCATGGTGAGGCAAACTTTGCCATATACACTTAGAGGATGGAAAATGAAAGAAATAAACCAATATGTACTAAAGTTTTGCGAAATGTAAATGAAATCTCGTGTCAAACTTTGTTTAGGTTGCAGATATTTTCAAGTAGAATGTAGTTCCTTCTTTGAGCAGCAGAACGCAGAAGTATTACTTCTCAACCAGTTGCAAGTTGCAATGCATGCTTTTGCGTCCATATATCAAAATTACACTCTAACATGGTCCCATCTATGTAGGGCACATTTGGCAGTCTGTCTTTCTAATCGCCTCAAATGCTGCAGCTATTTTACCTGCCTTCTGGGCCCTCAGGCAAAAGGTATGCTTTTCATCTACTTCATGGTGGCCTGAAAATGAGCTGTTTGACTTTTAGTTACCACCAGCATTTTTTTTAGTCTACCTACACTACATGGTGGTTTAAGTATGCCCATAACAACATAAACTTAAAAACCGAATGTTTAGGACCCAAGTTTTTGGTAGTCACTAGTCAGGCCACTGTAATTCTAAAGGAAGAAGTCTACATAACTCCCTCAACTATTGGACCTAGACTACTTAACCCCACAAACTACAAAACCGGTTATTCTACCCCCTGAACTTTGCAAAACCGGCCAAATAATCCCCCAAAGCGGTTTTGGAGGGTGGTTTTGTCTTTTTATTTTTTATTCATTTCAGCTGAATCTTTGAAAAATCATAACAAATCACAGAAAAATTCAAAAATTGAAAATCAAATTTTGTTGGATTCTACATGAGTAGATCTACATATTGAACATATAATATGGTATGCTTTAGTACAATTTTTTGTTGTAGATTTAGATCTACACTTTTTTGCAATTAATGGAAATAATTCATATATGAATTTTCCATGGTCCAATTGTGGTGAAGGTTTTATGGTGGGCTAACTATTGTATCCTTCAGCTATAGTAAAAACTCATTACGCCTTAATAATGTTTTGGTCTCACCCCAACTTATTAAGAATCTTATTTCTGTTCGTTAGTTCACTACCGATAATAATTGTTCTGTGGAGTTCGTCAGTTCATTACCGATAACAATTGTTCTGTGGAGTTTGACCCTGGTTGTTCTGTGAAGGATCTCCTGTCCAGGAAACTGATCGTTAGGTGCAATAGCTCCGGTCCACTATATCCGCTGCACCTTCCAGTTGTTGCTCACTCCTTGGTCGCCACCTCCACCGCCTCCCTTTGGCACCGTCGCCTCGGTATACCTCCTCGCTGCGCTGGCTCGAGCCCGTTGCTCGCCGAGTGCAGCCCTGCCGCTAGCTCAAGCCCGTTGCTCACCGAGCGCAGCCCTGCCTCGCTCTACGACGGCACACCAGCTCTTGTGGTTGAGGGAGCACCAGCCAGCCCACAGCCATGCGCGGCACCAGATGCCGCGTTGCCACACACTACCCCCGGTGGTTCGACTATCTCCCCTGCTGGCACCTCTGTTACGCGGATACTCCTAGGACGTGGCGTATCCGTATCCGATACGTATCGGATACGGATACGCCTCGGATACGTTTCTAGCCGTATCCTGAAAAAACGGATACGTATTTGCTTGGATACGCGTATCCGATACTTTTGGGCCAGATGGGATACAGCCCAAAACAGTAATCAGCCCACCCAAATGCTGTTTTGGTAGTAAGAGATGATACAAAATGATAAACTTGCTGCAATATAATTGTAGAACTAGATGAGCAGCAACTGAAGAACCCCTTGTGGAATCAGTTGTGCTTTTAGAGAATGCTAGTTACAGAGGTAATGTTATATGGACATGCAAGTATTGCACATCTGAGTATAGGGGAAGTAACTCAAGAGTAAAATCTCACTTGCTGAATATCTATGTGATATTTATATATAATTATTAATTATCCTAGCTGTATCTCCGTATCAGTATTTTTTTGGAAAGTGCGTATCCGCATATCCGATACGTATCGTATCCGATACCCGTACCAGTATCCGTGTAATATAGGCTGGCACCACGCAACCACGTGCGGCTGGGGTCCTCTCTGGCACCGACTGGGTGCCCCTCGTGTGTGACATTCAGCAAGTCTACACCCGACGCGCCCCTCGCGTTCCCCCAGGATTTGCGCCTCTGCCGGAGCCTTCGTCCTCTCGGTGACAATCTGGTCTCGTGGTCTTCCAAGCGGCAGCACACTGTTTCACACTCCAGTGCGAAAGGTGAGTATCGCGCCGTTGCCGAGGCGTCGTGGCTGCGACAACTGCGACAACTTCTCCAGGAGCTTCATGCACCGCTTCGCCGCGTCGTCCTGGTATACTACGATAACACCAGCTCCGTGTACATGTCCTCCAACCCCATTCAGCATTAGCGCACCAAGCACATCGTGATCGACCTCCACTTCGTCCGTGAGTGGGTTGCTGTTGGTGATGTCCGCGTTCTTCATGTGCCGACCACATCACAGTACGCTGACATCTTCACCAAGGGCCTTCCTTTGTCGATCTTTGCTGAGTTTAGGTCCAGTCTGAACGTTTGCGGTGCTGCCGATCAGACTGCGGGAGCGTGTTAGAGGATGATGTATGCCCACATGGGTTGTGCTTGGTTTGGCACGTCAGGGCCCATGGAGTCTGGTCGCACCATCCATCTTGGATGTTTGCGCCGGCCCTAGGTTAGGTGCGTCCGGTGATTCCTTCATGTACAAGGCAAGGATCCCTTGATTGATGGTATTCTATAAACCATTAGAGTTCCTTGTCTATAAATGTAACCGGCTATTGCCTCTTGGAATGCATCTATAATTCCTGGCCATACTCTTTCAAAGTCTATATAACCCCCCAACGTATCAACAGTGGATCACATCACCCCTTGAACTATAAAACTGGGTTTCTAACCCCCTTACCTTTGCAAAACCGGACACTTAACCCCCAGGGTGGTTTTGCGGTTCGGTTTCACAGTCCGATTTTGCTATAGTGTCATGGTTTTGTTTTTTCTTTTGTATTTATTTCGGCTGAATCTTTAAAAAATCATAGCAAATCACAGAAAAATCATAAATAGAAAATCTTATTTTGTTAGACTCCACATGAGTAGATCTCATCTACATAGTAAACATATAATATGCTTTAGTACAAATGTTTTGCTGTAGTTTTAGATCTATGCTTTTCTATAAATAATTGAAATTATTCATAGGTGCAGTTTCTATGATCTAATTGTAGTGAAATTTTTATGATGGGCTAATTGTAGTATGCTTGAACTGTAGTAAAAATTTCATATTTATTGGATCCTGTATAACTTAGTTATAGATATAGCATAGATTTAACAAGCATAAACCTAAATAAATCTATGACTAATTATACATTATCCAACAAGTATGAAATTTTTACCACAATTCAATAATACAATAATTCACCCATCATAAAAACTTCACCACAATTGGACCATAGAAACTGCATCTATGAATTATTCCGATTAATTGCAGAAAAGCATAGATCTAAATTTACAGTAAAAACTTTGTGCTAAAGCATATCATATTATATATTCACTATCTAGATCTACTCATGTGGACTTTAACAAAATTTATTTTTCTATTTTATAATTTTTCTATGATTTACTATGATTTTTAAAGATTTTATGAAAATAAATAAAAAAGAAAAAGACAAAACGACGCCACTATAGTAAAACCGGGCTGCAAAACCACCCTAGGGGGTAAAATGTCCGGTTTTGCAAAGATGAGGGGGCTAAAAATCCGGTTTTGTAGTTTAGGGGGTGATGTGATCCACCATAATACGTTGGGGGGTTATATAGACTTTTTCCCCGCTGCAAGGACAAGCTCGGGAGGGTGCAGATCCAGGCCGAGGGGGCGCAGATCCACGGGTCGGTGGCTCCGGTGACTGGCGGCAGGCAGGAGACCTTGACGACCTAGATTTGGGGCTGGATGAGAGCAGAAGGGGGAAGGAAGGAGCTGAAGGTGCGAACGGGCTAGTAGTGTTTCTGGTCGGTAGTCAAATTCTTAGGATCTGTCAGTGTCAGATGTGAAGCGAAGCTCTCTTTTACTCATCAGCTGGCTTTCATTTTGTTCTTCAAACATCTGCTATGGGCAAATAACAGAATATTCAGAGAAAAAATAGCTGTTATAGAATGTATGAGGTTTCTTTGATCAGATGTTAACTTTTTTTTTTCTTGCCACCAAGGCATTTGCAGAATGGATTCTTTACACATCTAGTGGAATTTCCAGTGCATTATACCATTCATGTGATGTGGGAACCTGGTGCATTCTATCATTTCGTGTATTACAGGTAAGCTACTAACCACACATTTTTTCAATGCTAGTGTAAAGATTGTTGGGCATGGTCTGCTATTCATCACTACTGGTCATGTCTATCCAAAACGAGGTAGCCCAAATACATCTGTTTTACATGTTCTGTTGGTTGTACCAAAATCCTGTCTACTTGACCTTTTAATTATACATAGTTCTTCTGATATACTCTTGTCCTTTATATTGTACCTGAATCCAGTTTTTAGACTTCTGGCTTTCCTTCATGGCTGTTGTGGGTACATTCATATGTATGGCTACAATTGATGAAGCTTCAAAGCGAGCAATGCATACAGCTGTTTTTATCCTCACAGCTCTTTTAGCTGCAACTGGTGCAACAAGGTACCCAAACCACTGGTTACATTTTTCTAAAATACTAAGTGAACATAGGGTGTATGATTGGGTTATCATCTCAGATCTGCAAATATTGGAATCGTCATTGCGATTGGTTCTCTTGGCCTGCTTATGGGATGGTTATTGGAATTCTCTACAGCAAGAAGATTTATATGCTGGCCCTGGCAAATTAATCTTAGTATGCCTCAAAGGTAATGTGCTTGTATTGAACACATGGTGTTATGAAATATCACCTGATCTATGTACAGGATCTTAGTTTAAACTTCAAAGGAAGCTTCATCACATGCTAGTCTTTGGAACTTATTCTGGCTCCTTTGTGCTTAAACCTATGGTGCCCAGCATTTCCTTTGGTGAGCTGACTCAGTTGTCATCTTGTGTGTAGTTGGGCAAACTTTGGGACTTTGTTCCGGAATACTCTGGAGGTGTTGAACAAACGCTTCCGTTGGATATTTCTACTTTTGGGTTTCATCACATTATCATTTGCGGCTACGAGCTGGAAACTGGAATCGAATAGCAACTACTGGATTTGGCACAGGTGTGGAATCATCACCTTCCCTCGTTAAACATTACTTCAAGTTGGATAGCTTGCGGCGGTTTTACCTGTTTTAGAGGATTTGCTGAGCACGTTTTTAATTAAGAAAGCGGATTAGGTTACAGAGGCAGCTGAACTGCCAACCAGAGATTGCAGGCCTTGAAGTCTTGCTTTCACCATGTCTGCCTTAACCCATATCTTTTGTGCCAGTGTGACTGGTTGTAGAACAACATAGTCAAAGACTCTGGTGTCACCTTTTTTTTTCCAATTGGACCAGGCAACCAAACCGTGGTGCTGAAACCTTTTCCGTGCGCCTTTTGCACTTGTTTCCTTGCCTGAAGCCACCAATTAGCAAGCAGCTGGACTCTGACAGGCACAAATGCTACAGTTCGATGTGGCAGAGAGAACCCTAAACTACGTCTCTCGAACATGTGCAAAACTGAGCATAAGATGGTTGATGGTTTCTGGCTCCTGTGCACAGAGGGCAGAGTTGTTGCTATCCCACGGGCCATGACGACGTAGCCAGATAGGACTCCAAGAGCGACCAAGCACATTATAAGAGGGCCTGGGATATTCGTTGACCAGGGAGCCCGTTCATGAGAATTAGTGCTTGGTGATCCAGTTTGTCCAAACACTCAGAAAGCCCAGAAATTGGAGGTCGGAGGAAGACCCATGACACTGACAAAAGCTTTGGCGATGTCCAGTTTTATGAGGAGACTTGGAATGTGTTCGTCATGCAGAATCTTTGCAGCTCCCTGGATGTACCTGAAGTTGTCTTGGGTACGTCTGTTTTTTTATGAAAGCGCTTTGGTTGTGTCTGACCATAAGTTTCAGGGGTACGGAAGCGGTCCGCCAATGCTTTGGAGAAGAGCTCACTGAAGCTGTCAATTAAACTTATTGATCTATTGCCATTCAACATTGTTGGCTCTTGCTTCTTGGGTATCATTAGGGAGTTATTCAGGTGATGAAAACTTCTACTGTCCATCTGAGCCAGCATGTTGAGAACCCTGATCACATCACGTTTGATGATTGGCCATGCGGTTTTGCAGAAGTAACATGTAAATCCATCTAACCCTGGGGGATTTATCCACAGGAATTTCTCTTATGATGTTCCAGATTTCATCCTTGGTAAAAGGATAGGCTAGCATGGTTAGGTCGACCTGAGTGGGGGTCAAGCAGTTCCTGTCGAAGGGACTGCACTGAAGCCAGGGTGTGGCCTAGGTAGAGGTGGTAATGGGTCATGACCGTGGCCCTAAATACTCCATTTTCAATCCAACTCAGTCCTTAATTATTCTTAGTTCAAAATTATACAAATATGAGCACAATTCTTTTTGAGCCGGCCTTTAAATTATTTTGGCTAAATTTTTAGACCCTTTACCACCGCTAGATCCAGGATGGCATTTGAAGAACTCAAATGCGGCTCTACCGTGATCACTATATTTGTTTTTCACCATGCTTTTCTCTGTAATATTTTCTACTTTATTATTATTACTACTTACTAACTAACGTATCTTTTCCTCTCTTGCAGCATGTGGCACATAACTATATATACTTCTTCATTTTTCTTCTTGTGCTCAATGCGGGTAAACTCAAGGAACCGCAGTCCAGAGTCAAACTATGAGTTAACGAGGCAAGACTCCTTGCCCAGGTCAGAACAAAGGGAGACCTAGCTAGTAAGGAACGAGGGTGATCACAATCCACGTCCTTCTCATAGCGATTTAAATGTTTATGTACGATGGTTTCATACAAGAATTGGCTGAGTTGGATTTTGGCTGGATTCGTTTTTGGTGGAGTTGGGTTAGATTCGTTCAACGGTATGCAGGGCTGTCTGTGTAGGTACATGGCTTCTGTTGCCGTCGGGGCGCTCAATAACTTGAACAATCGTAGAAGTGGGATTTGGGAACTTCACCGTCAGCTGCATCGCATGAAAATTGTAAATAGCGTGTTGCTGGCAAAACATCTTTTTGTGGGACGTTCGTTACATGTAAATGTGTTGTAAGCATACGCTATTCCAAAATGGAACAAACCTGTTTGAGAATTTTGCTTTCGTGCACTGCAAGTTTGGCGCTTGTCGAAGTACGAGTCTCATTACTCTATGCTCCCTCAGCATGTCAAAATAACTCATTAACGTATATGTACGTGCCTCGGGAATCGGGATCTTTCTTGCCGAGGTGGGGGTGCAAGGAGCAGGGCCTCATTAGACCATTGTTTGTGATTTTGGTGATTGTGTGACAACATAATCAATGAGACTAACAAGTTTGTGAGATTATATTTATAGAATTTATTAGGTTCCATGAATAATGTTCAAACCATCTCCAAGATGTCTAATTCACCATTGAGATGTCCAACTTACCGTCGCGATGCCAAAGCATAGTGAAAAAACATAGATGGAATATATTTGAAGTGTCTAAATGACCGCGGCGATGATTTGGACACAGCTTGCAGAAACAGTTGCACCGGTTTAACCGGTGACCAGGCATCGGTCTAACCGGAGGTCTCCAGATAAACCGACGCACAGGCATCGGTGCATTGGACAGAGCGCATGTAGGTAAAGTCAAGAAATCTTAGTAGCACCGGTTGAACCGACGATCAAGAAATGGGCGTCGGTGCATTCACCGTACTATTGACCAGAGAGCATGTTAAACACGCAGAAGCCAATTCTTCAGCACCCCTTGAACTGACGGTGTATCAGAGCAAGGCATCGGTGCAATAATGTCAACAGTATTGGAAGATGAGGATAAAAAGCTCAGCATCGGTTGAACCGACGTGGCGTCGGTGCAACGCACCGGTCTAACCGGTGGCCTCTGGAGTAAAGTGTCAGAAGGCCAACGGCTAGTTTAGAGCCGTGAGTGACCGGTTACACCGGTGCTCTATCATCAGTTCTTCCAGTGCCCTCGCTGGAAAAAGGGTAACGGCTCCAAACGACTAGTTAAACTTGGAGGCCTATATATATGTCATCCCCCAGTCATTTGAAGCTTGTTGGAATTGCTAGAAGTCCCACACACATCCAAGAACATCTCCAAGCCATCCAAGAGCTTAGTGAATATATCTTTAGTCCTTAGCACATCTTTTTTTATCATAAAACTGTGGGGGAGTTCCCCATAGCGCTCAAATTTAAAGAAAGAGAGTTCTGTACAAGAAGGAGGCATACTTACTAAGGGGAGAACAAAAAGAGAAAGAAAACAGCACAGTTACATGATTGACTCTAGCCATTCTAGGATGGGGGTGTGGAGATCTTCTCTAACTCTCACGAGTTGGAGCTTTACTAGACACTTAAAATTCCTGAGCCAAAGACGAATAGAAGGAGTGCCATTATCAAAAAATTTGGCGTTGCGTAGCTTCCAAATCTCCCAAGCAGCCAATATGAAGATATCCATTAAAAACGGCATCTGCTGTTGACTGATCAAGTCCAAAACCTTATCACCCGGGTCAAGATGAGCTGACCAGTGGAAGCCTGGCTTGCTCCAGCAGGCAGAAGCAAAAGGACAATCAAAAAATAGATGAGTGATGTCTTCCTCTTCCATTCTGGTACACATAACACAATATTTGTTTGGTTGGACATTAAAATGACGACGAGCTAGCATATTCCTTGTATTGAGTCTATCCACAAAAATAAGCCAGGCAAAGAACTTCAGTCTAGGTGTGCACTTTGATTTCCAAATCTTCTTGAAGATACCATGAACCTAAAAATTCTGGAAAACCATCCTATAATATCTGCTCGAAGTGTAATTCTGATTTCCCCAAATGAAAATCCATTGATCATCCAAGTCAGGATTATAGGATATAAGGTTCAGATATTGCTGCAGATTCAACATTTCATCATAAGCGGGTGAGGAGAGAGGCAGCTGAAAAATAGAGTCTAAGTCTATGGCCTGCAGGAGCTGCTTGACTGAGATGTCTTTGTTTCTGGCAAAGGAAAAAAAGAACTGGAAACTTAAATGCAAGAATTTCCGAGGACCAAAGATCACCCCAGAAAGAGACTGTTGAACCATCCCCAATTGTACATCTAGCAACACCCATAAACAAGACAAGGCATTCAGTCGAAGCACATCTTTCCACTAGAATGATCCAACTTCAAGTGATTCATGAGGAACTTTATCCCTATAGTATTTGTGCCAAATGAGTTGAACCCAAGGGATATCCTTTTTGCTATAAAATTTGTTCAGCTGCTTTAAGAGAAGGCTGTCATTCTGAAGCCTAAGATTTAAGACCCCAAGACCACCTTTATCTTTGGGTTTCTGAACTAATGACCAAGCTGCCAAATTACCTCTTTTTTCATTGCATCATTGCCTCTCCATAGACATTGTTTCCTAACACGATCTATATTATCAATGACACCAGCAGGTAGTTTGATGGAACACATAGCATAAGTTACTGTGGCCTGTGGGAGAGAGAACTGAATTTATCATTTGCAATCTGCCAGTGTAGCTAAGAAAGGTTGAGCAAGCAACCAGTCTTCTTTCAACTCTATCCATCAAGGGTGATAAGTCCTCCATTCTTGGCTTGGTGGTACCCATTTGGAAGACCCAAGTAAGTAAAAGGCATGGAAGCAATCTGACAGCCAAAAACAGCAGCAAGATCTTGCATTTTGTCAGGGGAAACATTTATAGGGATCATGGAGGATTTCTGATAATTCACCATTAGGCTAGTGGATTGTGAGAACAAAGCAAGCAGATTCTTTAGGTGCAGCAATTGTGCAGTATCAGCCTGC